>NC_134292.1:0-1250000 GCF_949628215.1 Phalacrocorax aristotelis | reverse complement strand
CACATAGGGTAATAATTGAATTGAATACCCACTGAATATAATAACAAAATCCTATTGACTTCAGTGGGATGAGAATTTTGCTCAGAGCAAGTAAGCCCAGCCGTGTACAACTCCTCTTCCTCTCCTGTCTTGCCTTGGCAGTACTCCCCCAAAGCACATATGTGGCTTCATCCAGAGGCGGCCAACATTTTTGGGGCGCTGGATCTTGGAGGAGCATCTACTCAAATCAGCTTTATGCCCAAAGGTTCAGTGATAAACTGGAATGAAGCCTCCAAGTTCATGCTGTACGGGTATAACTACAACATCTACACACACAGCTACCTCTGCTACGGGCAGAACGAGATGCTGAAGCGACTGGCGAAGGAGTTAATTGTGGTGAGAGGGTAACTGGGGGGTAATTGGACTCTGGTCTCATGATGCCAACCACAGACTTCTTAATGCGTAAAACAAGAACAGGCAATGCTCTTCCAGAGAGGCGTCAGCAGGGACTGAAAGCAGGTACAGACTCCTTGGAGCACGGGTATGTCGATGTGGAGAGGAGCATGGGAACCGTCAGAAGGGGCAGCTTGGGAGAGATCTTCTGGCTGTACACAGCTGCCTCGCACAGTGTAGAAAAGGCAGGACCAGGCTCTTCTCAGAGGTGCAAAGTGACAGGACAAGAGGCGATGGGCACAAGCTGGAACATGCGAGTTTCCAACCAGATGCAGGGGAAAAGTATTTCCCGATAAGAATTGTCAAATATTGGCACAGGGCCCAGAAATGCTGTGGAGTTGCCATCCTTGGAGAAGTTCAGAATTTGATGGGACAAGGCTCTGAGCAACCTGATCTAGTTGGTCATGCTTTAAGGTGACCAACTCTACAGGTACCCTTATATCTCCCCTCAACTACTCTGTGACTGCATGGACCTGAGAGAAGTGAACCAGAAACCTTTATCAGGCCATTTTTTGGAAGGTGAGAGGGGAAGAGGGACTTCACGGAGCTGTGTCTTATCAGGAGGAGCAGCCTTGGCAAGCCAGAAGGGTTTGCTTATGCCGCACAGCCAAGAAGGGTCCCAGGTGATGTCCCTGGCTGGGGCTGGAGCTAGAGACAGAGCTAGAGCTGGGGAGGGGAGGGCTTTGAATGCCCCAAACCATGATCCTCCTGGCCTGGGGAGAGACATGCTGGGTCCCTGAAATCGGTCTGCCTCCGTGAGAGAGGGAATGAGACAAATCAGGGTGAGAATTAGTGCTGAGCTCCAACTGGGACTGCAGATGGCCAACAAGACCAGGATTAAACAGCAGGAGGGTCTTTTCCTGCTGAGGAGGTGGGAGATGCCTGCACCCGGGCTTTGGGGCGAGCACTGGGTGAACCCTGCCACCCAGTATGCCCACCAAGAGGGTTTGAAGGAGGCTGCAGCCTGCAATTTTGCTGTTCCCAGGAGTCGTCCTCTGGCACACAAGTTGATCACCCTTGTTACCCAAAAGACTACAATGAAACCATCTCGCTGTCGTCCTTCCGCACCAGCCCCTGCACCAACCAGAGCGACTCACGCCTGAGCCTCGGTGTCGGGAATGTGACCCTGCAGGGCAGGGGCAATGCCAGTGAGTGCCTGGCTGCCATCAGGAAGCTGTTCAACTTCTCGGCATGCGGCCAGAGGCAGGACTGCACCTTCGATGGCATCTACCAGCCCCCAGTCAATGGCCAGTTCATTGTAAGGCAAATCCTGTCCTCCCACCTCTCGGGCAGAGCATGTCCCCGGGTGCTGCCATGCCCCTGGTGCCCCATGGCACTGTCACCTCCCCGCAGCAGAATGGGTAAGAAGCACCCAAATTACCACTGCCCCAGGGCACAACAGGGGTTTCTACCATCTGGTTTTCCAGCCAGATGTCCAAATGAGACCATGTTAACAAAACAGATGCCTAGTTGAAAACCAAGTTTTCAGTTAAAAAATAAAAAAAAACCTTAGCCAGCAGCCTTCAGGCAAGGCTTTGCCGGTGCTTGATGTGCTGCTGTAGCCAGCAGGCACCCACACCGCCAGCCTGTCACCTCTGCTGTGACATGGACGTTGATGCCCTGGGAATATGCAACAGAGGGACAAACCCAGTGAAGGACAAAGCCCACCTCCTGCCTTGAGGGAGATGGGGGCAGCTGCCTGGGGGCGGGGTGTTCCCCACTGTAACTCAATGGCATTTCTGCCTCTTGCCTTTCAGGCCTTCTCTGCCTTTTACTATAACTTCAAGTTTCTCAACCTGACCGAGGGGCAGTCGTTGGCTGCTGTCAGGGAGGCCATTGAGCATTTCTGCACAAGAAGCTGGGAAGATGTACGTTCCCTGTGGTGGGAGGCTGTGGGAAAGCTTCACAGCAAAGGGGTCCTGGGGTGAGGAAGAGGAGCAGGGACCCCTCCAGGACAAGGCTCCCTGGTTGCTGAGCTGGGGCCTACGCAGCAAAGCCATCCCTGAGGTCTGTGAGGGAGCCAGGACTGTCCTGCACCCACCCTCAGGGGCCCTCCTTGCTCACGCAACATTGGGAAAAGGGCAGCCAGGGCAGGTGAAGGCAGAAAAATCTCCCCACCAGCACAGGAGCAGGGGATGGAGGTGGGGCTGGAGCCCTGGAGATGGTGAGAGGGAAGCCAGCTACTGGCACCACTCTGGAGATGAGTCAAATGGGGATGGATAAGGCCAAGAGGTGTGGTAGGACCACCGTGGGGCAGAGAGCAGGGTTTGCTTGCACAAGAAGGCTGAGATGGGAGAATATGGGGCAGAAGGAGCTCCAATATGTTGCTGTTTCCACATGGAGAGTAAATTGTCCTCAAAGGAGTTGGCCTGTGTGGACAGATCCAAAATACCTGCCTGGTCCAGGAGTCTTCTTCTGGATGCTGGTGGCTGCAGAGCCATTGCCTCTCACACAGCAGTTGTGGGGGCATTGTCCCTGCATGGAAATTTCCTGCAAATAACTTCCCTCCTTCCCCAAACATGTCCCCACCCCAGCTGTCTTCTAGCTACCCCAAAGAGAATCCTGAGCGACTGCCTAAATACTGCGCTAACACCAACTACATCCTCACACTCCTCCTTGATGCCTACAAGTTCAACGAGACCAGCTGGAACAACATCTTCTTCCAGATGAAGGTAGGCAGCAAACCCAGCCTGTGGGAGGAGTAAAGGCAGCGCCAGGGGAAAGAGCCAGCGTCCCACTGGGGTGCCATGAGAGCCACGGTCCAGCAGGCCTTGCCTGCCCCACATCCCAGCATAGCACTGCGTGTGGGGCCGCGTGCCCTCTTTGGGCTGTGCAGGAGTAGGTGGCCCTGCATCATCAGCGTGGCTTTCCTGCAGGCCTAACTCCTCGTCCCCTCTCTCCTCGGGCAGGTGGGCAGCGCCGACGTCGGCTGGGTGCTGGGGTACATGCTGAACCTCACCAACATGATCCCGGCGGAGGCTCTGACACAGGTGAAGGGGCACATTCCTTCCCTGTGGGCTACAGCTGTCACCTTCATCAGCCTTGCCCTTGCCCTAGGGCTTGCTGCCCTGCTCCTGCTCTTGTTCATGTAGCAGCCTGGCTGCATTTTGGAGCAGGGCAGGAGCATGGCAGGGCTGGAGGGCTTTCTGCACTGTGGTGCCCTGCACTTCTGCCAGTGGGACTGGTAGCCTGAGGATTGTTCAACAATGCTGAGCACATTAATCTCTACAGCACTGAAGAACCAAGGTCTGGCCTCCCATGGGACTGCTCCCAACATGCAGATAGGCACCACGTGAGGTTTCCAGAGGAGCTCCACTACTGTGGAGACTTGCTGGGATCAGCTTATGCACCACAGGAACCCCGGCCGTGACTATCTGCCTCCTTACATTTCTATGCCTGTTACAGATCTGGCCTCCATCCCACTGGGTGACACATGGGGCTGTGGAGAGCCAGCCTGGCCATGGAAGAGCTCCCCAAGTGCCAGACTGTCAGTGCATGGCTGCAGGCACATGGTGACAGGGTGCTTCGTGCAGTGCTGGGTCTGACCGCGGTTGCCAACAGCCAGGCAGGTCCCTGCTAGGTCTGCCAGAATGAGGGCATGCAAGCTTCTGCAGCACCCCAGCCGGCTCTCCTGAGGGTGTATCATTTGGGCTTATCTGATGGTCTTGGAGACAGACAGAAGACAAACTGAGCGCCCAAAGTCAGAAGTGTGGTCCACGCCCCCCCAGAGGGTCCATTTCATCTTGTCTTCCTTTTCTTCTGGGATAAACGGGTTGATGTTCCTGAGTGTCTTCCTGGAGACCAGACTGTCCCACCAGCAGAAGGACTGGACACCATGGTATCATGCTGAGACTCCAGCAGGCTGCAAGTCCCGCCCTGACCCTGCACATGCAGCTGAGCTGTGTCCTGCCCACAACTGCGTGCTTGCCTTTGGTTCTGCTCATTCATTGTCTGCCCTGCGGGTGATTCATCTTGTTTGCCTCCCAACGGCAAGGAGCTGATCTTTGGTGTCTCTGCAGAAAGGCAGGCATCTCGCGGCTCTCATCATGCAAATAAACATTGTAAAAGTCGTCAAATGGGGAAATGACAGTTTGCTCCTGAACTTTTATGATTTTATTGTTTCCGTCTCCCAGGGGCCCAGGTGCTCCCATCCGCCAGACCTCAGAGGAGCCAGCAGGGCACAAGGACAAGCCTTTTGCTTCTGAGAGCTGGGGTCTCTCACCTCACTCATCCACTGGCTGCCAGTGGGACTCCTCAAAAATGTAAGGGCCCCTCCAGAAGCTGCCCCTGACATGTCCCAGTAGCATTCCCAAATCATCCTGTGTGCTGGAAAGGGAGGGTGAGATATCTGCCTGGCACAGACATGGGGTACAGCCACACTGGAGAGGAAACTTGTACAGGATAGCAGGGGCCTGCTGCCATCCCCCACCTCACAGGGCTTCCCAGTGCTGGGCAGAGCCCGAGTCCCTTCTACTGGGCCAGCTTCTCCCATAGCCCATTGCCACTGCCCCTCTGCTGGCATAGCATAGCATAGCATAGCATAGCATAGCATATTTTCAGTTGGAAGGGACATACAACGATCATCTAGTCCAACTGCCTGACCACTTCAGTGCTGACCAAAAGTCAAAACATGTTATTAAGGGCATCATTGAAATGCCTCTTAAACCCTCACAGGCATGGTGCATCAACCACTTCTCAAGGAAGCCTGTTCCAGTGTTTGACCACCCTCTCAGCAGCCATGGGCTCTTCGCCCAGGATGGGGCAGGACACATCCACCCCACATTGGGTATCATCTCCTGCAGGCTGTAACCAGCCCTGTGATGATCCCGCTGCTGCCAGACACCCCTTTTCTCTTCCCTGCCCCACTGGTGCCACCATCTCAGCCACTCCACATCACTGCAATCCCTGTGCCCCCAGCACTGAGCCCCTGCTCCACACAGCCATCCCCTCCCTCCTAGAGCACCTCCAACCAGTAGCGAGGGGAAAGGAAGAACAGACAGCACACAGCAACAGGGAAGATTTTTTAAAGCCTGGGCTGGTTCCAGCTGCCCAGGCCAGGACTCAGGTGCCCCGTGTTACAAGTTCACAGCTCCTGGACACATGGGGATGATTCCTCAGTCTGCAGCTCCTCACACAAGCGTGGCAGAAGGACTAAGTGGCTTCAGCAGCCTCTGGAGCCAGTGCTGCTGGAGACTCTCGTAACCGGAGTTTTTCTGGCAGTATACGTCTGTGAGCAGGCAGAAGATGAGGATGAGCATGATGGCCAGTAAGACTGTGGCTGCTATCCACTTGCTTCTCTGGAGCCCTATGACTCTCTGGGGAGTCTCTGAGGGAATCATGTTCGTGAGATTGAGCACATAGCCCAGAGTCCAGCCCACATCTATGTTAGCAACCTGTGCAGACAGAAAAGAGGGATGTGAAAGGCTGCAAAGTACTATGCAAGCCAGAGAGCTAAAGAAGACCTTTGCTGTTGCACCCCCAGGTCCTGCTCCACAGCCACTATATCTGTGCACACCTTGGGCTGCAGATACCCTGTTAGTGAGACATGATGGGGAAGAGCATAAATGTCCCAGGCCAAATGTCCCAGCAGGTGCCTGTAACTCAAGAGCTGCCCTGGGCACAGGCAGTGGAGCGTCCTGCCCCCTTATCCCCTGCTCCCCCATCCAGACAGGGCAGGGCCAGTGGCAGGGTGGGCGCAGGCCATTTCATGGCACAAAGCATGGAAGCTGTCAGCTGTCAAGTATTTTCCTAACTGATGGACAAAATAGACGTTAAGCCACGTTGTGTGGTTGAATTTGTAGCCTTGCAGGAGAAGGGTGAAGGCTGTGGTGGTCCGACTCCATCTCAGCTCAGTCCTGCCCTGCTGTTGGGACACCCCTGGGATGGCTCCAGCTGTGGTAGCCCTGTTGTATCTACCATCCTCACTGGGGTTTGCACAAAGGCACCGAGCCCAGTGGCCGTCACACCCAGCAGGTGCTGCCTGCCCAACGCAGTGGCATCAGGGCGCAGGCTGCAGCACATGACCACAAGGCTGGAGGCGGTTACCTGGTGTAAGGAGGCCATCAGCATCTTCAGCACTTGCTTTTGCTTGTAGCAGAGGCAGCTGTGGGTGTCAATGGAGTAGTTGGTCCCTTACAGCCCAGGGAGGGCTCTCGTACTGCTGTCATCAATGGAGGTCCTGGGAAGGAACATGATCTGAGTTGAAGCCCCATAGAGGTCCAGAGATCCAGCCACAGCTCCTGCCAGTGGGTGGGTCCACTTGCCTGTAAAGGAGCACTGCCCTGTACTGGGAGTCACCCACGGGGACCTGGCACAGGGTGAACACAGGCGTATCAGCTTCCCAGTCCAGACTGCAGCACAGCAGAGAGTGGGGACCCCCTCTGCCCACTCCCCCGGCCTGCACCTTGACGAGTGTCTCCAGCAGGTAGTTGACAGTGATCCAGCCAAAGGAGCCCTCCTCGTTCCCCGTGAGGATCTGAGCTCCGCGGAAGTCCACGGGGTACTCGCCAATGGCCTTGGCCACCTCAGCAAAGACCTGCTCGGCCTTGGTGCTGTTCTGGTCCCTGCCCGGGGAAGGAGATAAATACCATGCAGTGGAGGAGGCAATGGCTGGGGAGCTTTCAGCGCAGGGCTGACGGCAAGAGGCTGCCGTCTTCTGCAGAGCATCAGGGCTGCTCAGAGACAGGGTAAAGGCGCCAAATCCCTCAACTGGTGCGCTGGGAGTCTCCCTAAAAATGCTGCCTGCGGGCTCTGCCTGAGCATGCGGAAGGTTAATGCAAGCCTGGCAAAGGAGGTTCATCCAGCTCTGGGGCTGCTGCCAGGCTGGGGGTAGAGTGCACTGGGTGCGTTCCCCGTGGGCACAGCGAGCGGCTCTCTCGGACAGCCTGGTGGACTGCGGACATGGGTGCTCTGCCCATGACCATGGCCTGCCTGGGCAGCAGCCCCCATACCCCTGTGCCCCCAGCCCCCTGCACCGGTGACGACGCAGAAACGCCTGGTGGGGCAGGGGTTGGAGGTGCCAGCTCCGGGCAGGGCAGTACCTCAGCAGCCGCATGCCCGCTGTGGCCCCCAGGTAGGTGGGCGTCTCCCGCTGCTGCTTTGCCGGGATGATCTTCATGGCATTGTCCAGGCAGGTCTTCAGGCTGGCTCCAGCCCCAGCCGGGTTGTCTGCGTAGCTGGAGATGCCGGGTCCTGCAAGAGAGCACCCCGCAGTGCAGCAAGCTCAGTGCCACCCAGGAGGGAGAGGGCAGTGGGGCACACGTTCACCCAGAAAGCCCCCAGGGGTTTTTCCCCATCTTGCCAGGCTAGTCATGCCCCTGCCAAGGGTGTCCCTGGAAGGGGAGTGCTCAGGGCTGACCTGCCTGGAGGCGGCACACGCGGCACGGCCACGGCACGCTGCAGGAGCAGGCTGCAAGCTCCTGCTCTGGGTGGAGGCAGAGGGCTGTGGTGTGCGTCTTGTGATGCTGAGCACACGCTTAACCCCAGGGAGGCTGAACTGCCCGAATGCGGCCAACCAGTCCCGCAGTACTCAGCTGACAAACGGAGCCGTTCCTTATTTCCCTGGCAAAAGCGCAGGCTCCTCTTGGTCCTGCTGGGAGGGCGTGTGGAGCCGATACGCACAGCCAGAGGTGCCCTCTGCATGGCTTGTTTGAGTTCCTATTTTTAGAGGCTGGCATCGGATCTGAGGACTCAACATGGTCCTGCGGTGGGTAGGGACAGGCTCTGGGGTGGAAATATCATTTCAGGGGACAAGTCCACCCATTCCCCAGGCCCAGGAAGCTCTCTGGACCTCCCTGGCAATATCCAGATGTCCCAGTCGCAGCCCAAAACTCTATTGTATTTGGTGCCGTACAGATACCACAATGAACACTGCTGACCCAAAGAGCAGTTAGGAACTGCATGCAAAAAACCAGCATAAACACAGTAATGTTTAGGGACTTCTGCAGAGCTTTTAGGAGGCCCCATGGGAACATGAAGCCGCCCATTATCAAAGAATCTGTGAAGAGATGTGAGAAGAGCCAAGGAAGTGGCTGCATGGGAGAAGGAGCAAACTCTGCCCATCCAGCATCCCAAGCTGCAAGTTGATGCACAGCAACCTGCTGGAAGACTGGACTGGCTCCACAAACCGTGATAACTGGTGGCCAAATTCCTTATCCACCTCTGGATCCCCCACTTACTGTAGGGCTCCCTAAGGTGTAAACCATCCCCCCTAACATTTTGATTTTTCCACCAGGGCATCTCCCTTTGGCCTAGCACAGGCTGAAAGACTCAGATGACAGACAAGGCTGTGAGCATCTGGGACAGCAATCCACGAGGCTGGGAGAAAGGGACAGACACGTCCTGGCACACTCACTGACACCTTGCAGGCCTCCACCTGGGAGACGATGCCGGGGCCATTCTCCTTGTCTGCGGGCCACTGGTAGATGTAGAGAGCTGTGTGCGTGGAGCCGGCATCAAACACCAGGCCATACTGGGGGAGGCAGAGGGGAAGCAGGGTCATAGTATGCTCAGGGCTGCACCAAGTGCTACGGGGTTTCTGAGAGCCTCTGCCGTTTCTTCTCATGCATGAACACAAGCAGCACATGTTTTCACATCTAACCTCCCTTTAGCAGCCCCGCTCTACCTCTAACCCCCCCCGATTTAGCCATTCAAGGGAGTTGCAGCTCAGAAAGTGAAGACGTGCAGGTCAGCAGGGTGATTTGCAGAGCAGCGAGGAATCCAGGCATGTCCCAAAGGGCTCAGGCTGCCAGAGCTGCTCCCAGACCTTTGGGAGTGGCAAATCTCACAAACCCTGACTATTTTTTAACAGTCTGCCAGCAGAAAGCAACAGGAGAGAGGTGTAAACCCACCAGGTGACCTGCATATCTGAAAACAGAGCAGAGGAAGTGTCTGGCATGGCAGACAGACCGCTCCCAGGAGAGGGGCTGCTCTTCTCTCCCCCATCCTTAGCAAGGAGCCAGGACCATGGTTTAGGGGGGCGGTTGTTCTGCCCAGTGCCACCTTGATTAGGTTAAGCCCTGAAAAACTGGACTGGTTATGGGGAGACTTGCAAGTGGAGAGGAAGGCAGGGCTGATGGAAGGATGAGAGATGGAAAGCGGCTGGTGGTTTTTCCCAGGCTCCCCCAGGTCCCAAGGGGCACATACTCTGTTCCTCATAGGAAGGGCAGCATCCTTCACCGGGGTTAGGACCAGGAGGAAGATGGCCACCCCCAGCACTCCCAGCACAGCCGCCGAGCTCCATCCCACTGCCCTGAGCAGGCACGTCTGCATCATGATGCTGGGTTGTGGGGAGGGATGGTCTTTGCAAGGGCAGCCCTAATCCACCTGTCCCTGCCCTGTCCCTCCCGCTCCTCCTGGGGTCCCCTTCTCCCAGCAGCTCAGGAACCGCATATCCCCTAAATGACCCCCTGGGACACGGAGCAGCTGAGCACAGAGACCATGAACCTGCCCTTTGGCTGGCAGCAGAGCAATGCCCTTTGATGAGCAGCTCCCATCCCAGGAAGGGCGGCGGCGAGGGGTCCCTCCTGCCAGGCCCTCGGGAAGATGGTGGCCGTGGTCCCGGCTGGCCCCTTCTGTACCTGTGCCAGGAGCACTGCTCATTCCTTGGCCGTAGGTGCACTGAGCTGGGCAGAGCCTCTGTGCTCTGCCTATCCCCCCTGGCACAGCCTCCTGGCAGCCCTGCCTGCACCCAGCCCTGCGGAGCGGTGCAAAGAGAAAGTGAGGCATGTGCTGGCCTCGGATGTCCGGGTTGCTCCCCCAGACAGCTCAGGGCGGGAGCTCGGCACTGCCTGCATCAGTGCAGCACCCCGGCCTGCCTGCACCCCTGCTTGCACCACCCTGGGCAATGGGATCCTGGGCACGGGAACAGAACCCTGGCCATGGGAACAGGTGGGTCCCTGGCCATGGGGATGGGTCCCTGGCTGTGGGGACATGTCCCTGGGCATGGGGACAGGTCTCCACCTGCCAGGTCCCTCCTGTTTCTCTCATGGGCCCCTCTGCTGGCCTATCTCTGCTTGCCAATGGGGAAGCGTGGGGTACGGCAGAGCTTGGCCCATGCTTTATCTAGCAGATCTGGGGCAGGAATGTCAGTGGGGCTCCCAGACCTCAGTCCCTGCCCTTATCCTGGGGCCAGCCTGCTTACAGGCTCCCTGAGGGGCAGAGGTGCAGGCTGGGCTTGTTGTGAGCTTCATGGGGAGCTGCCCGCCGGTGAGCCCCCACCGTGGGTAGAGGTTTCCCAGGCAGACCCACTCCTCCAGCAGCAAAGTGGTTAACGCCAGATACTACTTCCACCCTGGCTCTCCAGCCTCAGTGCTGCTGCCTCCTAGACAAGTGCTCTCCTGGGCAGGTTGCTGGTCTGGGGCCAAGGGGAGGGCCGTACCAAAGACTCGGGGCAGCCTTTGTCCCAGGAGTGGGGCCCCGCACTCCAGGTACGTGCTGACACAGGGACAAGCGTGGGTGCCAGGAACAGCAACTGGGAGCAGCCTGGGTGAGCCACAGGCAGGGAAGGGGGCTAGGGTGCCCCTCGGGGGGGGCTGTGCTTGGAGGGGTGGTGGGTGGGCTGTGACCCAGGTGCCCCTGGCCAGCAGCAGAGCTGGGTGTTGGGGATAAGCATGCTCCATCGGCTGGAGGAGCAGGAGGGTCAGGGCTGGAGCAGCCACTGGCTGCTTGAGGTGCTCATGGAGGGCAGAGGGGCACGGAAGGGACATGGATGGGGCATGGATCAGCTTCTCACACACCTCTCACCTTGTTTTCCACTCACTGGGCTCCCTCCCCATGCCCTGCTCTCCTCCCCAGGCCTTGCTAGCTCTGTGCTGCCTTCAGATGTTGCCTCCCGCCCAGTCAAATGGAAATAAGTCCCTACCAGAGCAGGTGGAGTTCATTTCCCGTCCGCTGCTGCACGCAGCACTTTTGTGCACCGCCAGGAGAATTGCGTAGCCAAGTGACAGCCCCCAGGTGCCACCCAAAGCACTTGTTGGGTTAAACCACTTCTCCAGGCTGAGTCCAGAGCTCTCCGGGCATCCACCGCTCCGCTGGAGTCTGGTTTGCAGCCTAACCCCATGGATCGAGGTCAGGCTGGCTCCCCGCAGGCATGCTGCCTGTGCGGCCGGTGGCAGGGATCAAGGCAGTGCAGGAGGAGGAGGGAGAGCCGTGAGGGTAGAAAACAACACCTGGACTGGCTGCGGGGTGCTGAGCACATGCATGTGTCAGCTGCCATGTGCTGAGGTGGTTGCAGGGAACCAGACCCTTTGGCTTTGCATCTCTGCTGCAATTTCTTACTGATGCCTCAGGGCTGATTCTGCTGGGAGCTGAACTCTGGTTGGACAAGCAGGAGGCACAGGACCTCCTCCATTCCCCACTGGCCTTGCCTGCCCATGCAATGCTATTGCTGCCAGCTTGGCTAAGGGGCTGTGTGTACCCGGGTCAGTGGGAACTTTCTCCCTCTGTCTTTCTGCCTGCCCTTGGGACTGCAGGAGAGGCTTGGAGATTGCCTGCAGGCAAGGACACCATCCCTGTGTGTCTGCTTACCTGCTATGGCATCACCAAGAGCTGAGGAGACCTGGGCCAGGCAGGAGACGCATGGCTGGAGATGTTGTTCTCTTGCCTGGAGCAGAGAGGACCTTCTCAAGGGCAGTCTGGGACTGTTGGGCAACAGATGAGACCTGATGGTTCCAATTTTTGTAGGATGGGTTTTGAGGTGGTGCAAGGGATGATGGCAGCACGTGGGTGCCAGAGGGATGCAGCTCTGCATCCATCTCTGGAGGGGATGGCCACACTGGGAACCTGCCAGGGCATGGTCCTGCTCCCAGTCTGGGGCTCCTGTTAGCCACTGCCATGCTTGCCCCAGTGATGCTCCTGGGAAGGGAGATGCTGACCTGCCACCCAGCCAGTAGTTTGAGCAAGGCAGAGGGGTGGGGTCCAGACTGTGTGCAGAGAGGGGCCTGAAGGGCTGCAGGTGAGATGGCAGAGCTGAAAAAGCCAATCTGAAAATCCCCCAGGGTGGGCGTGCTCAGAAGGAGAGGGCATCCCAGCCCTAAGACTGCCAAGAACTTCCCATAAGAGCATCCATGCACTGGAGAATAGCTTCAAGCCCTTGTTGGGGAAGGGGAAATTCCCATCTTGACAGTACCCATTAATGAGATCGGCATTTCAAACTGGCCTTGCAAATGCAGAGGTGTGAGTTGGGGGTTGGGGTTGTTCTTGCAGGTTGGAGGAGGAATGGCCTACAAAGCCAAGGCCATTGTAGGTCTCCTGGCAGCCACCTGTGCCTTCAGCATCATTGCCCTCATTCTGAGTGTCGTGAACGTGAAGGATGTGATTCTGCCTCCCAGCAACAAGGTAGGGCCCTTGGGAGGAGCGCAGCTGCCCACCCTCGCTTGGGTGCCAGCTGCCCCTTGGTATAGGATTTACCCCAGGTTTCAGGCAGGTTGTGCTGTTTGTCACCAAGATGGGGACAAACTCCTGTGCAGGTTGGCATGCCAGGTGGGTGTGGCAGCGTTTGGTCACTGTGGCTGGCCCTACAGCACATACAGCCTTTTCATCACAGAGCATGCCAGCTCAAAGGGCTTGTGGTGGAGCCTTGTCCCCTGCACAGCTGGTGACTGCAATGCCACAGGGCTTTCAGTGCCCTGATGACACTCGTTGTTTTGCCACTTGAGGTTCCCCTGCCCACCAGGAACTCTGCTGGCTATCCTGGAGCTCCACTCGCTCTGCAGCGGGTGAAGATGATCTGCACCCCCTGACACCCTGTTTCCCCTCTGCCTCCCCCAGTATGGCCTGGTGTTTGATGCCGGCTCCACGCACACAGCTCTCTACATCTACCAGTGGCCCGCAGACAAGGAGAATGGCACTGGCATCGTCTCCCAGGTGGAGGCCTGCAAGGTGTCCGGTGAGTGTGCCAGGACGTGTCTATCCCTCTCCCCACCCTGGCTCAGCTGGGGGGTGCTGGGGCTGCCCTGCCCTGGTGCTTGCCAGGAGCACTGTCCCGCAGCGCCAGGTCGAGTTGGTTAGTTCATGCCAGGCGTGGTATATGGTAGATGCCTCAAAGGACATTTATTTCTTGGGCATTTATAAATACAGAAAGGGGCATGTCTTCCCATTGCAAAGGTGCTCCAAGGCTTTGGCACAAGGACTGGTCTATATGGAGGAAAGGACCAGGCTAGTGAGGAGAGGTAGGGTCAGCTCAATGGTACATGGAGCTGGACTGGGATTGGCAAAGGCCACCAGACCAGGGCAGAGGTGCCTGGGCAGGAGGCGAGAGGGCTCAGAGCTTGCCTAGACCTCAAATGCAAGCACCACAGTGGTGGTATAGCAGTTACTGGTTAACCGCAAAGGTCTGTCAGAGGGCAAAGTGTAATGAAGAGGGTGCATGGGCTAATAGCAATAATAGTAAGCAAAGCTCTGGGGAAGGTAAATAATGATATTTCCACCCCAGAGCCTGTCCCTACCCACCGCAGGACCATGTTGAGTCCTCAGATCCGATGCCAGCCTCTAAAAATAGGAACTCAAACAAGCCATGCAGAGGGCACCTCTGGCTGTGCGTATCGGCTCCACACGCCCTCCCAGCAGGACCAAGAGGAGCCTGCGCTTTTGCCAGGGAAATAAGGAACGGCTCCGTTTGTCAGCTGAGTACTGCGGGACTGGTTGGCCGCATTCGGGCAGTTCAGCCTCCCTGGGGTTAAGCGTGTGCTCAGCATCACAAGACGCACACCACAGCCCTCTGCCTCCACCCAGAGCAGGAGCTTGCAGCCTGCTCCTGCAGCGTGCCGTGGCCGTGCCGCGTGTGCCGCCTCCAGGCAGGTCAGCCCTGAGCACTCCCCTTCCAGGGACACCCTTGGCAGGGGCATGACTAGCCTGGCAAGATGGGGAAAAACCCCTGGGGGCTTTCTGGGTGAACGTGTGCCCCACTGCCCTCTCCCTCCTGGGTGGCACTGAGCTTGCTGCACTGCGGGGTGCTCTCTTGCAGGACCCGGCATCTCCAGCTACGCAGACAACCCGGCTGGGGCTGGAGCCAGCCTGAAGACCTGCCTGGACAATGCCATGAAGATCATCCCGGCAAAGCAGCAGCGGGAGACGCCCACCTACCTGGGGGCCACAGCGGGCATGCGGCTGCTGAGGTACTGCCCTGCCCGGAGCTGGCACCTCCAACCCCTGCCCCACCAGGCGTTTCTGCGTCGTCACCGGTGCAGGGGGCTGGGGGCACAGGGGTATGGGGGCTGCTGCCCAGGCAGGCCATGGTCATGGGCAGAGCACCCATGTCCGCAGTCCACCAGGCTGTCCGAGAGAGCCGCTCGCTGTGCCCACGGGGAACGCACCCAGTGCACTCTACCCCCAGCCTGGCAGCAGCCTCAGAGCTGGATGAACCTCCTTTGCCAGGCTTGCATTAACCTTCCCGCATGCTCAGGCAGAGCCCGCAGGCAGCATTTTTAGGGAGACTCCCAGCGCACCAGTTGAGGGATTTGGCGCCTTTACCCTGTCTCTGAGCAGCCCTGATGCTCTGCAGAAGACGGCAGCCTCTTGCCGTCAGCCCTGCGCTGAAAGCTCCCCAGCCATTGCCTCCTCCACTGCATGGTATTTATCTCCTTCCCCGGGCAGGGACCAGAACAGCACCAAGGCCGAGCAGGTCTTTGCTGAGGTGGCCAAGGCCATTGGCGAGTACCCCGTGGACTTCCGCGGAGCTCAGATCCTCACGGGGAACGAGGAGGGCTCCTTTGGCTGGATCACTGTCAACTACCTGCTGGAGACACTCGTCAAGGTGCGGGCCAGGGGAGACGGCAGAGGATGGTTAGCAGCATATATATCCCTGTCTGAGCTACATCCAGGTTTCTTTATTCCCAGAAGAGGGAAAAATATCGTTTTAGGGCACTAGTCACCCAAATAAATGTAGCCTGCAGCTGTGAACTGCAGATTCAGCTCCACTGAATTGATTAACAGAATCAAGGGTCTTTGTGCCCAGCTCAGCCTGTCCCTGCACTCTCCACTTACATATGGATCTATTTTGGTATCACAGGGATGCAGCAATACCAGATCCCAGATACATGCATTAATCTTTCCCTCCTGAAAGTCTCTGGATCCCAGCTGATGTGCAGCAGCCAAGAAGCCAGACCTCAGTCCTACATGGAGGTCTATGTGGGTCAAAGAGAATGTAGGCAGGGGGGGGTTGAACAGGGAGACAGGACGTGGAAGGCCCCTCCAGGGCTTCTGAGCCCACAAAACGTTGAGGGAAGTGTCCGGGACTGTGACTCCCTCCAGTTCAGACTAACACTTGCTGTCGTATGGGGCCAGTTTTCCTTTGCAGGGCAATGGGAACATCCACGCGACACTGAGGTTCTGGGAGCTCTGGACCTTGGAGGCGCCTCGACACAAATAACCTTCCAGCCTGGAGTCACCATTGAGGACAAGAACACCTCCATCTTCTACAGGCTGTACGGCACCAACTATTTGCTCTACACCCACAGCTACCTCTGCTACGGGCAGACACAGGCCTTGAAGAAGCTGCTGGCAGCTCTCCACCAGGTGCTACAGCCACTGGTCACCAGGATCTGCTCAGTCATTTCCCATTGACATGAAAAATGTCTCCCAGAAATTTTGGGCATGCCTGTGGAAAAAGCATTAGGGAATTGGGAATTTTCATAAACCCAAAAACCTGGGAGAGGCTTAGATTTTCTCAGCTGAACCAAAAAATTCTCCCATTTGGGTGGAAGGTGGTGGTGGTTCCCTGCCAGGGCTCCCTTCTCCCAAGAGGTTGAAATGTAACAGCATTTTTCATCATTTCCCAAGCCCAGCTGTATCCTTAGGCTCTTCCCTGTCCCCATTCACTTGCCCTTCCTCAATTTCTGCCCAGAGGGAGGTTTCCCAACATCCTCTCCTGCACACCGCTCCACTACTAACCAGTGTCCTCCAGTCCCCCACCTCAGACAGAATGCACAGCCCAGGGCTGTGGGAGATGGAGACACTTGGGGAGCATGCAGCTGGGATGTATCTTTGCTCCTTCCTGGGCTAGGGCCTGCAGGATGCAGTTTGGAGAGAGCAAACATCGAGAGCAACAAGCTCTCCATGCAGGCAGAGAGCACACACTGCCCTCAGGAACAGGCTGGCAGTGGCATCGCCACCCCAGCACAGCTCAGTGGTGGGGCCAACAGCGGGACCAGCAAAAGCCGTGGGCAGGTTAATCATGCAAAGGATGGGTCTTGCTTCTCCTCAAATCCCCCTAGGGTCTAGATCCCGCTTTGTGGGAATGTCTAAGCACAGGATGGGCTGTGGCGTAGGGTCTCACTGGCATCCCAGGCCAAACCCTGCTAACGGCTCCCACTCTCTCCAGGGCAGCCCATCTCCCCAGCAGATATCGCACCCCTGCTACCCCAAAGGATACCAGGAGAACATCACCACAGCAGACCTCTACGACAGTCCCTGTGTCCAGGCACCGAGCACGCCCAGCCCTGCACAGATCCTTACAGTGATGGGGACAGGGGACCCAGCAGCGTGCAGCGCCGCCATCCAGAAACTCTTCAACTTCACCTGTGGGGCCAACAGGATGTGCGGGTTCAACGGGGTTTATCAGCCACCTGTGCGGGGACAGTTCTTTGTAAGGAGCCTCCGTCCCCACAGTGGTGGTGGGGAAGGATGGAGGGTGGGAGTCTCCTCTGCCACTGGTTGTGGGAAGGCTGGGAAGGGAGGGGACCCTAGAGCTGGTCCGGTCTGCAAACCTCTTCTCCTATGCTGGGAGGTGGCTTCTGCCTCCTGCGATGTCCCAACCCTCCCTGAGGGAAACACAAAGATCCTGTCCCAAGAAGCAAGTCTGAGCGAGCTCAGAGTGCAAGCAGCAGCCTCAGGGCTTGTCCACCAGCTCCAGACTTTCTGGTAGAGCATCAAGTGGGAGCTGGATGCAGAACCCTGGGAATTACATGGGACTCTGACCCCAGTCAAGAGGGGCACCCAGGTCTCCTTTTTGGGGTGAGGAGGAGATGTAGTTTTTAACATCCCACCTTATCGCCCAGGCCTTTGCTGGGTTCTACCACACCTTCCGCTTCCTGAACCTGACTGGCCAGCAGTCTCTAAGCGATGTCAACTCCACAGTCCAGACCTTCTGCAAGAAGAACTGGAGAGAGGTGAGAACCCTGTGAAGGGCCGCAAGGACCCCTGTGTTCAGCCCATCCCAAATCTCTGCCCAGAAAGTACATGTCCTGCTGTTCCCTGAGCCATGGAGGGTTTCTGAGCATGTGTTTTGTTCCCTGTTGCACCATGGCCCCCGATGGCCCCACAGCTGGAGGAGGCCTTCCCGCAGGACAAGTACCTACACATATACTGCTCTGTGGCGAATTACATCTTGACGCTGCTGCTCGATGGCTACAAGTTCAATGAGCACACATGGAGCAACATCCACTTCAGCCAGCAGGTAAACACCCTGTGGGGTGGTGGGAGTGGGCTGGCAGCTGCATCTGCATCCTTGCCCTGGCCCGAAGACACGTTCAGGAGCAGCATCCCTGGAATCCCCTGCATCAGAAATGTGTCCCCATCTCATGGCTGCTACCCAGTGATCCCAGCAGAGCTTCACTCTTACCTGTCCCCAAACCTCTGACACCAGCTCGTTTCTCACTTACTCTGTGTGAACTTAAGCTAATTTTAAGGGGTCAGAGAAGTGCAGAGCAGGATTTGGCCACTTCGGTCTCTGATGTTGGGCAGAATTGACTTAAGCATCAGAGAGGTGATGGTGGCCCCATGACTGATTTGAACCAGAATATGACCAAATTTAAACGATCATGGGGGAGGTCACAGAGGCACATCTGGATCTGAGCAGTCATCCATGTGCAGTTGCCCTTTAGCCCTTGGGAAGAGGCACTGGAAAGGCCTCTGTAACCGGTGCCGGTAAGATCAGGTTCACCACAGGCAGGTCCACGTGTGAAATCACAGCTGGGGTGGCTCATGGGAGAGGTACCCAGCAGTGCCTTGCACCGAAGCTACCGGTGCCTGGGAGAGTCACTTTTGGATGATTTCTCTCACCTCAGGCAGCAAACACAGACATCGGCTGGACGCTGGGCTTCATGCTGAACTACACCAACATGATCCCCACAGAGGCTCTGGAACACGTCAAGGGGCACCAGCCTAGTCTGTGGGCAGGTGCTGTGTCCTTCATTGTGCTGGCCATGGTGGCAGGCCTGGTGGCTGTTTTCCTCCAGTGTTTCTGGAAAACCAAGTAGCTCCCAGCCTCCTGACTAGAGGCATCTTGCCCACTAAACCAGGCAGGGAAGTGGTGCAAAAGAAGGTGCAGATGAATGAGGGCATTAGATCCATCTCCATTGCTCAGGAGGTCTAATTGGGTCACCTCTGTAAAGATGTCAAAGTTGACAAAAATGTCTTGAGGTCCCTAAGTATCTCCAAGAGGAAAAGACTCCTTTAATCTGGCTGACAAAAGCTGACTGATACTTGGTGACTAGATGAAGCCAGATAAATTCCAACTAGAAGTAAAATCCTTTTTGTTTTTCCAATCCAAAAGTCACTGACCAGCCTAGCACAGTTTCCTTGGCACTTCCTGTCCTGCTGGGCTGCTCTCCTGACAGCCGTGAGGGGCAATCAGCGATGGCGAGCAGTGGTGGCCACCTAACATCTGAGGAGAGGGGTGACCTTATCTGTATCTTGCCCTGTGCAAGATATGCAAGATTTCTGAAGTATGTGACAGAATATCTTCCCAAAGACACTGGGAGCTGTCTTTAAAAATATTTACTGGTATATCTCAGCAGAAAAATACAAGTGGAGGTTGATTTAAGAGCTGCCAACTTTGGCTCAGGGTTTTTTTTTATATTCAAGTTACATAGCTCAGCCTTGTCAGACACCAAATGCATAGCAGGTTCCAGCTCCAAGCACTTGAGTGTTTTATGTAGATCAGCAGAGCCCAGTCCAGCTCAGCTGCAGGACCGGACAGTAATTTCAGTCCTCCCAGCTCCAGCCACCAGCCCAGTGCCGCACTGCCCAGCCAGCCCTCTCCCCAGCCCCTCCAAGGCTCTGCCAAAGCCCAGGGCTGGTCTGAGCAGGGCTATTTCCACAGCTACCTCTCTGCTGTGCTACAAGACCCCTGCCCACACAGCATGAGGCAGTAACATTCAGTCAGGACTTAAGAGCTTACGAAAAGAACTGAAGGCATCTGGGCTGAGAAATGCTCAGAGTCCTTTGGCTCTGGCAGATCCATGGCATATTTGCTGCGGAAGATGATACATGGTGGTCCTAATCCAAGGTGTTCTCCCACATACCCCACTGCAAAGTGGTTATGAAAGCCTTCCAAAAGAACAGTGTCTCTCTGTCTGGTGGAGATAAGGATATGTGGCCCAAGGGCCGGGGGAACTGGGCTCTGCCTCCTGCTCACAGACTGCTGTCCTTAGCTTCATTAGAGTGAGGCTCAGCCTTCCCAGCCTGAACTTGAGCAACAAGAGAGGGGGTGAAAACCTCCATCCAGAGGAACCTCTTCCCACCCAGCAGCCTGAGCCCCTGAGGTCTGAGTTGCCACGTGGACACTTCCCATAGCCAAATACCAGATCCCTCCCGCTTCTCTCTGCCCTGCACACGCACATCTTTGGCAGTGTAAGCACTGAGGTAAAAATGCCATGTCTATGAAGAGGCTGTAGAAAATGCTGTCAGACTGCTGGAACTGACCCCATGGGATCTGTGGGTGGGGGACATCTCTTGTCCGGTTCAGCAAAGCTCCTGGCTGTGCTGGCTGTGGCCCAAATGAGCTGGGACTGGTGTCTCCCACCCCTGGGAGACAGTGCAGTTGGGCAGACAAAGGCTCCTGTCCGCTATAGGAAGGTAGCACCACAACTGGTCTGGGTTGCAAAGCATTTGGGGAAGATGCCAGTCTTGCCATTGCAGTGTCCCTCCAGCCAGTCCTCGTTCACTGGGAAAACATAAAGGAGCAGGATGAGCCCTGGCCCATATGAGTGGGGTTAGTGAATTTTCAGGGCCGGAATTTAACTCTGGGCAAAACCCAGTGCAAGCCTGTACCTCTGGAGAGTATCAGCCTGAGACAGCACCGGAGAAGCCACCTAATTCGCCAGTCCCTCCCTGCAGTAGCCCCCAAAAGCCTGCCCCAGTACAGCCTGCAGACAGGACTGGAGAGGTACCTTCAGAGAGGATATCCAGCACATCTCCCTTGCTGAACTCCAGGTCCCCTGGCCCCTGCGCAAGGTAAGAGTGCTGAGCCAGCATCCGGTAGAGGATGGGTCTGCCTGAGTGGGAGTCCGAGTCCTACAGGAGAAAGTCAGCATGGAAGTTACAAGGCAAAGCAGATTTGAGTCCAGCACAGCAGAGAAGCTTGTCACAGCCCACGTACCTGGCAGCAGAGTGTCAGCCTGCCATCTGTGAGCTGCTGCCACATCTTCCCTAGATCCTCCTCTCCCGAAACTGCACCCAGTTCTTTGCCATCCAAATGCATGTAACTGCAAGGGTTCATTAACACAGCTCAAGTCATCTCACTTAAAGCCAAACTTTGAGGCAAGCCTAGCCCTCTAACATCTTCAAAGTCCCCTCTGTAAGCCAGCTCTGAGCTTCTCACCTTGCACAATGACATGGGGCCACCCTGCATGCTCAGTGGGCAGAAATGGCTCTGGCAGGGAGTGATGCTGTCACCTCCTCATACACGTACTTGAGGGGAAGATCCTAAACTCTCCTGACTACACTGGCTGTGTGCCCCCAGTAATGTCACAGCCAGGAAGACCTTACCCCATACCAACTTCCAAACTGCTCTGCATTGATCCTAGTGTATCTCAAAGGCTGAGCTGAGCAGGAGAAAATCCAATATACAGCAGCTGCAGCTGCATAGAGTTTTTCCTTCTGTTCCCCCATTTCTCTTGACCATGGTACAGTTTCCTGGGAAAGACCCTATGGGCCTCCAAAGCTCACAGAGCACACTCTGTTCTCAAAACCAAAAACCGTAGTAAGGTTAGCCCTACAAGGAAAGTTGTGTGCTCGCATCTTTGCTGAATCTCTGCTAGAGTGCTTTGACCCCAATTAAATGTTCTCAGGAGATCAGACAGAGGTCTGTATCCTTAGGGGAATGGCTGCTGCCACCCTGTCACACATACTCATGCACCAAGAGTGCCAAGGGCCTGGCTGTGCTGCAGCGTACCTCAGCTTCCCTCGCTCTGCCTGCTGGCCAAACCGCTCCCTCAGCAGAGCCCGCAGGTCTGGCAGAGACGGCACCTCGCCTGCCCTCACCACCACGGTGCACTCACAATGCGCTCTCAGCACAACAGGTCTGTCCATGCTGGATGAAGCTTCTCCATGGGTCAGTGGGATCTGCTGAGAGATGTGGCACAGTGGACAGTCTGCTTATTCAGGGCTCTCATATCAAGAGAGGTGACACAGACACAACCCCTCATTCAGTGGTACCACGTAACATTAGTGCAGCATCAAAATGCAGATCTGAATTTCAGAAGAGGAACTACAAATTCAAAGCCTGGGATCAAATATTCCTCCCATGATCCAGGAAGCCTGTGTCTGAGTTCAATCACACAGGTCCCTCCCAAACCAAAACGTGTATGAGCAGGGCCCCAGTTCCTCCAGCCAGCTAGGGAGGTGCAGCCAAGTCCCCTTGTTCTGCTGCCTTCTGTCTGAAGTACAGCTGACAAAAAATTACTCCAAAAGCCCTACAAGGAAGGGTGGCAAAGCTGATCTGCAGCTGGCACTGCCAGAGAGGGGCTGTCCCCATGTGGACGCAGGAGTGATTCAAGCTGCATCACGCACAGGGGTTGGTAATGACACGGAGGTGCATCAGAGGACATCATCCCAGAAGAATGCAGATATGAACAACTGCGGTACCCGGACTGACAGGGACAGAAAATGCCACACAGGACGAGGGGGAAAGGGGCAGCAGGTAGCCCAAAGACAGCACTCTCTCACAAAGTGGGCTTGTACAGTGTGTGCCTCAGAATGCTGCTGTGTCTGCGGCTCTTGGCTCCTTTGGAGGGCACAAAAGGGCACTGCCCTGGTAAGCCTCAACCTTGGGCTGCCTCACAAAATTGTATGGCCACAAACTTGGGAGTGATGAAAGAAAGACTACATGGGACCCTCTCTTTAGAATGGGAAAATGGGCAGAGGAAGACCTTTTCCCAGTGATTTTAGGGCAGCTGAGGAATTTTGGAGGATCTGGCCAGGATTATTGCACTTGTCGCAGCCTTGATCTATTGAGGCTGTGCCAGCTTTGGGTTATGAAACACCTTACCTTGAAGTCCATTTGGGCACTAGCATCATTTGCAGAGGCATCTTCTCTCCCAGGAGGTTCTGCGGAACAAAACAAGAGGAGAGGCCCCCAGCAGCTCTACTGCAATGCGCTAGCACACAGGCAGCCATGGCTGCTGCGGGCAACCAGCCTCCCCACGCACCCCTCGAGCAGGGGGGTTTAGGCACAGCTCCACATAACACCCACTGAGGGCCCTGGCCCAGGGGACTACCTGGCTTCTGCTTCACATGGAGTCTGCTGGGAGGCACCTGGGCGGGAGGGAGAGGAATCCCATTGCTGATTTTCTACAACAGAACAACATCAGAAAGTAGTAAGCAGAAGACACCAGAGACTGGGCAAAGCTGGTGTGCATGACAGAGGCTGCAGCAATAGAATCATAAAGGTTGGAAAAGACCTCTAGGACCATCAAGTCCAACCATCAACTCAACACCACCATGTCTCCTAAACCATGGCCCCAGGTGCCACATCTACACGGTTTTTGAATGCCTCCAGGGATGGTGACTCCCCCATCTCTCTGGGCAGCCTGTGCCAGTGCCTGACCACTCTTTCAGTAAAGGCATTTTTCCTAATCTCCAACCCAAACCTCCCCTGGCGCAGCTTGAGGCCGTTCCCTCTCGTCCTGTCACTGGTGACTTGGGAGCAGAGACCAACCCTCCCCTCACTCCAGCCCCTCTCAGGCAGCTGCAGAGAGCGAGAAGGGCTCCCCTCAGCCCCCTCTTCTCCAGGCTAAACCCCCCCAGCTCCCCTAGCCGCCTCCCAGCACACTTGTGCTCCAGACCCTGCCCCAGCCCCGCTGCCCTTCTCTGGACACGCTCCAGCCCCTTAAGGCCCTCCTTGTCCCGAGGGGCCCAAACCTGAGCCCAGCATTTGAGGTGGTGCCTCCCCAGTGCCGAGCACAGGGGCCCCATCCCTGCCCGGCTCCTGCTGGCCACACCAGTGCTGACACAAGCCCGGGGGCTGGTGGCCTCCTTGGCCACCCGGGCACTGCTGGCTCATGCCCAGCCGGCTGTCAGCCAGCCCCCCCAGGGCCTTCTCCGCCGGGCACTTCCCAGCCCCTCTGCCCCAGGCCTGCAGCGCTGCCTGGGGTTGGTGTGACCCAAGGGCAGGACCCGGCACCTGGCCTTGTTAAACCTCACACAGCTGGCCTTGGCCCATCGACCCAGCCTGTGCAGGTCCCTCTGCAGAGCCTTCCTGCCCTCGAGCAGATCGACACTCCTTCCCAGCTTGGTGTCATCTGCAAACCTACAGAGGGTGCACTCGATCTCCTTGTCCAGTTACAAATTTCTCAACGTAACCCCAGAGGGAGCCCCAGGGAGACCAATTCATTAACTGGCTGGATGAGGCAGAGCTCTCAGGCTCTCAATGGCCTCTGCAGCTCTCGTGGGTAGCAGGGGCAATGAGCGGTTTGGTGGGATGCTTCCTTGGCCTCCTGACCCTTGCTGGATTGGTGCTGGAGCAGGAGGAGGCTTCTCATGCTGCACTGAGGGCTCTCCCCATGATCTGCCAGCTCACGTGGGAACTTGGGCTGGTTCGTAGTGACGCATCCATGGGGCAAATGCCTAAGTGTGTGCTATGGCCATGGATTCATTTGGGTGGTATGGGGGTGGTGGGGTTTAAATCATAGCAACATCAGAACAACCACGTGCTTCAAAAATTTCACAGGGAATAGGGGTTGCACCTTTCCACATTGGGTTCAGATGGAAAATTATTTGGAACATGTGTAGATATGCCTGTGGTGGAGACAGGAGATGAAGGGAGTTTTCCTAAGTCAAAGGTGAGGGTTTAGGGCTTAGGTGCATGGAACTCGGCAAAAAGCAGTGCCTGTTTAAGATATTACTACTCCACTGCAGGAGATTAACCTGCTCTCATTCTGCTGGTGAACTAGAACATATAAGCACTCCTTACCTGCTTCTGTGCTACATCTAGTGGCTGCAGACATCACAGGAGCAGGCTGCACAAAAAAATGTCGCAAGCCCTCAAATTCATCATTGTGTTCCCATGGCTCAGCAAGTTACAGTGGGTCAGGAGAGCTGCGGCAGCTGCTCATACTTGTGTGCTCCATCAGCCCACAGCGAATAAAAGACAACACCGCCTAGATCAGCCTGCGATAAAAGCCATTGTGGCTTGGGTATGTATCCAAGCCCCCAGATTTGCTGTAAAGAGATCTGATGTACAGGGAAAAAAAGCATTTTTCCTGCTCTTAACTCTTCTGTTCTTCCAGTTCAAGAGCACTTGGTTTTCACTCAAGGTGTCTGAGCTGAAACACTCTATGCTTCTCTTACACAGTTGTTTTATCCTGTGATAATCTTGAAAACAAATATCCCAAATGTATTTCTTGGTTCCCTCCTCGCCCCTGATTGCCAGGTTGTCAGCTCACCCATTTATCCATCTTTGAGGCAGGCTCCAGGAGAGAGCTCGGTATCCGCAGCTTCTGCAGGACAGAAAGCAGAGCAGCGTGAGACAGGAGCCGCTGCTGCAGCAGATGCAGCCCCATCCCGCCCAGCCCCATCTTCTGTTAGACCCACTCCGCACTGCTTCTGCCCTTGCCAAACACCACTGCCCACTCACCCTACTGCAACACGAACGTGCCCATGGAGGGCCCAGGGTCAGGTACGGTAACCCTTTTAGGTAGGTTTGTGCTCAGAAATTGAGGAACAAAATCCAAGGGTCCTCTTGCATCTTTTTGCGCTGAAAGCAGTGGTGCTAACTGAGTGCCTGTGATGTAACAGACTAAACACCCACCAAGCCCAACACGCTGCTCCTAAAACGGATGCTTAGGAAGAGAGCAGCAAGGATGTTGAGGGATGCCAGTCCAGCAGCATTTCTGTGTCTTCTGACAATCACTGCTACAGGGCTATTCATTTCAACTGATCATTGTGAGTAATTACGCTTTTTTTTTCACCTCACTGTCTATTATTTTACTTTGACTTTGAATTTCATCTGACACTTCACTGAGCAACCAACCAGCACATTCAAATACTTCTGTAATTGCTTACTGTTAGCTCCAGATGCTTCAGGCTATGCTGAATGGTTTGATTGTCTGTCATCGAACGTGATCACCTTAAGAAGCACTATACCACTATCCCTATTACTATATCACTTAGGAATATGCTAAATGCTTAGGTCACAGCAGATTCTCTGTGGGGACATCCTTTCTTCGAAAAAAAAAAAAAAGAAAGAAAGAAAAATCTGTTCCTTTATGCCCACTTTTCACTTCTGTATTTTAACCTGTTGTCAGTCCTCAGAGCACTGCCCCTCTCGCTCAAACAGCTCACTGGTTTTTTTAGTGGTCTTGAAGAATCTTTTGGCTTTTTTTTTTTGAAATATAGGCAGATAATACATTCACTGGCTCAACCTAATCCAGGTATACCTAAGTTCTTTGGAAAAGCCAGTGCAGACATGAGAGAAATGGCTTCTGTCAACAAAAAAAATATTCCATTTTGTCATATTTATCTGTTTCTATTCCATCTGTTTACACTATAGTTCCCTAGTCTGCAGAAAGATGTCAGATTTGCTGGGCTTTCATTCTTTAGGTCTCCTCTAGAGCCCTTTATAAAACCTGCCTGCACAGCTGAAACCCTCCCAAAACCTTCCCAAAGTTAATTTAACAGAGGCACTACACACCAGGTAAGGACCAACCTGTCTCCTTGGCTCTGTTAGAGCTCTCAGGTGACAAATACTGCTCTAAATGGTGGTCCTTGCTGAGGTCTGTTATCCTACACGATTCCACAAGAGGATCCTGTATAGTGGAGAGCACAAGTGCCTGAAAAAAGGCCCTTGGGGTGCTACAGAGGTGAATGGCAGAAGCTAGTGAGAGTCAAGTGTCAGAGAAATCTACGGTTAGCAACTGGCCTGTGGGAATGAGCTCCCGAACTCATCCTCTGCCCTGCAGTGCTACACGTGGGTCCCCAAGGAATGTGCTCAGAGGGTTGCAGCAAGCTCCTGTTCACAGGCAGGGCTGTGGGTCTCTGCTGGTGGGATGGGCTGGAGAGCCCACCCGTTTGCTTTACCTGTCCATCATGTATGGCTGTAGCCCAGCCATCCGCTCCTCTCGTCAGCACAAAGACCAAACTGCTGGCTTTCACTGCCAACTTCTCTGAGTCCTCAGGGCAATAATGGGACAAAACTCGATAGTAGCCTGACTCACTGTCTCTGGAAAGAAAGAACGAAAGCACCTTTACTAACCCTGGAGTTCTGGTGCTGGATGGCTTTGATCCAGGACACTGCACCGATCCAAACTGGCATGTGCCAAAAGTTTCAGGTGTTGGGGAATTATGTTTCCACTGCTACTTTTGTCGAACTGGGAACAAAAGGAGCTTGGAAAACACTGATTTCCCAAACACAACTGTCCTGTTTTCATTATACTAATAAACATCCACCGTATTAAAAAAAAATTATTAAAATCAGCCTTGAAATACTGTTGGTACAGTATCACCAAAACAAATGACTTTCATGTTTTTTGAACCAGGGCTGATTTTGGCTCAACACAGCATGGCTGGGAGCACGTATTTGGAGACATTGTCCTGGGAACTAGGGCGGGACAGCTGAGCATCCTCTGCCATGGACCTGCGCAAGTTCCGCACCTCTCTCTGCTTCCATTCCTCAGCCATGGCACAATCCATGCCTGTCTCCCAAGACTATTGAATCAGCTCCTGCAAACTGCTCTGAGATTCTTGCATGAGAGGTGCTACAGAACTGCACTGTCTTTTGCAGCCACACAAGCCTTTGCAAATTCGTCATTCACTCCACCCTTGGTGAGAAATGGGCGTGGATCCCACAGTCTCCAGACAAAGACATCAGAGAACAAAACATGACCTTCTGAATAGAAATAGCAAGAGAAGAGTTAGAGCAGGGTAGAACTGAACTTACCGCAGAGTATCAACACTGGGTTCATAAAAGCCCTGTTTCTGTGGGGAAAAACAGCATCTATTTATAACTGTACGTTATATAGCAACAGTGACACCTTAATTACTGTCCCTCTGAATACCCTCTGTGGTATTTTGTCTTTGCTTTTGACCACTTTTGTCACACCACCCACCACCCAGATCGAAGTCTGCTGCTCCGCACCTTACCAGGATGTGCCTTCCATTTCTCCCCCTCCTTCTTTATCCCAGCAGGAGGCAAGTAACAAAATTTTTTCCCCTACCCTTGGCTCTAAGAAACTCATTATAGTGCAAACCAGCCATACTTATGCTGACAAATTTACTAAAGTGCTGGCCAAGCATGTGTTGAGCATAGCAAAGTCTCCACTGCTCTTCAGACATGGCGAAGAGACAAAAATGCACCTTCAAAGGGCTGGAGACTCACATCGCTGACTCTCTTCCGGCCAATGCCGAAGCCTACCACCTGGCTTTGAAAGGCCCTGTTGGTCCAGTCTGATATTGCACAGTTTTTTTCAATAATATGTTCTTACCCTGATGGTGTTAGGATCTGAGGCCCTACCTGGAGCTCCATGACAGCTCCATTGCTCCTTTCACAGCTATGTCCTGCTCACCTGAGGCCTGAGAGGCTCGAAGCCAATATACTCATCATTGGGAATGATGGAGGAGATCACCTGTTGGAGGAGAGAGTGATGACTGAATCCAGGCTGAAGAGGTTCTGAAACTTCATACAAGGTTATCTACTCAGATCTGTTTCCTCCTGACATCCTAAAGTCAAGCATAAAGTAGAGCCATGCATATAATGGAAAAAGCAGAGCTGGATTCCCAAAACAGATCCAACTGTTGTACCTGTGTTTTTAGTTTTTCCAAGGTTTCTTTAAAAGTACATGAGTTAATTACTTTCCTTTCCCCTTATTCATGTCAGAGCCCTCTGGCCTGTGACACTTCTGCTGACCGCACTGGCCACAGAGGGATCAGAGGAATCCTCTGCTGACTTGCGTTAAAGGACATGACAAAGCATTTATCACCCGAGTGCCTGCCTGTACCATGGGGAAGGCAGCAGTGAGTAGGAGTGTGCTGAAAGAACGTGCTCCTCTTGAAAACATCGTTGTCAGCAAAAGGACAACCACGAGGTTCCCCAAGTACCTGCTCAGCTTTTTCAGACTTTAAAGCGATGAAGATTGGGAAGGTTTTTTTAGCACCAAAGTGCAGTTTTTATAGAAAAGGTGGCAGTTCTTACAAATTTTGGCTTCTGCGTCCCAGATGCCTTGACTGGCTGCAAGCCCTGATTTCCTGCCCTTTGGTCTCCACCAGTGGAGTGGGCAACAGCAATGCTCTCTGGCAGCATCACAAGGTAAGGGTTTTATTCTGCTTGCTGTTAATATTAACGATCACATGCCTGTTACCTTGGGTTTACCCAGGAAATCTTTTGAATCCAGCTGTTCAACTTCCTTCTTTCGTGGTCTGAAAAATTCCCCGAGAGGAACCTGCATGGGCTCTAAAAACAGACAATCCTAGGGCGGGGAAAGCAAATACACGAAAAGCCATCAGTTAATATTAAATGAAATATAACGGCAGTGAAAAGCAAGTATAGCTTCCCTGTGTGTGCAAGATCAGCTCCAGGAAGACGTTGGGGCAAAAATTACAGCTGTGAACTCGAAGAAGGTCACCCAGGTTTAATGAGCACATGCAAACTCAGAGCTCAGCAGTCACTGCCCTGTGTTGAGTCAAAGACTAACTCTGTTGACATGGAAAGGGAGGGCAGCGGAGCTGTTACTAAACAAATCTCTAAGCAGTTTTTCTATGTGACTTCAAACGTCGTCTTTTCTTCTCCTCTGTTCAACCACTGAGTAGCGTGCTAGTAGCAAATATAGATAATGCACTAATGTAAAGCACAAACATGATGCCAGAAGAGATGATCAGATTTTAAAAAAAATGATTATCCCTTAGAAAGGATACAAATAAGATAAGGAAGTATGTAGGTAGCAAAATAATGAACCCTCATAAAACAGTCTAACAAGAAACTATTACTTAGAACTAACCCTGAAAACACTTTTACACTTTACTTAACCTCTAGGTGTGATTATCATTAATATCTGAGCTGCCACCAATTGTCACTGAGACCAAAGGGACTCAAAAAAGTCAGCCAGTGTCATGAAAATGGAGACCCTCCAAATCTGCACTTGTAGGCATTCTGAACTTAAACACTGCATAAGGCAACTTGTTTTACAGTACAAGTACAAACAGAACCAAGCTCTGGAACAGCAGGGACTAGAAAGTAAAATTCCCAACCTGAAAGGTTATCCCATAACTCTCCGCTATGGTGTTTCTACGCTATGAAGCACCTAGGGACGACAGAGTTGATTAGCTGAAGCACTGGTTTGGTAGAGCATCACATGCAAATGGCTTAGACTCTGTTACCAGGTCACCAAGCAGGTGGGTAGACAGGAAAACCCAAACATACAATAATTAGCACATTCTTATATTGTATTTCTTAACTTAAGCCCAAAGCACACACCCAGGAACTCATAGAGGTGGTCTTACCTGCACCCGCTCAAGGGCCAGGTCCAGGATTGCTGTTCTTCCTTCAGGTCTCCATACAACAGCCTGATCTAGGGTGACTCTGGCCTCCTGCCACTGCTGCAGCCGGCACTGCGCTGCTGCAGTGCTGTACAGCACCTAGAGCGGGCACGGAGGGAGCAGAACTCAGAGGGCTGAGACTGAGCAGACACCCAATACAACTTACTGAACTCAGCCAAGAAACAGGGACCAGGCACTGAAACACCACAGATACAACAGTAGCACCAATCTACTCCCCACTGGCCACAGGAAAGGCACTTTGAACAGAACAGCTGAAAAACTTCATAATCAGAGTGGGAAGAGATAAAAGCTATACCTCCAGGCTAGTTCCTAGGTGTGCTAGAGGTGCTAGCTCTGCTCAAGCCAAGGACAGTCATAGGGAACACCAGACAAAGACTGATACCACACAAGTTTTTATCTTATCCTTCCTGTACCTGAAAGACCAGCAAAGATTTTCTTGGCAAGTTGCATGGGATTTTTTTGTGTATGCAAAGAGGGCATATTTTTGCTGTGCAGAGTAATTCTGACTCCCTTGCACTGCAAAATAACATAACTGAAACTATTTCACATTGTAGGGGCTGCAAATGTGCAAACTGTCAGCTATAGCTTGTCACCCTTTAGCAGCATGTAAGTATGCTCAGTGGTGAAGTGGCAAAGTGTGGGAGTAGCACAGACTGGATGTTGGGAAGCCTTGATCTATATGCGGAATTAAGAGTGGGAGATGTCGTCTTGCCACTGGCCAACAGTCAGTGTATGGAAAAGCTGCTGGCCCACAAGGCAGAAGCGTGGCCCAACAGACTTGCTGCCAGATATGTCGCTATTTTATCTGATAGCATTATCAGCTAGTAAATTGCTTTGTGGCACCTGGATGCAAGCCGTGCTTGGGACAGAGGTGCAGCTAATAGAATGCTTTTCCTTCACTCCTTAATCATAACAGTAGAAGACTGCTGTTTCGGGGGTGGGTGGGGGAACAGCCATCCTGAACATCTACAGGAACTGCAGAGATGCTCCCTCTTGCAGAGGCAAGGCAGCAGTTCTCACTCAGCTCAGAGGTGGTGTAGCCTTCAAGAGGTAAATATTTCTGGATTTTCAAACTGTACAACATATCTCCTCCCCTTGAGAAGATCAGATGCAGCATGTGAGAGGTCATGCACGGGGAAAGCTGATGGCACAGGTCTGCCGGAGGATTATGTTCGTGTATTTTGAAAAATGAGCTGCAGGTAGACGTAAGAGCGAGATACAGTCGACTCAGGATGCAGATCCTGAGTCCGGAGTGCCAGCACAGTGAGTGCACATGTCCTGGCAATGCCTAGAGCCTGTGGAACGAGTGCCTGTGCATTCACACCACAAAGGGTACCAATCTCCTCCCAGTGGCCTCGGGACACTCCTGCAGCCCTGCACCTTTCGAAGGGAATCTGTTGTTTCTAAGTGTGTGTTGAGTTCAGAGAAGGCAGTGCTGTGGCACTGAAACTGTTAAAAACAATGAGGTTTGGGTAATACCACGAATGCCACGGACAGCTTCTGCCTGCCAGGTATAAAGTGCCTGAAAATTGACTGAGACTGAAGGACGGATTTCTGGGCATGCTTGACTTGAGTTATACAATGACTTCCAGTATCTGCTCTTCAATCTGTGTGTGTGGACTCACGACAATACAAAATGAACCCTTGCAGTAAAGTACAGTTTCGAGGAGTCTTTTACATTCCAAACATTACAAATATTTACAATCAATTTGGACTGAGATCTTTTTTGTACAGGATGTGGCAGGTTGACTCCACGTAACAGCATAAGAGCTGCAGTGTGAGGTGTTACAGAAGCAGAACACAGCTTGCAGCCCAGTGCGTAAGGTAAAAAAAGGTAACGTTAAGACCAGCTGCTGCAGTAGGAAAGACAGGCTTCCACGTGCACAAGTTTCTTAGAGTCTTCATTATGTGCCACTGAGGCGAAGGGCTCCAGAGCAGAGGATTGTGCTGAGGACCCTTCCTAAAGCAGCAAAACCATTTTTTCTGGGACTCCAGAAAAAAAAGAAGAGTTTACTGCTTCTGGAAGAAGAGGCAGGCAACTTAAGAGTACAGGGATCTCGTCAGGTCATGCAGAGAGAATATTAGAAAGGCAAAAGCCTAGCTACAACCTGGCCACTGTTGTAAGAGATAACAAAAAATGTTTTTACAAATACATTAACAACAAAAACAGAGCCAAGGAGAACCTCCATCCTCTGTTGGATGCAGGGGGAACATTGCTGCCAAGGATGAGGAGAAGGCTGAGGTACCTGATGCCTTCTTTGCCTCAGTCTTTAATAGTCAGACCAATTATCCTGGGGGCATTCAGCCCCCTGAGCTGGAAGACAGGGACAGGGAGCAGAACAAACACCCCATAATCCAGAAAGAAGCAGTTTTATGACCTGCTGCTCCACCTGGACACTCACAAGTCCATGGGGCCGGATGGGATCCACCCGAGAGTACTGAGGAAGCTGTCAGAGGAGCTCACCAAGGCACACTCCATCACTTATCATCAGTCCTGGTGAACAGAGGAGGTCCCAGATGACTGGAGGCTTGCTGATGTGATGCCCCTCTACAAGAAGGGCTGGAGGGAGGATGTGAGGAACTACAGGCCAGTCAACCTGACCTCAGTACTGGGGAAGGTTACGGAGCAATTAATCTTGAGTGAGCTCACACGGCATGTGCAGGACAACCAGGGGATCAGGCCCAGCCAGCACAGCTTCATGAGAGGCAGGTCCTGCCTGACCAACCTGACCTGCCTAGTGGATGAGGGAAAACCTGTAGATGTTATCCACCTGGACTTTAGTAAAGCTTTTGACACCGTCTCTCCCGCAGCATTCTCCAAGAAGAGCTGGTGGCTCACAGCTTACACAGGTGTATTCTTCACTGGGTAAAAATTCATTCTGACTGAATGACTGAGCTCAGAGAGCTGTGGTGAATGGAGCTGAATCCAGCTGGCAGTGTCACCCAGGGGTGTGTTGGGGCCGATCCTGATTAATGTCCTTATCAGTGATCTGGACAAGGAGATCAAGTGCACCCTCTGTACGCTTGCAGATGACACCAAGCTGGGAAGGAGTGTCGATCTGCTCGAGGGCAGGAAGGCTCTGCAGAGGGACCTGCACAGGCTGGATCGATGGGCCAAGGCCAGCTGTGTGAGGTTTAACAAGGCCAAGTGCCGGGTCCTGCCCTTGGGTCACACCAACCCCAGGCAGCGCTCCAGGCCTGGGGCAGAGGGGCTGGGAAGTGCCCGGCGGAGAAGGCCCTGGGGGGGCTGGCTGACAGCCGGCTGGGCATGAGCCAGCAGTGCCCGGGTGGCCAAGGAGGCCACCAGCCCCCGGGCTTGTGTCAGCCCTGGTGTGGCCAGCAGGAGCCGGGCAGGGATGGGGCCCCTGTGCTCGGCACTGGGGAGGCCCCACCTCGAATGCTGGGCTCAGGTTTGGGCCCCTCGGGACAAGAAGGGCCTTGAGGGGCTGGAGCGTGTCCAGAGAAGGGCAGCGGGGCTGGGGCAGGGTCTGGAGCACAAGTGTGCTGGGGGGCGGCTGAGGGAGCTGGGGGGGTTTAGCCTGGAGAAGAGGGGGCTGAGGGGAGCCCTTCTCGCTCTCTGCAGCTGCCTGAGAGGGGCTGGAGTGAGGGGGGGGCTGGTCTCTGCTCCCAAGTCACCAGTGACAGGACGAGAGGGAACGGCCTCAAGCTGCATCAGGGGAGGTTTGGGTTGGAGATTAGGAAAAATGCCTTTACTGAAAGAGCGGTCAGGCACTGGCACAGGCTGCCCAGAGAGGTGGGGGAGTCACCATCCCTGGAGGCATTCAAAAACCGTGTAGACGTGGCATCTGGGGCCATGGTTTAGGAGACACGGTGGTGTTGAGTTGATGGTTGGATGTGATGGTCCTAGAGGTCTTTTCCAACCTTTATGATTCTATGGTTCTATGATTATGGACCGATTTTGTTCCCGTGCGTCTATACTTCAACCTACTTCAGCTTTTAGATCTGAGGAGTTTACAAAACTTACATGCATATTTGCTTGCCTGTAAGCATAAATATTACATGCATAGATAAGCTAAACCCCCTCCAACGTACAAATTCCTGTGCATCTGCTCTGAACAGTTTTACTTTTCAAACTGCATAATTTGCTAAAGTTTACAGAGATGACATTGTTTTATGACTTTCATGATTAAGTTGCTTTAAAATAAAAAAAAGTCAAGCAGAAAGTTTTTACTGTTCTAATGTACTGTATTGAAAAGCTCTTGGGTTACTCATGCCTGCTGCTGAACACCTGATGAATACCCCAGCAGAAGGGAAGGACTGCTGAGACAGATTGACTCTTACCTCCCATGCATAGAGTATGTGCCTCAGCCCCAGCTGCTTGTAATCAATGAAGGGATTTTTTCTTAGATGACTGAAGGCCATATGATAGTCAGAGAGAGCTTCTTCGTACCTACAATATGCAGAGATAACAGAAGAAACTGAAACTAAAAAAGGTGAAGACTATAATTAAGAAGTTCAAAAATCAATCTAGCAAATAAAATATATTCTCCTCTGTAGTCTGGATGGGGAGAGCTGCATCAGAGACCCGTGTCGTCTTGCAACCACAGAAAATTCCTTGTCCTCTCCTTGTTGGCAGTTAGAACAAAACGAACATGGTGTATCTAGGATTATCTGCACAGTTTTACTGATAGGGATAATCACTAGGTTTTGATACCTGAAATAGAGTTGCAGTTCCAAGGAGGAGAAATGTAAAGAACAGAGATTAACAAATGCTGTGAGCTCCTTGCCCAGCTTGCTGCTGACAGTTCTGTCTTAGGGGAGAAGCGGGGGCTGGGAAACCCCTGATGACGATGAGTGTACATGCATGGCCAGAGCAACATGAGCACAAGTTTAGAGAAACTCCAGGGATATGGGAATTAGTCTGAATTTACACCAGCTATGCAACTGAAACCAAAACAGGTTCCCACTGAGGCTGCAGGAGGTGAAATGATGGGTTGTGCAGCGGTCATCCAACCAAGGCCCAGTGAGCACAGCCAGGAGAAGGTGCCCAGTGGATGTGGGTGGGTGGGAGCAGCATCTCATGAGGGAAGGAGCCATGGGGGTGCTGGTGGCTGTCACCTCCTTGGGCGGGGGGCAGGTCTGCAGCTGCACTGCCCTTGACCTGCTGCACAGTGTGTGCACTCGGGGCAGGCTTGCTCCACTTCTGCCAGCTGTGGCACAGCACTGGGAGCAGAGCAGAGCAGAGCAGCTCCAGTGTGCTGGCTGGGGCTCCAGCATCCCTAACTGCAGGTCTGCTGTCAGACAGAGGCACAGAGCGTGTAGCTGCTTGGCACGCCATCCGTGAGTGTAGAACTGCTCACTTTAACTCCCTCCCAGAAATAAAGATAGAAATTTTCTGGAAATTAAGGTCTGGAAAATATGGGGAAAATAACAGGAAAGAAAATAACTGAACTTTGCAGGTAAGAAAGGACCTGTAAAAACCTCCACCCATCTCTGTGTGCAGGATGTCACTGTGATTTAACCCTGGAAACAACAAGTAATCAAGCCCATGGCACTAGTGGAGCACTCCCCACATCAAATCAGTGAGCCTGAGATCAGGCCCACAACATCCACTGTCAGCAGAGTGAGAGTCAGATGCTGTGGGCAGACTGCATTTTTAGGAAGGCCAGACTCCTGTGTACAATGTGAAGACACACCAAACAGCAAAATTAAGTTTTTTTCATTCCAAAGAAAATCTGAATGGCAATGTAACCTCCTGGCAGCCCTGCATATAGAAGCAGCTTCTTTCTCTGTGTGTGTGGGACAGTAATGTCATATACTAGCCGCTCCTGGGGCCCCAGAGTTGTGTAGCACGTATCTTTTCAGTCTTACCAGAGATAAGGCTTGCTGACCTGTGACACAGTTTACAAGGCCAAACTAGACCTTATGAACTGTTTAAGATTACTGGAAGAAGTGGGTTTTTGAGTCATAGAATCATTTAGGTTTAGAAATAAAGTATGACTAAAAGGAGAAAACTGAAGACTGAAACGGACATGTGCCTCACCTTTCCAGCTGCAGATGGACAAACCCTCTCTGAAAGAAGCCGACGGCTAGGGAGCTGTCCTTTGCAATGGTTTTATCAAATGCCTAAGGAAAAAAAAAAACACAGACCCATCCCAAAGATCAGTTAGGAACCCTCCTGTTGATGCCTGCGTGTATGCACCCCGCCAGCCATGTCCAGGCTGCACTTGCGCGGCGCGCAGAAGCTGTCTCCAGGCTCGTGACCAGCTCCTCTGGATTGACAAGCGCAGGGCTGCGATCTGGGCTGAGGGGCAGGAGACAAGTCCAAGTCATCTTACAGGTCTTGGCTCTGTATGTGCTGAACTTCAGGTTTTTATCCTTCCTTGGGAAAAACGGACTGGATGTAACAAATGAGATAGATTTGCCATCCAGCATCTTGTTATGAGAAAACCACGTTGCCTGGAGCAGGGTTTGCCCTGACAGTGGGAGCAGCGGGGCCAGACCAAACAGGGAAGGCTGTCTGAAGCAGCCTACTGTGGTGATTATGTGAAGGGGTGAAAGGGAGAAAGCTGAAGGGCTTCACACTGCACCTGCAAGTTAGTATTTCTGGTCCAGTTTCCCAGCTAAATACAGGTAAGTACTAGCAAAGGTGGCAGCAGCTCATGGCTGATGGTTCAGAGTAACACTGTGCTGGCAAAACTATCATAACGGCTTTCTGAAAAAGATAGGTGTGCTCCTTCACTTCTCATTGCAAAGAGGTGGCAGGCAGATAACGAATCAAGCCTGAAACCCTAGACTTTCCTGGTACTGTCTAGACAGGGATAGCTTTGTGGGGTGGAAAGATGTTGCAAGAGGTCAGGGAGTGACTGTGCCTCTGGGTGAGGTGGCGGCTGGTTCTCCCACGGCCCCGACAGCACACCTTGCTTGAACAGTCTGCTTTACCGTGCTAAAAAAAGAGAAAAAACAACCAACTATTGACCTATGTGGAAGCATAGCCGAGCTTCTTCCCAGTCCATGCCTATTCCTCAGGGCTAGAAAGAAGCTCTCTGGCACCGTCGTGTAAGGGACAGCAGTCCCTTATAGCAACTGTCCCGCCCCCGGCTCCGCCGCTCCCGCCGGGCAGCCGCGCTAGGGGCCGGGGTAAGGAGGCTTCTCCTCGGGGCGCTCGCCCGCCGGCCCCAGCGCAGGCAGCGGCTGCCCCTGTCCAGCGGGAGCGGGTCTCCGGCGCCGCGGGTTCGCGGCGGGCCGCGGAGCGCTGTGCGGGGACGCGCGTGGCGCCCTGCCCCGCACCTGCCCCGGCTCGGCGCCGCTGCGCGTGCGGCGTGAGGACTTCCGCGTTGCGGTCAGTTTGAGCCGCAGCGTTATCCCCTCAGAAATCGGAACGGGGCGGCCGCCCCGCCCGCCCCCGGACCCCCCCGGCTCCCCCGCCCGCCGCTCACCCGCAGGGCCTCCGCGGGCCGCCCCGCCAGCAGCTGCACGCAGCCCATGTTGAAACAGATCCTGGCCGGCGGCTCCGGGATGCCGGAGAAGATCTCCAGGGCGGCCTCCCAGTCCCCGCCGTCGGCCGCCAGCACGCCCTGGTGCCAGCGCCTCACCAGCTCCCGGTACGCCATGGCCGGCGGCGCGGGCTGCACCTCCCCGACCGGGCTCTCACCGGGCGGCCGGGGGCGGCCCCGGGGCGGGACGGGCCCGCTCCGCCCGCCCCCCTCCGTCCTCTGCCGGCCGCGGCTCTGCCCCCCCGGAGCCGCCACCGCCCCACCCCCGTGCCCGGGCACAGACCCCCGGGGAGGGCGGGCCGGGCCATAGCCTGAGCGGGAGCTGGGGCGTGCGGTCTCAGCCTCTGGCAACGAAGGGCAACAGACAAACCACCCGGTGAAAGGCCCCGGCAGCGCAGCGAGCGGCCAGGGCTGGCACAGCTCGTAAGGCTGGTGTTGGGGTTTTTTTTTAATTAAATAGTTATTGTCACGGCACTATCGGAGCGCGCGTTAACTACAGTAAGTACGGTAGGTATGCGGGCGCCGCTGCGCTCTGATAAATACGGTAACCCCTCCGGCCGCGGCCCCGCCCCGCCCGCTGAGGCCCCGCCCCGCCCGCTGAGGCCCCGTCCCCCGGGGCTCGCTGCATTGCCACGGGCGACAGCGCTCCCTGCAGGCCCTGCGGCATCGGTGCCCTCGGAAAAGGGGGCCGATGGGGTCGCGGGGCTGAGCACTAGAAGTTCCGGAGGCGGCCGGGTTGGCCGTGCAGGAGCGGGGAAGCGGGTGGGACGGGGAAGATTTTGAGCAGCGGACGTCAGGGGGCTCCCGTTGCCGCTTCCGGGTCGGTGCCAGGTAAGTGGCAGGAGGCGGTGGCCGCCCCGGGCTGGGCTGCGGCCCCGCGGAGCCGCCCCGGTCCCGGTCCCGGTCCCGGTCCCCCGCGCGGCCCGGCCCGGCCCTGTGCGGAGGAGCCCGGCGCGGCGCAGCGGACCCCGAGCCTGGGAAGCCCGAGCGGGGCGGGGCGCATTTCGCAGCCGGAATAAAGCCATGAAGCGTCTCTCGGCGCCCCGGGCGGCGCGGCCCCGCGGGGCTGCGGGTATGGCGGGGTGCGGTGCGCTGCGCACCCGCCGGGCTGCCGCGGCCGGGCCCCTCCCGCCCCCGAGGGGGCCCCGCTCGGGCCCCGCTCCCAGCCGCGGCCTGGGGCCGGCCCGGAGCCGGTCTCCCGTGGCGGCGGCGGCCGAGGGAAAGGGGGGGAAGGAGGGGTGAGTCGGCGGTGGGGGGGACGGTGGGTGCAAACCGCAAGCTCATCGCTACGAGGAGTTCCGCAGCCTGCGGTCTTTGCAGTTACCGCACGGGATTGCGTGGCCTGGGGTTAATTGGAGTGAATTAATGGCAAGCTGTCGATGGAAGCCGAAGGAGGCCGTGGCAGCCCTGGTAGAGGCAGCGGTTGAAGTGTTGTGTGTTCAGACGGCTTAAACAAGCTGGCTGAGGTCCCTGTCGCCGATTTTAAACGTTTTGGAAAATGGGGAAGAAAATTCAGCAGGATTGGAAGTACCACGAATGTTGTCCGCACACGTGGAAAGGTTAACTGTGCTTTAGGAAAACAAGTTTGTTGACCTGATACCAGTTTCAGGAATAAAATAAAACGAGTAGCTAAAACTTACTTATATAAAAATTATTTACAAAATAATTAGATACTACAAATACAATGAACGTAGAGACTAAAGGCTAAACAACATGCTTGACAAGAGATTTTCCGTTCCCTCCCCCAACCTGGTGTTCCTTCTTGCAAGGGGATTTAAAGATCTAGTTAAGTCAACTGTTGATATAGTTAGTATCGCATACCTGAATCACTCTGGGGAACCTGACTCTAGTGTGACCTGACAGTTTAATTAAACAAAGGTGGTGGTGTATGGCAGCAAGGCAAACTTTAAAAATGAGCTTAGGAACAAATCATGTTCCTAACAGATCGTTAATTGGAAGACATAAATGAGCAGGCTATTTCCAGTCGGCTCTTCCACCTAACAATTTTTTGTTCAAATACTAATACTGATTTAAATTATCCAACAGAAGGTTTATAACCTCTGCTGTTGAAGTTTACTGATGACAGGCAGGGTGATCAGCGATGAGATGTTACTGCTGCTGCCTGGTCTGAACCTCCTGTCTAGATGGTTTGGAGTGGGAGAAGGATCTTAATATAATGAAAAAGACTGTGAAGTCTAGAAGCCATGATAGCTTCCCACCGCAGACACAGAGGTGGCAGAGAGTGGCTTGCAGGATTAAGTTGCATCAGGGACACAGCTTGAACTTCACTGTTGTGGGAAGAGTTGATTTGATTGTTGGGGTTGGGTTTTTTTTCTGTTTTTAAGGAGAATCAAATTGGAGTGATCACGTGCATGCACATGGTGTTGTTAGAAGGGGCTGCTAGAACATAATCTCCAGTTACAGTAGCTCTCAAGTAAGATATGAAAATACCGGAGAGTTCAGAGGAGGCCACAAAAATGCTCTGGTTCTGGAAAACAAGCCGTGTAATGGACTTGATGAACTCAGTTTATTCAGGCACATCCAAGAGAGGAGGGTGAAGTGACTCAGCCGCTCTGTGGAAATCCGTGCCTATGGGAAAGTTATCTGATAGCAGAATATTTTCAGTCTTTCCAACAAAGACATAATGAGATCCGGTAACTGAAAGTCAAAGCTACACAAATTCTTTTAAATATGACACAATTTCCTAGCAGTGTTGGAAGCTAATTATAGGAATAGTTTATGGGAGAGGTTAAAGGCTTGCCATTATTTGGAGGTCTTAAACTGAAATGATAACAGTTTTGAAAGTGGGGTTAAACCTGGAATCTTGGGCAACTTGCTGGTGCAAACCCGTGCGGTTTGGGGGAAATTATCAGTGAGATTGTCAGTGAGTTGCCTTCTGGCACTGTGTACTTCCCAGTCTGTTTGGCTGCAGAAATATCAGGACTTTTTTTTTTTTTTTAATGTTGGTTGAAGGGCTGTAGTTCTAAATTAAGAGTTTTAATTGATTTTATCCTTTTGGATTAATGTCTGCTTCAGGGGGGAATTCTGCATGCTGTTCTTACAGAGGAAAGTTAGTGTGTTTCTTCCTCTGCTGTACTTTAAATCATCAGAGTTTGGCCACAGAGAGCCGACACGGAGTTGGGCAAACGGACGTGCAGTACTAGTTCAGAGGATCCCCTCCCTCGTGTACTGTCTTCCCCATATGTTTGCAGCCTGATCCAGATCTGAGGTCAGGAAGGGATTTCCAGCAAAGCCTGATTTGTTAAGGCATCATGTGAGTTTTTCGCCCTCAGCAAGAGCATAGTTTTCAGGCTGGAACTTTCTGCTCTCACTGCTTTTATCTCATCAGGCTCTTGTAAAGGGATTTGGGGATCTGTTTGTCTCGGTGTATTGTTTCCACAGAGGGAGAGTGCTTTCAAGGTAGTAGGTTTTATAAAACAGTATTGGATGATAGTGTCAACTAAGGATCTGTTGACTCACTCTGAAATTATGACTTTTAAACTAAAATAAATAAATGCATACATCTCCCTGGGCTTCCGTGGATAGTGGAACTCTGCCTCTTCTGTAGCCCTGTGCTTGGGGCTCGCTACCCCCCTGGTTTTCTAAGAAACAGGCACCTGCCTGTGGCTGGGCGTCAGCTTTTGACACAGGCATCACTAAGAGCTGTGCCTGCTGGTTCTGTGCTTTTTCTCACTGTTTGTGCAAGTAATAGAGAGCAGGAATAATCAGATTTTAGCTTGTGGCATAGAACCAGCAAAATGCATATTCTGGAATGTAAACGATCCATCAGAAAACCTCTGTTTGGAGTTTTTAAGGCAATAATACTGCTTATTAAAAACCATAACGCACACCTGCACAAAATGTTGGTTCTTACAGTTTAGCAGTTGCAGCAACCTTTTCTCAGCTCTCTTTGTTGGGGGAGCTGAACATGCTGCTTGTATGAAACTGCACCGGCCAGATGTGCAGCGGGCAGAGCGCGCGCAGAAGTTCGGGAGGACTAAACCGCAATGTCTCACGGTGTTCCTGTTCCTGTGGCACAAAGCCGTGTTTGTCCTTACCGTAAGCCACGGCAAACAGGAGTGGGCAAAGCTGAAACGAGGGCAATTTCTGCTGTTCTCCGAAGGCGGCTTGGAGGGAGGCGAGGGGCAGAAGCAGGGGGTCTCTGCAAACACGCTCACTTTTGTGAGCTCTGTTCAGCTGTGCAAGGAAGCCCGGTTATGTTATAGCTTGGATCTTAATGCAGAAGTGGATGCATCCGTTCACAGCTGGTAAGAGGAGTGGATCTCTTTATGCTCCTTGACAACTAAAGCTGTTGTTTTTGTGAATGAGTGATTTTACGCAAACTTGCATTAAATAACTTGCTGATGTGTGAAGTGACGTAGCCTGGGAGGGGAGGAGAGGAGAAGATTGGGCACAGGCCACCTCTGGGCTAACTAAAACAGTTTGACAGAGGCATTCTACTGGAATTAAGAGTGGTGTTCTCCTGAGCCGCGTTTTAATAATCTGATCAAAAGCTAATTACTGAGCTTGTGTAGTATGCCAGTGCCTTTAAAATAAAAATTCTTTGTTTTTTTAAATTTTGTAACTCTCTGAGGATGCTCGATGCTATGGGAGCCTCCTCAAGCAGCTCCCTTGGTAATCGTGTGCATTGGAAGAAGGGGTGGCCATTGAGTAGTGTGTGAGAGGAAGAATTATGCTAGCAGAAATAGGAGATAGACCAAGTGCTGAACATCTTGCTGTTTCACATTTTCATCTTTTAATTGAATTGATGTGTAGTAAACTGACATGTTGTGGAGGGAAACTGTGGTAGATGTCTGAGATAAAAGTCTGAAAAGTTCTGTCGGGTAGAAACAAGAGAGGGGACTGTGTGTGCATTGGATAAGGGAGGGCTGAAGGGAAACTCCAGTTGGATTTCTATCAGAAGAGGGGTCTGGAAAGCTGTTTTACCAGAGGATAAAAGTCTTGTTTCTTTTGTGAATCCATGTGAAGGTTTGGTGTTGCAATGTGACCAAATGGCATTAACTTGGGCCTGGAAGGCGAGAGTCTTGTCCAGCCGTCAGGATTGAGATCAGGAGTGGGATGTCCTTTCCCAGCTGTGTTAACTCCCTGCTGGATGATTTGAGGTAGATAATGCTCTATGGTCAGGTAAAAATCAAGCAAGAAAGCCCTGCTTACGTAATTAATAACTTCTTTTGTCTGAACTTTGCCAATTTCAGAGGCTTTTTGTGCTCTTGTATTTTTCTGCAGTTTTTGTTCTGTGCTGAAACTTCCTGCTATGTGGTTCAAAAGGCACTTTATGATCATTTTTGATTTTCACGCATATTCATTGAGCCTTGTTTGGGTTACACATTCATGAAAGAAAAGTCTGTTTTTCAAAACATCCAGGACGTTGCCTGTCTATCCACTGCTGATCTTTTTAATGTCAAGCTCTGTCCAAAGCTCCTCAAGGAATAAGCTGTTACACCAGGAAAAATGTTGCCTGGAGCACAGCAGTGCTGTGAGGGGTGTTTGAAAATGCGAGAGCGTGCACCGGAGGAACTTTACACTGCTTGGGAAGCGCTTGCTGTATGAAACTGCTCCACGTGGGTTTTCTTAGATTATACAATTGGCTGTAAATTTTTGGAAAATATTCCCTGGGGACTAAAATCTCCCACTGTTACAAACTAAAGGGATAGCGAGGTGACCCTGAGCCAGCACCGTGGCCGAGAAGGCCAACGTTATCCTGGGCTGCATGAAGAGGAGTGTGGCCAGCAGGGCGAGGGAGGGGATTCTGCCCCTCAGCTCTGCCCTAGTGAGGCCCCATCTGCAGTGCTGCGTCCAGTTCTGGGCCCCCCAGTTCAAGAAGGACAGGGAAGTACTGGAGCAAGGCCAGCGGAGAGCTAGAAGATGATTGGGGGACCGGAGCATCTCCCTTATGAGGAAAGGCTGAGAGAGCTGGGTTTGTTCAGGCTGGAGAAGAGAAGGCTGAGGGGGGATCTCATCAATGCTTGTCAATATCTGAGGGGTGGGTGTCTGGAGGATGGGGCCAGACTCTCTTCAGTGGTGCCCAACGCCAGGCCAAGGGGCCACGGGCACAAGCTGGAACACGGGAAGTTCCACTTCAATATGAGAAACAACCCCTTCCCTGTGCGGGTGCCAGAGCAGTGGCACAGGCTGCCCAGAGAGGCTGTGGGGTCCCTTCCCTGGAGACATTCACACCCCACCTGGACGCGGTCCTTTGCCCCCTGCTCTGGGGGTGCCTGCTCCAGCAGGGGTGGGACGGGATGATCTCCAGAGGTCCCTTCGAACCCTCGCCAGTCTGGGATCCTGTGAAATGGGTTTGGCTTTTTGAGAAGGGGAGTGCAGTTCTGCTTTACAGGATAAATAGCTGCTGTTTCAGACTGTGCAAAGTGGGTTTTTAGTAGCAATGTAGTTGAAAGCATTATTGTTTCACTTTTGTTTTGTAAGCAGTGGTTGCCACTGGGTCATTCGGATGGATGGGAGTGGAGGTTTCCTGATGATGTTCTGTTTGTTGAAGTGGATAGCCTGTGTGGATTAGGACAGTAGTCTCTGAATTGTTTGTAACATCAGTAGGGTGTTCTTGTTAGTCTTTTGTGGCTCTTAGCTACATGATCTTAAGCTTACAGTAAAGGTGTTTAGCAAGAAGTAAAACTGTTGGCAGGTAGGTAAGGCTCTGGTTCAAGACAACATTTGATGCCTGCCAATCTCTGTCTTTCCAGGATAGCAGTTAACGAGGTGCTTAAGGTAGGATTGCTTCAATGGAGCTTAGGTCTCGTGTTGGTAAGTGCACAAAAAGCATGGCTTGTTAACAGGCCTGTTTGCTTTCTTGCAGCTCTGCGGTGGCCCTGGAATTCCCCCGACCTCACTCAGCAGGTAAGACCTTCACCGTCCTCCTTCAGGGGTGAGCGCGCTGTGTCTCTGGACCCGAGCCTGTTCAAAGGCGTTTGACGGCGCGGGGGCAAACTCCCCGTTCGGCAGGCCTGGGCAGTACCGCTTAAGGAGTTCCTGCCCCTTTCTAGTGTCTGTCTTGTGTGAGCTTAGAAAGGGATCATTTTTAACTTCGATTACCTTGTCAATCTCTTTCACCTTATGTTTAGCTTGGGTGTTTGGGGGATGGCTGAGTGGGGTGCTTTGGTGCAGGACGGGGTGGGAGGGAGAGCCCACCAACTGCGCAGGCTGCTCTCACTGTTCTGATTCCGCGTGGAGGAGCTGTGCCCTCATTGCGTATTTATAGGTGGATCTTTAAGTGGAGCAGTCTTATTCTGACAACTTGACATCGAGGTTATTGAAATTAATTTGTCCTGAAAAGTACAGACAGCTGAAAAAGTATCAGCTTTTCTGTGTGGAGTTTGTTTCTGGATGTAATACAAACATCTTTTGTTTGCAGGGTGGTTTATTACCTTATGTAGGTAGGTGAAAGGGAGCTTGACAGTAAACCAAGTACCAGTTGTACAAACTTGGAACAACCACTGTTTCATCACTGTACTTTGTGTGACCACTCTTAGGTGAAGACATGCTTTCAAATAAGCAATATTTTATGGTACAGCAGTGTATTAGGGAATAGATTTATGAGGATCCCATTTTGATTTGTGAACTTCATTCCTGATATTCCCTTATTTTTGTAAAGATCGATTTAACTGTGTCCGATGCTGAACAGTTACCCAGCAGTTCCTTACAGAGAAAGTAGATCGTGTAGAACTCAGTTTATCTTAAAAACGGGTGTCTTTTACTTAATCTTGTACTGGATTAACTGCCCTGGAAGCCCATCTGATTCCATATCCTTTCTTCTCTCAGAATGGGAGAACTGTGACCTTTCTATTCAGTACTGCTGCCTACTGAGAGATTTACCAATGAGGGTTTTCGTAATACAAGGAAGTATATACTGTCTGTGCAGGAGCAGCCACCGGTTAGTGTGCATCATCTGTTTTCCCCTTTTGTTCGAATGGAAATAAAGCTTGGTGTTTAATGAGAAATTTCTGGAAAGTCTCATTTTGGGTTTTTCTAGTCTTCCTTGTCTGTGTTCTGAAATGTAGCTGCAGCTTCGTTAGAGGGCACTCTTGAATAGCGCATCAGGCAGCGTGCGCCTCGTACTTCCCAGAGGAGTCCTGCTGCAAATGTAATTTGCCGCCCCAGAGTAGAAGGTGTGAAGCTCAGGGTGGTTTATCCGAGATACATCACCATCTAATGATGAAAGGCAAGACTGACTACGTTGAGGGCTGATTTAATGCTTCTGCTGTATATGGAACGCAGTGACAATCTATTAGATAATTCACTATTGTTTTACAACTGTGGATTAATTAATGTAAATAACTTGCTTTTCTGATGGCCTTTACCCATGCCTTGATCCTAAATGTGTGTCCATTTTAGAACGTTTTTTGTATTGTTGCTATTATCTTTTAAAAAAAAATCCATTAGAAACAATAAGTTGCTTCAGAAAGTCTTGAGTTTTCATTCTGGCCGTCACATTAGTTCCTTCCATACTTTGACGAATAGCTTATCGTGTCTTCTTTTACTTTCCTTCTAATAAAGACAATGATGATTTTTACCTTGGGAGAATTAATCAATGTATGTAAAAGTGCTGTGAAATCTGACGTGTTTTAGAATGTTTTTAAAAATATAATTAAAATATTGAACAAAGCAGGAGTCAGGGAAGTCAAAATGAAGACTGTGATTATTGCTCAGCTGCTTTGGTGCTTCTGTTCTGGCAAGGTTATAGAGCCAGATCATTTGCATTACTTTTGACTTTCCTTGATATTTTCAATTTTTTGTCCAAGGAGAAGCATTCTTTATGTGCAGGAGTCAGATTGACAGTAAACATAAACATAATCTTAACTTTGTCCAAAACATACCTGGTTTTGCTTTTAAAAAAGCATGCCAAACCGGTGTAACTTGAAACGGTTTTCTGAGCAATTAACACTGAATCATACCCACACTGACTTGGCAAAACCGAAGTGCATGTTTCCTATGCTGGACCCATGCCCACATAGCATAAACCTCAGCTTTGATGTATTGCTTTACTTAGCCCCTAAATTCCCACTTCTGTGTTAGCATCACTGCTAGAGCTGGGTTCTGCATGGCCGCTCGTCGGTGGAGTTCACGTGCCTCTCAAGGATGAGAGAAGAGGCGTTGCGTGGGGATCTGGTTTGAATGGGGTCACAGAATAGGGCAGTAACGGCTACGAACAGAACCCAGCTCTCCGCTGACTGACCACCTCCTTACTGGGAAGTATTCCTTCCAGCCGGGACTGGCATGTCTGTCTTAGCAGGGCTTTAGCTTTGCACGGAGGTGAGAGCTTTATCATCTGCGCGTTAAAGATGGTAGACACTGACAACCTGAGAGTTTATCAAAGCAGATCCTGTGCTATAGCCAGAAGATAGTACTTTGCTTGGTATCCTAAAGAACTGTGTAGTGCTTCCATGAACTCTAATGGCCATGAGACTCTGCTTCTCCAAAGTTAAAGACGACTAGTTAGAAAAAGTATTTGTCAGGCCATCTTTCTCCTTTCCTTGTTTCTAATCTCCTCTTGCACCTTCCCTTTCTTTCCCACTAGCATGGCTCCTTGCTAGCTTTTTGGCAAAGCGTAGTAGCCTGGAGTAAGGAAGGAAAGCTGAGGTATTCCTTCTAAGGAGCCCTTCATGTCTGTCCCAAATGGAGGGTACACGAGGAGGCAGCAGAAGCTGAGCTGAGACGTGGCAGCGGGTGGCTGCAGGTGTATGGAAAGAAACACTGGGGAGAGATTCCTGCAGACCGTGAGGCGGTTGACTGGAAGAAGGTGAGCAGCTCTTACAGCAAGGTCTTGCCTAGGTAGCCTTGCAAAACAGCTGTTGGGCTAAGTGCAGACACAGTAACTGGTGTGCTGCTCAGCTCCCACCACCTCTCACGGGAGGGTGGGAACAGTAGCTTCACTGGAGCAAGGACAGTGGGTCGGGGAGCATGAGCAGCCCAGACCTGACCCCAGGGCTGTTGTGTGGCCCCTTGGATTGTGTTGGTGGGCTGGGAATAGGGCAGCAGGCAAGGCAGGCTGGACAGACAGGCTGTCAGGGGTGGCGTGCGAGCGACCGCATCGGCAGTAGCTTCTGAGGAAGCTTTTAGTTGCCTGACTGGCAAATGGAATTTAAGGTGAAATGGAATAAATAAGGACTTCCCTGCTAGAAAAAAACAAGTTACCGAGCCTACAGCATTTTCATCTGTGGCGCTGTGATTGTATTTTTAATGCTTTTGAAGAGCTCGGCTTTTGTAAATGATATTAGGAATGCCATTTTGAATGACAGAGGCTTCAGCCAAAATCTTCGCCCCCTCAGTGTTATACTCCGTCCTGTATGTAGATGTTTTCTCATGTGTTTTACCACACATAGAGTTTGTGCGTTCTGAAAAATAATAGTAATCTAGCAGCCAGTGACATCTACAGAGCACGCTGAAGAGGAGCGCCAGCATGCTTGAATGAAGTACTTTCTTTGTGTTGAGTAGCATCTCCTGCAAATCTTTTCTCACAGAACGTTTCTGTGGAACTGGAAGTTTATTTTTATGATGAGGTCTGGTTTGGTCTTTGTCATTCTTTGAAGACTAGCGGGAGTTGTGGTGACGTGTTTGCATGCGTTAGCTAATGCCCTCTTCATGGCATGATCTATTAAATGGAATTAGTAGATGCTAGTGTCATCTTTGCATCAGCTCTGAAATCAGCTACAGGTACCACCTGATTGTTATTTAAAAAGACAGTTGCAATTCTTGGTCCCATCTATAGTTACAATCAGTGTCGTACTTAAGATGTTCTGCCAAGTCCTTGTTTTTAGCTGTGCATCAGCAGTGGCTTGTCTTTTTGGGATCTGGAGACGAAGTGTGTATTTCTGGGCAGTATTTTGAGGATGGCATTGTGACTAGTTTCATGAGCACCTCCCTGCTGTTAGCCTGCCTCCAGATCAATGTTCTGTTACGGCAGGTTCTTGTGTTGGTCTCAGAAGACATCGTGGGACAAACTGCTGGCTGATATGGGTAGGCAGCAACAACTGGAGAGAGCTTCCTGCTTAAATAGGAGTGAAAAAGCCACTGCTAATAGAATTTAAGGGAAGAAGTAGCACATGTGTTTACAAAAACACAGGAGGGGAGCATAATGGGGGAAAGCATAAATTTAGGCCAGACTTCTGCCTGATGTAACAATGTAAATGGAGCAAGCAACTTTTCTTCCCCCCCCCGCCCCTTCTTTTTCTCCAGTAGGAGCAGTTTACTGAAGAGCCCAGTGGTGCTGGCTGACTTGTCGTAGGTTAATATTTTTAAGTAAAGCAAATGCAAGACTTTGGGGATATACTGAAAACACAAAGCAAAAAAGAACAAAACTGAAGAAAGCCTTTTGTGTACAGTGTCCAGAGCAATTTTAAAATGCTCTTGTTCCATGCCTAAATAAAAGGTTGTTTCAGCCGAAGAGAAGTCTTTCCTATTGATTTATTACACCAATTTAGATATAAACCCTCCGTGCAGGAGTGTCAGTTTAATAGACCGGCTTTCTTTCTCCTTTCAGATTTAATCCACATGTTGTTGTATCAACAGAGCCTTTGTCTCTGCTCAGTTATGAGTTATCCTTTTTTAATTAAAAAAAAAGTGAAAACACGTGTTTTTTAACAGCACTGTTGCAAAAAAGCATATGGCGACATAGGGAGAGGTGACCATCAACTAGTGACTCTGATTTGTAGGTAACTTCAAAGTGGTGCTGCAAATGAAAGTGTGAAAAATGGACCTTTCACCTCTTCATGTTGCAGTGGCTGTGAAAGCCCAACAGCGACAGGAGGAGGCAGCATTATCTTTAGCCAGGATTTCCTAGGGCTTTTTCCCCCAGCTTGTGCAGTGATGCTAAACATGCTTTTTTTGTTAACTCTAATTTCCTTCCTTTTTTTTTAAAGGGGGACTTATCCAGAGGTGTATGTAATTCACATTTCCTTCCTTCCTGCCTCCCTCCCCTGCAGAGAAGGATTTATTTCTTGGACCCCTCCTGTTTTCCAAATGGAGAGGAAACTCATGAATTTGGTATTATTTCTATACTTGGTTTTGTGAGAAAGGATTTTGAGTATCAATGCTTACTTGATACCTGCGTGTGGGTTCAGAAGCACATGTTAGAGCTGCTCAATAAACCAGGTTACTACATCATTTGATTATAACCTCTGTTTGGACCTTATCACACAACTGTCTCCTGTAGCATCATGAATTCATTCTGAAGATGTCTTTAGTACATCCTGAACTGGCAGCTTGGTGGGCTGAATGCAGCCAAAGGCAGAACAGTTGCAGTATCTATGTCTTTGGTGCTAGCCTGGTTTCTTCCAGCTTGTGTTAGACTCCTGACAGTCATCACAGTCTCTTAATTCTCTTTCAGGTGTCGGCACGGCAGATCCCACCTGAAGTGTCATTATCATTATTTACAGTGGTGTGATTTTAAAAGAAGCTAATAATAACGTGTCTTCAGCCAGAAAGAATTTGTCTGGCATTTAAGTGCTGTGGAATGATCCTGTTCTACTCCTCAAAGTTACAGAAGAGAGTGAGAGAAGATCCAACTTAGAGGCTTTAGTAGTCAGTGGTGGGGAAAAGAAGGTTGTGCCCTTGCTGCCTGAAGCACATGGCTGGCCTGGCAGTGATATGGTAGCTCTGAGGAAGGAGTGTTCTTACTATATCAGGCAGGTCCCTTGGTCCACCAAGCTCTTGAAAAAAGAACACAGAGTCCTTGGCAGCATCTTGTCGAAGTTAAACTGGTCTGGCTTTGTCAGGACAGGTAAGCCAGGCGATGGTTAGCAGCCTGTGCTAAAAGAAGCAGACTGTTCATGTTTAAGGCAGCCTAGATGCTATCAAATTCTCTGGATGTTAACTCTGCAAGTGTTTCTTGCATAAGTAGAAAAAAATTCCTCCCTTTGAATGTGGCTGTGGAATGCAGGCTTACGGCGGGGTGTGTGTGGGGGTGTTTCCCTGCAGGCTGGCCTTCTGTCGCTGCCTGTGTTTTTCTGAGGTGGCTGAGCATACCTTTCCAACATAAGATAAAACATCGATCTTGGGAGAATTATACTTTTCAAGCTCTCTCAGAAATTTTTTTGTCCTCAAGTCTGCAATCTACCAAGTTCTCCAAACCTTGGTACTAATGGATGTTTAGATTAGGTTTGTTTCCTTTGCAGTTTATCGCTGTTCTTAGTGGCAGCTAGCCATTATTACTTTTCAAAACAGCTTAGAACTTGAATCTTCTTAGAGCGATGGTAAATGAAAGGGGTATTTGGCTAACAAGAACAATTTCTTTATATGTGGATTTTGCAGGCATTGTACGATGTTGTGCTTTCATCTAAAATATCCTTGGGCAACCTCAGCCAACTTTGAAGTTGGCCATCCTTTGAGCAGCTGATTGGATTGAAAACCTCCAGAGGTCCCTCCCAAAGTAGCTTACTCTGTGATTCTGTTTTCTGGTAGAGTTCTGGCAAAGGTGCTTCTTTTGGCTTCGTTTATATCTCCCTTCATGCTCAACAGCTTTCATCATGTTCCCATCATAAGCAGTTCTTTAAGCTGAAGTGATGTGTAAACATCAGGAACCGTTTCTAAGCTGTAACATAAGTTTCCTTCCTTCATAGTTTAGACTGTTTTTTATGCTGCCATATTCAGATGATATGACAAATCAAATCGCTTTTATTGCTATTTATGAAGAGATAATCCCATTTTTTTGGCCTCAGACACAAATGTTTTAACGTGGGCCAGTACAAAGGATAATTTTCTAAAAGCTTAGGTCAGCTTTGTTCCTTTGCACTCTGTCTTTGTTGGGAAGCTGCAGAAGAAGGAAGGACAAAGAGAAAAGAGCCTTGTTATTTGGGATTTATAAGACTATATCGTTACTGCATTTTGAGTGAGTGTTGCATTTTTGAGTTAAAAACTGAAGTTAAGTAAAAGATGCTATTTTTATGCATATTGGTACCTATTATTCAAACACTTCAGCTCATACTTAACTTTATGCTGTGCTATTTTTGCTTAAAATTTAAGCAGTTGCTTAACACTTTGAATAGTAATGAACTTAATAATGTGCCTTAGTAATTCAGAAACTGTATGCTCGATAAGGGAATGCTGACAGTTTGTTGGCCTGCTTGGATTTAGGATTTTATTCTGAGGGCAGAACAGGATGGTGGGGGCAATTAGATGGAGTTACATATACCAAATGTTTAATTTATCACATATGTACTCAAAACTGAAGTTGACTAATCTTGTAGTTCATGCTTGCTGTATGTTCAGACTCTAACCTCTCTGTTTAGATTGCCAACGTGGTGCCAATTAGTGGGACTGTGATGTGGACACTAAGGAATATAACTCACTTCACATGGGTTACCAAACAGCTAGCAGATGTTAAGCTAATGGTTCTTGGCTACTACCAGCCTGACTTGGATTTCAACCCAGAGGTGAAAGAATTTATTTCTCTCCCATTACCATTTCCCTTGGGCCATATTGTCCCGAGCAGCGAGAATTCCTTCAGCTTACTCTGGAAGATGATGTAAACATTTCCCCTCCCCCTTAAACCTGTTCTCACGGTGTCTTGTGTGTTCCTTTATTTTTATGTTAATTTGCCTTCTTTGGTATTTGTTATTCTACTGGTAGGCTTTATGATAAATGGTAAATGAAAATGTAGACCCTTTAAACACACAACTGAAATTCTTAACAGGAGGCGTCTGGGCTAAGCGCATGGTGTGGCTCATGTGCTGGACCTGCAGCCACGTCTGAGATGTGACAAAAAGTCTATCCTAGGATTGCTGTTACTACTCTGAGTAACAAAGGCCACAGAAAGTGGCGGGTCTGGCTTGCCCGCGATCCTGCCTTTCTTTGTTCTCATTGCTGGGTGTTCTACTCTCAAACCCTGAAAAAAAAGTGTAACTGCAAGGCCCATAGTTTCTCCTCTAGGGATGAGTCAATGCTGAATAACTAACTGGCAGATCCTGCGGTCTCTTTGGTGTGATTTAGAGCAGTAGGTAGTAGTGGCTACTCAAGATGATTTATATATGGTATGAAATATAGTGTAATAACTGGGAAACATTCAGCACTCTCGCTTTATTTCCTGTGCTCTTTCAAGTGATAGGCATGATAAGGAGGTCTTTGTCCATATAACTTCAGCAGCTTCAGGAACACAGGTAGGGTGATGGAGGGCTCAGCTGAATGAACGATAACACTTAAATACTTATTTGTGCCTAAATCCTGTTTTATAACTCTCTATATAGTCATCTGATGTGTTTAACAAGTGTGTGTAATGTTAGGGCTGATGCTTTTTGCTCTCTCTGGAAACTTTGTCCTTCCTTCTTCGAGGATTTAACCTCTGACCTAAAAATGTTGCCTGCAACGTTATGTGCAGCATTCAGTCTTTCAGCAATTTCCTCACCTTGCTCATTTAATACTTTGATAAAAGACAGTAGTATTAGCATAGCAAATGTTTGAAAAACAAAAATCGTACTTAATGAGTTTTCAGTCATAGTTTATTTTCTTACTGATGTGCTATTTTGGGGTGTCAAAGTTGATCAATATCAACATGAACACCAACAGGAAGAGTTGGGTGAGGGTTAAATAACTGTCGTGGTTATTTTTCTGTGAAAAATGAAAATAAACCTCTTGCAAGGTCTTGTCATTTCTTGCTTTTCTTCAAGGTTCTAAAGCAAATGTTTCATTCAGTGACGCATTTGATCCTGAACTTCCAAAGAGAGCAATTATTTTTAATTTCTTGAGATGAGCAGAACTGTTTCTGTCCAGTGGATTCATCTTTCTTGGTGTTTATGTCTTTACTAAGAACAACATAACAGAAGTAATGCAAACAGTTATTCTGTACTTAGATAATGGCTAAATGCTAATTACCTTTCTTGAGGAATAATGAATAACTTTCGCATTTTCTGTAAAATGAACAGGGAAGGCTCAACATGATAAACTGAGAAATAAGCTGAACTCTCTGCTTTTCAGGAGTGGCAGGTTATCAAGTGTCAGGATTTTGGTGACAGGAAACAAAATCCAACGCCAGTTTGCAACTATGTTTGTTCTTCTCTTTCTCAGTATCTAAGTAGATCAGAGCAGTAGATGCAGCCTTTCTCTAGTGATTTCACTGGCTTTCTTCCCCTCTAGACTTCTAGGCAGCTCTTTATGATAAATTACTCTTGGTTTTTTTTTTTCCCTTTTAAGAGACTTAAGAAATGCTGATGACGGGGTGTGTTCTCAGGTGTATTTTAGTGTATAGGTTTAGGGCACATTGAAATTATAATCTGGAAAAAATTCAAAGTACATTGTCATGTTCATATAAGTTTCTCAAATATATACATGTTAACCCCAAAATCAAGGCATCAGATTTCCTTCCTCCCTCCCTCCCTTCCCCCCTCCCTTCCCCCCTCCCTTCCCCCCTCCCTTCCCCCCTCCCTTCCCCCCTCCCTTCCCCCCTCCCTTCCCCCCTCCCTTCCCCCCTCCCTTCCCCCCTCCCTTCCCCCCTTTCCCCCCTTTCCCCCCTTTCCGGGACTGCTGCCTTAATTAGTATAGGTTTTGTCTCTCATCTGTAGTGACTAGTACAAAATACACTTACTGGTTCTTTTTTCCTATCATACATATCTGTAGCCTTTTTTTGTTGGCAAATAACAGCAGAGGAAGTTTAGAAGTCCAGATAAAACTGAAATGCTTGATGCAATAATTTATTAGATAATCGTTCAAGCAGCACTTCCCAGCTCTTCTTGAACATAGCTGTTTTGTTTTATCACTGAAACTTATGCTCCCCATGTTCACTTCGTCATGGAAAATTTTCACCATATGACAGTTCTCCCCCTTAGATTAGCATTGATATAACATTAAAAAAGAATAAATTTGGATCAAATGTGTATGTATTTCTGACAGATTCTGAAATCTTAAGAAATAAGGTGGATGACCTAGGGAGTCTGAGTTTTATGTGAGGCTGTTGAATAGGGCTATAAGAAAGTCGATGGAAGGAAAACATCAGTTGGAACACCCTAGTACCAAGTTACAGGTTACCTAAAAATAACAGAGTGGTTCAAACCCATGGGGGAATAGTACAGTGTCTTAAAGCTAAATGTCAGATCAGGAGAATAACTGTATCAGAACTTGTAGATAGGAAAAGTATAGAATAATACAGAGTTTGTAGCTTCAAAGCAGGAAACACAATGGGAGAAAGCTGGCACCCCAGTCCTCGTAGGCCTCAAGAACGACACCTTTGGGAAACATCTGGTCAGGGAATCCAGAACTTGGTACAAAATTTTAGCGCCAGCGGCCTTCCGTAAGTGTGAACGTGTGTACTTACAGATCCTTGCGGGAGTAATCCAAGCCAAAAACTTAACTGAAGTGACACTTCATGTCACAAGGGAGAGTACATCAGAACAAGGAAGCATGTTAAAAAGAAACTGAGAGGAGCAGTGAAAAGGGTGAAATGTTTGTAGGCAGTGTGAAGGTTATTTAAAGGCACTGTGCTGCAGAGCAAGTGCTTCAGCCGTATCAAAAGCCGTTTGAGAGAGAGAAAAGTTATGATGTGAAACAGCAGGGAAGAGAGGCTGTAGAGTCAGAGGCATCCTTCCAAAAGCTGAAGTCATGACCAAGTGAGGAAGACAGAAAAGAGCAAACACTTTGAAACGCCAAAAACCTGGAGGAACAGCTTTCAGAAAGTATAAAAAGTAACAGTTCTTTTCCAAATATGTTGGGAATAAGAAGCTTGTCTAAAAGTTTGCAAAACCACTTGAAGACTAGTGTGTGAAAAAATCGCTTTCAGAGGGAAACAAATGAGTTTCTGAGGCATCTACTCTCTTCATGGCTTCCTTGCCAGAACCCATCTCAAACCCAATTATTATCGCAAGACTTTAAGAACGCAGTGAGCAATAACAGGCTGCAGGGACCCGGATGTTAGTGCCCAGGAGGGATTCAAGGGAGAAACTGTTGAATTATTAACACTTGTGTGCAACCGTTCAATTAAAACCTCCCCAGCCCTAGTGGAGAATAGATAGGGCTGATACGATGCCAACCTGCAGAAGAATTCCAGGGAGCCTGGGGAACAGCAGACAGAAATCTGGCCTTGTATTGTGCAGCATCATCAAAAGAATAATATAGATTAGAATTACTTGGCACATGATTTTATATGAACATGGAGGAGTCAGTGTGCCTTTTGTAAAAGGAAGTTGCACTTGAAAAATCTTCAAGGACCTGAGAGGCTCAGCAGACATCTGGATTAGGTTGTTCCAGCGTGTATGATATCCTCAGATTTTCACACAGCTTCTGACATGGTCCTTTGCCAGAGCTTCTTAAGGCAAGTGAACTTTCTCGGGGTAAGACAGAATGGTCTTCAGTAAACCAGTGACAGGTTAAAAGGTGAGAAAATGTGTAGCAGTAATCTTTGTTACAGTGGAGGGTGGTTACCATTGGAGTGAGACGGGAGTCATGAGACCTGTGCTGTTTAACACTCACAGGTGATAAGGAAGGCAATGATGATGATAAGGAAGTAACAAAGTCTGAGTGATTTAGAAGTACTTTCGCATAGTCAATGCTAAAGCTGCAAAAGTACCTGCCTTAGGGTACCGTGTGATTGGAAAATAGTCTAGCAGGTTAAACTCGGTGTCAGTAAATGTAGAGTCAAGTGAGAAAATGTCATTATCTCTGTTTACAGCTACGGCTAAATGAGGTACTGCCTCCCCCAATAACAGGCTGTGGAACAGCACACAGATGAAGAATGTCTGGGCCTGAAGGAAAGATGCCTGAGTGGGCCAGAAGATAAGCAATCATTCCCCATTTCTCTTTCATTCCCTAACAAGAAGTAGGTACATCAAATGGAAGTAGGAAGTTCAAAATAAACAAAAAGAAATACGTCTCTGCGTGATGAACACAATGTGGCAGCTGTTGGAACAAGACACTGGTGCTGAGAGTTTGCATGAAAGCGGTTGGATGTATTCTTGGAAGAAAGATCTATGAAGTCTGTTTCATACCAGTGCAGAAGACCTGGCTTGTGGAAATCTTCAGCTACAAGTTGCTGCAGGCCTGGGGAATGTGTTGGGGAATATAGCTGCCCTCTTCCCTTCCTTAGGCATTGGCCACTGAGCACTGCCCAGGACACAGTACTGCCTAGATGAAGATGTGATCTTACTTGGCAGGGCTTGTCTTTGGTGCCTTATTCTCTTTAAGTGTATTTTGCTATTTCTGTACTTGTCTGTTCCAGCTACTCCCTCCTCTCTGATGCTCCTCCTACGAAATAAATAAGTTTGGTTTTTATTAAAACACACTTTTTTGCCTTTTTTTTTTTTTTTAAAGTAGTACATTGAGTTGTCATGTGTGTAACTTAAGTTTATTGTGTCTGTCTACAGACTTCTTGGACAGAAAATGGAGCTGCTGCTTTAAGCATTTCCATATGTGTTCAGCCATATTGTTCAGCTATGTTTTTCACCTAATGTAACTTGTAAAAATAAATATCTGTAAGTGTTATCTTTCCATGTTGGTAAAGAGTTAATGGAACTAGAAAATGTTCCAGACCAGTGTTTGTTCCTACTGTGGATGGTAAGAAGGCTGTCTCATGCCCTGCTAGTTTTTTAGCAGCCTACAGCTTCATCTCAATGAATATGATGGCCAATTAATTGATCCCTCCAGGAGACTTAGTTACATACAGTCCTCCTGATGTTTGAACACAGCAGAGTACTTGAACATTAGCAAGTTTTCCATTTATAAGGGAGTTGTTTGTTAAAAGTGGAGAGTACAATCCGAACTCTGCCAAGTACATGCTAGGCGTACGCAGCCCTGCTGGCCTCAGACGTAACGTGTTGTCAATTTTGGTTTTATTTAGGGCAGATTTGCAAAGCTGGTGTGTTGATAGAGACATGAGGGAGTCTGTGATATGTCCCATCTGTGTAAACTCAATTTTCTATATGCTGCCTTGCTCAGATGGTATGCCTTTGTATGGTTTTTTGTTTCGCACTTCAAGCTGAAGAATCCGGGTTTGAGGAGATGTGCTGTATTAATTTAGCCCCTTGTAAACTCGAGGTGGCTTGTTGGTGAAGGGGTAGGTGGTAGGAGAGTGGTCACCTCTGTCTTCTGAATCAGCCCATGTGTCCCCATCTTTTCCTGTTCAGCAGGTAAAACTGTCTCTTTTGATCCCATCTGTGGAGTTGAACCATTTGTCACAGTAGGAGGAAGTTAGTAGAAGTCCTGACACGGAGAATATTATGTCCTTGCCTTCTGCGTGAAAAGGTGCTTGCATGGGAATGAAAATTGTGGCAATTGCTCTAATGTTGTCTGCTTTCTAGTTCTCAGCTTTTCCATCACCAGTAGAAGTGAAGGAAATAGGAACAGTGGGGTGAGGTTTGAAGAGCCCAGTAGTGAGGCAAAGTCTGTAGCCTTTATATACAAGAAGAAATTTGTTCTAGACTCCTGCAGGGTGTGGGAGGAAACTTGTGAAGCTCTAGGAGTCTGTTGATTATTCCTGGCTAAAATTGGCCAACATCTGCTTAGTGCAGCTGTCAGAAGTACAGAAAGCAGAATGGAGGCAAGGCTTTCTAACGTTGAGGCATGGGGATGCTCTAGGAGTACATCATGGACTGTGCTGATGCATGGTCACCCTTTGGTAGTGTGTCAGGATCACATGTGACTTTTTCTAAGTTGAATTCAAGGAGGCAAAACCAGAAGACGATCATCAAAATGAGAGCTTGGATGAGAATTCAAGTCTGGTTTGGAACTTACTGTCTTTGAGAGGAGCTGCATAGAGTGCTTAATAGAATCAGATATGCTTAGGAGTAAGGAAATCTGGGTGGCTTTGAAGAGATCATCAGAGGAGATGTTAAAAGCGTGGTTTATTGGTAATGGGATGAGAACATTGGCTGAAGAGGCAATGCTGTTGTGTCAGGGCTGCAGGAGGTAAGCTCAGGTTCTGCGAAAGAGTTGCTGGTACAGATACTGCTTTGTGCGAAAGAAGGGGAAGTTGGACAACGTGTGATTTGTCATCCCTTGGCTGAGGTTGACTTACAGCTGAAAACTAGGAACCTGTTAGTCAATAACGAACGAGAGCGGAGTGGCAGGAGAGGATTTAGGTTCACTGCCCTGGCTTGTGTTCAGTCTTTATGGAAATGATAGGAGTGCAGCGGTGTTACCTTCCATGGGTGGTATCTAATCATGCATTTAGGCATTTTGGCAAATGCTGTAGAACTTGGATGAAGGAAATCTCCTTTGCAGCAGTTAGTCTCTTCTGATAGGAAGAGTTAAGGTTGTAAAAGAGATTACGGGGTTTTTCTTGTGTTTACCAAATAAATGATTTTTTTTCTTTCCCCTGTAACTTCTCAGACTTCTCTTTGCTCAAAGGTATGAATCTTCTTTTAGAAATACTATCACAGCAATCCTTCTATCTTGTCTACAGTGATTAACACATAAGTAGGTACCTACATCTCGTAGATATACCTCCAAGAAAATAGCAGAAGTTGAAAACTGCTCTTGGAAAGTGCCATGGAAGAAATTATTGCTTCTGGTGAGCTTAAAAGTCTTGACCTTTACAAAATATAGGGATTTTAAGGCTGGAAATGAAGATTAGAGCAATAGTTTCCTCTCTTGTATAACATGCTCCACCACTGTTTGCATTTTAACTTCTTTAAAAAGTTACCTAGTCTTTGTATACAGTCTTCCTTTACTGTTTTAGGATTATTTTTGAAAGGCAGAATTCTTGCAGAATCACAGCAGCCCTTTGAGTGTCTCCTGTGACCTCTTTTTCCATTGGTGTGTCTAACAGGGATTTCTGATACTAATTTAGAACCCTTACTATACTACTTTCCTTTTTGTTTTCCTCCAGACTTGTTTGATTTGTCAAGAGTACTTTGCTTTTTATTCCTGTCTTCCCATATATTGACAGTCACTCCTACTTTGGTGTATTTTGCAAATTTAATAATCATCTCTTGGTTTTCAAAACAGTTTTTTTTTTTTTATTCAAGTAGTAGCTGCAAGTGATAAGCAATGTCAGCAATCCCCACGCAGTTTCCTTGCCAGCTTGTGGCATTGTTACCACCTGCCTCTTTTTCTTCCCTCTTCCAGTGCCTGTTCATAGCCCATTTGCAGTTTTCCAGAATTGTAATTGGAAGGCAGGCTCCTTAGGCTCAGGGCATGCTATGTTTAGGACTCTTAAAGAAATTTAGGTTTGACCTTCTAGCCGTTCTTTACTGAGCATTTGCAAATGAGAGTTTTTCTGTGGCTCTCGGCTTGGCCTGATTCGGGGAGATTTTAATGAGAATGGCAAAAACACATCCGGGTATGGAAAGCATACGTGTTTCAGAAATGGAGGAAATGCTTATGAAGGAATTTTCTCAAGTTATTCAATCTGCAATTTCCATCAAGGAAATATCCGCCTAGATAAAGTTTTGTAAAATTGCAGGCAATTTCGAATCAGAAGTACATTATAGTCCTATTGTTGGGGTTCTGTAAGTCCAGTTTATAATGATTTATGACTTTGCTAGAACTGAAAATACCTTGAAATCAACTAGTTGTATGCATAGCCTACATGCACATTTTTCATTATTAGCCTTCTGCTTGGGTTTTTTGTGTTGGTTTTTTTTTTGAGTTTTGTTATTTTGAAAGTCTCTTTTGAGACCTATTTTAAATGACATCTGTCTCCTGGGTGTTTCAGTGCGGCGGAACCACAGTGCTTACGGGCTGCTCCAGTGAGTTCAGTGGTGCTCTGAAACCTGCTTCTCTTTCTGTTGTCCAGAGTGAGACCAGACCCTGTATTTTTGGTGGAAGTGACGTGAGGAGACTCCCAGCTTCTCTGTCTCTGAGAAGGGACTGAATGTAGGCATCTGCTGTAGCTCTGTACCCTGCAGAGCTAGTAACCCTCGGGTTTGTATAGTCAGCAAAGAGAAATTCCGGGGCATGAGTCAGATTATCCTAAAATGGATGGTCTCCTAGAAGTGCCCCTTTCATCTGGCAATGGGAGACATGGGAGACATAGATGTCTTAAGAGTGGTGAGACAGAATTTGCAACCAGTATCTCATAGAAATATGATAAAACTAGAGGAGAAAACAAGGTAACTTATCCTGCCAAAATAGGAGCTTGACTAAAACCAAATATATCTATTCAAATGTTGCTATTGCAATGTGAAATTGCTTTCAGGAGCAAAATTCTTGAGAGCACTTTACCCTTTTCTTATTTGTTTTTGTATTGGTTTCCATTTCCTATATCATCGTTGGAGCACTTGTCGATGAGCTGCTGAGGTTTAACTGTGGACAAGCTGAACTCTGTCTGCCATATGTATAAAGATATTTGCCAGAACACCCCCAGGCAGAATGGTGTGCAAAGTGAAATATGCTCATTTTTCTTCTGCCGTCTCCCATCTGTGCTCACACCAAAACCCACAGGGATACAGTTGTATAATCCTGTACAGCAGGAGCTAGACAGGACCCCTGGGGACTTTGCTGCCTGGAGGAAGGGGTGGAAGACTGGAATTACAACAGAAAGCTGAACATGTGGCAATTAAAATCTGTTTCAGCTGACTAAGCATGCATTATCTTTTAGCCAAAATTTTGCTGAAACTGCACAATAAATACATATATTGGATCTGTTTAAATGAGCCCAGTGTGTTTTTTGAGCTGAAGGAGATATCCTTCCCTGGTCACCAGTGAAAGCGTCAGCGTGACTTTCAAGAACGAACATTCCCGCCTTGTGAAAATGATGGCTGAAGTTCTCTGTGTTAGTGAAGCTGAGATCTGAAAAGTGTTGTCCTGAGGGTTTTGGACCCACCCTTGCCAAAGGTAACGGAATAAGGAGGTGTACACTGGTGCTCATAAGACTTAATACTTACTGATCCTCATATTGCCAGAAAGAAGCTGGCAGGTATCCAAGTGCCATTGAACCATTGTAGAAGGAAACTACATTTCATTCTTGTGTAAGATGGATATCTTCTATTTCCTATTTGCCTGTCCTGATTCTTCGTGTTACCAGGAAACGTTTGTGTCATTCATAAGCATTCATAAAATGCAGTCGTAGATTATGGCAATTCATACATATTAAAAAATTTAAAGGAATTTGAAGACTAAAAAACATGGAGCGGTATAGAGTTTCTTTGGTCTCTGAATAAGAAAATTTTTACATGTTTTGCTAAGTCTTCCCCACTCCATTCTGTCTTCTGGGGATGCATCCAGCTCTACCAGTGCAACAACACTAAATCTGCTAAATCATTCCATTACTTAATTTAACCGTTATGATATGGAGTAAATGTAGGATAGAAATAAGGTGCCTTTTCAAATATTCACAAAGGAAAACATGATGCTTTAGTGAACTGTTACTTTTTAACACAGAATACAGGCTAGATTTGAACCTGACATGATAGCGCCCCTAAAGTATTTCTTAACTTCAAACTTTAAAAGTATATTTTACAGATAGATATTATTTGCTTTGCTGGGAGTTTAAGGAGGATATTAGGAACAACAAGGCACGGAAATTGTTTAAAGTGTTTGACTTTCCTTTTTCACTCAGTGACAGTTGCATAGGCAGTACTTGAAAGCTACCGTGTCTGCTTAATACAGTCCAGTTTTCCCAGTCTGCTGAAATGGAGACCAGAATTCTCCTTTCTTAACTCTGTGTTGCTAAAGGTTAAGTATACTCTCGGAATAAGGGCTGTCTCTAGTTTCTTATTCACACAGGCTTGGAAATGTTTCTGCCTTGCCTCCTCAGTATTGCTGGGGGCAGCACGCGGATGTTAAGGCAGCTTAGCTGCTGTTAACTGCGGGGTGCATCGGAAGCGGACTTGCTTATCGCATGGTCCACCCCACTGCCGAATTCCCTGGAGAACCCTTGGCCAAATAGCTGTGGGAGGTTAAAAGGATATTGTTCCCCAAAGTCCTTTCCAGGCACATGCTCTCATTGTTCTTGTAATTGGAAAGGATTTAAATGACAATTCGTGCTGGTGGCATACTCACAGCTCTCCTATTCATTTGATATTTATTACCTCCTTTAGAAACAGCAGCATTAAATGTAGAGGAATGTACACTATTATGTTTCTCCGTACTTGAAGCTGAGGACTCCTTTCCCATCGTTTTGGGCAATAGGTTAAAAATAATGATAAAACGGTGTACAGGGGCTCAGCAGATTTATTCAGCTGAAGACTTATTCTCTTTTCTGCCTTCAAGCAGATGACCTAGAGAAGTTTATTGGTAGATGTTACAATAAATGCCTGATGACTCTACTATCTTACTGATAACAGAATTTATCATATTGTCTCTCTATCTGCTGAAATTAATGTAAAGGAGAGCGAGGTCTGAAATCTCTTACAGCATCCACCAGAACTCAGGATTCATCTCTCTGAGTTCATTGGAGGTACCAATAAATGTAGAGAGCCACGTGCCTGGGGTACTGGGCATGCATGTGCTTACCAGTGCTTTTGAGAACAATCCATGTCAAGTTCTGCTTAATCACAGAAGTCGATTAATTCGGTATGTTTGTGTCCAGTTACATTTCTGGAAGCATATGAATAAAATAAATTGCTGTAGTTTTTCAGCTGATGTAATGGCCAAAAGAAAATAAAGGAAACTTTCCCAAAGTCTTTTATTCATAAAATCTAATCCTGAAAGATCTGTTGATCAGAACTGTGTTCCTCTGAAAAAATCTCAACATTTAACTCGTGGTGGTTTGTTTTTTTTTTTTACTTTTTTCTCAGCTGCTTTTCTGCTGTTGTGAGAAAATGAGTGGGATGGTGTTGGGTTTTGATAATGAGGATCCAATCTGCTGCACATTTTATATAGTTGATTATTAGTGAAATAAAGAACAGGAGTAGGGAGAGATTGTAAACAATCTCTTCTAATACCAGAGTGGTGGAGCTTCAAAATAACAGTGGAAAGGTTTAGATCAAGCATAAGGAATACTTTTTCAGGCAACATAGATGAGTTATGGAAAGCTTTGATGCAGGGCGGTACAAGTGCTAAAGCTCTTGTGAATTCACGAAGCTACAGAAGAAATCTGTGGACAACAATTCCATCAAAGACTTTTGCAAAACAGTGTCCATCTCTGCCTCGGATCCCCTGTGCAGCAGATTTCTGGAAGCTGGAAGAGTGTCAGGGAAGTATCACTTCACACCTGCTCCATTTTGATAATACTCCCTAGGCATCTGCTGTTGTCCACCTTTGGAGACAGGACAGTGGCTAGGTGATCCTTAAGTCCGATGATGGTCCAGTGTTTGGAAGGCAGCAAATAAACTTCTGTCCCATGAATCATCTTAAAGGTCCATCTATGCAGTAACACAGCGAGGAGCTAGCAGAAAGGATACGTAACTTTTGGGAGTGTTAAAAAAAATAATGAGATGACAAAAAAAATAAAGACAAAACACAGATCAAAGACAGCCTTAAGCATTGTCTCTAGGCAAGAAGATGGTCCTACTAATGGATTGTTAAATATTCAGTAAAATGAATATTGCAGATTACACCAAATTGGCCCAGAGTGTTGATCTGCTCGAGGGCAGGAAGGCTCTGCAGAGGGACCTGCACAGGCTGGATCGATGGGCCAAGGCCAGCTGTGTGAGGTTTAACAAGGCCAAGTGCCGGGTCCTGCCCTTGGGTCACACCAACCCCAGGCAGCGCTGCAGGCCTGGGGCAGAGGGGCTGGGAAGTGCCCGGCGGAGAAGGCCCTGGGGGTGCTGGCTGACAGCCGGCTGGGCATGAGCCAGCAGTGCCCAGGTGGCCAAGGAGGCCACCAGCCCCCGGGCTTGTGTCAGCACTGGGGTGGCCAGCAGGAGCCGGGCAGGGATGGGGCCCCTGTGCTCGGCCCTGGGGAGGCCCCACCTCGAATGCTGGGCTCAGGTTTGGGCCCCTCGGGACAAGAAGGGCCTGGAGGGGCTGGAGCGTGTCCAGAGAAGGGCAGCGGGGCTGGGGCAGGGTCTGGAGCACAAGTGTGCTGGGGGGCGGCTGGGGGAGCTGGGGGGGTTTAGCCTGGAGAAGAGGGGGCTGAGGGGAGCCCTTCTCGATCTCTGCAGCTGCCTGAGAGGGGCTGGAGTGAGGGGGGGGTCGGTCTCTTCTCCCAAGTCACCAGGGACAGGGCGAGAGGGAACGGCCTCAAGCTGCGTCAGGGGAGGTTTGGGTTGGAGATTAGGAAAAATGCCTTTACTGTCAGGCAGTAATGTCAGGCACTGGCACAGGCTGCCCAGAGAGGTGGTGGTGTAGACGTGGCACTTGGGGCCATGGTTTAGGAGACATGGTGGTGTTGGGCTGATGGTTGGACTTAATGATCTTAGAGGTCTTTTCCAACCTTAATGATTCTATGATTCTGTGATTCTATGAAATTTTGTTGCAGGTTTATGTGAACCATTGGTCTAAAGAAGAGGGCCTGGTGTACAGTACCAGTGTAAAGCTCTCCTAGAATGCTTACATCAACTTGGAGTAATGAGATAAGCTTTGTATCTTTGAGTCCTGTTGAAACATGATAGCTATGCATCAGTCTTCTGGCCTGATGCCCAACTTAATCTGCTCTATCATTTTCTGTAGTGCTTCACTGAGGTGCCAATAAATTCAACACGTAAAGGTGCCCCATGGCGGGGACAATTCATTCTTACAAGAGAGGAACGATATTTTAATTGGATAGCGTGTGTTTACAGTGGGCTAGTCCCTTGATTAAACAGTTTATCTGTTTGCTAAGCTCCTGTTTATTTGGATGTTGTGCCCAACCCCTATTAGTCAACTAGTGAATGGGAAGCTCTGGCTTCTGGTTTTTCCCACAGCTACATCTGAAACAGCTGCCCTGATTTGGAAGTGCAAATGGTAGGTACACAGGATAAGTACACAGAGACCCGATCGGATGCTGATAGGTGCTGAAATCGTTTCTGTGCTTGTTACGGTTGTGGGAACCCTCCACACAGAAAAGCTGCTGGCAGTTCTGCTGTGATTCAGTGAACTGGAAAGGATGAGGCAAATACAGAAAAGCAGTTTGGCCAACCAGCCGTTTTCACTGTTTCCATTGCTGCCATCTGTCCTTGGAAGAGCTGCTTCTCCCCCATATGTGCCTTCAAATGTTCTGTTCCTCTGTCTTTTTTTTTCTTTTAATCAAGTTCAGACCTCTTGTTTTCCCCAAAAGCTTTATTCTGTGTCTCCGCTTTCTGTTCCTCAGTATCCCTGGTGAATTCTGCCTTACAAAATCTGTGGACATAAATTGACCCATCATTAATACAAAAATAAAGTAACAATGAAGAGACACTCCCAAATCCCTTCCAATCTTTGGTGTGGTCTGTCTTAAGACTGTACCCGTGCTAGTGAGGGATGTGGGGCTTGTATGGGGCAGTACTTAATGGTAACACCACAGATCCAGCGGTGAGGTCACGGCCTTCTCTTCACAGAAATCGGATCTGGAAATTGTCTTGCTAACACGTTTAATCCATTTCCTTGCCATTGTCTGATTCTTTCCTGCAGTACATTTGTTGGTGGTATGCCCAGTCTCTCATAAAATACCCATGCAAAAGCGCTTCCACTGTTTCCCTGAGGAATAGTTCCTTATATCGATTCTCACTCTTCAAGATTTTTTGTTCCCAGATACTCAGCCTACCTTTTGCTCTTGCTTAATTTCATTGCTGCCATACCTGCTTGTTGGTGTAGTTCTTGGAATTGTGTGTAAATTCTTCTACTCTCGAGGCTTGCGCCTTTCAGATCGGGGCTCCCACTGCCTTGACTGTGCTCAAATACTCCCTCCACCTGGTCTCCTAATCCTGTGTTCAAGGGTTCCCCAGTCCTGGTAGTGTTGGTTCAAGTGCGTTGTGCAGCAACCCCTATTTTCCTGGTAAGACGCCAGGATTTCAGAAGATGCATTATCGTAGGACAGCTAACTCCAACGGAGTTGAGATCTGCATCTTGAACGCTTGTGCCTGTGCAGAGCAGAGCACACATTTCCACGAAGTCTGCATCTGCGTTTTCATCCTGTGTTCTGTGAAAACCTCTGGGTGCCTTTATACGCTGGGGTGTTCTTGCTTATTCTCATCCATTTATTTAAGAATATTTTTCTGGAGCACATTTAGTTTAATTTTTCTCAGACTTCCTTTATTTTTCATTCATAAGCTTGAGAATGCAGGGTTCCTCGGTTTCTGTGGACTTCTGCCAAAACATTTGAATAAGGATAACCTGCACAATTTTTTAACATAGTTACCAGTTGTTCAGAGTTGTGTAAGAAAGATGGAGGCAAACACCAGAATCTTTCCAAAGGAATCAATAAATGCTTAATGCAAGATTTTGTATGATGATGATGTGCAGTTTACCTGAATTTTGCAGTTTTATTAAAAATCAAAGTTAGTCCTTTCAGTTAGTCTGGTAAGGTTTCTTTTTCATGAACCTGTCTGTGGTTCGCTTACCACTTCGAAAAAATAATCCTAAATTTATTGAAGCCAATCGCAAACTATAAAGAATTAAGCTGTTGGTACTATTTCTGTTTTTCTCAGCATCCAATTTCTAATGTAAAGATCTTGTTAATACCATGAATATTTTTCTTTGTGAAAATGTGTCATGTCACAAACTCAGTACTAAAGTGTTTCAGGATGAAAAAAAAGTATTAGTCTTGCAACTCACCTCTGTGTTGCACTGACATCTAAAAATAGATTACTGGGGAAAATGGAGGAGGTGAACGTGTAACTCATGTATTTGTGTGTCTTCATGAGAGAGTTTTCTCTAGCGACTAGCAAATGCTCGCTAAGACAAAATATCCCGCCTTTGTTTTTAGCATATGTGTTAAAATAATATTGTTTTCAGCGAGGGGAATGGTCTTGTCTGAGCCTTGAGACATGGTGCCATATTTAGCTGCCTACATAATATTTCTTCCCTTTGGTGACAAGGTTAAATAGTGAAATAATTGTTCTCTTTCAGTTTATTTTAATTTTACAGATACATTTTATTTCTGCTTTATAATATTTCTTAAGAAATGATAATGGTTGGCCAAATTTATCTGTGTAAGCTGTGTGACAGACATGAACTGAAATTAAATTTGCTACTCTAGGAAGCTAAAATTTTGCTCCTGTAAAAGGTCTTGAAAGAACCATAGGGAGAAGCAAGATGATTCAGTCCATGTCTTCATTGGAAAAAGTGCGTATGATGGGGGATGCTCATCCCCTGAGAGCCCTTCTTCCACAGCTGCCTTCCGCAAGGGAGGGAGGGCACGGGTGTATATGATCGCTGTCAGTACGGTTAACCCCCTTCTCCTTGGAATCACCTTGCCTGGGCTGCTATAGAGGAAAGGGGCCTACAGCTTGTTCTCACTAGGTTTGAACTCATCTGAGAGCTAATGTGTGTTTGCTCAGTGAAAATGCATATTTTTGGGAAAGGAATACAAAGCCTGGGTCATGTAAGGGGCTTGGAAGTTCCCAATTTGAAAAGAGTGATGCAATAATCCTTAATATGTCTGTGCCAGCCTTTGAAAAGCTCCCAGCAGCCAGCAAGGCCCATTGTTCTCAACAGGAGGTGCTGGCACCAATTTGTTTGGAAAATCTGGCTCTAGCGGTGTTCCCGGGTACCCCGCACCCTCAGAGCACCAGGCAAAGGAAGGTGAAAACCCTGTTTTGCAGGTGGGAAATGGGACTCGAGGTTTTTTCCGTAAGTTAACGAACTGAGCCAACTACAGGTTTCAATGGCACAATCCTTAAAACATTACTTAAAAACAATGCGCTAATGAACCATGATGACTGTGAATCTGATTACAGTCAGATTAACTATACTGATGATTGCCATAAGAACTTAACTTGCATCACTTGCTTTGAGAGGCAGCCAAGGCTGTAAATACAGCAGTTTTAAGTAAACTAAGTGATTACTTTTCTCTAGCGATGCCTCGTCTGCAGGAGTTGCAGCTGTACAAGGGCAACATTACCCGCCCCTTGCTCACAAGCACTGGCATCATCTGTGGGAGTCTCAAATCCTGATGGCACGCAACCTTCACGAAAAGGGAACTTTGCTCTCAGCCGAGGCCGCATGAGACTCCCACTAGTCCACACGCAGCAGGAATTAAATGTTGTGATGGGCAAGTCAGGAGGTTCCTAACTTTGCTTCTGCTCGGCCGTAAGTGCAGAGAGGGAAGTAATAGGATGGAAGCTCTCCAGTCAAGGTGCTTCTGAAAATGACTGTTCCTTCTGACTGTGATTTGGCTCGAGTAGATGTCGCATCAGCACTGCTACGCATGACATGCAAAAGAGAAGAAGGTTTTTTACCTTTCACATACCCTCTCTTTCTTAAAACAGTCATACGACAGTCAGCCACTCTTAATTCCTGCTGGAAGAAGTTGTGTTGCAACTTGGTAAATACTATCAATACATTTTTAAAACCCTTTACATGATTGCAGGGTAATGCTATTTAGCGCACAACCAGGAAATTTCCAGTCCTACACATGTAGGAGACATTTCACTTCTTATATACTTGTTCTGTCAGTCAAGTGGAAGTTGAGGTGTGTACAGCAATACGATTCTGAGCTGGAGAGGGAGTAAATATTCCAAGATTCACATGAGAATTGTCAGAGTTGGTAAAAATAAGCGGTATGATTTAGAGTTAACTTTAGATGTTGTGTTGATCAGATTTCAGTAACATTGCAAAGTTTCTGTAATACTCCTAGGCACGTTCCGTAAATATTTTTCTAGGGGTTTCAGTTTTTACTTATTGGGTGCAGTGATAATCTAATATTGGTATTTTCAGAAAGGCATCATATGCAAGATTCTTCCCAAGTCTGGAAGTAGTTTTTAGTAATGATCCTGGGGCAAAGTCCTTAAAGAAAAAAAGAGTCAGTTGCATGCAGTATTCCTAGAGGCTGGAAAAAAGAGTTGTTGGTGCAGTTTTTAGTAACAGTCTATGAGTGAGATCCAGAAAAGTCCATTCTTGGCTGAGCCATTCATGTTAACCAAAGGGCTTTCAAAGAACACTCTGGGAAGTCATTTCAGGATACATAAAAGTTGTAGCCTGGAAGGGGTCTGCATGCATGTGGTTTTAGCAGGGGCAAAAATCCTGGTTTCTCTGAGCTCATGCGGAAGAGAACATAATGTTCTCTTTAGAAGAAGGCCACTTAAAGAACAGCTGCTCCACAGTGCTCGGTGAGCATGCTGTGCATCTGGAAATAGATTTTTTCTTCTTTTTTTTTTTTTTTTAGTTAAGCTGTGGTCTAAACTTATTCACATCAGTGTTTGTACAGTCTTGCAGTTCCAGTCAGTGTCCGTATGCAGCACAAAAACTCCACTGAAAACCAGCTTAACACCTTTTCTTTTGGCAGGCTCCTTTCCTTTGGAATAAGTGTGTGTGACCTAAAAACTCCTCCTTCTCTTGAACAGGGTATGGATTATTGATGAGTAGGCACCCTCACTTGTCAGCCCTGGTGTGAGAAACATGCCAGGGGCGAGATCTTGTCCTGGCAGAGCGCGAGTGACAAACTCCTCCTGCCCTTTTCCACGTGTGTGGCAGTAACTGCTGTTACTAACAAGCATTCTGCTCCCTTGACGTTTTTCTTCCTCCATTTGGATCAAGCTGGATGTAAACTTGGGAAGAAACCGTGTGAGCATGTGCACACCCATGTTAGGTACCTGGGGAGGAGGGAGGCCACCTGGAATCTCAGCCTGTACCAAGATGATTCTGTGGAAATTCTTCTGTAACATACTTTTTAAAAAAATCTTTTGAGCTTTTAAATACAGAATCTGTCTTTAATTTATGAAAACAAGGCTGGCCGTCTAGTTTAATTCAGGTTTTTTTAGGCTAGCACTATAACTTTTCAGCTGTTAATTGACTATTTCCTCTTAATTACTGTAACAATCCTTTCTGTGTTTGGACTACCTGAATGCCTTCACTTAAGGCTTTCTTCACTTAGTCTGTGCATCTCTTAATGCGAAGGGCCCTGTGTGCTTTGCTGAGGAGGAGGGGAGTGTGAGACAGCATCCGACTGACCAGTGGTTTGGTAACCTTCCTTTTTCTTGAAATGGAGATCAAATGCTGCACAGAGACACATTTATTTACCTTTGGGTGTTCCTATAAGCATGAGTGGGATTGAATTATCATTTATAAACAAAGAAGTCTGTAACAACCCAAGTGAATGAAAGATGCGTGAACATTTTCCTGATATGACATGCTTATTTTCCAAGGGTTATTTCCACCACCCCCCCACCCCCCCAATTATTGTTATAAACACACTAGTAATCTGTTATTCTTGGCCAAAAGAAAAACTGTTGTATTACTCTAACTTTTGTATTCATTTATAAAGATGAAAGGTGATAGCTGGTTTTGTGCTGTTTTCCAGACTGATCAAGGCAATAATATAACACCGTCTTGTTGCTGCAGAAACACTTGAATTTGGAATTGGAAATATATCTACTAAATGTTTCTTTAAGCTTTTCGGGTTTTTTAATTTGAAATTATGTAGGAGTAGGTATAACGCTGGCCTGGTGCAGTAGGGCACTGTGACAACTCGTGCTCTCTTGCTAGGGAGTCACCAGAAGCAGCCTCCTAAGACTGTTCAAACATTTTGTCAGAGAACCACCAATTTTGTTATAGGCAAGAAAAGATTAACAAATACATACTATGTAATTGTTAACAAAGCAGCCACATCTCATGTTTTACATTTGTTGTGTATGGTGCTTCTTACCAAAGGATTAATAAAAGGGTCAGTCACCACAAAATTCCATTCTTTGCCTGTTGCTAAAGCTCTTATCCTTGTTTTTCAGTAACGTGGCTGGTTTTATTTCCCCGTCATTATCACAGGGGTACAGACCAGTAGAAGCCTCTTCCTCTGACTGACACCATTATTAGTGTGGAAGCAGAGTAGCTCTGTGCCTGCTTATCCCCAGCCAAGCTTCTTGAGGTGTGATCTCATGGTTTACTGGGACCTGTGCTTGTACAGGGCACAGCTTCCCAAAACTGTACTTACAACCTCACTGCATTAAATGGAATCCAAGCTGCGTGGATGCTTTATGCTTCTTTAAAATGTCCCCACTGGCTAAACCTGTTGTTGTTGTTGTTCTGGAGGTTTCTGATACACCATCCATCCTTCCAGGGCAGGTGCATTTTTACCTTCATTAATGATTTTTTGTATTTTTAATTCCAGTTGGCAAGAAAGGAGGGAGAACTAATATATACCGATAAAATAATACCGATTCTTTACTTACAGTGATCTCTTGGAAGCATGGTTGCTGCTGGCTTGCAGTTTCTGTTTTTCCTGATTTTTTTTTAATTTATTTCTAAGTACTTTCTTTCCATTCCTATTCATTTATTAACATGACCGTGAATAGGTTCCTAGTCATGCTTTATTTAGCAAAGTACTCTGCCTCTATGTTGTTGGAGAAATTAGATAACAATTACTCAGAATGGCTCTTCAATGCAAACTAGACCTTGAAAAACCTTGTAATTGCTCTACATATTGACTTTTTTTGGTGAATTTTGCTCACGTACCTCTGTGATCCCAGCTGCGTGGAGCTGTTTTGCACCTTCACTGGTATAACTGAATTTAATTGCATGCAGCTTGCTAAATGCTATCATATGATGAAATACCATGGTAAGATTTGTCATGAGCCACGAGAAGCTTTTATCAGGCAGGTTAATTGCACTAACATTTGGTCTGAAGTACACTAGAAATTAACACACCATTGCTAGTGAAGCACACAGGATGATAAAAATACTCCAACTGCCAACTAAGTTGTCTGAATTGCTTTTGAAAACTGCCTTAACTCTTGCACTTTCTTCCCTAGCACTCTAAAAATACATCTGTGCTAAAAAAAAAATGTAATGCCACAGAGAATCAAAATTAAGAAAACTGCTAGAAAGCGTATGCCTCTTCATGTAGAACACAATAATTGACCCTGTACTTCATTGTTACTATAGTACATAGAATTACTGTACTTTGTGTGTTACTTGCTTTATTAAATGCAGAAATAATTGTTTCTGGGTTAGAAAATAAAAGTGGCCTTGTGAAATTTCAGTGATGTACAAGTATGCTAGAACTAGAAATCAGTTGTAGGGAGGAAGGTGATAGGCTATGTTTGGGAGGAATTATTATGAGTGTGCCAGTACGCTAAATCTTTTAAGAGATTGGAGAAATGGCCTAAAAAGAGGAACAAGGCTCTGCATTTAAGCAAGAATTACCATGCTTTCAGGCCAGGAGACACGTGACAAGCCAGCAGTTGTATAGGCTTCACTGACTTTTCACCTACTCCGTGAGCTACTATAGCCCTCAATGTCCAACTGCTGGAGGGGACAGCTGCATGCGGATAAGCCTGCTGTGCCAAAGACACATGGTGATACCTCGCCGCGGAGTACTGTGCCCAGGTGGGGATGTTGTATTTCAGGAAAACTGGGGGCTGCTAATTAGAGAGCAAGAGCTGAACAATTTAGGGGTCCAGAAAATGAGATTTGAGAAGAAGAGGAAGAGGAATGATTCGGTCTGGACAAGGGTATAATGACACTTGTTAGCTATGCAAAAGAAAAGAAACGTAAGCTGTTGTTCCTGTACACTTTGAACAGAAATAATGAGAGACTGGGATTGAGTCCTTTGGTGAGTTGTTGACTATCAGTGTTGGAAGGTTTTACGACTGGATTTAGAAAAGTGTCTGTTGAGGAGGAGGAGCTACAGTTGTTTCTGCCTGAAGGCATAAGAGAAAGACTAGATGAGCTCTTAAAGGCCCTTCTAGCTCTGCTCTTCTCTGATTCCCCAACATAGCTAAATGTTTTCATACTGTTCATTATTGTCAGCACCAGTGCAACTGACTGAGAACGTAACAGTGTGGCCAGGCAAGTTAAGTGACGTTCTGTATACTCAATACAAGCTTCTTGCCAAGAATTTTCTAACCTTTTCCAGCATGAAAAAACTAAAGGAGAAGATAGAGCAAGCAATTATATCTGTATTCCATTTTAAATTTGGTCCAACATTTTGGATTCATCAGAATTTGAGAGTGTAAAGGATGTGGAAAGACGGGTATTGTCCACCCAACCATCTGGAGGAGAATATAAAAAATCCCTGGAGACATTGCATTGTGCAATAGTGAAAGCTCATTACTTACCTTCAAGAGCTCTGGATAGAAAACATGTGGAGGGTGAAAGGCAAAATGTAAATAGTAAGCATGAAAGAAAGAATAAAGCTGGCCCGGGGGCAGCACGATGTTCTGACTGCGACATCCAGACAGAGAGGATTGCATTATTCAAATAGAAAACTGGCGGAATGTTTCTCCAGGGCCTATCTTTCCAAATCGTGGAAGCTGAGCTTTATCAACTAATCGTTAGGCTGGGCAGATAACACGGAGACGCTTGTCCTCTAGCTGCAGTGTGGCCGTTCCTAGGACTGTCAGTAAGAACTGCGGTGTGCAGTTTGTGTTTCATCATCAGTCCTACTTCATGAGCAACCAGTGTGAGCTCCTGCCCGCTGGCCTGTTCAGTCTGATAGGACCACATCTGCATCGTTGGTTTGGGCTCTCTTGAAGCCTGAAGGAGGCAACCATTTGGGCTGATGGGTATCCCCGTCAAAGCCAGATGCGTCACTAGGAAGTCAACAAAGACAGCAATAATAGATGCCCAGATGATGAATTTGTACCTGTCATGTAAGCTATGCAGAGAAATAGGAGCTTCTGACTGAATTTTTTCAAAGGTCTCGTACTTATAATAGCTTTCTGTTGAATATAAACTCAGAAGGGTGAGAGCAGAATTGTTAGACTTTGGCTGTTTTGCCCCCAGAGCAGCTTTTGACCGTGGCATTCTTCATCTGGTGAGGTCTGTTCATTGTTGCCCTGTCTGAGTTTTGTGGGTTTCTGTATGTGCTGGTGTAAACCATGATACTGCAACGGTGATGAGGGGTGCTCAGTAGTGCAGTGGTTCTAAAATATATGTTGTATCAACCTTGCTACACATTGATGCCTTTGTGATCATCTCAGCATTAATCTTGTGTCCCTGCTTCCGCTCTGTCAACCTTTCCCCTCCTCTGCATTTGGGGCGATGCTGCAGTAGGAGTGGTCACACAGGGGGCTGAAGGTCCTTCGCTTCCTCTTGCAGACAGCGCAGGGTAAGAGCTGGCGTGCGGGAGATGTCCAATATCCGCTAGCCCTTCCTGAAGACAGTGGGTGACAAGGGGGGTCTGCGCTGAGATGAGGGATCTTCTGGCCCAGGAGCAATGGGGAGGAGTGGTGAGGTTGTAAGCGCTACCCTGAAGTGTCCCCTCTGCTGTGGGATGGAGTCCCCGGAGAGGGATCTGGTTTTCCTACCCAGTGAGATTTGCTGTGGAATGACATGTTAATGGTTAATGCTTGTTTCTGTCTTCTAAAACTTAGTGCCCTGCCCAGCAGGATTTTGGGGTATCATAACAGGACATGGTGTTTTAAATGGACTTGCCTGTGACTACTGTGTTCCTGGTAGGGAGCTGAGGGCTCTCGGCGTTCCTCCCGGATTAACAAGCGATGGTCCAGGGTCCTTCGGTGAGTTGAACACCTCCTCACCCACAGAGCCAGCTACTCAAGCTGTGACCATACTGATCCTTCTTGGGCCCGCAGTTGGCGGCTCCCCCTCTTGGAAGGGTGTTCTGTAGCCAGTGCTCTGGCTGCCTCCCATCAGCCTGGGTCCTGTTCGGCTGCTGTGCTTTCCCTATTGAAAGATGTGCAGAATTGTGGCTAAGTTGAATATCTACAGTTTCTGATGCGGTGATGAGAGTGTATTGGAAAGTGTGAATATTTAACTCTGATCAAAACTGCTTCTGCCCTGAAGATTTGAGCCATTCATGTTGAAATCTTTGAAGGAGACTGCTTGATTTTGAAGCCAGTATTGTCAATGATAATTCCTAGCAGTAGTTGCATCCTCCTCGTCTTTCTCGGGCATAAGCAACCTGGCTGTTCAAGGGGGCTGTAACCCGTTTGTCTGTCAGAGTAATGCAGTGCGTTTACTCCCACTCATGTGACAGGACCACGTAGCTGTGGGTCTCCCCACTTCTTGCTCATACTTTTCTTTATAGTGGGCCGTGGGCCATTTAACCATTATTAATGCATTTGGCAGGAGGAGTGTTCTTGTATGCAGGGATGTCACTTTAGGATGGTGACTTTAGAGTATCTGTATGAAAAGCCATTAGAAAAGTCATTATAAATATTTTTAAAAAATCAAATCAATTTAGAAGAGTCAGAAGAATTTGTTAAAACCCAGTTACAGCAGATTACAATCTATTAATAACTTGAAAGACATGATAAAAACCTCAATGCATTAGATGGCAAGCACGTGTCTTTTTCTGGCTGTTTGCTTATAATTTGACACTGGGAAATGTCTATTTGCAAAAAGGCTAAATTAGTTGTAACCCATTTTGCTTTTGAGGATGATGTGAATATATAAAAGAATAATGTTCTTTCTTCCTGATGACTTACACTTACTTGCTTTACTAACATACATCCTGTCTTAGAAGTGGTTTCTCCTTTCTTCTTCTTGGGAAAAATTCCATCACTGAAGTATTTAAATTCAACGCTGCAGTGATTGCTGTTGTCATTATTTTATACCCTGGGTTTTTTACAGAGTCCTTTAATGCCATGCTGGTGATAGCTTCGTTTATCCTTTTGTCTGAGCCTTCGGAATGACGACGGTGTCCTCCCAGTGCCTTCAGGTCCCCATGGGACCTGCCATTTGGCTAATCGGGGGAAAACTCCTTAGTAGAGGTCTCAGAGTTGACCATTTGACTTGGATGCAGGAATGAGCATCTGGAGACGCAGGGAGATGATTTCCCTGAAGAGGACTCCTGGAGGAGGCTTCCTGGTGAAGAATACAGCTCCTAGTTCTTCACCTTTGAGGAACATTTAAAATACCCTGGGTAAAGCCTAAAACCTACAGGGCTTACAAACAGGAGTGCTTAGTGGGTAACTAAAGTCATAATTGCAAAATAAGCTTATAACGCTAAATAATAATAACGGGTAGTTCCTGAGGCTCAGCAAGCAAATAAATCAAAGCTGCAAATGATCTTCATAGCCCCTCTCTTACCAAAGTTACATTTCTTTGCCCACTGTCCAGTCCTGTCAAGTGGATCTGTTGCACGCCAGAGAAGTCAGAGGCATTGGGGTCAGGCAAAGGTTGTGTCTGTGTGCATGCGCAGGCACGCACAACATGAATGGCCTTTGTGAAAGTCCTGCCAGGATGCTTTATAAAGAGGGTCCAGTGGTGCTGGCTGTAGGAGTGCGCTGGAGGGGAGGGGGGGGCGTTCCTTAAGGAGGGTCACTCCTGAACATCAGTTTTGGAGTTTCGTCTGCTGCCACTATAAGTCTCCAAGTGCTTGTGCTAATGGGTTGCAGTGATGTGTCCCACCGAATACGTGAGATAGTGCAGCCTGTGTTATCTTTGGACATCCTGTATCTATAATATGTATTTTATGAGAAGTAGGGGAGTTCTGTAAAAGAAGAAATCACATCCTTTGAACCTGGGTACAGATAGCTGTGTGCCGGTACCATGGTAAGAGGTGTATTTTTGTGATGTGCTGAATGTTTATTTTCTGCCATTCAAATAAAAAGATTGAGTTGTATTTTAGGTAGCCAGTGTGCCCACAATGGCTTTAACACCTGACTGAGCAATCACAACTGAGAGGAAGCCACACAAAGAAAAGATGTGGTCTGATAACTACTTGCCTAGTGCTGTGAAAAGAGGGATTTCTCTGAGTCCACTTGTGACAGGCTTGTTGATACAGGATCACACTGAGCCAGGCTGAGCGAGTAACCTACTCTTGGGAAGTTTATAATTACTTTTGACTTGACCAGCGGAGATGCAGTCCTCCATGAGGGACGTCAGTGCAACCTTCACCAACATCTCCTCTCTACCTTTATATCTGCAGTTTTCCTCTTCGTCTTGCCTGGCTTGAGTTTCACTACCTCCCCGTAACTGTGGCTCAGCTAACATGCCTGCAAGTCTGTTGGCCATTTTGTTATCAGAGTTAGACAAAACGGAGATGAGCTGCCAGGTGTTATCTGTGTGTTGATTACATCCTTCCCATCCAGTAACCCCATGCATTAAATATGGGGAGTCATAAATAAGGATCATAAAATAACAACACGATTTAGGCAGGGAGGAACCTCTGGAGATTACCCTTGCCTTGTCTTCTCAAGGCTGGACTGACTTCAGTTATACCAGGTTTCTGAGGGCCTTGTTCCTCCTTGGATCTGGATCTGGATACCACAGTCTCTCCAGGCACCTGTTCCAATGTTTGGCTACCTCTGTGAATTTTATTTCACCTGATATCTAATCAGAGTCCCCCTGGTTGAAACTTGAGTCTGTTGCTCTTCATCTTTGTACAAGCTTCATCTTGAGCTCGCTCTGGGAAGAGAAACCATTGAGATTTTCAAGCAGAAAGATAAAAACTGCAAAAGAGCTGTCCTGTCCATTCTCTGTGCACCCTTGGATCCTCTGACTGGTGGTGCCAGGGTATGTAGTGGTGTCAGCAAAGTTTCATTGCATCCACCAGCAACAGGAGAACATTTATGAGCAAAACCATTCTAATTACCTTATTCCGTTCAGGTCTGTAGCTCACCAACAAAGTTTAAGGAGACGGCAGGGAGCTAGAGGCTTGTTACAGGGTGAGTGATGACAGACTAACTGGACCCCTGAAAACTTTATTGTTCTCCACTGACTGGCCTTCTGTATTACATGCAGGGAACCTTGTTGTGGAAGCCAAGAGCAGGAATTACCTGGCACCTGTGGTTTTGATCTGTGTTGGGGTGAGGAAGAGGATGTGTCAACTGCGGCCTCCCATTTCTGATTAGCTGCCCCTCAAGTGGGGTTTCCCCACTGCAAGGCAATATGTGGTTATGCTGCTTATACCATGTCTTGGTGTTGGTGCTGTGCGCAAGGGCAGATGGGGTCTCGTATTTGGACAACCTGTATTTTAAACAAGAAGAGCAATGGGTTAAAGACATGATCTGTATTGTGCGTTAGCGCTTCGTACTGAGTCACAATCGCTTCCGAGAATAACTGCCCTTGCTTGCTATGTCTTGTCAGCATTTCATCTAACAGAGCTGGTGGGCAGAGAGCAAATACTGACAGTCTAATTTTTGTCACACTTCCATTAAAGGTTTTAACCTGGTAGTGTTTCTCATAGGGGAGTTTCTTCCTTACAGCTGGCTGAAAAATTCTCCTAAGTTTTGCTTGAAGCCACTTGGTTAAGTCCCTTCTCAAAAGTGGGAAATTACATTAGTCCTGTTAGTAGGGGAGTCACCTTCGATTTAATGCGGTGAGTCTGATAGGAGAGGTGTAGAGAATGGTTAGTGAGGTATATTAGGATAGGAGTTTTCTGTGACTTGTAATCGTGTGTTGAACATTGCCAAGCATTCTTATTTTATCAGGTAGTTACTGTTGTTTCTGGCGAAATACAGCTGACAAAATGCACAGCTTGGCTTCTTGTGCAAAGGGAGCCCTTCTTAGGAAGCGGGGACTCCTGTAGCATGAGTAACTGATTAGTACCGGATTGCAAGAACTCGTAAAATGATTTGGAGTTGGTTGGAGGAGCAAGAAATAAAATAAGAAACTAGAATGAGTTGCAGATGTTCGTTGTAGATTTCAAACTGGGAATCCTAAACCCACTTGCCTAAGTTGAACCACATTAAGGGCCTGAGAAACACCAGGTCCATGGGAATCCTGTGCTGCTTGGCATTGTGTCCAGAAGCCTCTGTTTTTCAGGCTAGACACCACATTTTCAGCTAGAGACTGTTTGGGTTCCAAGCAGATTTTTTTCATTTTGTTTTAAGCCAAATTAAAAAAAAATGCAGCCAGCAGCCAGGAGAATATTTGGCTTTTGTTTCTTTACCAGCTGTTTTTGTTCTCGGAAACTCATTTTAGCTCCTGGTGTGTTTCTCCAATTTGTAGCTTATGAATTGCAGGAGCAGATGATACGCTGCTGAGTGCACCCTCTGTACAGAGCCGTGTGAGAATCGAGCAGTTCTGTGTTAGCGGGGGCAGGCAAACAGTTTGTCATTAATTCCTAGAAAGAAGGAGCTTTTGGGTGAAGGTCGCTAGACGGGATCTTATGACGGAGAAGTTGGCTGCTTTTGAGAAATCTTGCTTTGTAAGAAGGCTTTGATGAGCTCCTTCCATATCTTGAAGTTTTGCCTTTCGTGGAGCGGTGGGCAGTGCTGGTTGCAGCAAAGCCCACAAAGCGGCAGCTGTAAAAAGTCTATCCATGAGCTCTTATTTCCACCTTGTTCCCTTTCTGTTTTGGGAAAGCTGCTCGGCCCCACTGACCCTGGGTTCTGGCAGGAGAACTGCTGTCCTTGCTCGCAGCCCAGTCCCTCGGCGTGTGGCCCCATCCTGGCCTGCTGCGCTCGCGCCCTGGGCGGTCTCCAGCCGCCCCGCCAGCCCTCCTCCCCCTCCTCCGGGCTGGGGTCCTCCAGGGTTTCAGCATTTCCTTTGATCTCCTGCTGCTCAGCCTTGGCAAAGCGACCGCGTCACTAGGGTGGGGGCCAAACTCTTGCCTTCTTGCAGCTATAAACCCAGAAGTCTGGTTGCATATTTGTTGAGATGCTTCTTATCTCAGCCATTGTTCTACCTTTCCTGCTTGTTCCCTTAACAACGGCTTTTGATCCGGCTCCATAGCGACTAACCCATCATACACCCACGCACGGGGGCATGCATCATCGGCAGGGAAAACAATGCCGTTATCTCCCAGTTATTGCTAATGGCGTCAATATTATTATTCATTTGTCTGGTGTAAGAATGAGAAAGAAAAAGGCTGTGTTCGGACCTCTAATGGTGTGAATGCCTGGCGTGTCAGCCTAAGTCCTTTCTGAATCCATTTACTTTACAGTTTCTTCTCTTTGATCTCAGCTCCATGCATTTTGTCTGTAGCTTTGATTTGTTAAAGAGCGTAGTGCTTTATCGTGCTTAATTTTAAGCACAGTGAGTGTGCTTATGCGCTCAAGCTTGTTCACAGATGCGTTTCTGTCTCAGGACTGGAGTGTGAATGAGGAGCCAGGAGTTGCGGTGTAATTGTAGCAAGGGATCTAGCTGGGTTTTCATTCTGAAGAATTAATTTTTAAAGACATTACTTCTTCTGAGCAATTAATTTATGGCGCAGTATGTTAAAAACATTACTTAGATTTCAAATGCAAGTAGCCTAGAATGAGGAAATGCCAGAGTTAAGGATGCCTGCACAACACCAACCTACCACAATGTGGGTGTGAATTATGACAGTCTTTAATTACATGACCACATACCAAGTTTTTTTTCCAAAGAACTGTTGCTTTTCACAGTGTTGAAGATGGATGTGCTCTGGAGTGTGTAGTTAAGAAAGCTCTTGTCTGTCAAAGCTCTGCCTCGCTCGTTGCCGTAACCGGAGGGTGTAGAGGGAACCAAGCAGTGTATTGCAGGAGAAAAGGAAACATAGCATTCCTGCAAAAACCTGACTTCTATTCTTATTTCCTCAATAGAGGTCTCATACAGAGGCAGCTGTCTTGAAGCTGAGCACACTCAGAGCAATTGTTCAGAGTTTCAGTTAAATTATCTCTGAAAGAACAAGGCAATGGGACTTGTGAAATCGAGAAGAGTAAGGGTAGCGCTGGGGGAGCGGGATTGGTGAAGGAGAGCTGTGATGAGGGAATCCTTTTTTGGGAGGAAGGAGCCAGGTAGGTGGTTTATAACCTGTGGAATGTGATCAGTGGATGGAGGAGGAGGTTTAAATGCCACAAAATCATTCCTTCTGCTGTATTACCCACGATGTGCTTCTCTGCCTTTCATAATTAATTATCTGTCATAATTTTTCCCACCATCCTGGTTGGGATAGTTTAATAAAAGATACTTGATGAAAAACCTAGAGCAAGATAGCTATAACAGTACCGCTTGTGTTGTCAGGCCCCAAGTTCCTGAGATCTCAAGGTGTGTGCCTCGTGGTGGAAACGTCTTGTCTCCCACTGTATTTCAGTTTCCCACCTGAAAAGTAGAGAAGATGCTGCCTGGTACACTGGCCTTCTCTCCTCATGGCTTCTAGTCTCAGTATTGGGTGTGTTTTGGTGCATCACCCTCTATTTTGAAGGTGGTGATGCTGGGGAAGGAGGTGTTTTGCACAACTGTAGTTGTTCATCTGATTTTGTTCCTCACAGAAAACTCCAAATGAGCATATTGGCTGTATTTTCAGGATAAATTATCCTAGTTTTTTTTTTTTTTTTATCCTAATGGTGGTCCCAGCACCACTCCCATTCCTGTGTCCTGAAGCACTGAAAGCTCAGCATGCAGAGCAGGGCAGAGCTGGTGGTGCGCTGCCGGTGGGATGAGCTGTAAGGCAGGTGTTAGCCAAGCTATAGATGTGTTCAGCCTGGAGGTTCCCCCTTGCCTGGGAGGCGGAAGAGGTTTGGAGCAGCTCTCTTTGTCTAAGGATCAGTTTAACCAAAGGGGAGGCTTTAAATCAGGATGTTTTAGTCCTGAGTTTCTGTGGGAGCTGAGCTCTCCCAGGAGAATCCAGTACTGGTTTCTGAGATAGGAAGATGCTGAGCATTGGTGCTGGTTGTCTCGCTCGTGGGTTAAAAGTTGTTTGGAATGCTTCTGTCTCACTTCTGATACTGCCTTTAGACTTACAGTTAACACAGCCCTGTAATTACCGTGCCACGAATAAAGTTGGTATTTATTACACTGTATTTTATGTCATGTTCCTCCATTGTTTTAAATGAAATATTTTTATAAGACCAAAAAACCCCAAACCCCACAGAGGTAAGCTTTGAAGAGAATTGCTTGTTTTCAGAATCTTTGGCAATGCGTTTAGTTTGGTTGGTTTTAAACTTGCATCATCTCCTTGTGCCAGCTTACTGCAGGTGTGCTGGATTCACAGCAGGCTGCAGCTGCTTTACATGGTGTAAAAACCTGTGTAAATGCAACAGCTAAGAATGCAAAGTATTTTTACAGGAAAAATGTACTTTTAGAAAAGAAAACCCAATAGGGTGGTTTGTTTAAGCCTCTTAAAACTGTTTCAAAAGCTGTGTTAGCTCTTGCAAAACCTGTGATTTCCTCATTTGTATTTATTGTTTTGATTTGTTGGATTTGGGGATGGATAATTGCTTAGCACCATAAGAATACGTATAATTCCCAAATACTTTAGCATATTACCTCTAGAGCAAGACTGTTATACTCTATCTTCCTTTGTCCCACAAATTCCCCTTGCTCGATAGTGAATCCCACAGTACCAAAAGGGGGGAGACTTTTTTTTCTTTTTTTATGAGTAGCAGCTTGTTGTAATCTTTCAAGTTCAAATTCTGTTCTGCCCAAAACATGTTCTTACTGAGGCTTGGGCTGTTGAAAAAAACTGATGAGAATTGACTCTCAATTTTTGTCTTACAAAGCCTGATTTTTGTTTTAATTATCCATTGTTATTGTTTGTGACCTTCCACTAGAATTGTTCAGTGTGAGTTTAGAAAGATTCCTGCTTTTATGTGAAGAGGGTGTGACTGAGGAAATGTTTGTTCAGTTGGGTGGAACAACTTATCTTTCTTGTCCTTTCTTTGTGGGACATTCATCTTCAGCTCAATGCTGCAGGATCACTTATTGAATTGTTTATTGCCTCCAAAAAGAAAATGGTATTTTCGATTTAGTGGATTGAATTGTGTGCTCCCCTAAAACCTGGAGGTGGTCCTGTTTACTGGGGTGAAATGCTTGAAGGTTGCAGAGATGCTCTTAGTACCCAACTTTTAGCATGTGGGAAAAGAAGGAAGAAGTTGGAGGGAAGGGACCGGGCAAACTCTGCAATCAAAGCTGCCCTCTGCAATCAAAATCTTTTACATTTGGATTGCGCAATGTAGCCATGAGGCATCTGAATGTGCTTTAATCAATAAAGTATTAAAATTGTCGCTCTGTAATTTGTAGTTGGTGCATTTCTGTTTTGTGTCTTGAGGAGTTAAATTCCTGTGTGGTGGAGTCAGGGTTTTGATGTAACGTTGGAAAGCGAACGCTGCCAATTTGGAATCCATGGCTTTAGTAATTGGCGGTCCTACTGTGTTATCCATAACAAATGGACAGCTCAAATACTTTATGTTTATAGAACTAATTTCCTAATTTAAATGCCTATTTAAAAGCTCTGGTTTAGTGTTTCATTTCTCAGTGACCCTACTGTGTTGAGGGATTGAGTTTCAGATCAGAGTCTTTCGAGAGGTAACAGTATGTTTTAGGAGCACTGCGCTATCTGAACTGTACTGAATATGAAAGGCAGCAATGAAAAACACTCTTGGTTACATACAAATTATATGAGATAGAATCACAGAATGGTTTGGGTTGGAAGGGACCTTTAGAGGCCGTCTAGTCCAACCCCCTGCAGTGAGCAGGGACATCTTCAGCTAGATCAGGTTGCTCAGAGCCCCGTCCAGCCTGACCTTGGATGTTTCCAGGGATGGGGCCTCCACAGCCTCCCTGGGCAACCTGTGCCAGTGTTTCACCACCATCAGTGTAAAAAATTTCTTCCTTATATCCAGTCTAAATCTACTCTCCTTTAGTTTAAATCCATTACCCCTTGTCCTGTCACAACAGGCCTTGCTTATGAGGTTGCCCCCATCTTTCCTATAGTCCCCCTTTAAGTACTGAAAGGCCGCAATAAGGTCTCCCCGCAGCCTTCTCTTCTCCCTGCTGAACAACCCCAACTCTCCCAGCCTGGCCTCGTAGCAGAGGGGCTCCGGCCCTCAGGTCATTTTTGTGGTCTCCTCTGGACCCGCTGCAACAGCTCCATGTCCTTCTTGCACTGAGGAGCCCAGAGCTGGACGTGGCGCTGCAGGGGGTCGGAGCAGAGGGGCAGAACCCCCTCCCTTGCCCTGCTGGCCATGCTGCTGGGGATGCAGCCCAGGGGACAGTTGGATTTGTGGGCTGCAAGAGCACATTGTTGGCTCATGTCCAGCTTTTCATCCACCAGCACCCCCAAGGCCTTCTCCGCAGGGCTGCTCTCAACCCCTCCATCCCCCAGCCTGTGTTGATATTGGGGGTTGCCCCGCCCCAGGTGCAGGACCTTTTACTTGGCCTTGTTGAACCTCATGAGGCTCTCCCAGGCCCACCTCTCCAGCTTGTCCAGGTCTCTCTGGATGACATCCCATCCTTCTGGTGTGTCAACTGCACCGCTCAGCTTGGTGTCATCTGCAAACTTGCTGAGGGTGCACTCGACCCCACTGTCTGTGTCATTGATGAAGATATTAAATAGTACCAGTCCTGGTACAGACCCCTGAGGAACATCACTTGTCATCGGAAGATACACTTGAGATTAGGAAATGTTAAGTATATGGTTGAGTAACGACTATTCTGGAAAGCTTTGTAGATTTGAAGCTTCAACATTGTGCTACAGACCTGTGTATTATTAATAAAATTATTTTCAAAGTCACTTAATGCTGATATTTAGTGGGTATACTTTTAAAACCATCTAATATATGAGGTTGGACTTCCAGTTTTTGCAGTGAGGAGAACTGTATAGATAAAAATTTTTAATGATCTGTGCACCTTACTTTATACTTATTTTCTCAATGTGAAGTGCCAGTTAGTCTTTAAAAAATACAGTTGCAAACAGTTTTATGTTTTACATCCATGCAGGGTCTCTGAGTGATTTGTTTGGGTCAGGGAAGAAACAAAATAACCAGAGGCTTGACTTTTTTTTTTTTTAGTAAAGATTTCAGTGCAATTACTTGATATAGAGATGAGATGTTTATTGTTTATGTAGTAGTGACCAGTAAAAAAAAAAATAATTTTTGAACAAAACAATTTAGAGAAAGCAGTGAAACTGTAAACTACAGAAACCAGTGTATCATTTTAGACTGTGCACATTTGGGATCAGGTTTATGTTCCAGCTTCTTAAAACCTTCACCTCTTGTTTTAATCAGTAGCATGCTTGATGAAAATAAACCGAACCTCCTGGGGGGAAAACGAATAATGTCCCACTTTTCATTAGAATCTCATTAGTTTTGCAGTTATGAGGTATAAATCAAAAAGCATAAGCGAAAACAGCAGTTCCCAAAACACAGTGCTGTTTAGATTCCCGCTAATGGATGTCTGGCCCCTTATACTTTATGTCACTCTGTGATTGGAATTCAGCAGGGTACCGTGAGGTTTTTAGGCTTGGTCTGGTTAGTATAGATAGCATGAGAAAAATACATCTGTTAACATATGCGTTTGAAAGTAATTTCTGATTCACATGGATGTAAATAGGTGGAAAGCCTGCTTGCTGAGGTATTCTCGGGGGTTTGCATGCGCAGCCTATTTGAGCAGTTTTAACTTGGCCTGAAGAAGATGCATTTTAAAGAATTTCTGCCATGACTGTGAAAAACATGTTTTTTTTAAAAAAAGAGGCTTAATTGAAACTTTTTGTCTTGGATGTGTTTTGCAATGCAGCAATTTTTGTTTTAGTGAAATATGGACATTGTGAAACTACGGAGATCTGAAAATGGGCATGAAAATAAAGGAAACTTAAAATGTGTTTCCTTCACACACAGGCTTTGCAAGCTTATGTTAAACCAGATAGTTGCAAAAGCAGAGAGTGTGATGGTTCATGACTTAAGCAGCTAATAAAACTTGGAGAGGTCGAGATGGGGAGGTACACTTCTTTCTGCATAGTAGCTTTAGTAGTCTTGGGGGAAAAAAATCTCTCACTGTAATAGAAAGATTGTTTTTTTTTCTGAAGCTGACTGTAGTGTTGTGATCTCTCATTGAGTCCTCATGAATATAAGCTCTTCTTCGTCCTGACCCACCACTGCAGCTCTCAGTGTCTGTTTCTTCTCAGATCAATGGTCTTTTCTGTTACAGGAGTGCGAATCCCAAAGGAGAAGAGCGGGGCGCAATCTCATTTACTGTGAGTACAGTACTGAGAGTGAGGCAGCATAGGGAGCCAATAACAGGGAGGAAGGTAGGTGATACAGTCAAATCACTATTATTAATGTCGTAGATTCAGAGCGCGCCTTGCTTTGATGCCATTATTAACCTGTGCCGGCTGAGGTCTGGAAACAGTGCAGCTGTCATCACACCATGGGGAGCCAGGACCATAAACCCTGTTTGATCTTACACTGCTTCCATTTCGAGTCTGAGTGTCTCTGGACAGCCTTCCTGGGAGTGGAAGAGTCCGGCCAGGCTGTCGCTGTGCCAGATGTGAGGTGACCCCCTGCCAGCCCACTGGCCCTGCTCTGCTCCTGCATGCTCCGGGTTCGGGGAGCTCAGGGCCTGGGTGCAGCACTGCTTGCACCCACAAACCAGCTCGGGTCCCAAGAAGCCCTTCTGCGGCGGGGCACAGCTCCGGGGCCCCGCCTGGGTCTGGCAGGGCTGCGCTGGCCAGCCGCCCTGCAGAACTGCCCTCCTGCCTTTGCAGCCCACGTTGGCCTTCTCCATCACCTGGCATGGGCGAGACCCCTCCCGAAATCCCGAGCCCAGGAATAGGCCACATTCTCAAACAGGTAAAACGCAACCCCACCCCCCCCACACACACAAAAGAGTCTAGGAGCAAGCTGATGGCGTTGTGATGGGGTACAGAGCGAAGCAGATGAAAGTGCTCTCCTTTGACTGATGCTCTAACTGTGCCCTACTTGCCTGTAGGTCTTGTCTGCAAGTACTTGTCTTGTTCTTAGCTGAGAAAATGCCTGTTTGTTGGTTGCTGTTTGTTTATATGGACATAAGACCCACGCAGGCTGCTGTTACCCAGGCAGCCTTTTCACATGGAGGCCTTTAGGACAAAACTAGACTTGTTTGCTTCTTGCGCTTGTGTCTGCTTAACCACATGGCTTTTATTATAAATACAGTAGATAATGTATATAGTAGTTCAAGGAGAGGAAAATGTCTCCAGCTGAACCAAAATCTGTGGAAAATCAATTCCCCCTTTAGTATTACAACAAAAAGACTACCTGCATGCATTTATGTTATACGGAGTATGTGTCGTTTTAAAAAGTAGTACCTTCTTTCATACCAAAAATGAACTTGCTGGGCCCAAACAGATTTACTAGCTGAGATGGGAGGGCACATGCAAGTCTGTTCAAAATCTGCTGTAATTTGACATGAACTTTGATTTCCTGCCAACCTGAAAATGTAGGTCAGGAAAAACAGGTACTTGTTTCTACAACACTGTTTGATTGCTGTGGTATAACTTGCAGAAGTGTTCAGCTTTTTTTGAAAAAGATTTGCATTGATTTATAAATCTTTGAATTTAGAAAGGCAAACCGGCCTTTCACTTTTTCCAGAAGTGCTTCATTCTTTCCATAATATGTATTTGGAAATCTGAATGCTCTTGTACTTGGAGAGCAGGGGAGAAAGAAAGGGAAATGCTCACCAGTTTGAAACGCTTTACATTTTTTAGAGCAGTGCAGGCTGCACTAACAAGCATTTTGAACCCTCCCCTCCAGAGTGCCCTGGGATGCCATGTGGCTTCATTAACTTGGCAACTCCAGGAACAGACTGAAAGCTGGTATTTTCATGTATATTGTTTAAAACTTGGCTGCAATGGTGAGGTGGGGAGGGAGCACCAGGAAAGGAAAAAACAAAAAGGGGAGAAAGCGTGGAAAAAGAGCCTTAAGGCCGATATTGCTAGTTGTTTTGTTACAGGTATGGAAATTTTTGCAGTTTTGCTAGGCTAACATCATTTTGGCTTTGATATATTCCATTTGGGGTGTCTTTTTACACTTGCTGAGTTTAACTTGGATTGAGATGAGGAACTTGTTCAGATTTGAGCATGGCTCAGTGGAGTCTCTCATGGTGGTAGGTTAAAAATAGAGCAGTCTTACATTTTTTTCCCTGCCGTGGTCTAGATGAGGTGCAAAAAGAAACAGACTTTGTATTGTACATGCTGTATCCTGGGTTTTGTTCTGCCCTGAGCACAGGACACATCACTGTTGTGTCTCCTTTGGAGGAGCTTAAAGCCAACTGACAACTTGTTCAAGGTGGGGCTGAGTGAAGTCAAGTGGATGGACACCTGAATACCTCCATGGGTTCCTCGGGAGGGTGTGTACACCGCTTGAGTGTCTCACACTCCTTTATTAGCCTCCGTGGATTATGATGGGCTGAGGTTGTTTCACTCTCCATCGTAGGTGGGAGTACGGCTCTAGGTAGTCATTGAATCACGGCCTGAAGTGGGCCTTTGAGTACTTTGTGGGGGAGCAGGGGAGGGGGTTTCTCCTCAAAGCTGGGCTGTGATGGAGTGGAGTTGCTCAGGAGAAGAAAAGAGTTGTCCTGCTTGAGCTAAGCCCTTTGTCTTCTGCTGTTCTCTGTGTGAAATAGTACTGTCAGGTACTGCCCGGGTGGTTAGTGAAGATTTTGCTAATCTGGTATTTCCGATGATACAACTGATGATGGATTAATCTGCAGAGGGCCTTGAGCTTTCTTTTGATGGGTACTGAAGAGTTTTCATATTTGGGTATTATTCAGCCTTCCCTTCCCACTGCCCCCTTCCTCCTCCTCCTCACCTTTTGTACAGAAATACCGCATTCCCTCCTTAGTCAAACCAGCAGATATGTACAAATCTCCTGATATCAAATGAACCGTGGTTATCACCGGTTACAGTCAGTGAAGTCACGCGTGGCCATTGCCCCCGCAGCACCCTGGAGGAGAGCGGCAGACTGTCCTAGCCTGTGTCCGCAGGGCTTGGGGAGTGACACCTGGGACGGGAGCAAGGACTGCCCGCCCAGCCTGGCTGCCGCTTCTCTCCTGGGAACAACTGTTCTGCAAAATCTGTGTGGTTTACTGGGTAGTCTGAATTTCCTATAGAACATAAGTCTAGATTGCTGCTGGTGGTGTAAGTAGGAAAACAGAAAATTTCATGGAGAAGAGCTGTGACAGGTAATGGCTTTTGTGATGATTATGTCAATGGGGTAACAGAGCTGTGCAGCTCAGCTTGACGGGGGTGACCGGAGTCCTTTCGCCAAAGCCTGCTGAGGGGGAGACGCTCCCGGCGTCCAGAAGGGCCCCTGTGTACCGCGTGGGGACGTACCAGCAAACCTTTGGGTTCTGCAACCTACGTTGTCCTTGTTTCACATGAGAAAATAGTTGCCTTCTCTAATTTCTGTTGATCATGGCATGTCCGCACACCAAGTTACTCTGAGATGAGCTGTTGCCTTGGGTACCTGGGGCTGGAGATCATCTTTGAAAGTGTGACTTTGAGTCTTTAATGGTTGACTAACAGCTTTGCTGCTGTGACTGTGCAGATGTAAGAGCAAGCCTGATGCCATCTGATCAAAGCTATATCCTTTGCAAGCTCTTTCTTCCCTGGTACTGAAGTCAAAAGAGGGTACTGGAAATGCTTTCATTTGAGCATCTTTTGCTAAAGATCTTGTTTGTAGATCAATATAGTCTTAATTGTCAATTCTATCCAGGAATCGCTTCTTTTTCCCTCCTAATTGTTCGCTCAGCCCTTTGGAGGCCTGGGGACTCTTTAATGGCATGGTATCAGATTGATTGTTGGTCTCTCTGAGGCGTTATTGTCTTAAGCTTGGCTTCTGATGCTGCGTGCAGCAGCGGAGCGCTGCGAGCAGCGAAGAATGACAGATGAGCGGAGGCTTCCTGGAGAGCAGGCAGCGCATCCCCCAGCTGTTTGGAAGAATTGAGGGAGAAAAAAAGGAGAAAGGCAGATTATCCCATTATGTTTACAGGGCATCGGTCACACAGACAATGACTGTCCTCGTTGACAAGAGGATTGTTTAATTAGTTAAGGGTTTGATAAAGAGATGACTAAACATAGAGTGCTCTGAAGGCATCTGCCTTTTAGTACAGCAGGCACGTCCTCCGTGCTAGTACAGTGCTTCTCCTTTTTCCTGAGGAGCGCCGGAGGTCTCCAGAGCTCTGTTCCAAGTCTCAGAGCTGGTTACTTTGAGCATTTTTAATTGAGCTTCTGTCATCTGAGAAACAACAATATAATTTAACTGCCTGTGAACTAGTTCTGAGCATTCAGGAAGAGCGAGGCAATGTAAGTTATACTTGGAAAGGCAGATTTTTTAATGTATGTATTCTGGTATCCTCAGTCCTTGTACCTTTATAGCTTTTCCCTCGCTCCTTTTTCTTATTCTTAATCTGTGACAAGTGTTGCCAGGTTAAATTCCCTCCCACAGACTCTGAACTGGACCTGGATGAGAATCTGAGTAAAGACATTATCAATTATGCATAGGTAAGTTAGTGTGAAGAGTGGCATTCAGAAGGCATGTTGCAGTGGCCATAGGTACGGTACTACACTGCCTTCGCCTTGCTTCTGAATTTGAGATCATAAAATCCAATTTGAAATACAGAAATAATGTATAGAGAGTGAATTCAAGCAGTATATTGAAATGCTGGTGTTAGCATAGATTCTAGTCTGTATATCATCTCCAAACCAAGGAGTATATAGAAATAAAGTCAATAGTCAGTCCTTTTTAAAGTGGTCCAACTTAGCCATTCAATAATACACATTTAACATCCTGCTGCGCTTGCAGTGGTTTGCTTGCTTTTAAATTGGCATCTGCCTTTGTAAACTGATACTGACAAATAATTGCATTCTATGTAATAAGAAATAGCGTTGTAGCAGATACAAGTTTTTTTTATGGCAACTACCTAAAATTGTTCTGTTACTGTATTGCACTCTTAAGCCAACACTTAGAAGCCACTTATTTCTTAGTGTCTAGTGTTGTTTTTAAGTTTCAAGCCTCCTGGTTTTTTGTTTGTTTGTTTTTTTTCTTGGAGGCTTTTCATTCTTTGTAGTGTTTTGTGACCACAGAACAAATACTTCTAATCTATCAGAGAGTGTGTGTCATTAGAGGTTTAATCACGGCTAGAGGCAGTATGTATCAAGCATTTTTAATTCACAGGGGGATCGTGCATCAGGATTAACTGTCGAGGGTTGGGGACAAACTGCCTCTGTGTCTTCCAGTTATTGATCTCGCCTTTGCAAGCTTCCTCTTTGTTTGCTGAGTGAGGCAAAGTGGGTAGGCTGTGCCATGCGTCAGCGTCCTTCCTCATCCGGGCAGGGGAAGACAATGCATTCAGCATCCCAGGCGGTAGGGAAATGGTGATAAAGCTGCGAATGCTGATTTAAAGCATAGGTCAGAAATGCCTTGGTCTCAGATACTGGTGTTTATTTTCTTAGTGTTCCTTTCTTAAAATGGCTGGGCTGCGGGTTTGCCCCAACCATCAAGAAAATGAAATGTTACTGCCTTTCTTAAGATTAATTAAAATGTAGGAACATAGCTGCAGCCCGGTGCTTCAAAGATCTTATCTGGACACAGACACTGTGCCTCTCGGGGCCTCTTTCTGCTAATTCTCCCTTATGCACCAGCGTGGGGCTTGGCGCTGTGTGACGCGCGGGAGTCGCAGGACAGCGAAGCGTTTACAGCTGACGCCTGCTGCTTGCAGGTCTCACGGAAGTTTGTGGAGTCCCCATAGTGCCTCACTTGCTAAATGTCCGTTGTAGCTTCCTAGAGGGATGCACAGAACATCTAAAAGATGTTCTTCCTCCCAGTAAATAGCGAGCAGCCCTCAGTTACCGCCAATGAACAGCTTTCCTCCTCCTGCTGCACCCGCACGGTGTCTCTGGTTCAGGACGTTGTTGGCCCGGGCTGCTTCTGTCTGCCTGTTTTCCACAAACTCACAAACTCTGAGGCTAAAGGAGGTGGTGAAGGTACCTTGAAAGAAATTCGGGTCGAGTATCCCATCAGCACAGGATGCCGCTCCATGCTTTCACACCAGTGAAGATGGTGTTCCTCTTCAGCAGGAGCTGTGCCAACCCACCCACAGCTTTGACAAAGGGTATTGTTTCAGCATTTGAAGTGATTAATCATTTTTAGGAGGTTGCAGTTCTCCATTTTCAGCATGTCACCTCAGATTTCCTTTTTTGTGTCCCAGAAGGCTTTGGAGAAGCTATGGGGCACAGTGATCTGGAGAAGCTGAGCGACACGGTGAGGAGCATTTGTGCGATCAGGCTTACCTGCGTGGAGGGGGAATGTTGTCGTTCTTCCTCAAGTGCATTGTGCCCATCTGGCCCTATATGTGAACAAAGTTAGTGGTTCCTCAGTTTGCAGAATGGCATCTTCACTGGGGCTGGAAGATCCCACTTCTCAGGAGGTTGTCTTTTCTTTGAGATTCACAGGGATGTGTTTTGAAGTGCTACACCTTGAGCAGTCCCTCTGCTTCTGCCTGTTGCAGCAGTGCCCTATTCTGTTGTAGAGTTTCTTGGTTTTTAACCAAATAATGTTTTCCTTACCCACCATCAGGCTGTGAGAAATTTCCTTTCTGATAATGAGCTTAAATATCAACTTTCCTGCACCTTATTTCCATCATTAGCCTGATAGAAGTTCCTGAAGAGGGACTGCAACAGCCCACAGGTACACACAGCCCTAAGAAACTGGGCTGCATTTCTGCAAGGGACGCAGTTGGTTCATCACTGAATCCAAAGGTACCTCAAACAAGATGCGGAACACATGGGACAGCTACAAAGAGCAGTCCTGCCTATCTTGTCAGCTAGCACCTTTCTTGTTTAGCAAGACCCTTTCCTGCTTTCTCTTGTCTCGCCTCACTGAAACACCCTGCAGGGAGAGCTGTGCTTATGGCTTTCTACATTGCTCTGCACTTCACCTATTGCTTGGAAACTAGACAAAAGAGACATTGCTCTGCTGCTCAGGTAATGAACGTGAGCAGTAAATAAATACTCGTGTGCTTCCCATAGCACTGTAACAGCAGCACTCAAAGCTGGAGCGAGCTGTTTCAGTGGCTGGGCTGTCTCGATTTGGTTTCAAGCATTGCTGCTGCAGACCTGTGGCTCTGGTGGTGGCACCAGCGGGGTTATGTATATCTCCCCTCATTTATTTTCTGTAAAACCTGGCCTGGCAAAGGTTAGTATCTGCAGGGAGGCTGAGATGTCTTTCACTGACAAAGGGAGTGAGGGGACTTTTCTCTGAGCTAATGCATGCTGACTACTGAGCACCTTTCTTAAGACAGCAAGCAGGAAAAATAAGGCCAGGATAAATATTTAAAGAATATCACTGCCTAGCTTCCCAGTGTGGAGGGCCATTAAGGCACAGAAGTGTGGGAAGGGATGATATTTAGGACCATTCTTACCAACTTTTAAGACAGTTTTAAAGATTTCCAAGAAAGTGTGTGGCCATGGAAAGAGGTGCGATGCAAGCAATGGAGAGGCGAGCAGATGCAACAGAGCACCCTTCTGCAGTGACTGTCAGTCGACGCACCCAACGCTGCTGTTACTGTGCATCCTTTGGGCATTGTGCAATGCTGGTCCCATACAGCATGAAGCCTCTGTGGGGTTTAAGAAGAAATTTGAAGAGCTGATCTCTCTGCAGCTGAGACATGCATCAGTTCTGCCGATTTTGGTCAGAGCGTGCAGCATCCTCACCTTTTTACTGATCACCATAAGCAGGTATCCCACAGCATCGCCCCCACAATGCCTGCCAGCAGTGTGGTGGTGGTACTGGCTGACCTAGCGATACCAAAGAAGTCCTGGTTCCCTTTTAGTTTGCTTTTCAGACCCTGCAATTTCTGGTAGGCATCTGCAGACTTGCAGTGGAGAGCTTTGCGGGAGAGCACTCCAGGGTGAGGTCTCTCTCCAGTGGTTACTTTGATCAAGTGTGGACCTGCGCATACATAATGCTTAATAAGAGAGGTACTTTATGGCATTGTGGCAAAGCAGTGCAGAAGCACACTATCTTGATGTAGCTTACTTGCTGCCCTGTGAACAAGTGAATTAGATTATAACATCCCAGAGTAGACGTGGCATTTCATGTTGAAATGAAAAGGCAAAGAATCCCAATCTTTCTAGCGGTTGCCCACAGCTTTGCTGTTTCACTTTGAATTTGTTGCCAGTTGTTCAGATGCCAAATCATTTGGCAGACATAAATCAGATATTCCTGCCCATGCCTAAAGGAGAATAATAAGTTGGTTCTAATATTTGTATTATTTTATGGGTCGATTCATCATTAAAGGTCTTTCAAAAGGTGGTTAAAACCATGCATAACCTGTAGTACTTTCTGAAAAATTAGACCATGATTATTGCAACTATAAGTGCAACTAATAAATCATACTGAGAAAAACACATGCCTTTCAGGTTAATAATATTGTTTATGGATGCGTAACAGCCCAAAAGCTGGCTAATACAACATTTTTCTTAACTTCTTCTAATGATAGTGGTAGAGACTCCTGTAACTATTGAGATCTCATGATCTGAGCAGACAGTTTCACAGTGACTGTGCATAGTGCTGCTCAAAACGCTTCTGAAAATTAATCTGAGCCTTTGAACTTGGCTACTCCGTTCCCTGAGACAGTCTGACCCATTTGTTGGATGGTGTTGCAGGAGGAGACTGGAAAGTAAAGCCCTTGCTAGTTTATCATGATAAGATCCAAAGGGCAATGAGTTGGTTATTGAAGACCCATCTTCCGGTCATCCGGAAAAAACCAGGCTTACTACACAGGAGTTTCAGGAGTGGTTTCTTGGTGCCAGCCTTCCAGGAGTTCTGTGAGAACAGAACATGGACCTCAAAACTCTCCTTGTTTTGGACAATATCATCTCCCACCAACTTGATAACAAACCCATGTCCCATGTGCAAGCTGTTTATGCCACCAAAGATGTCCTTGTGAATCCCACTGATTGCTAATCACTGCATTCAAAGCCTGCTTTCTGAAGAAGACCTTCTCTAAGCTTGTTCGGGAGATAAAGGGTGAGGAAGAGCTCTCCCCAGAGGAGTTTTGAAAGTAATTTATTATCAGGCATCATGTAGATAACACTGATATGGCTTGGGAAGAGATCAAAATTCAGCGCACAGTGTGTGTGGTGAATAATGTAACTCAACTTTGTTCTGACTTTGTGGGATTTGATGTTGTCCCTGCAGTCCAGGAGGATGTTGTTTCTTGTGCTGTGGGTACAAGCATGAGGAAGCCTACAAGGAGAACGTGGTGGAGCTATTGCCTTCATGCTCTAAAAGCTTGACAAAGCCTTAACTGACTTGAATGAGCAGCCTTCATTGACCTGGATGTCATCTGGTGATGACACTGAAAGTGAAACTCGTTCAGAAAGAAGCCGTGAGAACCCTCACCCTGAAGTATTGATATGGGGGTGTCGGTGCCTTAGGTGCCAACAGGTGAAATCGTTCAGGACACAGGTCTCAGAGAGTAGGCAAACAAGGCCCTGTGCATTCTAAGATTTATAGTGTTGCTTGTGTTATAAAGTTAGTAGCTTGTGTTATAAAGAGATGTGGTCAAAGTCTCAAGATGGTAATTGGTCATCCCTTAATTTATGTTTCAAGTAGTAGTCAGGATCTTCAGCCACAGAAAAGCCACTGTCTCCTCCAGCTTTTCAGTCATTACCAGGTGCTGGCAGTTGATCTCTGATTGCCGCAGCTCTGGCCTCTGCATCCTCCCTGTCATCCAGCTCCCTCCTTGCTGCCTTCTGTTGCTGCAGTTAACTGAGGATATTCCCTGAAGGAGATAGGAGGACCCACAGGTAATGATGTGGGTAAAAGACAAACAGAAGTAAGAGGCAAAACTTACTAAAATGGGTAGCATCTTCTTGTTGACAAGGACTATCAGATCTGAGGTGAGGAAAAAAAACTGTGAAGGAAATCTAGGTCAAGCCTGATAAGATAACCTGGATATTAAAATGCCGGTAGCTTCTGGGACTCCTGAATTCTGAAAATGTTGACAAGGCGTAATAGCAATGCCTTTGGGAGATGTAAAAGGGGCTTGACCATAATCTTCAGTGTTGCCTGAAACCTGTGCAAGCTGCAGAGCTGCCGGCTCCGCTCCGGGTGTGGGCAGCCTGTTAGTAACTCCAGGCGAGGGTGGAAGATGAGGAGCTGCAGACAGTTGGGATCTGAGGGATTTGCTAACAACAGGGATAACAGAGGAAATGTTGATTTGAGAGGAAATCCTTGGATTATTCTGCTTTGATTCTGGTACCGTTTAGATGTGGTCTGGAGTGAAAGTAATCAAGGAGAAATCAACACAGAAGAGTTTAAGCTCCTTTGAGTGAATAGAAAGGGAGATTAGCAAGGGAAGCAGATCAAGATGGAGAAAATTTACTGGATTGCTGAAATTACTCATCCATCCTGTAAAGGTTTATGTGTTTAGTGTTGTGTCTATAGCTAGAGCTATGAGCTATTCAAGCAAAGCCCTCAGGAGAAGGAAAGCTTCAACTCTTCTTTTAAAAGAAAAAAAGTGGTTTTGTCAAAGACAAACTTTTGTCCCTCCCTCCCTCCTCCTGTAAATGCCACGATTCTTAAAATTGTATCTGTTTTGTCTGGGAGTTTGCTTGAGCATCTGTCAGTCAGGAAGTGATTGTTTTTACTGCACTTTTACCAACATAATTGCACTTCCAAAACTTTGCTGTGTCAATGTGGCTGAAGAGTCTGTCTTAGTGATCCCTTAGGAGCAACCCCCAAAGTGAAGTATTCAGCAGGAGGTAAGAGTTCAGACCATGTTCCTGCATGCATTGATGATCTGTGTGTGTTAGTGCTCTGACTCATGCCTGTTGGCCAAACAGCTGCAATAATTTAGGAGATGACTGTCCCCCACTGTTTATTAGTGCTGCAGAAGGAATGCGTCCTCGTATCTCAGTTTCTCTAGCCCAGACCCCAGCAGTTTTGCACAAATACTTTCACCCACTGTTCACATTAACATGCCAAAATTGAGAGCTGAGGCACTGGGCGTGCAAGCTTCCAGCCAGCTGTGCTGTCTCCTGGCAGAGCAAGGTAGGACAAACAGCTGGCGAGAGCAGTGTCTTCATCTGCCACAGCTACGTTTGCCAGAGCATGTCTGTCAAAGCCTTTCGTAAGTGTCAGACGCTGGAGGATGGTTAATGTGTTATAAAAAAAGAAGATGAAGAAGTTTAGGCAAGATGATAAAGCTTCCTCAGCAATCCAGGAGAAAACGTTCAAACACTCTCTGTCACAGCGCGCTGAACAGATGTTAATAATGCTGGGTTCATTGCTTAACAGTGGTGCCTAAACTTGAAATCAAAATGCTGGGAAGCAGGCAAAGTGCCTGAAGAAGTCAAAATGAAACAGCCCTGGCTCTGTTTTGGGAATTAGTGAGGTCACACCGGTGGTGGTGTGCTTACATTGTTAACACAAGGCTATTCTAGGGCTGGAAAAAAGAAAGCAAAGTAAGCTTATTTTTAATTTGAGAGAGAGCTCTAGAAATACTGAATTGTCAGCGTTTAAAGAAACTACACAGTATCTCCTAGTAAGAAGGATTTACATGTTACTATTACAATTGTCTTCATTATTTAGTCCCCTGGCTTTTTAGTGTTTTTCAAATTTTTTTTTTTTAATATTATAGCAGCTTTCAGTAGTGGCCAACAAATTGGAATTAAATTTATAAATGTGTTCACCCTGACCTGTTTTTCTGTTTGCTAAGAAGATTTTTTTGCACTTTGATTCTGGTTGAAATCCTGCACTGCATATTTCCAAAGCTTCCTTAGTTTTTTTAAGGCGCTGGTTTGGAGGTGGAGTGATCCTTTGGGATTATTTCTCCTGAAGTGGAGATCCTTGGTAGGTTAAGTACAACCTGTATGGGTTTGAAATAACTTTTAGAAAGTACTGGTGTATGTGTCTATTCAGCCTGCAAGCTGTCTTTTGGTTTACTCAGCGTATCACAGAATCCCAGGCTGGCGGGGGCTGGAAGGCACCCCTGGAGCAGGCACCCCCAGAGCAGGGGCACAGGACCGCGTCCAGGTGGGGTGTGAATGTCTCCAGGGAAGGGACCCCACAGCCTCTCTGGGCAGCCTGTGCCCCTGCTCTGGCACCCGCACAGGGAAGGGGTTGTTTCTCATATTGAAGTGGAACTTCCCATATTCCAGCTTGTGCCCGTGGCCCCTTGGCCTGGCATTGGGCACCACTGAAAAGAGTCTGGCCCATCCTCCTGACACCCACCCTTCAGATATGGACAAGCACTGATGAGATCCCCCCTCAGCCTTCTCTTCTCCAGGCTGGACAGACCCAGGTCTCTCAGCCTTTCCTCACAAGGGAGATGCTCCAGCCCCTGATCCCCTTGGCAGCTCTGCGCTGGCCTTGCTCCAGCAGTTCCCTGTCCTTCTTGAACTGGGGGGCCCAGAACTGGACGCAGCACCCCAGATGTGGCCTCACTGGGGCAGAGCAGAGGGGGAGGAGAACCTCCCTCACCCTGCTGGCCACGCTCCTTTCCATGCACCCGAGGACACCGCTGGCCCCCTTGGCCCCAAGGGCCTGGTGCTGGCTCAGGGTCACCTCGGTGCCCCCCAGCACCCCCAGGGCCTTCTCAGCAGAGCCGCTCTCCAGCAGGTCCCCCCCAGCCTGTGCTGGTGTGGGGGGCTGTTCCTCCCCAGGGGCAGGACCTTGCACTTGCTCTTGCTGAATTCCCTGAGGTTCCCCTGGGCCCAGCTCTCCAGCCTGGCCAGGTCTCGCAGCACAGCCTTCTGGTGCGTCAGCCGCTCCTCCCAGCTCGGTATCGTCAGCGAACTTGCTGAGGGTGCGCTCTGTATCTTCATCCAGGTCCTTGATGTATATGTTGAACAGGACTGGACAGACCCCTGGGAATATCGCTAGTTATGGGCCTCCAACCAGACTCTGTGCCATCAGTCATGACCCTCTGAGCTCTGCTGTTCTCAATCCATCTCATTGTCCACTCATCTAACCCACGCTTCCTAAGCTTACCTATGAGGATGTGATGGGAGACAGCATCAAAAGCCTTGCTGAAGTTGAGGTAGACAACATCCACTGCTCTCCCTTCATCTACCCAGCCAGTCACACCATCATAGAAGGCTATCAGGTTGGCCAACCATGGTCTCCCATTGGGGAATCCATGCTGACTACTTCTGACAACTTCTTTTCCTCTACGCGCTTGGAGATAACCTCCAGCATGAACTCTTCCATCACCTTTCCAGGAATGGAGGTGAGGCTGACTGGCCTATAGTTTCCTGGGTTCTCCTTCTTGCCCTTTGTGAAGACTGGAGTGACATTGGCCACCCTGCAGTCCTTGGGCACCTCTCCTGTCCTCCATGACCTTTCAAAGATGTTGGAGAGTGGCTCAGCAAGAACATCCGCCAGCTCCCTCAGCACTCGCGGGTGCATCCCATCGGAGCCCATGGATTTGCGAGGATCCAGTTTGCCTAAATGATCTCTAACCCAGTCCTCCTCAACCAAGGGGAAGTCTTCCTTTTTCCAGACTTTCTCTCTCCCCTCTGGTGGCTGAGATGCCTCAGGGCCAGCCTTAGCAGTAAAGACTGAAGCAAAGCAGGCATTCGGTAACTCTGCCTCCTCTGCATCCTGCGTCATCAGGTCTCCCCACCTCATTCAACAGTGGGCCCACAGTTTCCCCAGTCTTTTACTACTGATGTATTTGAAGAAGCCCTGCTTGTTCTCCTTGACATCCCTTGCCAGATTTAGTTTCAAGTGGGTCTTGGCCTTCCTCGTTGCATCACTGCACACCCTGACAACATTCCTACATTCCTCCCAAGAGGCCAGTCCCTTTTTCCACATACTGTGAACCTCCCTCTTCCATTTGAGTTTCTCTAGAAGCTCTTTGCTCATCCATGCAGGTCTCCTGGCTCCTTTGCTTGACTTCTTCCTCATGGGGATGCACCAATCTTGAGTTTGGAGGAAATGGTCCTTGAATATTGACCAGCTCTCTTGGATCCCCCCAACCTTCTAGAGCCCTAGCCCATGGGGTTCCTCCAAGCAGGTCTTTGAAGAGGCCAGGTTTAGCTCTCCTGAAGTCCAGGGTTGTAATCCTACTTGTTGCCCTGCTTCTACCATGCAGTATCCTGAACTCAGCCATGTCATGGTCACTGCAGCCAAGGCTACCCCCAACCCTCACATCCTCAACCAGCCCTTCCTTGTTCGTTAGTATAAGATTGAGCAGCACATCTCGCCTTGTTGGCTCCTCCAACATCTGCATCAAAAAGTTATCCCTGATGCTCTGCAGGAACCTCCTGGATTGTGCGCACCTCGCCATGTTGCTTTTCCAGCAAATACCAGGGTGGTCGAAGTCCCCCATGAGAACCAGGGCCTGCGATTGTGAGGCTACTTCCAGCTGTCTGTAGGAGGCCTCATTGCCTTCCTCCTCCTGATCCGGTGGCCTGGAGCAAACGCCCACAACAATGTCACCCATATTTCCTGCCCCTTAATTTTTACCCATAAGCTCTCGACTCGTCCTTCCTCCACCCCTCGGCAGAGCTCGATAGGTTCTAGCCGCTCCCTCACATAAAGAGCAACTCCCCCACCTCGCCTTGCTGGCCCGCCTTTCCTCAAAAGCCTGTAGCCCTCCACGACAGCATTCCAGCCATGCGAGCTGTCCCGCCGTGTCTCTGTGACTGCAATGCAATCACGGCCCTGCGACCGCACACAGACCCCTAGTTCCTCCTGTTTGTTCCCCACGCTGCCTGCGTTGGTGTACGGGCGTTTCAGAGCGGTAACTGAGCACGCGGGTTTCCCTGGAGGCGTGCACAAAGACCCACGATAGCCACGCACACCCTCGAGGTGGTTGGTCTTCTGATTGTCTTCTCATGAGGCAGCTAAAGCACCTCTGTCACTGCTCTGGTTGGCCTGGCTTATTCCCCGTCGGATGTGATGGCGTTAGCGTTGCCAGTATGTCCCCCACCTCCCGAGTCCTTCAGTTTAAAGCCCGCCTCACCAAGCTGGCCAGCCTGCTGCCAGAGCCCCTTGCCCCTTCTAGACCCGGGGATTCCATCCCTCCCTCAGGCTGTGGCTGATGGGGAAAGTCCCATTGTCATAAAAGCCAAAACCCTCGTGACGGCACCAGCCGCGTAGCCAAGAGTTGATTTGCCCTGCTCGTCTGTTGTTGGCTGCCCCTTTTTCTCCAGCTGGTAAAATGGAGGAGAAGATGACTTGGGCACCACTATTTTTCACTTGCTCTCCCAGGGCTTTATAGTCTTCCGTGGTTCTGCCCAGGCTCTGGCTTATAACATCATTTGTGCCCACGTGGAAGAGTGGCAGCAGATAGTAATCTGTGCTCTTGACGAGCTGTGGCACCCTCTCAGCGACGTCTCAGATCTCAGCTCCTGGAAGGGAGCAAACCTCTTGTGACCCCGTCAGGTCAGCGGTTGGGTGCCTCAGTGCCTTTTAACAGAGAGTCCCCCACTATGAGCACTCGTCTCTTCTTTTATGGCATCTGCTCTGGCTGCTGGTACAGTTGCACCTTGCAGACCTTGCTTGTGAGTGTGCTAACTGTCATGCAGGGCTTGTTCTTCTAGCCTTGCCTTCACATGAATAAGGGAAAAACAAGAAGCAGAAAAATGCAGACAGTAACAAGGCTGAAAATCAATCTCTAAAGTTAACACTTCTCTGAAGATTAGGTTTCTGTTTCACTGTTGCCTTTACACAGAATATTCTCCGTTCTTGGTGCTCGTTGTTCCACAGGAATCTTGAAGAACAACACAGCAGGGTCAGGATGTGTCATGTTAGCGATTCAGTTTAGCAAACCCCTTCGCTTCTGGTGCCTGCCGAGCGCGGAGGGTTTGGGTGTCGCTGGTCACGTTCAAACACCTCAGTGTATCCGCGTGCCTTTGTGTGCGGCACCACGCATTAGACACATTGCAGGATTGGTGCTGGGATACGTCACAAAAGTGCGTGAGACGATATCTCCCCTTTCCTTCATCGGTGCCAGGTTGCTCTGGTGGAGGCGGGTGGCACAGAGCCCCCAGCCAGGCACAGCCCCATCTTCCAGGTTCGTCCTCCTGCCCAGTTCAGGGACATGGAAGGGTCGTGATACTGCAGATGGTGTGTGCCAAGTGTGGGGTGGGGATTGTTGAGGGAACTGTGGATCAGAAGCGAGGGACTGGAAGGGTTCAGACGGTTCCCTTCCAGGGGTAATAGACTCTGATAATCCCTGCTGATACCTGAGCAGGAACATTGTGCTTTGGTTTATTGCCCTTTTCATTCTCCAAATTACTGTTGGAGTTTAGGTATCCTCCCTGGTACCTGCCTTTTCAGAAAGAAGGGAGAGGATAGATGCTGTGTGCAAGGTGCTGGGGGTCACTGGTGGGTGGAAAGGGTGAGAAATACAAGGGGGTTTAGGTAACACCAAAGATAGGCGTGTAGGGCGCCTTCCTTTACACGGAGTGCTCGGTTGCTGGAGCAAACGAAGGGGAAGAAGGGACATCTGTGATTAGTATAATTTTATGGAAATACCTGACCAAATAAATAAGAGAAATTTTACATTATGAAATGTTTATCTAGAAAAGGAGATGTGGATTATGTTAGCGGGACATGGCCCTTCAAGTCTGAAACTTCTGTGCATGCCTTGGGCAGTGGATGGGCTTGCAGGGATGGGACAGGTCGTGGTGGTTTGTCAGCAGAGGGTGCCAGAGACCAACAAACAGCCTCCCTCTTTCCGCCTCTAAAGGGAAAAGCAGGTGGGAACGGCAGCACCTTGTGTTCTGGAGCCAACAGCCTTTTATGGGCTGGAGCGGAGTGAGAGAACCACCTTGGACACCCAGAAACACCCTTGAAGCCTCGCCCCGAGTTTCAGCAGTGACTTTAGTTGTGCTGGTTATTTCCAGGATGAGTTCTCCAAGAGGCTGAATGCCATTGAGGCGTAAGGAGTGTGAGATGAGCAGGGAGAGTTTGGTCTGCGTAGTAATACCCATTCGTGTTGCTGGCGGAGTAGGAGGGCTTCACACATACTTCAAGAAGGTTGGGGGAAATAAGGAAAGGCAGGGATCAGCAGCTGTAATCCCACACTTGGGTGTGTAGGCAAGTTTGCATCCATACGTGCTGTCGGTCTGCAGGAGCCTCTTGGTAGGAGTGGAGATTTGCAGGGGATGAGGGATGTTGTCCTGGGAGCCTTTTAAAAGATGCTCAGAGCCAGCAGTGTGGTGACAGAGGAGGCCGCTGCCAGGCTTTTTTTTTTGCTCTTGGTGCAATGAATCTCTTAGACGCTCTGTTGCGACTAGCTTCCAGGAAGGCAGATAGTAAACTGTCTCCCAGGTATAGCTCTGGAGGTTGCAGGGATACTTAGGAATCGTTGAGGTATTTATTTCATCCTACCTATCTGTGACCCTTCGGATCTGCAAGAGCAAAAGGTGGACGTTGTTCTTACCAAATGCCCCAGGTGTGTGTGCCTGGGCTTTGCATGCCTTGGGAGTCACGGGGTCCCTCCAATGGGAGAGCTTTGGGACAGAGATCACTGAAGCATCATGTTTAAAGGCCTTCCTGGGCTTTCAGGAACTGAAGTCCAAGCTGTGAATTTTTTTTTCTTCTTCGTTTTTCCCTGCTTAGGAAAGGAGGGCTCACCTCAGTGCAGGCAGTTCTGTCAGGTTGTCCCTGCCCACCCCCTGGAATGGCCCTTCTCGCTGTACCGCTGCAGATTGAATGAAGTAGTGTGTCGCTTCGTTAACTTCAGTCGATTGCTGCTGGTAAACTGTTTATCCTGGCTGGAAGGGAAGCGGTGACCCAGCCGTTTGAAGTTGCTGCTTTGGTAATGTAGGGTCAGCTCTACTGTCAGGAGTAAAACATACAGAAATTAGCTGCTGGCCTGTGATTTGCAGAGTCAGCTATAGGTTAGGAAAGGCTGGGCGTGAACTTCTTGGATTCAAATATTGCTCCGCATGGTTGGTACCTGCATACGACGGTTGTTTTATTCTTGGTATCCTGTTGATGCTGATGATGTGCTGGACATTCAGCATGCGTGCAGGAAGACACGTTCTCTGGTGTACAGGGCTTTCTGCATGGGTTCAGGTTTTATTTATGCCCTTGGTGTCACAACAATTTGCTTATTGATGTTAGAAACTTGGACAGGATCTTCCATTAAAAGTACATTCTAGTCAAGCTGGCGGGTTTCACCATGCTGAGGGGGATAACCTTGTCCACAGCCATTGATAGACATCTGTTGATATTTTGTCAGCTGCTTTCTAGTTTTAATGTCAGAACTAATGAGGCAGAGGGTTTATGCTGGAACTGTGTAGCTCTACTGGTTTCTGCTGTATTTGTTCCGGTTTGAGCCTTTAGCAGTTCCAATGAATCTTATTATGATAATAATGGTATGGAAAAGATTAAATTAGTCCCATAAATGATCAAAAATCTATGATCATTTAATAATAATTCCATTACACCAAAGCAGAGAAAGAATGATCTCCTTCTTAGAATGAACCCATATAAACTTAATTGATTCAGAAGGTGGCTTTTAGCTGCAGGGTCTTGTCCTGGCCTGTTCCCAGTAACCCACTCGACTGCTGGCTTCTGCTGTGCCAATGGTCCTGCTGGTGCTGCGCAGACCTGTCCAGGCGAGCTCCTCAGCTGGCCTGAGGGGTCCAGTGGAGCCCTGCCCACCTCGGGATGGTGGTGAGGAGCTGAGGTTGCCTGTGCCGCTGCACAGGTGCAGTCTTGTTGGCAGGCACTGGCTGATAGCTTCTGCTGCCTTTTTTTGTCTTGTCTTTTTTTTTTTTTTTTTAATGCTAGCATCAGTGGGTTTTTTTCTATATCCTTATCACAGAGAAGTGAAGTTTCTATTTCTGGGTAAAGATTTATGTGATAAAGGAAAGACTGTAAAAATAGGTGGAACTGCTATTTGCATTTCAGCCTGTGGTATGAAGAGGCCACAGGTCTCTCAATCACTTCTTTCCACTTTGAAATAACATAGGCTACTGAGATTGCTTGTAAATAGGCTTGGTGCATAGGTAATTCATGACATACTGAAGTCTGAGGTGCCGTAATTCTAGAGCGGAGCAGAGATTTTGGCTGGTGTGGCGTCGCTGGTGCATTGTGAAGAATGAAGTGTTGGGCTTGTGGCTGATGGGAGCCTAAAAGCCAAATCTGACCACAGGGCTGCCTAACTGGTTTTAAGTCCAGGATCCAAAGTCTGTAAAAGTCAATGAAAAGGCCCCCATGGTCTCCAGATAATGCTCCATTAGGACTTCTAGGACTACAGCTCCTTCGCCCACACTCCTAACTGACATTTTTGCTGCAGAGGGATCTGTAATGCTAGATATCTTTTGCTGTGTGTGCCTGTATGTTCTGTAACAATAAAGCAATAAAAGGCAGGTTGCAAAAATGTGAGATACGCCTAAAATTCTCAGTATGGAGAAGACTACAAATAAACATTGCTTCCTAGTATTTGTCTTCTTGTTTCTAAAGCTCTATGTTACTCTCACTTCACATTTTCAAATCTTTTTCCATAACCAAGCGGAATAGAAACCTGCTTTTTTGTTCTGGTGACGTTTTCTGGGGAGAGATAAGATTTTTTATGCAGTTTCTTCACCCAGCTTCTGGGCTTTAAGGAAAGCTCCAGCTATGACAGAGCTTCAGACAACAGCACAGGAGTTGACCCCGCAGAGGGTTAACAAACTATCAGGAGAGAGATTTACTGCTTTTCTCAGCAGGGCTCGAAGCTGAGGGTTCGGGAGTCTCTTGTCCGCCCCAGCCCCATGGTGGCCTTGCTTGCGCCGAAATCGCTCAAAAGGAAACCGGTGGCCTCCAGTTCCCTGTCTGGGGGTGGCTGTGGCCTCAGCTGTCACTGAGGAAGCAGGACCGTGAGCTCTGTTTACGCAGGCAGGTGAAAAAGCCTTCCCGTCTACCTGAATGTTACTTCACCTTTGGGGCAGTTATGAACTGCAGGCAGAGGTGGCATCAGACCTTTACTAGGCATTCATCCTTTTTGCTTCAGACTACGTGCATTATTCAGAATGATGTTAGCTCATTTTGATTAAGTATGAAGCAAACCGCTCCTGTATGGCATTAGTCCCCAGATCAAGAGCTTAACAGTGCCCACACCTGCTCTGAAGAAAAATCAGAAGTCCTTGCAGAAGCAGATTGGCAGTGCTTTGCAAAAGCCTTTTTGTTTAGCTGTTCCATGGCTGGGTTTCTGTATGGGGAATGCCTTGGACCAAGCAGAAGACATCCGAAACAGCAATTGCCTTCTAGTGTGCTGTTATTCACCACTGTAAACTGATCACAACATCCTGCAGGATTAGAGATGTGGAGTTACGTTCTCCCTCTGGACACACTTGATTTAGACCTAAGTGGGGTGACCTCATAGGGGAAAAACACAAGCTTGATCCTGACTACAAAAATAGCAGGCAAGGAATGAGAGAGACTAGCCTTTTTAGTGAAAAACAATTGAATTACATTTAATATTAATTCTTAAATTACTCTCATATGATGTATAAAAGCAAGGCTTGAGGGTTTATAGATAATGTCAAGGTTGAAAGAAGCCTTGAGGAGAAATTGTGACTGTTCTTTACTGTTGAAAAGAATGGAAGAAGTGCCTCAAAGTGTATCTTGGCAGGAAACTTTAACTTCAGTAAATTTTTGGATGTTCTGATACCAGTGATGTGAAAAAAACTACAAAGTGTTGCAGAACAAAACAGAGGCAGATCTCTGCAGCGAACAGCGATTCCTGGAGGGGTGAAGAACAGGGAACAGGCTGGGGATAGCACGACAGTTTCTCTGAAAATCTCAGGCATTACCCCTAGGTAATAAGGATTGGCCGTCTTCAACTGCATACATCCCAAATGTAAGGAGTCTTTTAATATACAGTCTTCAAGTGTACTACAGAATTGCAGAATAGCTGAGGTGGGAGGGGACCTCTAGAGGTTGCCCCCTCCAACCCCATGCTCAGAGCAGGGTCAGTTACAGCAGGCTGCTCAGGACTGTGTCCACTCAGGATGGAGGCTCTACAACCACTCTGGGCAGCCTGTTCCAGTGCTTGATCACTCATACAGTAAAAAAAACAAAGAAAAAAGAAGTCCTTTTTTTCCCAATGTTTAAACATGATTTCCTATATTTCAGTTCATGCCCACTGCCTTTTCTCCTGTCACTGGGCACCACTGAGAAGAGTCTGCCTCTGTCTGACTCTTGTATCCATGTAGATATATTAAGATAAACACACAAATTGTAGGCAATTAAAGTAACACAGAAAGAATAAATAGGTGATAGGTTCAAAATACCAAACTTCAAAGCAGTGACATTTGATTTTGTTTGATACTGGTGCTTTGCCTGATACTTCCTGATGTGCTGTGGTACAGCCAGTATGTTCAGCTCTGGGGTAAGGTAATGATGGAGAGTGGGATTCAGCTGGTTGGACGTAAATGCCTTCATCTGAGGTTGCCATCGAGACTGTCTAGACGGCCATGGGAGAGAAACAGGTTACTCCATTGATGTCTTCTTCAAGTCATCCCTGTTTGGGTGAGCTCCCTAGAGATGCCTCTGTACCTCCACTGCCCAGACAGGGAGCCTAGATGGTTCAGTGAGATGCAGGTCTCTGCATGTGGTAGATGGATCCTTCACAAAGTGCCCTTGGAGGGGCTTTGTGTCTCCAGAGCTGCACTGATACTCCCTGCATTTGCGTTGGGAGGTGCTTCTGGCATGATTGGGGATGAGTGGGGATCAGTCTTGAAGCTTAATGGGCAAACAGAAGAGGATGTCGTAGGGAACAGAGGCTTACAGGTGCTCCCGTGGGTGCGTGCTGGGATGGCTGCCCTCAGACCAGGCTCATCTGGGGAGAAGACTGCCTTCCCGTGGGGCTGGTGTGTCCAGCAGAGACCATGGGGCCCTGCCGGTGTCTGTGGGATGGAGCTGGCCCTTAGCTGTCCCATGGCCCCATAGCAGTGCCGTGCACTGGAGACTGAGCACATCTCCCTTGGGTCTGCTCTCGAGGTGGCTCGCTGGCGGCAGCTCGCCTTGTGTGATGTGCTGTAGATCTATGAACATCACACCAGGACGTTGTGATTGAGGGTTTGGTTCCCTGCCCCTCAAGAGTCTGTCCTGCTGGAATTTCTATACAATGACATTTGAAAGGGAGTGTAAAAGAAGTTCAGAGTTCTGGGAATCTGCCCAAGCCCGTGTTTGTGTCAGTCACTGTGGTGGGGTCTGGCAGGATGCAACCTGGAAAGCCACTGCTTGCAAGTGGAGAAATTCTTCTCCTTTCCCCAACTGCCGAGCAGAGCCACATTCTTCAGAGCCCTGGACCATGAACTTGCTGTTTCAGTAGGTTTGTGTCCTCTGACAGATCACAGATGAATTACAACCCTTTTTGTTTCTAGGCGACTAATGGGGTGAACTGTGTTTAGGCTAAAATGTATTTGTTCCACTTTTGGTATGTTCCCCACTGCCCTCCCTTTTTTTTTTTTTTCTTTTCTTTTTTGCTAAAGACCTTAAAGAAAGCCTCAGTCCTTCGCTAGTACAACATGTTGAAGTTAATTCTGACCCACTAGACCACGTACTACAGCTGCTTGCACTTAGCAGTGTGGTGTTAGGTGCTACCAAAGGTGACCTTTATGGTGCCTGATAAGAATATAAACGCCTTGAATCCCCCCCTGAGTGACATCCAGCTAATGCTAAGCACGGGATAGTCGTTTCCAAAGTTACGTATCATCTTTAAAAGAGCAGGAGGCTATGACTCTGAGGACATCCAGATGACCTGCATGTTCTGTGTAACATCCTGCCCGATGGTGCCTTACTTATACTGCTGCTAACAAACCCAATATACTGGTGTATACCTTCAGCCTGTCGTACAGTGACTTAAATCACTTGTTTTATTGCTAGTCCATTTGTATTTTTCTAAGCATTTGTGTTCCACCAGCACACTCAGAGTGAGTACTCTCGAGGGGGAATTTCCTTCCTGATAAACAGTTCTGCAATGTGATTCAGCAGGAAGGATGTGGTGGTTAAGGCACTGGACTGGGATTTGGGAGACATGGGTTCTGTTCCCAAGTCTACCACAGTCGAGATGTGATGAGTGGAAAGGCAAGCAAGCAAAGAGGAGGAGCTGTTTAGCTATGGCAAAAACATTTCACGTGGAATGTTTGTACAGTTTGGAAGATAGATAGGTCTGGTTTTTTGTTTGGTTAATCATGTAAACAGCGTTAGAGACTCCTGTTTGTGCAAATGAAATTGAAAGCTAATCTTGACCTATTCCAGGAATCCAGATGTTGTTTTAACTACATGTTGTTTTAACTTGCATAAGATTTTAGATGCCACTTTTCAGTGTTTCTTGGTTGACTGCATTCACCCATTCACCATTTAGTTCTCTGATCTTCAGGCAATGTAATATGAATTCTACCCTGAGCTGTGTGTGCACACACTTTCTCCGCTATCTTGCTTAGATACAACGGCAACAGACCACACACAAGATATTTCCTTTGTCACACAGGGTGAAGTTCTTACAGTTTGATAGTGACACTCCATTTTTTTCTTTTCAGAGTAAGAGCTTGGGCTACCAACTCTAGGCTGTGGACAACAAAGTTCAGCATCCTGATTCGGTGCTGCCTTTGGGACGATGAATGAGGACAGTGACTCAAGTGATCAGCCTACTGGTGAGTTTTCTGCTTGTCGAAGTGTTTGTTTGTCTTCCGTTCATTCAGCATGATTTGCTTTCCATTTATTTTGCTATTGGCGGAGAATGCTGAGTCACAAATAGAGCAAAACCTATGAATTCAGTGCTAAATTGCATGCCATGAAGGTTAGCAGATCTTCAAGGTTTTCTGGTCCACATCTAGATATCAGCGTTCTTAGAACTGTATTCCAGGTTGCAAGTTTTTATAACAACTGTTTTTATAACTTCTCAACAGTTCAGAAGAACACGTGATTGTTATTGTTGTGCGTTAACACAACTCAATAGATTTTATCCATAGTTTAGTTTTTCTCATTAACTGCTTTTGTAATTGCTGTGTCCTATAAAATAAGGCCCACGGGAGATGCACACACGTACCATTTTCACGTATGTCCCACAAAGTTTCAGTGTTAGGGTCCTCACTGGAGAGGTTGAACAGACAGGAATTTGTTAGTTATTCTGGCTCAGTCCTGCCATAAATTTCTTCTCCTCTTCCATCTCCATCTTTGGTTGTTGGAATTCAGTATCATCTAGTGCTGCTGGCAGCTTCTGCAGAGGAGAAGGGCCTGGGCGGCACGTAAGCCAGAAGCAGCGCCTGCAGCCTCCCAGGCTCTTGCTCAGCTGTGTGCTTTTTTGGATATGTAAAGGGGCATTCTTAGTCCTGACGTGAGGGCTATTTTTTGAGAGTTTCCGTTGTTCCCTACTCTTTGTTAATTGGTGAGGTCTTCTTGTCTGATTCCTTTTTCAGAAACAGAGGCTGTTACAAGACCTGTCTGCTCACAGGTTTGGGGATTTTTTCTTTTGTTGTCAAAAGTACCAAGAGTTTCTTCCTCCCTTTTTCAGACTTGCTTGGGCAAACTCATCCACACAATACCTGCCTGACGGGAGTGCTAGGGTATCCCCTTGCCAGGTTACCAGGGAAGGTGGTCCTCATGGCCGCCACCCTTGTGCCATGCTCTTGCTGTCGCAGCCCATGTGGCTGTAGGCAAAGCAGGTTGATGAGTTTGAACACCTGCCTACACTAAAGACCTTGCTGTTGTCCATGGGTTTGAAGCTGGGAGTTCAAGAATGGAAAATTTTTGGAAAATTCCTGTGGTAACGTGGAATATCTATTCTTTAATACTCTGCATGTGTTTCTTTTACTGTGAACGGATGAAAATTACACATCAGGATGTCATGCGGAGTCATGAATCATCCACAAAAGGATCTAGAAGCTGGGTCTTTGGAAAAAGACATTCAAGGAAAGCCTCCGTAACACAAACCATCCTGGGTGCTCATGAGAAAAGTGTGGATTGCATGGTCAGAACATTCATAGAATGCTCATAGCAGCGTTATTTTTGCTGGGCAGTAGATGTCATGCTTTGAGTTTAGATCCATTCTCTAAAACAGGCAGAATTAAGCTGTCGAGAGGGACACATTTCCAATGTACTGCTTGTGTGGATTTTACACCTTCTGTTGAAGTGCATAGCACTGGTTACTCCTGGAGTCAGGATTCTGTGTTAAACAGGTCTGAGCCACTGATGATTTATATCTTGACTGAAGACAGGCGTCTTCAAATCTGGACTTCCATTTGTTCAGCTTCCAGCACCACCACTCTGTAGCCACCTAGTAAGTTCTACATTGTCAGTTCATTTCATTATCGAAGCCTTGCTACCACTGCAGCTATACTTAGAGAGGAAGGATATTATAATCTTGTGAAAGATTAAATTATTTTTACTGTAATCCAGCTGGAAGGGTAGCGCTTTTCTCAGGGTAAGAGAGAGCCAAGGTTTTTCCCATTCTGTCCTCTGCTTGTATGCAGGAAGGAAGTTCTGGCAAAGGCCCCCTCAGCTTCCTGTAGACTGGGGAGTACATTTCCAGACACAACCTTCTCCACCATCCATCACGCAGCCCAGCCAAACAATCACGGCAGCGCAACGGGAAAAACTCACGTTTCACATAAACACTTTGGAGGCAGCGTGAGCGCAAACCGCCGGGAGTCGTGCACAAGGCAGTTTGATCCGTAGGCTTTGTCTGACAACAGGCTACTGAGGATTTTCTTCCATTCCCTTTATAATCAATAATTATAAATATTAAATATAAAGATATGATAATTAGAAATAAAAATTAAAAATTCAAAATATGATACCTATAAGTCAATAATTATAACTTCAATATTCAAAATTTCTCTTTAGAAGCAGCTTAACAAAGGAAGAAAGGGGAAAAAGAAGGAAAAGTGCTGATGTTTAGTAACGAAGCTACTGCACTGGCAGACTGTGGAGCCCTAAGCCAAGGAAATGACGGGGTATGCTTGCTGGTCCAGAGCACCCAAGGGTGACGTGTCTGGCCACAGGGGAAGGAAGTGACTTTTGTCTGGCATGATGGAGGCAGAGGTTTCTGTCAGGTCTTCAGGGAAGGACAGTGATGAGGCAAACACTATCTGTGATGCCTTAAAGAAGGAGGAAATAAATAAGGTGGAGGCCTCACCTTTAAATGAATCACCTTTGCTGAATGTGATTCTGTGCCTCTCTCCAAGAAAAGGCTCAGAACTGAACTGCAACGTTTTACTTGTGTTACTGGTTTTGTTTAAAAGCTGCTTTACAGTATTTAGATACTATTTCAGGCCTGTCTGGTCTTTAATGTTTTTTTTAACCATTCCTTAAAACAGCTGTTTGGTTTTGGTTTTTTTCAGTGTGGCTTTAGTATTCTCACCAAATTTGAGCTGGGAATTTCATTTTGATCCTGGTAGCAAAAGCCTGGAAAGGCTGGCTGTTAGGAGAAGATGAGCAATCACTGAAACACCTCTCAAGATCACTGTATAATCTTATTGCACAACTGGATATGACAGAGTCTAACTTGACAGAGAAGCAACTTTTCAGTATTTGAGGCTTAATTTTCCTTATACGTCTAGCTTGAATGTTTTTTGTGTAAGACTGAGCACCTAGGTTAGTCTTTCTGGGTGTGAGCATCCACACAGATAGAGCCCTGTCTGTGTTACCACGTTCTCACTCTGTGTTTTACGGTAGGTATTTTGGAAGCCATTCTGTTGTTCTTTGGCCTGAGACACTCCAAAGCTGCCTCCTAGTAGGTTGTGTCCAACAGCAAGAGGACGGGTTTGTACTTGGGAATGGAAGGAGGGGGATGGAAAGACTGTCAACCACCACAGCAATTACACCTACCCTCCTTGTCCTTGTTTCAAACTGATGCTGCCATGTGTTTGAGCCCCCATCTCCGAGTCAGCTAAGCACATCAGCTTGTTCAGTTAGCGTGGAATTAAAACACCTCCAAGACTTCTCTGTTTGGGTCATTGGAGGGTTTGGATTAAAATTCAAGTTAGAGCCCAACTTAATGGTAAATTCAAAACTTACCCTGAAATTTCAGCAGTTGCTCATAGTGTAAGAAAATAATACTTTGTTGGGGTTGTGTTTTTCCTGAGTTAACTGACACTACAGGATTCCTTCGGCCTTTCCTCTGACTTTTCCCTCTGAAAAGGCTACTGTCAGTAATTTCTGCAGCATGACTTTCTTTGCAGTGTGCCCAGTGTACTCAGAGTCAAAAATAGTATTCACTTAAGGCTACATTTTGGCGAAATTGGGATGAAACTTGAATATAAGTCTAAGCTCTAGAATTAAAGAAAGAGTGTGTTGTTTTAATGATAAGGTTTGTAGGCTAGAGTTGTGGAAGTAATTGGTGAAGACTTTATGGAAGCAAATTGCGTGCTACTGAAATCTGGTCACTCTGACCCCATATGCATACTGGCCGACACGGTGGTTTTATTTGTAACACATCTTTCCGTGCGGTTTATATTTTGTATACTTTTTTATAATGTAAAAAAAACAGTGTGTAACTCTTAACAGTCTTGATAAACAAGAAAATCCCCAGCTCCATGCTGGCTACCTGCACAAGCACCTCGTCTGCCCAGCCAGATGTGCCTTTCTGGGGTTATTTCATTCCTTCTCCCGTGTTTCACATTTTTATTGTCCTTTGTGCTTGCAACAGGCGTGGGGTAGGGAGTAAGCTCCTTAAATGCCTTTACAGTACACTGTGGGACAGAAGTTGTCTCTTATTTAAGGTCTTTACAGAATGCAGTATTATGGAGTCCTCATTTAAAATCTGAAGGTGTTTCCGAAATGCTAACAATTGTTTTTAAATCTACCAGAAAAGCACATGAACAACACCAATTGAAAAAGAAAAGAAGGTGAAAGTTACAGTGGGTGGGAAGGATAATAAAAAGCAGTGATAGCTGTATGTTTGTGAAGACAATAACAAAACCAAAAAACTTACCCAACTTGGCAATGGCCTAGAACTAGGAAAAGTTGGGTTTCCCCACTGGTCAGGGCTGAAAGTAGATGCTGTCAATAGAAGTCGTCAACTTTAAAAGCCAAAAAAGCAACACTCAGCAACCTAGTTTCAGGTCCTGCCATAGACCCGAAGTCCCCAGACAGTTTGTGGCATTTGGCAGTCTCATTTCCCTGTTTTGTGAAAGTATTAATCTTCCCCTTTGTGAAGCTGCTTGACTGTACATGGGAAAGTGCTCACATTAACAGCATGCAAAATTTCTTAATTTCCTTCTAGAAAATAATTTATTGTGTCATTGCTTGTCCTGGTCATGCTGTCTGGAGGAAGAAGACATCACTCTAACAGGCAGTGGGTGCAATTCTCTCATTTCCTCCATGCACTGATCTCTTATTTATTTTGTTAATCTAATAATGCATTGTGACAGCAATGGGTTAAAAAAAAAAAGAGACAGGACTGTGATTTGTTGGCAGTGTCCCTTTTAAGTACAAGAGTGCCAACTTGAAATCAATCCACCACATGCTAGCCGAGCAATGCAAGGAACGTGGGACAGCAGTAACATGATCAGATTTGCTGAAACCACCGAGCAAAAGTGCTGCTGCGCTGGGAGACGCTGCGAGCAGCGGAGGTGTTTATTTCAAGAAACTGTGGCTAGGAGGACTGGTAATTCTCAAAGAAGTGAAAGCAGGCAGGGACTTGTGAGCCCCTTCTGACATGTGCTAGTGGCTATCATGGTTCATGGGGAGACAAGTCCTCAGGACTGCCAAAGTCTCTGAAAAGTCAAAGAAATGGGCTTGTGATAGTAAGTGCTGTTTGCCCAGGGATATGAAAACACTGTGTGACTGAGAAGAATTATATTTAGAGTGGACATGTGGTCATACAACATAAACTGATTGATAAAGACGTTTTCCATGAATTGCCTGCTGGTCTCTACATTCCTCTTTGCAAGAAGGGATGGAGTATAAGAGCTGTTTCCTCCCACTCTGGTTCTTTCACATAAATCTGGTGAAGACAAGGGTCAAGTTAAATCCCACAGTCCCAAACAACCTTCACAAACTCTAGCAAGGCCCAGGTAAGAAACATTTGGGGAAAAACATACTGTGAAATCAAACAAGCACTGTGTCCTACAACCTGGGACCGCCTTACTGCCTCTGGGTGCCTGATACCATGCAGCACCTTGAGAGCTTACAGGGTTTTCCGCATCCTCCTTGCCCTGGCTCCACAGCCTGTGTTTGCTAGAGAGGTGTCCTCTTCTCCAGCTCGACAAGGACCTGCAGGGTGGTATGCGCTCTGTAGGAGCAGAGGGGGTTGCCTGCAGCACGTAGCTGCCCAAGGTGTCTGCCCCTCAACAAAAGGGTTTGGGAGTAAAAACGCAGGGAGGGAGGAATGACTCTGCCACTGCAGGGATTCATTTGTGTTTTAGTGGGAACTGCGAGGCAATAGAAATGTCCTGCTCTGCGACTAAAGCAGCGTTTGCTATGTGTGTGATTGTGCGTTCTTTTAAATTAAACTATTTTGCAAACACTTCCTTCCTGCATTTCTCAGAAGGAGGGAGGGGGGTGTGCAAAGAATGTTTAACTGCCTTTGACAGAGGAGGAAAACTGAAGAAAACAAGAGATGCAATCCTAACTACTGACCTTTTACTTGAGCTTGGTGGTGTTTTTCAGCAGCAGAGCCTCCAGGGAGTAACAGCATCCTCCTTGCTATTGTGCTGCCTGCCCAAAAAGGGGGCTAAAGTTCAGCTTTTATGATGTTCTCACTCTGGGCTTGTGGGAAAAAGGCCACATTCCCTTTCTTAGGTCATACGAGTGCAAGAGATGACAGAGTCCTACAGTATAACCCCAGGGCATTAGGCCAGTTCAGAATGAGACTGGGATAGACAGCTTGGTAAATATGCAGCCAGCTTTTTCTCCTTACAGAGATTCACAGCAGGTGGGAGGGTAATTTACATTGTTAAATTAAAAGGCACTGATTTATTTTATGTTGGTGTGTTATTGTTTCATAAAAGCACATGGGTTGCCATTACTCATAATGGATTCTTGCACTTTATTGTTAAACACTCCTTTTCCACTTTGGTTGACAGTTACTGGAAATGAATGTTATCCACTAAGACAAAAACAAGAGGCAAATAAGCATAAAACAAAACCCCAGCCTCCTCCCCAACAAACCACAGGTTTTTAGGGAACCCTTCACAGTTTTGAAGATTGATATTATTGCAGTGGATGTTCTCAAATTGTGCTCCTTGTCAATCAGGCTGTTTATTCCCCGGACCATGTGGTAGGGGCTAGAGAGCCATCGGTCCCCTTGCTCGCTGGTTCAGGTCGGGCTCCCCATCCCATAGGTGCCACATAGCCTTTGGTCAGCACCCTCGTAGGCTGGCTGCTGCCAGTTCCCTTAGCAGCTTCTAGTGTTTCTATCCACTGAGGTTTCCCTCAGCCTCATTGTCCCTCATTGTCGAAGTGTCATTCCATGGATACTAAGCTGGTGTTTCTAAACGGCACAATCCTGGCTATGGGGAGATGGTTGTGCCTCCTGAAAAGCTGAGCAGAAGAGGAGGTTCTGCCTGGAAAGGCCGCCTATTCTTAAGGATAGATATTACTTTAAAGTTACTACAAGTTACTATGATTCTATATCACAGAATCATAGAATCATAGAACGTGATTTTTAAAAAATAAATCTGGATGATGCTGACATCCACCTGTGCATTTGCATCCTTTCAGCAGCACTTGCAACTCCTGCTGACGGTGCTGCAGCATCTTAGCCTGGCCATATTGTGCTGCAGCAGACTAAGAGATCCTGTCTTGTGCATGATGTATGAATTTTACCTTAAGTTGAAGCCTTCTCTTCTGCATCGTAGAGCGTATAAAACTCAACATTGTACCTAGCTGCCCTGCAGTTCATTGAAGAATATGCATTGCTACCTATTATATAATTAATAGTGTGTACCTCTGTACTTTATAAGGAAAGTTGTCTGTTTTGGCAGAATGGAGCAAATGGATGCGCTGACTGGTGTAGCAGATTAATTGCAGCTGCAAGGGAAAGGTCTTGCTCCCTGCCCTTCTCCCTCACGCCTTCGTACCCAGTCCTGGGTAGATGAGTCATCCTTTTTGCTCCACCGCTGCTACCTTGGACCCTTCACTGCGTTGGCTGAGTTCACTGGCCCAGCAAGAACTGATCCGTATTTTGGCTGAGTTATTGTCAACAGCTTGGGTCAGACTGGCTTGTGAAGAGCCTGCTGAGGACCAGAGCCTGCACAAGCTGGGGTAGGGAAGGGGCTCTCTGCATTTCAGTGGGTTGAGCTGCTGGGTGGGGAGGGTTTGACTTGGCTGGTGTAATTGCAGTCACATGCAATACGCAATAGAGGTGTAACGAGAACAGGTCACTTTGCTTTTGCACGAGCAAAGTGGTGAAATACAGCCAGATATTAATTCAAACTACTTGAAAGACATATGAAAGAAAGAAATATGCCAAAGCACCCCTTTGGGTGGCTGTTCTTTGGGTGCAGACATGTTAGGTGTCTCCCTCTCAGTCATGCTTTCACCTTCCTGGGCACCACACACCTGTGACACGGTGGAGCGTGCGATGGCGGTGAGGTGAGGACCAGCTCGACACACCTTGTGTGGGTTTATTTTTTTGTCATTTCACATTGAGCCTTGCCTTTGCAGCATGTTCCATTGACTGACCCTCACATTTGGTAAATACAAATATCTAGTTACCGGATATATGCAGGCAGATGTTGGGGTTGTGGAGGAGAGAAATAAGGTACTTGCAGTCTGTCCACTATGGCATTTCTGGTTATCGTAGTGAGTGGTAGAGTACAAATTAATGCTGGGAAAAGAGGCTTGAAGATGAGGGAGGTTTGCCAGGAGGTTTGCCGCAGACGAGAGAGTTGGACCCGTGATGTGAAACAGGCGGGCAGTGGCATTCAGTAACCCCGGGAGTGTGTCTGATCAAGGCAGAATCACGGTTCTTTTAGCCAATTTGAAAATTGCTCAGTATTAATCTGTCTTTCTGGCTTACAAGTATTGTTTTTCATATATACAAGAAAATGCCTGTGGCACTGTCTTGGCATAGGTGCTGGATATACAGTCTTGCCCGATGGCCCACTCTCCACCATCAGCTAAGCAGTGAGTGTCTTTAGTGGCTGTGGAAGAGCCACCGTCCCTGCTCCTTCCAGGGAGGGAGGCCGTTTCACAGATCTGTAGGCTTTGGCTCTACAGATCATTCCTTTAACCTTATTTAACTTTGCCTAATTTGAGGAGGTATCTCTTTTCATTTTCTTCTGGGTGCTCTTTGTACTTAGCTACACAGACATTGGGAAGGAGAAGAATTTTTCTAAATGGTTTGTTTTTTCTTGGAGCAAAAGAAATTAAGATTTATTGTTGGTTTTCCCTCCCCAGGGCTCTACCTCAGAAAAATCTTCTGTAAAGCGATTTTCAGTTTTTACTTCGAGAAGTATGTAGTAAGCTATCAGTAATTCAGCATAACAAAAGTTCATGCAGTTCAGAACTTTCATGATTACAGAGGAGCTTTTCTTGGGATTTTTCAAATGTCCTATACACAATTAAAAGAATTTCTCAGCAAGGAGAGTGCAAGCTGGGGACTCTCCAGCAGATGTAATCACTCAAGGAAAACTTTGTTTGGCTTGGCTGGGTCCTGCCTTCATTCCATGCTCTTTCATCCCACCGCCGGTCTTTGTTTCAGTCTTCTGCAGTGTCTCTCTGTCCGTCTTTGTCTCTGTCTGTCTTTCCCTCTTTCAATCTGCCCCACGTTTCCTCGCAGGCTGAATGGGACAGCACTAACCTGGCTACTTCCAAGATAAACAGCAAGTCAGATGGAAAGAGGGGGGCCTTTGGCTGTCATGAGACTTCGTGGTCACTCACTTCCTAGAATTAAAGACTGGGAGTTGATCTGTAAGCCAGCCAAGCCGGAGACAATGATTGGGTTTCCATTTTGTTTCTTCGATACTGACTTAAATATGTGCACCAAATGGGAAAACAAAATTTACATAAAAGTAAGTAGAAAGCCTGTTTCTTACACAGATCTGTTCTACCCTGTGCCTTTTGATAGGGATAACACAGGTAGCAAAAGCCATCGTTGTTTCCTAAAGGACTTTGGAAATCAGGCCTGCTCTCGGAGAACTGATTTGTAACTGAAATGCTGACCGTGGTGTGGGTTTTTTGGTAGGCCTGAGAAGATGGCACTGGTGCAGCTGGAATCTGGGTGTGAGTGAGAGGAGACTGCACAGATGAGTGGCGGCTCCAGGTACAGCTTGTGGGGGACACCGAGAGTTCCCATGGTCCCTGCAACCCAGGAGGGGTGCACACTGGGTTTCCAGAGCTGCTGGCACAAGGCTAGGATAAGTTAGAACTAATTGTTAAAACAGATGGGTCCGTACTGGTGTGAAAATGAGGGAGGTCAGAATCGGGCACCTGTTCTTGTTTCCTTGGGGGTTCTGCTGGGAGGCTTTGGGTAAACTGCTTCCCTTCCCAGAACCCAGGTGTGGAAGAAGTGCAGCATCTTTGTGCCTTATAAACTGTAACATGTAGCCTGAGGTGCAGCTTTTTAAGGAAACCAACACCTGCATAATGTAGGAAAGGAAAAATACAAACATGGAGGGCTGTTGTCTTCGAAGTAATACACACGGTTGGCAGCTCTTCGTGATAGTGCTTCTTTCAGCGCTGCTGCTTTGGGGTGTTTCTTGGTGGCATCATTGACTCGCAAGAAAACCTTGCAGTGGTCACAGTAAGGACTGTAAAAGGATTTCATTGGGAGATTGACGCGTCCTTGGCTGCCCGCAAGTCTGATAGGGAGGTTCCAAAGATGTTTATTTCAAATGTCCTTGAAATATTTCAGATCTCTTTGAAATAAAGAAAGTGGTGGTGAAGGAGTGTGACCACTTGGAAAGGTAACTGCAGCTCCCAAACACAGGCAGAGAGTGTTAGGTTGTTCAGGTACCTCTGCGTCAAACTTAGTGATATTTTTGCTATGCCAGGGAAGGCAGTACAGATTTCCCAATGGGTTTGCTTCAGTGCTCCCAGAGGTCCAAAGCCAGCTTCTTCTGAACTAGCTGCAAGCTGTTATGGCTTGTAAAGTCTGTTGCAGCTCCTGGATGGGGGATGCTCTAGATAGCACAAAGAATTGTCACAGGTAAATATTACATTCAACCACGTCTCACACTGCGGGATCCCTTTTCAGGATGGAGCTGTTGTGACAGTGTGCAGGCACTTCAATCTTTTAATCCCTAGCAACTGTGTGGTGCTCTCCTTGGAGAGCTGTCTCAGTCTACCTCCTTCTGCTCCCCATGACTCGCTCACTTAAACTATTACTGAGTCCGCATATTTATATATATTCATCATGTCATATATCACCAGCATATATTCATCAGTGACCTGTACGATGGCACAGAGCGCACCCTCAGCAAGTTCGCTGACGATACCGAGCTGGGAGGAGCGGCTGACGCACCAGAAGGCTGTGCTGCGAGACCTGGCCAGGCTGGAGAGCTGGGCCCAGGGGAACCTCAGGGAATTCAGCAAGAGCAAGTGCAAGGTCCTGCCCCTGGGGAGGAACAGCCCCCCACACCAGCACAGGCTGGGGGGGACCTGCTGGAGAGCGGCTCTGCTGAGAGGCCCTGGGGGTGCTGGGGGGCAGCGGGGTGACCCTGAGCCAGCACCAGGCCCTTGGGGCCAAGGGGGCCAGTGGTGTCCTGGGGTGCATGGAAAGGAGCATGGCCAGCAGGGTGAGGGAGGTTCTCCTCCCCCTCTGCTCTGCCCCAGTGAGGCCACATCTGGGGTGCTGCGTCCAGTTCTGGGCCCCCCAGTTCAAGAAGGACAGGGAACTGCTGGAGCAAGGCCAGCGCAGAGCTGCCAAGGGGATCAGGGGCTGGAGCATCTCCCTTGTGAGGAAAGGCTGAGAGACCTGGGTCTGTCCAGCCTGGAGAAGAGAAGGCTGAGGGGGGATCTCATCAGTGCTTGTCTATATCTAAAGGGTGGGTGTCAGGAGGATGGGCCAGACTCTTTTCAGTGGTGCCCAACGCCAGGCCAAGGGCCCACGGGCACAAGCTGGAACATGGGAAGTTCCACTTGAACATGAGGACAAACCCCTTCCCTGTGCGGGTGCCAGAGCAGGGGCACAGGCTGCCCAGAGAGGCTGTGGGGTCCCTTCCCTGGAGACATTCACCCCCCGCCTGGACGCGGTCCTGTGCCCCCTGCTCTGGGGGTGCCTGCTCCAGCAGGGGGTGGGACGGGGTGAGCTCCAGGGGTGCCTTCCAGCCCCCGCCAGTCTGGGATTCTGTGCTTATCCTTCACTTCAGTATTTGATTGTACTAATTTTCTATCTTAAGAGTTTTTACATTGTCTATCACATCATTTTTCTTCTAACTACATGCTATAATAGGTCTGTGGTGGCCAATGTACCATAAAACAAAGTATTGTTAATATCGGGTCTTCAGTGTCAGGCCCTGTGTCTAGCAGTGTGCAGTGACACGACAGTATTTTTGAGTGATCGGAGCACTGTGGCATATGGTCTGATTCTCCCATGGGATATGATGATATGCGAAAGACCGTAATGAGTATTATATTTTAAATTATATGTGCATTTTAAATAGGTGAAGCTATGAACAAGTAAGTATATGAAAGATTGATGAACTTCTCTGTTTGACAGTTGTGAGCTAATTCTTGGACATCCCAAGTTTTCCTGTGAGGCTGAAGTCTGAGGAGATCTTAACTCCAGTCCTTGGTAGTTCCTAAACAGAAATGACCCCACAGGAAAGTCGGACTGAAACATGCTATCCTTCTTCATTATTTTTCTTTGATTCCATGTAAACCATTAGGCTCTGAGTGGTCCATGTACTCCAAATATCTCCTAAAATGCAGAGGGATGTCCCACTTCCAGCTGCTCACCTATCTGCTCCAGCTTCCATTCTTCCTGCTACCACAAGCTAGGCAGCCCCTGGCAATTACCTTTCCAAACTGTATTTCTTTTTCTTTTATTTTTAAGAAATATAGTATAAATTTAAGGTACATAATTAGGTTTTTCTCATATACCTGTCTCTAAGTACACCTTATCCTTTCTCCCTGTTTGCGGGGAGTTCTCTCTTCCCAAATGAAAAGGAGTGATTTATGAAAGCAAATGCAAGTTGACACTGGGTCACCTGCGGTCTGTTCGACCAGTTCCCAGTTACACTATCGTTACCTTGCCCTGTAGCTGGATGTTTCTAGCTGAGAGTATTGCCCAGGCATACAGGTGACAAGGGCATGGGTGTGAAGACCTTTCCTCTGTTCCAGAACCACCCCTGGGATGATGTTGTTGTGCTCTTTGAACATGAGCTTTGAACCTGCGATGATTACTCAGGTTGAGTGAAAGGCCTGAGAAACGCCTGTGAAATGGTGCTCATGCCACAAAGTGCTTTATAATCCAGCCTGGCTTCCCTGTCTAGCAGTAGGACCATCACAGCACCCTGATTCTCTGCAGCTCGCCCCATCAGCGGTCCCTGAACTGAATACAGTTTTGGGAGGTGGCAGGATGTTGCACACTAAGCTGTTTTTCTCAATTTTGATTCAGCAGCGTAACTCAGTATCTCACACTAAAAGACTTTCCATTGGTATTCATGGCTCATATAACAGCTCCTCAACTGTTTCCTGCGGGTTCCGAGGGAAGGGATCTTTCCATGCATAATTTAATCACATTCAGCAGTGCAGCGTTGGATTTTTTTTTTCCCACAGAAAATCTATAACATCTTGTTAGTTAAATCTTACACTTTCAGAAATGTCAGTGAGCTTGCTTATCTTGTTCACTCAGATAAACACCTCTCAACATCCTGTTTTTCTTATGTCATATGAACAGGAAGAGAACGATTGTTTGAGATGTGCGTCAGTCATAATTGTAACCAGGCAGCTATGTTACCCTCCCCATTGCCATAGAAACCAACAAATCTCTTCAAACATGTTGGTGGGGAGCTGACAGGTATCCTTTCTTTTCTACTTAACCTCCCAAGAGCTATAACTTTGCAAGCCATGTGTCGGACCTCTCAAAGATTTTTTTTTAAAATTTTATTTTATCTAAGAGGGTGCACCTATAAATTTTGCAAGCAAATAGCCATTGCTACTTGTATCTTAAGTAGCAGTGATATCTTTTATTTGGCCTTGTATCTAGTACTAGAAACACTGATAAAATCCAAGGCCTGCTGTTTAGGCAGCAGTAGTGCAGTGTGAAGTACTGGGGCAAGTTTTCGCCTGAGCCTGTGCGTAGTATGTGTAATGTGTCCTAGAGAAGAGTGGTCAGAGTCAGGCAGTTTCTGGGAAAGCGTTTGGCTATTTTGCAATTGCTTAAAGGTGACCTGGAGAGCTTTGTGCGTGGAGGGAGCAGATTCAGTATTTGGGCCACATTTCGGAGTAACTGGAACTGTCCTGGCATCTCAGGATGGGATTTTCAAAAGCAGCAACAGGAGCAGAGAGGTGTGTGAAGAACACGTTATTTGGAGATTCTTGCTTTCTCTGGCAATATTGACTATCAGTACTGGAGACAGAGTTTTAATGTAACACTCTGAGATGTAGTTAGCTGTAGGAAGAAGGAGGAATTTTTTAGTCTAGGAATTTTACCATTATTTTCTTCAACATAAGCAAAGTAGCAATTCCACTCTGCCTGAGGAGAGCTTGATTCAGCCTGGACAAATGGGTCCTCTTCATTTTGTTTATTGAGTCTTTTAATTACGTTATACGTAACCTGAAGGGAAGCTGCAAAAGCTACTTTACAAGCCATATTTTTGATTAGAAGAAAGCGATGATATCTTCTCAAATCAGCATTTAAGGCACATCAGTTTGGTTGAATATACTGACCAACAAGAGCGTGGATCACAGATGCCCACACCTGCCCTTTCTGGCGGCTGTTGCTCATAGCCTGTCCCCCCATGCAGGCATAGAAGGAGGAGGGAGGGGAAAAGGAAGAATGCAGAGAGCTGGTAATAATGGTGGAGACATCACCTCTTGGAAACACGGCATGAGGGACAGAAAATAATCCAGCTGTGACTGGGAACTGCTGGCCTGGAGGGGTGATTGCTGGTCATTCGCTGTTACCTGTGCCTTGGAGGAATGGCCAAGGAAACAGCAGCAGAGGGAAAAGTGAATTTCCCAACAACAGATTTCAAGAAGGCAGACGGTGACTTCCAGAACACAGTGCTGCGTGATGCAGGGCACCGTCATTCAGCATCTGAGAGTGAGAGGTGAAATACGGCTGGTGGGCTGGTTACCGTGTCTTCCTTCTGTCCCCCCCCAGTGCTCAGACTGAAGATGAGGAAGTAAACTTGAAAAAGAAGCCTTCGTACGTAATTCCTACATAGCTACATTTACAAAAAATTGTCAGAGATAAAATCTGAAGAGGCATTCATTTCAGTTTTCTGTATCTTTCCCCTCAGCAGATCTGTTAAGGCTAAAAATATGCATGCACTGGGGCAGATGACACTAATATCTGCGTCAGACTTAAGCTTTTTGTTTTGTTTTGTTTTTTAAATAACGGCAAAGATTTGTACAAGTTTTAACATGCGTTGGGTAGAGCATATGAAGACAAACTCTCACACAGATACTGGACAGCTGTGAATTTCAAAGTAAATACTTAATAAAAGAAATAAGTGGCAAAATGTCATGTGTTCATAAATTTCTTAGCCTTGTTCCAATAGTTGGACCTCTCTTCTTCGATTCGGCCTTTGTCAAGCATTGGGCAATAACAGCTGTGGGCTTTTTCCTTGCTGGAAAAGTTAGTTTCAGTTGCAATTGCAGGATGCTGATTGTGTCTCTAATACCCACCATTAAGTGCAGTTTTTACTCAGCTGACAGCTCTGGCTTTTGCCAGTCAGCCGGTGTGCTAAGGAAAGAACTAGAGCTGTTAGGTAACCCAACTGCAGAAGGAGAAAGTGCCAGCAGACCTGGAGGTGCTGCAGTCTTGTTTCCCCCCCTCGTTTCCTACCAGTAGAAAGCTGTTCAGTGTATTAAGAGCTACAAAAGGTGTTTTTATAAAGGCCGATGTCCCAGACTACATGGAAAGAACATCAGAAGGAGGTCTCTATTTATGGTGTGTGTCCTGCTTTCCCTGCAGGTAGCTCTGGCATGATTGTCCTCTCTTAAGCGGAACTTGCCAGTGCTTTCTGGCCGTGTGGTACAAGAGTTGCCAGCACCGAATCCCCACCCCAGGTGAGCTGCAGCCCTACACTCCCATGAGGAAGCTCAGTTGCACCTCGTTTGCTTCACTAAATAAGCTGGACTCCGCACAACACATGACAGAAAAATGTTTCCATCCTCACTTCTACGGGACACAAAGTTGGGAGTGTCTTTTTTATCTCTTGTTTACAGCCTGATAGAAAGCTCATGTGCACCCTAACTTAATTTAAGCAGAAATTAAGCCTTAATTAAAAACTGGATTTAAACGTTAGGATGTGGATCCAAACCCAGTGAAAAGCTTCCTTAGTTGGTGCGTGTGGAAATCTTGTGTCAGCTTCGTTGGGTGAGAATTTCATCCAAGGAGCTGTTCCTCCAAGGGGATAGATAGGGGATAGCTAGGTTTAAAGCTTTGGCTGAAATAAGCTGGCATCACTTGGGATGGGTTAAAATACATGGACTTCTTCAGTGAAGGTCTGAGCTTGTTTGTTGGGCTGCTGAAAATGGACCAAATGCTTTTAGCTGTCCATTTTAACGTGTGTTTAAACACAGTCTAAATACTTCTCTAACATCAGGTCTCAACATGTAAAAGTTTCTATTTCAACTTCCGTTTTTAAAAACAATTTAATCCTCAATTGGATACTTACGGAACAAAGTTTACTTGAACCCAATTACCTATCTTTAGTGATTGGAATGGTCTCAGCTAGTAAAAAGAGGACAAAAAAAGTGAATTTTGACTTTACTGAAAGGGTTATTTTAATATGCTTCTGAAATGCTGGCAGAAAACCTGATGTATTCTTCAGGCTCAAGTTGTTTTTTGCAGGTGGAACCAACAGATTTCTTTGGCCCATTGGGTTTTCCAGCCACAGATGAAGAACTCTGCATCTGATATTAAATACCTGAATCAGCAGTACCAGTTATGGAACTGCAGAGATAACAGAAATAGAAAACCTTAGGAGCAAGGAGGAGCAGGATGCCCTTGGTGCCTTTCACCTTGCTGATAGGGATGACACTGCAGCACTTCTGATTCTCTAAAGGGTCTGGTTGCCTGGTCCGTGCTGGCAGCGCTCAGCAACGTGACCGTACACATCGGCCTCAGAATGGGAGAGGTTCTGGCCCCCGTTCAGCCTCTGCTGATGCTTCTTAAGTACACAGAAGTGAGGAACTGGCAGAAGAAAATGTGGGAATAGCATTTAAACAAGAATCAAACTGTTGTTGCTGTTCTAAAAAGAAAGCTGGGTGGCTTCAAAACATGTACTATGGCTTTTTAGTATTCGCAGTGGGGTTTTTTTAATGGAAAACTACTTAGGAGAGACAGTTAAAGGTTCTTAGGTTTAGAACTTGGGGATTTCCAGAGATGTCTGGAGGGGAAAAGAAATATATCTTTTTAGCTTTATGATAGTATTCTGCATCTGATGCTTCTTTCCCAAACCACAGTTCAGTCCAATAGACCTTCTGCTGCTGCTGTTCCTGACAGTCTTGGTACTAAGTAGCCAGAAAGTGCAGATGTCTCTAAGAAGTTCCCCCTTTTATCCTGGACAATATTAGTTTTCTTCATGTTGACAGGACTGAGAAGATTGAAAGAAGAGATTGTTAGTTTTCTGGAGCGCTGTTTTAAATGTTCTTTTTAAACTCCGGAATTTCCATTGCCGTGAAAAAGCCATTACCTTAGTGTAGGGACAGTGACTTGTGCCTAGCTCGGACAGACCCTGCTGGTCCTGGGCTCGCAGAGGTGTGGGGGGGCAGCCCCACCGCTCAGCAGTGGGATGTGAGAAATGGCTCATTCCATGGCAGCCAGTGTTGTCAGAGCGGGTGACTTGCTCCTTACCCTTCCCTCCTCAGCACCGGGTGTTTTATGGGAGCGAACCCCATTTCTCTTTATCACTGAAAAAATGCATGGAGCTGTTGGCTAAAGTAGGTAAAAATAGCTTGGCTAATTTTTTGGAGGAAATTAAATATTTTATGGTGAAATTGTGGGTTTTCCTTAAAAGGGTTTGAACACAAGAACGTAAGTCATGGTTTTGGCATGACAGGGTTCCACCGAGCTCAGTGTCTTTGGTCGCCTCTCTGGCTGTGCCTGGCAGCAAAGATGCAAGGAAAGGGTATAAAAACCCAGAAGGGACCGAGGGAGCGCACTGCCACCCTCCCCTCCAGTGCGTGCCCGGGCTCCCATCAGTCTGCAACACCGAGTCCTCTGGTGCCAGGGGTTGTATTGTCATCTTGGTGCTTAACAACCCTTGATACTGAGGGTATAGCCCATCTGCCAGATGAGGAAACCGTTAAAAGTGTTGCCAATTGCTTGCAAAAGGCTAACGATCATTATATTTTCAGGCTTCTATTAATTTTGATTTCATTACCTGCCTAGAAAGCAACTTCTTAGTATTATTTTTAGAACCGCCACTTATGTAAAAATAGGTGCACTTCCCCTTGTCAAGCCAGGGTGTATTGAAAGTATCCGAAAATGACTTCTCTTTTTTCGAGGTGGTGACCCACGTGCATGCTCAGGCTGACATTGTGCGGTGCTCTCCCTTGCCACTGCGTGAGGAGAAGGGATGTTTCTGCTCCCTGAGAGTGGGTCGTCTTGGGCACTGCGTGAGGATGTTCCCAAAGCTGGGTAACCTCTTGGTTAGGTTTTGGTGTTATTTCTTTAATTGGCACCAGATCCGAAGGGCATCTTCTGCTCACGTGGCACGGGCAGTGCCTAGATGTTGCCGTTCAGGTGTCTGCAGGCACTAGGTGGGGGAGGAACATGAGTGCCCCTCTGGGCTGATGTGGGGTGGGGAGGGCAAGGTCCCTGTCTGGAGTACCAGGGGTGGGGGGTGCCGAGCCTGCCTGCCGGACATGGCGGTGTCTATAAGCAACCCTCCTCTCTCTTCATTGACAAAAAGCACCAAGAAAATAAGAGGAAAATGTTATTGGCTGTTCTGCATGGACAAGCAAGCCTTTCTTTGTAATGAGAGTGCATTTTGTTTGATCTGTGTTTTTTGGGGGGGAAATGATGAATTTTAGCCATTATGAAAACAAAACCCATAGTTATTTGTAAGGATTGTTTTATAAGAAGCATATGTGTGCTTTATTATTCTTTTGCTTGAAGTGTGGGGATTGTTTTCAGTTGGGAGATTGCATTAGAAGAATGTGAACTTCTGACTCACTGAGAAATAGAGCATGTATTAGAAAAATTGTGAGGTTTCCTATTATGTTTTCATAACTCAAACTTCTCAGAATGGAAGGGCTCTCTTTTTCTCTTGGTTAAAGAATGACTTTTACTGCCATTGAGAAAGAATGGGTTCTTTTTCTAGAAAAACTTGTTTTGATTTCAATACACTTTTACTCTACGCACCATTCTTCATCTCCCTTTTTCCTCTCCAGCTTGGCAGTTCCTTTTTCTCAGTGTTCTGCCCGTGCAACTCATTCTCCAGCCATATTTCTGTTAGATCTCTAACTTTTGACATTTCAATAATGATGTATTATTAATACACTGATTATAATCAGCAGTATACACCAAGGTATGTCTTAACATTGTGATCCCAGGAAGGGGTGGGCTCAGCTGGTGGCATCTGAGGAATTCCAGCTTTCCTCTAGAAGAATCAAATGAGAAACATGAAATCAGCATTGAATGCTTTGTGATAAACTTTTGCAAGGATGTTAGAGAAAATACGATTAGTAGCTAACCCTGTGGTATAGTATTGCATGCTGTCACATTAATACAGTAGATCAAAACCAGAGACTACAATTCAGCAACTGCTGGCCTGTACCTTGCTACCCTATATGAAAAGTAAATAATTGAATTAGATGTTTCTATTAAATCAGGTCTGTCTGAAAGATGGTGAAGAACCACCAGAAAATAAGCTTCTCCATACTGACCTCCCCCTTTAAAGTGAAGCAAACTATTCTTGCTGAGTGAAACAACTGTCTCATTTGAATTGAAATGAAGCTTTTCCTGCTGCTTTTGATACAGGGAGAGAACTGGGTCAGGGGGAATTGTTTTGGGTTGACCTGACTTTTTTATCCGGCCCGTGAACCAAGACATAAACTGGTTCTGAAGTTGGAATGGCTGTCTGGACCACATTGCGACAGTGCGTTAGGTGGCGTGTACACCTCTGTTTCGGTAATGATTCCAGCTGTGGGGTACTTCATCTGCTGTAGAGAGACTGCAGGGGAAACCCAGCCATGGCCTAAAGATCTCTCCTGCGGCAAGTGGGAGCAGATGACTGTCATGGAAGGGCGTTACAGGGCTGGAAGAAGAAATGTGTCAGAACAGTCACAGCTGGTTGAGAAATGGAGAAATAAGGAACCATTCATGTTAAACGAGGATTCTGGCTACTGAAAATGAACGGATGTTCATAATCAGGTGATTACAATTGAGGAACTTACCAAGTTTTGGGGTTTTTTCCTCCTTTTTTTCCCTTCTGTCTGACACAGATATTGCACTGGCTGTTAGTCCAGAAGGTGAATCCGACTGTGTGAATGAAGAACTGGAGGAACAAGTAATGAATGCTTTTCCTTCGGTGAACTTAGACTCACAGACCTCCCAAAAGGCTAAATCTTTAATGTTAAAATTATAGGGAAGGTGTGTGGTGCATGGAGTTTTTAAGACTGTGGTAGCTGCATGTGGTTACTTCCCTTCTGAGATCTGAAGCGTTCCGTGCGGTGGAGTTCAAAGCTCCCTCTATTAGAAAGCTGTAGCTAAAAATGGAAACCGAGCCAAAGGCTGGAGCAAGCCAGACATACCTTATAAAGAAGGACCCTCTCTGTCTTGTTGCTTCATTTCCTTCGTGTTTGAATTCAGCTAAACCCACACAGTTATACGTTTTAAAAGCATATTTGTCTTTCGTGGGAGACGCAGTTAAGGAATGGTAGCTGGGCATGGTGAATGAATTCTGGGGCCCTAGAAATTGTGCTACAGCAGAGCAATTTATTGCTTCTGAAATGAAATAGTTTTGTGACATCTGATCCTCTTGTAAATTTTGCACTGGAGGATTCAGTGGTGGGATGTAATTAACATTTAAATTGATGGGGCTCGGACGGCAGCATTCCTCTGCCTGTCTGCAGACACTGGTACAGGAGACATTTCCCTATGAGTGAATAGCTCTGGGGTGCTTTTATTCTTAGTGGGAGTCTCATCACTGCAGTTGGTGGAGATTGGGATGAATCACCGAGTGGTTACTCCTTAGTCATAATGTTCTTGGAAGTGAACTGTTAGCATTCCTGGAAATATCTGTTTTTCCTAAGACAGAGGCCATGCCATGAGAAAGTAGTGAAGAGGCTTTCACCTCCTTGGTGCAGGTGCATCTGAAATAGGAGAGGAGACTCTTGTGAGCAAAAATACTCCACAACCCCAAGATGGTGCTAGTTTACACTTAAAAGTAAAAGTAACATGCAGGGGTGGAGAAGGGTGCATTGGAAGTTCATCCTGGTCATGGTGTTATTGGAATAGGCGTGATATGCCTGAAAATATCAATCTCCCTTAAGACAACTGTGGACAATTTAACTGGTAATGACAAGGTATCCAGGAGCCATAGACCCCCTCGTTTCAGGTGAACCTGCAGATCTGGTCGGAAGATGACGTGGATGCTCGCTGGATAACTGATGTGCAGGGTGTAATGCCTGCACAGGCCCACACTTACCTCCCCGTCCCTGAGAGTACATTTGTTGAGCGCTAATTTGGGGAGAAGTCCCGTGGGCATCGGCCTGGGTGCTCCAGCAGCCTCACATGCGTGTTTGGCCCTGCCACAACATCCCTCGTGCCGGAGACTCGCCTCCACAAAACGCTTAACGCTCTGACAGCAAAGCACGCGGGAGACGAGGCCTCCGACAAACCTAGGAACAAAATGGGGGAATCTCTTTGAAAAGTCAGAAATTCAGAGGACGAGAGAGCAGCCAGTGCCCCAGGGCATCCCTACGAGCCACGTTGCCCAGAGCTGGGAACTTTGGGCAACTTCTTGGTTATTTCTGTTTCTTTTGGAGTAACTGTCATCTTTCCATCATAGGGGTATCCAGGTAAAATATAGGCAGACGCTCACATGTGACGCGTCCAAACCAGCCCCGCAGCCGTGGCTTAGGGGTGGACCCAGACCTCACTGAAGCAACGTGTATTTTGGGGCACAGAGGTGTGGGGAGGATACAGGGCAAACCTGGGGGTTGCCGAAGGGTTGCTAAAGCCCTTGCTTTGGTACTGCTCTTCTTACCATGGTTTTTTGGTAGTTTGGAGCTCTGCCTTCTTAGCTGCTTGCCAAGTTGTTTGGTTTTTGAGTCTTTATGGGGAAAATTCAATTTTTATTTATCTCTTCACTCCAAGTTCTAACTTATTTGGTACAGTGCCATGTCTATTAAGCAATACCCTTTGTGACTTTTATATTCAGAAAGTAAACTGAATGAGAACAGGGGAAGACTGACCTTGGATTTGCAAAAAATGGTGGCTGTCTCAGCTGTACTCCTGTATCAGTGTGGACGCAAAGCAGAGGTTACATTTCATTGTGGGTGAAGTAGGAAATGCGATCCTTGGCACTGTTTGGAAAAATACAGGCAAATTACGGCAATGCTATTAAATATCATTTAGAACACGTGTTCTCAATAAGAAATGGAGAATGGATTGGTGTAAGGGGGATGGAGCAGCAGTACTGACAAACCCACTTCTCAGGATATTGCATCTATCGAGTTCTGACCAGCTGAAAAATCCACGTCCCGCTCTGTCTTTTGTAGCTTCTGATGCACTAGTTGCCCTTTGCTCTCTCCTCCCTCTGAAACCAAGGAAGAGAGTTCCATTTACCTTCCTGCAAGGTTATATTTTACCTGGATACCCCTATGATGGAAAGATGACAGTTACTCCAAAAGAAACAGAAATAACCAAGAAGTTGCCCAAAGTTCCCAGCTCTGGGCAATGTGGCTCGTAGGGATGCCCTGGGGCACTGGCTGCTCTCTCGTCCTCTGAATTTCTGACTTTTCAAAGAGATTCCCCCATTTTGTTCCTAGGTTTGTCGGAGGCCTCGTCTCCCGCGTGCTTTGCTGTCAGACCGTTAAGCGTCTTGTGGAGGCGAGTCTCCGGCACGAGGGATGTTGTGGCAGGGCCAAACACTGTGGCAATAGCATAATCCTAACTGTTTTTTTAAAAAGTGATTCATCTATATCATATCTCTTTTTATTGGTGACTCTTCATTCCAGTCTGTGTAACATCTTCACCAACTCCATGGCTGTGTGCCATGTTGGGTACCTCTCCCCAGACCTTGGATAAATCCCAGTAAGAACAAAGCACTGAAAAAGCCTCCTACAAAGCAAAAGGAGAATGGTACTACCGTGCCCCACTGGCTGGTGCCCACATAGTCATGTATACATGCCTTTTATGAAGTCTTTCTACTTATTTTAAAATATAGCACTTTACCTTTTGTTTCTTTATTGTATCTACTTCCTCTTCTTTTTTTTTTTTTTTTAATTACAACCCAGGATTTTACAATGCGTATTGCATAATAGCTGTATATTCTAAAATTGGTTTTGTGTCTTTTAAATGTCATTTCACATTGTTAGGAGAAATTCTGTATGGAATAATTTTCTAAAGCTCAGAAATGCTTAAAGAAGATTGGAAGGTTTATTTATGTTATGTGTGCTCGATAAAGGTAAGCACAGCAAGAAAACCTAGTAGGTGTGATAATCTGTGAGTTTCTGTGGAGGAATTTTTTATCTTTTTAATGAAATCAGCTGGTTCTTAGAGATTCAAAATTTCTCACTAGAAAATGCATCTGTTCATTTTTTGCATCACCAAAGTGATATTACTTCTGTTCTCTGTCAGTCTTCTACAAAATTAGCACATGCTTGGTGTGAACTACAGCCTTTTCCGAAACAGATTGAGGCAAAGTAAGTTTTGGTAAGAGACTTTGATTCATTCTTAATCCACACAGCATGCCGTTTGTTGGTTTTCAGGTGTAATTTAAATGACGCAGTGTTGGGTGGACCACGCAGCTGAACCAGGAGTTGGCTGAAGAACTCTGCTCCCCCACCCACCCCCAGTTTATACGTTGCCTATATATTTATATATTTTGGTTTTTAAGTGGACATGGGCTAGCTGCCCTTGTGTTGACACTGACATATCTAGAACCTTTATCTTCCTTTCAGAAAAATATCTCAAAGGATTGTTGAGATTAGCAGTTTTCACAGAAGACACATTTCAGGATTTATTGGGGCAGACGGGTCACAAAACAATAGATAATGGCAAAAATTCACTGAGTGTTTACTGTGTGGGTTGGATTTGTTATCTATTCTATTAAATATTTATTTAAATCCTGTTAATTTGCAAGGCAGATGTATAAGCTGTCTGCCTAAAGAAGACTTAACCATTAGCATTTAGTTCTTGACCTTTTCTGTCCATGAATTTCATAACTGACTGCTTGGTGCATGTGATCCTACATTTCAGTCACATCAGCCTTCTTGGTTTTTTGATTTTGTGTGTGTGTGTGTGCATTCTCCATTTTTTAATTAGTTGACTGTAATTCTTCCAGGTCTTGGCCCACAGGGCATTCAATGGCTTTTGACACAAAGAAAAAGTGTTGAGAGGTTTCTTCATTGGTAAATTCCTCCTCTGGGGTTGGATGTCTCACTTTCCCAAGTGAGAGACAGGAGAAGCCTCTGTCAGAAAGTGGGTTTCTTGGTGTTTCAGCAGAACCAGTGAATAATGCAGCAGAATTTTGCAAGGACGCAATAGCAAAACCACAGCTTCACCTCACCAGCCTGCGGGCACCGCTTTTGTTGTGATCACAGCAGGTTTTGAGTGATGTATGCACAAAGGAAAAAGAGAGAATGAACAGAAAGTCGTTTATGGCTTTCCTCAAAGGCACTTTTCTAACTCAAAAATATAAGCCTTGTGGTTTATATGGTTTTGAAATGTAACCACAGATATTGAGAACTGGAAAAGATTTGATTTACCATCTCCTCCAATTCTGGTACCAGATTCAGGGCAGAGGAAATTTATTTTCAGAATGAAAAAAGTTGAAAGGAAATGTATTAATGTCAAAATCCTTTAAACAGGAACATCCTATTTGGAGAAACTGTCGGATGAAGAAACAGAGGTTTTGTGTCTTGATGGAGTGGGCGCAGATATGTCCTTTTGGGATCTCCGCTGAAGTGCTATAACCTTGCTTTGGTGAAGCTCTGCCAGATATTTTTTGGTCTGCAACCCACTTTTTTGGCACTGCGAAGGATCAGTGTCAGGCTGAGCATTTTCTCTTGGAGCTTGGTCTAGGAACTGGATGGGATCAGCTGCATGGGGCATCTCTCAGCATCTCCAGTTTGGGAGGATGGTAGACCTGGCCATCCTTGGCTGTTCACACCTGGGAGCAGAGAGTGATGATGCTCTCCTGCTTGCCACACTGGTTTTTTTACACTGTTTTACATGGCCTCGTCCTTGTTTTGTTTGTTTTGCTCATGGAATAACCCTTGCTAATAGCTGGATCTCTCTTCAGTATGTAAAAGTCTCTGAAGAATTTAACTTTTCTTTACAAGTGGAGATTCTGGGTGTTCCTGGTGTGACTTATGAAGGTAGTTTTTTGGCCTCGGTGACCTATCCTTGCTTTTGCCGGCACTGTTCTGTCACTGTTCTAATACGTGTGTCTTAGTAATTGCTGCTTCTTGCTCCTGCTACTGTGGCTGGAGGTCGCTCCAGAATTTTCCTGTTCTTGTCCTCTGAGTTGAGCCCAGATGCATTTGTGGTTCAGTTATGACCATTTGGTTTTCAGTCGCTTTGCTTTGTTCTTCCTTCCCTTGTATTTCTTCCTCTCTCCCTTTTGTGTTGAGCAATCATCTGCTCTCCAGATTTGTTCTGCAAGTTTATGAAACTCCTTGTAAGGTCCTGTCCTTTGTCCCCAGATATCCTGGCATTAGTTTCCTGCTGCTTCTCTGGTTCCTTCTCTGATGTGGATGAGCAGGATCCTATCTGGAATTCCAATGGGAACATAACAGCACTGTTATTGCTTCATTTTCCATGCCAAAGACAGTCATTTTCACTCTTCAGGGGTGCCAGGAGAACCAAGAGGAGGCCGGTCCCCAAAGAGGTCCGGCAGGAGGAAGAATAGAGGATTTCGTCATTTCCTTCAGTAGCCAAAGTGTTGTGGTCGTTCACATTTACATCTTTTGTCCTAGCTGGAGGGTAGCTGGATACAAGAGCTCGAGGCCCAGTGGGAGCAGCAGTGCCTTTCCACTCTGGTGGGGCTAGGCAAAAGTGTCATGTTGCTTTGTGCTCTTGCTTATGTTTGGTTCTGGGAGCAGCTGCTCCTCAGTTATTTTGTGAAGTTTAGCCCCTGACTACATTTCGTCCTTAGGTACTTCCCAGGCTTTATGAGATAAGGAAGGAGACAGCACTCTTCTGCCACCAGCGTGCTGCAGTTAATATTTCAGCGTGTCTCTCCTCGTTCAGTCCCCACTCCGGAGAACTGGGTGGGATTTGCCTCTTTCTTACGGACAGACTGAATGGAGAGCAAAACCTTTGGGTCAGGTCATGCCAGAAGACGGGTGGTTGCCCTCCCCATGGTTGGTCTTCTCCTGCCCCAGTGGTTCGGCTGCTGCCCAGCCGGCCCGGCTGCCCAGCGCGGGGCTCGGCAGCGGCCGGAGACGTTTCCCAGAAACAACTACTCTGTGGGTGCGTTCACTTCCAGGGCTCGGGGAGGGGCACGGTTGTTTCCTACTTACCCGTGCCTGCACAGTGGCAGGCTGGCAACATGCTGGGTCGTTTAAAGTTGACTGGAGAGGCGGTTTTCATGTATGGAAAGTAACGGTGAGATCAGATTTCAGTTACAGGGAGGTAAGGTAGGGAAAAGTCACGTAGGAAAAGGGCTTGTGTTGTTGACTGAGGTTTAGAAGGCTTTATAACAACTTGAATTATTGGCTGTATCTGAAGTGAAACACTGCTTTCCTAACTGCTCTCATTTCCTGTATCATTCCGCTTGTTCACTGCATTAATTACAGTTCAGATTTACAGTGTATTTGGTTACACACTGGGTTGCACTCTAATGTTTTTTTCCTGTGTGTGTATAAATTCCTTTGGGAGTCAGGCCAAGAGGAGAGTGTGTGTCTATGCGTGCACACACACATGGGCTGAATTTGACTGTTAGTTGCTAATTTTGTGGGGAGTAGGGATCTGGATTTTCTCCTGTTTTGTTGTAAAAAGAGACTTTTCTGTTTTTCCAAAGGAGAAGCAGTAGCTGCGAACAGCCAGTGTTTGGAGAGTTCAAGATTTCAGAACAACCAGAGATGAGAGAAAATATTACCTTATGAAATGTAAATGTGGCATTTTTAATTTGGCTGGTGTTTCCCAGAGGTCTGTGGATGGTGGGAACGCTATAATTCTCTTGGCTCGACCAGTAATCAGCTTGCTACTTAAAATATTTTATAAATGCAGTGCTTCAGAGTTTAGTTGGATGAGGTAGAGCTTTTCACAGTTGAAGTAGCTTTTTGTGACCTGAAATATGAAGTGAGATGGGATACTAAGCAAGAAACCTAGCATTTGGAAACGAGCTGTTCAGGAACTGTAGAACGCAGAAGGTGGTTGAAAGGATGTTTTCTTTCCAGTCTAACATTTTTCTTTTGGCTTTATGAAAATGTAAGAGGAGACACACTAAATATACGAGGCGTGTTTTTGCAGAACTCATTCAGGTTTTTAAATTCATTCTTCACATTTGAGCTGTTGATGCAGTAGAAGATTTTCATTCAGAATATTCTGAGTCATGGTTTCATAAGTAAATGATTGCAAATCGAATAAAACCAGATATCAGAAAGTTACTGCTTTTAAAATGGAACATTCCTAAGTATTTGATTCAGAAATACTGGTACAATGAATAACGGTATGATGAATAATACTGGTATGATGAATTATAATAGCTACAAAATAACAACTGAATGCAAGTTCTCAAATAACTAGGTGAAAAGTAAAAGAAAAATTCCAAATAACCTTCTTTTGAAATAATTGATCACCCCTTTTTTCAGCCTCGCCACTAATCACAGCAACATTTCATCTTTCCTCTTCCTCAAACACCATCTTGCCCTAATCGCGCCAGAGCCCAGCCTGCTTCCAGCCCGGTGTGCTGGCTGGCGCGGGCAGGCTCGGCGCTGCGGCACACAAAGGCTGCCCTGCGCTTGCCAGGCAGATAGAGGCTGATCTTCCTGTGAATTCACCCGCTCGCATCTTCCATCCACAGGCTGCAATGAGGTTAACACTTTAGAGTAATTTCATTCAAAAATAGTGTGTTGGTAATCCTTTCCAACCTGTGCGAGATGCTGGGTCTTCTAGGACCATTTTGTTTTCATGTTAAAATAAAGGAGGAGTGGTGGTGGGACCGGTGAGGATGTATTTGATGCACAGCAGCAGCATGATTTAGTTGTAAACGCACCAATACAGCTTTTCAGTATTTGAGCCCGTGTGGGTGTTTAGTTAAAGCCATGCATGGATGATGCCTGTTATTTTGTTAGGATTTCAGAGTGAGGGATTTTAGCACTTTAATCCTGACTGACAGTTGGAAGGTTGGTGGTTTCAAACACAGTGGCATGGAGTAGCTGATCTCTCTTCGGTGAAACAATGCACTAGTGTGTCTAGGCTGCCTGTACAGAGCCAATAAATCTGTTTTGTTTTGCTTTTCTCCCCCCTTTTCTCTCTCTCTCTCCCTCTCCCCCTCCCCATCCTCCCCTCCAGGCCAGGACCCACTCCTGTTGCTGAAAACCCTTCAGCTTCTCTGGACAAAGAAAGAGATGAAGAAGGTAAGGCTGAGCCTCCCCTCCACACTGCAGTTAATAACTGCATGCAGAGCATGTCCAGACGCAGAACGCTTTGGTCAGACCTGCAATTCTTCATGATTGCTTTCAGTTCCAGCACACAGGGGAAGAGCCTATGCATTTGCAGCAAGAAGTGAAAAGAAAAGGTAGCTCTGTGTGATGTGAAGCAGCTCAGGGGCTCATATAAAAGAGCTGAAGTTTACAGGGCTGAGTTGCAGAGGGAAAAAAATCAAAGTTGCTTTTGTTTTCTTTTAAACCCTTTTTTTGTCCATTAAGTGGAGGATCTTTGGGGGAGGGGAAAGAATATTTCTAGTAGCCGAAAAAATGAGGATTGAAGTCAGTAGAAAAGTACTCTTTGCCAAGTGGAATGATATCAAAGGCTTCGTATACAGTATTTTTACAGTTTTTTCTGATTTGGTTTGGTTTTGCCTTTTAGAGTGGTGAATACAATTTACACTGCCTGTCTAAAACTAGTGTTATATTTTTATACAGCACCCTATGGGCTCTATGTGGAGATTTCTCACAGGGAGTAAAATATACTTCATCTAAATTTAGGAGCTTGAAAACTAACAGAAACACTGGACTCATCAGCTTAGTGGTGACTTTGCCATGTTAAACTCTGCATTGTTCAGGCGGGTTCATAGCTGAAATGTTTTTTTCTAAAAGACCCAAAAGCCTGCAGCTCACCACTAGCCACGTGGAACGTGTCCTGTGTGAAATGGCTGGCGTGGCTGAGTACCTTGGCGTACGTGCTCCATCCTAGGTGTCTGGAGCGTTTAGTCATTATCCTTGTCTGCCTCGCTTAGACTTTCCATTACTGATAGTCTGTGGTTCCCAGCAGGAATAATTAAACAACTGGAAACACAGTGTGAGAGGTGCCTTTCCAAGTAGTCAGTCGCGGACATAGACTTGAGCTCAGCAACTCTGGAGCCTTGAGCTTTCTATCAAGTTTTGGTAGAGTTGGAGGAAAAAAAATATTATTTCTTAGGTCTTGAGGGTAGTTAATCCCACAGAACAACAGCAGGAAAGAGTAATCATCAAAATCTCTGTACCGTGTACCCTGGGATGTGTGTGGATTGTGAAGGAAAATACTCTAAAAAAGACAAAAGCCTCCCATCGATGTGTGCTTGGGCAGAGAGCACCGCAGCTTTCCTGCTGAGGCTGGAAAAGCTTGAGGATCCCCATGAGTCACATTCGCAGCTCCGCTTATTCAGTTTGTTTGTTTCTGGAACGGTCATCCCAGTGAGACACATGGTTGTGCACAGCGTGCGGGCTGCAGCTCCCTGCTGGGGCAGGTCTGTCCCCCTTGGGCCCACCCTTCGGGCAGCGCCGCGTGGCTGCGGGCATGGGCAGAAGTGTGTTTCTGAACCCAGAGGAAGCCTTTTTAGAGACATGAGGAGGGCTGCCACCAGGCAGTGGCACAGTGGCAGCTGCCTCTAAGGTAGGGAGCGTGGCGTGAATGTCCCCAACAGTTTCTGATACCGTGCTCGTCACACTGTTGCCGAGATGGGCTAATCCATGCTCAGGGCATCGCCGCTCTTCAGGCATGCAGGGCACCCACGGCAAGCGTACAGACTTTTTTCAGGAGCAGCTGCTGCCCTGGCCAATGTGTGCAGCTCGAGGTCTGTGGTGCTGCTGCTTACGTCCCACTCTCCCGTTCAAATAAATGAGGGAAGATGACTTAAATACAACTTAGTCTGCTCCACTGACATTTAAATGTCAAGGAGCTTCTTTGCCTTTTGCTGTGTATGAATGTAAGTCAATACTGTCTGTTAACTGGTGTGAATCAGCTGGTCGTTCTCAAATCAGTGACCATGAGCAGGAGTGTATTTGTCCATGGCGTGACCTTGGTTCTGGAACAATGTTATAAGAAGTGGTCATTTCCTCCATAGGAAAGACAGTTTTGAAATAACCAAGAAGCATCAGCAGACTGCCCTGCGCTGTCTAACTAGAAATAAGGGACCAAAACTAATGAAGGAGTATGTAGTTTGAGCATCAGCGAATTTTTCCTATTCCCATGATCTGCCAGGCTGTAGAAATCCCCCAAGGAGCATTCCCTGCCATGGGAATCAATTGAAATGGAAATGGCAATTACACGTTTGAGAGGAATCCTTCTCTGGCAGAGAGAGGAGCCAGGCAGCAAAACACTCTTTCCTCTCTGATTTAGGTGTCTCGTGCCTTTTTTCCTTTGGTTTTTTTCCCCCTCAAACTTACATACTGTAGTTGAAGTCTTCAGATCACTAGTAAATTTTGAAGAAGGCTTCTCCCCTGCTTGTCAAAGTCTAGCTGATTCAAAGACAAGACTCGGTCTAGATAACAGCAGTTAGTGCTCCTGGCAGTTGTGTCAGTGTTTGGGGATGCTCTGCGCGTGAAAGCAGGCTTGTGCTCTCATAGGACCTGGTGTCTGCTGGAGCCCTTCCTGCCAAAGCCCAGGCTCTGATTCCAGCCCAAGGAGGAGTGGAGCGGTGTGGTAAAAGCTCTTGCTCAGTCTAAATGTGCTGAAGCGGGGCTTTAGGGGAAAAAAAGAAAAAATAAAAGGCCATTTATAAACAGTGCAGTTTAGTTGGCAAGTTGCTTTGTTTTCCTTTGGCTGTTGTGTTGGATATTTGTGGTTGGATAAGAGCTTGCCTTTTCCTTCTGCTGAATTTCGCAGTGAAGTTGCAGCCCTGTGTTTAACATCACAAATTCTTGCCACAGGGGAAAATACTTAAAGGGAGCAATGTGTTATCTAAAGTCACATCGTCGTTAGTCATCAGCTTTTTCATGCTGCATTTGATAATCTAGTGAGAAAGAAGCAGTTTCTGTTGTAAACGATAGGTTTTGTGGTTTCTCCAGACATGAAAGACACTATGGAAAATAACTGTCTTCCAGTAAATATTGTCGATGAATAAAAAAGAACAAATTCATTGGCAAATTTTCTGTAGATTTCCTTTTGTTCTCCATGTTGTTCTTCAAACTTTATGTTGTTTCCATTGGAAGCTACGACTGGGGCCATCATACACAGTAAATTACAAGTGCTGGCTGCCGGCGGGAATGAGCATCTTTTGGATTTTGCTTTTTAGCCAGAAAAGAAAGCGAGCAGCTGCTCTTAGTGATTTCTTCTTTTCTGTCTCTGCTTTTGCCTTGCTCCACGGCAGTACATGTACCATGCGGTGAAAGGTCCTGTGTGGGTACTGAAGGATGCCACTTCTTCACCCTGCCAACCCTCCGAGCTCCTTGGAAACTACTTCTAATGTAAACATAAAGATATTGCTCAGTACTGCTAATTTATCACTTCTACCAGATGGGTAGTAAGTAGCCTATTAACATTCACAAAGTGAGTGTCCAATTCCTTCACATTTCTAAACACATCACCCTGGGATTCCTAAGATTTATGGCGTGGAGTTTTCCCATGTTGCGAGCCCCTTCGTGCGGCCTTTAGACTCTCGGAGGTGTGCAGTGCCTGACGTGCAGTGGCAGTAGGTAGTCAGCAGCAAATCCCCTGCTCAGGTAGGTTTGGAGGAAAGGAGCATAGATTTGTAGGATGGTGATCAGACAGAGTTTGAGCTCTGATGTTTCTTTCTTTTTAATCTTGCGTGTAAAATCCAAACTATTTTGATACTCCCAAATGCTCCTGTTACAGTGAGGAGCGTTATGCCATCCGGGCTGACGTGGGTATAAGGTCAAATATGAAAGTCTGCGATACAAAATGAGGAGGAGGGGTTTATATGCTTTATTACTTGTAGGTCTCTTAGAAGACGAGTAGGTTTTTGAGCCCAGTTATCTACCTTCATATTGCCATTTTCCTAGTAACACCCCTTCCTCCAGCTCACTTCTTTCTCCCCCTCCCCCAAATCCCAAGCCCCTTTGTCTGCCCCACAGAACAACTTCTCTGTCTTTATGGGATAATTAGTGTGGACAATTGCTGCTTTTCCCATTGGGTTTGAGGTGCAGTGAGCCATGAAGGAATCTGTAATGACATAAAAAGTCACTGGAGGCGCGGATGGTGGCTGAATAGCAACAGTTACCTCTCTGAATAGATTAAATTAAAAAAATAAAGCTTTGTGTTCAGCTGGGGGAAGGGAGGATTCACTAATCTTTTTGTACATGACAATGTGTTTTTGTATCTCAGCAGCTCAAGGAAGAAATCAGGCGGGGCTTTGCAGGACTGGAGGACCCATTGGCAGGACTCCTGGACATGCTGGAAAGCAGCAGTGATTGGAAGGGGAAAGGGCATTCCCTCGGGTATTACATCACCACTGAGTTGCAGCTTTGGATAAAAGAGCATCCTGCTGTTCAACAGGTTAGAAAAAGAGAGAGAGAGAGCGGGGAAGAAGGAGAGGGCAATTGATTTTAATGTCCCTCAAGTGTCCCCAGTTTCACTTTATTCCATAGTCCAGTGTCTTCTCTGTAGTCTCGTACAAACACGGTGTGACGAGGTGTGAAATTTGTACTGAGATGTTATTATCTGTTGTATGCTGGCCTGGAAATGAAATCATATTAGAAGCAGTGATGCGAGAACTCCGTTTCCCCTTCCAAACTGGGATTTCCATCCTTCCAGATCAAACCACTTTGATCAAGCGTCGATCAAGCTGCAGCCTTTGCCGGGCTGGAGGCTTTCCCACTGGAACTCACATCCCTGCTGTCAGGATAAAACCAATTGCAGTAATCTACTCTGCATATTCTTCCAGTTCTGCAAATAGAAGCCAGTTACTGTACGATTGCTTAACTCCTGCCATATGGTGGGGAGCTTTTATCATCGGGAATGCAGAAAATGGTAACAGTATGACTTTTCAGCAGCTGAATGATTAGCTTTGTAACATTGGGTCATCAGATTATGCGTCCTAATGTTTACCATTCCTTATGCCTTCATATATTCTGACCTACTGGGATTTTCTCTTTTTTGTATTCTTTTGGCTCTGTACGGCAGGAGACTTTTATACTTGTGTTGTTTTGTTTCCCATTTTCCAAATGGCTCTTTTCAGATGTTGAGCTCTGCCATTCCAGTATTTGCAAAGTGCAGCAAAGTGCTACTGGCACTGAAATTCCAGTGTCATAAGAGAATGATCATGTAGGAACACAAGGATTAATACTTGTGTCTGTGCCTCTTTTGATGATGCTTTTGCTTTTCCTGCCCTTCTTGCACCCAGGAGAAAGCCTGGGAATGAAAATGGAATTCTTATGTCTGATAGGTGAGATCTCCCTTGAGGGGAGTTGCTGGATTCAAAGATTTTCTGCTGGGAATTAGAGGGGAAAATTTCTAAACAGCTGAGTTAGTAAAAGAGGGCATTTTTCCAGTTTCATATTTTGCTTTTGCACAAGGCCATATGCCTTTTCCAGAATTATCCTGCAAACATTTAATGTTTTTAAATTGGATGCTGTGAAAAAAATATGTATCATACTGTTCTGATTTCTGCTTGCAGACTCCATGGGGAAATTGGAGAATCCCTTCCCAAGGAATTGGCTTATTCCACTTTTTAAAACAAGCTGCATTTTCAACTGCCATTGAATTGTAGCCATCCTTACTAAATCTGTGTTTGATTTTTTTTTCTTTTCTTCTTTTTTTTTTTTTTCCCAGTCTGGCATCAAGCTGAAGAAGCTGCAGGCCCGTGTACTCAGAATACTTGCCCAGTGCCCAGCTAATCTTCTTGACCCTCTGATTAGCATTTACCAGCTCCATACAGCAGACCGGAACTATTTGCTTGGGCATGTCAGTCATCTTTATCACAAGGGCGATTACAAAGAGGTGGGTCATGTCTTTCAAATAAATTTACCTACCCAGCTCTCTAGTCCTCTGTTAATGTCTGTGTCCTTTTTTGGATGCATTTCAATGTGAATTCCATTTCATCACAGCAGCTGCACACTGTGAATGGTACAGCTTAGCATGGTCTTCCCATGTACATGAGCAGGCTGTGTTCAACTTCATTTTTTCTAATGGCTGAGTACAGAATGCCAGTGAGTCCTTCCTCCACCCCTTTTTTGACCTTTGGAAGTAATAGGTTAATAGGGTTTAATTTGGAGAATTTAAGGGGATGGTTGTATTCTTTTTCTTCCTTGTCCTTGGCAAGAAAAAAAGGGATTTTAGTAGTCAGTTACAGGCCTGCTGTGCTATCGCCAGTCTGCCTGCAGCGATTAGAAAATCTCTGTTCCCATGTGATTGCCCTAACCGAAAGGTTCTCAGTTTGAGGAGTTTCAAAGCCTCTTTACCATCGAGGCTCATATTCAAAATGTGTCACTACTAGTGCATATGCGTTTGAGTCTCTGACACTGGCAGGAGTTCACCAAACCCAGAATTTGGTATGTTTTACCACGTGCTTTAGAGTGCTTGCAGTATCTCTGGCATCATGGTGATGTCTCGGTAGCCTTGCAAGTGTTCTCATGAGCAAACTACAATACTGTTAATGCTTTTTTTTTTTTTAAAGGCAAAAAGCATAGCTTTGTTTTTCTCAGAGGAGGATGGTTCACTTTGATGGTGTAGAACAGCTTGATCTTGTTTAGCAAAAGAAAAAAGTTAAATAGCATTTTAAAAATCCTACTCTTCAGTAAAGCTGAATTCCCAAGTGAGGTGTGGAATTCCATTCCTGTTGACTTCTTTGAATACTGAAACAAGGATGTTTCATATTTGATTAGAGGTTCACAGGTAGCTGCTTGAAACTTGCTCAATAAGTTTTTGAACATGAGCATTTGAAAATCCTAACAGAAACATAGTACTTGACTATATTAAAGTGTGATTTTTAAGTTCATGGCTCCAAAGATATTTATTGTTATAATTAGAATTGTGTTCCTTTCTAGATCTGGTTTTGGAAAGCTCTACATTTTTTGGTGGAATTGTTTTTCTGTTCTTTCTTCCACAGAAAAGCTCATTTACTAGTCATTCCCAATGTGAAGAACAGGAAACCTCAACTGTTGCTTACCCTCAGCCATAACTTTCTTCTCATTTTATTTTGTTGCCAGAAGGATGAATAGAATTATCTTCTAGAATAACAGGAAATCTTTTACCACCCTTGGGGACCGATCATACCTAAGTTAACAGCAACCAACCCCAAAAAAACCTGGAACTACGGCTCTGAGCACTTGCAGTGCGCTATAGTGCATCAGTTTGTCTTGCTCTTCCCTGTCTTTCAAATGGGGCAGTAAAGCAGATTCACATGTAGGATTTTTGGCTTTTTTGTCTCTCACCTGAAAGGACAGAAACCCTTATAAATCCTTGCTGTCATCATTTATTTTCTTGCTGTATTTACAGCAAGACACCAGGCATTTATTCTAGAGCATGTTATTCCCTTTGTCTGTTTTGATGTATTTCCTACCGTGGTGTGTGAACCATGGAGGTCCCCAGCTCTGCCCCAAGAGCTAAGGCTCCTTTCCCTCACAGAGGATTTGCGAAAGACCTCTTCAGAAAACGAGATCCCAGAGATCCCTGGGGACAGCTGTGACAGTTATTCGTTTCTGAAGCACATCTGGCCCTCCCTGTATACCTTGTTTTAGCAGAGCCGGTCAAAGGCTGAAGCAGTTTGTGAATCAGAGCAGCGGAGGGGTTTCAGCGAGCTGCTGGTAGTGCTGCCTGGGAGGGTGAGGTGTCGTGGGGGCAGCAGGAACGTTCCCGGCTCTGTATAGGTGGTGGTGGGTTCGGTGGAAGATGGCGCAGGTGGAGGTAACTTTATTCTGATTTAGCAGCATAAAATAGTAGCTGTGGTGAGGAGGCACGGGTGGGGAGTGCTGGCCAGTGGATGGCACTAGTGCTCCCATGATGCAGAAAACTAGGCTGATAGAAAGTTAAAGGAAAAGGCAGGGACATAGAAGTGGGTTTTTGAGGCGCCTGGCCTGTTTTAATCCATTCTCTCGTGACTGGAGTTTGCAGCTGCTGGAGGAGTATCGCAGCGTGGGGCTGCGCAGGGCGCTCCGGAGCTGTGCGAGGGGCTCCGTGTCTGCTCTTCGCGGCCCACACGGTGTGAGGCGGCACAAGGGTTTAACATTCCCGCTCAGGAAGCTTCAGGTGAAACGTGGCAGCCTTGTCCCCCTCCCAGAAGCCCTCCGACGCCGCAGGCCATGGCTGTCCCAGGCCGCGGAGCCTGGTCGGGCTGTGGCGGAGGCTTTGTGGGAAGGGCGATGGCTGCTGGTGGGGCCGGGACAATGCGGGGATTCAGCAGACCAGGGGTAATGCAGTGCGAGCGGGGCTGTGAGAGGCCCTGAATAGGCCAGGCTGTGCTCGAGAAGAATGAGGGGTAGGCAGAAGGCAAGCTAGTGTTTCATGGTCATCTTATGTTACACTTCAGCCTTTCAAAGAGTGTCTGGGGCTGGTTGAATGAACCTCTCTTGCACTGCGAATGCAGGAGCCTAAAGACAAAGGGGACTCTTGTCACTCGCAGGCCCCTTTCGGGAATAAAAGCCATTGTCACATGAACAGGGGCAGTCTGGCAGGCTGTGCATGCTTCAGTGCCCCATGATATCGCTAAGTCTCAGCAGAAATCACATTCAGGGCCCTGTCAGCTTTGATTAGCGGGGTCTCATGACTTAATGTGCTGCGATATTTCATGTCTAAGGGTGGCGGCTGTCTTTCTGTGGGATGAATGCCCTCTATTGTCCACTGAGTTATTTTATTTACATTTTTTTAAACAGCTTATAAAGGTAAAAAGATAGCTGTGCTTAAAGAAAAAAATCAAATTCCTTTGCTTCTGGATCAGTAGTGAGTGCTGCTCGGGTCAGATACAGTGAAACTTGTTTTCACAGTCAGCATCAAAGTGCTCGTCTTGTTTAACAGCTTTATAGTAAATTCTGAACAGGTGGCAGTGGAGCTGGGTTTAGGAAGGAAACAATAAATAATCTTTTTAGCCTCTGACAACCAGAAATATTCTTGGGCCTGAGAGAGCTCCCACTCCCACTTCTCTGCATCAGTGACTAGCAGCATTTTTCTCCCCTTCATCAGTTTGGTTCTTAAACAAAAATATTGGACTAAGTGGGACAGGGAGTATTTGATTTTTAACAGGTTTTTTTTTTGGTTGTCCATCCAGATTTCTCTGTTTTCAGAAGCAGAGTATATCTTTTCTACAAAAAATGATAATTTCTACAAATAAAGAGGGTTGATTCTGTACGTTAAATTCAGTTAATGTTTGCTCTTTCAATTAAGGTAATGGGAATTATCTATTAAAATTCAGTTGTTAAAATTTGTCGTAGAACAACTTGGAGTACGCAGAGAAGAAGCTTTGTAGACACAGAATTCAAAGTTTTTGTCAGCAATACAAATACAGAATACAAATACAAATACAGAAGTAATTTATTAATTCAGTAGAAAGGATGGTTGACCAGAGAGTTAAACTTAAAGGATATGCTAAGGTGTGGAAATGCATAGTTCAGTCACCAACACGACCTTCAATTTTCAGTGTAGTGATGTTTTGAACACTGTTGTGGTTCAGCCTCAGTCGGCAACTAAACACCACGCAGCCGCTCCTCACTGCCCCTATCCCTCTGTTTGTAGTCCTACTTCATACATGGTGCTTGAGTACACATGGTGTATTTTTTCAAATCTGTCAATACAGGTCAGTGTTAAGATTGATTGACCACATTAATGGATATTCAGATTTTGGATTTCTTCACTCTGGTTCTTCTTTTTTGAGCTGTTCTCAGGACAGTGAAAATATCTCTGATATTGGTTCTCTCCCCCATTCGCCACCTTAATTACAAAGGCTTGTTCAGTTCTTACTGTATTTTGAAGTGCGTGCATTTGATTTCCCTTGTTTCTTTTAAATTAAAAATAATAGGTAGGAAAACCAAGGAGAATGTTGCAGGGGATGTATCTCATGTAAAGTTGATGGTGTCAGTCTCAACCCTTTTTTCCTGTTAACTTATATCTACTGCTGAAGGACAGTTTCAATGGCACGTTGCCTGCTGGATTCTTGCCACTGCAGAACAGAGGTAGCCAGCCAGCGGGCCATGGGGCGCTCTGCTGCCTGCTCCCAAACCCTGTGTCTTCTGGAGCCACCTCTGCTACGGATGTCTGTCTGGTGAAGCGGTTGGGAAGGAGCTGGGAAATTGTTGCTGGGAAATAATAATTCAGATGGTAGTATTCTGCTCCTACTGCCAGCATTCCTGGGGTCTCATCAATCAGGTGGGCTCTTGCAGAAAAGGTGTGAATGTGTAGCAGAGTAGCCATACAGAGAGTCTGGGTCTTCAGGATCTGGTGAAGGTGGGTGGCCTGTGCTCACAGGAAACTGCGGCAGTGCTCTAGAGGATCACACATTTGTGAGGATGCACTGACCAGTTAAGCCAGGTTTAAAACCGCTTTGAGTGATGTGAGGAAGACAAAGCACAGCAGTGTTTGTTTCAGTTCCCACTTCCCTTCACCTGTGCGCATGCATATTCCAACCTTGACTTTTACTTCTCTCCCTCTACCTCAAATTCTTTAGGTATGAGTAACCTGTCACTACTTCATTTTGATGGTCTCACTCCTTATAAAGTATGTTCGTGCCGTCTTGAAAGTGGAGCTGGGAAATCTCATGATTTTTTCGTTTCTGAAGATCTTCCTGAAGACAGCTGTGTATATTGTGTGCTCTTTAAGCAGGAAGTAATTAAACATCTAACCTGATGTCATACGCTATGCAGTGATGCACTCTGAGAGTTGGAGCAAAGCTGATTAGCCACAAGTTTGAAATGAGTGATTCCAAAACACAAAACAGATGTTCCCAATGATTAATACGTGGTGTGCCCTTTACTCAGTTATTTCTACCATTATTATGTATCCGGGCTCTGATCACTGTGATTTTCTTAGAGTTGACGTTGGATCCTCCTCTGCAAAATATCATTCTATTGTTTGGTCTGTTCTATGGGTTTTCAGAAATTCCTTCAGCCTTGGTTCAGAAATACTACACTAAGTCAGGCACAGGCATATTTACCTTTGTGTTGTCCCAACTTGCTTGCAGCAGAGCTAAGTAATGCAGGAGTCATCAGAAACCATTTGTGTCTGTCCTCCAACATCACTCCAAGCGGTGTTACTAGCAAAAGGTTATTCCTCTGATGCTAACCCCACCGTGGGAAAATTGCCTAAATTGTCAGTGTAGACACCACCCAAGTGCACATGCCCTTGCAGATAAGATCTTGTGTGGCTTCCTGCACTTCATACTGTATATGGAAAGAATAGTCATTTTTAGATGAGACAGAGCCAACGGCATTCAACACAAGTAGAGAGGATCAGGTATTGGTGCAGGGTGCTCTGGGCTTGTGTGTTCACTTCAAAACACTCCCCATTTTCCCATACTCTTGTTTTTGCAATTGCATGACTAGAGGAGTGGTCTGGTGCTTGTGGCTTGGCCTGAATGCGTCAAGTTTGGGTAACTTCCCCCATCCTATGGTAAACGTAGCTACACACATTTTAGATATCATTTAATGTCATATTTAGATATAATTTAATGTAGTATTGTCCAGCCTTGGATTCTTCCCTATCTTCATCCAACCCTCCTTTGCTACAGTTTTAGGTGTTTATCTTTGGGAAACAAAATTATTACTAAATGTCCAAATATGATTTTTGCTTTGACCATAATTAAATCAAAGAATGACCCAAAGCTCCCTGAGGACAATGAAAAGACTCATGAACTTTGATGGCATTTGAATCAGGCAACGGGTCGTCATCACCTTTTCTCTTGAACTAAGCAGTGGCTTCATCACGTCCTTGTCCTGTATACACCCGGGGGAGGCACGGCAAGACAGGGACCAGCCTTTCCCATATTTCTGTTATCTGCGGCAGGAGGGTTCTAGTATAGGTTAAACACTCTTATGTGTGGCAATAATGTTAATAGTGCTAATTCTTTGCTGTTATTAGATTACATGTTAGAAACTCTCAGTGTATTGAAATGTATTTTTGTGAAAAGGCTATTTGTATCACCTCTCCAGGGAGGGTGAGTAGACCCTGATAAGCTGACAATATGTTAGCGTTCACCAGAGCTTTTCCATCTTCCTGCCTCGTAGCTAGGTTTTTTGCTCTTATTGATCAGCTGGTGAAGTGAGAGAGGTTTCTGCTGCTTAGGATTTTTGTTGGCCTGCTGATCCAAACTGAATCTGAGGACCTGCAGTTGGATTAACATGGTGGCTACCTTCCAGCTACCCTGGCTAGTCTTCCAGCACAGCTTGGATATGGGAACACAGACTGCATATGGGAAATGCGTGTTTCTTGGGTGCAGAGGGGGGTTCTCCCCATTTCAGTTACAGCATTCTGTCTGCCTAATTAAAGTGTTTGTTTTCTAACTACAAACTGAGTCTGCAAATGAAGTGTTGCTTTTCTGGAGATTTTATCATCTATAAACAGTCTGTTAAAAATAGGGTAGTTTGACACAAAACTTGTTTGTGGAGTGAAACAATTCAAAACATGTTAATAACAAAACAAAATCTTAAAATAGCTCTGAGTTGAGACCACAGACACAGCTGCCAAACACTTTCATCTTTATTGCAGTTACTCATATCTCTTCTCTTATTATTCCTATTGTAAACATGCTGATTTTATCTCAGTTGTCCTTGCTGTTCAGCCAGCCAGCCTGTGTAACTGCACCCTGCGATCCGGCCTGGGTGTTCCTAAGGACCCAGGTCAGGCGTCTGCTTCCACGTTTAGCTTTGTGCATGGACAAGGCTGCCGCCCCATTGCTGACAGTGATCCCCACTGCGAGAAGTTTCTGCCAGCAGTACGATTTGTCTGACTGCTCCGTCACCTACTTTAGCTGGGTGATGTTAAAAAGATGTTCAAAACCAGCTTGTGCAAGTTGCTTGAAGTTCCCCTGACCTGCAGCAGTGGTGGTGGTGTGAGCTGGGTCTGCCGCAGCTGAGGCTGGGAGGTGATGTCTCTCCATGCTTTGTTCTAAATGAATATTCGTTGCTCTACACCCTTTGGTACAGGATAGAATATACATCCAGTAGAAGAGGAAAACCTAACCTGATACAGCACATGTTCATCTGATTAAGTCACCTGTATGGTTAATAGAGATGGAGATAAACCCATGCCATTTTGATAACAGTTCTGCAATTAGGCTAATCTGAACCTGCATGTGAACATTAAAAAGCTATTAAGCTATTAGGGAATCCATTGTATGCTTGCATGTTAAAACTAATGGATTACTTGTTTAATAAAAGGTGCTCATGAGATCAAATGGTGAAATGAGATTTTGAGAGTTACAAGTCCTTTTTTTAAAATTCAGGAAGCAGATAACCATGAGGAAAATAAAACCAGCTGCCAAAGCTTTGGACACCCAAAACCCTTCTTTGGGTCCAAAACAGAAGTAGCAACCTTCAACTTGTATACAAATTGGGAATAATTACTCAGCTTGAACGTTGTGATGCTAATCTGATAATTTGAGAGAAAAGGTACTTGGTGCGTGTGGAGCAGAGTAGCACATTAGCCTCTAAACAGGTGAAATAGTTACAAAGTCTGGAGTAAGAGGGAGATTTGGTTGAAGATTTAGCTGGGCTGAGAAATTATATTGTGCCTTTCAGTATCTGATTTGTGTCATACAGTCACTGCATTAATGTTAGTTCCTGCTTTGGCCACTTAAAGCTCTTCTGTTGATGTCTCATTTTGGGGTGAAGCCTGGACTGTCAGTGACGCAGTGTTCATTTTGTGTGGAAAAGGCAAACAGGCAAACAAACCCCCCAAAACCCCAGAACCTCCAAAAACCAAACCCAAAACAGAACAAACAGAAAAAAAATGTTTTCCCACTGATAACAGGGTATCTCTGTTCTTTCTGGACAGTTAAGATTGAACAATTGGACTTACATAGTGTGTGTTTCTTGTCTGCTTTTGTACACTCAGTCTTTGATGCGGCGGACGAAGTACACGCATGAATTTCCCGGAAGGTAAAGCAATCCACAGCTTTTGCTGTGAGCAATGCTCAGATGAGCTGTTGGGTTTTGTCAGTGTTGCTTGGCTAGGTTTGCAGAACATGTGCTTCCAGCCATGAGTTAGGGTGAGGTATCCTATGAATGCTAGGAGAGATCATAAAATATGTGTTTCAGGGTGTGCTCCCACCCACACTTCAGTTATTTTTCTAGTTACATTTTTCTACAAAGGTTTCGCGTAGGTGAAGTGTAATGATGGGGTTTGTGTTTGCTTGGGAGGAATGCACATTTTTTACTGTATTATGTTTGTTTACATATTCTAACAAATAACAAGTTCTAAAATGCAACTATTTTGACAAACAAATCCATCATATTAATGATCTTTCTCTGAAAGCAAAATCAATCACAGATAGCAGAGAAACCTGTTGAAGATAAGAGGTTTTCCTCTAACAAACTGGTTTTATCATCATCTTAATAAATAGGCATTTGTGAACTCAGATGATTCCGTACCCTGTCCTGCTGTTGCTTAGCGTTGCGTGCATGCTGCAGTAGGGTCAGAGATGTTGTGTTTTCAAACACTGTTTACAACCATTTTGGAAAATACAGCCCAACTTTGCAAAGTAATTAGAAGGACACTTCATGTAAAACATCCTTGTTACCTGGTTCACAATTACGTCAGTACTAACACATCAATGCGCTAGAGGCTCCTTGCTCTTATTACTCTATTTACTAGAACAATACACTGTATTAAAGAAAGCCATTATATGCTTATTCTGTTTTTGAGATCCAAGTATTCTCACACACTACAGAAATTAGACACTATTAACTGCTTAAAATCCTAATTAGTTATGTGCCTCCCAAGCAGCACACAGTTAGATCTTAATACATTTCTGTAATCACCAAGCTGGGACAGGACAGACAGTGGCTGAACCAGTTCTTCTCGCAGTCTGAGTTACTGCAGTTCACCATAGCAGAGGTTCCTCCTCTGCAGAAGGTATGATTTGGAGTTAATTTGTGAACGTGACAGGTCTTGGCTTATCAAAGATTTGTAGATACCACAAAGGGGAAAAATACAGTTCTTACCCTCTCTCTGACTGTGGGGAACCTCAGCCCTTTCAGGGGTGGGGAGCTACACAGAAATTATAAAACTAAGATCTCTTGATTTCAGGGTCTTTTAAATCTTGAGTCGCTTTCAACAAAATACAACCGTTTTACAAAATTTAAAAGGCACAGCAAGATGGCTAAAGTTAACTCAGAAAGGTGTGGTGGGTCAGGTGTTTTTTACAATTACATTGTAGAAAATATCCATCTTCGCTGATTTTGTCCAAGCACTTTACTTTCTCTCTCTCTTTCTGCCAGACAGCTTGATCTTTAATTTTTGCTCCAGGGTACGCTGCTGCTCAGACTACGCAACTCTGCCAGGAGTGTTCTTGTATGTTTCTGAGTGGAATGTATGCGGCCCAAATGTCTGTAGACTTGTACTTGAAGATTCAACAGCTTGAAGATTCAACAGAGAAAATTAACACATTAAAAATTTGTATAATAGCATATACACTTCGCTTTGGAATAATACCCATTTATCCACTGTGGTGGTGTTCTCCTAAATACGCAACTTTTTTTTTATTTTCTAGGCAGCCATACTGAGTATTAAGCTAAAATTACAGCCAGATCAAGATGTGGAGAAGGTGAGTCATTTCCTCTGCAGCCTTCTCTGTCATCAGATCCACCTTTTGTTAAGCAGGAGATCCATCAAGGCCCTCCAAGTTGTGCTGCCTTTGCTGGCGGCTTTTCTTTGTTCCCAAGAAGTAACTGCCGCATTGCTGATGTACCTTCACATCTAGGGAAGTGGCAGAGTGTATTTTGTTAGACCCCGTTACAGCTTACGGGGCTGTTTTTCTAGCTGCAGCCCTGTAATAAAAAATTCTAGCTGTGCTCTTGACAAATGGTTATCACTATGATGGAGTTCAGTGCTTTTGCTATTTTGAAGCTTTGCTAATATTTATGTTGAAAATGCTGCATCCCTTTTAGGCAGCACTGGCTGATTAAGCAGGGGGTTTGTGACTTGCTCACCATGTCTGAGCAGCAGGGGATGGGACACCCCACTCCCAGGTTTGAGTCTGCGATGTCATGGACCTCTTCTGTGCCTTCTGTGTGCTGCAGCGCACAGTTGCAGAACATGGTGATCAGAGGGAGGGCACAGTGCTTTAAATGTTATTTCTTCTCCTAGATGTGTACACCGCTACTGCTCCAAGATAAAACTAACTTGGTGGAAGATTATGTGGGAGAACATCCCGAGCTCCAGAGCAAGCTCTTGCAGATCCTGGACACGTGGTGTGAACCTGGTTTTAATATCAGAGACATCACAAGGTAGAAATGCTTGTTGACTTTCTAAACAGCTGGGGCCAACGTGCTGTCACAGGACAGTACGTTCTCTGCTTGTCTATCTAAGATCGTTTCTCAGCGTAATGGAGTACAATATATTTACTTTTCAGCTGAGAATGGGGAAATTCTGGTGTCTGTGCCAGAGCCTTCTCAAATGCCTCAGCCTGGAAGACAGAGGTATCATTCCTTTTAACAGATGTTCAGTTCCTGCCAGGATTGAGGAGTACAAAATGAAACCTGTGCAGTAGATCTTAGCAGTGTAACGATATCAAAGTTTCCTCCTGGAGGTTGTAGCAATCCGACTCTTGTGCTTTGCTGCAGACAAGGGTGAGTTTCAGTATCGGTTGTACAGGTTTTGCAGGAAGATAATACTGTGATGAAGTGGCAGAAAAACAAGAGATGCAAGTGGTTAACCTTCATGTGCTCGTGGAATAGTCTTGTGTGTTTTAATTTATAAATTACCTCTCACTAGAATAGCTCCTGTCAGTCACAAAGCCAACAACAAGTCAAACTCACAGTTTAGGTGCAATAGTTGCAGTCTTGGTTCTGAAAACAGATGAGAGGGAATTGCTCGCTTTCTCTTTCTTTAAAATAAGTGCCTGGGCTTGCTTCAGCCATTGACTGGGAAATGTGTATGGTTTTATTGTTGGCTTTTTGCTGTAGCTCAGGAAGGGTAGGGAACTGTTCTTACCAACACCTAGCAAACCCTAATACCTCTGCTGTTGAATATCTACTATTTGGAGAGCATACGTTAGGCAATTCCACAGATGTTTCTGATTTTGTTTATTTGCTTACAGACAATATCAAGGCCTGCCCAGGTACAAACCAGATAAATTTAACCGCAGAATGCTAAGCAAGCTGGTCTTCAGGCTCCTAGAGCGATTTAACGTAGATCCAGGTATGTGATATTGCAACATATTGTGGAGTTATCTCAGCAATAAAGAGCAGATGAAGTCAATTTGTCTTCTTCCATGTTCAGCAAGGAATCTCTGCTGTAATTTATCATGGGCAGTTTCAGCATTTAATTAACGATATTGAAGAACAAAGCTGGTAAGTTATGGGAATTACCACTTTGTGCTGTCAAAGAATAAAGTGCTTGTGACTAATAGACTGCTTCTTCCATGATATGAAGTAAATCTTGACCTCAGAATGGCTCTACATAAACATATGATGGTCAGCTTTGAGTTATGTCTCCATTCCACTCACATAAGAGGCAAATCATTATTCATTTGAGGATCTGTTTTCTTGAATTATGGGTCCGTCAGCTGGAAGAGATAACCCTTGGGAAGCAGGAGCCTCACAGCCCTTTGTATTCCTTGCATAAACTATGGATGGTGGTAGAGAATTTTAAGGCTCTTGCAGCCTTCCAAGAAAAGTAACAAGTTTTACATCAGTGAATAGATCTGCTTCACTGCTGGTTATCTAATAAAATCTACTTTGTTTTGCGTTGGTTGTTAGTGGGGACTGTTGATCTTTTTCTCTTCTCTTTGGGACCTTGTGTCAGACACCTTTAGGTGCACCGTTAGATTTTACCCTGCAAAGCTTTCCATCATCAGCCCAAGATATGCAATTCTCTTTTCTTGGACTGAAAAGTGTTTTCTAACCACAAATTGTGAGCTTATTACACCTGGCAGCAACAGTATATTGCATATTAATCTTCACATCTTCAGACTGGTGTTCAAAAGTTAATAAGATAATGCTTACAAACCCTCCTTGGAGGATAAGTAAATATAATTAAACTTAGCACATTGATGTGAAAGCTGAGACATATGTGGGGTGGTTTATTTAAATTCTAAAACCTTCCCAGGAGTTTAGTAGTCTTCGGTAATTTTTCCTCCTTCACAGGGTTGGTCATCCAGTAGGCTGTATTGTCTTTTATGATCTGTAAAGAGAATTCAGTTGTTCCCCTTTCCTTATGAAAGATCCACCAAGGGTATGATACTAACTGTAGAGATGAAATGATGTAACTATTCACATGCAAAATCCTGAGAAATTAAAAAAGAAATAGCTGATGAAAAGAGCAGGGGGCTGTTGATCTCAGGAGCTCTCTGTGGGATGGTAGCGTGCCTCGGCCCAGTCAGGATGTCCCAGATGTTGTAGCTGCCAATAATAATGGCCAAATCTTGCTGGTCCCCTACAACACATTCACTGGTGAGGAGGTTCCTTGAGGTACATACAGATCCCATTCCTGCCTGTGCTTCCAGAGGGTGATTGATCCCGTGCAAACTGCAGTGTCTGTGCCAGATAAGTCACTTGCTAGAGTGGGCTGCCCACCTCTCTTGATGTGAGAGGGGATGTGGGCTACTGGTTTAGACAGGATGCCAGATTTGGGGCAGCTAAAACCAGTGTTGGATGACTCTCATAGTTCCATGTATGAAAGCAGGTGCTTATTTTTTATGTAATATTACATGTAATTCAGAGCAGGACTTCACATTTTGCTAAACTGTGGCCATCTTAGTCTCATTTGAAATGCTTTGGAAGGTGATGAATGCCTGCAGAGGAATTTCTGCCAGGGTGCTGGTCCTGCTTGAACTGAGTTGGGAAATGGTGGCAGCTGGAATAACATGGCTTTCCTTTTCTTCCCACCTCTCTCCCCTCCCGTCGTCTAAATTTCTGGGTGTTCTTTCTCCATTCTTTAGTGGAAGTAAATCTGACTGTGAGGAAAGAGTGTACAAAAAGGAAGCAGGCTGGGTAAAACGTACAGGTTAAAAACCCCCCTCATTTCTCTTGTTCTGAGCAGCTCCACCAAAAGCTAGCAGTGAGGTAAAACTCACACTTCTTGTTACCTAACCTGATTGTGGGCTTGTTCGATGCCGCAGTCTTCTGCTGCTTTCTATCTCCTCTTCACTCATGACTCCTACTCGCTGAAAGAGGCTGAGAGCAGCAGCAGAAGAGGGAAGTGGCTTTTGGTGAGAAAGGCTGGAGGAGGACGGGGTTTCTTGGTATGAGAAGGCAAACTTGTATGTGACTCAGTTCTTGCAGTTCCAAATCTACTTTCATATTTCACTACCCAAGTTCACTCTTATCCACTCACAATAAATTTCACTGGCTGCTAAGCAAAACTTAGGTGTTGATCAGCCGTTCAGATTTGAAACACTCCTTGGAACTGCCAGTCTTAAATTTCAGAGCCAGATAGGAGGTGGCCCAATATAAAAAAAGATTTGGAACCTCAGTGGGAAAAAAAGCCGTCATCCTAGATTAGGCCACCTCTTTTTTTTTTCTGAACTGTATTCCAGTATTCCTGATAACACACAAAACAGTGCATGGTCAGTGGAAGGTTTTCTGCCATGTCCCAAAGGTGTCCCATTAAACTGTGTTTGGATTCCATTTAATTAGCTTTATTGGGGAAGGAAGAAGTTGGGAAGAAATGACACATGATTGAGGAAATTGAGCTTTATAGAGTCTTTTCTCACACATGGGTCAGTATGCTCTGGTTTAACGAGCCTGTAGTTTTTACAGGCTGATTACTTAATACTCTTTGGGGACCCTGGCTAAGACAACTTAGCTTTACAAATACAAGTTTCAGTCAAAACAGTTCTCAGAGATGAGGGAACAGAACCTACCTAGGTTTGAAATAGTGAAGTCTATTTTCTCTTGTGGTTTTGCACACCCAGTATACCATAGTTCAGTGGCATTTTTTATTGACAGTTCATCGGGTATGAGGTAGAAATGACACCACTCAGAAAAGTCTAACTCTCCTCATATATTGGGCCTTAGTGCCTATATGAGAACAAATCTGCTTTATGTATAGCGATGTTGATAGAAAAGAGATGGTAACCGAATGCACAGTTAACAGTTGTCATTGTCCCATAGCAGTGTAATAAATTAGCTGAGCACCTTAAGTTTTGAATGCTATGAACATGTTTTTACCATAGTCTTTAAAAAGATTTTTAGCATAAACTAAGAGAAACGTTACTTTTCATTTGACCACCAGGTTACCGTTTTGGTTTAACCTTTAATTTCATTTTGGTGTGAATCTTCCTTTTTAAGCCCCAGCACTGATTTGCGAGATAAAGCGTTATCACTCCGTTAGTGTTGGGGCAGTAGAGGGCAGACGAGGGCTGCTCAGCAGCCTGTGCCTCTGCTCAGGTGGGTCACAACTGTCCTCAGACTTCATCAGGTCTGTGAGAGCTGCAAGCACATCTAGAGCTCCCGCAGGGACTTGGTGGGAGACTACACTAGGTGTTTTCAAAAGATGCTGTATTGGAGAGACAGGAATGACTGCTATGACTCTACAGGAATGCCTTTGGAAGGAAGACATTTTGAATGTTTTTACCTTTTCCTCGTTAAAACAGAGCAGAAAGTTATTGATTTCCTTTACATTTGCTTTACAAGGATTGTTTCTCCCTCCTTCCGTGGTGATTTTCTTTCAGAGTTTTTTAGCTCTAATGTTAAATACCGGCACATCTCTGCATAGCACTGTGACTGAGAAGAACCCCTAGGATTAGGCATTAGAAGACAGGAGCCGACCATTCATGGGGTCGAAGTGGCTGCAGAGGCAAGGTGCTGAAGGAGAAGGGGATTGAACATGCCAGGGTCCCCTCTGGGGCCCTGACCTTTTCAGATACATTTTTGTCTACTGAAGTCCGGGCAGTAGAATATGATCTTCTCTAGACCAAGAGAACCTGGCTGGCAGCTCTGAGCTTTTTGTTGGAAAAGCTGGTGCCACCCTTGCAGTCCTGAGCATGAATTCATCATATCCAGACACAGGTCTAAAGACCACACCAGAGCATTTTTTCCTTTAGGCATAGATCGAAACCCTTGAGCTATGCTTTCTGTTCTTCCTCCAGTCAGCTAGTGCTCCAGGCAGCAAAGCTAGTAGGTAGCTCAGGGGTTTGGGGGTGGTCTGGGGCTTCTGCTGTTTCACCTTCCTTTCTGAGGACCGCTGACCCTGAGCTGTAGTGGCACAGAGCACTTTATGAGAGACACTAATGCATCTTTGAGGCTACAACAATAAGAGGTGTTCTTGAGTCCGGCCCTACCCTCCACTAATTCACACTTAGGGACTAATCTCATAATACACTGAGAGACTAATGCACAGCTTGCTTATCATCAGATTCGCCAGCAATCCATAGCAATACCAGGGTAAAAGCCTCTAGCATTTCAGGTACCCTGACTATATAAAAAAGGCTCCTTTACTTTGTCCCCAGACAAAGTATTCTTTGTCTGGGGCCTTCTGTTCTGCCAGGACAAGGTGAAGTAGTCTCATTGTGAAGGGAAGTCAAGCTCTCAGGGCTTTAAAGGCTAAAGAGAGGATTGGGTCCACATCCCAGCTCAGGAGGCATTGCGTATCACCTGGGAGCGGTAGCCACGCACCACACCAAAAGATATTTTGCACCATGTCCCCAGTAGACACATCTTACCGACGCTACAGGAGTGAAATAAGTGTGTATTGTGGGTTTCATACTCTGTGTGACAAATAGATTTAATTTTTACTTCCTCTGCATTGCTAATAGCCATTAACTCTCTGCTAGTGGCTGAGAGCAGACTGGAGTCAGCCCCAGATGTGAAACATAGTTCAGATGGAGCATTGTTGTGGTACAACTGCCAGGTTAAGAATTAACACATGCCCAAAGAGGTGCTTTCATAGTATTATACCATTTGTATTCCATTAGTGCTCTACAACCCGGTCATGATCCCAAAACCCCATTGTGCAAACACTGAGTACAAGGGTATTTCCTATTCTGAAAAGCTTAGGACGTTGTCTTTTGTTCCGACCAACAGAACACTGGTTTTGGCTCAGGAGACCCAAGTTCAGACTCCTGTTCACTCAACTAGGTGTTTGACCTTGAGTAAGTTGCTTTGCCCTGAAGTGCTTTGACTTCTGCAAATATAAGGTGTAGATGGTCATGAAACTGCAGGGAGAAGATCTGGCAGACTCTGCAGTACCACCTGCGTCACCCTCCTGCCCCAAGGCCAAAGGAGTTCCGTTATTTCTGATATATGTGGAATGTGGAACCTATTAAAGACCTCCAAGGTGGAAAGTTTACCATCTCCTATACAATCTATGGCAGTTCTTCCCTGGCCTCACCATTAGATTTTTGTTGGGTTTTTTCCTCCAAAAGGCCATATGGAATTTCTCTTGCCTTTATGGCTTTTGGGAGATGCATCTCATGTTTTACTTTGGGCTTTCTGATTTTATGTGTTTGTGCTGTTCTTTTGTATGTGCGTGAGCCAGTTTCCATGTGTTTTAACTTGCTTCTTCTGTTTGAGATCAATAAAAGCTTCTGATTTAGCAGTTAAGTCTCTTACTTCACTTCCAGTTTTTCCATTGCCAGCTCTTCTTGACTCCTTTTCCCCTTATAATTTTCACATGAAATCTTACCTGCCAGTTCTCTGAGTTTATTGAAGTCCATTTTGTTGTTTTTATTTTGCTGTTCTTCCTTTCCTTAGAGCTTTGAACTCTTCATTTCATTGTCTCTCTTACCAAGTTACCTTTCATCCTCACATTTTCAATTAGTTTTTTGTAACAAAATATAGAAAACTGGATGCAAACTCATTTCCTTTGCTCCATCAGAATAGAAGATGTCACTACTGCCTTCAGAAATGTTCCAGTCCATCTGTGTTCCTCTGTCCTGCTTTCTGCACAGATAGCTGGGCACTTCAGATCTCTCAGTGCTGCCAAGTCCTGGGCTTTGGATATTTCCTCTAGAAGCTCAAAGGAAAAAAATGTTCAGTGGATCTTTTTTGGTGACCTAGAGCAGACATGCTGTGTTGCTTTCTGAAGTGCTTGCAGTCTTTAAGTTAGGTGGTAATAGCATTACCTGTTATGTTGATCTTACCTTCATTAACAAGTGTTGCTTTCCACGAGCTGATGATTTTTCCTCCAGATATTGGGAAAATATCCGGAGGAAATATCACCATATTTATTGGGATAATATCCTGCGGGATAATTGCAATAATTTCCTCAGATCCTTTGAGGGCAAGGATATGTTGTCATGCTGTGGACGATTAACTTAAAAATAACAGTTTTAAACATTTTTATTTGAAATGGAAATGTTCAGCTTATGAAGCGATGCTTCGAGAGACTCTGAGAAGCTGCAGTAGCCATTGGTACATCAATCCATATCCCTCTGATTCCAGGGTCTGGTATTCAGAAATCTTTCTTCATTCTCTCAGTTCTTAACCCTTGGGCATGCCATTTGTGGGGCACGGAGAGTACTAAGCTGTGAGGCCCTCTGAGTCAGTAACAGTTTCTCCTGGCGTACGCTGATTCAAGTGAGGCTGCAGAGAATTTTCTCTTTACTGTTTTCTGTTACCTTTTCTGGTTGATGGTCCTGCTCCTTCTGACTACCAGTGAGGTGGTTTTAGCCACTGAAACACCAGTGAAGGCTTTGTTTAAATCTTCCCCTGTACATGCATCCCAGCATGTAGCAAGAACGGACAGATATGTATGTTAATCCTAGTTAATGTATTTAATCTTCTGCGTTTATCTGTCTTTGCACTGGATTTCAAAACAAGGCCTAGTGAAGATCTTGGTTTTTGCAGTTGTAATGAGGCATATCTAATGAAGATGACAGTAATAAAAATAATAACAACAACTATTGCTTGCTAGCTCAGCAAAACAATAGTCACCTCCCTCTTTGTATGGGTATGGAGTCTCTTTCATGGATATATATTTTATCGGGTAAACTTTAGCCACAAGTTTACATCCTGAATAACGTGTTCAAAACTGTTTCAATGAATTAAGAGCCCAGGTTCCAATTAAATCAAAAAGAATGCAGCCTCTAGAGACTGGAGGTGGTGCCTGTATGAGGATGCTACCTAATTAAAGGTGTGAAGTCATTGACTATGAAGCACATCGAACCAGCAAGTGGATCTTACCATTCAAGGGTGGTAAAACCAGAGATATCAGAACCAAGGATTAGCATTGCTAGTCATGGTTGAAAGTGTAAATAACAGTTTGTAGTTTAGATAAGCTGACAATGTGTGTGTCTGTCTGTCATTGTTCCAAGTGCGATAGCATCCGGCCTTCCACATACCAAGTTTGAAACTGGGAAAGGAAAGACAGTGAAACTTCAAGGAAGTTCAGCTATGTTGTATGCTTAAATGTCTTTTTCCTTCTTTTAGCTCTCTGCCCTAATGTCATAAACCAGCGGCACTTGAGAACTCTGAATTACCTCTTTTACAAGAGATTTGTTGAGGTACGTTTCTGTATTGCGTGACATGGCTGTGAATGAGGCTTTTTGTTTCTTTTGCATTTTGAGTAACGTAATTGATATGATTGAAATGTTTGATAGTATATGAGCAAGTTTTCATTCTGATTATTATTGTATTGCATTATATAATTATTATTATATATTGGATCTGCCATTGGACCTGGTTTTTTCCTGTAAGTGAATAGTTTGCGCGTCCATTTGTATTCTAATGACTGGGTGTCGTGACTGCTCGGACCTGGATGCTTGCTCACCTCAGCATCCTCAGCGGTGCTTGGATGTGTAGGTAGATCAGGATACGGCCTCCATACATTCAGTTTCTGTCAGCCATCTCAAGTAAGCAGGAGCATACTAGCTAAAGAGTTTTTTGGTGGTTTTGTTTTGGGGGGGGGGTGTTGTGCGTTGGTTTTTTTTTAAGAACACCAGGTCTTAGGCTTTCCGCATTGATGGGTTCTTTGTAGGCACTTTGCTTTGGTAGTTGTGGCCTGACTGTGATAGATAAGGCCCAAACCTGCCACAGAAGCCTTTTTGTGCTAACAGCCTAGTTACTGCCTGAACAAAATGGTAGTCCTTTCAGCTCCTGAACAACTCTTTGAACTAACTTTACTTTTGTCCAGTCTCCAAATTCCCTTTGCAAATATTCTGGTACTTGTCCGGGTACGGAGGGCTTGTAGAAATAAGAAGATGCCATTAATTCTTTCTGAGGAGCAGGTTTCTAGCAGGCAGCTTGGAGGTTGGTTGTCTGCACATCACCTGATTATGGTTTCTCCTCCCCTTTCATGAGTGTACTGAGCCAAGCCGCTGCCCTTTGGATGCTCTTAGGCACGCTGCATTGGGGAGCACATTTTTATTCTTGCCAGCAGAACAGTTTTGGTGCTTCTCTTGATGGCCTGGCATTCATCATTATCCGGTGCCTGGAGACAGACTGTACCAGCTGAGAGTAAGTTTTTGTTCTGCCTGTTCTGGAAAAAACAGCTTGTACTTGCTGTATCCGGGTGTATCAGTTGGGCTGTGAAGGACATGGACCACAAGAGACTGAATGTTAGTGAAATATTTCAGTTTCTTGAACTTTGAATTATCAAGCTGTATTTGCCAAACGTGGAGTGGTGTTTCATCTGCAGTTCACAGAAGACTTTGTCCTTTTTTAAGAGAGTTTTAACAGAGACCAGCAGGTTGTTCAGTCGTTCCTACAGTACTATTGATCTGTCTTCAGAGAGCCAGTTTTCAGGAAATGAGACACCTCCTCCAGAAGTGTCTGTTCTTTTATTCAAAAAAGGATTCATTTGATGTGCTGACAGAAGAAGGCAGATGCATGCATTTTTAGTGATCCCCCATCCCCCGGTGCTTTGAATATGAAGATGGGGTTGAGTGGTGGTGATCTGATGACACCATTCTGGCACTGTCAGTTCTGCTTCCAAGACTTCCTGATCCATCAGTGAAGGCTTTGATCTGCCTTTCCCGCCTGCCAGATCCACTGACAGAAGACCTGGGGAGGATCGAGCATTTCAGCGTCCGGCATCTCAAAGCTTTAATGTTGGATGACATAATTGTAGGGAGCTTGGTCATCCACAGTGAGAGAGTAGAAAGCATTTGTCCAGGTGTATTTATTTAGCAGAGTGGAATGGATTCTTGAGCTGGTGTTCTGCTCTCTCTGGCCTTCCATTTCCTTTGTTTTGGAGTATTTGCTTGATTTAAAGTATCCAAGCTGGCCAGTTACTTCCATTAAGGTACATTTGGCAGCTGTTTCTGGACACAGTCCCTTCTTCTGAGAGCTCTTTGGTGTTCTCTGTTTACCATTCTCAGCTGTGTATGAGGTCTGGTTAAATGGCTCCTTTATCTCACTAGTATTTAAATTACATGCTTGTATATCTCAAAGATGTTTTCTCTGAGGCACTTACTCCCTGTTTGCTCTTGTACCTTTCCATAAAAGTGGCGCTAGCAATCACTGTTCCCTCTGCCAGGAGTGGGGGTGAGGCTCAGGCCCCGGTGGCTGATCACTCTCATGCAGCCTGTGTTCTTGGCAGAGTAGAGAGTAGGTCCCATCCCACGCTCCTCCCCAAGGCTGGCTCTGAACTACACTGGACTGGGGATATTAACTTATCAGTTTCCTTTCCCAGACCTCATGATTCCAGAGGATTTTTCATGACTTGGCTTTTAAAAAAAGTTTGTATTTTTGTATTCCGAAGGCTCAGCCTTGCAGATAATCCCTGAGATCACTTCCTTTCCTGGAGCCTGTGGGGATGGCTCTCCGCTGGGCTAGCTGTTGAGGTGAACAGTGTGTTGGGCATGTTACAAACCTGAGGTAAAGGCCACAGTAATGATCCATGTGTTCCACTAGACCACGGCCTGTTTCAGCTTTGGTCAGTGATGTCTCTGTCACTGCAAGAGCACCATGTGAGCTTTGAGGCATTCAGAAATGCTGCTGCACTTTGAGGAGAGTTGTTAGGTGATTAGTTTTCTGCAAATGAGTCCAGGACCCAGCTCCAGGTAATAATGAGGGTTCAGGCTACTGCTGGGTAAGGGCCTGCATTGCCTGTTTGCTTTGACTGCATATACATTTTTTTGTCTGATGTGCTGTAGGGTAAGCCTGAACTGTTGTCTGAATTACTTCATCTAAGCTTTGTTTTTCTGCTCTGCCCTGACTGGTGACATACACGAAGCAGAGGTTTCCCGTGTGCTCCAGAATGCATTCCTCAATCACCGTTGATGCCAGTGTGTAGGATGGTGTGTTAAATTTCAGCTTGTGCTGTATGTAACATTCTCCCTTTTCTAAGATGACTGAGAAGTAATTTTGTCTTTTCAGAAAACCATGACTCAGGAGAATTGGACAGATCATGTTCAGGTGAGTATGGATTTCCCTCTCCCATTTTCTGAGGGTTATTTGCTTAGAAGTTATTTTAACATGTACAGAATATCCAGCTCTGGATTCTGTCCTACTGTTATAATTTTGCACTTTCTCCTAACTTTTTAAGCATATAGCAAGATTGTACATGCAGGGAAGAGCAGTGAAGAAAATTTATATTTTAATTCCTGTTATGTGTTTAAAAATGCTCTAGTTTGGCTGGAGCATTTAGATAAGATTATCAAGTACATTCTTTTACTTTCATACACTTATCTGTAAGTGAACGCTACAAATATTTATGTTGATTAATTCTGAGGGGAAAAGAGAGTTCTCTTCAGGCAGCTAACAAGGTGTGTGAGTAAATAGGGACGAACGTTAGATTCCCTCTGCATGCTCCGCTCTGATCATTTTCAACAGGTTTATCAATTGACTGTTAGGTATTTTGATGTCTACGTCTTGTTCTGTAGGACACAAGTTATTTTCATAACACAGGAAGAGTGTAGCAGTATTTTTTTTCTTGGTCTATAAACAGGAGAGTTCAGGCAACTGTGTTGTGGCCTGATACTACAATACATACATAGGTGACAATGAAATATCAAGAAGTTCCATGGTGTCAAACCGTTAGTCATTATTTGTGTGTCCATGATATCCCTACGGAATTGCAACCTCACGGTGTTTGCTCCTTTTCCGTAACTGATCTCGGTTTGAATTCTGCAGCCGTTAAGGATTTCTGACCACTGCCTAGAGTCTTCCTTTGAAAATCCATTTGAATGGTCAGTGTGGGCCTTGCGTGGTAACAGGCCAACCCGACAACTAACGATCTCAGGCATTTGAGATCTTAGGCACTGTCTGCACACACCAGCAAAATGACTGAATTTTAAACGTGAGATGTTTCTTCTGTCTTTCATGGGTCAGCAGGAAAAAGAACAATTCAAAAGACATAAGGATGTGTTTTTTAAGGCGAGATCCTTGATAAAATGCCTAGCAGCACTTCATGGCAACTGTTAAACGTACTGAGTGTTTTTAGTAGTGGATATTCAACTTCTGAGTGTAGTTTATCATACCCATGCAAGAGACCAGACTCTGTGAGGAAAGAAAGGGATCTTGCCTCTTGAACGCAGTGATCTGATCCAGTGAAATAACTTTTCAGGGTTCCCTTTGATTCTTACAAGCTCAAAGTGCGGGTGCCTTGCTGGGTCAAGACCTGAAATGAGATCGGCCATGAAACTGTAGCAGACATCCTCGTCACAACTTCTGGATGTACTTTGGTGTACGCAGTGAAGGGGTTTCTGTGATGCTACGGTGAATAGTGGGGAGAACCTCCCAGTTAACATACAGGAATGCAGACTGCGTCAATCCCTTGTGGAGACAGGAAGCTTGGGGAGAGATGCACTCTGGAAAGTGCCGGTTTGGTGCCTGGTAGGGCAGTTCCCTAGAGAGCTCCCAGAGCTCAGCTGCAGAATGGGCTCTGGCAGAAGGTCACCTTTGCTCTCCCAACGGATTCAAAAAAACTTTGTATTTTCTGCATGCTGCCAACTTATATATTTTTGACAACTGTGTAATTATAACACGAGTAGTGCTTAAACTTGCCTGTTATCAGTCCTGACTGTTAGTGCTATCAGAGATTACTGTCTTTGGCATCACTTTAAAGCGATCAAAATCTGTACCTATACATCTGGAGGAAACCGAAATAATCACATGTGCAGGTAGGCTTCTGCTTCACATTGCTGGCAGCACGGCTGCGCTGAACAGAACTTACAAAGGAGGAATCTCTGAGCAGGTTTTGTTTTCTAGTGCAAAAACTAAAGTTGTCCGGGACTTTATTGTTTTTGAAAGATTGGACTTTACATGAGGGAAAGGTTCAGCTTTCCACTCAGAGCTTCACCTATGACCTGACATGTTTTGACCAAAAAAATCCCTTAGGCTTCTCGTGCCTAAAGACTCCAAAAGACTCCACAACGGCAAACTCTCAGTCAGGATTTTTTGATATTTTTTCGATTCTAAGTCCAAAGAGGTTGAAAGTCTTCATGGATCTAAAGCCAGTTTTTTGTTTAATTCTGTGCTGCAGCTGTAACAAGACTTAAATTATATACATATTGAGAGCCCTCGTGAAAGCGGTGTCTCTCCTTGTTCAGTGGTGCTGGCTATATCGTGTTTGGCATGGCGGGTGGTAGACATTTCTGGGCTGGTATTCCTTTTTGTTCACCCTGAGCAGTACAAGTACAGAATTTTCCTGTTCCTGCCCTGTGGGATGAATCGAAGGTGTGATCCTGACTGCTCCTACAAAAGGCAGAAACTCAGTAGTTAGTTGTGGGGCCAACAGAACCTGTTTCCAGCCCTGTAGCAAACTGGTTTTGCCCCCTCCACCTGCCAGTGCCTGCTCTGCTGTCCAGGCTGTGGCTGCGCAGGCAGGGATGGCAGCCGTAGGCAGGCAGAGGAGGCAGGAGGGAAAGCAAAGGGATCAAAACGTCTTCATACCCTAGGGAAACTGCCCTCATCACAACTGCCTGTTGGCAAGCCTGGTTAGCCTGGGAGGGGAGCTACGGTTTGTATTCTCTCCTCCAAGAAGCGATACCTGGAGGGCAGAGGGAGGGGAAGAGTACTCTTCTTGTACAGTGCCAGCTGCGTTGCTATTCATGTTTGCCTAACTGATTCTGAGCTGCATGGAAACACACAGGAGAGTGCCTGTCTTCACAAGCAGAGGGGAAGGTGTGTAGGATATTGATGGTAGATAGGCAGGAAAAAACAGAGGCAGGGCATGAGCCAATTGTCTGCTTTGCTGTGTGCCCTTCTGCTTCCATTTTTTGCATGCTTCATATTTTTCATAGCTTTAATCAGCTGCATAAAGATGGTAGAATTGGGTAGAGCCACCACAGAACAGCTGATCTATGACACTGGTCAGATGTGTTCAGGAAAGGTTGTCCTGCAGAGAGCACTTGGCCAGCAGCGAGAGGGGCTTATTGAATGCTGGTGTTTCCCTGGAAATTCTGCAGGACAAAATCACTTTGAGACTAAAAAGCATGGAAGGCGTTTTTTCAATCATCTGCCAAGCTTTCAGAAAGTGAACATATATAGAACAGTAACATGTAGGAGGAGCATAGCAGGGAAGCAACTCTGATTGCAGATGTCACCTCTACCAGTGTTTCAAATGTCAGCTAGTATCTGAGATACTTGCATGACGTTGGCAATACAACGTGGGACCTAGTGGGGAGCACTCCCTTTCAGGTGGCCGCTGGAGCCTGAGGACATCTCAAATAGCACCAGACACCTGTGTTTTGGTGACCTGAAATTCACCTGGTTTAACAGAGGGCTTGGGAACAGGAGGGTCTGGTATTTTGCTGCACCACTTTTAGCATGCAATATTCTCACTGGTGGTTTGGGGTGATCTTGCAGTTGTGCTCTTCTGGACTCAGCTTGGCTGATCAGTGCCAAGGCACCCATTTTGTGTGGAGTCACCCACACCCCTCAGGTCTGGTCCGTTCCACGTGGGAGCCGTGCCCGCCTATGCGAGGAGGAGAGAGCTGCCTGGGAAGCTCTGAGGCCCTGCTGCCGCCCACGGGAGCAGTCTCAGCTGGACGAGGAAAGGCGGGGGCAGTTGCACAGGGGGACTGACAGAACATTATGGGTATTTCTGAACAGTTAGAGCCCAGAAGGCACACACTTGCTCGATGATTCTAACCTCCAGAGTATTTTTTCAGGGAATAGTTTGGCTGCAGCAGAGCTCACCAGTTCATACAGTTTAAAATGTTATCTGGGGGTACTTTGGCCCAAGAAGTATAAGTGTGTTTATTTGGACTTCCTGCTATGAAATTCCTTCTCCCATGGAGCAGAACAAGGTGACGGTGCACAGCAGTGTAGTTCTTTGTTTGGGCAATAACTAGAATCAGTGTTGGACGGGGTCAAAACCGATGAGTTTGTTTAGGACTGTCAGTGTTATAATCACCTGTTTTACAAGGTGTCTGGGACAGTGAAGTGGTAGAAATGGTGCTTCCACTTTTATTGACCTCGAGCCAAAGAACCTTTTGTTGCTAAATCAAAATACTTTCTGTACTAGTGTTTGCATGGGGGAAACTGTCCCTTAGTTTCTCAAATGTAAAAATCTTAAACCCTTCCAAAACTAATGCTCAGAAAAAGCGCTGGTGTTTGAAAAGGTGTGTCTGGTTCTTTGGGCACTCCTCGTGAGTTGTGGCACATCGGCCAGCCCTTTTGCCAACTAATGGCTGAAACCACCCTGTCCTTCGTTTTGGCATGTGCGACTTGAGGGAAGGGTACAGGGATACAACACTTAGAAAAGTGGCCCTTGTCATTTTCCAGGCCTCTGTTTCGCAGTTACTCCGTCTGCTCTGGTCTTGCATGAGAATGAAGTAGATGAACCCTGGAGCCAGCTGTTCACCATGTTCAGCGTTGGGAGAGACTGCAGCTAATCTCTCCTTCTCCAGCTGTGAGAATGAGATAACTTATTTATTTTTAAATTTCTGACCATGAAAATCAAACGCCGTGCCAGCTCATTCTCTGGGTGATCAGGGGTGAGATGCTAGTATTACGTAGCAAATGAAAAATAACTCTAGTTCCACTAAAATTCTAGGGTTGTTATGCTACTTTACAGATAATATTCAGAAATCTGCACAAACAGAAGGTATAAAAGTAAAGTGCCCACCGTTATGTGTAATACATTTGAAAAACTTTGACAGTTCCTGGCCCTTAATAGGTGTAAATTATCTTACACTACAGCAAGGAGTTGATGTAATCTTATTTATTTATTTAACCTGTAAATTTCTAAATAACAAACATCCTCAGTGACTGATGCCAAGATCCTAATGTACTCTTTCTGTACAGAACCATTTTGACCTCAATTAAAATGTAACTACCTCTGGCATAAAATGTCGTAGCTGTTATGCTCAAGGAGGTAATTTTTAAGGGGAATTTAAAGGGCAGAATGCAATTATTTTTTTTAAGTTTTTTTTGTGGCCAGAGCACCTGGCCAGTAATCCTGCTCTGGGGAACCTTTAATAAGGACAAGAGGTCAAAAAGGCCACTTTGCAAATATCCACATCTAGTGTCTGTCCCTAGGACTCCTGAGTTTAGGCAAACTTTAAAATTGACTCAAGATTGTTTTGAGTACAGCAAGATCCTTATAGTGTAAGGAACTTAATATCTGTAGAGAATTAAGCAATCTGTGCAATGCAAATAGGAATGATATTTGGGAGGTGATTAATAAACAGCATGTCTTTTGGTATAAGGCTGCATGTCAGATTATCTTTTGCTCTGTGTTTGAGTGAACTGTTTATTTAGGGATATAATGGATTTCATCACTCAGATGTCAAATCTAGACTGGCTGTTTTCCTGGAAGGTAGAAACCAAAACTAGTTTTACCAGCCGTTGTGTGGAGTCCCTTGATGGTATTTATGGCCTCTTTTTTAGCAGGAAATTAGAACCAGTGGGTGATTGGTTTTGTTCCTTCTGGCCTTAAAAGTCTCAGGGAGGAATCATCAGCTGAAATAAATTGTCATGGTTCTACTAGTGTTGCTGCAGCGGGGTGCTTGAGCTGAGGAGCTGTCCCACTTGAGCCTGGGTAGCTCCGACTGTGGCTGTGTATATAAATATGCAGGAGCTATTCCCTGTCTCTATTTTGCCTGCAGTTTGCCTGTTGAGCTATCTGCAGAAGAAAAGCATTTATCTTTCCACAACTTTAAGCAGGTTCCTAACAGCTGCTGTTTAAAAAAGAGAAGATTTTTTTTTTTCCTTTCCATTTCCCTTTTGCAAAATAGATGGTATTTAGATCTGGACCAGTGACAGGTTTAAGATCTGGTATCCGTCTTGTGAAACCAGGATTGAGGGAATTGCTTTGTATCAGTTGAGAACTGGCAGTCTTTCTTCCCCCAGTGTCCACTTGTTGCTCCCATTGCTCCTTTCATTCCTCTTCCTGCATTTTGTCCCCTGTTCAGGGGCTGACCAGAAACTCAGTGGTGGTGGGAGTGTTTTGGCAATCCCTCTGCTTTTGCCCCATGCCTTTTTCTTTAGATTTACTATTCTTGCTGGAGGTCTCTGGGGAGAGCATATAGCCACAATGTGATGTACAAGTATATTGTACCTAAGGGAATATTAAGCCATGGAAAAACTAAACAATAAAAGTAGCAGGCGAAGTACAGATTTCCTTCTATTTTTCAGTTCGGTTTGTAAATGGTGTCATATACTTATTGATAGCTGAAATAACATCAGAGTTGCAAGGCAAAAGGACTTACTGATGTGGAAGATGCAGAAAACAGGCACATCTTTGATTGTCTCAGGAAAAGCATAACATAATTCTTCAGTTACATTCTCCTTTCTGGATAGAGAGCAGTAAAACATGCATCTGTACTAATGAAGTTAGCACTGTTGCTCTAAAAGAAATGGGGACTTCTCATTTAACAAACCCACAGCTGTTGTGGGAGAAATACATGGGAAAAGCCAAACATGCCGTGTGTTCCATGCCTTCCTATTTAAAGAAAAGTCTATCAAAGGATGATACACGGAGTTAAATGTAAATATCTCCATATACCTCCTGCATGGCTTAGAAAGGATTATTTTGTGTAAGACCTGGAGGGCTGGTGTGCCTAATGCTAATTACGGTAGTTTTATTTATAACCCTGCCGTTTCTAGATAAATTGTGGTTACACACAAACGTAGTAATGAATTCTGGTGGAATTTTACAGGAGATACAATGAAGCTAAGAAAAACTGCCATGTTTTCTGCACTATCTACCAAATTGTCAAGAATGTCAAAAGCATTTTAAAAAAATCAGCCAAAAATTTCTCTGGAGTGATGGAAGATGTGTTTGCTCAATAACTTTGGAAAATCAGCTCACATTTACTTAAGTGTGGATCTACAGGGCCATGCTCTGGGGATTCAGCAGAAACTTATGGGAGCTGAGCGTCTGTCTTCTGCTTCAGCGAAATATTGGCAAGAAATTCCTTTGAAAGCTCAGAACCCCAGTTTAAAAGTTGTGGACAAAAACCCTTTATGTGCAGACATATTAAGTACTGGAGAGTGAAGAAAGGAAACTGGAGAGAACACACTGGGGAAAAAAAAAAAAACCTTTAAATTGTTTTGGTACGTTAGAGATGCTTTCTGACCTTAAACCCCCTGCAACCAGACGGGGCGAGCTTGCTGCTAAGCAGTATAATTACATTTCTGTCACCAGCATGCATTCATTTGAAAGCACAACTTAATCAGAAAGAGATTTGGTATGGTATAAAAAAGAGGCTAATTGGCTTATGGCTGTAGGTTGAGAGGCCAGTATTAGGTTAAAGAGTTAAGAGCATGAGCAAGTGGTTAGACTGAACTGACCGGTTCATGTCATGTTCCCGGTGGTATGTTTAATTCAGCCAAATCGGAGAAGCATCTTAGGAGAGGGAAGCAGGAGAGGAAGGACTATCATACAAAACTTCATAGGATCCTGTCAGACATACGAGCACCTTAAAAGCTGTATCAGGAGTCCACTATAGTAGTTTCCAGGATACCTGTTACTGACTCCAAACTGCATCGGCTATAGGATTGTATGCCACAAAGTAAAGATGGGGACAGCCTCACTTAAAACAAGCAAATCCTCATGTTCCTTTTGCTCTAGGACAAAGGGAACCCTCTCAAAAGCACTGACATTGGCCTCTCCAGCAGAAACGGGGAAGGGCAGAGAGGATGGGACATGGAATGTGCCTGCTAGCACAGAAGAAGACAATGTGCTTGCTGCTTTTTTAAAAGTGGGAAGCAAATAGGTCATCAACAGGGCGCTGCATGTATTCTGCGGGTGGGAGACAACTCCTGTTTGCAGCTCTGTGGCGTGAGACCGCCATGCTCTTGCCCTGTGCCAGTTTCTGCGTGCTCGGGGACATGCAGATGTAGGGGGCTTCGTTTGCCCAGTTTTTCTAAAGTCTTAAAACTTCTACATATTCACACATGTGCACAGATCCACTCACATTCTTATCCGGTCAGCAGTAAAGCCACCCGGTCATTCGAGAATCGTCCCAGATTATTTAAAAACCCTGCAATTGATCGGTACCTGTCTGAGCGCTTCCATGGGTAGATACTGGATTCTGAAGGCCCGTGCAAATCAGCTGCCTTGCACAAAGATGGTCGGGCTATTTGCAATTGATAGTTTGGCTGATTTAGGCAATCCTGACTTTTAGGCAGGATTAGTTCACCAGTTCCCTGCCAAGAAGAGAACCGCATAAACAGAGGATTGTTTAGAAACAAAAAAAGTTCTTGACAGAGAAGTCATGTAAATGGGAAGAAACAGGAAACTAATCTTCCCTTGTTCGCTCTGAAAGAATGCATATCTCTGAGGAATGTTGTAATTATGGATTTAGGAAATCAGTCCAATTTGCCAGGGTGTGAATTTCAGAGTTCAGTCAACCCTGGCAAGCATTTCTACTTCAGTACAAAAACCACCAGGAGTTTAAATGTACCAAAAGAGATTAAAGGAGAGAAAAATCTACTGCCAAGCTTTGCTTTTAGTAAAGATCCTGCAAGGATACTTATTATTGCTTTGGCTGTGAGCCAGATGAGGTTTGTGCATAGTAAAATAGAAATAAGTGGTAACCTGGGTTTTTCCTGTGGGCATCTATTTTTCATAGACTAATGATGGGAAGAGTTAGTGCTCCTGAGCAAGTATTTCCATCGTCGAGATTTTTGCTTATTCACTTTGAAGACTTCAGTAAATAGAAAAATGTCCCCTGCTGGGGGAATGCCACGTTAGCATGTTCTTAGAGAGAAAAGAACCTAAACCCAAGTTCCTAACTATTCTGAAGCAAGCCTGGGCTGGAACAGATCGATAAGCAGAGCAGAGCTGGGGAGAGTGCTAGGTGTGAATACAAGGCACAGCGAGACTCAGGAAGGTGAGTGAAATAGCCCATGGTGCGCATTGCTGACAAGCCCCAGCACGGCCTGCAGAAGGGCTTTCAAAGGCAGGTCATGAGCACTCACAAACCTGCTTAGAAGTGAAGCAGCAGCAGCAGCAGCAGAGAAGAAACCTAAGAAGTCTGATATCAGTGAAGCTCAGGGCTGGGTTAAAAAGAAAGCAAAGAAATTAGCTTGCTGCTTTTCTTCTTTGGCAGTGAACACAGGAGATTTTAGGTTAATTCCACTTCAGAGCTTACAGGCCTTTTAATTAAGGTGGTGATACGAGTGAGAACCTGGAGCTCTTTGATGACCAGTCTTTCATGCACCTTTTTCTACAAGAAAAGTGCAGGTCTGAGGGGAATTGCCGTGCACCAGGAATAAATGCAGTCAGAGTAAGGGTGCATCCTGTACAGGAGAACCCCTATAGAAAGCTGTTAAAATAATCCAGAGCCAGGACCAAGTAACAGGAGTTTCCTGCCTTGTTGCTTGGCCTCATAACTTGGAGTTTGACCTGAGCAGGGAGAATGGAGTGGGGAGAGAACGAGGAAGAGGTTTCTGAGGCTCTTCCCCATCTGAAGACCCTTCCTCCTGGAAAGTCTGTCTCGGCCATGTGGAGCTGGTACAGGCTGGACCTGAGCAGCAAATCCTCCCACACCACTGGGGAGTAAATGTGCTGGAATTCCATGACGTTTTGGAAGGGAAGATGGAGCTCATGAACTCTCTTATGTTCATGACTGGGTATGGGAGCATTTAGTTGAGTATTTGGTTAACTGTGTACCGGTTTGGGTCATCGGGGTTAACATTACGGCTATCCAAAAGGAATGGGAAGGCGTCATGGTGGCTTCAGCTCATGTACATCCTGACAGACCAATTAAGTGTAATTCTGCAAGTTCATTTAACAGCAGCAGTGGAGACACAGCAACAGGGGTTTCATTCCTGCGGGCTCTTCCTCTTTACACATCTGCAGCTCTCGCAGTCCTGTAGTGAAGCAGTGCTCTAGTTCTCTGTTCCTGTCCCGCATGCTGTCGCTCTCTGGCAGCGTGCGGCTGTCGCTGCAGTCCCTTGCTGTGCTTCTGTAGCTGGAGTGGCGTTCCTACAGACAGATCTTGTAGTACGAGTGGATGTCATACACTTCTGCTGAGTTGGATTTTAGAATAATCACATTTGATAGTAATCCTTCAGGCAGCCTTTTAGCTTAATAGAAAGTGTTATATATTTCTCACGCGCGCTTCCATGCTTGAAGACCAAAATAGAGTTATGTAATGGTGACCTTTGTAGGAAGTTTATGAAAGTACTTGGCAACTGTATAAACCTCCTTAGGCTTGAGACTCCAGAGAAATGTTGTTGGGTCACATGAGGACCAGGCTCGGTGAACCTCAGCAGCAGTGCAGGTCACCTAATGCGTAGTATATGATGGGAGCCCTCACTTTCGTAAACTGGAGAGCACAATTTGCTATTTGCCCCAGTGACACTTTGTTCGTGTGTGCGTGACATAATGACAAAAGGCAGATAGATAAATGCTACTTCAAAATACACTAGGAAGATAAGGGTTGCCAGTTTGTCTTCAATGAACTGTGTTATTGGACTTAGACAAAGCATCTACTGTGATAAGTGACATACTACTTTGTGCTCTGAAAGAGTTTGGCCAATTTCCCCATCCTCATTCATCTTCAGTCTTGCCAAGTGCTGGAATGCTCCCAGAAAATATCTCCAGCCTGCCATCGTGGGACCAAGAGGTGTGAGAAATCTGGAAGCGTATCAAAACTGTGTGGCTTATGTATTCAGAACAAGTCCTTGGTTCTGTGCTGATCCCGGGGATGAATAATATTCAGCAACTCTGGGACCAGGGTTAGAATTCAGAAGATGCCTCTGTAGCGATTGTGAGAAAAGGGTTTCAGGGAGAAGCACAGACCCTCAGGACAGACGTTACACTGAAGTGAAAGAAAAAGAAATTATATCTTAAAAAGCAAGTAGGGTGAACTTACCTTAGCCTGTTTGTTAAGGAATTGTAATTTGGCTTTTTTGGATGTCATGCAATTATTTCTCTCTCCAAACAATGGTTATTTTACTAGGGTTAGCTGGACTCTATAGCTCATTAAAGACACATATCTATGACATTCCCTGAACAAGCAGTGGAGGGGAGAACAAGGTGAATGCATCCTGGTGTTGCATATCTGCATACCTGGAGTTGCTGCGGGATGTAGTTGAGGAAAATGGGTTAACTGTGGGTTAAAATAAAAGGAAGAGTTCTGATCTTCCCACGGGGAAAGTCCTCAGAGCGTCAGGCTACACCTACACTGCTAAACAAGACCATGAACTGATCTGTGACCCCAAAGGCAAGTGGCACTGGCTGACTCGTACCAACATGGCCACAGGCTGCCTTCCCTCCTGGGAGATTTGTCTGAAGTCCACAGTGCCAGGAGCAGAGGGGCAGGATCCCTTCATTAATGCCATTCTGCAAGCGCAGCAGCAGTGGCTAATCAGACAGTAAAAGCCAATTTTTCAGGACAGCTTTTAAGTGACTGCGTTTGTATGCTGGTGGGTAATGTGATTCAGTGTCAGTGCTGAGCTTTACCATCTTATAGATGCATTGTGGTGCCCTCTTTACTAAATCCTCCCACGTCCCGAAGCATCAGGGGGGATTGCATGCCTGAGAGTTTGGGGCAATGTTGTGGTAGAGTATTACACCTTTTCTGTTAAACCTCAGTTTCTGTGTGGGCTTGTGCCTTCTCCAGCCAAGAAACATGGATATCCATGTTCTGGTCAGCTACTGAAGTGATATCTGGTAATGATCGTGTCAGATTCACTAAGTTAAATTGCTGTGTGCTGAGCCTTTCATCTCTGGAGTAGGAAGTGTCATGTGCCCTGTGAAGCGGAGCCGTTGCCAGCAGACAGTTTTTATCTGTTATGTTACTCCGTGAGTTGGGTGAAGGTTGTATGAAGGATGTCTAATCCTGTGTTTAAAAAATGTCTCAACCTCTTGCTTAATATTTTTTGAAAATACTCTCTCTTCAGATCTGACTGAAAGTAGAGCTCATTCTTTACCTCTGCTGTATACCTTCTCTCATCTGTGGCAGTACGAGCAGATTTTGGAGACATGATGACTTCATCTGGCGAAGATGAATGACTTCCCTCAGGGGCTGCCTGACAGAAATCTGGAAGGAATTCCAATGCAGGAAATGTATTTGGATCTCTGTGCAGTATTGTTGAGCGTGATCAGGACCATCCTGTATTCTGCATAGATGAGATCCTGGGTGTTCTCCGCCCGGGAGGTGCTTGGAACTTGAAAGCAGCAGTCACTGCAAGAAGCTGCCTGTCTGTGTGGCGACGAGTCTCGGTGCTGGGGAATGCACAGCAGTGCTAATCACAGAATCAGAGGCTAATTTCAGTTTGAAGGAGCCTGTGGAGGTCTCTTCTCTGCCCTCCTGCTCAACACAGGGCCAGCTTAGTTAGACCAGCTGTTGCAGGGCCCTGCCTGGTTCCACAGCCCCTCTGGACCTGGAGCAGTGTTTACCCACTCTCACTGTCACCATTTTTTTTTTTCCATTAGGCCTGGCTGGACTTCCTGGAAGGATCTGAGTCCATCTTCTCTATGGTCCCCCATGATAAAATTGAAGAAAGCAATTACATTCCCCTATACCTCCTAGCTTAGCCTTCCCTAGGCTGAACAAGGGCTGCTCCCTCAGCCCCTCCTTCCACATCAAGTGCTGCAACCCGCTAACTATCTCAGTGGGTCTTTACTGAACTCTCTCCTAATTTTCAGCATCCCTTTTACACTGGGTTGCCAAAAATAGGCACCGTGTCCGGGTGTGGGCAGAACAGAGTCCCCTCTGTAAACACATCCCTCGGCCTGCTGGCAGCAATGTGGCTGGCGGGGCAGTCAGCAGGTGAATTTTAACAGACGAGCTATACGTTTTTTTCCCTTCTGGCTGCCATTTGGTAGTGGTGTCTGGACTTCTGAACGAGAAATTGTGTTGGCAAGATTGTGGGAGCTGCAGAGAGAAAAATGGAGCCAGATGGGTCTCCTCACACAATATTGTCCTAGCTGCTCATAACGAGCTAGCAGCTTCATTCAGGTCGCCCAGGAACAATAAGCTCCTTGTGAGGATCCCCAGTACAGCAGCAAGTTGGCTTTAAGAGTTGCCTTTGCCTTGATCCGTTTAAGTGATATTGTAAGTTAGACTCCTCTGAATTGCCTTTTGGAAGAGCTGATTGCATGGGGAGACTGGGAAGCTGAGTCTCTTGATTCACAAAGCTGAAGCTAGGTAGTGTGAACATGCCCCAGGGAGCCACATTGCCAAAGCTTTGTTGAAAGAGAGAAGAAAGACCACTTCCCTGCCATTGATGTGGTAATGGCCTCCAGAACACTGAAGTGTGGCTCTGTCAATGACGCACTGATCGCTATCTGAAAGTCAGTCTTCTGGGATGTGAATGGAGGCTATTTTGTTCTTCTTCAGTTCATAAATTAGTGCATCTGAGTAGCCAGTGCCTGTGAGCCAGGGAACAGCTCAAGTGGTGAGAAAGCATGGCTTTTCTCATGCTCTGTCTGTGTGCGTTGGCCATGCCTGAGTGGCCTGCTGCTTTTACAAGAAACCCTGTTCTTAAGTGAGTGTGGGTAAAATGGGCATCTTTTATCTGAGTGCCATCTATGTAGGATATCCAGAAGTCAGGATCCCCCCTCTCTCATAGAACAGGCTGTGACCTGGTCAGAGCTGGCGCTGATGCTCCCAGCTCCAATCTCATGCATAAAGGACTTCCCTTCAATGACATACCAGTGGTGACATACCACTGCGGCACCTCTCCGTATAGTACAAATGATGCTAACTTCAAACAGAAATCCCGAGCACAAATAAAATAAAGTGACAATAAAACTAACACAGTAGGATGTTCCAGGGAATCTTTAAACAAAAGTGTCTGCCCAGCACCTGCAGCACTGCAGTGAATTTAGAAATGCTGTTGGTGTTCTCCACCGCTTACAGCGGTTTTGTCCTTTCAAGTCCAGCTTTCTTTTTCTCCTTTTAAAGTTGTTGGCTCTAAAATATTCTACTTGACATTTTCTCTACACTAGCAGGATTTTTTTTGTTGTTGTTGATTCTGGAAGCACTTGAGAACAGGGGAAATTGGCCAAGTCATTCAAAAGTTAAATTAAAATCTGACTCTGCAAATAGCCAGTGTCACTGGTGTGAATAACTTGACTCTCCAGTAAAAGATGCTGAGGGAACGTGGAGAATCGTATCGAACAGAAATGCGACTTAACACATCCAGATAAGAGTAATCTAGGTTTGGCTAGGGTGTCTTCCAAAGAAGATATCGGATATTTGGATCCAAAAATATTGATAGCGATGGAGGAATTGCTGACGCTGTGGGTTAAGATGAGGACGTTCCTAAGCTTGCTCAGCATTGGCTGTTGTGAGCTTTGTAAGACATTCGGCCGGGTAAGAACAGGATTTACGGGTGGGTAATCTGCAGCAGTCATTTTGGAAAGCTTTAATCATGGGTTATTGTTGGTGTCCATAGGTTTTTGTGTGCACCTATGGATTAAAGAACGTATGATATGTCTAGAATTCAGAGAGGGATGTAAACAAGCCTCATGGCACATATAATCTTCTCCTGCTTGGAGGTGCTGCTGATGTTGATCAGAACAACTGTGCCAGTTTCCTCTTGAAAAATGTTAATTTACTGAAAACGAAATACATGAAATGTCATCCCTAGTGAAACATTTGTCTCTGTATCTGTGCCCACATCTTCTGGGGCCAAAGTTTCCACATTCTTGCTTCTTGCAAAGCTGTTGCGGTGGCAGCCTTTCCCCTTTATAGCAATGTTGGGTTTTTTCAATAAAAAACAAACAAAGCTATTTTCCATTTCAGAATGCAAGATGTAATATCTCTGGAGAGATTAACCTTCTTTTCAGAGTTGTTTTTGTGGTTGAAAGAATAAATCTGTTATCGTTAAAATAATAAAAAAAAGAAAAGTCTGCACCTCATTATTTCCAGAAATAAAGCTGACATAATGAGATTTATTAAGAATTTACTTTGGGTGAACTGAAGAGAGATCCAACCCCAAAGACTTTGTGTTCTAGAAAAAAGGCAGAAAGACAATAGGATGGACACAGGGGAAGCTAAAAGAGGGAATTGCTCTCTGATGTTAATAAGAAAATATGTTCTTTTTGGGAAGGACTCTGAGAAGTGGCTTGGCAAACGCGGCAGGAGGAGTTATTCAGACCTCTTTCATGTGCTAGGTGCTTGTCTGAGCTCAGGCGCGTGAGGCAGAGATGTGAGAGATGCACAAAGTATCAGGACTGGCATGGCTGGGGGGAAAGATTTGGGCAGAAATGTAAAGGGCAAGAAGTGTTAACATGATAGCTTATCCTTCCCTGCTCTGCCCCTTCCGCTGGTTCCCTCTCCTGCTTCTCTCCTGGAACTGAGCCCCTGGTTAGCTGCTGGACCCTGTCCTGCTGACACTGGCTCCTTGCTGTGCCACCAGCCTCCTAGGAGCAGCGGTACAAATATTCCTCCACATATCCATGAGAAGAAATGTGATTTGGCAATTGGCAGAGTCCCAGGGGTGCAGGCTTAGTGCTGAGGCAGCAGTTTTTATGAGCAGGCTGGCTTCTCGGGTGCACTACCTGGGATGCCAAATTTCTCTGTGGCTTTTCTTCCAAGCATCCACCCCCTCCTGCACCTCTGTGGGGTGGGTCATTCTTTTTTTCTTTTTTGCTTTCTTTTTTCCTTCCCTTTTACCTTGGGGCCATCAGCAGGTTTGTTTCCTGATCTCTGTGCAGGGTGTCTGCTTTGAAGACAACTTCTCACCTTTTAGTTACTTAAAGAATGTGAAGAATGAGGCCCGCTGGCCCCAGCCTACAAGCCAGTCGGGCTGTGTTTGTACATGCAGTGGAGAAAGCAAGGTGCCTGCAGTCCCTGGGAGCAGACTGTGACCCTGCAAGCACCGCTCGGTGGGCAGCAAAGGAGAGATGGCATGTGCGGAGGGCGGGGATGGACTTTAAGTGCATAGCTGAGCATTTCACTACACTGAAAAATACTCATTGGTAGCGCCAGCAGCAATATAGCCGTATAGCTACAGATCCTGCTCCACCATGTAGAGTTTTAACTTGTTTTAGCAATTAAGTTTTCTTAACAATATTAACTTCTGAGGCAGAGCTATGAGTAAATCAGTCTGGCAAGAGGAGCGAGTTGTTGATCTGGCTGAAGTGGCTCTGGGATATTTGCAAACGCAGGTGGGTTGGCTGGGCAGGAGGGGGTTATTCCCACCCCCGTGTAGCTACCGTGACTGTTGGGGTCACTGTGTTCGTATTTCTTCTTACAACTGTACCCACTGACAGGGTGAGCAAGACAAAAGAGCTTTGGTGAATCCAGCTGTCACAGTGGAGACTGTTATGGGCCCTACTTGTCTGCTGTGCCCCTTGCCAGTAGCTGCTCCCTCATGCCAGGGTGGGCAGCGTGCCGTACTCCAGCCACTCCGGCTCACAGCTGGGTATTTGGGCTTAAACCACAGGCAGTCGTGAGTTTGTACATGAGCCCCCAGGCTCTGCAGTGTGCCGAGGCACAGGCGCAGCGTGCTGAGGCACAGGCACACATTCGCTTCTGCCAGAAAACAACCGGGAACGGGGAATGTCCTAAACTGTCCTCCCTGTTTGCAGGTGCGTGTAACACAGGCTCCTGCAGCGACACTTGAGGTCGTTGTGTTTGTCCGTATGGCTGAAGCAATAATCCAGTTGTCACGTCCACAGAGGCCTTGAATAGACACAAAGGGAGACTCAAAGGGAGGAATTTCTTGCACCCAACCCTAGTTCTTCACAGCTGGAGCGAGCTGCCCTGGATTCCTCTTATGATCAGTGGGGATAAAGTGGGACTTTCAGAGCACATTTGGTACGACCTACTTCCGACACAGGGTGACACCACTCACACCCTGGGCCCATCCGCAGTGCTGGCTGGGCTCGTGCGGGTTGCGCTGGGTGCCTGGCCGCACAGGGTGCCGTTGCATGTTGCTGGAGGAGGGACCTGCGCCCCTGTTTTTGCAGGGGTGTGTGCAGGCGGGCTGTAGGCCGATGAGCGAGCCATCTCCTTGCTGTGAACACCAAAGTCTGCTGCTCAGGAAAGCTTTGCTGATGTGTCCCACCTGTAACCCATGTGTGACTGGCAAACCTAATTACCTGTGCAAATACCCGCAAGGCTGGAGGAGGCCCCACGCTACTGTCTTACCTGGAGAGAGACTAAGCCATCCAACTGCCTCTCCCAGGACATCAGGCCACAGCATCACTTCAGGGCTATGTAGAGGCACAAAACGGGACTAAACCAATCCAAACTCTTACCCCTTCTGTAATTACCCATTTAATAAACCCAAAAACCTTTACTGTCTGGTCAGTCTCTGGTTCTGATTTTGCTTAATATAATCAGTATCTGAGCAAATAACACGCTAGTCACCAGTCAGGCTAGCTGGTATTGTTTTACTCTTCTTTCTCTGTGCTGTACCTGCAAAGTGGTATTCCCTGAACAAACAGCCATGCTGTCTAGGGGATGCAAGTACCCTGACGAGCTCTCGGCTAAAGTATGTGCTCTTCACCTCTTGGCAGACAAGTGCAGCACTCACTGGGTTTGAATAAAATCAGTCCTGCAGTGGAGAGATTCTTGTTCCTTTCTGCACTTGCCCAGGACCCCCTGAAGGATGCTGTCTCCTGAGAGGGGGTAGAAGCACCCATGATGGAAACTGCACTGATTTCACCTACCTTCACCCTTGATTCCCCTTTCAGAGCACAGTTGGAGAGAATCGATGGCTTCAAGGGCACCTGATACAGCTGCTAATCAGTTACTGTGATTTGAACACAGCGGCAAGATGGGCTCAACGCTGCAATTTGCCTAAGGAGATGCTACCTTATGGAGTGGCCGATGAGCTTCAAAAGCTTCAGATCCAAGAGAGGTAAATACTCTGTTTTGTGCCTTTTCACTGTAGATTACTTATCATACAAGGGCTACATATTTGCTTAAAGTTATCTGCCATAATGCTTCCTTGGGGAGACAATTTTGCAAAAACTTCCTCCATTTACTCAGATCACATCTTGGCCATGTATGTGCTGTATTTCCTTTTCGTAAGCCTGGAAATGTCTATGCAAGGTACCTTTTACACTGACTTCTGAGTACTTAGAAGCTGTACGAGGTTGCTTCATGCTGCAGAGGGGTCTTCAGACTCCCTCTGCCAGATCAACAGTGCAAATGAAATGGTGTCAGTAGGATCTGAATATGCATCTGTTTTACTAAGTTGATTACACATCTCTCAGTTATCTATATTCTCTGCATTCCCCACTGTACTGTAATTGGGTTTAATGCCTTTGAGGAGACTTACGGCCAAGAAAATAATCTTGAAGTTCCTTAATTTTTCCTAATTGTATTTATTTTCTTCCTCCTTTGACAGCTCATAAGCCATTTTTCATCCCAGCCTGTAATTTTTGCCTCATCCAAAGCTTTCAAAAGTAATGGGGATTTTTGACCTTTGGGGTCAGATCCCAGAAGAGCTGCATTAATTGAATCTGGGATAAAACCAGACTCTCCGGCACAAATTCACCAAGTGAGCTTAAGAAGTATTTAGCCCCCTAATTAGCCTCTGTCCCCTTTTCTTCCTCTAATGCTATCCCAATGACACAATGCTGTGGTTCCTCCCCTGCTTTGGGACCAAGGTGTTGGATGCAGTGGATTAGCCTGCAGTAGCTGCAGTTCCTTCCCCAATGGGAGCTTCATCCTGTTGCATGAACTGAAACAACAGTACAAAGGAAGAAGTAAAAAAAAAAAAGAATTGAAAAATCCTTATATTAAGAAGAGTTCTTACAACTCCTTGACTTCAAGTGCACAGAACTGTGCAAACAACGCCAGTCAAGGATCTCTGTGAACCGGTTGGTTGGTGTAGGAGGAGCAGGGGGGAAGGGTGGAGGGAAGAGGGTGGCCAGGTTGTATGCTGTGTGTAGGCAAAGCTGTGTGAAGTTGAAAGAGGCTCAAAATTTAGGAAGGCACATAGAATCATAGAATCATAGAATCATTAAGGTTGGAAAAGACCCCCAAGATCATCGAGTCCGACCACTAACCCATCACTGCCAAGTCCACCACTAAACCATATCGTCAAGCACCACGTCTTCCCTTCTTTTAAATACCTCCAGGGATGGAGACTCCACCACCTCCCTGGGCAGCCTGTGCCAGGGCCTGACAACCCTTTCGGTGAAGAAGTTTTTTCTAACATCCAACCTAAACTTCCCCTGGTGCAGCTTGAGGCTGTTTCCTCTCATCCTGTCGCTTGTTACTAGGGAGAAGAGACCAGCCCCCCCCTCACTCCAGCCCCTCTCAGGCAGCTGCAGAGAGTGAGAAGGGCTCCCCTCAGCCCCCTCTTCTCCAGGCTAAACCCCCCCAGCCCCCTCAGCCGCCCCCCAGCACACTTGTGCTCCAGACCCTGCCCCAGCCCCGCTGCCCTTCTCTGGACACGCTCCAGCCCCTCAAGGGCCTTCTTGTCCCGAGGGGCCCAAACCTGAGCCCAGCATTCGAGGTGGGGCCTCCCCAGGGCCGAGCACAGGGGCCCCATCCCTGCCCGGCTCCTGCTGGCCACACCAGGGCTGACACGAGCCCGGGGGCTGGTGGCCTCCTTGGCCACCTGGGCACTGCTGGCTCATGCCCAGCCGGCTGTCAGCCAGCACCCCCAGGGCCTTCTCCGCCGGGCACTTCCCAGCCCCTCTGCCCCAGGCCTGCAGCGCTGCCTGGGGTTGGTGTGACCCAAGGGCAGGACCCGGCACCTGGCCTTGTTGAATCTCATACTGTTGGCTCCAGCCCAACGATCCAGCCTGTCCAGGTCCCTCTGTAGGGCCATCCTGCCCTCCAGCAGAATGATGCTTCCACCCAGCTTGGTGTCATCTGCAGACTTGCTGAGGGTGCACTCAACCCCCTCATCCAGATCATCAATGAAGATATTGAACAGGACCGGCCCCAACACTGAGCCCTGGGGAACACCACTCGTGACTGGCCGCCAACTGGGTTTTACTCCATTCACCACCACTCTCTGGGCTTGGCCGTCCAGCCAGCTTTTAACCCAGTGCAGAGTGCACTAGTCCAAGCCGTGAGCAGCCAGCTTCTCCAGGAGAGTGCTGTGGGAGACAGTGTCAAAGGCCTTACTAAAGTCCAAGCAGACAACGTCCACAGCCTTCCCTTATCCACTAAGCAGGTCACCTTATCATAGGAGGAGACCAGGTTAGTGAGGCAGGACCTCCCTTTCATAAACCCGTGCTGGCTGAGCCCGATCCCCTGGGTGTCCCGCATGTGCTGCGTAATGGCATTCAGGATGATCTGCTCTATGATCTTTCCCGGCACCGAGGTCAGGCTGAGGGGCCTGTAGTTCCCCAGATCCTCCTTCCGACCCTTCTTGTAGAGGGGCATCACATTCGCTAGTTTCCTAGCTGACCAGGACTGCTGATAAATGGTGGACATATAGCCACCTAAACTCTTTGGAGCTGACTGATCCTCACAGGAAGCTAGATCTGGAGGAGTACCATGGCTTTGTAGTTCTGGTTCTGGGAATTCTGTGCTGTGTCTCTTTGGGAAAGTGGCCCAAGATCATCCTCTTCATGCACCAATATCCCAGGCAGTTCTCAGCTATGCTGTGTGGAGGAAGAAAGGCTGTATTTGAAAAAATGACTCAATGCAGATGATTCGCTGAGCCCCAGTAAAGCACTTTTATACTCACATGAGTGATGGTGTGTCTGCCATGCTTCAGTCATTCTGTCCACAAGGTGTTTAACCAGAGGTATTAGTTATTCAGAGTTATTCAGCAATAGCCATGTTTGGCACCCTTTTTTAAACTTTTAGTTTCCACCCCCCCCCCCGCAGAAAGACCTGCACATATGCAGGCTGCTGCAAGTCTTGAGGAACTGCAGAGCTTGCAGGTGATACTGCATGAGGGTCCTGTTAGGATCTCGCCCAGGACTGCACAGGAGATCTGGAACCTCGGGCCGGATGAGGTCTGGCTGGTAGAACCACATGCAGCCCTGTAGCCTCTGTGCCCACGCATGCCCGTGAGCCAAACTCCTGCAAGGCTGCAGGCTGCCACGGTCCTTGGGTTCAGAGTAATTAACACAGTCGCCTTGCTGGCCTGCTACAGTCATGCAACATTTTCTCCACTCATTCATGTGCAGGAATTCATCTAATGGGATTCTGGGCACAGAAGAAGACTTATCCCTGAATGCTCAGTGCAAATGCAGGAGAGCTCTGGGCTGTGTGGTTGGGGTGCAGCGTAGCTCAAAGCCTTGCTGTCTTGAGGAGCAATCGCGTGTTTCGCAGCAGAGTCAAGGCTTTTGTCAAAAACAAAAGAGAGGAAGCGGTGGTAATTTTGGGGTTCCTTTGGACTCTTGCATCGCTGTACACATCAGTCACCTTAATCCAGGGTGTTGTGCTTGACTGGACTTGGCACCATTTGCCTGATTTCTCTCTCTTACCCTCATTGGTGAAATGTCTTGGGTTTTTTTTTTAGCATGGAGATTGGTGTTTCTAGTTCAGAAGCCACGTGAGATTAGAGGAAATTTTGTGGGAAGATCTTGACCACTCCCAAGAGGTAACTAATTTACAGCTTTGTGCAAGCTGATAGCCCATATCTTTAGCATCCTGCCAATGTAGCCCTTGAAGCCTGTAATATGAAGGAGTAACTTCATATATGGAGCTGAACTTCTCAGTGTATGTGGTGGAGATTTGAATCTGATTTGAAATGGACTGTGTGTCTGGCAGAGTGGATGACGACATCATACACTGCCTGTTTGGGGAGGAATAAAGCCATCAGAAAGTCGATGATCACTGCTTCCTGGGTAGCAAGAAGGATGCTTTCAGCGCTGTGCTCTTGGTGTGGAAGCGGAGGCAAGGTCCCACTCGGCATGGCTGTTGTAGGAGTCTGCACACCCATGCTCATCTGCTGCCGTGTGTGGTCTGGGGCTCTCTCCTGTTCCTGCAGAATGCGCAGTTGTACGCAGATGATTTGGGTGCTCTCTTTTACTTTATGTTCTTAGTGCAGGACTGTCCTACTGGTGTCTTTTGTCAGAATTGTGAACTCCAGCTAACAGTTAGGACCTGTCACTGGCTGCCTGGTTAATGCTGACACGTCACTAGGGGATAAGGAGACCTAATGAGGCATTTTGAGAAGACTAAGCCTGAGACTGAGCGAGGTTACCTGCTCTAACTGGTTTATCATCAGGTTTGTTGTCTTCAACATTACAGCAAATTTCCATCTCCTGGAAGAGGTGTTTATGCAAAAACTGCGGCTTTCATAACTAGAAATCATATTTTTGGAGCGTAGATTGGGCTAACTTGAATTATGTAGAAGTTGAATGAGAGCACGGTGTATTATTATTTTTTAATGCTGATGATTTTGGGAGGGTCTCACAAATGGCCAGTTCATGTGCTGAGTTTCACGGATCTGATCCTTCTCCTAGTGCAGATCTGCACTAGTTCATGTTCAAGCCCCACGTAACCTCAGGAAATATGACACAGATGTAATTGTCCTCAAAACACTGTCTGCAAAGGCCCACTTCTTCAAACAGTACATGGCTTTCTGGGGGCACAGGAAACTCTTGTTGGTCTAAGGCATGCTTCTGCTTAGCGCTGATGCATTGCTGGAGCTGCCCTCCTCCTCTCTCCTGAAGCTGCACCAGCCGCCAGTTGGGAGCCAGAAGGTTTTTCCGTGAGGTGTAACCCCTCAAAACACAAAGGGGTAGTTAACAGGAGTGTGACTGAGCCACAGCCTCTGTGCATCTGGAAGGATAGAACAGCACTACATCTCTCTGCTCTGGGAATCCTGGGTTGTGTACGGGTGGAGAGAAGGCCTACCAATTAGGATGTGCTCTGCCACTCATGAGGAGTTGTGACAGATGAGTAGACCCCTTTGTGCCCCAGTTTACTCATGCAGTCATGATACCTGCTGCAGTAGCTGCTATCAAATCAGCAGAGCCATGGAACCTAATAAAGCAGTCTGGCTGCCCTGTTCATTGAGGTAACAAAGCAGCAGGTTCCCAGAGAGGGTGTTCACGCTGTAGGGAACTAGGTGGTACCAGCATATAAATGACATCATCTCTGCCGCTGGTCACACCACATGTGGCTCCTGAACTCTGCAGGTGAGAATATTCCTGGAGACCTGAGACTGCACACCTTCATTAAATATTTTACACAAATATTGACTTCCCCATGCACACAAACCCACAGAAAAGAGTGTTTGTACAGTGAAAGCTGCTATGCTACAAAATTAGTCACACAGTCCCCTAAACATAAGGTTAGTAAATAGTTTCTCAAATAATAAACCATTTCAAGTCTCTATGGGAAAGAGACGGTCCAGAAATTTTTATTAGTTTCTTTCCTCTGATTGCATCATCTGCCTGAGATACCACCGCAGGACGCTGACCTTCCAGTTACAAGGCCATTTCAAGGGACTCTGCTGCATTTTGTAAAGAAAATGTGCTGTGTAAGATCCTGCTGTAGGAAATCAGTTAGCTCATTTCTGCAGGCAGCTCCCAACATTCCCTGGGTATTAATACACAGATACTGAATTTCTCTGTGTGGTGCCATCTGAAACCCGAATGGAGGGAGTAGCACAAGCAAGGTCTGCAGGTTCAGCTGGCTGTCTCCCCCTAAATATAGAAGGTTTTGAAACTATTTCTGAACTTTTCTCATTTTATCCCTGTGTAATGTAGGACAACTGTTCTTGTGCAACCTATGTGGACATTTTACAGGAAGGGGATGGAGGAGAAGAAGCTGCATAGCATCAGGGAGGTCCCTGAAGCCTTCCCAAGACATTGCACTATCAAATGATGAGGCAGATTCACCCATTCCAGCTGGCAGTGATCTGAGCATGGAGCAGGCTGAAAGTCTCTTTCTGAGCCAGTTTATGCTGTGGGGAAGTGCAAAGCTCCTGTTCGGACACAGTGCTGGTCGGAGCTGACTCCTCTGTTATGTGTTACACTGTGGGAGCTAGCAGACTTCCATGTTAACCTCAAGGGCAAAAAGCAGTAAATCTAAAATGCGTTGTCTCTGAATGTGGAAACAGCTGCCCAACCTTGTCATCCAAGTTGCATCAGTTCTGGGAAAGAGAGCTGAGCTTTGAGGCCAAGGCTTAGGACTCTGACTCCAGCAAGTGTTTTGGTTTGGGTGCTCTCTGCAGTGCTTGTACGTGGTGAGGTCTGGGATACCTTACCATTTCTGTGGTGGGAATAAAAAGAGAGGATGAGTCCAGGTAGGGAGGCTGAGATTACAGGGGCAATGAGGAAAGGGAGGTAAGAGAAAAAGTTGAGTGGCATGGGGAACTAGAGGCCAGGGTGAAATAAGGGGCTTAAGACTTCCTGATGTTCCTCCAATCCAGGATTTCTTCTCATTGCATGGCTTAAAGCTGTTGCATCTGGTTCTGTGCAGGGTAGAAGAGGCCACAAAAGCAGATAATTATGAAGAAAGTAAGAAGAAGGACTATTACCAGCTTCCTATTCCACGGGCAAGTATTCACTTCCTGCAGACATGGGAAGAGACACTGCAGTGCTGGGAGAAGGTGCTGCAGGTGAGTGTTACTCTGATATTTACTTTGCAGGATCAAGGAGCAGAAACTCCATAACAGGCTGGTACGCAGGGTTGTATGTGGGCTGCTGCCATCAAATGTCTCCCTCCCCAAGTCAAGAACAGCTGCTTCCTTTAGGCTTGTCTGATTTGGGGAATGTGCCAGGAAAGGTCCCCATGGCGGGTAGCTCAGGTGTGCTGTGAAAGTTACTTGTCTCTGTAGCAGTCTGCACACTAGCAAAGAAATGCAGTTGTTGGAAGGGAAACGCTTGTGTTCTGGACAGGGACTGTCCAGGCTACTTTCAAGTGTAGACAGTCTCTAAGTGAAGAGCCTTTTGTCCATGTTGCAGCCTGGGCAAGTTGTTGGCATTGACATGGAGTGGAGGCCTTCGTTCGGCATGGTCGGGAAGCCCCGTGTCTCCCTGCTTCAAATTGCTCTGAAAGATGAGGTGTTCCTGCTTGACTTGCCACGGCTCCTCGAGCAAGCTGAGACGGAGGGTGAGAAGGAGAAGCTGCCCCACTTTATCCAGATGCTCTATTCAGATGCAGCCATCACTAAACTAGGTAACGTGCGTCTCATCTCTCTGCCTCGGGTCTTTACACAGCTTCTTCTGTGTAATTCCTAGATCCTCCTGGGGTTGTCATTCCCTAAATTCATTTTTCACAGAACCAGCTTTTGTAGCCCGAGTATTCAAATACTGCCATGCCAGTAAGCAGGGTGACCAGTGTAACTGGGAATGATAGAATTGTCTCCCCATTTCAGGTCAGGCCCAAGATTTCTGATTTAGACTCTCCCCTCAGACTTGGAGTTATCTTAGTTCCGTACTGAACCCTGACTTGCACCCAGCCTTCAGTGGTCTAGGGAAATCTGCCATCCAGAGCTTTCTGGATTTGCTGGCCCTGTCCCAAAGCTGCTGTGCTGGACACCAGAGCTCTCCAGCTTACCATACCTAGTTTTAGATTCTGTTTGGAGGCTTTTGCAGGAGTTATTAAACCCGGAGTTCAAGGCCAAATTCGTAATTACCTTTCACTGACCTAGCAGATTTTAAGTTGATCTTAAACTCAGCTTTTTTATCCACCTCTTCTGTCCCAATCTTGATCTGCAAGAGTATCCCTTAGGAGCAGGATAGATGGGAGTCTGCCTTTCCACCTGTCTGAACAGTTGTTCCACCGATGTTTATACATACATTGTCAGCATTTTGTCTCTGAACTAGAAAAAGCTGCAGTGCATTAGCCATGGTTTGAGTTTTCCTACCTGTGTGATTTGGGCTTTTGTTTTCTCCAGGTTATGGGATGTCTGGAGACCTTAACAGCCTTGCAGCCACGTGGTCTGCTTTGAAAGACACGGATAAGCAAGCGCAAGGTGTGGTGGACTTACTTAGAGTAGACAAACAAGTAAGGATGAACACATGAAGACATGGAAAATTGTGTCTCCTCCGTGAGCTCGTAGATAACTGTCATGAATTCACAGCATTGTCTTTTTGTATCCTGTATTGGCAGGGATACAGCTAAATGAGTAAATAGACCTTTTCCACTTGGGGTTTCCAGGGTAATGTAATTCTGTAAAGAAAGTCAGAAGCATTTCGTTTTCGTCAGCTAAAAAGTTAGAGCTTGATACACTAATAACATTTTTCATAGCCTTTACAACAGCTATGAAAAAGCAATTGAAATGGAGGCATAGCTCCTTTCAGCTAGGACAGAGTTGCTAAGGACAAGTCTTACTTGAACTCAGTAAGAGAAAATTCTTATAGAAATTCTGATGTTCCAAGATCGTGCAGTATTGGAGCAGATATTATGGAGTTAAAGATTTGTAGAGAACTTGCAATGTTTGTAGGAGGGCTGCTGGTGGATTCAGCACAGGAATTTCTGTTTAGCTGAAGTACAGCTGTCTCTGGATTTGCTCACAGTAGTTTTTAGCAGTCTGCAGAAATGTTAAAGACCGCCGTTTTAACGGGTAAAATTTACAGACCATGTTTAAAGCTGTGAGTTGAGGTGAACCCAGATCTTTGGAACTGATAGCTTAACCTGGGAAGTGCTTCAGGGTCAGAAGTACCTGCCAACAGTTATTGCCTCAGCTTGATCTGAGACATGGCAACTGCAGAAAGGCCATTGCCCACTGAGTTACAGGAACACCTCTTCTCCCTGGAACTGGAAGGAGAAAGGTGCTGAACTACTGCTGCTATACTTTTATTGAGCTGGTGCCCAACAGCCTCCAGCATGGCTGAGCACCCTGCAAACCTCTGAGAAGTAACAGTCACAGCCCTCCTGCTCTGACACAATGCTGTATGATAACGTGCTTTTTTTCCTTCCCTGGCTATGAAACAGATTTCTTTCCAGCAATTGTGTTTGTTAAACAAGTAAGCAGATACCATATATATCTAATGCCATCCCAGCCCTTCTCTGAGACAACGGGATTCAACATGCCAGACAAAAGATAAAAATGATAGGGTTGCTGCGTGGCCCACTGGAATACAAGGTGTTGTAGAAATTGTTTTATAACCATGTGTTTTGTATCTTTTTCTTTCCATCAGCTGCAGAAGAGCTCCATTGACTGGAAGAAGGGTGACCGGAAGGTCAATGTACTGTCCCCGGAGCAGAGCTGTGAGGATAGAGAGTTGAGGCAGCCGGAGAAAGGACTCAGCCTCTTGGTGCAACATGTGCTGGGGAAGCCTCTAGATAAAACAGAGCAGCTGTCTAACTGGGAGAAACGGCCTCTCCGGGAGGAACAGATCCTCTATGCAGGTCTGGTCACTGACTCCGTGGCAAGGTGCTACAGATTGTCCGTTACAGGCTGTGTTTGTCTGCTCCGTATCACTAGGAAAATCATTAAGTAACAAATGAAGAAAATGGCTTTGCAGATTAGTTCCTGTTCAGAGAAGCCAGCACATGTTGTGTTTATCCTTTTGTGGACGTGGCTTTAATGGTTGAAGTTTAAACTGTCCAGTGATTCATTATTTCCCTTATGAAAGAATTCCTGTGCTTTGCAGATTTTGTCTGATGAAACATCACCTCAGTGGAAACTCCTCTCAGTAACTGAAAGGAAGAAAGTCCACTTCCTTCTGCCTCTCATTTCACAGCCTGTCTGGGAAACAAGCGCTGTGTCTATTTGTCATAGTGAAGTGCTTGTTAGAGTAGGGTTAAAGATGGGTAGACGTGGTGTCAGCTGCAGCACAGAGCTGGTACTGTGGAGGGACTAGTGGAGTTTAATGCTGATTATCCCAGAGTCAGAAGTCTGGGACTAAATCTTTTCCTGAGGCATCAAAGGACAGTCTACTGAAGAGAACTAGCCCTTTGTTAAATTCAACTATCCTTGAAGCTGACACAGTTCCCACAAAAGTTAATCACCAGGACTTGTAAAACTGGCTTGGAGACAGACAGTTCCCGTTGCAAGGAGCAGAGGCCGCATGGCAGTGCGTGTGGGCAGGCGATTGCAAACAACTCAGTTTAAGATATTGCATGTAGTAGGGAAGTTACCTTCCCGTAGCTGGAATGTGATAATAAAGTGCGGGCAGCCGCCGCTCAGTAACAATGCAGAGTGAGGTGGGTTGGCTGAAGCTATCGTGTGGTGGCTTGAGCAGGCACACTACAATTTGTATTACATTAGAGTCAGAGACAGCAGAGGGCCTGTCGCTCTTTGAGCTCCTTCGCCTTGACTCTTTGTGTTTGGGTGTTAAGTTGTGATGCTCACTGAACCAGAAAGAGTGCAGGGTGCAACATCAGTAAGTTGGAGCTTCACAGGCTGGTTGCATGCAGTGCCATTTACAAAGGTGAGGGCTCTTCCTTGCATCAGGAAAGCAAAAGTTTTACTTTTGAATGAAACCAGATGAGGCTCTTATTCCCTTAATTTCAGCTTCAGATGCGTACTGTTTGCTGGAGATCTACGAGAAACTCTGTAAGGACCCAGCAAGCTTTGGTCTGAGTTCAGACCTGACAGAGAGTCTGGTGGGAAAGCCAAGCGTAAAACCCAGGGCAAAGAAGCAGCTGCATAAACAAGAAGTACCGTCACCTTCTGGACAGGTTTGTAAACATCTTCAAAGAGCTGCATGTTGCTCAAGACCCCTGCAAATCATATGTTGCCTTGTCTCTCAGTCACACTGTTAGCTATGCCTGGCGTGCCTGTTTGTAGTCTGTTCTCAGGACAATTGCAGCAAACATCTTCCTCGCTCCTCCCCTTTACTGGTAAGATGTGCTTTCTCCTTCGCCCTGGTTCAGCATTCCCTGCAATTTTAGGTTCATCTTTGCAAAACGTTGGTGCAGATCTGTGTGGCAGAATCCAGCTAACCTTGCTGGTAGAAATGCTCCTGCCACATTTCCTTAGTGGTGTGGGTCTGAATTCTGTGGCCTATGTGTTGCATCAATGAGGTTTCAAAACTGACTTCTTTACTTTTGCTTTTAACTGAGCTTCCAGACTTTGGTTTCACCTTGAGAATGCCTCCTTTATTGCGTCTGGAGCAGAAGTCCGTAAAGTTAAAAATGAACAATCGATCAAAAAAGTCTTTCTGCTGATGGCTTTTCTCTGTCTCCCTGCCCACCACCACATACTCCATTACCAGCCTCCTCCTGCAATGTATGTTGTGACAGAGCCATAAAATTCCACTGGCCACAACTTGGAGCTGTGTGACTCTGCTTAAATATCTTGGAATGTGACTGCTCCGTCTCTCCTACTAATAAAATTTTACTTTTAAAATGCGACCATCTGGTTGTTTATGCGCCTATGAAAACATTAGCAGAAAAAGAGTTTTATTTATTAACTGTGAAGACTCACTATGGCCGTGTATCATTCTGAGTAGTCCCAAAATTGTATTTACCTCCTGAAGTCAATACTACCTTCCATGGTTGGACTGAGATGCTATTGATTATAGCCACCTTTTCAGGATCCTCCTTACCAAGTGTGTGTAAATGTACAGTATCACATTAGTCTTAGGCAGTAAAACACAAAGCTGCTCGGTAGTTTCCTCAGCACTCTGTGTTCATGGGAATGTTGTATGTTACAACAGATTTGACTGGCTGCTGAAGAGATGGGAAAAGTAAGTACTTCAGGCTTGAATTACCTTGTGAACTCATGGGTCATCTTTGTGGTCTGTACAGTCAGACTCATTAACCGAGAGGTGGTTGGTAAAACCTGGACTGGGGCTCAGAAGAGCAGACTTCTCCTGACTGCATCCTGCATGACTCCAAGCTCTCTTTCCCAGTGTTTCCTGGGCTGCTGTCTGAAGTGGGGCTAATGACACTATTCTCCTTTATAAGCTTTTTGCTCTCTGTTGGCATGAAACATGAGAAAAAAGCTACGTATGACATTGCTGGCCATTGAATAAACACTAGCTACGAGCCAGCTGCTGCTCCTTCACAGCTGTTTGAATAGAAGCAGCAGCACAGGGTTAGTGTCTTCCAACTGCCTCAACATCGAAAGGTCAGCTTGATCCATTATCACAGCACTCTGATGTTTCAGGACACAGCTGCATCCACCAAAGTCCTTGCAGGAGCCGGTGACAGTCCAGTCTACCCAGTGCTGCAGAACTTTGAGTGCATGTACCAGCTTCGGGGAGGTGCAGCACCTCTCAGATTGAGCTGTCAGATCTGAGCTCGTTCACGTGGTCAGCCCAGGTGTGTCTGCAAGGTGTGCTGCATTTCCAGGCCTGAGGCAACTCCTGCAGAGCTGGTCTGCAGTGCCACAGTAACTCTGGTTCCAAAGAGACCGTAGCCCTGCATAGTTGGTGGCTGTGTCCTTCAGTCATCCCAGCTGATTCAAGTTCCTGGAGGCAAAGCTGAATATTGGAGATTCCTTAATAACTTCCCTTCTCCATGAATTTAGCTATTGTACTTCTGGGAGCCTACCAACGACAGAGTCTCCAGCTGCAGGAACTCCCCCAGCAGCAGACATTTGAAATAAAATAAACAGAATTCAGACACTGCCTATTTTTAAACTTCCCAAGATAACAACGTTGACGTGGTTGCTTTGTCTACCTGTTTCTGCCTCTGTCTGTCAGATCCCTTTCCCAAACCATAACTTTGGCACATGTATATTAATTGCAGCCTAATTCACTAGGGGAATAGCAGTCTTGAAGATGTGTTGCTGTGACTTCATGAAAATGAATGTCTGTGTAGAGCAAAGAAGGCCAGGTTGGCATTTCTCCAGAGAAAGGCTGCAGGTCCCCAGTTTGGGCGGCCAGCTGGCCAGTGAGTGAATAGATAATTCAGAGTTAGCCCCATCATGTGCTGCCTCCTGCCCAAGTGGTAGGTGGGCGATGTAGAAAAGACATGAAGGAAGAACTAGAGGTGTTGCAGAGCACGGGGGAGGTTGTAATACAGGTGGTAGGGGACAGTTGGATTTGCTATGGTGGGTGAATGCAGGGAGGCAAAACACAAATGTACTGGAAACCAGCCTTCTGTTCTGCTTCTTACGGATCTCTTGCCTTTCTGTAGCAATGCAAAGGATCCAAAAAGGAGACCTCATGTCCCCCTGCTCCCATCTCCCCAAAGGAGTTCAGTGTGGTCTGCGATAACATGCTGCAAGGCCTCGGGCGCTATCTTCGCTGCCTTGGTGTAGATGTCCGGATGCTGGAGAATCAGGATGACCATAGGAAAGCTGCTGAGGTCAGTCGTGTGTGTGTGTGTGTGTGTGCGCGCGTGCGTGCGTGTGTGTGTGTGTGTGTTCATAGCTCCCATCTGTGCTCCTTGGGGAAGCCCTGCTGCTTACTGAATAACTGCAGTGGTTACTCACTCGCGCTGATCAGGCAGGAGCTGCCCAGTGCATCCTGTGCCCATGCTGAGACCCAGTCCTCTGGTTCAGTCTGAGAAGCTGTGCCACGTGGTGTCTGGCATCAGCTAGGCCCTACAGCAGTGTGTGAGCCGAGGCCTCTCTTTCCAGGAGGTGGGAGCTGAGCACAGAGTGCTGTGCTCTCACACCTTATTTGTGTCGGTGTGTTAGTGTCATTGACAGCTGGGATGTTTCAAGTCATTAGAGGACCGCAAGCAGAGTGTAAAGGTGTGACCTGCAGACTCAAGTGTCTTTATGGGGAGGTGGTGGTAGATTTGCAACAAGACAAAAATCAGGAAGGAACCCAAAATTCGCTTAGTTTCTAATGGACTCCAATTTGTGCTCACAGGGAAGGTATTTGCCTGCCTTGTGCCTTGGTCAATTGAGCAGAACCATAATCAAAAGATGGCTGTGCAATATGAAAGGGAAAATTCCCATAATAAGTTGCCATATAATGTCCTGGCTGGCTACCACCTTGTGAGATGACTCAAAGGTGTTCGGCCACAATTTGAAATGAAATGTTTGGGAAAGGAAGAGTCTCTAACATACGTGGGGACAACGAACGTTGATCTGGACTCCCATAACAACTTTGACCCTCTGCCTCTCAGAGAAGAGACACATGCTTCTTCATTTCAGACATACTTCTGCCATGCCAGAAACGGAGATATCTAGCCCACACAGTGAGTCGCTATCAAATGTGCACTGATCACCCAGCCTGGTTCACAGGATGTTTCCTCTTCAGATGTCTGCTTGGCCTGAGTCCGGGGCAGGCTCTAACTTCTGCAGAAATAATTAATATCTCTTCTCTGCCAAACTTGCACAAGTCATTTAAACAAACTAGTTCTCACTGCCTCCCTCCAGAGCCCCGTCTCCGCTTCTCATCCTGATACCTTATCGTGCTATGGACAGGATGTTTTACATTGCTTTCTCTATGGTGACTGGACAAACATCCTTTCACTATCAAAAGCCCTTGGAGTGTTACTGTATTGCAGAGCCTTTGATCTGTGCTTGGGTAATCAAAGATAAAAATAGACTTCTCCTGCTTTATATCTGACTAGTCCTGATTTAATAAAAGTTGAATGTTGACCATCCTACGCCCAAAAACTTGTAACTGTTATTGCAAAAGCCAGGAGAAGGGTTTGGATTCTGGCCACTGAATACACGACAGACAGTTCGGGTGTTGTCCCAACACAGTCTCAAACTAGTGTCACCATGAACACGTAAATGTGTACAGAGGTAGTGTTTGTTCTTCATTAAAGTCACAGAATCACAGAATGCCAGGCTGGAAGGGACCTCAGCGATCATCTAGTCCAACCTTTCTGGGAAGAGCCCAGTCTAGACAGGATGGCCCAGCACCCTGTCCAGATGACTCTTGAAGGTGTCCAACGTGGCTGAGCCAACCCCTTCCCTGGGGAGATTATTCCAGTGGTGACTGTCCTCACTGTGAAAAATTTCCCTCTCGTGTCCAATGGGAATCTCCCCAAGAACAACTTGTGTCCATCCCCCTTGTCCTCTCCATGCGACTCCGTGTAAAAACGGAGGTTCCATCTTCTTTGTAGCTACCCCTTAAGTACTGGTACATGATTTATCAGTCATATTACACACCTCCTTGTGCCAAGAACTCCTGAATCACCTGGCTTTCGCTCCTTATTCTCATTCCTGTTGCTTGTTAAAGTGACTTCAAGTATTGGTAGGCAGGTAGGTCTTGTCCTTCACCCTCTATTGTTTGAGATCGAACTTAAACGCCTGAGAGCTTTGTAGGCTGTGCGTGGGCAGCTGTTTTGTTTTTTTTTTTCTTTTGTCTGTGTGTGGCAGTAATTGGTTTGAGAAAACCCATTCCCAGGCTGAACTTGAAGTCAGTGTCCTGTGTACTGCTTCGTGTTGTGCTGCTATTATTGGCTAAATCTTTTATCTTGGACAACAGTTGTCATGGCAGGTTTATCAAGCCGGCTCTGCAATCTCAGATCTGCCAGCCCATGAGAGCAGGACCCGACACCACAAGCCAGTGCATTCCCCTGCTTGCCCACATTCAGCTGCTGTGAGATGACACTGGTTTGCATTCTGCGTATTTAATGGTGCTATTTAATTAGGACTTGAATCGAGAAGTGACTGATTAAAAGTTACCTGTCGTAAGCGTAGACACAGAAGAATCTTTAAAAATGGAAAAACAGTGGAAAATCATACTGAAGATTTCTCCAGTTAAATCTGTCCTCATGTTGAAGGCAAAGAGCTCACAGTCCATCCTTACAAAAACATTTTAGCCTCTGTTGATGAGCACCAGCCTCCCTGAGAAGAGCAGCTTTATGTCCAAGTACGGGTCCTGTGTCATTTCCTAAGTCTTCTCATTTGGTGGGGTGGCAGTAACACTTTTACCCTTTTACGTTTATATCCTAGCTGCTGTAGCACAATGCACACAAGTATTTGGCAAAGCAGGTATGCAGCTGGGGGGTGAAATTGGTACCAGATGTGCCAGATGAGCTCCTTTACCTGACTTTAGCAGCCTGTGCATTGAGAGCTGGGGGATTCACCACATGCTTTCCCTGAAACGTGTTCTTGCCTCGCAACACTGCTCCAGTCCTGCATCTTGCGTAGGAGCCCCTTCTGGAGAGCTTTGGGTAGTGGCCCAGGCTGGCCCGATCCTGGCTCCCTGCTGTGTGTTAAAATAGGGAAGCCTCTCTCGAGAAGGGCTGTATGCATTCAGCCATTCCTCACCAGGGACTCCTGACTCTATCTCAAGGTAAAGAATGGCTCCATCTAGTAAAGAACGCAGAGATTCGATCTCTCTTATGCAGCATCCTTCTGTGCGTGCAGCTGCCATTGTGGAGGTAAGCCAACCCTCTGTATTTGCACTTACTCCTATAAGCAACATGTTATTTCCAATTAATACATTTTCCTTTACTTAAATCATGCCCTGTGCCTGTTAAGTTTCTAGCCGGGTCTTCCAGCTTGTCTTCTGCAAACTTCTCTTTGCAGGGAATCTTAAACCTATCTTTTGGACCTTCTAGATGGATAATTGGAAGGAGGTGGGAAAGTTTCAGTGGGCGTTCCTCTTTTCTCTGCAATTTTGCAGAATCAGGTAGAGCAGTGGGATGATTCCCGTATTTAAGGATCACCAGCCAGCCTGAAGTGACTACAACAGACCTTGCAATGTTGTACTTCAGGAATGGAGCAGAAGCTTATCAGAAAATTTTGGTAGTCTTTTAGGTCACTACTTTCTAATAGAAGACTTGGTGGAATCTCAAAATCCCTTCAGTTGAGTTTTGTTTTTTTAATGGACTGTGCTCTTGGTCTTCAAAATCATCCTCATCTCTAAGAATAATTTGCACGCTAAGGCAAACCTGGTATCTTTTGAAGTGTGATAATAACCAGAAGGCTGGTAGAACTGGCTTTCTGCAACTCCCTTGGTGTAGAAGGTTCCCTTGCACAGTTACACCTACTCCCCCAAAACTCCAGGTGAACCGGTCAGTTGGAGAGGAGGGCCAGGCTTGTATAGATCTCAGGAGCCAGCTGGAGCAACGTGCACCTTGATCTAAATTGCCCTGGACTGGTTTGGAGCCATGGGACACAAAGGGGACTTCTAATACTGCAGTAAGCAGAGTTTTGTGTAATGGGGGAATCTCATCTCTGATCTCACCTCAACTTCGAACGTCTCTTTCCATATTCTTGATGTAAAGGACATTCTTCAGTTTGCTAGTTTTTCTCCTCCCCACCAGTCTTGGAGTAATTTTGCAGAGGACAGATGAAGAACTGTTCTGTCTTTAAGATCAAGACTTCGCTTTTGATGTTTGGTCAGCAGGAAGTGGATGTCTTTCATTGGAGACCTTGGTACAAATGGGTCTATGTTAAGAAACAAAATTGGGTTGATGATTTGATGTGGTACTTAAGGCCACATTATGAAATCATGCAATAACTCTGTACAATTTATGGTTTTCAGGAATGCTGAAGAGAAATCTAGGGTTGAAATAGCAGCAGTATACCAAGCACACTGCAGGACTGGACTGTATTCATAGCTATTAAGCTTTTGGTTTACTGTCTGTTTTAAAAGAGCCTGAGATAACAGATAGGGGGCTTCAGCGTTGGACTGAGGTTTGTGATCGACTTATCTAGCAGATCCTTCTCTGGGTGATTTTCTAGAACACATCCTGGAGCAGATGCTTTCTGTCTGGTCCCTTTTTGTCTGAACTGGGCCCTTGGTGGCCTAGGCTCAAGATCACTGCTTCACCTCTGCCACCGCAGGGGGTCACAGCTTTCCCTGGAGTGCTGCCTTGCAAACGGAACACTGCAGTTTGCCTCTTCAAGGACACGTAGCATTGCCCGAGATGTGTCATGTGCTGCCTTGGCAAATTCTAAATTTTAAATTACAGATCTACAGCCTTGTGCTGCTGTTTCTCAAAACCTTCTTTGGCCTTAATTCAGGATCCTTTAGGTTGACACAAATACTTCTGCTGTGGGTGCTGGCTTCAAAGCATAGGGTCTCTGCCGTCTCTCATCATTTGTTGCCCTTCCAGGAGTAATTCATTTGAGCTTGTTCGTCTCTGCAAGATGAAAGTTGGCTGAACAGACAGACACGTTAAGAGCTAAATGCTAATACCAAGTTATTAGGGAGTGCTTTCTATCCAGAAGGCCTAAGCCTTTTCCAGAGGAAGTTGATATTATCTTTTTAATAGGTTGTGAAACTGAGGCCAATGCCCTCTCTGCAGCCCTTGGGATGTGGAGCACAAGTCCCTGACACCCACCCCAGCACAATCCTCTGATGGTTCTTTTTGTTTTATTTGCCTCTCCGAGCACACGTCTCCCGGATGGTCCCAGCGTTGCCTTCCATTATTTCTTTCAGAGGAAAAGAAGGAATTGTACCCTGTTCTCCAGCACGCATCCTCCGTGGTTTCAGTCAGATGTGTGCTATCACGTGGCTTTTCTAGCTCTGCATGCTTCTCCCGGTCCTTGTTCCAGAGGCGGAAAAACATGCTGGAAGAGTTATTGCTCTTCTCCTTTTTATTTGATGTTCTTTGCCTGTCTCTGCAGAGCCATTTAGATAAGGGGATTTATCAAGCTTGAACTAATTAACCCCGGATGCAGGAAGTCAGAATGGAGTGCTCCAGCTATGAAATCCTCAGACTTACCCTGGAGTACACATGGGTCTGAAGGAATTTCACATCTCTCTTCCCTTGTTGGCAAATCACTGTGGTGAACTTTTGTTGTTGCCTTACTGGCCTTCTCTCACTAATGTGCCATGAGGGTGGTTTGTTGGCAGGGCTGTTCAGTAACCCAAACTGCATGTACCAGGATTGCATGCAGCACGGGGTGCCTCTGCTGTCACTTAAAGGTTCCTGCTCTTGGGGATGTTTTTTTTCCTTAATTGAGAGAGGGGGTTGATTTTGATAGAAATACAGTAATTTTGCCTGTAGGAAGATGCTTTAGTTGTTGCCAATCACTTTCTCAGTGCAGAACTGGCAGCCAAAGAGTGACTTCACAAAAAAGGGAGAGAAGCAGCTACCTGAAAGGTCAGGACAGGAAAGAAATGGTTGCTTAGTTGACTGCATGGAGATTTGTGCCTTCAGAACCTTCTCCCCCTTGTTTTTATGTTGCCATAGGTCCAGTGAGTCTTAAGAAAATAGCTGTCCAAGACAGAGTTCAAGAATCTTGGTTTGGTTTTTTTTGTGTGTGTTCCCTGGCTGTGCTTGGTGGTGTCAGGCTGTCCAGGAAGTGCAGCAGGACATGGATCCCAAATGTGTCCTGCCAGGGTTAAAGAGTGATCCAGACGGGGCTTCTGAAACTCTGATCCAGAAGAGAGACCTCCATGACACACATCTGGAAACGGTGAAAAATGTGGGGGCTTCCAACAGAATCCAAGCCAGTGAAGGGAAATAATCTCGTGCCTACCTTCAGGTGCCAATCTCTTGTCAGCACTAGCATAGCTGAAGTGCTGGTTCACGTGGGAATCCTTCTGTCGCTACGGCCATGAAACTATTTCCCTCCTACAGGAGGGGGTGAAGGGGCAGGAGGGAGGGATGTCGTTTAATCATACAAAGATCAGTCACACTTTCATCCTTGTGAAGAATTGCAGTGCCAGATTTAGTATCTCATTTTGGCACCAAACCATTTGAAAGTACCTTTTACTCTATTGCAAAGGTCAGAAGTGCGGGTAACGAGTCCCCTGATAATTCACCGCAGACCTTTCCCTTGAAGGGCAACACCTCCGATAAAAGTGCAGGATTGCAAGTCAGGAGGTGATAAACTCTGATGGAGATGTTCTTTGCAGCCTGGAAAGGGTGCATAATTTCTGTATGTCTGCTCTTGGGCTGCTGGGAAAATAACACCATCTTATCTGTAAGGAGCGAAGTGAGCACTGTTCTGTTAACGTCTACGAAGTTTGCAGGCACATTTAACGGCACTTTTTTTTTTGCTGGAATTACCTGCTTAGGTTATTTTTTCCTTTCTCCCCTGTGCATTGCTGCACGAGCAGAACTGCTTGCTTCTTTGTGGCCAAGACTGGGGAAATAGAAATAGTCTGGGTTAAGGCAAAAAAAAAAAGATAGAAAGGTTTTTGATAGGATTATTTCAAGGTGGATCAGTTCCCTGGGCCATCTGCAGTGCAGATGCATGAGTAGCTTGTTCCAGCACATGTGAGGGAAGGCGGGTAATGGCAGAGAGGGGACATGCAGTGAGCAAGCGATACCTTGAGCTGCTGTTGCTGTCAAGAGCATATTGTTGAACCAGACCCAGGTACTCTTGGCCTAGCGTGTGTCGACAATGGAGAGGAAGACTCGATATTGCCAGTTCATGTTCCCTCTGCTTTGACTGAAAGGAAGGCTTGAATCCGGTGTAACTTCACCCCATGTTCGTTGTGGTTTTTACTGTTTTTTCCAGATTGCCCGACAGGAAGGAAGAGTCATTTTAACCTCTGGACTCCCATATCAGACCGTAAGTGTTCAGAGCTTCTGGCATTTTTCTGGCATTGTATCATTGCGTGGTCTGGGATGTGCAGTGTAGAGAAGAGGAAAAGTCAGATGTGAATGCAACAGCTGGCTTGGCTTTTTCATGTTTTCTGCACTAAAAACTGCATTAAGGGTCTTGAGAGGTTTGCTGCTTCCAAATGACCAGAGCTCGGGGTGAACTGTTTTTTTTTACTCAGTACTGCAGCAGTGGGGGGAGCGATTGCTCTCTGTGGGGGGCGGGGGGTGGAAATCAAGCCAAGCAATCCAGAACAAAGTGTTTCTGTTTGGCCTCACTGGCAGGTGAAAGGCAGCTCAATTCCCATACTTTTTATCACAAAGAGTCTTGTTTACTGACTGGCTCCACACTGCCGTAGTTTCAGCACTTGAAGACGTTTCTTCAGGCCTGGAAGGGAGAGAATGGAAGCCACCACGCACGTGTCCTGGTGGAAGCTGTTGGCTGTAGAGGTTTTGTGTTCCTGTAGGTACACAGAAAAACCCAAATCAAAATCCAGCCTTACCCTCAGCACCAGATGTTCAGAGCCCTTCATGAGACACACTTCAAAATGGAGTGTTGGTGGGAATATACTGAACCTATCCAGTCAGTGGTTGCATTGTTATGATGCCTGCTGCAGGTCCTTTGCACTTTGTTACTGCCCAAAAACTCATTTGGAAGAGTGAAACTGTTCCAAATTAGACACATGAGCCAGAGTGCAGGACTTCTTTGTCACAAACTATCAATATAAAAGCTCCCAACTACTCAAGTAGCTAGTTGGGGTATTTGCAGAATGTAGGTTGCTCATTTCCTACATAATGGCTGAGCACTGAAAAGTCTCCCCCCCGATGAGACACTGTGAGGCAGGTGCTGCAGTGCCACATTATGGGTTCCTTATCCAGACTGTGGTTCCTTGAGCCCACAGGTGGTGTAATAGGTAACTCAGCATCCAGCATGATCTTACTTGGCAAAGCTTTAACTTCAAAGTACTGTGTAGGTATTGCAAAAGGAAAATAACTGTTTCCCAGTATACGATACTGTCCTGGGAAATGTCTGGTTCCCTTTGTTCCTTTGCCTTTGTATGCCCTACGCAAGGACAGGATGGCTCTGCTAGGCTCACATACTTGCGTGTAACTGATCCCACCTTGCTGTGAGTACTCGTCATGTTCATAAAGATGTGTCTGAACTTCCCAGTGCTTGTTCCCAGGCACAAACTTCTCTGCTAAATGTGGAGCAAAAGTAGAGGGACTGTCCATGTCAACCGCTTCAGATTCATTGGCCATCAGTGAACTCAGATGAAATGATGTATAAACTAGAAGGGTTGAAGTGGTAGAACTGTCATTGGACATCATCTCCATCATTGTGCTTTTGCGTACTGTGTGTGATCTGGCCAGGTTTCCTGTGAAAGCTGTGATTAAATTCAGTTTCCTCTTGCTACCCCTGTCAGCACCACACCACCAAATTATAAGTTGAAGGGGACTCGGGCCATCGTGTTTCTTATACCTATAGAATGCTGCAGTGCTTCAGTAGTCTCAGAGCTATTGCAGCAGTGGCTAAGTGTTAAATTACCAATTGTGCTTGGTAGATCAAAATTTAGACTGTAACACATACTAACTCCAAATATTATTTGTAATTAAAACCAAACCAAGCATATTAGGAAAAAACCCATGGATCATGGTCCATGGCCTGGCTCATTTATTGTCTGTTTGGTTTATGACTTGTCTTTTGAAGCTGCAGTCCCAGGTAGCAGAAGGAAGGTGTTTCTCTGTGAACTGCTCAGAAAAGGCGAAAGAACAGGCCCTGCAGGTTCTGAAACACTTCAACGTTCAAGTATCCCTGGCGGATATCTTCAGCCGCTGCCAGGTAGGACAAGGCTTCTTTGAGTTAAAGTTCATGCTTGCTCGCCGTTTCTTGCACAGCAGGCACTGCCTCAGCTTTTTGAGTCTTGTACTCAGTGTATTCTGTTTGGTTCCCAAGATTTCTGCCTGAACTTTGGCAACATCTTGCAAAGCTGTGAGGAGTTCTGAGTGTGCTAACATCCGTCAGGAGTGTTGATGAGTAAGTCAGAAGAGCAGAGGCACTGCATCTGCAGCTTTGCTAGAAAGTCTGCTGTTTTTCTGAGTTTTGGTACTTGGCATGTGTTGTGGCATTGACTATCGCAGTTATTGTCTCTTTGTTGCTGTGTTCTCTGTCTAGAACACATGCTGTTTTAATTACAAACCATGTTTAATTATAGCTCTGTGATTCTGATAACATTTAATTACTTTAATAGGAGGATTTTTTTTTTTTACGACTGCATATTTTTTTTCAGAAGCTATTAGGTTAATTCATGTCTATGCTAGTTGATGCCTCCAGATTGTGTTTGGCACTGGATATCTGTGGATTGTTGCTAAGAAGAAGTTTAATTGTGTTAGCTCAAATCTCCATCTCCTCCAGTTTCACTCCTCTGTTTGTTACAGTAACACGCTGAAACCTATCCCTTCAAAAACTGTAATATAAACCAACTTGAAACTTCAACATCTCTCATCTTATCAGTGTTTAAAGCGAGAAAAAGAAGAAACTGCAAATCTGGCTAGAAAAGGAGCTTTCTCTTAAGAATAAACAAGCCAGCTGAACACTTCAGTGAAATCTGGCTCGGTGCCTTGTGGTCGAGCTCATGGGGTCTCCTGGCCTGGTGGAAGTGCACAAGTCTTGTAGGAATAGCAATGACTTCTGAGCAAACACACCAGAGAGCATTTTCTAGACCACCGCTTATATCTGATGTCGGTTGTTGAAACTGTTTCTATAACTTGCAGAGAAAATGAGAGTTGTCCAGCTGTGCAGGTTGTCTCTAAGAGGAGAATGACGTAACGCCATGCAGATTGAATCGACATAATATGGGTTGATCTTACTTTAGGATAAATGTATATTCAGATATAAGATACTGTGTTCAGTCTTGTGGTTTTATTGTTCCAAGAACAGATTGCAGTCATTATATAGTGGCACACTGGCTTCTTTGCTATTCTAAAAAAACCTTTAAAAAACCTTGTGGATTCTCTGATTCCCTGAGATCCCATAAAATAGCAGTGTTCTTCCTGATGGTTGTTAAAATACCACAAGAATAGGCACACATAAAAAAACACGCTGCAGAAAACTCTGTTGTATCTGTGATATCTGTAATAAATGCAGAAGACTGTGCAACATACCATATAAAACTGACCCCTTGCCCATGATCTGGAGTCTGGAACTGTTTAACTATATGGCTTTTTAGTACACGCTGTCTTAGTTTACAATATAAATAGGGGTAATCAATCTGGCTAGGAATATACACTAAGTGTTCTCTTCCAGGAGAAATGCCTTCCCTGTAAATTGTGGTGGTAGAACAGCTGCATGTTTTAGACCGTTAGGCATGGGAAGATGCTGCCATTTGTCAAATGGCTCTGTGTTCTGAATCATGTATTTACCTACATTTAAGGCTTTGGCTTTTTGGAGCTGATTTTGTTCAGCTGTCCTCTACAGACTGTGCAAGTTTTGCTAATATGTTGCTGTTGCTCTCAAGGAGAATCCAAGCTCTTAGAGCTGCGCAGGTCAAGCAGATGCCCAGAGTTACCCAGGTGTGCTCAGCACTGCAGCTCTCGGTAGGTCTGTGGGCGAGGGGAGAGCGGTGGGCAGCTGGTAGGAAGGATCGTACTGCCGAACTACAGAGTACTGACTGCCCAGGTGAAAAATGGCAAATTTCTGCTTTTAAGGTGGTGCTCTGGGGCCACGGTAGCCAATGGAGACCTCAGCACTTCATTTGTAAGTTCTTTCTAAAACATCTTAATCCTCTGCAAACCTAATTGGGCTTAATTAGGACAGAGGCTAGATCCTTAAACTGCTGAGCGGTGCCTTCCATACAACCAGTTCTGGTCTTTAACTGGGTTACAGACCTCAGGACTTGCAAACTGCTTTGAGGTCTGCCACCTCCTTGCAGAAATGTGTATTGCCAATGGGTGACCCAGGGTTTTGGCTGCCCCTGTAGCAGGGGAACACTGGTGGCGTGCAAGCTGGGACCTCCAGAATTGCCCGAGCGCTGCTCCATACGTGCTCAGCAGAAGGAGGCCACGTAATACTCATTTGTAACCTGGGCCACTCTCCTTTCTCGCCATTGTGGAGCTTGGCCGGCCAGTGTCTGAACTGTGGGCCCGGCAGGGAAGGGCAGCCCTGTTGTGCTTGCCAGAGCACTGGAGGTGGGTTATCGGCTGTGATCATCCATTGTAGATAAGCATTTTCTGTGTGTCACAGGAAGCAATGTGGCATCCTGCCTGACTCTCTCTGTCTCATGGAGCAAGGGCTTGTTTTGTCTCTTGGGCTTCTAGTCTGTAAATGATTTGAGTCAATATGTCAGCAAATATTGTTGCTGTAACAATTAATGCATGTAGTGCAGAGCACACAGTAAAAATAGGTCCCAATTCAATGTGGTACCAAAGATCGCTGTAAAATACATTTCCTCTGTCAGCTCCCTCAGCAGGGATGGACGGTCTCTCTTTTGCAGATATAAAGAATGGGCTTGCTTTGTAACCCTGCCAAAATACTGCCTTTTTCTGTTAAAACAATGGCAAATACCTCTGTCTGACTTAGAGCAGCAAGTGCACGGAGAATTTCACCCATGGGCATCTTGCCATTTCTGCTCTCAGTTGTGCTGGGCTTCCACTTGGTTGCTCTGGCTAAAGGCTCCAGAAATGGAGAGTGCTGCTGGCTGCATCAGTTATGGCCTTCCAGGTATGGTCTTCCTATTGCATGTGTCTCTCAAGTGCTCCGTCTTAAGGACTCCCTGGTAGCCATGGAGACGTTTTAGCCAAGCCTGCTGTTGCCTTCACTGAGGAACATTTTAGGGGGGCTGAATGAAAATAAGATCAATTCTGTCTTCTGGTGGCATCCAACACACACACACACACCCCCCAGTAGTCATACATTTCCTAGCCTTAAAATCTTTGAAATGAACCTATTCCCTCTATTTGAAACACAAATGTCTTTTGTCTGTCACCTCTGCACACATCTGAATATCTTGTACACAGCTTTTCTTCTTTCTAGATATCCAAAAGTAGCTCCTTCAGAAAATGGTGATGTGAAATGCATGCTGGAGGGTGTTCTTACATGATAAATTCAGCATATTGGTCCCTTACACTAGTCACGCAGATCTTTGTAGAGCTGTCAGCAGCCTTAGGGTCAGCTGCCAAACTGGCTTGAGTGGAAGACCAATAATCTCTGCTCTTGACAACTTGGAGGAGATTCTAAGACAGAAATTGCATTTAAGAAAGAAAAAACCAAAACCTGCTAAAGAAGGTGACCTACTGGATGGCTGCAGTTATGGATATGAACATCTGCCAGCTAGGTCATTTTACAGGGGCATTGAAATTTGGCTTCTCTGATAGGTACGTCTGTTCAAGGAGGAGGTTCTCTCCCACCCACCCTGGTGCTGCAGCCACCTGTGCTCAGATGAGGTGTCCGTGCATGGGGCATGCCTGCCTGCTTTGACGCTCGCCTCTGGCCTGAGAGGACAGCAGGAGGACATGAACTCCATTAGCCTTGTAAAGAAACACTTGAAAATGGGCATGATTTCGCAGATATTACCTGGACGACTGACTTGGCTTTTTCCATCTTGCTTTTCTGTTCCGTCTCACTGAAGATCCATCTGAAGCAGGTGTAGACAGCATCTATTGACCTGGCAGAGTGCACAACGCCTCTTCTTTTACTGCTCTTTCTCAGTGAGCCCGTGGTACCCAGGACATTTTGCTTCCTTTGGCTAAGGTATGGTGTCTGGCCTAGCCAACTTCTTGCCAGTGAAAAACGCTTGGGTCAAAGAAGATAAAATCAGGAAAGGGGCTGGCAGCCCTCGGCTGTGAGTAATGCTGCTCTGCGCAGCACTGACAGGGTGAAATTACGGTTTGAACGGTGATAAACTGAGGAGATAAACAGTGCAAGTTGTCAGCTTTAAATCTTTATATTGCAAATGTTTGTCATGATGGTTTGAAGAGAAAACAGTGTGTTCAGTGTTGAACGGGATCGCCGATAAATTACTCATGTTATAGAAGAACCTCGTCGTTAAAGGTTTATAACTCTGCTGTAAAATCCTTGCTGGTTTGGGGCTCTGCAGACAGATTTGGAGCCAGAAGGGCCTGTCCATCTTCAGAAAAGCTGAGCTGTGCTTTACTGAAAGAGTAAGTGCTGCTCAGCTCAATTTTGAGTCTGAGGCTTTGCTCTTGTACAAGGGAGGGAGTGGGCTGGGGCACCTAGGTCCTCTGATGTGGCCGTGCCACCTCCTTGCCTCCTTTGGGCCTCTCTTTCCTTTCCCACCCTCTATTTGAGTTGACCCTTTAGCCTTTAAGCTGTCTGGGGCAGGGACCCTGTTTGAACAATACCTAATGCAATGGGAGCCTGATCCCAGGTGAGGTTTCAAGGCTTTCCTGCAAGTAAAAACGATTGCAATTATATCCCTTGCAAAAATAAATGTGCACAGGGAAAAAAACCTCTCAGGCTCCAGTTGCAGTTTCTGCAGCCTAACAGCCCTGCATTTATTATAGGATTATCTGCAAATTCAAATAGGTTGTATCTTTCACTTCACTGAATGCTCTGATCCTAAATAAGCAACTTACATCACCTATTCTGGTGTCCTGTTTAACTTATGACCTCACTGCAGAATGAGCGCTGCAGAATGTGAGAGATAGCTGCTTTGTTTCATTGTCTGGAGATCTTATATCTATTTTTTTTTCTCCTCCTTCCCTGCTCTTTCAGTTTCAAAGCTGCTCACCCCAGCCTTTTAGCAAGGTGTTAGCATGGGATTAGGAGTAGGTGGGAAGGAGGGGGGGAGGAAGAGAGGAAACCAACATTTTTTTGGGAATTAGGTGCAAAAGTGTTCTAACAGTTGCAGCAAATGTTTCTGGTTTTTTGTGGTTAAGGTAACGAATTTCATTGCTGCAAAGCTCATCATGTGCAAGCTGATTTACGCAGAGGGAGCCCAGTATGGAGCAAGCCATTTAGCAGGGACAAAGAAAAAGGCCTTATGATTAGATGAAAAACCCTGTGCTTGGGGCACTTTGCGAGAACCTTTGAAGCCAGCCTGGGAACTCTGGTAATATTAGTCGATAATTAGTAATATAGATCCCTCAAGCTGTCGTTTAGGTTGAGAATGTGCATGTCTCTCATGAGCCTCTGTCACACCAATCTGATCAGCAGGCTTTTTTGTTCCTTTTATGTGGGTTGCTCTGTCGGTCCAGATGATGATGAGAACTGCCAGACATCATCTTTCTCACTAACTTGTGAGCCGAACGACTATCTTCCTGCTCTAGCGTGTCATGGAAGTGGGACCAGGGCAATTTTGTTTTGTGGTCACCTTTCCTACCCTGAGCAACAGTCATTTCATTCTTTTAAATGTACTAGTTGTCCTTCCCCATGCACAGCGAAAACCCAGTAGGACCTTAAAGGCTACGTATTTTGTAAAATGTTTCTGCCCCAGCAGACAGCAAGGGATTTGTCTCAGGAGTTGCTTAGGACAAAAAGCATCTGCAGCTGAAATGGGGCTGAGGCGATCATCAAAGAATTTCGAAAATGTCAGTTCTCGGAGCCCACGTTTCATCTTCTGAGATGCCGTCCGCTGATGTAACATCGTGTCCCTGTTTGCTTCCTTTCAGCCCTGAAATACGTTTGGAAAGGGCCGTGTCACCATCTAAATGAAGAACTAAGAAGGGTCTCGTGCGCTGGATTTTGTTGACCTGGGAATGCTGAGAAAGAGAATACTGTTTTGAAAGCCTTTGTGGTTTAATAAAAGGTTCATCCATAGGATGCAATTTGTCAGCGCCTACAGGTCAGGAAAACCTGTGATTAACAGCATCTGTGGTTTCCCCAGATGTGTGTTAGCTGTTTACTCCTCACCAGCCCTTAACCCAAACCAAAAACTCAGCCCTGTGCCTACCCACTACGTAGGCTGTGATTTCTTGCTTCAGAATGCCATTGTTCAACACAAAGGGTAAGGCCCTCTTAATCTTTTTGTTTATCCTGGGCTTGGCAATTTAGATGTAATCTGCAACTTGTGCTGCTGGGACTGGCCAGGAAGCACAGCTGGTATTATTCTACCTCTACAGACATTGTTGAGGGAGCAAATTGACCTCAAAAGGTACTTGTCCTGGGACTGTCTGAATGTGGGCGTTCAGTCGTGAATGCACCTAGCCCTGACGCAGCAGTGTTTCACTCAGAGGGCTGTAGCTCTTTATCTGGAGTGGCCCTACACGACGGTCGTTAAATAGCATCAGGGTTTGTGATAATTTGTCATGGCACATTTGTGCTCCTTGTGAGTCTCCAGTTGAGATTTTCATTTCTTTATCTCTAAGGCTTTATAAACTGTACTGAGAGCTCATAGCAAGTGATCACCATTACTTGCAGGGGCGCGGGGGCACACCGAAGTAACGTGCGTGCCCCGTCTGGATGGAGACCCCAGTGATTGAGCCCCAACCCTCTGGGTGCGGGGCAGGAGGATGGGCAGCGTGCTGTCCATGGCAGCTCCACCGTGCGATACGCAAGTCTGCACAGCATCACTCCTGTAAAATTCCCAGCCTGTAACTTGCTCGGCACTGCGCTGCTGTCCATGTAGAGCTCAGAGCCCCCCATAAAAAGGGCTTGACTGGGCCTAATTCTCACCAGTGAGTCCGGACAGTGCTGCCTGGTTCCCACAGACTGTACACTTCCCTGCCAAGATTTCAGTATCTTCAGAAATTCAGTGGAGCATGAAGGTCACAGCAAGGGAAGAATGACAGCCTGAGATTTTTTTTTCCCCTTTCACCAGCTCAGAGCAGACTGTTGTCTCTCTAGCATGTTGACTGTTTTCATCGGGTTAGCGTGAAGTTTGTGTTTTACACAGACCAGTGGAAGTCAGATATGGGAATGCAGCAGATCAGCTGTGTTTCTTCAAGGAAGACGGTCTCATGTTGCAGGCTTTCTTTCTCAGTGTCTGCAAAAGCTTGATTTCCAGAGAAATTTCCTTTACAGATCTTTGTCTTTAGGTTCTTTTTGTGGACATATGTGAGAGACTGTACCGAGGTTTCGGTTTGTGTATTTATTTCCTCTTATTTTCACTTGCAAAGCTGCAGGCGAATATTAAACTTCAGGAGGGGAAAAAGCTGTTAATTTTTCATGGTGTTATGTATTACAGTGCTCAAAAGGATGATGCCAAATTAGCCATTAGAGGTCAAACCTCAGCTGACAGCAAATGTTTTCTTTTGAGGAAATCATCCTTATTCCTGGGAACCAGTTTTGTTCTCCTGTGCTAAATGCAAGAGAGGTATGAATGTGTGTTTTTTCCTGAAGGGCAACACTAGCTGGAAAAATGCTACTTTTAGCCAGTGGAAACAGCACAAGCAAACGACGATTGGCAGTAAAAACAGCACTTGTATTTAGACTAGCAAAGAAAAGAAGACACAATGTAGTGCAGACTAAATGTCCTTTCATACAGTTCTGTACAGGGCTTTTTCTTCCTCTCGTGGGTTTGGACAGATCGTGAAGTGCATTGGTCAGCAGTGATGCTGGTGCACAGGGAGAAAGTAATGAAAGGTCAGTGGGTGACAGTGATGGAGTGACTGTAAGGAAAGCGAGGAACTCTCTGGAGAAGGCAGTGACACAGCTATAACTCCCATGTGTCCAAAGAAACTGTCCCCATGTTTTCTCTCAAATGTCGTGAGAAAACAAGAGATTTGTAGCCAATTTGAGTTCTGTTGGTTTCCAGTCCCCTGTGCCTCCTGAGGTCAGAGTTCAGTGTATTGACTGTGTCAAGAAGTCAAAATTCCCATGTTTTATACACTGTGGAGTTTCTCCTCCTTTTTGACATTGGTGCCCTTATAATGCTCTTTGTTTGTATGTCATGGCAAGGATAGGATGTCCAACTCCCGGTGTTTGAATGGCTGTATATTTATACTGGTGGGTTCTCAGGATGATAATCCTACATATAAACCAGCATACAAACAGTGGGTCTCATTAGTTGAGAGACGTTGTACATTAAAAGTTAAATAATGTCAAAGTTCTTGTTTTCACAACAGAGTAACCAGCTTCATTAGTAGATCAGGTAAGTGAATTGATTTGAACCCATCCAGGTGGCCTCCAGGCCTTATTTTTCCCCTCCATAGATCAAGGTGATTGAATAGTATCAGAAAGGAGCCTTTCTTCTAAACAGTTTGACGTGAGCCATCGTGTAGCACAGGTAAGTATCACAGCAATGTTTTCCCAAATCCTGTGGAGAATCCTGCACAAAACCCTTGTCCTATTGTTGCAAATGCAATTAAATCCTGCTACGTGCTTCATGGGGAATGAACAGTTTTGCAGTCATCCAAGACTGCAAGTCATCCAAGTCATCCAGTGTTTGCCTGGGCAGCTGTTAATACCAGCAGAGGTCCTTTGTTCCTTCAGAAGAATGTGTGATCTCTAGGCATTTTTGAAGCTTTCGTTTGAGTCAGCATTGTACATTGAGCTACACATGCTTGGCTTCATTGTAGAATTCGCCAGATCTGTAATTGCTCGACAGCCTTTATCTGAAGACCTTTAGGCATTAAACTGTGTAACTTCCTACTGGCATAAAATGAGCTATAGCTGTTATTCATAGTATTAATTGTATGAGATGACACCCTGCACCAAAACCGTATGTCTGTGGACCCCTGTGGGATATGATACGTTGTTTCCCTCTTCATCTACTCCTGCAAAGGCATTTTCAGCTAGAAACAGCTAATGATGAGATGGTAAGCAACATATGTAGGATTTGGGCTTTTCAAGAAGGCCTTGTCCCCAAAAGGTGCATGTGGTCTAAGAAGAAACCATTTTGTGTTAATGTAAACCCTTTCATCCAAGGATCACGGAGTGTTTCAGAAAGAGGGACAGGTAAAGCAGTATCCTGGTGAAACCTGACAAGAGAAACAGAGAGCTTTTAAATTAGTTTCTCAGTTCATACATTGTGTCAGTCTTGAGGAAGGTGATATTTTGCGGTTATCTTGATGAGTAGCTATATTGCGTGCTGTAAGGCCAAGGTAGGATTTTGCTGAGCTAGGTGTGGATGCTGTCATTGAATCAGTCATTTATAAAAGGCTCAGGATAAATTTTACTCTCTCATCCCCCAAGAAGTCAATAGAAATTCCTTAGTAGCCGGACGGTTTTTGCAGTGAGCTTATTTGAGAGTGTGCTAATCTGGAACAAAGTCTCCCGACGGCATAAGCTTTTTTCTTCCGGAGGGCAGCCAAGTACCCTCTGGTCTTCCAGCACCAGGAGTGACAGCTTGGAGGGAGAATGACAGCATGGGAATTTTGGCAAAGGTAGGGCATGCTTCCTGTGAGTCATTATGTTTTCTCTGGACAAGTGGGTTTAGATGATTTACCTTTCTTACTTCAAGATGCACACTCTGAGTTGATCATCCTTTTATTCAGGGAAGTGCTGGGGGAAGATGCAGGTGAAAGCCTGTTTTTTCTCGCATCGCCAGTATCTCCTCCGTTCCCACGCCCCACCTCAGCTTTTCTCGTGTTTTTTTTTCTGAGGGAGCTGCTCCTACTGAGGCATTTTAGTGAAGTAGGAGAATATCGTATGTTCAAGGTGAGCACAACCAGGTTTATTTTCCTAGTTGCCCCTCCTAATGGCTGTGGTTACCATCAGGTGACTCCAGCCTGAGACCTTCTCGCAGCCAGGAGGGTGGCCCAGCACCCTTTGTCCCCTGCACACTTGTCCCTCCCTCATGTTTTCAGACCCTACTTGGGGAGGGGGCACATGGGGAGCCAGATGTTAAGACTGATCTGGCTGAAATGGGAGTTCCCATCTGCAGCTGGGTTAGAGCTTTGGAGGCACAACGGACTGCAGGAGCAAGTTGCATCTCGGGTGTACCAACAGCATGGACTGCTCCACCTCTGGCAGCCCGACCACTGATCTCTGCAGCTGTTAGGGTTTTAATTTGACTGTCTAAGTACATGGACTTTAGAGAAGGGGAGATCACTGCACTGGGTTCTGCAGGAGGAAGTGAGCTGGTGGTTAGAGAGAAGGAAGTTGGTGACAGAGGAGTCAGAGGAGGAACACGGTTCCATACAAACAAGGTCGTGTGAATGGCTGCTTGGTGACAGGATGGAGTGATCGATGTGCGAGGATAATAGGTCACTGGGGAGTCAGCTTGAAAGCTGAAGCCTCTCAAAATGTGTGGGACATTGTGGAAAAGAAAGTCAGAAAGGCACGAATCACAGAATCACAGAATCACAGGTTGGAAGGGACCTCAGGGATCATCTAGTCCAACCTTTCTGGGAAGAGCAGAGTCTAAACAAGAACACGAAGTAAAGCCAGACAGCTTCTTGCACACCAGCCTGCCTCGCAGCTCTGGCTAGCGGGCTTCCCTTGGCTTATTTTTGCACACTCCAATCTCTGACTAGATAAATGAGTTGGGCACTAAAAAGTTGTTCACGCTTCCTTCTGTGTAGCGATTGGCTGAGCCAAAGGATTGAGCCTTCACCCCCAGGAGTAAGCCCATCCCGCGGCAGGGACTAGCCCTTCCTCGCCCTGGTGAGCCTTCGCTCTGGCTGCCTTCTGCAGTTGGGTCATTCCTCCCCTGAGCGGGGCCTTCCCTGGATCCGCGGCATTTAGTGGCATTTACTGGAGGGCTCGGATTACCCCAGTGAAAATAATCAGTTATGCAAAGTTACGCTGTTTAGACTGGGTTTCTTCTGTGTGGCCAGTGAGGTGTGAAAGTCAATCCGCTCTGCAAACCCTGAGGGCGCTTTCTCTGTGCTGACTTGATATGATAGCTTTGGCGTTTGGCTGTCAGGGGGATAAAGCTGGCCCTGGGTTCAGTTCAAAGGGACACAAACCAGAGGTGGTTACGGTGGGACTGGACTCATGAGCAGCACAGCGCTCCTAAATCTGGCCGGGGCTGAGCAAGCCTGGACTGGCAAAGCAAGCGAGTCACCCAAGAGGGGGGTGCAAGGTTTGGGTCGTGCTGGGTTTGCGGAGGCCTTCGGTGATCTCAGCTGAGAGAAGGCTGTTGAGGGCAGCCTATGGCTTCCAACTGAGTATTCTTGGTTATGGTTATATCAGTGCACTTTTCTTCACAGGCTGATCATCATGGTCCATGCAGTAAAGAAGGGTAATTAGTAAATTCTCATGGTTGGGAGAAGGAGTTGCTGCAGCAGGAGTGTTTCATGGTATCTATCTTACGCTTTTTTCACGATCGTCTTCCTTTTCTCCCTGATAGAACCACAGATTTGGAGTTTCATTGCAGAAAAGTCCCTGTGGACCAACAGTCCCTCCTGACTCTTCCTGCCTGCTGGCTGCGGTTTCTGAGTCATTCCTGCACAGAGACACACGGGCTTGCTCCCAGTTTGAGCTGGTGTGTCAGCCAGCGGGGAGGCTGCAGGTGACCAGGGTGTTCAGGCTGAAACCCTCACCTAACATGCCAGTACGGCACTAGACCACCTGTCCGTCAGATCACAGCAGTGGCTCGTGGTAGCCATCGTAAGGGGTTTGCTGGATGCTTATTGGTGTTCATAAGCACTGGAGGATCCCAAGCTAATCATCACGAGTGATGGTCCAAGGGCTGCTGCCTCGGGCAGGTAATGCAAACTCAGTGTAAAGGGAGCAGTGCTGAAAAGCAGCACATGCATATTTAAATCAGTGTCAATTTATGCTGTCGCTGATCTGTGACTTACCGCAGTATCATTCATATTCAGCTTTAGTGCCAAAAACAGTGCTCAGCTGCTTTCTTACTTCTTAATGAAAAATACCTCTTTAGGGTTTCTTTGAAGTCCCCGCCCCTGAAAATCCCCACTATATTGTCATCATTGTTACTGTTAACAGCCCCTGCCAGTATAGGGTGCCTTTCCTGACAGATAGCCCTGCAGGGGCTTTGTCTGACGCTGCAATTCAGCCTTATACTATAGACAGTTTTAAATGGCTAATGACGGGCCTCCCAGGGGATTTCTGCCAAACTCTCAAAGACCTCCCAGGTTTAAAAGTGGCAGGGTGTCCTTTTCCTGGGGCCAGCCGCAGGAGGAATGCACACAGTCAGATTCTCCTACCTAAGCTGCATCAGCCTAGTTATTTTTTCAGTTGCAAAGACTCATCCATGCGTATATAGCTGGTTGCTTAGCAGAAGAGAGATAGCTGTGTCAGTAGAGGACGTTGAATAAACAGAGGAAAAAGGTTAGGTGGAAAGTATCCCCACTAGTCTGAGGTGTTATTGCACTTTAATGTTGAAAATATCCTTTCTGAAAGCTGTAGAAAAATATGAAAATCTTTGAAAAATTAAGCAGGGACTGTATCAGAGGTACAACAACATTCATTCTCCCCCTGCGTGTAGTGACAGTGCAGTGATATATCTGGGATACAAATAGGAACGTGAATGATGTCTAAATGAGCTGGGCTCCTATGTGCCATTTTCAGAGGAGAGGCAGAAAAACACTTGAGGATCATTGAGGGTCTGTTGGAAATAGGACTCCAACACTTATGCCATGATTTCATGAGAGTTTTAAGTAAGTGTAGGCAGACACTGCTGCCAGATGAAGCCGTGCCTCTCCTCTCACCTCTCCCCTACCCCAGTGCCTCTCTAAGCCCCCCTTGTCCCAGCAAAAGTGCTTGTTTAAATGCAGGATTGCTGGATCAGGGAACTGATCCCAGTTGAAACAGACCTGTCAAAGCCAGATGGTTAATTTTAACCCAGCACAGTTCCCCAGGCTGGTTCGCTCTGCAGCTGCCCAGATGTGTGTCCATGCAGGAGGAGGGCAGGAGGACTCTGCCTCCGCTGTGTCAGCATGGGCTTACGCTGCCCAAAGCCCTCATGAGCCACAGCTGAAAGAGCTCAGGCCGGCGCTTCGACAGCCTTTGGCTGTCAGTCCTAGCCAAATGAAGAGATTTGGCTGGTGCCACACAGTGTGCCAGGGAGGGGTGGCCTGTTCTCCATGGCTGTCTGGTCCTAGCTCAGGAGATGATGCCTCAGCCTGTTTCAGCCCTACCCTGTTAATATCCATTCATTTTGGACCCTTCTGGGGGTTCAAAATCTGTTTTGATTCAAATTTGATCTTCAGCTTTATAAACGAAGTGCACAGTCACGTGGGTGCCTATTCCCGTGTAAGCAGAATCCGTACCATTTTGATCAGCTTGTAGCTGGTGTGCACCTCACCACAGTTTTGCATCATGGCTGAATACAGTTCACAGCTTCTGAGTGCGTTTCTCAATTTATTCAGAGTGAAAAGGGCTCTCCTCAGTGATTAGCAAATGAATTTCCCATAGAATACGTAAGAATTGGTTAATTGCTTGCGATTGTGCTACTAAATGCAACTAAATCTTTCCTCCTGCTAAGGGAATCAAAATCAATACATTTTCTTCTGTATTGAAATAATTTCTTTTTTTTTTTCTTTATTGAGGGGAAAACTGCTATCTCTCAAAGTAATGCTGTGTCTTTAACTGGGCTACTGTTGTGCAGAGTAGATGAAGCTTCGTTTAGCCTGAATGAAAAACTTGATGCGTGTTGCTGAAGAGAGGAAACTGGTGGTGGATGATTTACTTGGAATGCCCTACAGCAACGAGGTTATAAATGAAGAGGGGAAACACCAAGAGCACTGAGATCTGAACCAAAGGAAATGCACAAAGCCTTGAAGTGACCTTATGTAAATTCCTAATGATGAGACTTCATTGAACTCATTTTTTCCAAGGGTTGTAAAGATCAAAATAGCAGCAGCCTTGAAATGCAAAGGTCTCTAGATAATGCATATGAATGTACGGTTGCATACAGCTGAAAAGTGCCCTGGGTTTGTGTGACCAGCCTGCCCAGCAGCTGGGTACTGGACCCAGTCTTGCTTCAGGAGCTGCGGTGCCTCTGGGCCCTGACTGAGGCACCAGGGCTACCCGAGGTGCAAAAGCAATGCCTAGTGTCTCGGTCCTGCCCTCTGGCCCTGTGCCAAAGCTGCCTCTGCTTCAATGCTTGTTTTAAACGCTGTGTTTCTGCACTGAGTCCCAGGAAGCCCGGCATGTCCCGGGATGCGAACGGGCATGTGGCTGGGAGAACCGCTTGCCAAACGAGCTCATGTCCTCAGCCAGGCTCCACAGGGGCGAGTGCTCCATTGCACAGACACGGCAATCCCAGTGAGGAGAAACAGAGCAGCTCTCGAGGGGTCATCGGGCTGTGCCCTTCTCGCTGAGGTTGGTTCCCGACGTGAATTAATGTGGGCACGTGTTCAGTGTGACAGTGTCAGAAAATGATACGAAGACTGTCAAGACCGAATTCCTGTGCTGTTCTTAGAGCTTGAGGTTTTTTTCCTCTGTGCCTGTGTTCAGCTCGAGGATTCATTCTCCTCTTTCGTATTAACGCATTTGTGGTAACATGAAGAAGGACTGATCTGGGGAGAAAAAAGCAAGTGGGCACTACTGTGAAAAATACTTATCACTGATACCTGTGCCTAAATTCTCTGGGCTGGTGTTTTCCAAGGACTTGAAAGAGTTAGGTACCCACATGCACTGAATGGCTGTGAAACCCCAGCTGCCAGAAGTGTCCCGAGTTTCATTCAAAATACCAGATTAATTGATTTATTTAGATTCATAAACAGCAGTAGAGAGCCGGAGGCTCTGACCCAGTGAGAAACTGCGGATATGGCTGTGAACAGCAGGCTAATGAAGATGAAAAACCTCCCCTGTCCAGAGTAATCCAAACACAGCCTTACATATGAGTCTGTTGGCCCAAGTGCAGCTGTTTGTCTTTTCAGTAATCTGAAACCGGAGCAGTACCCTGAGAAGCAAAGGGGACAGTGACTGTTTGTACGTAGCGGAGGTCAGTTGCGCTGCTGCCTGACTGAAGAGCTTCCCGCGGTGGAGGTGAACGCGGTGGCACAGTGGTGCCACTGTGGCTCCAGGGACGTGCTCCTGCGGGCACAGCCTGGCTCCCTGGCTCCATCGGACCCAAAGAGAGCAAGAAACTCGACGTCTTCCCTTTGGAGGAAAGCTGGAAAATCTTCTCTGTATTTAAAGTTCCCATGGCTGCAGTTTGAATTTGGCACACAGTTGGCCACAGGGTTATCTGAGGTCATGTACTCAAATAGTTGTAGATAAAACAAGGGCCTGTTTGGATTGGAAATCTCCAGAGGGCTTTTCCTGTGCGCGCGGATAATGATATTGCAAGAGGACATGAGCCAAAATAAAGATTCAGCTCCGTATGCAGTAGCTCAATAAAATAAAATGAGCAATGGAAAAAAGAAGAGGAGGGAAAAAAGACTGTTTTCATTACGTTATTTTCTGAACTTGCTGTTGAGATGGAGGAATTACAGCCAAGGAGAGGGAGTCCTGCAGCGAGGCGCCATCCAGGACTGGGCTCACCGCACCGCTCTTCCAGGAAACTCCCTGTAGCTGCAGAAAGCCACCACGTCCCGGTTGCGCCCGCCTGCCCGCGGGCTCAGCCGGTGCACCCACCGCACACCTCTGCGGTCCCCGCACCACGGAGCCGCTGGCGGGGCACAGGGGATGCTGCTGTGTGCTTCCCCAGCTGCAGCCCCAGCCGTACCAGCCTCAAAGCTCCTGCTCCTCTGCTGAAGAGGTTTGTTTCCAAAAACCCCTACCAGTTGGGGCAGTTACAGAGAGGGAGAAGTTAATGGCTTCTGGAAGTTAGAGAGGGAATAAGGTGCTGTCAGGCTCTTTCACAGGCCCTTGGGCTTTTATGGGAAACTATTTACTCACTGCTTAATGGAAGACTGCAGAGCAGAGCACATTTGGACAAGAAATGTGATTCAGTACTTTTCCAAGCTGCTGTTGGAGAAAAGCATATGCCTGTAACAACAGCTCTCTTCCTCGCTCACTGCCTGCTACAACGATCTTCATGGCTTCACAGCCTGTTGTTATGAAAATAATTGAAATGCAAAAGCAAAATCACAAACTTGGGAAGAAAATGAGGCCTTTGGGGGCTTTCTGTCTTCCTGTGGTGCACTTGGATGCTGTGGTGATAGATGCTGCTATAAAAGCATCACCCAAGAGGCAGTGGTAAAGCAAAGATGAGAGAGGAATGAGGAGGAAGAGCCAGAGGAAAAGGTGTTCACTGCACTTCACCAGGGAAACCTGAACGGGACTTTCCCCTTGTTGCCGTGACATCCTGCCTGTGGGCTGTGGTGGGGTGGGTGGTATCAGCTTTGCTGGCCTGGAGGTCCCTGCTCTGTCGGGAGCCAGGGCTGCTGTGTGTCGGGGAGCAGCCCCATATCTTGCCCAGTCTCCATCGCTCTCAGCTCCTGCAGAGGGGTGCAGTACTAGCAATCCCCCTGCCCACACCTGACATCCCTATGGAGTGCGGTTGGGTGAGTCCTGCCAAGCTGCCACGTTTAAGATGTGCGTTTCGGGTAGCCTTGTGACAGGTGGCACGAAGGCAGTGCCACCTCCGGGCTCTCAGCGGGAGCAGGCTGGTCCCAAGTGGGGAGCTGCTGTTTGAGAAGAGAGCATGTCCCACACCATGCAGGGTCACCCAGGCGTTGCATGGACCCGCTGCATGTCCTTTAGGGCTTTCCCCTGCGAACAAGGCATGTACAAACCTTTTACCAATACGAATTTAATTTCTGTGTAGAAATTAGCTGAAGACAGCTTGCAGCTTTGTGACGCTTGTTTATTGTGTTGGTTTTAAGATTGCTTGCTGAGGAACTCCAGATGCGGATGTTTTGTTGGTGGCTGTGGACGTGAGGAACCCAACTCCCACCAACTTTAGGGGGATTTGTGTATCCCTCTCCTCTGGGCTGCTGAGAAGAATTCAGCCTCAGTCAACACATCTTTATCTGCCTCTTCATTAGAGTTGACTCAAGGTGCTCATTGGAGACTTTGGGAGTCTGAAAGGTTGAATTCATCAATCGATTTATTTCTGTCCCCTGTCTGGATGGCGACAACTGATAGATGTAGGTTTCTGGTGCAGATTCTGAAGTTTACATCTTCACAGTTCTGTTTCTAGTAGTATATGCTTCAAATGTATATTCACATTCTTCTTGTGAAGCCAGTTTGTTAGTAGGGAAGGAGTCATAAAAAGGTCACATATTCATCAGGATTCATTTTTAGAAAGGGAACAAGGCTGCATGCATGTCTCCTTGGAGCACTGGCCCAGCTTTTCTCCTTATAGGGAGTATTTTAATAATGGTAACACTGTAGTTTTTCAGCTTATGGAGGCATACAACAACGTTCTCGAAAAGCCTGCGGTCTATGCAGCAAGAGATTTTCTCTCTCTTAGGACATCCTGTAATTCTAGGTGTGCACATTGCTATAGCCTTTCTGTATCTTGTAGGCCTGGTGTTTCTTAATGTGCTTACAGTGGCTCCTAGTACTCATCTCATGACAAATTAATAATCAAATACTTAAGTCTATAGTATTCCACAAAACACACTTTTGAGCTGCTGGGTTTCTTTCTGAGCGTGCATGGACATGCTGGGAAAAAACAGTAAGTCCTTTCTGACCAGAGAAAGGAAAAACAGGAGAGCTTGGCACTTTTATAGATCCTTATGACGACATACAGAGCTGTGTAAAAATGACATTTTCTTCCTAGAAGGCCTGGGTGCAAATCTTCTTTGGGTGGCTGTTAAGGGGGAGCGATCCATTACCGCCGTTCGCGCTGCAGGCCGGCGGCTGGTACGGTTGGGCCGGGCTGGGGCAGGGTGTGTGGTTGCATGCTGCCCACAGGAGTGTAGGGCAGGATCACTTATCCCAGTGCCAGCGGGAAGGGGGCAGGGGTGACTGATGTGCCAGGAAGCACAGGCAGGCAGTACCCTTCCAGCCAAAAGCCAGCCAGGTCAAGTCAGTTCAAAGTTTTAAATATTTTTTTGGTAGGCATATGAACTGGCTCCCTAATTTTGTGTTGTGTTAGTGCTTCGTGTCGTGTGCCTTTGATCCCAGAGCTGCTGGATTTGCTGTATTGTCACGCTGCAGCCTGTGTGTCTCGCTTACCTCTCCTGGGCTATAATCCATTTTACAGGACCTCATCTGAGTTTGCCAGGAGTGTTATTCTGGCTGAAAAGAAACTCAGGGCTCCACAGAAGTGCCAGGGCCTGGTTTGCAGGGCACTGGCAAAGCCGGGAGGATGAGGGAGACATTTCTCACCTGAAGGGCCTGTATGATTTAACCAAACATACACATCTGGCAGTTTTATGATGGTGACATTTTGCCTCTTTTTCCCCAGTGGTAGAGCAAAATTAATCAGAACCGCTTTAGAACAACAACTGTTTTATAGCTATCATAGCATGAGTGCAAGAGCAGGCTTGTCATCATGGCAGCCTCCGAGCTGATTTGCTGAGGCATTCGACTGTCTTAAAATCTCCACTAGAGAATTTTCGCATTTCTGGTCGTGGGTCACTTGTGGTAATTTGGCATCTCTCTTAGAGCAATTTACATTTTTCTTTCAGCACAAACACTTATCCTCTCTAATAATGAGAATGCTCCTGTGCTTGGTTTTGGGGGTGGTGGTGAAAGTAGTTCAAATCTGAAGAGAGGCAGCTGTTCTCCTTGGCTTGCCAGCGTGTTTCAGGCATTTGTTGAGCCTACAGAGGAAACACATTCTTAAAGTCTGTGTCAGGAAACCAGCTTCGAAGGCAGAAAAGTCGTGTGAATTTTCAGTGTTCCTCTAAGACCTATAATTTGTTGCAGCACTGTGGGTGCTGCAGTTCATTTGTGGTGTATGTTAGCGAAGCCCTTGCAGGATTTACACTGCAACACGTTTAGCAGATTTTAATCTGACATTACTGAGTTGAATCACAAGCTGCATGAGAAGTTAAGGTTGGGACATGTGGTCATTAGTGCATAGAGACGTACCCCTGACATGAGTTCAGGCCCATGGGTTTGAGTGTAAACTGGCCAAGAAACAGGCTTTTGTCAATGCAATACAAGTAAGACTGTTCCTAAAATAATTTAGTATTAAATGCATGAAGCAAGCCTCAGATCCTGCCCTGTCCTGCACGACCCAGAGTTGGAAGAACAGTGAGGCAGCTGTTCCAGAGCTGCTCGATGCTGGTGAGCTTGAAGTCTCTGGAGGGGTCATTACTCATGAGATCAGAAGGGTGTTTTATTGTTGCAGCATACGAAGGTGCCAACACCTCCTGGAAGAGGACAGTAGTACATGAGCGAGATCGTAAAGTCCATGAGAGCTCTTGCACAAGCGAAATGCAAAGCAGGGACCAGAGCAGAAGTGTCGGAGAAGAACTAGGCACTGGTGACCCAGCCTCCCTCTGAAGAGTCCTGGAGCGGTCATGGCCGTCGGGGTAGATGAACAGGAAGAGAAATGAGGGATTTCTATTAGAAAAGGAGATGGCAGGACTGAACCGGGACCATCAAATAGTCTTTGCAGAGTCCCCCTTCCATGCCAGCAAGCTTTGATTTCAGGTTTAAAGTAAAAACCTTCATTCAGATCAGTCCTTCAAGCCTAGGTAACATTTTTCCAAAACATAAAAGTGCAAAACAAGAGACCTCTGAAAGAGAGATTATTTGTGTGTTGACAATGATTAAAGGTTTCTCAGCAGGCTTGTTCCCTCATTAGAGATTTGAGCCTCTGCTTTGAAGTTTCATCTCCTGCTGGAAACGCACACAAACCTCTGGGCCAAGGGAACTTTTTTCCTTAAAATATTTGATATCAGTGCTTTGGTGCAGTTCTTTAATTTGTGTGTAGCTTCTGTTTTGTGATTCATCTACCTTGGCAGAAGACAGCCGGCCAGTGACAAACTGGGATTACTGAATGAGGGAAAAATTCGCATTGCCCTGGAAAGGTATCTGGGAAGCATACAGTCCTGCCTTGAGATAAACTCTCATCACAGCCAGTTTGGGAGATGGAAGTATTTTGCATCCCTCCCCTTTCTTCTCTGTGCATATAGAAACTTCTAATTCTCCTCTATACTAGTGATGGATCACTTAGAAATACAGAGCATAATCCTTTGTCTTTTTGGAACTAGGAAATGTTCTAAATAAAGGTTTGAAAGGCAGCCTCTGAATTTAGCCCTGCACAGGCTTGGCAGCTCGATGTCAGGGTGCAGATACAGATGTGAAGGTGAAGCTCTGCTGTGTGCACGTGGTGAGGCCAAGGCATGCGGGACAGCTCTGCACGCACTCCCTTTGCTGGTTTTTTTTCCCTCTGCGAGCAGTTATGTGAGTGCATCTGTTTCTCCTCTTGAAAATGCATTCCTGGGGAACGCAGGAGAAATGAGTGGCTTACAGACAAGGTCTGCACTGCTCCACGCTCCAGTCACCACAGGCGGGACCTGCTGGGGGTGGCTGTGGGCCATGCAGTCCGGTGCACACTCTGGATTTCCCTCCTCCGTGTTGGGAGACACTAACGCTGTACATGTGTGACCCCAGACCAAAATGTGCTCTCATTGCTGCCGCTGCGGTACCTCAGCCGGGCTGGCGGGCTGGGGTGGATGCTGCATAGCTGCATGTTACTTGCAGGGCTGCTTGGTAAAGGCTTTCGGAAAGCTTTTCCATGGAAGAAAGTCCTGTCTCATCATCTCTCCCCCCCACCCCCAGTCACAAGCATCTTTGTGTAGCCCTTCCCCGTTGCTGTTTTCCCATGGCAAGAAGTGCCTAGTTCAGAAAGCATCAGCCCAAGCCCTTTGATCTTTTCTTTCTCAAGAGAAAAAAGATTAAAAAGAGACAAGAAGTTAAGGATTTGTGAGGGGGAACCGAACATGAATAGCAAATTCTGCTGCGGAGGTCACCTCCCCCCAGCTTTCTTCCTGTGTGATCAGGAGGAGGGAAGGGTACAAGCCGGTCTGTTGGGGGATCCAGGGCGGAGGGGAGTAAATTGGGGGCAGAGGAGTGGGGGTGGAGTGGCGAAGCCCTTCAAAAGGAACAATGCTTGCAAGCTCCTGCATTGTTAGGCGGCCCTTTACAGAGAGTGCCATGAATACAGGTTATAAATTCTTTGGCCATTGAGAGAGCTCTCCAAACCTGACTCCATCCTGCACTAAACCAGGCCTGAGCCCTATCAGTTGCATAGCAATGAATTCATTTACATCTGGATAGTTAATCTCCAATTCACTTGACAGTTTATCTCACCCTTGGAAGAGCAACCAGTGCCTGCTCTATTGTGTTGAAGCAAGTCTATGATCATCAGCTAGACTAGCACCTCTTTTTTGTGCGCAGTAAAGATAAGGAGGGTGGGTGTTGATATCTAGCTTATGAAACACAGTTATTCCTCCAAGCCGCTTGATTCTGCAGTCCTTTCACTTGATGTTGTCCCCATCTGTAGCCTTCATCGGTTACTGTTGCAGTACAACTAAAATACTGCTTTTCTAATATGAATGGTATTAGATGAACACAATCCAGAACTATTTAGTTTGTTCTCATTTACTGAGGTCTCTTAATTCTGCACTGATTTTAATCTCTGGATGTTTTGCACAGATCCCCCAAGGAGGAAGCACTGCTTTTGTTCCAGCACAGCTCAGCAGAGCATCTTCCATGGGGATGCCAAGGAGGGTGACCTGCAGCTCCCTTGCAGGGGGCTGTGAGAAGCCTAGGATGTCCCACAGGTATGGGAGAGGCATCATTCACCCAAAACCCCAGCAAGAGGAGATGAGGCTACTTGTGAGCCAAGCCCTCTTGAGTAGCACTGATTTGGCTCGTTGTGAATGGGGAAATTATTACAGTAATGCACATCCTAATGGACAGTGATGTGGAGAGGCAGTCATTGCTTTCGGGCCGTGTGGGCCTGTGGAGGTGAGAACAGGGCCGGTTTTGGCAGATCGACCAACTTTCTGTTCGTGTCAGGAAAGTGGATCAGGAAGGGGGACCTTGGGGGTCAGAGGATAAAGTTAAGCATGAGAATTCCTTGATTTATTCGTATTTTTAAGTCTCCAACTTTAATTTCCTGCAGTCAATATTTGTATGTATTTGATGTGGTTTGGACATGATCTGTAGAAAGGCCACTCTAATTATTATATCCTCCTTCTTTTATCTAGAGTAGCTGCAGATCTTTAACCAGTCCTTGTGTTTCCTCTAACACACACTGCACTTAGTTCTGCTCTGGTCATGAGAATTATTCCTGAAAGGCTGTCTGAAAGGTTTGGTGTGGTTAACACTAAACAGTGAAAAATAGTGAAGTAAAGTAAAAAATTATGTGATTTAAAAACTGGTAATAAGTTGAGGCAGAAAAGCAACTTTGGCTTTCCTTTTTTTTTTAGTACTAAAGCATCTTTCATTTGTTTGTAACCAGGAAAGTGAGAAATGTTTCCTTTTCCAGTGAAAGCTCAGACTGTCACTGAGTCACAGCCGTCCAGCAGCTGAAACTGGAAGTGGAGCTCCAACTGTCCAGAGACTGGTGATAGCCCCATATCTGCTGGGCTATTACTGCTCTTCTCTCCCTTTGCCTTAGATCTCCTTGGGAGAACCTGTAGCGTGAAGGTCACAGGAGAAGTTCTTCAATGAAGAGCAGTTTCAGACTCTGTGAGCAATATGTTTCAAACAGGAGTGTGACTGTGTTTCTTGTTTGTGGCCTCTAACTGAAATTGTTTTCATATTGGAAGATTTGGCTCAGCACTGGGGCCATCACTGCTGCTGATCTTCCTTCAGCGTGAGACTCTGCTGGAGTCGATCTGGATAGACTCTATCTGTCCAGACAATGCTAGTTGGGCGTATCTTTGAGTCACTTCTGCTTCCTTTCCACATTGATTTTAGGAAGCCGGTAAGCAGCCAGCAAATCAGCAGCCTACACCAGCATGCAATGTGTTGTGGGTGTAAAACATAACGGGGTCAACATTGCATTCCTGAGGAGCACTGCTAGTAGCATTGTGATAGTGATGTCACAGAATCATAGATTCATTTAGGTTGGAAAAGACCTTTAACATCATCAAGTCCAACCATTAATGTAACACTGCCAAGTCCACTGCTAAACTATGTCCCGAAGTGCCACCTCTACATGTCTTTTAAATACCAATGGTGATGGTGACTCAACCACTTCCCTGGGCAGCCTGTTCCAATCCCTGGCAACCCTTTCAGTGAAGATATTTTTCCTAATATCCAATCTAAACCTCCCCTGGCACAACTTGACGCCATTTCCTCTTGTTCTATCACTTGTTTCTTGGGAAAGAGACCAACCCCTCCCTCACTCCAGCCCCTCTCAGGCCGTTGCAGAGAGCGAGAAGGGCTCCCCTCAGCCTCCTCTTCTCCAGGCTAAACATCCTCATCCAGATCACTGACAAAGATATTAAAGCATAGGGCAAAAAGGCAGACCCCTATGCCACCAAATTTATTCTGCAAGTATAAAGGTGGAGACAGAAGGGAGAGCCTGAGGAGACAGCAAGTTGCAGAGGTCCTGACCCTCCTGAGGTGGCAAGAACATAAAAATACTTCTCTGACAGTAAGAGGCAGTTGAATGTCACGATAAGATATGAATGGACCAGAAGTGACTCTGTCACCTCAACACTGAATGAGAAGCGATGGTGTGAATGGGAGAGGCCAGAGAAGCAGCTCATATTGGGTTTGAAAGCGAGAGGAAAGTCAGGGGCAGGGAGCAGAGGTGTGAGCGGCCGTGGCGTGGGCGGGAAACGGTCACTGCAGTAACTCTCCAGTGAGCGAGTGTGGGACAAAATGGCATTTGCTGAGGCTGGAGGAAAAGATGCTGCAGGATTTGCGAGGAGGTGGTGAAAGACTTGCAGGACCTCCTGGTCGAAGTGCCGCAGGCCGGGGCAACTCGCTACCCCGCACCAGCTTGTGGTAAAAAAGCCACAGCCAACGGTCTCCTTACTGTTGTCCAGAAAATGGGATTTTTGGTGGAGGTTTGGAAAGGGAAGGTGTAGTCTCAGAACGACCTGCTGCAAAGACCCCCCAGCTGCTGGAGGAGCTGGGGTACCTCACAGGGGGGACTGTCAGCTAAGCTGGGAGCTCACCGGCACTGCAGAAGGAGGCGATCAACAGCACTTTCCCATGCTTGCTGTTACGCAGTGGTAATGCCAGTAACAGCTGTAGCTCAGTCAAGGTTGAGTAATGCTTTTATCCCACCCCTGCTCGGAGCCGCAGGTGCCCCTGCCCGCAGCACCAAGGTCGGTGTTCACTTGCAGTGTCGCAGGAGCTGGAGCCATCTCCTTGCAGCCAACTTGGGAATGCACTCACCAGCCTCCGCTGTGCGTTGGTGTGCGCTTGGAGCGCCTTCCGCTCCCGAGCGGTGGGAGGCAAGTGGGGAGGAATGAGGTTGGGGCTGTGGCATCGTCACTGCCTGGTACAGGCAGCATGGGGGAGAGGCAGGGATGCGGGGCTGAAAGGGGGGCAGGTGGAGATGGGGGCAGCTCCGTGAGCTCATTCTGATCTCCTTCAGCCTCTCATGGTGTCCTGTTTCAGGGGCAGATGATGAAGCTCCACCCTCACCCATGGCTGTCTGTGTCATGGCCTGAGCTGCAGCCTCTCCTCACCTGGAGCTACGAGCCCTCTCGGTGTTTCTGAGCGCCTCTGGAGGAAATTGTGTGCTTTGCAGAGTGTTATTCTCTGGGTTGTGATTTCAGGTATCCTCTCAGTTAAAGCAGCGGTGCTCTCTGAGAGCAGCAGGTGGGAGCTGGGACATAGAAATGTGGTCCAAACCACAGGAGTCCTTTCTGAGGCTGCGTCTGGGTCTGAAGGACCGTGGTGTCCCATGGAGCGAGCATGGTGCTCACCATCAGCTGAGCGCCTGAAGATGACTGTATTGTCTATCAGTGACCACAGGGCTGATCATCTCCTTGTCTTTGCAGTGTGTGGACGTGCATTTTTAGTTGTTTAATAACAACATTTTTATTTACCAACAGAATTTTCAAATTCCATTTACTCCTCAGTTTTTCTTGGAATGTTGCTGTGAAATGAGCAGGTCCAGGAGACCAAATCTTGTTTCTAGGTTTCTAGCATCAGCTTGTAGTGATTCAACCACAACACACAACAGGCTGCTGTCTGCAGGGACTGCAGCTCGGCGGCGTGTTCAAAGGAGAGAGCTTATGACCATCGCCAGATTAATTCCTCATCCTCGGGAGGAAGGTCATTTCCATTTGCATGCCATAGTCATTGTAGGCATATAATAATGTTTTAGTTGGTATTCCAGAGACTTCCTCCAGTAAAGAAACCTCCCCTAGGTTTGTCTTCTCCTTTGTCCCCAGCAGTCGAGGATGAGCGTGGCTCTGCCTCCCTGCGACGAAGCCGTCCTGGCTGTGACGGCGTGCGCTGAGCCGTGCTCCCCCGCACCGTCGGTGATGCGCCGTGCTGTGCTGAGCGCCGCCGGACCAGCCCGCTGCCACCCAGCTGCGCTTTCTTTCCCCCACTGATTCAGTTGTGATCAATCCCACGAGGCCGGTCGGGCTGTGGTACGCCCCGCGAGCGTTGCTGTGCTGGCCACTGGAGGCCAGGGGCTGGCCGTAGCTGGAAGCATCAAAGCAGGACGAGGTTTGCGTAAGACACCGCAAAGTGGAACTTGCCTTTTTACAGTGAGTTTATATTTTCTCAAAAAAGGACCATTTTGCCCCAGATTGGCCCATTTCCCATGCTTTGTTTTACCTGACCTTATAGTGCCATGGTTCTCCTGCTGCTGGAAACCCTGACTGTGTTTCCTCTTGCAAGGCACCACTGGGGATGGCAGAGTCCTTGCAAGGTTTAAGCTATTGCTATTAGCAGCTATTGGCATTTCTTTTTTTCTGCTTCATGTGAGAAGAGCCATTTTATCTCAAGGTGGGAAGAGTTTGGGACTGACCAGCTTCTGGGGAATGACACACTGAGAAATAATGTGATTAATCACTGGAACAATTCAGGTACCAGCATGGTGCAGCCTCTGACCCTTGGGGTCGTGAGCCTGGGGCTGAATATCATTTTGGTGTGTGATAGCAGAACGAGGACTTTTCCAAGGAAAATTGTTGTTAACCTTAAAATCTATGGGGAGGTTCAGTGTTTGGTAAATAAATTAATGAATGTCAAAAAGCAACATCCTGTTTCAAAGCACGAAAAAGACCTACATTCTGTTTTCTGACAGCAATGAGACATGGTTGTGGTTTTTTTATGTTATTTTCTGTGCTCAAGTGGAAGAGTGAGGAATCATCCCTTTCTGTGGAATTACTAAGGCTCTGCCTTTACAACTCCTCGTCTAAGTGCTTAAATGCCTTTTTATTGTTCCTCGGTGTAGGAGCAAATTGCTGTTTCTTGTGTTAGTGTCTAGTGACCCACAGCCATCTCTCCACATGAAAGATATTTTCTGTCTTTCTTATCTGGTCTGTGGTTTTTGTTTTTAAAACAGCCTAACACAACTTTATTTTATTTTACTTCTGTGTATGCATTTAAATAAAAACAAATTGTAATAAATAGCATTAACATAAATATTATGGTTAAGATTTAAACTAAACAAAATCAGGATGCTGTGTGTTCCATAGCAGCTAATGAAGCTCCTTTCTGCCTCACTTGATGGCAGGCTGTGAAGCAGGACACGGGGCACGTTACGCACACGGGACACGGACGCGACGGGGTGGGACTCTGCACTTGGCACATTTGGCATTCGCTCATTTGAGATCTCAATCATAATGCCTCACTAACTTAGTTGCTTGCATCTAAGTTCCTTGCATTTTTCTTTAAATTAAAAAAACTGTTCTTTTATTTCTTCTTCCCCTGAACCGGAGCTTGTGCGCAGGCTTGGTAAGCGCAGGGGAGTCAGCTCTTCACACGGCGTGCAGAGCTGTCACCGTCTGTAAATGGCATTTCCTTGTGCAAGTACAGGGGTCAGTGTCTCCCTCAGGACTCTCCACACCAAGCCCAAAGGTTTTGTAAGCAGATTTAGAACTTACATTTGCACCCAGGATGCATCTGGAAAATGTCTTGATTAGCTGATGATATCACATTTTCATGCTCAGCTATCTGGAAGCCAGCCCTGTGGGACTGCATGAAGTGCTTGCGTTTGGGTGGATGTTTGTCAGTGTCTGGGTACGGGAACCGCTGCTGAATTTACTCCTGGAAAACCTCGGGGAGTGCGTGGCAGAAGCCTCTCTTCTGCTGCCTCCCTCACAGAGACGGCAACTCTCTGTGAATATCTGTTATCTTCCATGACGAAAACCAGATGAATAATTGCTGCTACTTATACTATTGAACTTTCCTAAAGAAATTCTCCACTGGGTTAAGAACAAGCATGACAAATCTCATCCCAAAGGACTAGAGGCGGGGAGTGGTAACTTATAAGCCATGAAAAACAAGAGCTTTTAATGGAAAATGGCTTCACACCATAACACTTGGCACTTACCCTTCCACGCTTCAACCTGCGTGGTCAGCACAGCCAAGAGAAAACAGGGAGCGAGTTGATGCCTTCAGCAATTACAGTAATTACCCCTCCGCTGGTGCCAGCTGCAGCCTGCCGCGCTGTTTGTGTGACAGCACATTCGGCGAGCAGACCATTGTAAAACAACACCTTTTTGCCCTGGGCAGAGGAAAACCCGGCCCCGGGTGATCTACAGGCAGGAATTAACTTAGGTGTTTTTGGAGAGTGTTGGAAGCCAAGCCTGGCGAAGGGCAACACTTTGCTCGAGAGGCTTCAGACCACACCGAGGCTCAGCAAAGCTCTCGGCTACTCTTTGGTGGCTCTTCGAATTTTGGGGGGCTCCTGCCTGCTCTCAGATAGCTGCAGACACGAGGGGAGAGCTGCCAGGAGCACCGTGGGTGCTGATGGAGCTGTTGCCGTTCGTGGAGCATCCCGAGGTCTGCCCTGGGGATGGCTTCCCAGCATGGGCTGGGTGGGAGCTGGGTCTGCCTTGGGCATGGCACTGGAAGGAGATGAAAGCAAGCCATTCCCCCCCCTAGCCATTCTGCGTGCTGCCCTGGCCCGTGGCACTGCCCCCTCTGCCCTGAGGGCTGTGGGCAGACTGGGACCCTGTCCCCGTGCCACGAAGCGTGTCAGTCTCAAAGCCATCACAGGACTCCTTTCACACATCCTCGCTGATGGTGTTGGTAAGGTGGTATAATTTTCCCACAAAACCTCCAGCTTGCCCTGACCCCGCTGCGAGGTTGTTATTTCTGTGTGTTTGCCCACAGAGCTCAAAGGGCCACAGCTGCCTGGGGGGCAGAGAGGCTGCCAGCCCTGCATCAGGCAGAGGGAGGTGCCACCCATGTGAGGGTGGCAGGTCCCTCAGCCACCACGCCAGGGACAAAATGCAGGACCAGGGACAGGAGCAGTGCTGGAGACGGCGGGGTGGGGGGACGCCCTCCCCGTGCCGGCTGAGAAGGGTTAACGAGAGGGGCTGCTGGGCCAGGGATTATTTTGCTGGTTTGCTGCAGCTCTGAGAGCAGTACCTGTGACCTGCTCCCTGCGTGCCAAAAGTGGGGGCTAGAGGCAGTATTTAAACCTCGGAGGGATATATAAAAGAAGTGTTTTCTTCTTGAACTAATGCAAAAAACAAAGAGCTTGTTTCAGTGCTCGCCTCGTCTTTCAAACTGGATGGGATCCTGGATTTTCTAAAAGAAAACAAAGCATATTTCAAACACAGGCTTTCTTTTAGTCTTTTTTTCCCTTCCAGTTCATTTCTGTTTGCTGTCAGGGATTTCGGAGCCCTGGGGAAGGTCCATCCGCCAGTGATGATCTCCGCTCTTTGTGAAGCCCAGGCGCTGTGCAGGGGAGCTCTTCCCCCCTTGCGGCCACTCCTTCCCAACCAGGAGCGGGCTGAGCTGCCGCAACAGGGTCCTGGTACCACTTTCCCCTAGATGAGAGTGTCATCTGGGCCAGCATAGGGAAAACAGGCTTTAGGTTGCATGTACAAGCCTAATCTGCTGTCCCAAAATCCTGTCTGCCACGACAGCTCCAGATGCTCTGGGCAGACATGGTGCTGCGTTCAGTTAAAGACTCAGACAATTCTTGACAGTCATGGACACCTACCTTTGCATGCTTTTGACTACTTGGCTGGAAGACCCCACTGCTCTCCCAGAGGAAGCAAGGCAGTGAAATGATCCATCTTGTGGCCTGTGGGAACGCTGGTAGCAAAGCCCCAGTTTCTGGAGATAGACCTCCAGGACACACATGCTGAAAGAAGTGACGGGCTAGTGCCCTGTCGCAGTGGTAGCTTGACATTAACTGCTAGACAAGCGGCTTGACAACCGGCAGAAGCCAGAACCTTAGCAGTGCCCTCCTGTGCCTTATCAGAGGAAAATAAATCTTGACTGATTAGTTTTTTTAAATGAGAATTCTCAGCAAATAAATGAGCTGCCCGCACAGTGATAATCGGCTGTTCGGAAAGCGAGTCTGCAGAGTGTATACACGGCTGGAAGTCATCAAAATCATCTTATCCCGTGGACGCTCCTATGCTGAACTCATGTGTACAGTATCAGACAGAAAAAGGAATTTTTCAATGGATATTTTCTGATAATTTTTTTTAGCCAAGCAGCAGCGTAATTAGGGTCTGTCTCCATAGGGCCAGCGTATCTTTGCTAGCTGCGACTTGACCTCCTTCTCTCCATCCCTTTCTTTCTATTTTGACGCATCTTGCTCCAGTTTATATCTGTGTCCTGAGGTTTGACGGACCTCAAATATCCTATGAGGAGTTTGCCAGTGGTCCTACGGGACCATTGGTGAGGAGAACAAGCTTATGCCAGGGGGTGAGCACACTGCTTCTGCCCTCGTCCCTTCCCATGGCTGCTATGGTGTGCAAGAGAAACACAGCTGGGAAGGATGCAAGTCCTTACACTAAGCAAAGCTGCTGACAGTATTTCTTGCTGTGAAGCATTGTTGGTTTTATCCACCAACTATTGTTCTGCTCATTTTAACAAGTTCTCCTAAATAATCCTGACATTCAGTCACTAGTTATAAGCTGGACTAAGAACAACCTTTCAGAGGACAGTCATAAATACTTGATCTTAGTTCACCACACTGTTTGTCTCCCCCAGTCTTCACCTCTCTCCTTCCTTTCCTGCGATCTTCTCATCCATAAAGATCCCTTTGTACGGTTTCTGCTAAAAGTCAGTGATGGATAATTGGCCAATTTCCTGCACGCTGGCAGCTCTGTGGATTCATTGTGCTCGCGCTCATCCCCCTCACTGTGCGTCGAGATAGTCTCTACTGGTGCGCAGTGGCAGCTAGACCCAGCTGTGGCTGCAGGTCAGCTCTTGAAAAGTGCCATGCTGAAGCCAGAGCTTCGAACGCAGTGTGCTGGAGCTCCTGCCTTTCGCGTAACCTGTAGTGGGCAAGGAAACGTGTGCTCCGCTGAGGGATGCCGAGAGCGTAAGAGAAAAATCTCAAGGTGATTCGGATCAGATTGCTGGGTCCTGCGTTAGGTAACCATGGAAAAAATGCAAATTGAACTTGAAGCCCAATTCCCCAGTTGTTTGTGTGTGTGAAATCTCTTGGCATCTCACATCTCCTCTCTAAAAATGGTATTTTTAGATTTACGAGTGATTATTTTTGATGCTGGAGACGTTAAAACTCTTCTGACATGAACCCAAACTATTCTGCTATCTTAAAAAATGAAGTCTTAAATGAAAACTGAAATTTGTTGAACTATACTTCCATTACAATGTAGCAGAGCACTTTAACATGTGCATGGAAAGATGCCCAGGAGGAAGGGGAACAAACCTGAAAATGGATCAGAAGCTGGAGCTTTTCAGAGGCACTACACGGGTTACCCCTCCCTGGAGAAATCAGCTTTGCATGTGAAGCCATCGCCGTCCAGCTGCGAAACCCAGCTGAAATGTAAACTTTTCTTAAGTGCTCACGGGCGGCTTGCATCTGTATCTGCCTCTGATTAGCTGGAATCATGCAATGGCAGTCAGCTGTGTCGCCAGTTCTTCCCTCCTTACCTTGTCTTTGGCTTGAGACCATCTTCCTCTGTGTAGGTTCAGCAGCAGATGCGGCGAGAGCCTCGCTTTGTGGGTCTGCGGACAGCAGAATGACAGAAAGGCTGAATGATGTTTCTGGTTCCTGTGGACAGTCATCGCACAGGCAACAGCGAGACAGCTCACCTGGAGTCGGGGAGGATGAACTCGGGACTGGAGGTGGTCATGAGCCCAGGCTTTCTGTAATAGGATTTTCACAATGATTTGCTTCCCCTGTCAGGTTGTTTCAAATTCCTCACAAGCCATACTTTTCACAGTCTGGATTTTCTCTCATGAATTTCTCAAGGGGCTATCTGGAGGGGAAACTATTTCTCACCATAACAAACAACGAAAGCCTTCATCGTTAAAAAATAAAGCACTAACATGGCCCTACAATGGACCCCTTTGTCAAGTCACATCTGTTTAGATCACCAGAAATGATAAGCCTTCACTTTAGAAAGTAACTTTCTTTTATCAAAATAGGAAAGAGGACTGCAAAATGTTCAGGAAAAAATCTGTACGAAGGCTAAGACATGTGACAGTAGTACTCTGTTTTACATAGAAACATCAAATTGCCTGTACATGCAAATACTGGACTTACACTCTTGTAGCTGAAGGTACGGATGGCGCCGTAGCGCTGGTCGCTGGGGCGCTAGTGCAAAAGCAGTGTGAAAAAAAGATCAGGTCTGCTGGACAGAAAAGCTCTACTTTGAGAGCTAACGCAGATTACCTTGGGTTTAGCCCCGAAGTTTAAAATCTGTTTTCCCAGAAGTTGTCTGCCAGTAACTGCCAAATTGCAGAGCAAGAGGATTCACATGGGCAATATGTAGAATATTATGTGAGGTGTATTCGATCATTTGAGTTAAATAATCTGCAGACATTTGCCCCCAAGTAACAGAAGTGCCTGCCCACCCAGAGGAAGCTCAAAGTGCTGCTATACCTGCACTAGGCCAATACACAATTACCCAGAGGTCTCGCAGATAGGGTATGCTGATGCTGCGGCAGGAATAGCTGCCCAGAAACCTGCTGCCTAAGGCCCTGCTCTCGTGTTTTGCCAGCGATGCTTTTCTTTCCCTTCCCAATGTGAACCGCCTCTCTGCAGGTGAGAAGCTGGTAACCACCATCACAGCAACAGTGCATCCTTGGCACCGGCCCACATCAAGCCTCTTTTTTGGGAAGAGGCTGCCTTCCTCTGAAACAAGGGCAAGATTTTGCAAGGCAGCGAGCCTTAGGACGGTGGGTGCAAGTCAGCTCTCACTGGATCATGAAGATTTCCTGGGTACTTTTGAAAAGTGCAAAATATTTGGGCTGAATTCATAGGGTTTGAATTCCACTGGGTCTCTGAACCAGGGCTCTGGCACACGGAGGTTTGGGGGGGTGCAGATGAGCTCAGCGTGAGCCATGGTGCTTAGGAAAGTGAGCTAAGTGGGTCTGGGTTCTTAAGATAGAAGTTATTTGGTGAAAAATCCTGCCCCCTGCCTGAGGTCACGTCAGTCTTGCAGCTGGCCGTAGAGGGAGAAGGAACAAATCTGCTGGTTTCTGTTGAGCCTGTTGAGACACAGACTCTGCTCATCCTGTTTCACTGACGGCTCATAAACCATCTTTGCTGCATCGCCACGGAAAGTTTCAATAGCGGTGACTGAATCGTCCCCAGTCTTGCAACTGACACGAAGCTGGAAATAAACTCTAAACTGCACTCAGAACTGAAGACCCTGTGTTCATGTTAGACATTTTCCCTAGATAAAAGAAGGGGAAAATGAGGGAAATTTGTCTTGACAGAATGTTTTTTCCCTCTTAGAAAGTCCTTCAAAGCCTTTTTAGGGGCACTGTCAGCAGAGATGAATTACAGATCATTCCTGTGCATCCAATAAAGGGAATGGTTGTAGAAATTCCTCTAATGACTTATAATTGGTTTTGAAATTAAATGATTTGGAATGAGATAGATACATGGAAGTAATTATGGCAATAGTTTGCTTTAATAGTTATGATACTAGAATAAGCTGGGCCAGTTTAGGTCAATGCATGCAGAGAGTTTCCCAGTTAACTCCTGCGCTGCAGGTACTGTGCTCTGGCAGCTCTGGAGTGACAGGAGTCCGCTCCCCATCCTTAGGAGAAAAGGCTGAACAGTGTGAGCTGAGGCAAGGATGGAAGATGTCAATCCTCCGTACTTTTAATGTTAAGTGATACAAAGCAGAGCTGCTTCTTGCCTGTCCTTTCCCCAAGCAGTTGATTCTGTCAAGTGGTTTAATTCATTCATAAATGCTCTCTGGACTGCACAGTCATGCCAAATATGCAACTGTCTGGGTAAAGATGTACAAACAAGGTGTGCCTGATTCCTGCATATAGTTACTGTAACAAGTACAAACATGCACAGGAATCTAAATACACGCATGAACAGACATCCAGATTAGCAAAGAATTTCTGAATGCAGAGTCCTGATTTGAGCAACAAATCATGGCATCTGTACGTGTGAATTATGTGTGTCTTTGCACACGGATTTTGAAACTCTGTTTCTAAGGAATATAGGTATTTCTATGTATTAGACCACAAAGCTTATCTGAGTTTCCCCTTTTTAACCATAGTGATGAGATCACTGGAAAAAGAATTGCCCACTGTTCATCACCCTTCCTCATTTTGAATGCCCATGTATTAAACATCATGCAATGCTTTGTGCAGAGCTAGGAGATCTAGAGAAAACAAGGTCTAGGGAAAACAGAGACAGAGATGACAGAATAAGGGAACTCACAACCTGTGGAGCTGTCTCTTCCATGCCAACCACAAAGAGACCAGAAAAATACAGAATCCAGCTCCTGAGCTCCAGGAGCCTCCAGCCTCATGGGATGGAGGTGGTCAGTCTGGGAAGGGCACTTGTTCCGCTCCACATCACCTGGACCCGTGCCACTGTAAACAGCAGCAACAGGATAAAGCCTAGAGTGATGAAATGATGAAAGCACTGTGGAGAGCTAACAGTGTCTGTGGTGACCAGCCTCTGCCCGTTCAGTCCCCATGGGGCTCTGACCTCTTTTTCGGGTGGTTGCATTTCAGACTATATGGGTACGTGCATCTTTCCTCGTGCTCCTCCCTTATAGACAGAGGGAAACAAAAGGACACTGAACTCTGTGGGCTACCAGAACCTGAGCCCTCGCTGGTGGCCAGCCAGCTGCCTGGCTACAAACTCAGCTCTCGCAGGAGGCGTCGGTACTTACCGCTTTCAGATGCGGTTTAAAAATACCTGCAAACTCACGTTAAGGGTGAACAGTCTGAGGCTCTTGAGAGCCCGGTCCTTGCCACGCATCTCCCGTTCAGCTGTTTGAGTTCCTGGGTGGCTGCATTTAGCACCAGCGTTCTGTACGCCTCTTCTCTAGCAGGAGTTGCATTTTTAGTTATTACTGACTAACAGTGCTCTTCTGAAGAGGAAATGCTGTTGCCTTTTTTTTTAGTTTTTAAAGAATCTTATTTTTCAAAATCACTTTTAGAAATCTGCCTTGGAAAAGGGTGTTTAATTAGCAGTTAATGCTCACTGCCACCAGACAGCTAAAGCAATGGAAAAAATGAAAATTACATTTAGCTGCTTAAAGTATGCAAAAAAATATTCCAAAATTTAAAAAAAGACATGGAGTGCAAATAATTGCCTTTTGCAGGGTTACTTGCAACACAGATGAGTTCACTGAATTGGTTTACCGCATCAGTCAAGAAACAGCTGTGTCAGCAGAAACATGGGAGCGGTCTGTGCTGGGCTGGGTGGAAGAACACCCCGAGCTGACAGAAAAAGGAGACGAGACTGATACGGACCCGGGCCTTCAGAGAGCAGAGTATCCTCGGGGGCAAAGCCGATAGTTTGTTCCCTATTCCCTTTTTCCTCATCACTTTGCTCATGTAGAAGCAGCCTAGGGCCACTGGATGTGGCCCTACCGTAACACTGAGTAGCTAAACTGTGTGGCAGGTGTCTGGAACTGGTGAATGCATCTGCATTTATATTTTCTTGTTATATTTTTGCATGCATTTATGGATGCTCTTGCTAGCTTTTAAGTCCCCCTCCACTTTAAGTCCATGGTGAGTGCAAGTGCCAGTGCAAACTGCAGCCCCGTGACAGATGTGGGTGCTGCAGTTCCCCCTGCTTGCTGCAGCGACACCCAGTTCGCAGCGTCACGTTCATTGCTGTACGGGAAAACAGCTTTCCTGCACCTGCGGCCAGGGTGGCGTATGGCAGATGAGAGGAGGGTCGTATGCACATTGTGTTTTAGGGATTGTCTTTCTCCTTTTGCTCCTGAAGTGCCATACAGCTACCATAACTGCAGGGCAGGGTAAAATCGCTGTGGGGCTGATGCACATATATAGCATTAAAACAATGTTGAGGACCAGTGGCCACCTGCAAGTTACAGCTCCACAGGGCCTGTCGGGGTGGGGGGGACACCAACGAGAGTGCAACAGGCAGTCGCTGCTTGGCAAGCGGACGGGACTCTCTTCCCCTGCACTCCAACACAGCGTGAAGCGGGGTTTCTCAAGAGGGTGTCTTGTACCTCCTTGCTGTTCTGGCAGTGAGCGCAGGGGCTGAGCCCCCCAGCTGGTTTGTGCAGGTAGTTGTGAAGTTTGTTCTATTTTCTGGAGGTTTCCCATCTTTTCCTTAGAGGTGACTGTTCACCGCAGCATGTACCTGGCCTGACGCCGGCGCAGCACTTTGGTACAAGCTGTGCTTGTCTCCTGTCTTATCGCAGAGCTGTCAGCTCCGTGTGGAGGGGAGACGAAGTTGGGTGCTGGCAGGAGCAAGAGCCGTGCAAGGAGGCTGCAAGGGGCACGGCTGCTCAGCACCACAGCGTCCTGCTTTGCCCCGGGCTGTGCATGATGCTCTGGCAGGCTCCCTCCAGGCAGGACATCAGTGAACATCAGCCATGCAAGAAAATGTTTTATACAGGTTAGAAGCCTGTGCCTTCCCAAGGCGAAGAAGCTGTGAGCCTCAGCCAGACACAGAGCGTGCTGAGCCGTAACAGTGAGGCGTTTTGGATGTTCTCTGAACAGACACGCTCTGCACCACCAGGACAGCCAATGCTGAAAAGAAAAATCAGTTTTATTCTTATTATCCCCATCAGAACTCATGAAAAAAAATAATCTTGTCCTCAGAACCGGTAGGCAAATGTCTGCCTGTTTATGTCTCATGTTGGAGACTGGGTAATTTGGGGCATTAGGGCAGTCATCAGACTGTAAACAGAATAAACCTGGATAGCATTGCAAAGGGCAGCCCTGTTAAACGTTGTTCTTAGTGTCAATGTAATTTGTGTGTGGTTTTGTGTCATTTATAAAGTCAGCAGAGCGATTGGGTACTCTGGATGAGATAATTGGAACATTCCTTACTAACCGGGAAGTCTTCAAGGTTTAAGTCTAAGCTTAAATTCACTTATAATTCCAGCCAAGTGCTTAGGCCTGGGTTTAAAGTCTGTGTGTAATCAGGGCTGTTTCTCTAGCACAGGAGCAGGATTAACATTTTAGTGCCCTGGCCAGGTGTGCGGGCTGGGTCCTGCCCACGCTGGTCGGGCTGGGACTCTGCAGACCCTCCTGGCAGCGCTGCACATGGGAGCTGCCACAGCTATGAAGTAATGGTTTGGTTCTCAGGCTATTTTTGAAGCTAGAAATGCGAGTGTAACCAATGCTTCAGCATTTTCCCACACCTTTCATGTGACACAGGACTGTGCCCAGTCATAGGACTCTGTCCCTAGGACTTAAAAATTGTCACAGTTTCGCTTCCCTCATGGGTTTTTTTTTTCCTTCCTTTCTGGAGGCAGCAGAGTTGGTTCCCTTTGCTGCCCCGATAGCGGCCGGGGGAACTGCCTGGTATGGCTCCTTTCCAAAAATCACTGGTTTTGGGAGATTCTCGCCCATTTTGAACTGTTTCTGCAGGCAGGTAGAGCCCTTTTCATTCTCTCTAGATGTGTTTCACACCAGCTGTTCCATATCTTGAAACACAGAACGAAGTCTTGGGGCAAAAATGGAGCCTAACGGGTTGTTTTATGTGTAACTTCCATCTTAATGCAATTAAGATCAACACTTAAAAACAATAAAATATACAGCCGTTCACATCTTTATAGTGAAATGGTTAAAGAAAACTAAACCCCAGCTGTTGCATGCAGCCCTTGCCCACCTGCAGCTTTTGGATGGATTGCTAGCTGGGCCTCTCGCAGGCTTCCCCTGTTGCTGCATGAAGGGCAGAACTGCCCGGCACAGGTACACGGAGAAATTGGCTGTACAGAAAATGCTTCAGTTATACATGTAAGCTCCAAAGTACCCAGGGAAGTGCTGGTTCTCTGGTCTACTTCAATTACGGTCAGTCTAGGGATTGCTGTGACACTAGTCATTAAAAATGCTCAAACAGCTATGTGAGTTTTAAGTCGATGGTATTCCTTTAATTCTAACGTACTATTAGAATGTTAATTAAAAAAGCATACCAAAATGAAATACTCCTTCAAGAACCAAGAACCTGTCATTTGTGTGAAAACCCTGGATTATAAACTGCTTCTTCTACTTTTGCTGCCAAATATGCAAAGTAAATTGCACAATTTTGGGGATGCAGTTGAGCCGCTTTGTGTTTTTCTTTCTCTATCTGAGAAGAAACATTCTCTTCCATCTGACAGGGAGTCATTTGTTTTTCTTGCTGCATAACATGTATGGGCTCTCATCAACATTAATACAATATCTTTTCCACCATTTCTGATCTCACTTTATGATGATGTTATGATTTTTCTAAGAAAAAGAATGTTTGTTTGCTTGCTATAATTATCTAGTTATTTTTCTAAACAAAAGAAAGTGAAGTGAAGTTTAGCGAGAAAAGCAGCGATCGCGGCTGTGAGCCCTACTGAGTTTTATTCCCATCCCTGCTCAGGCGTGAGAATGTTCTCAGCCAGTGGGACTGTTCACATCCAAACTTTTCTCCTCCTTAGTTGTCAAATACCCAAGCTTCATCCATAGATTGCACAATCAATTATTTCTTTATGACAGATGTTGGGATGCTTTCTTATTTTCTTAGTGTTTTTTTTTTAATTGCAAGATTATCAAAAGCTGGATAATGTTTCACCAGTATTGCAGTATAGCCCAGGAGAAAGAGACGGGGAGGCTTTTAGAAACCTACCTCAATAAATCCTTAAAATGATGTGCCTGCAACTCAGTTGTTGAAAATGGGTTTCTGAGTATAATCTCCTCAATGGGAGAGGCAAACTGGAGCTAACAGGTGTGTACTGGGCTCAGCCGCGGGGATAGGAGAGAGCAGGTTGGCACAGAAGATGAGTATTTCTCATAGTAGGGAGCGTCTACACTATCATAAAAAGCTTTAAAAACATTTTTAGAGTATTTTTTGATAGTTTATGTGTTACTTATACAAAATAGAATAGTTAGGGTGTTCACCCATGGTCCCTTTATAGGCAAAATGTGCTAGTACCTCAGTGGTCACCGTAAAGGTTTCAGCCTTGTTTCACAGGTAGGACATCCAGTTTCCCATATATGTCACCTCTCCAGAGTTTGGTAATTTTTCCATTGTCTATCACTCTACTGTCCTTGTCTAAACTGTCACTTTGGACTTTTGTTTTGTTTTATACTCCCAAAGTCACTCCGGGTATTTTGAGACTGTGCAATAGCAAGCAAGGCGAAGGGCCCACGCTGACTGTGGCAGGCGCCGTTCCAGCCACGGCTCCGGGCACAGCTGCCAGCCAGGACCAAGCGCAGCTCTTCCAGCTCGTGGTATTCCCAGCAGGATATCCCCCCCCAGCAATGTACCCGAGCCCACGTAAGGGTGTAAAACATTTGCCTGTGTTACCGATTATGATGACCTCAGTGTATTTGTCCTCAAATGGCTTTAACAAGAAAAAGACAAAAATTATTTGGAATCTTTCAACACCTGAGGTTGGAAAGGACCTCTGAGGGTCCCTCGAACTGATATGGGATTGATATTAATTTGATCCTAACATAGAAAAGGGCCGTGAGTGCTTCATGAAATATTTCTCTCTTGGGGCCCATCTCAGGTCATTCTGAAATCAGCACAGAGGCTCCCTTTGGCGTTGAGTGGCAACTCAAGGGTCCTTGTGGTGACATTCATGTCCCCAAACTTTGGACTCCTAACAATTAGGCAGCTGGAGTAAGCTCCTGGAAGAGACACAGGTGTCTCCAGGGCTGCTTCTACCTGTCCCGTGGCACATGAGGATGGAGTGACCGCCTGCAGGTCCCTCTCTCTCCTCGCCAGCTTTTGGGAGAGCCTCTGTGACCCACTCAATGCTTTGAGATGTTCAGGTAAGAGGTAGGTAAGAAGGACCTTTACCTTGGTGAGAAGGTCCAGGAGCCTGACCCTGCGCTGAAATCAGTTCATATGTTCTTATTAATTTCAAGAAAAGTGTTTGTTAAGAGGGATTTTAGTCTGCAATAAAACAAACGACTTGTGAGTCCACCACAACTCTTAAGGATTTATTGAGGCTTAGCACCCAAGTGTCATTTCACAGTGAGGGTTTTCCTGCTGTTAGACTTCTGCTGCACTGCTCGACAGCAAGCAGAGAAGAGCTCAGCCAGCAGGATTTAAGCCCAGGAGCTGAAAGCATTAGGCTGTTTTCATAACGTGGACTTACTTGCTCTCAAAATGTGTTTATAGACAAGAATTTGGGTGTTTCCAGGGAATCCACAAAGAAAATGGAAAGGCAGCATCTGTGCCACACCATGAAGTGAGACTGCAGCAGTGTAGAGCAGCTGGGTTGAACTTTCTAAGACTCCTTCCTATTGCAAAGAAAATCAGGGGTTAGGAAAGCTCACAATTTTTGCAGGCAGTATTATGAAATTGAAAAGAAAATCCAGAGTAGTACTAATGTGCTGCAGAGTTTTGTGACCAAACATCTTTGCAGGGAAAAGTGTTTGCTTTCGGGGTAGGGGGGGAGTCAAGATTTGTGTTCAGTCTGAACACCTGAGCAGTAAAACCTTTTGATTAACCAGCATTCTCTCTGTGTGTTTTGGGGTTTGCTGCCCGTGACCCCGTGGCAGGTCTGCATCACCCTTCGCCCTCTGTGCTGCTTACTATCATGAGGTGTTCCAAAAAAGAGTCTGCAGACAGAGCTGGCCGAGCTGCACGAGTTCCTGTGGCCATCCTGATGTGCAGGCGCCTGGTGGCTCACAGGCACAGTAAGTCACAGTGTGGTGTAAGGGGGTAGCTCCGCGCCGGCCGAGCTCCCTGCAGCAGGCATGGCATGTACGTTGGGAAGATGGTGTTTCCAGCATCTCACCCGCAGTGCTCCAGGGCAGCTGTGGCAGAGGCCGCCTGCCTTGGCTTTGCTCTGGATTCTGGGGCTGCTCTGTGCCCTGAGCTGAGCTCTGTGTCGCTAATGCTCTCTTGCAATTGCAAGTTACCTGCTTTAACACTAGAGATACGTGAGCCTCTGTGCCAGCAGCACAGGGTACCCCATTTCTCAGTCCCAAAGTGTTATCTTCCTACAGCCCAGTATCTCTGCACAGTGAAAAGTGAGGGCTGGGGTACCCATCTGTGGGTGAGGGCTTTATCTGTAGCCCTTCCTAATCCAAAAATAGTGGGACAGTGCAGAATCTTAATGTGTTTGCACGTCTAGACCGCCAGACTAGGAAAGTGCTAGAGCCAGGCCTACTTCCATCAAAGCTGATGTCCAAATCATTCCTTGACTAACACAGGATGGGAATTACCCCTCGCCCCTCAAACGCAACTGGACCTGGCAGCAGCAGATGCAGCATGGCACCTCATGGGCAGAGCAGGGATGTTGCATCCCCGTGCTTCACCAGATGCTGTGCTTGAAAACCGGCCCTGGTTTGCAGCCAAATTTGGTGTCTCAGCCTGGCATCATTTTTCGAGGATGTTCAGTGGAGAGAGGAAAAGAACTTGTATAGCGAGATAGTGGCAGATGCTCAAGGACTGCGGTGCTTGTAATGGTGCTTCTGGTGTCCAAAGCCCCGCCGCAGCCCTCTCGCACATAATCGTGTTGTAAAGCTGATGTCGAGCTCCTGGCAGGCTCCTAATCTGTCCTGACATGCACACAGATGCTCAGCTGAGTGTCATTTCCTGCTCTAAGGAGCCCAGATTGTTCCTGCCTGGCCCTTGGGTTTGAGCAATCAGTTTAATTTTTCTCTCTCATTTATTCCCTTTCCCTAAGGGAACTGTGCTTCAGGCCCCTTCTGTAAATCTCCTTATCGTGCGCCATATGAAATACACTCAGCGGGGATAAGGCCTTTATGCATTAACTGAACTCCTGCTGGGTTTAGTGATGCTGCAGCGCAGGAGGTTTGCTCAGGGTGTGTTGTGGCTCCAAGCTTGGGTTAGATGCACGCGGCTCCTTCCAGGAGCACGTACCTTCTGCAGGCATCCGGCGCAGTGCTGATGGGAGCACAGGGAGAGGGTCATTGCGGCTGGTGGGAGGCATAAAGGGCTCCCGCCCATTGTTGTTGAACCCAAGCAAGGTTTAGGCTGAGTGAAGAGCAAGGTGCAGCTCCTTTTTGGGTTGCTTGCTCCTGCTTTCATGCGCAGGGCAGCTCAGGGCATGCCAAGAGAAGAGCTACCCCAGGAGCCACGGCTGCAGTGCCGGGGTGCAGCCAGGCAGAGCAGGGCTGCGGCAGCAGATGTTTTGGGACAGCTCTGCCTGCTTGCGTTTCAGAAGGGAATGCTCCACTTGGATTCCTTTCCAAAGCAATTTGAGGTTAATTAGCAACTTCTGGCTTCACTATCTAGCTGGTCTGTTTATCTTTTGTCTGAGCAAGTTCTCTTCTCTTCCTGTTGTTGTTCCTTCTTCCTGAGCAAAGGGAGGGCGGTGCAGACACCCTGCCCCACCACGCTAGGGGACTTGCCGGCCTGGGCAGGCTCCTGCTGCTGCCTCCTACTCGCTCCCAGATGTGCAGGCTGGTCCTCGTCGTCTGAAATATCACTCCTTACCTATCCAACCATTTCATTTTGCTTCTGCATAAAGGAGGCCCGTTGCAGTCCAAGGTGATGGAGGCCAAAAGCACGGTGCTGGGTGCAGCAGTTAGGAGAGAGCTCAGAAAGCCGCAGCCAGACGTGCCGGCTCAGAGGTCTCACCTCCCACGAGCTACCACAAAGCACAAATACAGCAGCCATCCTGGTTGAGCCCTTCGCGCTCTTTGGTGCTGGCCCACCTGGGGCCCTCGGGGCATCGCTGCAGCCCGTGGGTGGGTGCTGGAGCAGAGACATCTGATCTTCCCTTGGCTGCTCCTCGGAGCCCAGATGTTAATGCTGATGGAAGTGATCCAAATACCAGCACATGAGCTCCAGCTAAGCCTTGGGGTCACCCCTGCTTTTCAGCAGGCAAGCACCAGCCGTAAATATAGACCACTGTGTTACTAATGCACCCACCATAAATGTTTTATGTAACCTCATAAACTTCGAGTAGCTTAAATGTTATAAAGCCTGTGGCCTTTGCTGGACTGGCATTTTAGGCAAGAGGCCTGGAAGAGCTGGGCCATCTGTGGTGGTAATGAGTTTCTCATCCTTTCAGAAAGAGAATAGTCCCTCAGTGGCCTTCCCCATGAAGTCTTATGTGCTGAAGACTGCATGGGATTTTCCTAACTTGCACATCAGTGAGGATCCAGGGGTGTGGGAGGGAGAACCCAGAGTGAAAATACTGGATACGACCCCTAAATTCATCCATCAAACTGCTGCCACGGTAGGACAGGTGAAACAACAGATACCGAGCAAAGAAGGATCATCTGTATGTGAAGCAATTATGCAGTCTATAAATGATCCCCAGATCCATGCAAACTGAGAGGTGCTTCTGAACACAGCTGTTTATTTTACATTGCATTGAGCTCTTCCCTCCCCTCTGTGAGAGCAGACTGCCCAGAGGCTCTGTGTGGGCTGGGTGGCAGAAGGTCCCACCAAAGACTTGCCAGGGGCTGTTTATGCAGGGACTGTTTCTTGTCTCTTAACACCTTCATTCCTCTGTCTTGATCCCTCCTGAACTCTCTTCACAGAGGACTCGACCCCTCCTTCCTACCTCACCATTCTCCACCATGGGGTAACCCAAGCCCTGCAGCGATGGTTTTTGTGGGAGGACCTCCACCAGACTCAGCTCCCTCCGTCTCACGGGGGATCCTGCCTTCCTCTCAGCCCTCTCATCCTGGAAATCCTTCCTGCTCCCTTCTGCTTGGTCAGCCCACTGCACGGGCAGATGGTTTCTGTCGCAGCTGTCGGACCGCAGCTGCGTTGCTGAGCCTCAGGGCGGCTGAGCAGCGGCTCTACCTGCATCCTGCTCGCTCAGTGCTGCACCCAGCCTCCTCCTGCCCCCTTCTTGGCATGACCGCTCCGCAGGTGACGGAGCTCACTGCCATCAGTGGCAGAGTGGGTTGGACTCTCATCTCCTTCACACCAGGAATTTTAACACCAGCGCTGTTGCAAAAGGGAGTTGGGTGTCTCAAGCAATAGGCACCGGGAAAAACATTCCCTTTATTTCTCAGTGGGTGAAGTCTTCATCCCAGCCTTCAGGTTTAACCTTTGAGTGATTCTGCTGGGGGTTTCAGGTCTCTTGCATTTGTGCCTCTCAGTAGTGACCACAGCAACGTGGGGGCATGCCTCTGTGGGAAAACTGTCCATTCCTGTTGGCTCTTGGAGCACATGCCCAGGAATTGCCTTCCTGAGGGCCTAAAGTGTGATAACACCATGATAAGAAGATAGTAAGGGAAGAGCAGTGCCTGTGAAAAGGGCTGTCCCTCCATTCAGGGACTGGGCAGAAAGCAATTTTGGAAATACCCCATGAGGGATGTGCGTGGATGTGCATCTCCCAGTATCAGATGGTTTGTTCCTGTAGCCAGTCATCTGGTCACACAGAAGAGAAGGCGTCTGTCTGGAAATCTCATTTTCACACTCCCACTGTCTAGGTTTTCAATTCAAATACTGCCCCAAACATGCATCTGCTTTCCCTTCTATTTTTTGGCTTTTACTTCCTGCCTCCCCCCTGCTCCCCACCCCCCCATTTGAAGTTTTTGTCTGGATTAAGGTATTCAGCCAGGAATAGTCGGTGTTCCTTGGTTCCTGAAACACTTGCCTGGCCCCAGGCTGCGCTGCCAGCCACTGGTCCTGCACCCGTGGTCCTGCCAGCTGGCCCAGCATGAGCCCCTTGCTGCTTGTATGGAGCCCAAATCACATAGATCCCTGTGCCAGGATGAACCCAGAGTTTTATTTTTTGACTATTGGTCCTTACCAAACCACTTTTCTCGGAAATCCAGGTCATGAGAAATATGTGCAAATGCTTTCCAGCTTTCCAGCCTCCTACTTTCCCCAGTTAACCTCAGGCTTTCAGCATCAGGCAGTGCCCATCTTTGCCCATCCTGTGTTTCATGGGCTCCCCCAAAGAGCCAGGGCCTCTCCTTTGCAGGAACAGCCACCGAACAGCATTTTCTGTGTATTTGGTGAGCAGGTGAGAGGCACCAGTGCTTGTTCTGCCCGCTGCCAGCTTGGCTCTAGGACGGCTGTGCTCTGAACGCTGTGTCGAATGTGCTCCAATTTCAATGAGATTTCATTTCCACTCGTAGTGGTTCACATGGTGCAGCTCAGCTTCTGGGCTCGGCCTCGCACAGCACAGCTCCGTGCCAGAGAGTTTGTGTCCTGTCGAGATGAGCCAACTCCGAACAGTACGTGGGTCTGATATCATTGCAACCGATCTTGGCCCCATGCATGGGAGAAACGAGTCTTGGCAGAGACCTGTCCTTTGCTCGTCTGTTTTCCTCTCGCCTGCCGATTCTCTCCCAGAGGGCTGCACCAGGGACCGGCTCCCTGCACCGGGTGGTTTCTGGGGCTGATGGAGACCTCTCCTGGACCTCCTGACAAACCCTCTGGTCACCGCTATGGCTGTTTGCTATGTGCAGGTCTCCCCCAAGCCCCCAGGCCCATCCATCCTCTCTCCAGAAATGCCCATGCCTTTGCATGAGCCAGGGCAGCAGCTTGAGGTCATTTTGGGGAGGGGGCTGGGGCTGGGGCTGGAGGCGCATGAAGTGGGGTGTCATGTCCTGCATCGGGGCTCTGACTTTTCAGCCCTGCAATGTGTGACCAGCTTCATGCAGAGCATCTGCTGTGCCCGGGCTGTGCTAATCCCAGCCACCTCCTGTGGCCGGGAGGGAAGGGTGGAAGAGGTGACAGAGGAAGGCTTGTCCCAGCTCGGAGGTGGGAGCTTCCTTCCTCTTCCTCTTTTTGGGGCTGGGAGGTTCGCACTGTGAGCTTTTAGAGCAGGTCTGGGGAAAGAGCTGTCAAATCTCCTCCACCCAGCAGTGTTTTGGCTCTGGGGAGGCACTGGGTGGATGATCAAGGTGAGACTCAGCTCTTCGAGGAGGTTTTCTCTGCTGGAGACTCCCCAGGCCAATGGATCAGAGGTGCCTCAGGCCATTGGTACATGGTAAGGCAAGCTCTGCTGTGGGTGTGGAGCTGGCCCTAACCCGCAGGGTGGTGGAAATCAGGATGTGCACTAGACCCAGGTCAGGGGAAGGGCTCCAGCCCGCCTCCTTAGAAGTGACTGAATGAAGTCTGGGGCTCCTTACTGCAGGTCACGGACTGATTGTGCTGTTTATCCTTGCTTTTCCCCTCTTCCAAGTCATTAGTGGGAGAGACTATGAGCCTTGCCATAGCCCCAGCCCATCTGCCAAGTGTGGAAACTCCTCTAATGCTCTCTCAGCTGCACCCATAAACCATTTACTGAAATAAAGAGCTGGTAGGAGACCAGATTTGAGAACTGTGGAGGTGCACGGAGTAGGCCAGAGCCCTGCCCATCCTGCCACCACTAGGTCTGCAGAATGGTGGGAACATTGTCTGGAGACAGACCAGGGATCACGGACACGCGGGGTCAGGATCTGAGTGTGGAGGTAACACATTTGCAGCTGCTCTGATTGTGATGGAAAAACTCATGGGTGAGAAAATCCTTGTTAATGAGTGAAAATTTGGATCAAGTGGATTAAGAATGGGAATAATAACATGCCAAGATAAGCCATTCTTTTCCAGAACATTCAAGTATGCACTGGACAGACTAGGAAAAGCAGCTTACACGTGGGCCTGTGTAAATCTTCCAAACTTCACGTTCAAGACAGGATTCACACCTGAGTCTTACCTCCCCTGCCCAGCACCACGCTCCCTGGTGGCAGTGCCTGCCGTGTGCCCACTCAGTGCGGGGTGGACCTTGGGATGTGGCACCGGCAGATGCATAGGCTGGCAACGAGAGCCTGGATGTCTGACTGCAACTAAAACCCACCTTCACGTGGTGTGCTGCACTTCTTTTCCTCTGAAATAGCTGTGCACGTACCGCTGTGGGAGCTCCTGAACGTGTGAGCTACTCACTGGAAGCTTTGCCTACACGACGCTGCCTCTGACCACAAATTATGAGTATTTAACCAGTCAAATTCATTTCCGTTCCCATGCTGCTGTTGTAGTTATCTTGGTGCAGGTCAAAAGGCACAGTGCCGTAATTTGCAAAAAGCCCAATGACTTGACATTTCGTTCTTGGTGGGAGGGCGGGTGCCTCATGCAGAGGTGTGGGGAAAATAAACAGAGCAAAGCCGAGAGGAGCAAATGCAGGCGGGCATCTGAGACACCAAGCCCTCGCCCTGGGGCTTCATCCAGCAACTGTTACCTATGATTAAGGGCCCGTATCAATCTCGAGGTCATGAAAGTCACCCAGACCATGAAATCCCCATGTTCGGTGTGGAAATACGGCATTTGATGCAGTTTTGTTTGAAATGCGTTAAATCTGTGCTAGAGGGGCCGCAGAGAGTGTTTGGGCCTCCTCGGCCAGGAGGAATCGTGCTGTCTCGCTCCCTCACGGAGCAGGGCGCGCAGATCCAGCGGTTCCTAACAGCTCATCCATGACAAACTGCAAAAATTGCAGAGATATTTGCCACGGTTGGCCTGTGAAATCACCCCCCTCTCTAGGAATGAGAAGCCTCCATAGCTGCGATCCAGGACTGCCAGGCTGGCTGTGGTTTCCCTGCCAGAATGCAGCTCCCAGCGGTGGCTGGGCGGGCAGGGAGGCAGGGCAGGGCTGCACAGCCTCCAGCGTGTGAGAGGGACAGGAAAGCAGAGTGAAAACAAGAGGCCATGGTATTTTGACACCTCACTCCTTTCACCTGGCATCTGCATACATGGCGGGAAGGGGCTTTAAGCACAAGCTTTGTGCAGTGTGGGCTGTAAAGCCACTCTGGGTAAGACTCTGCTGGCAAGTACAATGTGTTTTAGCAGCCAGATCACCCTGGGGATGTCCCCGACCATTCCAGCTATCCCTTGGGATCTCTGCTTGCACCTGCAGCCAGAGGGGAAGTGGTGAAGCCTACGCTGCTGCGCCGGAGGAGCTGCTTGTCACTGTGGCAGGGCTCAGGGTCTGCCCCGTGTGTCCTACAGCTCAGCCACTTGCAACTACAGTTTAACAAACGTGCTGATTGATAACTCTCTGGAGTGCATTTTCCCTTCCTTTCCACAAAATGTCCTGAGCTCAGCTCTCTCTTTGACAGTTCCCACTTGTGGAGCAAAGATGGGGGGATTGTTCGAAAAAGGGGCACATCAGAGAGGCCAGAAGCAGATCCCTCACTGAGCATGGGGGCCTGGCAGCGTTTGTTTGTGCGAGGTAGAGTTCTCACGCTCTAAATATACAATCTGTGATAAGGGAAGGGAAAAAGCCCAGCATGGAAATATTCCTTCTGTAAGAGAAATAATTTGCTGCTGCTAAAAATATATGTTCATATTATTCCTGCCGTGGTCTCTAGCTTGATGGGAGAGAGTGCACGCAGGCTGCCCTCAGGGGACTTGGCTCCACAGCACAGACCCCAGGCGCTCGGAAAGGCCGTGCATCCGCTGGGGCTGGAGGGATCACAAGGGGGAGGGAAGGGGCTTCTCGTCTTCGTCTTGGTTTATCACCCCCATTTTCTCAGGGCAGTAAAACCGTAATATGGGGTTACCCCGAAGGTCGTAGGAAGTAACCTTCAAGCAGGTGCTGACAGTGGGAAAGGAAAGTGATCAGCGCCATTCCCAGAGCAGCTGGGAGCCCATTCCCAGCCCCAGCTGTGCGGAGAGGCAGGAATGGCTTTGTTCAAGGGGGACGCACCTTCCCATCGGTGGGATATGTGTAATCCCTTCCTGTTTCATCTGCAAGTGGCCCAGGCCTGGTGCTTCCTTCCCTGATTGCTGCTTCTGGGACCCTGGGTCCGCATTCGCAAGCACTTCCGTGCCTGCAAGGCAGGCAGAGCCAGCCAAGCCCAGCGGCCACCCCGGGGGGCAGCGCCGGATTTCCCAGGGACAGCCCCCGGCCGGGAGACAGAGCCTGCCCAGGGAGCCCTGCCCGCCTCGGCTCTGCTCTGCGCTACCCAGCGAGCAGCGACCGGCGGCTGCTGCTGCCACGGCCTCGGCTGACGGAGCCTGGCACGGCTGTCCTGAGGCCAGTTAGGAACATCTCTGAAACCATTCCTGTTAGAAACAGGTGAAATCTTTGGTATTTTCTTGCAGATCTGTCTCCAGAGCGTGGTAAGTGGACACAGTGTCTGCTCAGGAGCAGGTTCTATCTCCCGTCTTGAGAATATGGTCAAGGAGCTGACCTGGCAGAAGGCCTTGCTGCTGCAGAGCTGTCAGTAACGTCAGCCCTTAAACACTAGCAGACCTTGCTGCAGATTTTGTAAATCATATCTTGCCTTGGCATTGCTTTTTCAATTCTCAAAATACTCCTGCCTGCTTTGGAGCCCAATATCTGTCCCCAGAGCATCTTCTGACCGTTACTTGTGAAGTTGCATTGATTTCCTTGTAGGTGATCATGACAGGAAATGATAACAGCATAGTTTCAGTGCAGGATCCAGCAGCTAGATCGCTTGGCAGGGAAAACATCACTGTGAAAACTGAAAGATGCCGCTTTTTAATATATCCTCATTCAGACACCCTTTTTGAAGCTCAGCTATACCCTTATGTATCAGGCCACCTTTACTTACCATGCTTATTACAAAAAGGTAATGAGAAAAGTCTTTGCTGCTCAGACACGTGCTCCAGAAAGCCCTTTGCAAGCGGTGTGCTGGTCACTGGATGTGGTTTTGAAGCAGCGCTTGCTTTGCCAGATGAGCTGACGAAGAGCAGCACCCACGACTTGTGCTGGTTGGGGCTACAAACCTTGTCCAGTCTGTGCTCCATCTGGCCAAGGTGGGTTTTGGAAGGTTCTTGCAAAGCCTAGGAGGAAGCTGAAAGGGTTTCTCCTCTAGATTTGTTTAAGGTAAATGTGTCGTCAGTGGAAATGCCGGCTGAGAGCCTGGAGGCACAGGAGGCCGTGTTTGGTGGTGCAGGACGTGTTGCACCCTGATGTGGCCCCACTGCCTCCCACCATCACCCGGTTGTGAGGGTGATGGGGAGGGGCAGCCATCATGCATCGGCACGGTGGGGCAGCAAGCGGGCTTTGCCAGGAGTTTGATGAGGAAATATTTGTCCATGAGGTGTGGGTTGGATGCTCTAATCACTATGGCTGGAGCTACAGCAATAGCACAGCATGTTTTAGCTCAGGTTAAGGACTGGAAGAAATGCAAAACATCAACCCTAAAGCAGACCTGGTGTCGATGCATCTCCATATGGACTTCGGGGGCAGGTTTCGTGAGGACATTTCACTTGCCGGGCTTGTTTGTGACATGCTGGCCGGGTGAGTCGGAGCCTCGTGTCAACCTTTGCAGGGAGCTGCAGGTTTCCCTCTGGCCTTGGTGGAGCCTCCAGGACTCTGCCTCTGCCACGACAGGACATTCACTGGGCGCGGGCTGCCCAGCGTCCATCCTGGCACCGTGTCAGGAATGTGTGTGCTGGGCAGTCCTGGCAGGGCAGGGGAATTGCCACCGAAAGAAAGGGAAAAGCTGCCTCCTTGTTTTTCCTGCTTCAGACCCTCTCCCATTTCAATCGCTGGGAAAGGCAGGGTTCGGCCTGGCTCAAGGTTACGTCCTTCTGCTGCCTGGCCCCGGGCCAGTAAGCGTGAGAGCAAGCTAGACACAATAACAAGTATGTCAAACACAGGATCACTTCCCTGCAGACCCAGGCAACTGTGCAAGCAGCACTGGGAAAGGATTAGCAGAACGGGGCTAGCAGTAGGGCTAAAGCATGTCAAAGCTATTAAATAGATTTTTTTTTTTTTTGCTCGTTATTCTTCCAGAAAAGAGAGCCTCCTACCTCTGCGCAACCAGGTTTTGGTGTGCAAAAGTTCTGCCCTGTCAGTAGTTCTGCTGCTGGCTGGGATGGGATGAATTTGGGCAATTTTGCAGAGCCTGGGCGCAACCTACATTAAGCCAAGGAGGCAAAAAGGGTGGCTGGAGCTTCTGCTCAGCCCTTGATTTAGGCATCCAACCACTGGTCATCACCATGATCAGCCCATTCTCCTGCTCCTATCCTCAAGCCCAGGCAGGATTTGTCTTGTGGATGCATTGGCTTAAAGCAATGGTTGGCCCTTGGTAAAGAGGTAAGAGCAGAATCATGTCAGCTGCTGTCCCAGCAAGTCAGGATAGCAATAGCAGCATGTATTATTGAAGGTCAGTTTAAAATAGCCTCTGTCTTGCTTAAAACACAGGGAAGATGGAGCAGATCTTAACGTGTGCTAACATGGCCAGAATGATTTATTGGTGGCTGCTTGTCACTCACTGCTCAGCCTGCTGCTACTGTGTCAGGGAGGAAGGCATTCCTGGGCATTCAGACATTTACAGATTTTCTTTTCCTTTCTCCCATAATGGAAACATCAGAGCTTCTCAATACGAATGGAGTTTGGTTTGGGAATGGGGCTGAGGTCCTTTCCCCTCCCACTGCCCTCCGATCATCCCCACATTGGGACCAGCCAGCCAGCATGGTCCTGGGTGGCTCACACCAGCCCTCACCAAGAAGAGACAGGACAGTGGTGGTTTAAGGGAGGCTGCTAACTGGGATAACTGGCTGCTGTTTGGGATAATTAAGGAAAGACAGTGGGTTAGGCAGGGAGAAGGGATTACTCAGAGATTTCCTTCCAAGCTCGGTTAGACTGTCACTTCGGTGTTGACCTCAGTCGAGGTGTGGGGTTATTTCTCACCTGGCTCCAGTAGCAGCCGTCTGCCTCAGCCGGAACAGGAGGGTAACAGCCGTTGTCCTCCTCTTGCTAAAGGAGAAGTGTTGAAATGTCAGCCGTCAGCCATGGCCTCAGCACTCACACACAGCAGCAGTGACTGCATGGTGGGACTGGCCCCGCGGCAGCCCCCCACAAGCCCTGCCAACCCGACCTGCTGGCTGCAGACTTTGTGCTTCACGTTCTGCAAATGTACAGAAGGGTGGTGGGAGAAGAAGGCAGTGGCTGCTCGGATAGCCCAATCCTGTACCCATCTGCCAGCTGACTGGCAGGGCCAGGAGACTGCAAATATGTGGAAAATACAAACATCCGCAGAGAAGTGCCCCAGCTTTTCTGACAGTTCAATGTGTTTTTATCTTTAACTGCTACTTGCTTTCCTGCTCGCCTCCCCTCCTCATTGGCAACTAGGAGCCCATGGGTGGTGGTGCTCTCAGCACATGGCAGTGACACACCATGCCACACATGGGCCTGGGAGAGTGATGGCTTCACAGCCTAGAAATGGGGGACAGAGATGCTATGTGACACATCCAGGAGCTGTGCCAGAACCAGGCCTGGTCTTCTGAGCCCTGCTTCAGATTCCGAGCTTTGTGGTGATGCTGAGGGTTATGCCTTTGAGGGAAAGCCCTGGCACATCTTCAGTGGGCAACTGTAGCCATGCCCAGCATGGCACCATGACCAGCACAACCAGAGGAGGCAGCTCCTGTCCTTGCATTTAGCAGAGGAGAGGCTAAACAGGGCCCATCAATCCATGGTCACCATCTGGTAAGCCACTGCAACCCACAGGGCAGTCCCATCACATTTGCTCCTTGAAAGCATTTTCAGGCCAGTGGGTCAATCAAAGACCCTGGTGAAGTCAGTCTGGCTGTACCGCGGGGCAAACCCTCCAGGGCCACAGCTCCCATGGGTTCAGCATCATTGCATGCATTTCCCGCCATCATGCCACGGTGAAGGAGCCGCTCCAGCCAGTGCATGACATTTGAACCCGGAGCCACGGCCACACATGCTTCACACATCTGTCCTACCTGCCTGTGAGCTCCTCAGCACCGCTCGGATGCGATCCAAGCTGCTGCAGCACCGTCGTGTTGTGGAGCAGCCCCAGGTATGGCAACCTGGGCTCTGGTAGCAGACACCTGGCAATGCATGGGGTTAGCTTGCCTGCCAGCAACCCTGGTTTGCAGGCACCTTGCTGGGACCCAGGTAGAGCAGGGTTAACACCAGCGAAGTGTTCCTATGCAATGGCCTTTTTGTCTGATACGATCCAGCGCATTTCCTGGTGGAGTGGTTTGCGTCCGGTCCTTAAGGCTGCTTGGCACCGGAGCAGAGAGGAAGGCTGGAAGTAAACACAGGCGCTCTTGGATCAGTAGCTGGGAAAAGCAGTGAGAAGCTGCATGGGACTGCCGTCTCCAAAACCTCCTTGTTTCCTTGCCTCGCAGACAAACGGCTTCCTGCCAGGGACAGCACACACTGCGAGGCTCCCGCAGCAGCACTGTCCCAGCCCGCTCCCTCCCCAGTACGGCACAGCCAGCCCTGGCTGCAGCAGGCGCTCTGCCTCTCGCAGGGATTTCCACTCGCTTAGACTGGGGACTTGAAGTAGTTCTGGACTTTCCAAGCTTTGCACGCCTGGCTCCACGAGAGCCCACAGAAAATTCTGGGCTGTATTAACTTAAAGTATTGATCTGTCTTGTATCAAGAGTATCAGTCTGCACTGGAGCAGCAGCAACCACATCCATTGAGCCAGGGTTGGAGAGACCTGCAATGTCAAATGCCTACCGTCAAGTCCTCTCTTATCACGCAGGCTGTTTCACCTTGGGTGTACAGTTGCTCCTGGAAGGGATGGCTGTGAGATTTGGGCTGCTGAAGTCCTAATTCCTAAGCTTTCACCTTTCTCCTTTGAACCAGATGCTGGTTTGAGCATGTCCTGGGGTTTCCTGGAATGAATGAAAGCAATGTGTCTCTAGATCCCTGCCTCTCTGGGGTCAGGTAGGAAGACACAATTGTTTTGAGCAGCTCAGGGCTGAGTCATTAAAGAGGACTTGACTCTCCCACAGCTAACTAGGCAGTGAGAGCAAGACCCCATCCCTAGAGCTCATCTTGAACAGCAGCAAGTGAGCTGCTCAGGTGGAGATGTCAGCGGTTCGGATAGGTGATGGCGCAGCCATGCTACTCACCTCACCTCTTCAAGCTTTTCCTCTCTTCTAATTCCCAATGGAAAACGGTGCTTTTCATGGCTTCTCCTTGGATTTGGGCAAATGTAAATGTACAAACTCCAAGGTTGGCAGGAATCAAAGATTTTTTTCCAGATACTGAGACAGCTACAGAAATGCCCAACATAGAGTAAGGGAGGTTGCTTGAGTCCACTCTGCTGAGTACGTCTGCCAGGAGGGGCTCCCAAGTAATGAAACCATTCGCCTGTTTCTGCTCTTCTTTATGCTGTACACTTTAAAAAGAAAAAGGAAAGAATAAAGACAGAAGTTTGAGGCTCTTCTTAATGTATCTGTTTTAGATGATGTATCCAGTGTTTGGCTACAGAAAGAAATAACCCGTCACATGGAGCTGTAGCTGAGGTTTGGGGTCCGAACATTGCTCTGCACTTCACTCCAGTCTGTGCAGAGAAGGAAGGCAGCCACCTGGGCTAATTCAACAGAAATACCTGCAGTTTCTCATGGAGGCGTGGAATAAAAAGGAGCCTGTTTCCCCAGCCTGAGCTTCCAACTGTAAGGTCAATAATCACAAAATACACCAGACCAGAGGGTACTGGGATCCTAGTCACAGTGTTCTCCAAGTCACAGGCTTGTTCTGAAGTCTCTCTGTAGACGTGAATGGAAATCGATAATGACTTCACTGGTTTGCAATGTGGTCGCTGCCAGCCATGCGAGCGGCAGCCTTTATCCTAGCGGTGAGTTTGCCGTAGATTCCCACTGGGGCCTCATTTGAATTTCATGTCTCAGTGCAGAAGGGCAGTTGGCTGATTTCATGTTCCCACTGCCTCAGCTCTTCTCAGCTCTTTATATCCATGCACTTCCCTGGATCTTCCCTGGAAGGAGGGTCCAACCTGCTGCTTTCCCTTTTCTTACACGCCATTTCTGTTTCAGCCAACCTCTAGATGTGTGAACGTGCTGGCAGCCTGGAGGTGAAGGTGCTGTGCTCACCTGAGTTGTGGCAGGGCACTGCAGGTACCACAGGCCGTCCTGATGCAATCAGCTTGGACCATCGGTGTCACATAGAGACTCTGGTGCTTGAGCTGTCAAGACTATTTGAAAATCCGTGTCCCACACAGGTGATGTGTTGGCTGGTGAGCTGAGCGGTCTCTGTCTGGTTATCACTCAAAGAAGGGATGGGTTCCTTTTTGCTGTCGGGCAGAAGTCCAGCAAGGCTCTTTGCTCACCCTCCTGGGATGTAAGACCTGGGCTTTGCTGGTGGTGTGTGCAGCATCTCTAGGAAGGCGGTGGATTTCTCATCACGTGAAATTTTTGAGCCAAGATCAGATGTGTCTTGCTCCATTGCAGCTTACCAGCTGGCTGCGAGTACCTCTTGCCCTATTCTGATCTGTGCCGAGCAGGATCCATTCAGCTTATGTTATTGATCCCTAGTTCTTCAGTCAGCCTAGGGGGTGTCCAAGAAACCTTTGCTCAAGCACACAAACCAAGACCCGCTAGCAGAAAAGCTTTTTGTCTTTAAATATCAAAGCTCCTGTTTTATTTAGACAGAGTGAAAGGCTCTGCCTCTCAAACAGATTCACAGCACTGTGTTAATGAGAATTTCCCTTCGGTTCAGCATCATGACAGGAGCGTTTGGAGGAACTAGTGTGACCCTAGACATGCCCATATGTCTCCCAAGCGGGAGGCAGCTGCAGGGCACCAGGGCTGAGGGAGCAGCATCCCTTTGAGACTGAAACAGTGTGCTCAGCATCCTTGTGTTTCAGAGGAAAATTCAGGCCTTTCCCTGTGTTTCAGCTCCTGTTTGCACGTCAGGGAATACAGCCGTACCCTTTGGTTTCCCAGTAGTTCGCCCAAAGCCAAGCCTGAGCCTTGCTTGGGTCTGTCTCTGACTTCATACCACTCCTACTTCTTCCTCCAAGGCCCATGTAGTCCCAACGCAGTGGATGTTCACAGGAGACCTTGCCAGGCTCATGGATCAAAACAAAATATTTGGAGACTTAGGGTTTTCATGAGCATGTTCCCTGAATCTGTTCCCAAGAGGAGCCAAGTCCCTGTGCCGAACAGCCTCCTCCTTGTTGCAACACGCACACACTTGCCTTCAGATTTGCATGTCTGAATCCTTACTCACACCTTGGTGAGGCACAGCACTGCGTGTCTGCCTGGGAACTGGAAGGGTGGCGGTGGAGCCTACACTTTAGGGGAGCGACATGAGAGTGTGTATCTGCATTTTTGCGTGAAGGGAGGATGTTGCTCTTCCTTTGATAGGAAAATGAGTGTCAAAGCCCCTTTCAGCCTGTGCGCTCAGGTTCCTGCCTCTGCACATGGGTGCTGAATAGCCTCTTGGCTGGAAAATAGTTCTTGACAGGAGCAGTGAAGAGACCTGGAAGCATCCCATGGCAGCGCCAGGGCAATCCACAGCACTCAGCCTCTTGCATTCCTTTCACAGTTCATGCCCTTATTCCTGGGAGCTGGGACTGGGGGAGGCCCAAGACAACGGAGCTGTGGATGAGCAGCATTAGTCAGTGCCCCGGTCTGTGGTTCTGCCAAGTGTTTGCAACAGGGGTTGAACTTTCTGTCTTGGCTGAGTGCTGTGAACCAGCTTGGAGTGCAGTAACCTCTAGTGTGGCTTTAGCACCAGCCCTCAGAGGCTCTCAAGCCACTTTATTGCCACTGGTTAATGAGCCCTCTCCATGCCTTTGAAAGACAAGGAGTTTCCTATAGCTTCTGGTAGAGCCAGGGAAATGGAGGCACATGGAGGTAAAGCAATGGCTCTGTGTCCTTTAAGGTGCCAGGGGTACTGTATGTGTCTCTTGGCTGCCCTTAGTTGTTAGACCCAAGTTGTTTAGTCAATGTGTGACCTTTACTGCTTTGTATAAACATCACCGTGACTATAACATGTCATCAGGCTCCGGTTATCCCCTGAACTTGTGTCTGACTTCTCAGGAATCTGATTCTGTTTTTCTACCCAACATGGGCATAGGCCGAAGGCCCTGGGACTTTGTGAATGGAGGGATTTCGCAGCCTACAAGATGCAGTGTGAGGTTCCACGTCAGTCTGTGAAGTTGAACCAGGAGGGAATGTCAATAGGCAGCAGTCTCTGTGCAAACACGCCAGGTCCTTCTGCTGCTTTGGGGGTTTCCTTGGATTTCTCCATCCAAGAGCCCATCCTGGGACACCTTGGCATCTTGCAGAGAAGGATGTTGCTCTGACTCCATGGCCACCCACATCCTTCTGGTGTTTAACGCTTCTGCTGCTGGCTGTGGAGAAGGTCTGTGTTAAACTTACTCTGTTTGCCAAGTGCAGTGTTACAAGAGCTGGAGTCTGAGAACTGTTTGGGGTTTCTTTCTCCACTGAGGTATCGAAGGGAAATGGATGGAGGGGAAGGGATCTCCCCTGAGCAAGCACAGAGGGGAGAGCAGACAGCTATTAAATATGGCTGTTAAATTCTCTCACCGGAGAATATCCCTCCAATGCAGTTTGCCTGTTGCAGGATCACAGCTGTAGTGCAGCCGTGCAGAACAGACGTGCTGTGGAGCCCCTCGTGCTGCGAGCAGCCAATGATCAAGGGACACTGGACTTGTAGGTCTGGTTGAGCCCTTCCAGCCCAGCTCCTGCAAGTTCAGCCAGTTCTTTATCCATCCATAAAGCACTGCGATGGCTCAGAGAAACTGCAGATACAGGCAGGTTGCTGTAGCATGGCAAGAGGCTGGCAGGCCAAGAGAGAAGCAAACAAGACAGTTGTCCACCTGAGGGCTGCAGGAGCCGGCACAGTGCTGAGCACACCACAGGCGCCCCTGGTTGAACAGGAGGAGATAATCAGAGTGGTCTTTCCTCATGCTGCCAGGGCTGGCATTGCCCCAGCATCTTGGGCCTCTATGGGACGTCTGCCCTCTGTTGGGGACAAGCCCTTAGGAAGCGAGATCCCTCCAGCACTGCATCTCACTGCCCTGCTCTTGGCTGAGGTGGAGGTTTGGAAACTCTCCCACAGCCCAACACCCTCTTCCCCCAGTGGCTGTAGTTCCCAAGGGGCCACCAAGAGCCTCGCATCAAAGTGTCCCCCAGTCCTGCCATGAGCAGAGAGGCTGTCGTGTGTGGGGTGGGGGTGGACAACCAGCTTTCTGGCTCTGCTGACTTTGTAAATAGAAGGAAGTAGGAGAGACTCAAAATCTCTGATTATCTTCCAAGGGGACTCCCATCCCCTCCAAGGCATGTCTCAACTTCCCAGCCAAGCCTGGAGCTGTTCCAAGAGCGGCAATGTTTCTCGTCCTCTTTTGAAGCACAGCACTTTGCTCCTCTCAGGTAAAAACCTTCTCAGGTAGCGAAGCCCCGAGCCCTGGTGCACAAACAGCCTGTGGCCGGAGCGTGCAGCTGACTAACAGACTCCCATCTCTCTTCCCGCCGGAGGAGAGAGCTGTTCCATGAAAGGTGCTCCACAGTGACTTTATGCAGAACCACAGGTTTGGAGTGCTGCTCCTGGGGGTTTGCTCTCTGCGTGGGGAACCGCGGGTATCCGCGAGCGGGGTGTGTGGGTAGGACCCTCTGGCAGTGCTGCTGCTGCATGGCAAGCCTTTGTCAGTGACCGGGGCACTCTTCCTCCAGCAAGGCGTGCTAGTGCAGAGCTATTTCCCAGGGCAAGTTCCTAGGGTTTCCCTCCTCCCACCTACCTCTTTCCTCCAATTTTGTGGATATTTGTGGCTTTGCACTAAAGGCGCTCTGCTGCACGGTTCAGTAGAGCCTCAGCCTGCTTTGGAGAGTGCTGAAAGGAAAGATCTAAAAATAATGATCATTATTGAGTTCTGTTTGATACCAAGAATCTGCCCTGGCCCCTGGAGCTGCACTGGGCCATCTGGGGCAGACACAAGCATCTGCCCACATTGCTCCTCTGACAGCTGGGCACGGGCTCTGCACTGCAGTGGGTGAGAGGGATGAAGGGCTTTAGATAATGACCACGTTTTGAGCATCGTTGTTCCCTCTGGCAGGACACCTCTGCTCACCCATCAGGTCTGAGGTAGGATTAACCTCTCCTGCGAAGGTTCCCACTCCCCTGGCCCAACACAAACAGGATGACCCATGGCCTTGCAGCCAGGAAGGCTGTGAGTCACCAGCAGCTCCCTCCTGGTGACAGCAAGCCCTGCCCATTTCCCATGGCGGTGAGGCAGGGTCTTGAGGAACTGCAGGGACAAGGAATGGGCTACGGGGCTGGTGAGTAGGAGGAAGAGGTGCTGCTGAGGGAGATCAGGGAGTCCACAGGTGACAGGGGAAAGACCGGTACTAAGAAGAGATTTCTGCAATTTTTGTAAAGCTAGCAAGTCTGAAAGTAAGGCAGAATCCAACCTTGCCAAGGTTATTAAAGGAAATAGCAAAAGATGAGTTGCACAACTCTTGGAAACTGTCCAGCCATATAAATGAAAGGGGAAGCAGGAAAGAAGAAGTGGGGCTGGTATGTGCTGAGGATAGGACAGAGATGGAAGATAATCTACGTGCAGTCCTGAAAGAAACAGTGAAAACTTGTGCCCAGGTTTTTGGTAGCGATGGGGGTGCCAGCCAAGGAGAGAGAGGCAGGATGAGTGGTAGCAGTGTATGGGGATAGGAAACGCCACAACCAAAATGGAAGCAGCAGTCAAGGATCTTTGAGCATGCAAACAGGTAGGAGCAGCTAGCTTCTTCTTGAGAAATGAGAAAGGGCTGGCACAAAGCTGAAGTCACGGAAGAAGAGTTTGTAATATATCCACCAAACCACAGGGGTTGGATGGTTTGGCTGGAGAACAGCAAATAGAGATCTATTTATTGGGGCAGAGAGAATATGTTCTTGGCACATAGGAGTCTATTAGTCTGAATCTGTTAGTATGCAAAGCTTTAGAATAAACATTAAAATAGACAATAATTAAGAACAAGGAAAATGGATGAGATATGGATTTTCTGAAAGTAAATGATGCCAGAGTAGATAAAAAACCTGATCTTCTCGACAAAGCAGACAGGATGTATCTAACTTGTCTGATCTTCAGTAAAGGAGAAATATTCAATCAATTGGGACAGAAAGGTGCTGGGCTGCAAGGACTGTGCTAGATGGATTTCTCAAAAATTGGCCTTGGAAACTATGTTGTTTCATGCTTTTAATGGTCTTGGCACAAAACATAGAAATTGCTGATGAAATTTGGTAATTACCCATAATTGGGAATCATCATCAAAACAAAGGAGTTGGGGGAAATTACGCACAAAGAACTGGATGCCCTACAGGATAGGAAAACAAGGAATGAAATGAAATGACAGAGTCAAGGAGTCATACATGGAGGGATGGGCAGCCTGGATTTCTGCTGCAGTCTGGAGCAGACCTTCACCTGGAGCCTGACAAACTCCAACAATGTGAAAGGCCCCCGTGCACGAGTCAGCCCTCGAGTCACTAGAAAAAGGCAGAGGAAAGAGAAGTGGGGAAGAAGCGTTGCTTGTTTCTGCCTGATGCATAGCTGGATTTGGAGCCCGTTTGGGCACAAAGATGTAACGACTATGCAGTGCAGAGGTCTCGCTTTTGGCTGTGGGAGCCTGTGACTTGTGCCGTCCGCACCCCTGTTGGCCCGTGGCTGCATCCATCGATGTGTCCTTGCTCGTGCTGCTTACTCGCATGTGAGCACCGGGGTTTTGTTCCCTGTGTCCTGCTGTACGATTATATCTCCTAGCTACACTGCACCGCAGATAGTGAGTAATACTCCAGCCTTAAAAAAATCCCTCCTGGCTGTTATTTCCGCAGTTTGCCAAACATATTTGCACCGTTGCTTTTTGCACCGTTTGCCAGAGTCCCTACCAGATATTGGCACTAGTGACAGAAAAAAGTGATGATTTGAGCACGTCCCTTTCTTTTTTCTGATAATCCCATGATACGGTATTTTGTGTTGTAACACAAAGGATCACCTGAGGCAGTAGAATGGTGAGAAAATAAGGCTATTAAAATGTTCAACCTTACTTAACTCTCTGACAACATCAGAGAATAACTAGTAAGTTTTTAGCCAAGTCTGTGAGTCATCTTGTCCTGCACAATTGTCACAGCTCGGCTCATCTGTTCGGAGTAATTGCCAGGGGAGGACTGCTCGCAGCAAAACAGGAGCTGTTGTGCGCAAAACGGGGAAGGGCCTGCAGTCGGGTTCCTGGTCAGCATTGGCAAGTCACTGAAGCCCAGCACCTGAAATTAAAACCTAAACCCTCTGAATAGCTGAGACGGGAACCCATCAGGAAACAAAGCTGATGATTCTTCCGTATGTGCAAAGCTTTTAAAAACATTTTTTATTGTTATTTTATGTAAATCAAATGAGCTATCAGCCCTATTTGGATCTTCTCCTATCTCAGGTAGTGGCATAAAGCCTCCAGCCTTCCCTTGTAAAATGCTGAGAAAGTTGCCCATTCATCGCCAGCCACTGTCAAGTGTTTTTTCAGTCTGTTCCTGATTAAGCAGCGTGGTATCAAGGGGATAATTGCTCCTTGGAACTGATCCCAGAAGAAAATCATTCAGTTCTTTCTTATCAGGTCCTTTCTTGCAGGGTGAGATACCCACAAGACTTATCTCCCTCTTCAGTGCTGGCCTCTAATTACTATTTAAACAGCTCATTAGAAAACCTTCATTAGAGTGTAATAGTTGAAGCTGGAAATAAATGAAGGCTGATGCTGTGGTAAAGCGCTGCCCTCCCACGCGCAGGCTGGGGCACCCATGGCTGCCCCGTGGGGTGCTGGAGCAGGCGCTCACACTCGTCTGCCCCGCGGCCGCACCGGCGGGAGCGTCTGGTGGGGAAGTGGGGCTGTGGCACTCCGCGGCGCACACCAGACCTGGGTATGTCACTTGTCCTGGTGCCAACCTGCCCGTTCTGGTTGCATCACAGCATGGCTCCAGCCCGTGCTGGAAGCGTACCAGGAGCTGAGCTCCACGCTCAGCCCATTTCCATGCCTAGCACAGGATTTCAACAGCTGGGAGGCATTGCAAAGTTATGATTACAGCCTAGAGAAAATTAGAGACCATAGCAATCCCATTTTAAAGAAAAAAAAAAAACCTACATACATGGGAAATGTTTTTACATGAATTTATTTGCTGGTGAAATGTTCACGAGTGCGGGCCTGAAGTCTTCTCTGTGTCTCCAGAGCGCGGTCAGCGTTAGCACAGATTTCCCCCCTAAACATGCTTCAGTCCTGGCCAGGCTGGGTCTTACTTCTCTGGCTGTAAAATATGTTAGGGAAGGAATGGACATGCAGGCTCCGTACTTCCCTCTGTCCTGGCTCCTTGACAGTTTCAGCCCCAGAGGAGTCACTTTTTGGCATTAATCTCTCACTGGGTTTTTCAGCAGGAAAACCACAAATGTTTAATAAAAATCCTTGCAAAAAGCATGCCAGGCAGCACCCGGCGAAGTGTGCGTGTGTGCCCTTTGGGCTGGCGTGCGTGCTTTGGAGAAGTGGGCCCTGTAAATATTTTCCTGACATTTAGGAAGTTTAGAGAAGTGTTTATTATTTTCCTGTCAACTTGACAAGCCCAGCATGAAGAAGGGAGGAGATGTGCATAGCTCCCTTCCCTACCCTGAGCAGCGCGGTGATGCTATAGGGTTTGTAGAGGGTTTAGAGCTGGTTTTATTTAGGAAAGCAAGAAGCTACAGCTGGTGTGGGGTCGGGGTGCTCCTCCCTTCCTGTTGCTGTTGTGATTTGGGGCGATGAGGTTACAGTACCTGTAATTTGTTCATCCCCTGGGTTGGCTGCAGAGCTGCTCATGGAGCTGCAGGCACGGGCATCCTGCCCTGGGGAGCAAGCGTGGCTCAGGGGACACGTCTGGGCACACCTGGCTGGCCGGGCTGACCTCCAGTCAGGCATCTAAAAGTGGAAAAGCCATGTCCTATCTGGGAGCTGAGTCAAAGCCCAAAGCAGAGCCAAGGGTGTTGGCAGTATGAGGCACCATGAGCTTTACAAGCTCATGAGTCCCCGTGTCTTAGAAGGATCCCTCTGCATGCAGAAACACACTTCTTTTTTGCTTCCACTTTGTGAATCTTGTGGAGTTACTGAAAACTCTGAAATTTATAACTCTTCCAGACGTGACAATGTGACTGCTGACCTCCCACCATGATGTGCATGATGTACAGTCTGCAGGCAGCTGTGGCCGGCTCAGTGTGGAGCTGTCTGAATCAGGTGGTCCAAGAAGCAACCAGCTACAAAGATGGCACGACCATCCCAAAAGTCTTGTTTGGGAAGCGCGGGATGATTTGTGCGGGGCCAACATGTTACTCTGCCCTGTGGCACGTGTTGGCATCTTTGCAGTAGAGAGAAATGGAGTTGCACGAGTTGCACGAGTTGCACGAGTTGCATGGGTAGGTCTGTTGGTACACTGTAGTGACCAGCGTGCTCCGAGTACTGCTGCCGTGTAACCAACTTGCAGAGGAGTGGAAGGAAGGTTGCGACAGCTCTGCAAGTGTCAGTTTAAATGCTGTTATCAGCTTGGTGAGGAATTTACATGTTTAGCAGTTTCTGGTCCAGCTTAAATGCAATGGTTCTGTGTTGGGTGTCCTTTGAGGCTGTAAGTGAAAAACTGGATGGGACCCGATACTGAAATGTTGGCATGCGTTATCACTCGCCTTGCTTCTCAGAAAGCTCATTTGAGAATTGCTCTGTCTCTGGTTCGGATACGCACATCCCAGCTTGCCACTAGCTCCCATTCCTGTAGCAAAGCTGCCCAGCTCTCGGCAGCTGCACTGTGTGAGGCTGGCCGGGATCTGCCGTACCTGCAGCAGGCTCTGCTCAGGCTTAATGAGCTCGGAGCTCATTAAGTGCCAGCTCAGGTGTGTATCCCTTCCTGCGGTCACACTCCTAACCACGCTGTAGATAAGTCCTCTGCGTCTTTCAGGTCTGTCCCTTTTAGGCACAGTCCAGCAAGTATATTAATGATGGAAACTCTGTGGGGCTGACAGTTTTGTTAAACTGTCAATTCTGTATATTTCGATTCTCAATATTTTATTCCTATTTTAACCAGAAGAATGGCCCATTCTGGGCTGTTGGGCAGTACCAGACCGATGGAGAGGAGTCTTCCCATCACAGTAAAGCATCGCATCCAGGCAATGTTAGCTTTTTCTCTTTCCCTGCTTCTGCCCACTACTTTTTTGTACCCATTCCTTGGGGTTTCTTTTTCTCTCAGTCTGTTTCGATGCCTTCTAAACAGACTCAGGGATCATCCATACTGTGGGTTTCTGTACTTGACTGGCAGGTTTGGTATCTGAATAGATCGACAACCATTAGGTTGCAGTAGATGTGTATTGAACAGGAAGTAGGCAGGCGCAGAAGCTAAAAATGACATCATGTAATTCATTAATTAAATGAAGAGCCTCTGTTTCATGAAGACCCAGTGCCGGAGTGACTCCTTCCTGCCACAGCAAAGGGAGGAAGAGGATCCTGGTGGAGCCGGGGAGGTGGGAACATGGTTCTTCACAGGGTGTGCAACCACAGAGCTGACTGTGACTTCTCCGAATTTCCTGGCAGTGTGCATAGCATTAGCTCCTGCTGAGAAAGCTGAGTTGAAAAATATCCCATGCATGACACGTGCCTGCCTGTGTAGTTTTTGAGGGAAGGACCTTTCGTCCCGTGCTGGTCACTGGGACCTGATGCCGTTCACATGAGCTCAGCTACTTCCAGTGCCTGGAGCCTTTTGGGAGGAGGCAGGAGGCAGCTGTGTGGGAGAGAAAGGACAGAAACAGGTAGCTGAGAGTTCATAAAACTGCATGGGCTGCAGGAGAACTGGATATCACCTCCAGTGTTTTCAAAGGTGCATGCTAGACACAGCCATTCATGATTCAACCTCTGTCAGCTGAGTGATGAATTCACTGGACTGCAGCAAAAATTATCTGGGGTTTTCATTAGGTGCCGCCTTTCTCTGGATTTTAATGGAAGCTCATCTGACTAAGCAGGTGTTTTTATACACTAGCCATTTTTCTGACACGTAAACACAAACATTTTCTACCTCTTCCTGTGCTAAGGCAGTTGGTGCTGCTGGATGCTGCTCTCCTGGAGGGGAAAAGCACCACAATGAGGCCCCCGTGGACACCCTCCAAGAGCCCGTCACTGGGGACCCTGGCACGGGGAGCCACTTTCCCTCTGGGTTTGTCAGGTGAAGAACCTCAGTGCATTGAGCAGGCTTAAGGGCAGGGAAGTGTGCTTGTGCCGCGGAAGGCAGTGGTTGGATTAAGAGGAGATATCAGACTCTGGTGTCCAGAAGGCTGGTCCAAAAGCTGCCATTCAGCGCGGCGGGGCGAGCCCGGCCCCGGGCCGTGACAGCCCCTCTGGCAGCAGGAGTGTGGCTGAAAGGCCAGCTGCTGGGCAAGAGGCTGCGATGGCTGAGCGGAACACTTCCTCTCACACGTCCCTTCTGCATGAAGCAGAGTTCTCGCCCAGGCACTGGCCTCCACAGCCTTGTTCTGTAAAAATGTATTTTTGGTCAAGAAGGATGCCCCCTGCTCCCAAGCAATGCAAGCAAACAAAAGAATGCTTTTGAATGTTTTTAATAAAAAATGCTTTATTGAGAAATATTTTTAAAATAAAAAATGTGTTTAGCAGAAAGAATAATTTCTGCATTGTCAAAGTACCAAACCGTGATATCTCTACTATTAAGCAATATATTGCTGTAGAACCAAGAAAAGACTGCAGCACGCGTTCTGAGTTCCTCTGTTGCCGTGTTAGCTTGGAAATCTCATCCCAGGTGCATTTCTTTCCAGGGCTTTTCCCATATACATATAAATATATGCATTCTGTTATGTATAATATGTATATAATATATATACATATATAAAATATCTTTTATTAACAAAATGCGTCTAATTGCATGCCCTCAGCATCTCAAGACAGCAGTAGGAGCCCAGCCCTGTGGCTCTTTCTCTCCCGTTGAACTATTCCCTGTTATTCTCGGGGAAGCTGAGCAGGGGTCAAGCCCAGGCAGGGAAATGAGGTCTGGGGCTATGGAAAATTTGGACCCCAGAGCCACCTCCTATTATATAGATATAAATGGAATGGAAAATTATTTCGAATAAAAGTGCACTGCCCTCTGAGAAATGTTCTCACAGAACCGCCTCTGAGAGTGCCTTAACTCTTTATCAGAGCACAGCGCTTTGAGGCGGGGGGACCTCGGGGCAGCAGTGACAGTGAATGCAGCATGCCAGAGCCAGGGACATGCCAGCACGGCTGCTGCCGAGAGCACCCGACCGAGCGCCACAGCCAAACTGACTGTGCTGCTTTCCAAGCACGGCACAGGAGGGTGATTCCCTGTTGCTTCCCTCTCCCTTCATGCCAATGATGAATCTGCGTCCGTGAGCCAGCCAGATCCACATCCTCAGGAAGGAAATGGGACTCGGCTCCAGCTTTCTCCATCTCTGCAGGGCTGCGTGGAGCAGAGCAAGGGCAGCTTGGTGCACATCCCCCAGCTGCATCCAAATTGGTCTGAATTTTTAACATCTGAATTAGGAGTGTGGTGCTGGTCTCGCACAGCAAGGCACAAACCGGGGACGTGCGCCAGCCGTCCCGTCTGTTCCCCGTTCAGCGCCAGTCCATTTTCTTCCCTCTGCATGTAAGAGTGAAGTGTTCATCCTCATGGATGAAAATAAATGCAGAGGAGCCCTCCTGCCCCGGGGCGATCGTAGGCAGCCGCGTGCAGGCAGCTGGAGGCAGCGGGGCAGCAGGTGTGGTGTGAGCGGTGGATATCTGATGGGGTACAATAAACGGGGAGGAACAAAGCAAACATGACACGGCAGTGCCTGTGCACTGGTCTTGCCTTCTCCTTTGTTACTTGTCACTGCCAGCCCCATCATGTCCCATCTGTTAGTGACAAGACTTTGCAAGAGATTGAAGTGCCAGAGAGCAGGAAAGCCTATGGGAGAAAGGGGAGGAGGGTGCAGGGAGATGGGAGAGAGGGGCTGTACGCACAGCAAGGCATGACAGCTCTCCTGGAAGCAGGGCTGAGCCTCCTGCAGACGGGGTTTGCAAGCTGAGTGCAGGTCAGACACAAATCACCCCAAGGGATTCACAGCACTCAGCTCGATTTTTGTTCCAATATGCAAGGCCAGGCTCAGTCTCTCCTGGTGTCTCCCAGCACCTCCTAAAATCAGAGGGGTATTTTCCTCCATTTAGGTGCTGAAATGCAGCCACACTGTTTGCTGGTCATAACTGCGACACCTGCACAGGCAGAGAGTCCTGTAATTACAGCCTAGGCTGCAGGACGTGGGGGAGGTGGAACAAAAGTCAATAAGCTTGTGCAAACACGCGTGCAAAATAAAGCAACCGGGCAGATATTTTATTTGCTTTTCAAGGAAACATTCTTGAAACAGCCACTTAAGGACTTCAGCAAAGGCAGAAAGCAAAAATCTAATGGGCCATTTGTCCAAAGCCTTGTGGCAAAACCCTGGATCCAAATTTAGCACCTAGAAAGCATCTGGCTTGATTCATTAAAAACCAGTTTGTAAGTGCTCGGAAGATAACACTGTGATAAAAAGCAGGCTCTAGAGACTGGTCAACAGCCAGCCCCACAAGCCAGTCCCGTGCCCATTTTCCTCTGTATCTAAGTGACCTGCAGGATGAGGGGAGGGAACGTGACACGGGCCCGACCTGCCTAAGCAGTTGCGGTTGAAATGCGCTGTGCCAGATTTTTGGATGGGTGGTCAGCAAAACCTCCTGTGGAGGCACTGGAGGACAAGACCCTTCAGCCTGTCCTCATCAGGTGGCATCTTACGTGTGCCCTGTGCTCTGGAGATCTGTAGGTAGTCGTCTGTCCCAGGTCTCCTGTGCCCTCTGATGACATAATTAGGAATGCACCCGTTAAGGGGTACCAATCATTCACACCCTGGGGAAGAGAAGCCACTGGAGAAACAGTCAGAAGTCACCAAGACCCTTCCAGTATCTCATTTCTCTCATGAGACAAAAAATGAGCAGGCTCCAGAGTTTGGCTATCGCTAGTTTATTTTTGTATGTCTTATTTCAGCCCTGAAGAGGAGGACAGATGTCAGGCATGAGCTGGTCTGTGGGTTTGGGAATACCTTTCAGCCTAAATTCATGAAGAGGGACTTCCCAGGCTTCCTACAGTACAAAGGCAGAGAGAGCATTACGTCCAGAAGCTGTTTGTTTCTGTGCTTATTTGCATTGCTGTGATTGTTGTTCATTCCTCTGGGTACTTAGGAAGATATTTAACAAATCGATTTACTGAAATACTAGTATTAAAGTTAAAAAAAAAAAGAAAATGGATCTACTTACTCTCAGGACAGAGACAGTTCGAGTGCCTTTAGCAGCCTTTCTCCAGCAGAGTCCTCTGAAGGCAATAAAATGCAAGGGTAACAGGGCAAGTTTCAGATGGGTGATCTTCAGTCAAGCAAGAATCTTTAGAAAATAGAGATGCAGCCTTGGTAAAGCCAGTGAGAAGATGCATGCAAGTTGGGGAAGCAAAATGTAGGGTGAGATTTGGAAGAAAAGAAGGACTGGTGGCCAGTGCTGCTGGCAGATAAGCAGAGTCTGCGAAAACCAACCTGCAGCATGTTGGGAAGAATAGAAAGAGAAGGACATTGCAAGAAATCAGAATGGTTTCTCTGTACTCTCCTACCCCATGGAAGACAGGGCAAAAATACGGACCATTCACATAATAAATGCTTAGGAGTCACTGCTGGGCTTATGGATTTTCGCCACTAAAGCAACAGTATGAGTGCAGCGCTTGGGCTCCAGTGTGCAGCAGCTTCACCAGCAGATTTGTGAAGCACGGGGAGGGGCAGAGGGTACATGTCCATGCTATGACCAGAGCCGGTACATCTGCCTGGCTGGCATCTGCTCAGTGCAGGCAGATGGGTGCCCATGGGGCTGCTCCTCCTGCCCTGGGACCAGCCGGTGGCTAACGGTGCCCAGCACTGCATCAGAGCTGGGAGGAAGCCGGTCAGTGCCTGGGAACGGTTTTGCTGATACAGGATTACTCATTGTGGATTTTGGAGCAGGGTGAATTTGGAGCAGATGGGGGACTTTTTCACTTGCACGCAGAGGAGGTTGCATGACCTGAGATAAGGGCACTGCTCCACTCTCGCCTGTGTGTGGAGACACGGTGGCTCGGCCGCCTGGCAGGTTGCACCATCAGCTTTTCTTTGCTATGGTGATGTTACGGGCAAGGGATTGCATTTTTCACCCTCTGAGGATGCCATCCTCCGAGGCCCCGACGTCAGGGTCAGATGTTGCTTTGTGCAGGTGTACCTGCAGTTGGGTGTTGTGCTGTTCCAGGCATGGCTCTGCAGGTTTTGCTAGGGAGAGCTGATGTGGTATTTAACCCACTCACTGCTGGGTTCAAGGTATGACACAAAAAGGTAGAGTTTGGAAATCCCTGTTTTACTTGGGAATACCAGGCACCGGTCAGGCTTGACACGCTGCGGGCTCCTAGCCCGTGTTGCTTAAGGAAAGTAACACTATGATGAAAAAAAATGTTGTTAGCTGTATGTTTACTATGAGATTTTAGCAGTCTGCTGGTCTGCATGGCTTTATGCTTTGGAATAAAGCCCAATGCTAGCGCGTGTGGCACGCCTGTGCCAGCTGCTCCAGGGGATGCTCCAAGGCGGAAGGTGAAGACCGTAGGGACAGTGGCAGGGATCCACCTCCCCACCGCAGGGACCCTGTGGGGGGACCTGCCTGCCTTGTCTTCAAGCACCGACCTGGGGCATTGCAGCAATGAGCATTAAGTGCAGGCAGGGCACACTGGTGGAGGCGGGAGGCCGGACCACAGGCTGCTCTCCCAGCCGGGGGTGTGGGGCACTGAGCAAGTAACTTCTCCAGACCCCAGTTTCTCCAGTGAGTGCCCCTCCCTCTGCACCATGCTTCGGAGAGCCCTGGACAGGGCAGATGGAGCCTGCAGCCCTGCAGAACCTCTACAGGGTCCCTCTGTGTCCGTCAGCATGGGGCTCAGCCCTCAGGATCCACGTCGCCTGGGCACCGGCAGCGTGCCGGCAGCGTGCCAGCAGTGCTCCGCGCTCGTCCCATGGCAAGCCGCGCTGCCCGCTGCAGTGGGCGGATGGACAGGCTCACAAGCGCTGTTGGGAGCGCGTTTTTTCCCAGGCAGATTACGTAGCCTTTTTAGCTTCACCCTCCCACTACACCCCCCTTCCTCTGTTATTTTGGTGCCTTTCCCCAAGGGAAACAAAGCTAACTCGAATGCTGTTCCCACCAGAAAGGCAAAAGATTCCCCCCCTCTTTTTCCTTCCTCTTTTGGGTTCAGGGTAATGTGTCCCATGACAAAACAAGCACAGATCCCTGCACGAAGTGTTTTGCCTTTCTCCTTAAAGGGAGAGTCTTTCTCCAGGGCCCCGAGGGCCATCACTCCATCACACCGAGATGCCTCCTGGATGGAAGGATGGTCAGGTTGGACTCTTTTTGCCTGTGGTGAAAGCAGCCCATGCCCAGACATGGGGGGCAATGTTGGTGGTGGAAATAGGTCTCATAGCTAGGAAGTATGGAGCGGGGAGCAGCGGTGTGCCCAAGAGCGCCAAGCCAGAGATCTTGTGGTTAGCTTCAGCCATGCCCAGTGGAGATGCCTCCATAAGATCTGCCATTCAGGCCCCTCTGCAGCCCATTGGGAGAGAAGGCCCCTCCTGAGACCCTAAAGCAAATGTCCAAGGCAAGAGCAGGAATTCAAAACATTTCTCTCCACTGCCTGTAGGAGCGATGGGTGAGAAGTTACTCATCCTTCCGCACTGCAAAGCAAGATGTGATGGGCTCATGTGCGGGAAAAGGCCACCTCAATCCAAACCACCATCCCATTTCCATCATCAGCATCATCCAGGCAGGTGGTTCAGTTATAAATGTTCAATTGGAAGCAGCTGATGTTGGCCTCTGGGTGAGCATCCCCAGGCTGCCTCACCACTGCCTCGCTCCCACGGGCAGTGGGGGCACCGGGCTGACCTGCTGCAGGAAGGTTTTAAAGATATTTATGAGTATGGGCTTTTCCCACTATTTGGGGAAGGCAGATTTCTAGTTTTTCAGCAATTGATCCATAAAACCTCCTTCTTCCCGGAAAGCACTGGTCACCACTTCCCTGCTTACTATGTCAGAGAAAATTTAAGTTACTTTTGGTGCACGTGGCCGCTGCATCCTTCTGTCCTGCTTGGAGCTGAGCATCTTCACCCTCTGCAAAGTCACAGTGTGCGTGCATGGGCAGACAGGCTGGGATCATGCTCGTTCACATTTTATCGCTGATACCACAGTCACATCCCTGGGCCTCTGCAGAAAGAACCAAAACAGACCGACGTACAATTTTTTCTTTATAAATGCTGTTTTCAGGATTTCCCCCACCCTTGGATTTCTTTTAACAATTTTGAACGAATGGGATTTTAATACATTCCCCTAAATAGAGACATTATAAATGCTTGTGTTTCCCATAGAGGTGATAAATGAGTGGTGGGAGCCTGGGGATGGAGGGTTGTTTCCTGTTTTTGCAACTCAGTAATTTTGCATAATGAGACCGTGGCAGCTCGCTCTTGGAACCTGCACCTGCAGTAAGGTGTCTAAAAGGGAAAAAAGAGAATAACTTGAAATAAACCCCAAAGGCTAGTGATGAGAAAGGCAAAAATTACAAAGGTGTAATTTAGATTTGCACTATTTAAAAAAAACAAAACAGGAAAAACATTTTGGTTCAAAGACGTTGAAATCAGACTATTGTTTTATTTCAGATGTTTCCAAGGAATGCTGAACTTGGAAATAGCAGGGAAGTTTACGGTGAGCATTCACACCTGGTGGCTGGGGGGCTCTCGGTGGCCTGGGCGCAGCATGGGGGCTGTCCTCTGATACCTTTCACAGCAGTGACATCTGGGCAGGATTTGCTTTACCTTCAAGCAGCCACCTACTTTGGGTGAGACGAATCGCCCCATTCCCCTGTGCCGAGCGTGAGCGGAGCCACAGTGCTGAGCCCGGCTGTAGGCATCTCCAGCCTGATGGAGGTGGTGATGGACCCACCAGGTCTCCGCTGAGTTTGCATCCATGAGTGAGAGCCAGTGGGATGGCAAAACATCCACTTTCTATCAAGATTATTGAATCTAGTGGCCAGAAGATTTCCCTGCTGAAAATCTTACCTACGGCTACGCAGCACAGGAGCCAAACAGAGATGTGGTCCCAGTCTCATGCTGGCTGTCAAAGTCTCAGTTTCCTTCCCGGACTGTGTCCAAGATGGTGTTTCTGCCTTCAGGGGTACCTTCCTGGCTCGTGCACACTGATTAATGACTTCCAGGTCCCAAAGGTGTGGATGGGGGAGTGAGAATCTTGCAGAGCAGAGGGAATACAGCTCTGGCATAGGATCTGCGACAGCCTGGCTCATCCATCAAGAATGCTGTGATGGAGGGGACGTTCCAAGTGTATTCAGCATGGGAAAATATTTTATCAAAGAAGCTTGGAATAAAAAAATAAAATTAAAATCTAAACATGAACGCTTGACACAGTGCCACATGAGGGCTATTTTTAATTTCCTTCCTGATCGTTCCACTTGTTTTCATCATTGTCAGCTCTTTGAATGATGGAATTAGTCACCATATATGAGATGAAGTAAACAGAGAGCTCATGGTTTCCAAGTGAGCATCATCTTAACTCTCCTAAGGGACATGAGAGCCATGGCATGCTGTTGCGTGTGGATTTGCTGCTGGCCATGGGTGACCTGGTGGTACCCAGGACCGTGTGCTCAGTTGGGTGCATTTGGGACAGTGACACCCAAGGGAGGGCTGGGATGCCAGCTGTACAGCAGCTCTGCTGCGAGGACTCGTGGTGTAGGTGTCAGACACACTTTTATGTCTTTCTTGGAGAAGGTGCTTTCTGTAGAGTTGCTGGCAAAAAGGAGAATCCAGGGATTTTTAGAAAGGGGGAAGGCAGACTCATGCTCTGTCCTCACTGCTCAGTATTTTTGTTCTGATTACTTTTAGCTATAGAATTAAGGAGCTGGAGAAGCCCTTGCTGAGAGCCTGACACATGTACGGGCTTGACATCCCTCCTGGGGGCAGGCATGGCGAAGAGGAAAAGCTGAGCACCGGGTTTCAGCCTCGGCAATTGCTAAACTGGGTCATCCCTCAGCACCGGGTCCCGAATTCATGGGCTGTCCTGCCGCGGGGCTGGAGAAGGCTTTGGTGTTGTAGCATGACCTTGACCCGCAAAGGCACCTGGCAACTGCAGGTGACACAACGGTGCCCTAAACTACCATTTGCTCTACGTGCTTTGAACCGCTGGTTGCATGGTTCAGTTTCTTTCTGGCTGTTTGGTTTCTTAATGTACTGAACTCAGGGCAATACTAATTTCTTGAATTTCTAGTTTCATGACTATGTCTGTGCTCATTGATTTCTTGAAAAAATTGAGTGGTATTTGGTTGATGTCGTAGCTGGAAAATACTTGTCAATGTAACTGGAGAAGTCCCCTTTCTGTCAGTCTCCAGAGGAGAATCCCTGTGGTTATCCCTGTAACAGCATGTCTCGGTTATGGAGCACTTCCATTTTGCAGACTTCAGCTAATCTATTTCCTAATCCTTTGATCTGAGCTCCTGAAGTTAATGGGAATTACTGGAAAGTCTAAGGAGGCTAATGGCTTTAGAGCTGGACTTGAATAATACCTGTTCATTACAGAGTGACACTGTATTGCTTGGGAATGCCTTTCTAGGCAAATTTTGCTATATTTAAAATTTTACTTCCTTACTACTGTATGTGTTTCAAATATACCTTAGCAACTGATAAGCAATGATCCCATTTAATTGCAATACTGGACTGAACACCGAACTATCCAGTTAGGGCACTGAATCCAATGCTGTCATTGCCTGTGCCTTTGGTTTCAACATAAATTGGTATCAAGTCCAAGAAGGATTCATTAGATCACCTTATGAAATGGCACTAGTCTCCTTCAGTGGCTTTATGCTTCATTTTATTGTTTTAATGAAACATTTGTGATGGGTTTTGGCTGCTTCTGTGCTATAAGGAGGACACCGAGGTGATGGGGGAATTCAGCTGTGCTGGACACGGGGCATCCATTCCCGAAGAGGCAGCGGCCACCCCCAGTGGAGCAAAGTCCCTGGCCCCCTCCCTCCCTGCCCCTCCCGGCCTTAACAAGACCACGGGTTTCAGAGCTCTGTGAAACATCATTCAGTTGGCTTTGGCTTATTTAAAAATAAAAACTCATGCAAAACCAAGATTATTTGTTTTTACAAAAGTCTGGAGTTTCCCACAGTGGGCTGTCACGTTTGGGAACTGTTAGAGCCAACATCCATTTTTTTCTCCTAAGGTAAGGAGCCTTCCTTACCAGGATCCTTGGGATAATAATAACAACAGACATTTCCTAATTAGTTGTTAATCATGGGCTGGCATTTCTGACACTTTCTGGGAGCTGATGTTCCTGCCAAGCCCCTTCTGCTCCCTTTGCCGTGGTCCCCGTGGCTGGGCCATGTCCCCACAGGGCCGCTGGCTTGGTCCCTGTGTTCGAGAGGAGTTGCAGCGGGAGCCTCTAAACCAGAGACTGCTGGTGGAGCAAAGATGCCCCATGGACATGTGTGCCGGGAGGAGACACGGGGTGCAGAGACAGGCTCTCCTCCCCACAGGGAAGGCGTTTGGCAGGGCCAGGCCATGGGGGATCCTCAAGACCAATAGCTGGAGGTGCACCAGTGGGACCTGGCTCCTGCCATGGCTCTTCGGCCCCAAGAGAGGGGGAGAAGGAGAGGGAGGGATTGGGAGAATATTTTGTGTCTTTAAGATTTCCAGAGCCTGGTGGGTGAGGATGAAATACCCATGTTGGGGCTCACCCAGGCTGAGCATCACCACCTCAATGAGGAGCTTCATCAGACATCTCACTGCATGCACCAGTCCAGTTGTTAACGAAGCTCTCACTGGGGCTGGATTTGGTGATCTCTGATTTACCAGGATTTTCTCATTTACAGCGTGGTGCTCTGCTTACACATGCAGCATGTCCAGCTGTTACGGGGCAGCCCCACACCGCATGAGGGGCGTTTGCCACTGCAGCAGAGGTGATGGGAGATGACCAGCATCACCGCGGTGTGCCAGGGGAAAGCCTCATGTGCCAGCTCTGCTTTTGGCCCTGGCAGCGCCGGTGCGCTTCCAATGGAGATGCAAACATGGGGCAAGCAGGAGGGCAGCGCAGCCTCCCAGCGAAGAACCACAGCAGGAGCCATTTCTCACTGCCTTTCTTCCCCCCCCAGACCTGCCTGCTCCTTTGTGAGCGCGTGAGGCCGCAGCAGCGTGCAGGGTACCCGTGCAGGCCCCGTTCCCACACTCATAATCCCTGGGTCACGGGAGACACAAAGGAGGTGCCGTGCTGCTGGGAGCCGGGGCGGGGGCAGGAGGGGCGGCCGGGCAGACCCGGCTCCGCTGCTGCCTCGTTTCTTTCTCACTGAGGACGACCTCCAGTTTTCTTCCTGCTAATCCCTCCCTTTAATCCCCTTCTCCTCTCCGTGCCCCGGGTCAGGGCGCTTTCTTGTCATGCCCCCTCTTCCATGGCGGCTCCATCCCAGCCAAATCCAAGCCAAGATGTCTCCATCACCCGCATGCTGCAGCATCTTGCTGACAGGGGCCAAAAAAGGGACTGCTGGAAGGCTGGAGGTGTTGCTGGGCTCCGCTCCTGCTTGGCTGTACATGAGGTGTTAAGAGGAGTTGCTCGGAGGTGGATCAGGGCACCACTAAGCCCGGGTCCTGCCTCCTGCCAAATCCCCAGCTGGGAGCCGAAACCTGCAGGGCCCCTTTGCTAGGCAGCCAAAGGAGACGTGGGGCTGAAATCCTGCATTCCCATATGCCATGTGCCCCATGGCGATAATTCTCTCTGGGGTTCGTTCCTGGTGCTAGGGGCCTGGCTGAGCCCTCACCCCAGCCCACTCAGGCGGTCCCTGCTGGGGCTGGGGCTGCCGCAGGGCTCTGCTCTGAAGCATCCTTGGCCCTGGGGGCTGGAGGCAGGCTCCTGCCCCTGTGCGCAGGCATCACCACCACTGGGCTCTGCACCAGCACCACCGAGGTGTAACATCCAGGACTTGGCTTCCGGGGGATTCAGGCAAAGTTTCCACATGCAAAATGAGGGGCCCAAAATTGGCGTTTTTAAAGCACTTTTAGTCCCCTGGGGCTTTAGCAAAGAGGATGGCTTTCACTGCTGGGCAGGAGCATCATGGCCCCGCGGCTGGGCTGTCAGCAACAAATACCCCCAAGCAGACAATGCACTGGCCCCAGTTCAGCTCATCCTGCTTTCTGGGCAGAGCTTGAGTTGGGTTTGAGCTCCACGGTCATAGCGCCTGAGGTCAGGTGCCTGCAGCCAGTGTGGAAGTGTCCACGTGAGACGTACTCATGTGCCTGCACTCTCCTTTCTATCTGTTGTTCATACAGAGCCTGGTGCAGTAGTGTCTCCAGCCTCAGCCCAGGCTCCTGATGCTTCCACAAGGCTGATAATTAATGTGATGAATAACAGCAAACTGGGTTAATTGCATATTGGGGACCATGAAGAATCAGAGCTGCACTTCTGGGGCAATAAAGGCTTTACTCAGAGTCTAAGTAGAGATTCAGGGTCTGACTTTTGGTCCTGATTTGTGACAGACTTGGCTGTAACACTAGAACACCAGTATGTTCTCTATTAAACTGTCTAACGCAATGGATTTCCAGCCCATACTGGAGCTATTAGATAAAGTGCTCGGCAGCCACAAAAGCGAAGGAAGTGTGTGAAGCTGTGTTTTTATTGGAAATCCAACAGTAGCATCCACATTTCCAGGCTTGTGTAGGGAGCTGGGGGGCTGGAAGGATGGGCAAAGACTTGTACACTGCAGAGGTGCTTGCAGATTTTGGAGCCATCCCATTTTGTAGTTGGTTTTTGGAAGTGCACCTGCAGCTCATGAGATGTTAGTCCTTTTTGTTTGGAATTTCAATATTTCCAGTCTAATACTTCGGCACATAGTATGGTCCTTACTTACCAATGAGTTGGCTGCTCCAATATCTGTTGTTTCAGGTTAGCTGTTACCTATTGTCTCTGGTGTCCACAAGGCTGGGGGCCGACATGGGCAGAGAGCTCCTGCCAGCAGACTGTGGCATCTGCCATGCTTCTGGTGGACCCTGGGGACATGCCCGTAGGTTTATCCTGGCAATAAACTGAATCTCTTGGCATGATCCATGTGCTCAAGGGCTTGGTGGTGCTTCCAGAAGGGCTGTGCAAAGGCTCAGGCGCAGAGCAGCAGCATGAAGCCCTCTCTGCTGACTCGTATCATGTAGCATCAGGGACCAGAAAAAAAAAAAAAAGAGGCTGTGGCAGGAGAAGGAGAAGCAGCTTGGGATGGGAGATAAGGTCTTCCTGTTTCCCACAACACCCTGAGTTTCTTATCTGCAATACTGCAAATAAAAAACACGGAGCCAGTGAGGCTAATTCCCACAGCACAGCAAAGGCTCATCAGCATCTGTTTTCCTGGTGACTCCCATGCCTGTAGGAGGAAGCCCAGGCTCTGGGATGGGCTTCCCTGTGAGATGTCAGCTCCACAGGGGTTTGCTCTCCCCACTTGCCAGGTGTCCCCGCCGCATCCCAGGGGATGGCTCCTGCCAGCGGCATGCACCCTTGCAGCATCTTGCGGAAGACAGTTCCCAGCTCTGCAGGGACCCTGACATTGCAGAGCGCCACTGCTCGCGTCCTGACAAGCTTCTTAGCTGCTGCCAGGGGGGGAAATGCTGCTGTAGCCATGCTGTGTGCTCAGGGTGGGAGCCACGCGGAGGGGTTGAGCTGCGTCTCTCTGCAAGCATTTGCACTCGGGAGACCCGTCATCAGACGAGCAGTGCTAATAGGTCTCCGGAGCAACTTGTGGAAGGTCGCAATAGCTGCTTGTCATTTTGTGAAGTTTGACGGGGGTCTGAAACTTGGGATCTCTCATTTATCACCTGCTAAGAATAGGGCAACTTACTTCTGAGCCAGCCTTTTCGAAATGGGTGCCTTTCCTTGCCACTGCCCTGTTTGCATTATCTGTTTCTAGAGGACTGTATGCTTTATGATTCTACCCTCTCTATGGAAAATAATGGGTAAAAGGGAGGTGCTGCAGGTCTCGAAGAATTTTATCAAGCAGGGTTTTGCTTAGTAAACCATAGGACAGCTTGGCTGTTGAAGCCATATCTCCCACTTTCCAGGAGAAGTCTGGGACATTGATAAAAACTGAAGGTTGCCCAATATGCCATTAAGAAAGATGGAACATCTCAGCAGGGGTTGGCCTGGGCTGAGTCTGGCAGTGCAGAGGTGGAGCAGGATCAGGACCCACAGACTCTTTTTCTCTGAGAATTTTTAAGCCAGAGGGAATTTCACAGCAGGAGGAAACAAAGCTGTGGGACAGGCCTGTCCTAATGATGGAGGGTTTGCTCTGCCTCTTAATGATCTGTAGAATCACACCACAGCAAAGCTTTTAAGTGCAACAATGTTGAAAGCTTTAAGTAGTTGTACAAGCTTTAAAGGTGTCCAACCTTTGACTTGTCAGGGAAAAAGGCAGGGAAGAGATTCCTTTTTCCACTGGAATAAGTCCAGATTGGCAGTCTGCACCCAATTAGCAGCAAAAGCCACTAATGACACAGCATGTGCAGCTCTGGCCTCCGACTCTTCTCACAGACCTCGCGAACTCTGGGACTATTTTCTTTTCAGCCGCCCTTTGCCGGCAAGATCCACACACTGGATAATCTGTCCCCAAGAAATCGGCTCTGCTGGAGCCTGAACCATTTCAGGGGGAAAGCGGTAATTTCTGGGTACCACAGACAGGGGCTGTTAAGAAAACCCCCTTCCCTTGCTACTATATCAATCAGTCTTTACAGTATGAAAATGTATTAATGTTGCTAATATATGTATTAGTTCACATTATACACTGTAATTAAGGAAGCAGCGGAATTTTACTGGAGACTTTGATATTGTTCATGCTTAAGTAAACCGAACTAAAGGACAGCCTGGCCCTGGAATTAAGGTTTCCCTTCACAGAACATCTGAAGAGATGAGAAATGGAGGGGGAGGGGGTTATCAGGAGCCTACCTGTAGAGTTTGCAGCATCTCCGGCAGCAGAGCTGGAACAGCGCGTGGCCGGCTGCTCATTTCGCACCTTGATGATCCACCCCCCACACAGCTATAGGGGTCATGGCACCATTGCTGTTGCTGTAACGGTTCCTCTGGGAGTCCTGAACCTCAGGAAACCGCCAAAATTCCCTCTGCATGTCACACCATGGGTCTGCTCACGACCAAGGGCTGATGCCATCAGCTCCTGGGAAGGTCTCTGACCATGAATGAACGTCCCCTTTGTGGCCGGTGGGCTGGAGCACAGTGTGACCCCTGCCAGGGCCGGCTCCTTCTGACACAAACTGCCCTGGATTTTGCTTTTCCCACAGCAGTTATACACACAGCCCCCCATAGCTCCCTTTCTGGGTTATTAATTACAAGTTTCCCCCTGCTAATAGCTTTGTGTCACCACTTCTCCCAGGCGCTGCTCCTGGGCAGAGCAGCCAGGAGTGTCTCCCCCTCCCCGACCATCCTGGGGGTGCTCCTGGTCAGTGTTTCCCGTGCAAGGGAGGGATGTGTGGCTCCAGCACAGCTGCTTCTGGGTGGCTGTGAGCTTGGCAATATGTGCTCCTTCCCCTGCACCGCTGCATAATGAGCTGCGCCCTAACAACCCGCTAGCCCCGGGGCGCAGGACCCAGTGCCCCATGGGCTTTCCCTCACCTGGAGCCCACCTTTCTTGTGGAGGTGGGTGCAGAGTCCAGCCCTGTGCAGCTCACGTCTGACCCAGGTGGGGCTCATTTAAGTTAAATAACATTATGAGTGTGCAGGCTTCTCTACAGGGAGCAAAAATGCTGGCTCAGTGCAGCTTGGATGTGGTGCAGGGACGTGGGGTGCTCGGCAGAGGGGGCTGCCAGAGGGGTTCGTGGGGTCCATCCCATGGCAGCTGCCCAAATGCCACAGCCGCACTGAAGTCCCCACTGCTGTGGGGTCAGAGGGACTGTAGGGAGGGGACACAGGGGTTGTTCTGGCAGCGGGGGGGTGGCAGCTCAGTGCAGCCCCCGGTGTGGCTGACCAGGGGAGGGGATCTCTTGGAAAAGGCAGGTGGAAGGGACATCTTCCCTGTGGGAGCTGGCATTGCTAACACAGAAACCCACGCACACGGGGAGCCATATGTGCTCCCTGGAAAAGTGCTGCCGCCTCAGCAGCCTGCCTGACCCTGCCTGCGCAGTCAGCTTTCCTGACCTACAGACCATCATTTTTAGCTGCTTTTCTTCCCTGGATCTTTAAAACTAAACATGACTGTGGAGAGGGTGCTGCAGCCCATTCCCTCTCCCAGACTCAGGGAGTTGCTGCCCTCCATTACTCCCTCCAGGGCTTTGGGCTTTGCCATGCTTGTACACGAATTTCTCAGAGCCCTGCCTTTCACCAGCTGCTTTCCCTGGCTTGTTCCTCCTTTTCTGTATGATTTGTCCCTAAAAATAAAGATGGGCCTCCCAGCCCTGCCTTCTAGCTCCTGCAGAGCTGCTTTCACCAGCTCATGGTGCCCAGGGCAGGTGACGCCAGGTTGGACACCAGGTAGTAGGGCAGAATCATACTTTATTAAAAACCCTAGAAAGTCATTTCACTAAGGCCATAAACCAGCAAGGCAGCTAAAAGCAGATAAAGCTACTAATCATTTGCTCATTAAAAAAGCCCTCCAATAAATCCTTTTTAGGTGATCCCATAAATCTCTCCAACATCATTAAGGCCAGTTGTCTTCAATTCTTATCTTCCCCCAGGGAAGCCTTTTATAGGCCTACAAATGCAGTGGGTTTAGGATTTGTATTGCAGATATAACTGAAGTTTGACGAGATCATCCAATACAAGTGACCCTCTGTTCCCCGTGGCAGCAATCAGGGAATAACAGATCCTCCCTGGGGAGGCAGATGAAGCCCCTAGGACTGGCTCTGATACCATCAGCTCTCATCTCACATCTCCAGGAGCCACCACTATGGTATCGCCAAGCCGGGCATTGTGAGAGCTGGAGAGACACTGAGGCTTGGCCTGAGCTGCTACAAATGCCTTTTCCTGGCATTGCACAAGCATTTCAGCACAAGATGAGCCTGTGGCAGCCACTGGGTCCATGCAAGGATTTGCCCACCAAAGGGCTGGGGATGGGACCTGCCTTTGTCACGCTTGGTGTGGCTGGGCAGACCCCAGAAGGAAGGGACCTAGAGATTCAGTTTTGAATATATGTGTTTGGGGGCCATCTGTGCAGCCCACATCTCTTTGCTGAGCTATTAACGAAAAGCAAGCAAGCCTCACGCAGGTGGCCAACCCCCTCCCCACAATTCAGCTGCAGCTTCAGGGGAACAGCCTGGCCCCCAGCCAAGGGCCAATTCCCCAGGACATATTAAAAACCTGCAGAAAAAGCATGCCCAGCCACTCTTCACGTGCATTTCCCCACTCAAAAAAAAACAAACAACCCTGAAACCTTGAAATGTATGTAAGAGACTTCAGCTTGCAAGTTGCAGGGTTGTTTCCTGAGATGGTATCAGGTGCCGCCTTCTGCAGCACTTCCACTACCACAGCTTCCTTCTTCCCTTCCTGTGACCATGTCCCCCAGCCCACAGCCCTCTCCTCAGCCCTGGCACCGCTCGCTCCCCTCCCGGGGAGCCTGGGCAGGAGCTGCCATGGGTGAAGCTGGCGCCAGCACCCTGCGTTCCCCGGCTGCACCGTGCTGGCTTCGCCTGCAGCACTTTTTCACAGCCTGTTCATCTTAATTTGCTCATTGCAGCAGATGCAGACCTCGCTGGGGTCTCAGACACAGAGACTGGGACTAACTGATGGTCCCAAGCTCAGGAGATCTTTCCTCCTTAACCAAACCACCCTTGTGCTTGTGGGCATGGGGCAAGCGGCCATGTGGCCTCCCAACGTCCCACCGGCATACAGCCACCCTGAGCTGGGTGCCCGCCAAGCACTGGTCACGACAGCAGCTCCTGGGGAGTCACTTTGCTCATTACTCCTTGGCTGCCTTGGCTCTGTGCTTGCTGGGCAGGAATGGACACAGCCCTGAGCTAGCTGGGAGCTGAGCAGCTGTGGCTGTGCCATGTGGGGCCCGGCTGGGGTTCACGAGGCCCACGGGAGCCTTCGGCTGGGTCTGTCACCCTGTCACCCAAGGGTGCTGCAGCAGGGATGAGCATCCTCCTGCTCCGGCACCACACCATGGACCTGCACTGCCCGTCCACACTCGTGGGGTACAGAGAGGAGACAGGGTGGTGCAGTAAGGGTAGAAAAAGAGTGTCTCCTCTCCACCCCTCCAGCACTGTCCCTGTGCTGTCACTAACCTGGTCCTCTCCTTCATAACCCCATGAGACAGGACACTGTCATCTTCACTTCACCTCCTGGCCAGGCCATGCTCCTGGGAAAGGGAGGGCAGCAGAAATCCAGAGCAAAGCCTCTGGGTTGAACCTGGTCCCTTGCGTGACACCCTGCAAGAGAACCCTGCTGCACCTCGCTGCCGGCCCCGGGGGCTGCGGGCCACTCCATCAGCTTCCGAAGTGAGGCTTCACAAGGGCCTTCACTGTCCCAGCTGAGCAGCATTGCTGCCATTCCGTTATCTGCATTCACCTACTGAGCTGGAGCCAAAATATAACACATTTGGTGAAAAGAGCCCAGGCTTTGTCATCTGGATGCTGTATGTAGGAGATGCTCTGAGAGTTTTAACTCCCAATGGTCCTGGAGTTTTGAGCAGGGGAAAGCTGCGTTATTTTCCCCCAGTCTGTGCTGAAATGACAGTGATTTTATTGTCTGATTTTGGGGAGGGGGGGTGGGGGGGGGGTGGGGGTGTGTCTAAATCTGGTGGCTTCCCAGAAGTCTTCAGGGTGTGTTTTATTTCTTTTTAGCTGGAAGTTTGCAAGCTGGTGGTCAGTCGGTAGGAGCAGCATGGTCTTGGGTGCTGGGGGCCCAGCTCCCATGGTCTGGGCACAGGGCCATCACCACAGTTCCTGGCAATGCAGCTGCGCTGGAGCTGTCTCCCCCAATTACTCCCACACCCTCTCGCCCTGCCGCCATGGGGTTGTGGAGCAGTTCCCCAAGGAAATGTCACCAGCAGCCTGATTTATACTGACAGTGGTGCAGAAATTCAGATTTGAGCCTGACACCGCCGCTCAAACCTCACCCTGTGTCCCTCTCCCCTGCTTCTGCTCAGGAGGCAGCCACCGGCTGTCTTTTATTTTCAAGTTTTATTGCTCTGAGATGACAGGCCATGCAAGGGGCTGTTTCTAACCATCCCTCTCGTACTGAGATGATGTGTTGCTTGATTTTATGTGTGTTTTCCTGATGGGTTGTGCTTTCTGCCTGTGAAAAGCCTTACATCTGTTTTATGGAGTCAAGCCAACTCAGCTAATGCCACTGAGATCCTCTGCAGGCACCCAACATCCATATCGCAGACACCCAAGAGTGTAATCACTCTTTCGGGGGGTGGGGGGGAAGTGAAGAAAATGTTGATTTTTGCTTCTCAGCACATGCACAGGCTCCAGTCTCCAGGCCGGGGCATTGGGCAATCCTGGCTCTCCTGCAGGACACCTGTTGACCCAGGGTGACGCAGATGCCGTCATGGTCTTGCTGGGCACAGCTGGGCATGCATGCCACTGCGGAGGTGATGGAGGAGGCAGGAGAGCAGCAGGCACTGACCCACACTGGGTGCAAGGGTGCTTGGGTCCAGAGCAGGCTCTGCAGCCCATCCTGCAGCCACTTGCCCAGTCCTGGGGTAACAGCCAGCAACAACAACGTGGCTTTTGCATTGTCTGTGCCACTGCGCCAATTCAAGCTGCAGGTTCTCCTCCCCACACGTCTGTTGGAAAGGACGTGGGGCTGTGCAGGCTCTCCTCCCGCCACCACCGCTCCTCGCTGGGGGTGACAAGCCCCAGAGCTGCCTTCCCACGGCAAGATACTGCCTGCCCCTGCCCTGCCCCCTCGGCTTCTCTCTGATGTGGCTGCCGAAGGATGTGGCGACAATAAAAGTGTGAGTACAGAGAGGTGCTAAGGTAGGTGAGGCAGCTGGTTTCCTGTTAGCACCAGTGCGACAAGACACGGCTCTTCCCCGCTGCCCGGAGTGAGCTGGTTCCCAGCCCGCTCCCCACACCACAAGCTCCATTTACAGTTATTTACTAAAACAACACAGAGTGTGTGAACTCCCTCTAGGCCAAAAATAACTGCCGCCCCATTAACTCGAACTGTTTGTTTGTTTTTGGCTGTTTTCTGCCCTCATCGCAGGCAGGGAGTCTGCCTGCTGGGGTCTGGGGAGGGGAGCGGAGTTATCACACACACCCCCACCCACAATTGCTGGGGAAAACCTCTGGGCTTCAAGACCCGTCAGTCCCTGCTCTGGGAAGATTTTCTTGCACTGGAGAAAAACCAGCAGCGAACGGAGCATGTCTGTGGGGTGGTTGGGTTCTTGCTTTATGGTGTGCAATGGGGGCATCTGCAGGGACGGGGCAGCTGGGTGGCAGCAAGACATCCCCAGCCCTGGCTGCTGACCGGCTTCCTCCACGGGTTTCTGGGGACCCAATGGCTTGTAAGGCCGTATCAGAGGCTCGTGGCTGCCTGCGGCTGTGGGCATCAGGGAATGGGATCCTGTAGGTTTTGAGGTCTTAAGCAGGGCCTCAAAGCGGGGCTGGGTAGCCCAAGCTGAGGCTGGGGTGGGAGCTGGGAGCCCCTAGTCCCTTCTTGTCCCCTCCTAACCCCGCCTGCAGGACAGGTTTTGCTTGGTTTTCCCTGAGATGTGCTATGGGGAAAAATCCCCAAATAAGCATTAATTTCAGTTCTTAGTCTTTCACCCAGATTTCAGCGCTAATAGTGATGGTTTTTACCTTCTCTGCCCCAAAAATCTTGGGAAACCCATCTTGTTTTTCAGCCACCTCTAAAGTGAGGTGAGAAACGTCAAGATCAGAAGTTGCCATGAAAAATGCCCCAGATCTCTGCATGGAGATAAACTGCTTTAAAGCAAAAAATAACACTTTTCCCATAGTTGCCTGTGACAATATTTGCATTCGCAGGGGCAGCCCAGAGCCCATCCCCGCTACCATCCCCGGTACTCCTTGCCGCAATGCTGAGCACACCCACCTCCCCAGCAGCCCCCCGAGCCCCCACGCCTGCTTGCCCAGCTGGCAAGGGCGCTGCACATGCCTCTTCCTCCTCATGCTCTTCAGTAGCCGCAAACGTAGGAAGATTTGGCAGTGTCCCCCCCACCAGGGATGGATTTGGGGGGCAGGGGGAGGACTGTGGAGGGCTGCAGCCTTACTGCCTAGTGCATCATGCTTGCTTCTGCCCACGTGAGGAGACACTAAACTTTGACTTTTCTCTGCCCTGGCATTTTCAGTTCAGCCCATGCATTTTTTCTCCGTGTTTCATATGCTGTAAGATATGTTTTTTTCCTTTTCTTTCTCTTCTGCCTTTGACAATGGTGTTCATTTAGCAGGTTTTGCTTGCACTTAAGAACACAAGCGGATTGCAGCCAGCCCTGCTCTGCTGCCCTCTGTCCATCTCACATCACTGCCATCCTGGGGAGGGGTCTTGCAAAGCCCTTAGCATTGCTCTTGGTTCTTGTCAAAGCAGTGAGGGCAGAACGGGAGATCAGGGAGTGCCGCCAAAACCCCATGCAGGCACTGACAGTGTCCACAGCTGTCCCTGGGAAGGAACACTGGTGCACCTCACCATCCCTTTAAGAGGGCGCAAAATGCAACAGGGCTGGGGGGTCACCGGTTATGCGCACACAAGTAGCTAGAAAAACCAGGGAGTATTGCAAGGCAGTTAAACTCCGTGTTTTGTCACTCCCCAGCTGTGGCCAGAAAGTCACTTAAATGCCTTGTTCCACAGTCAGAAGTAAGAAGTCCAGTCTGTCACGAAGGAGAAGGCAATATTTTGTGGGCTGGGTGAAATCAGAGCACACCAATCCCACGCATGTTGCTGTCTTCTGCAACCTTCCACATCACATCTGTGAGCTCTCGCCTCTGCAGCACACTGGTGCCTTTGGCCACTTTGCAGAGGTGTGAAAGCTCTGTCTGCCTGAATAAAATTATCATCACAGGGAGCTGGGTTAGGGAATTCAGTAAAAATGGCTATGTAAAATGTCCCCAACACGCCTCATCTGAGACTCTCCAAGTACAGTCAGTTTTGTGGGGAAGGGTCTGGTTCTTCACCCTGGGGAAATGCTTCTCAGTGGTGGGCTGTAGGAGGTGTATATATTCATAGAAATGGTCTTTTTGCTTCTGTGAGGCCCTGTATGGAAAAATTACAGCCTTGCCTGAGTGCTGGCAGTCTCTGTCAGACTTCCTCAATATAAACCATCGCATGCAATCGCTGGTGCACAAGCGTCCGTGTGGTACCTTCGCTAAGATAAAGTGGAAAAGTCAATGAGGAACTGGTGGAGCTGGAAGAAATATGATCATGGGGGTTATGGACTCCTGTAAGTCACAAAAAGTGGTGCAAAGCCCTTTCTTTGGCAATAGTGGTAGCTGTTCATGTTGATGCATTCAGGCAGGGAATGCCCTGGGCTGTGATTGTCATCCAGGACTATTTTATCTCCATTAGCATGTCCATGGAGGAGGTTAGTAGTGCCAGAGCTGGAAACTGAGCCTCAGGCTGTGGGGAGCACAGCAATACAGAGATTTTCTTCCTGCTGAGGGCAATGGGAAGATTTTTGCAGTTTGGGGTTTGGGTTGTGCAGAACAAGCCGCCAGCTTGGGTGTTTTATTTTTTGACCATAGTGGAATATTTATCATTGTCACCAATGCAATTTCTAATTTCAGGAGGTTCTTTCCAATATTTCTCTCCTCTTCTGACAATCAAACATTTTTCCTACCCAGCCAGCTTCCTCTTATATGACAGATGAGGATGGTTCTCACAGCATATGAGGACTTCTCACCACCTTACTTTGCAAATGGTCTCCTCTGCTTTGGACTCGGCAGGTGTCCCTCCCTTCTTCAGTCCACCTCCAATGAGATGGTTGCCCTGTCTTAATCTGTGGAAAGCATGTTACAGTCCTCTTTAAAGATCCTCTGAATGTTTCACAAAATCTTTTGACATCTCACACCTAGATTACCCTGGGGAAAGAAAGACTTGGGGGGGTGGGGGGTGTCCAGTTGCAGCCCATGCCTGCAAGAGGGTTACAAGGCAGTCAGGCTCCGTGGGGCGATGCATGCTGAGGCCATGCATGGTGATAATTAGGCACTGATGGGCTGGACTTGGTGGAGCCTGGGAGAGCCCTGGCTCTGCCCACTCACCGTGCGCAGGGCAGCAGGATGGTCCTAGTGGCAAGGCCAGCCCTGGGACCCGCCTCAGCTCACATCCCTCAGGGAGCAACACGCTTGCTGAGCCCTGGCACTTCATAAGAAAGGATGGTCTGGCAGCCCTGGGAGCACTGGACACGTACCTGAAGCCTGGTGAGCTTTGGGTCTCCTGCAGCGGCACAGCTCCCGTGGATCGGAGGTGCTGTGGTGGGGTGCGGGTCAGCAGGGCTGATCCAGGCCTGGCAGGTGTCACTGGGTACCACTTCCACAGCACGTCAGTGCTCAGGTATGCATTACATTTAAGACCGCTGAGCCAGAGGATTCTCACCCAGCACCCTTCTGGGCTCATGTCCTCAGGAGACCCCAGCCCTGGCTTTCAGAGCTGGGCATCACGGCTTCCCGGGAAAGCAACTTGGGCTCCAGCACACATCATGTCCCCAGTGGTATTTTCCTTTTTCGCTTTGCAGAGTAGCAGGAGACATTTACGGTGCTGTCTGGCATGGGAGGTTCCTCACTTCTCATTTCTCCTCTGAGAAAGTGTTCAGAGAACAAAAAATAATACATTTTAAAAGACACAGTATTCTCTTCTTCTAGCTCAGGGAAGAATTTGGTGATCTGTTTGTTAAAGATAATGGAGGGATGGATGTTTACTGTGTGGAAACCACACCTGGTTTGCTCCCAAGTCCATCATCTCCAAGGCCTCTGACAGCTTGCAGAGTGAAAGAGAATCTGGAAATAGTGCCCAGAAATGGGCTGAGCACAAATCCTGTGCCCATGGTACCTCTGACCGCTGGTGTGGCTCTCACTCCTTGGTAGGCCCACCTCAAGTCCCCCTCCCAGACCATTTTCTAAATGCCTTTTGACAGCAGGGAGCTTTGAAGGCTGCCTCTGCCTCTCCCAGAACAGAAATTTCCCCCTTCCTGCCTGACTGGGCATCCCAGCTTCAAAGTGGTTGCAGAGTGCCTACGCCTGGAAAAACACGCGTAAAATTAATTTGATGTGACTAGAGGTTCTGAAGACACTGAATAGCAGGAACCACATGTGCTGGGTTTGTGTGTTGGCGTGAGCTGCATGCACAGGGGCTGCAGGCGCACCAGAGAAGCCCCTGTACACCAGTGGGTCTGGTTGCCCGAAAGCAGGTGCCAGCACCCTTGACAGGTCTGCTTGGCATCATGGTCCCACTATGGGCCCTGCTTTTGGGGAACCAGCCCTTTGACAGGTCTGCAGTTTGGGGAGGTTCATCTCACCTTTCCAGACACATCAAAATGTCGGGTGCTTCAGTCTGGGCTATGGGTGCATGGCGGTGGTCTGGAGAGAAATAAGTCTTGGTGCCTGATGTCCCTAAATGCTGGTGGGAGAGTTGCCCTCAGCTGGTGTCTCTTTCTCCCCACAGACAAGGAGGGGGTTGCATGGACAGAATGCAGTTGAACACCAAACTCAGGGCAGTTTGAGTCCAGTCCCCGGGACTCCTGTGCACAGTGCAGGTGGAACTGGGGAAACGGGTGCTGAGCCGGCACGTCTGACGGGCACGTGCACGTCCCCGTGCTCCCCTTGCACTCTGCCAGGCTACTTTCATGGGTGCCGTATGGGGAGAGAGGGGGGAAATTGGTTGTTTCTGCCCACGGCATAAATGGAGATCAGCTCAGTAGCTGGAGGACCAGTGGTGCCCACTGGCGGGACACCAGCCCCGGCTCCCACAGCTCCCATAGCAAACCTCGCTGCAAAGCCAAGGACACGTTTTGCCATTTGACTTTTTTCTTGTGGGAGGGTTTCAGTGCCACAGCCATGGTGTGAACTCACACGTGTTCCCGATCACAGGCTCGTCCCCAGGGGGATGGACAGCACTGCAGCTCGCCCTGGGTGCCGGTGCTGGGTGCCAGCCCTTGGTGCGGGGGTTGGCACAGCCGGGACACCTGGTCTGGAAGAGCAAAAGCCCCCATTTGGGTGCCGCAAAGTATCTGAGCTCCTGCCATGCAGCAGGCTCACTTGCCTCCCCTCTTTCCTTTTGTCCCTTTGCTGCCTTTGGTGCCATCCTGCTCACTGGTGCATCCCTCCACAGTGCTGCCCACAGCCCCGAGCCTGGGCAGTGGGCTGGGCGAGGTGGCAGATACCTGCTTGCCAGGACTGTTATTTTCTGTCGCAGCCCTGCGGGCCCCTGGCCAAGCCTCTGGGCACTCTGGCCACTTCGTCTTTTTGTTTCCTTCTCCACATATTTTTCTGGATGCTGCGTTTTCACATCGCCTGTTTATTTTGAATCCTGCGCGGGGATGGACAGATGATGGCAAATTCCCAGCGTGGACCATGCTGTGTCTTCTGCCTGGATGACACGGGGCAGGGGGTGTGAAAGTGCCTGCTGAGAACATGCTCGCATTGCAGCAACGAAACCAGACGCCTGCAGCCACCCCACTCTCCATGTGGTCACGGTGGCTGCGGCCCCCAGGGGAGGAACACAAAGCAAAGTGTCTCCTGAGGGCAGACACCTTCAGCTCCTTCACAACCCTGCTGCAGCGTTTCAGGCAGGACTTGCAGCTGTAGCCAGAGGGAGGAATTGGGTGCTTCATTTGCAGGGAGTTGGGGAGCAGGGAGGCGGGAACAGCCAGGAGAGCTCATCCCAGCCGGGACAGTGAATAAACCTGCTCTTGGCACGATTTTATGTTGGTGCATAAAGTTCCTCCCAGACTGCGTGGCTCCATGGCTGCTCAGTTCCTGTGGTTCATTGCCAGCAAACCCAGCTGGGTGGGGGTCAGGGCTGGGCGATGGCCTGGAGAGGGTGGAGGGGACCCTTGTCCCCCAACAAGCTCCAGATCTGGTTCACAGGAGGGTGTTTGGCTGGGCTGGGCTGGGCTGGGCAGAGAAGGGAGCTCTGCAGGGACAGGCTGTGGGCACTGCTGGCCGTGCTGTTGCGGATGCCGGCTGGAAGCAGCTGGCTTGAGCAGGGATTTAGCTGTCCTGAGTCTTCCCACAGCATTTTGATGGGCTCCAGTTCTGGATGATGCTCAGCCAGGCCAGTAGCACTTGGGGAAGTATGTCCCACCAGGAAGCCCCACCAGCACCCTCTCCTTAGCCTTTATTTTAAAACAACACACAAGGAGTTTCATGCCAATCTCAGCAGCTCCAGCACAAGGTTGTTCTGTGTCTTGTCACCAGTGCAGAGACTCCTCTGGGGCCCAGGCCTAAAAATTAGAGCACTTTCAGGTGCTCAGGCTTGTCTGGCTTTGCCCTCTGCCTCTGAGGTCACTGAGCCGGGCCTGGGCACGCTGCCCATAGGGGATCTCCTTGCATCCCGGCCAGCTCAGCTGTCCAGCCACCCCACCTCTCCCAGCTGGCCTCTCCTTGACCACGCTCAGGACCTCCTCCCCTTCCTTCCCACATCCTCTCCTGCCATTCGGGAGCGGATCCTGCTTGTGGTGGACCCCTGACAGTTTCACCCACTGGGCAGTTCCTTGTTTCTGGCTGCTGGTTTGTCAGATCCAGTTGGGGTTGTTGTTTATTTGACCAATTCTTCATACTTTTCTGTTTTCATTTCTGTTGCTGGTTCGCCCCAGGTGCCCTCCGGAGCAGCCCAGCAATGCACCAGGGTAAAGGCAGGCTGAGGATGTGCATGCAGGTGCAGGAAGGGCAGGGAGCCGGGTGTGACTGCCGCCTGCCAGCACAGCATGCTGCCAAAACCGGAGCCTTTCGCCCAGGGCTGGCAGAGACTGGCCCACGCTCCCCACCAGCTCTGCCTGGTGAGGGGCACAGGACAGCAGGATGGAGTCACACCAGCCTCCGTCTCTGCCGGAGCCTCCAGCAGGTTGGAGCTCCCCGCGGGGACCCTTGCTTTCCTCTCCTTCCTGCAGAAAGCTCAAGGAAGGTGGGGCTTGGGTCTGCAGAGATGCAGCAAGTGAGTTGGATTCACTTGCCCAGCGTTTGCCCCCAAGTAGATGTCAGCAGGTACCTGGGGAAGGGGAGTCACCCATGGCCACGATAGTGCCACAGGCTGGGTCCCAGCTGTGCCTTTCCCAGGATACTGGAACTGAGCCGGGGTGATGCACAGCAATGTGGGCAAGGTGGGAGTGCCCAGGGTGGCCTGAGCACCATGCACTGTCCTTAAGCACCCACGCTGGCGTTACCACCCATGCTAGTGTTAGCACCCAGGCTGGCATTAGCACCTGTGCTGACGTCAAGCACCTGGACTGGCCTTAAACACCCAGACTGGTGTTAAGTAGCTGGACTGGCATTGGCACCCAGGATGGCATTAGCATCTGGGCTGGCCTTAAGCACCCAGACTGGTGTGAAACACGTGGAGAGGCATTACCACCCAGGCTGGCAGGAGCACCCAGGCTGCCATCTCTTGACTACCTGGATTCCGTGGGAGAAGGATGGGGTTAGGCTCCAGCAAAGCGTGAAGCTAGAAAAGGGGTTTAGCTGGGTGGAGCTTGCAGGAAAACAATAATGGACCTGGAAGAGCTGAGGAAAACCTGGAGGGATTTAAGGTAAAGCCAGCAGCTATTCACCACTCTCTGTGGGGGTCTGGGCGTCTCACAGCACCTTACAGAATCCCTCCATACTCTAATGTCCCCCAGTCAGGTGGCAGTGCCCTCCTCCAGGGCAAACCCCCTTGCTGCTGGCACCCGTGGGGTGCTGCAGGGCGCAGGACGGCTGCGGACTGGGTGCTGCACCCTGCCAGGACTGGGCTAGCCCCACAGCCCGGCCAGGGCACAGGGTATTTCAGCACAGGGGGTGCAAAGGCTGAGCATTAGGAAGGGATGTGGGGCTGGGGGATGATGGTGGCTGTGCTACCTCAGGACCTCTGTATCAGGGCAGCGCCTCGGGGCTCTGCCAGCTCCCTGCCTAGCTCTGGGGACAGCATCAACAGGGAAGCAACAGGGAATCTGAACTATCTGTCCTGGGTGCCACAGTGACACTTTCTCAGCTCCTGCCCCTGCCCCTGCCCACTAACCCCAGCTGGCCTCCCCAGTGCCACGGCCAGGCCCGCAGGAGTGGCAAGAGGGGCTGCACTGTGCCACCACTGCGTTTCCCTGCAGGTTCGGGACCCTCCACCTGAAAGAGTTCCTGTCTCCCAAGGGATGCAGGGGCACTGCTTCTGTTCACAGCCGAGGGCACAAAACCTCCTGGCATCCTGACAGCCCTCGCGTGAAGTCAGCCTGGGAGCATGTCCCAGTGGATGCTGTGCATCCCGCCGGTGGCTGTGCCACAGGCTGCCGTCCCTGGCATCCTCCCCAGATGGGCCAAGTGCCGGAGGAGCTCCAGGGTGGCTTTTGAGAGGGTCCTCCCTGGGGAATGCCGAGGTGCTGTGGCATCGGGGAGTGACAGGGTCTTTCTCAGCATGTCGCTTTTGGGGTAACTTGGCCTTGCGCTGGCTCCAAATAACTCCGACGCCTAGAGCAAGGCTCAGGGGCTTCATCCTGTGAGACCACCAGAATAACAGAGGGTTAAACCCCACCATACCAGCTCAGCCAGGAGCATTTTTGCCACTTTACTTTCTCCCTACTCTTGCAACACAAAGAGCAAAGCTGCCAGTTTGCCCGGAATGACCCCTGCGTCCTACAAACCTAACCTCTTCCTCGAAAAGACAAAAATCCCATTGCTTTGCACCTCCATCTGTTTAGCAAACAGTTTAACCTAACAAGATTAGCATTCGAGGTCGTCTCTTCTTCTTTTATTTTTTTCCCCGCCATTTGCAAAGAAAACAGCATTGGATTTAGGACAAAAGCTTGAAACCCCTCATTTGTAAGTAGCGCAGGCTTTGGAAACTGTTTTGTTCCAGAGTTATCTGGAGAAAGGTCTTGTGAATCCTCCCGTAATGCAAACAGGAGTCGGCCAAGGGGCTCAACCCCAGGGAGGATGGAGCCCAGCGTGGGGCACCTGCGCCTGGCTCTGCCTGCTGCAGGGTTGGGGACATTTCGTTGGGTTAGTCCCCTCAAGGAGGTTTGCGAAGAGGGAAGGCTGCAGTAGTGGGGCGAGGCTGCAGTGGGGTGGCTGGACCAGGAGGGAATCAGGATTCGCATTCCCTGTTCCCCCATAGACACGCTCTGGTGATGTTTCACTGCAAACCTCTATCTCTGTTGGGGAGAGTGGGCTCATCCTCAGAGGTGGTGGATGAAGCCACAGCAGGAAGAGACTTGTGAAGGAGCAGTGAGCGTCAAAGCCAAATTAACCTGCGAGGGAACACAAGTGCTTTTTTTATGTGTGTGTGTGCTTGTTGCTTAAACACCATCACATCCCACCACGAGCCCCTTGCAGCAGGCTGAGCCGCCGGGGTCCCCACTGCAGCCTGGCACTGCCCAGAGAGGTGACGGCCTAAAGACTCCCCAGGGAATCATCGTCAGGGAGGGGGGCAAAGGTAAAGGGTTTGATTTTCATTCTTTGGGACTGTTTTCCCCTCCCTCATCTCCCGCCTGCCCCCTCCCTTTTCACCACATTGTGCTGAGCTTGAATCAGACCTTCACAAAGGGGATTAGAGGCCGGTTGCTGATAAATAGCAAAGCAGGTTGGAAGCGTGGGAACCAGCCATGGCGCAGCGCAGAGGGACATTCCTGCTCCGGAGGGCCGGGCAGGAGCAAAAGTCCGGGCTAACCCCAGGTCACCCAGGGGACCCAGCGCCTGAGAAGATTTGTTCGGACACTGGCTTTTGTTGTGCACAGTTCCGTGTCAGCCCAGCGTGTCTCTCGCTGCTATTGATGGGGAAGGAAAGCGCTATTGTCAGGCACCCGAGGGCCCCCCTTTCACTCCTGAGCACTCAGGGTGACGTCAAGGCAGTACATGGGAACCCAACCAGCCAACCTGGAGCAGGGTGAGTGGTCCCAGCAATGCTCCGTGTCTGCTAGCCCTCTCACAAGGCAAGGAGAGATGCTTGGGGGGACGCGGGGAGCTGAGCATCCCCTGCAGGGCCAGAAGCTGTGCTTTCCCCCTTGCAAGCCATCCTGGTGCTGCTGGGAGAGTCAGGGCCAGGCAGGACAGATGCTCCAGTAGGCAGCTGGGTGGGAACATGGAGGGCATTTTTCTTTATCTCAGCCCAGCGTTATCAGTGAAATTTCCCAGAGGGAGGAGGTGAGGTAGGATCACGTCAAAAATTCATGCTGGGAAACGGCTGCTGGCTGCAAACACAGCTGCTTGGCCCCACAAATCCCAGGGGTGTCTGCGGTGTCTGCTTTCACCCCACCTGGACACCTGCTGATGGGTTGAGCGTTTCCCTCATCCTCAGGCTCTTATTTGCTTACATGGTTTTAATCTCCACCTGGAGACCCTGGGAGAGGTGGGAGAAGGGCCTGGGCCTGGGTCTGACCCACCCCTTGGCCCAGCTCCTGCTCCGGCCTCTTTTCGGGAAGTGGAGGGCAGGGAATTTCCCCGATTTAAGTGCTGCGGGGTGTGCAGTAAAGCTGCCCTGAGCAGCTAAATGAAGCTCAGCTGCTTTGCATCTGGTGCCGAGCTCACTACGGCATCTCGGAGCATCTGCGGACAGGCGGCATGCCAGGGAAGGAGCCTGCTGGGAAAATCCCTCCATTCCTCCTCCGGCTTTTCCCCCATGACCTGACAGTGAGGAGCTGCAGGTGACCTTGAACCCTGCAAGCTGCCTGGTCCTGGTCAGGGCTCTGCACATTTCCTCTGCCATCTCAGGAAATGAACCGAGCACCAAGGCTGGGCTTGCTCCTAGCCCTCGTTTCTCCTCTGAAGCCTGGTTTTGCTGCCGAAGGCTCACCAGGAGCTGAGGCTCCAGCACCCCATCCTCCAGGGTCTGCCTGGGGACCGCCCGGCAGGGGCGACTCCAGGGCCACCCCCAAAAGCTCAAATGAGTGAAAGCCAGTCTAAACCACCACATCCAAGTGAGACCCACAGGCTCTGCGTACAGCAGGGAGGCAAACAGGGGAGAGCAACAAATATATTTGCTGCCACCAGGTCCTCCAGCTGCATCCCATAACATTGGAAGGAAAACCAAAAGCCTCCTCTATGAGCTGGGATTACCCTGGAGAAATAAGGCAGCCCAAGGAGGACAGCGGGAATGTGGCTGGGCTGCTCTGCTGCCGAGGATGCATGCTGCCCTTCCTGGGAAATCTGTGTGGGCAGCCGTAAAAATATTCCTGGAGGTCACTTGGGAGTCTAGGAGCTGGAGGGGCAGCATAGCTCTCTAAGGGCTGGGTAGCAGCCAAGTTTTATTTCAAAGAGCTGTGAAAAAAAATGGGAATGGCTTCCGAGAAGCAGGATTTTCAGCATGCGCTTGTCTGGGTCCTCCCTGGTGGGTGGAGGAGTGAGTTGCCACCTGGCCGCATTTTCGGGGCCTTGCCCAAAATGCACCTCCGGCTCCATGCATGCCTGAGGGCAAGGACCCACGGTGCTGCTGCTGCATGCCACTGCCACAGCTTGCTTGTGCCCAAGTGCTGAGTCAGCACTTGGCAAGCCTGAGGTGATCCTGGTGAACCTGGGAGTGTGCACGGATGTGGGACAAGGATCGGGATGGGGATGGGGATGGGGATAGGGGTGAGACTGAAGAGGAGGATGGGGTTGGGAGGAATGGGGACAGGGATATTTTTCTGCTCGGAGTACATGGGATGCTTTCAGATACACTGCCCTTGGTCAGGCCCCTGCCCAAAACCAGCCACATTGCCTGGGCTCCTCCGGACACCTACCTCACCTTCCCACCTCCTCTTACTCTCCTGTGGGTGCAGACACCCATGGGGTTAGAGGGAGCTGGGGTGGGAACAGCCAAGGCCTATGTGTTGCAGTGTTTCCCACACTGCTGGTGCGTGCCTGGCTGCTGCACATGCCACAGGCACGGAGAGGCAACTCCCAAGCACCAGGAAGGAGATGGTGCTCGGGGTGAGGATGCTCCTTCCAGCCACTGCCCTTTGGGTGCCTGACCTGCTGCAGCGGCATCTCCTGCACCCTCCATCAGCCCAGCACCCACCCACCTGCCTCCAAAACCCCACGGGGGACAGCATCACCCACCCCCAGATCAGGGTGAGCCCCACTGAGGTGCTTGGATGAACCATCAGGCAAACATTAACTATGGCCTTTCCCAGCACAGCTCACCCCTGCAGGCCTGCCAAAGGGACTCGGCTGGTCGCTGGCTGCCATGTGATGGGCTGCTGTTGGATTTTTCTGTAGGAAATAAATAGTCCTGCAACAGGAGCGGTTTTTAGTGTTATTATTATTATTATTCCCAGGCTATCAGAGTCACCAGCTTAGCCCTGCCTAACCGAATACAGCTGTTTCCTGTGCACTCAACAACAGGCCTGACGCTCTGCCATCCTCCAGCCAGTTTATTTAAATAGGTAAGATCCGGATTTCTGGAGCGAAACAAACAGTGCCAGATGCCCAAACTGCTCCAGCCCTGAACCCTCTGTGCCCCAGCAGTGCCCGACACCTCTCTGAGCCTTTGGTCCCCATCAGGGTCCCCTCTGCCGCCATGATGGGGCAGGGGGAAGGCGCTTGTGGAGGTGCTGCCAGTGGACAGTTTTATTCCTTTACTCCAGTGCTGGGAGAGGGCCAAAGCAATTGTCCTCGTGTCCCAAAAGACCACATTTCTCTGGCTGGAGTCTTTAAGACATTCGTCTGGGACACCTGAGGATCAGAACTTTCCTTTCCATCGGTGGGATGCTGAGGCCGTGTGCCCCTCATCCAACTGTGCAAACCCAGGCGCTGTGTCCCCCATGGAAGAAGAAATGCCCTAAGCAAGCATATCTGCGATGAGTTAGAAGGATAAATAGTAAATGAGAGAAAAAGAGAGCAGTTGGGATGGTTGGGTTCGGTGGGGGAAGGCAGGCTGGTAGTGTCAGTTTGTGTTAAAACAGACTGTCACATTTTGCTAGGCTGAGTTTTGTGACTGTTTTGTAAGCATAGAATAAATTTGGATGCATGTTAACCTTCCGGTTGCTGCAATCGTGCAAAACAATTCAAGAAAGAACAGGTGCTAATTGCTTCCTTTTAACTTACGTTCAACATTTGACCAGCCAGAAAGCAGGCTTGAAAACTGGGTCTCTCCAAGATGCCTCACAGGGACTTGTGAAGGTACATGGGGCAAACTCCCCAGGTCTTCTACATGTCCCCGTGCTTGAGGTGTCAGCCAGGACAGATAAGACAAGTGTGTTCGGCTTGGGCATGGAAGCCTTCCTTGGGAAGGATTTGGGTCAGGCTGGGGAATGGCTCCAAGGATGCCATCCTACTAGGGCTCCCCTTGCCCCATCATCCCCGCCCCACCATGGGCAGGTTTGCAGCTCCCCATGGACCGAGGCACTCATCGGCAGCACCCCACGTGCCAGGAGCCACGGCAGCTCTGCCATGGAGCTCAGGGTGCCGGAGCTGCCTGCAGCCCTCCCTCAGTTCAGAGCCCCCCTTGCCCACAAGTATCACTGTTCCCACGGCTTGTCTGCACAGAAGAGCTGTCTGGTGCTGTGAAAACTCTTTGGTGTTAATTACTGGCTTTTTGTGTGCAGTTATGTGATGTGGCGATGCTGACATATCCCGACGCCATGCACCCATGCAGTGCCCGTGACAGCATCGCACTCACCGTGCTGCCACAGCACCACCGACCCCAGCACAGGCAGCGGAAGCGCCAGGAAACTGTTTTGTAGGCTTTGGTGGCAGCTCCCTTGTCTCTCTGGGGTGGGTCAGGCTGCCACAGGAGCCCAGCTGTCCCCAGGCCCAATGGCCCCAGTGGCACCATTGCTGCTCCCTGTCGGAGCCGGTGCACGCAGTGACAGCGCCCAGCATGAGCCCAGCTCGGGCCATGCTCCCTTCCAGCACCACCACTGGGATGGTGCCGCGGGTGGGTAGTTCCCCGCCACTGCTCGGGTCAGCGCTGCCCTGGGGTGCGGAGCTGGGAGCCGCCCGCAGCCAGCGCCGGCGGTGCCTGGGAGCCAAGGGGCAGCTCTCGGCCTGGGCTTGCATGCATGTCCTGAAGTTGGGGTGCTTCACGTGAGCCTGTTGCTTTCCCTTTCTTTTTTCTTTTTTGTGTCCTTTTTATTATTTTTATTTTTATTTTTTCTTAGTTTTGTTTCTCTTTCTCTGTTTCTCTTTTTTCTTTTCTATTTTTCTCTTTCTCTCTTACTTGTTCTCATTCTCTCCCAGCTTTTCACACTGCCCAGCTGTGCTATCTGTGCAGTTCATGCCCATCAGGCATCTTGTTTAATGTTGCTCATAAGGATTCACAGCCCCTCAGCAGAGGTATTGCCGTGCCCCCACACCTTGACCTATGTTGTGATAGTGAAGCCTTGGCACCATTAAACCAGAATACAAAGATAAGCTGTAGCTGGACCATGAACTGCAGGGCTGTTTGCCACAATGATGGTGAGTTTGCCTCCTGCCTGGGTGGAGGTCGGGCAGGGAGGCCAGGACAGTTCCCTCAGGCTTTAAGGCTGGGGAACCACCTTGTGATCCATGACCAGGAACACCGGGGTGGCACAGATGTCTGCCTGCTGGGGTAGGCGGCTCCCCATCCCGGCAGGCTGGTTTTGCATCAGCACAAGTTAACAAAGATGAGCTGAGTTGGAGCAAATGTGGACAAGAGCAGGCACAAGCATCGTCTTATTTGCAGAAAAGGTCCTGGTGCCTGGATTTCTCTGCAGGCACCTGGGAGCAGCCACAATTTGCGGCTCCTGAGCACTTTGCTGGTGAATGCAGAGGTGACAGAGGTGACCGGTCCTCACCCGCCACCCCCCTCCTGGCAAGCAGGGCCTTGCAGGGCAGGCCAGGTTACCAGCCATTTGGTCCCAGCAGCGTCGGGCCAAGTGCCGATGCCGGCGCAGGCGGCTGGTGGCGGGGGTGGCTGCCATGAGAGGGGAGCGATTCGCACCTCCAGGCAGGAGATGAAAGAGCCGCTGGCACTTGGAGATGAAAGAGCCTGTGGGGCCATGGCACAGGGCGAGGATGGGAGTTGAGGGGAAGCCCCAAGAGTTGTTTTTTCTCATCTCTGCCACGCAGTGGGATGGCAGCAGCCAGCTATGGGCTTTCCCAGGGCCACAGCAGAGCAGGGCCCTGTGCCAAGCCCCACACCACAGCTCCACGGTCCCCTCCTGGCTCCCGGCTGAGAGGCAGCAGGACCCACCGAGCATCCATCAGGATGCTGCATGGAGGAAGGGAGGCTGTGGGGGTGTTTGCCAAAGGAGAAGGGGTGTGGGGGGCTGTTCTTGCATGGAGGCAGCCATGCCACTCCCAGCCCCGCCTGCGACTGTGCCGGCTGCTTGGGGTCATCCCTGTCACGCAGCGTCAGGTGCCATCGCGCAGAGGTGACACAGCAGTGAGACAGACTCGGGCAAAGTCTCCATCTCTGGTTTGTGCATGGTGGGGCCCGGGACAGGACTTGGTGACTTTTCTGAGAGTGGCAAGGGGCGTGGCAAACCTCAGTGTCCCCAGTCCCTGGGACTTCTGTCCCCAAGCAAGACCATTCCCAAGTCACACCTTTGCAGTGTGGCAGGTAGTGGGAGCCCAGCATGGCTGGTGCCCTGCCCCGTGCTGTGCCGTGCAGCCATTGCACGCCATGCTTGTGTTAGCTCAGCCCTGGGGTTTTGGGTGCAGGTATGGGCTCAGCCATGCTGGGACCACCTGGGTGCTGTCTAAGGGGGTGGCTGTGTGTCAGGCTGGTCTTTCAGTGCCGCCTCTGCTGTCTCCGGTCAGACTCTCTAATTCAGGAGGGCACAGACAGCACTGAGGCAGGTCCCCTTTTATCATGGGGGGAAAATCTCTCTTCAGCCTCTCCTTTGCCTGAGACTAAAGCTGGAGGAGCAGGAATCCTGAGAGCAGTCGGAGTCACCATGAGCTGAGCGGGTATCTCCTAAGCTGCCAAGGATGCTCTGCTTCCGAGGTCCCCGTCACCTTCTGCATTGGTGCAGTTTGTCCACAATGGCTCATGCAGAGCAGTGAGAGCAGAGGCCAGTGCTCTGGCAGATGGGCACCCACACCTTCCCGAGAAAGCCTGGGCCTTGGAGGTTTGGCCTTCGACTTGCCTTGGACTTTGAGGTTGAGCCTCCAAGACCAAATGGCAGGCTGCTTCCCCTCAAAAACTCTACCCATGTACCTAATGAAGGCCCATTTTTCACTTCTGTGCATAATTTCTGTATGCAAGGGTTTGTGCAGGGGCCTAGGCTGTTGCTTTGAGGAGTCTCAAACTTGCAGGTACCCATGAAATCGGGCTGAGCAGGAAAAGCCCCCGCCAAGCTGCTCCTTCCAGCGCTCCCTCCCAGGGCTGCTCACAGGGTTTTATCCACCAGCCCTGGCCCTGTGTGTCCCAGCGCTTTGCCAATCTGCAGGACCTCCTGGCAGGCTGGCAGTGGCCAAAGGCAAAGAACAGTGAAGAAAAGGGCACTGAGCCTCCTGACGTGGCAGGTGGGGACCAGCAAAGCTTCAGGTACCCTCAGAGAGTGTTGGCTGAAGGTGCTGATGGAGCCAAAGAGGTCTCCAGCTTGGTGTCTGCATGATCCGGACTGCAATGTGTTCATCACTGCATGGAATCAACTGAAAAAGGCGAGGGAATCACTTGTTTCAGCTTAAAATGTTGTGTTTGAAGTTAATTTTCACTGCTTCAGGGTGACTTGGTTAGTTCTGAACCTCAGGCAGACCTCAGGCAGGGGAAGCGGAAAATCCAGAGCATCCTATAAACCCCTCTCTCTGTGTCTTCTGGCTGGACTCCCGGCAGGTCCAGGGCTGCTGCACACCCTAGGAACAAGTGCACTTGCTCAGGCGATGCTGCGCATCTGCCACGTTGGACCCAAGTGCGCTGGTCATGGAGCTGGGGAGGAGATCTGGGGAGCCAGGCTGGGCTACAGGCAAGAGACGAACCCTCCCAGCTGCTCCTCTCTCACAGCTGCAGCAAGTTTGACGGTGCTCTGCCTGCCCCTCCCTGGAGACCACCAACCTCTTGGGGACCTGTGAGATTCAGCTGGCAACCAGGAGGCCTGGGGACAATGCCCAGGGGCACAAGGGTGCCGACTCAGCTCTGCACCTCTCCTCTGCACCAGCTCTTGCTCCTTCTGCCTCATCCACCTCAGCCGCTGGGTAAGAATCACTTCTCACCTTGCACAAAACTTAACGCCTGTGGCCCTGGTTCAATTTGTGGCTCAAAAGTACTTCTGAACTACAGACAGGTGGTGATAACTTGCCTGCATGCTCATCTCCATTGCACAGACATGTGCAGGGGTGCTGCCGCGGTCAATGCCAGCACGGTGGGTAGGCTTTGCCCTCACCGCTGCAAGCACTGAGGCACCTGTGTCAGGTGATGAACTAAACCTGCCGCCAGGTTTCCCAGCCTGTCTGCTGGACACTTAAGAGTGAATCAAGAGTTTTTTGAAACCAGACCAGAAATGCTGGACACTTAAGAGTGTCTGCTGGACACTTAAGAGTGAATCAAGAGTTTTTTGAAACCAGACCAGAAATGCACCGGGAGACAGCCTGAGTTTATCGTGCTTCTGCTTCCCTGTGAATTCCAGTCCTCTGACATGTTTCAATCAAACCTGGTGACCCAAATCTGACTGCAGAAACTGAGAAGAAAATTGACCTTCTGAAAAGAGCAGCTGAGCCAGCCCAGGAGAGCATCCACATGTGCTTCAGGCCACTCTGGGCCACTGCACCCGACCATGCTGCAGAGAGGAGCAGCCAGGCAGCACCGAAACATTTCACCAGTTTTAATTCACTTACACTGCAAAACAGCCTGTAGCGCCACTGACAGCTTCACAGCATCCCATGGCAGTGAGACGGCTCTGAAAGCTGATGCCAGCAGCCTGTGCAGAACAGCTTAGTGGGTTCAGGCCAGGATCTAATAAACATGTGTGTGCAATGCAAAAACCACCTGCCTCTTTGCAACGGGACCGGCTGATGGAGCTGTGGGAGCATAGGGTTACTCCATCCCTGCCCCATGCCAGGGCACTGGGAACAGGCCAGCAACTAGCTGGGGGACCTGGAAAAGTCCCCCAGCCCTTATGGACAGGCAGGTTGTGGGGTCAGGGAGGGAGCTGCCTTCACAGCTGACTGCAGGTGGAGGCCAGCAAGGAAGGAAGCAATAGAGGAGGGGGAAAAAGGAAAAAAACGGGCATGCACCCCTCTTTCCTCCTGCTTTCCTCATTAGAAGTGGAGCTGGTCAAGGCTGAAAGGTGGCAAGTGAATATGGAATTTCGGGGGTCTTGCAGCCATGTGGGAAGGCAGGGATGTGTCCCCAGCTGTGGGACTCTTCAGCACCTGCTGTGGCCCTGGGCACCTCTCAAGCCCACTTCCCTGAGATGTCAAAGGTCTCCAGCCAAAAACGTGGGGCAGATCATATATTTTTTAAGTGAAAAAAGCAGGAAAGTTCTTTTTATTTCAAGATCTCTCCTCTAGCCCCTTCTTTATCTGAGCATCAAGCAGCTGTGATGGGCAGAAGCTCAAATATGTCGCCCCAGGCAGGTCTCATTTAATTAAAAGTCTGAGCAAGGAGAATGTTACCCAAACTGTTCATCTTCTCAGGAGATATTTGCCAACATCTGGGGCAGGGAGATGTGGTCTACCATGATGCACATCCCATCCTTGCTGCTGCCCTGTTTCCCAGGGAGGCCATCACCTCCTGTGCTCAGTGCTCTTAAAATCTGGCTGGTCTAGATGCTGACCTGGGGCCCCAGGTGTTGTGCAGGTGGGTTTTTCCATGGCCTGGTGATGCTTTCCCACCCTCGCTTCCTACCTTTCAGGGTAGTCTGAACAGGAGTGGGCGTTTCAGATCTTGCACATCCCAATGTGCTTTGGTCAGTGGTGTGGGAAGAACCAGCCTGAGACCTGCAAAATTCTTAGGGGGAGTCACGGGTGAGCTGCAGTGACTCCAGTGGCTGAAGGGGTTCTGCCAGCCTGGGGACCCATGTCTAGGGGACACCCAGGGCAGCATGCCCTGATGGGGAAGGGCTTCCTGCAGCATAAACCCCAGGGGAGGGAGTCCCCCTTGCACCCCTACCCATAGCCCCATCCATCCCTCGCCAAGGGGGAACAGGCAAGGCGGACCCCAGCCATGTCAGGGTCTGGACAGAGGACCCCTCACCCTGGGGGGGCTTCCCCTGCTCCACTCCACCGGGGCTGTGTGTCCGGCTGGACCCCCTCTCACGGAGCCCCTTCCTTCCCCCAGAGCATCGGCAGGGGCTCAGCAGGGTCTGCACAGAGCCTGCAGGACGTCTGTCCCCAGAGCCCCCACTAAGTGCTTGTGGGGTTGGGTTTTTTTCCACTCCTGGGAACCAAGCATCAGCTTTTGTTGGTGAACAGACTAGCTTTCATGTGAAAAGGTTAGTACAGTATGTTAGTTCCTAATGAGGGGATAATAGAGTCTGATTCTCACACCCAGGGGACTGCGAGGTGACAGCAGCATGGGAGAAGGGTATTTAACACCTTTGCCCTGGGAACCTTTTCGCTTTGCAGCCAGAGTGCCCCTTGCCAAGAGCAGGGAGGAGGAGGAGGAGGAGCGCGGTGCAGCGCCTTTGTCCCCACTTGCCTCTCGTCCGCCAATCCCGTCCCATCAGCACACACGTCCTTGCAGAGGGTGCAGCCAGTGGAAGAGCCTGGGAAACAGTCAGCTGACAAGTCAGGATCTGGCCCCCCATCACTGACTTATGTTGCCAAAACCTCCCCAGCCAAGGGCAGCATGGGGAGGCTGTGGGTCACAGTGCCTGGTGGGGATGCGGTCCCAGGGCCGGGTTTGTGGGGAGGTGGAGGTGCCATCCCCTTGGTGTGTGCACTGCCGGGATGATGGGAGCCTGTTGTCTGCATCCCCATGGCTGTCACCTCCCTTGCTGGCTTGCAGCCATGTCTGTGGCAGGACTGGGGCTCACAGTGCCACCTGGGACGCCCTCGATGGACCAGGATTTGGGGGCAGACATCTCCCACAAAGCCCAGGCAGTGCAGCACAGCCTGGGTGCCACACAGGGAGGATTTAAGGGCCCCACAGCCCTGACTTGCTTTTCCTAGAAAAATCAAGATTCCTTCCTAAATCCAGCCTCCCACCCCATCCTGCTGCAGTGGCCTGGGAGGGGGATGAGCCCTGTGACTGCCTGGCACCTGGGGACAGCCCCCCAGCCACGTGCCATCCCGGGGCCGGTACCAGATACAGGTTGGTGTTGCTGTTTTCTCAGGGGTAGCACCATCCAGCGAGGGCAACCCAGATGCCAGGGTCTGGTTTCACAGGGCTATCACCTGCCCGGTGGCAGGAACCGCAGTGCTGGCTGCGGCCGGAGGCACGGAGCCTCACCGGGGCAGGACAGGAGCCTCCCGAGGGAGCACACTGCTGCTGCTTTTCTAACTGCAGGGCACTGACCTGGATTAAACCCCCGCTGCTGTATTTATTGAGGGAGTCCAATTCAGACTGCCTGTGCAGGGAGCTGGAATGTCCTTGGAGCAGGAGAGACCAGTTTTGCCAAATTCCACACCCACAGAATGCCAAATTACAAGTGTCATCACACGGGCTGTCACTCTGCTCGGCGCCTGTTCAGGGCAAGACACCTTCCCACTACTTAGCGATCTTAGAAATGGCAGATTTTTGTAGTAACCCTTTCCTGGGTGACCTGTTTCTTATTGAGGTTACACATGGGAAGTCCCAGCGATCCAGAGCCACCTGTCCTTGGTTTGCTGCTCCCGCTGAGCCGTGCTCAGGTGGGACGAGTGATGCTGCAAAGTGGCTGCTGAGCTACATCGGGGCCAGGTTGTCCTCTGCTCCCCAGAACACCCAGAAGAAAGTCAAGGGTGGGATTTTGGAAGGAGGCAGGCTTTCATTTGGGTCTTTCCACAGGGGCCCTTGCATCCCAAGGCTGGTCACCTCCTCCAGCCTGCCGAGCTTTGGAGATTTCTGGGGCAAACAGAAGTGTGCGAGCACCTCTGCTTGCCTGGGGGGCTGGAAAAGGGGCTGAAGCCCAGTTTTCCTGCCCAGATGTGGAGGAGGCTGAACAGGGTGGGACGGGAGAGGTTGTGAAAGTAGTTACTTAAGACCAACTGAAATGTCACAGTAAGGTGTGATGATGGTCAGTGCCTGCAGGTCAGCATCGCAAAGCACCCGAAGAATGAGAATCCAACGTTTTGCTTGTCTGTTGGGCTATTTTTAAACATCCAAACCTCTGGAGTGGGGGAGCCAAACTGTGGTCCATGTCTGGGGAGGGGAACCAATGGTCCCAGGGACTGGCCATGAGACTGATGAAATTTGGGAAGAATTTGCTTTATTGATATAGGAGCTCTGAGGGCCAAAAATCTACTAGGTCTGAAGACAGAGCTTGCAAGCTGTGCTGTATGGCTGCTGTGAGGCATGACATTAAATATTTGCAGAACAGACCTTTCCTAAGGTGCTGAACAGACACATATGAGCACAGCAGAGTCATGGTCCCTCTTCACTGGTGGGCAATTTCTGGGTCATAAAAGCTGGATTTGGGGCTGTTGGGGAGCAGCTATTGCCTGGCTCACCCTTGTACCAGACTGACACAGGTGCAGATGCTGCCTCTTGCTTCTCTAGGCCATGCTCCCTCGGCTGCTGCCCCAGCGGGTGCAGGGGCTCCCAGGTCCCGCAGTGGGGACCGGGCAGAAGAGCCAGCAGCTTCCAGCAGTGGCAGTGCCCACAGTGCGCCCAGCTGCATGGTCCCTTCTTGGGCTGCTCCAGCCCGGACCCGTCCTCTGGAGAGGGGGGAGCAAGTCATCCCCTTCCTGGCCTGAAGGCGAGTGGAGGGGAGCAGTTTGCCCACCCTGGTACATGGGTTTGCATCGCCCCTGGGCCCAAGGGGCATCTTTCTGGGTCAACCTATGCAAGCCTGTTTGCACTGGAGATGTTTTCCAGCTGAGATGGTCTGGGCCTGAGAAGCAGACATTCCCTCGCTTGAGTGTGCTGAAATGTTTAATTAGAGCTTAACAGCAGCCTGGGAAAAAGGTGTCTTGTCATATTTCTGGGCTGCATTTTGTTGTTGAACTGCTAGCCCTGTATGAGCACAGCCGAGGGGGACCTGCGGCACAATGAGCCCTTTATGTGCCTCTCCCTGCGGCTCGCCCCGACCCTGAACTTTCCCATTAGCTGTTGGCGTGGTGCCCTCGCGCATGTGCCCGGGAGGGAGCCAGGACAGCACGGGGATGGGAGCGCACAGCAACGCAATGGCTTTTCCTCTGGTTTTCGGATTGGTGTTGCAGGAGAGGGGACAGTGTGGGGTGTCCAGAGGAGAGGACATCCCACCATTTGCACTTAGGTGTTCGGATGAGCCCAAGGTGCTCTGCTCTGAACCAGGCTTCGTTGTGTGGCCACGGGTGCAACGTGACGGCCATGCATGTGGCAGGATGCTGGGATGCAGAGGGCTGACATCCAGAGACACAGTGTTCACCTGTGAGAGATCCTCACCCGAGTGTTTCTGAAGATGCTGCCCACTGAGATCAAAGGTTTCATTTATTCAACCCCAGCGGGATTCAGACCTCAGTCCCATCCCTCTCCCCCTGCACTGGGAAGGGAAGGTGCTGAGCCCTGCCCTGCTGGTGGAGCCAGTGAGGTGGCAGGACAGGATCCTCGGCCCTCTCCATCACCCCCTGGGCGCCCGGTTGGACCCTGGGGAGTGTGGCCACTGTCCTGAGGGAGCTGGGGAGGAATGCAAAGAATGGCGCACACCCCTTCCTTCCCCAACTTCACCTCCACAAAAAGCCCATCAGCATTTTCCACTCACAGGTATTTTTTTCTGTGGGGTGAAATTAAAGTTTTGCTGCCACTTGCCAGCTGGTATCCTGTTCATCAGCAATAGAGCAATGGTGGGGTTGGATCACTCCTCTTGCCATCTGCCCCAGCTTTCTCTCCTCCACTGAAAGAGAAGAAAGCAAATCCCTTGGGTCCAGAAAAAGCCTAAAAAAATGCTACATTTATGTGTATATTATTACCTCTTTTTACCTTTTTGTTTTTGCGTGACACAAGCATGTGATGCTCTAGGTAGCTCCCTGAGCCCCCCGCTAAATTAAGAAGACATGGAGGTGTTGAGGGACCCCCGGGAACATGCCTGTCTCACCACGGTGACCTCACGTGACACAAACATGCTGGGGTCACATTAGCACATCTGGGAGGTGTCAGGCTGGGAATGCAGGAAGTCGGTGTATGAGGTTTCTTGGGGTTTCTCCTTGTTCCAGCAGCAGCAGCTCATCCCCCAGACTGTTCCTGGGGGCTTTCATTTTGTAGGTCCCAGTTAGTAGCTTGCATGGCTTCTTTCTGGGACTGTTTTTGAGGGGATTCTTTTGGACAAGTCCTGCAAGAGCTGGTGTTTTCCCTTGAGATGAGATGCACAGGGTGGTTCTCAAAGGAGGTGGTGCTCCTGGTGAGCTCCTCTGCCTTGGAAATGCTGTCAGGGCCCAGCCATGTGGCTTCACGCTCTGCTCCCCCATGTGATGAGCTGTACCACCAAGGCCAACTGTCGCATCAGACGGTGAGAGCCTTCCAAAGGTGCTTGGCACCAGCCTGGCCCTCACCAAAATCCCTGATTTCTCCACCCCTGTTCTCCCAAAGGTTTTGCAGTAAGTTTGGGGCCCCTGTGGCAGCACATGGCCCATACACCTTCATTCACAGTGTATCCTACAGCCATATTGCTCCACCTTTGGTCACAGAGGTGACCAGCCTTGGTCCCAACCCTGCCCAGGGTTGTCTAGAGAGAAGGGCACTGGCAGGATGAATTGGGAACGTGGTTCTGCGTATTAAAATTTATCTTATTGCCCATATTTTCCTCCCTCCTGCTCCAGACGTGCAGGCACTGCAGGCAGAGGCTGACACCTTTGCTCCAAGGCTGGTAGGTGATGCCATGGAGGAGCTGTTGTGACCTCGCGCTCTTCCTCCAGACATGGTGATGGGGGTAAACTGCAGCAGGGGCTATCCCAGGCTGCCTGTAGGATTGTGCAGAGGGACTGACTGTCACTGAATTTGCTGGCATGACATGCCATTTCCATGGTGACATCCTGACTGAGCTGTATGACCAGCAGCACCGTGGTCCTCTCCATTGATGCTCCATTTGTCAGGAAGCTTCCCCAGCCCCGGTGGCCCTGTGAGATGAGCAGGGTCTTCACCAGGAGCGACTTTCTCCTCAATAGCCTTGGCCTGTGTTTGACCTAACACAGGCAAGAGTGTGGGATTTTTATGCTCTCCATAAGGACAAGGACAAGTCTTGACTCGCAGCAGTGAGGATTCAAGTTAGATCTTGAGCGGCATGGAGAGCAAAGCCTGGGGAGGCTGGGCATCTCCATCAGCAGTGGCTGTTGGGAATGACAGACAGCTCATGGATAGGTCTGCTCCTGACCTATCCAGGACCATCACCAGGTCTCTCGTGATGTGGCGACCCTCCACATCTGGAACATCTGGACAGCTGCTGCCTCCATGGAGAGGTGGGCACTTGGGCACTGCTGAGCTCTGTCTGGGCTGGGAACAAGGAAAGAAGCCGTGCCTGGGCCTCTGCAGGACTGCCAGAGAGCAGCCCTGATGCCACAGTGAGGGACAGCTGAGGCTGAAACATAGCTTCTGCTTTTTTCCCCTTGCTGGTGGTGAGGGGGAGCGCACAGCCCCAGGCTAGAGACCCACGTGGGGTGGAGGTGCCCATGATGTGAGATGAACCTGCAAGAGTACCCACCACCCCAGGGTGTGTTTCAGCACCAAGCAGTGCTGATGAGGGAAGGATCTGGCCCTCATGGCCTGCAGCCCCTTCATGCTGGCAAGTGATTGCTGATGGGCTCCCTGCAACCTTCTCCTCAGCATCCTGGAGGTTGAACATGGATGTATTCTCTTGGAGGGGCTTTGGGAGCCACAGGGCTGCTGGCCAGGAAGGGGTCAGGGTGCTCAGCACTGGAGGTGGCTCCTCTGAGCAGGAGTGAGGAGCTGCTGCATGGTTCTTCTTGTCAGTGAGTGGGAATATAAAGTCACTGGGAGCGACCCAGGAGACAGCACAGTGACAATGGCACCTGGGAAATAAGGTGACCTTGGGAGAGGCGAATCCACCCGGACCCCCAGAGATTTGCGTGTGATGGGGAGCATGTTCCAACTTAATTGTAACAGTAATGGCAACAACTGCATTTGCAAAGGCAAATATTTGCTCCGTCTCCCCCCTTCCGGCCCTGGGGGAGCCAGTAAGGGGCATCCCCACCACCATCCGCTTCCCACTGGCATGGAGTGCACGGTGTCCCTCCTGTCCCACCCAGGGATGGTGACCAAGCAAAAGAAAGGGGAAATAGGGGCCCCTTGCTCTGCTCCCAAAATCCCCTTCTTGGGAACAGCACCCCAGCCTTGGGTGGTGTCAGGGTCTGCCCGAGACGGGGTCATGGTTTCATTTTCCAGAGCTGCCGAGGAGCTCTGCCCTCCGTGGGGTGCTGGGCACTGTGGGCAGGCAGGCAGGGTCCTGCTGGCTGCCCATGACGGGCAGCTGCCAGCAGGTGCTGAGATGCATGGGTAAGCCCACGGCATGTGCAAAGTGCCCAGCCCCGAGGAATGGGCAGCATCCAGCCCAAAGGCAATCCAGCTTGGAGGCCAGAGCCCAAAGATGGAGCCACCATGGGGGCCCTGGCGCCGCGGAGCTCCCCGGGGAGCATGGCGGCCACATGCAAGCAAGAAGCCACCTCCGGGGGCTGGGCCGCGGCACGCTGGGGTGGCTGCTGGCTCCCGGCACACCTGCAGCAAGACGCCGTGCAAACAAACCCACTGCACCATGGGGCCTGCAGGCAGGGGCTGCCCATGCCTCCAAGCTCTCTTCTTCACCAGCTTCTTGTTTGCTGCCTGTGACCTGCCCACCGCCCAGGGCCGCTGGCCACCCTGCGGGAGCCCTACAGCTTGGGGTTGTCCCCTCCAGGGTAGCGGGCAGTGCTCCTTGCCAGCCCGGCAGCACCTCCTGAGCCTCAGCTTGTTCCCAGCTCCTGCAGGATGCTTGCTTGCTTGGCCAAGCAAGGGTTTTGCAGCCCTTTTGTATTCTTATCAGAGTAGGATCTGGCCTTAATGCCCAGCTCCTTCCCTACCACCTTTGTGCCCGGGCCGTGGCAGCTTTTGGAGCAGTCCCACACTCACAGGGACCACCCCAAGGCAAGAAACAATGCCAGGCTCTGCAAGGTTCTCACCAAGCTCTTGGGCTGCTGCCATAGATTGCCCAAAGACACCCGGATAAGTCAGTGACCCATGTTCTAGGGACATCGTCTGTCCCTCAACCCACAGCCTGAGTGATGAAGGCTGAGCTGGGGACCCACATGCCCTTCTCCAGCACCAGCAGCGCAGCCAGCCTGACCGGGGAGGCTGGTAGGTGCAGGGGAGCTGCTGCAGGAGCAGCCTACCAGGAACAGAATTGCTGTCGTGGTGAGCTCAGGGTCCTGAGTGCACAATCTTGTGCCAATGACGTCCAGGGTATGACCTGTCAAATGTCATGCAGAGCTGAGAGGCAGGACGGAAATCTCTGCCATCAGCAGGAGGCCTGTGGGAGGTTATTTCCCGGCTCTCCCCAGCTTTGCTCTTTCCCCTTCTATTCTGCAAAATGTCAAATCCACTTTCAGCCATTTTCCACCTGCATGCGGGCACATTTGCTGCTGCCCAAGCTCTGCAAGGCTGCAGCTCCAGGCTGGACTCGGCATTTCCGATTGCCTTGTGCATGGGATCAGGGAGCCCTGGGCTGGAGGGTCTCCACCAAGATGCTGCCAGAGCTTTGCTCCTTTTCTCATCACTGACAGAAATGGATTTGCTTAATGGCTGTCTCTGCTTATCGTGGCTTTTTGATGTAGGGCTGAGTGGAACCACAGGGCACAGGTTTGGGTTTGCTCTTGGGGGGCTGATGGAGGGCTGCTGCCTGCTCAGCTCTTCCACCAAAGGTAAAAAAAATGTTGCAAACACTTTGGTTGGGGAAAAACAGAGGATGAGTCAAAAGGACTGGATGGGGTTTGCTAAATGTAAGAGGAGAAGGCTGCTGAGATTGACAACAGGACTCAGAAGGGGGCTGAAGGGAGAAGTGGTTTCTCTGTGGGGTGGCTCGAAGACGGGTTAGACAGGGAAATGGTCCTGGCATTGGGAAGCCGGATGGGTATTGGTAGGGCAAGAGATCCCAGAGCAAACACGTGAGTGAGAAGTGAATGAACTGGAGAGCATCTAGCTAGAAACGGGTCCCAAGGCAGAAAGGTAGAGCATGACGGAAATGAGAGGGCAGGGAGGAGCATGGGTTGAGTTCATGTGCAAGTGGTAGAAGTGGGGGTGATCAGTGTGGAGGTGAAAGGAGCAGGGTGACCCTACTGGAGGTGATGGGAGGGGGGCTAATGGGTGTGGTGCTGGTTGGAGTGGGTTGACCAGGCTGGACATGGTTGGGAGTGGGATGACCAGGCTGGAGGTCACTGGGGTGGAGGTGGTGGGAGTGGAAAGCAAAGGCTTTGGCAGGGGGTTGGTGCTGCCCAGGCAAGAGGAGCAGCCGCTCTGCAGGGGACCCTCTGAAGCAAGATGAGAGTGAAACACAGCCGCACAGAGCCAGCAAATGCCCAGAGCTTCCCAGGCCCTCCGGGAGCTCCCTTCCCATGCTGGCAAGGATGTTGCTGCCCTTTCAGCATCTTCACCTCAGAGTGAGGAAGAGGAGCCGATCCTGGCACATCAGCCAGGCACAGGAGTCCTCCCCTGCTGGGGAAGGGGACATCTCAGCGAGGGGAGCCCCGGCTCTGCTGCCACATCGGTCATGCAGCCATGCAGGGCGATGGGCCACGTGAGCAGCGTTATGCCTGGTTAGGTTTTTCCTGGGCTTGGTGGATGGTAACATACAAACCAAGTGCATCCCTGCATCAGGCTGCTGGTGAGCTGACCGAGGGGCCCTGTGGTGCTGTGAATGTGGTATCTCTGCCTTAGAAGCTTTTCTTTCTTTATTGAACTAAAGGATGTTGGATGTTAGGGGTCTGGGGCTTGTCTCAACACATGTCCAGGGCAGTTGCACTGCAGCTTATTTTTACAGGCTCCTGACGCTGCTCGCCAGGAGCCTGAACCAGTTGCAGGACCTCATTAAGCGTCAAGATCAGCACGTGTGGGACCCCAGGACAGCTTTTACTTCTCCACACATCAGGCCCGGTGAGACACCCCTGCTTGTGAGTTGAACCCAAAAACCTCTGCTTGCACTGCGCAGTCTTCCTGTGCTGCTCCCTGCCAGGTATTTGGGGAATCCGGGGCCCCGTGCACTACTGGCAGAGGGGTGCAGGCTGGAGAGCCGGCACAGGGTGCTGGGAACCCAGCTGCAGCGCTCTGAGTGCTCACAAGTGTGTCAAAGCAGAAAAATGTGCTGGGAACAGCTTTATCCTCCCTTCTCTTTGGCTCCTTCTGCACACGCCAAGTGAGGCCAAGTCCCAGTGCAGGCAGGGAGCACTGCCTCCTCGCCAGGCTGCTGCCCCTGGCCCCACTGGGGTTGGCAGGGATGTATTTGGAGGGCGCTGAGAAGTGTTTGGCTTGTGGCAAAGCAGGGCGCAGGATGGCAGGGAGCTCTGTCTGCTCCCCTGAGCTGTGCTCCACAGAGGAGGTCTGGGAGGATGGATCCAGCTCAGCCTGCTGGAAAGCTGTGGTTTGTCCCTGGGTGGGGGAACCACAGGGAGCACGTCTGGGGGAAGCTGGACTCATCTGCAGAGCCAGGGCTGGAAGGAACTGAAATCCTCAGGTGCAGGAAAGTCCCTGAAGCTCACAGTGAGGAGCGTGACGGTGGTTTTGATTTTAGCAGGTTAAGCTTCTGCTTCAAAATGAAAGTATCCGGCCCTCCCGGCTGCAGGGAGCCCAGCCCCCCAGCATGTCCCCAGCATGCAGCCAGGTGGCTGGACCTGGCACCTGTGGCTGTGTCCAGGGCAGGAGACCAGCTTCTGGACCATGCTGGAGCTCATTTTTCTACTCAGGCTCTCCCTACCTTCAACCAATCCATCCTGCAGCCCGAGGGTTTGCCTGCCAGGGTGTGCTGCCTGGAAGGGACAGACGGACATCCTGCGGTGGGATCTGGGGAGGTGAGAAGGTGCATCCATGGCCATTTCCTCAAGAGCCCACGTTTGCGGTAGGGTGGCTGGGCAGGCCCATGGGCAGGTGCTGCAAACGGTTTGTTACCTCTGTAAAGTACCAAGTTCCCTTCCTCACCCCGCCATGGCCAAGCTGGCAGCAGCAGCACAGTTTCCCTGGCAGGTGCCTGCCCAGGACCCACACCCCACCTGCGCTCGGCCCCAGGGACCCCGGCTGGCACAGTCCAGCTCTGCTGCTCTTCGGGAATCAGCCCAGCCTGGGCATGAGCCCAGCCTAGCATGAGCCCCAGCTGGGGGATGGGGGTGAGCCCAGCCTGGGGGCTACTCTCAGGATGGGGGCTAATCCCAGCTGAGTTAAATCAGGGTGCTGAGCCCAGTTCAAGTGCTAAGACCAGCCCAGCTCAGCCTGGGTGCTAAGCCCAGCTTGAGGCTGAGCCCTGCCAGACCCAGACTGGAGGAAAGCTGCGGCACCTTGCTCTGTCCAGCCTTGTGCAGTAGGTGACAGCCCAGCCTGGCAGTGGGATGCACACCCAGGATTAGGGGTTATCTGCCCAAACCGACTATGTCATCGCTGCCTGGGCGCCAGCCATGCCGGGCAGCAGTGTGGGCAGGCTGGACAGGCATCCTCCCCGGCTGCCCATAGCCCCTGGGAAAGGGGGCACTGTGCCCCGGGCAGCCGCAGCCCATCTTGTTCTGCAGGCTGGGAGCGCATGGGGTGAGCCTTCCCTGCCCCCCCCCTCCAGCCCGTTCCCAGTCTATTCTACCTTATGTGTAGGAACTGGTTTTTCTTCCTGGGCTATTGTTTCCGCTGGATTGGTTAGATTGCTCCAGGCCTTGCTCAGATTTCCTTTCTCACGCTTTTTTTTTTTTTTTTCTTTTTTTTTTTTTTTAAATATTCCCATTTTCTGCTGCAGTTTCTATTCTCACCCCAATTAAAGCTGCAAGAAGCTGCCCAGTGGGATGGGGGGGCCTCACCTCCTCCCGGGTTTGCCCTGATGTTCACTGTGATTGCCCAGGACGAGGGGCTAGGCTCCAAAATCATGTTCCTGTGCTGGGGAGCCTGCTCTTGGATCAGTAAAGGCAGTCTCTGCCCTGGCCAACATGCAGGCTACACAAGCGTCTTGGGCTTGAGCCGCTCAAGTTTCCATTTTTCTGCAACTATGTCCACTAAACCAGTTTTTTTTTTTTGCTTTAGTAAACAAAAAGCGATGGTCTGGTGCCATCCTACAGTCTTAGGCATGGCTCCCGCAGAGCACCATGCAGGGTGGGATTGCAGGGGTTACCTCGGGGCGCTGAGCCAGGCGGCACCATGTCATCCCAAACCTGGCTCTTTCCCACAATGCTGCTGCCTGAGACCAAGCTCAACCTGCTGAGCTTCAGCCACTGCTTCTGGGTGGGGGGATGAATCCTGGCCCTCCTGGGCCAGTCCTACCCCCGTGGCCTGGCTTTAAGGCCAGGCTTGAGAAGGGACACCTGCACCCGGCTGCTGACGTGAATGGTGGCATGGTGAGTGTGTGAGAGGGCTGCTCTGTGTCTCTGGAGGGTTAGCTGTGATGAAGTGTTCCCAGCCTCAGCACAGCTGGAGAGGGGAGCCTGGCCTGCAGAGAGCCGTGCCCAGAGGATGTGGCTCTGCTCCCCAGCTCCTTCCCTCCTGCCACATTACACCATGGAGTGCACAGAGCAGGATGTCCCCGTGCCTCAGAAGATGCTGCCCTCTACCAGGAGGTCTGGCACACCGACAGGGGAAAGGCAGGTAGCACTCAGATGGTATTTGGCTCCTGCTGGGGAAGGCAGCACATCCCCTGGGAGCCTCTGCATTGCACCACAGGCAGACTTGAGTTCCCAGGTAAAAATAGAAGCTGAAACATGAGCCCAACTTCCCCAGCTGCTGCCGTTGCCACCCAGCTCTGCCTTTGCCCCTGCAACCACAAGCCACTGCGCTGGGGACACGAGCCCATGCCAACCCCAGGAGTCCCTGGGGAGGGTGGAAGAGGAGATGGCAGGGGGGGTGCAGGTGAGGATGCTCATGGACCAGATTGCCGTGGAGGAGTAGAGCCATGCATTGGTCAGCCACCGAGCGTGGCCCACCTGGCCCAGAGTGGCCTCAGCCACTTGTACAGGGTTGAAAACTGCTCTGGAGAAAAGCAGAGAGCTTTGGGTGCACAGCTTCCATCCAGCCACAGCTTCGAGGGCTCAGTACAGGTCAAGGAAAGAAATTCTGACATATATTTTACAGATGGTTCCAGGACTTCAACCAGAGGAGGGACAGCTGCCAGGGAAAGCCAGAAAGAGCAGGAATAAGGGTAGCCGTTGGCTTAATACCTAATAATTTCCTAAAGCTTGCCTAGCACCGGGGGCAGAGGACAGAGCCCCCAGTACAGCTGTATGTTCCAACCAGGAGGAGGGTGCAGTAACAGAGCTGGGGCTTCGGGTGCGGCACTGGGGTTTTGTGGGACCTGGGTCAGGCAGCAAACTCAGCTTCCAGCGTGGCCAGCACCGTGCCTGACTGTTAATGATCTGAGTGTTGGACTTGTATATAGAAAGAAAAGCTTCAGTCCTTTGCAGCTTCCAGGGCTTTGACTCTCACAATCAGAAAATGTATCTCTGTGACCCTTTCTGGTGCCAAAATGCGATGCTCTTGAAGGGCTGAAAGATGCTTGGTAGCCCAATTTCCACCTGCATTTTAGTTTTTAGGTGTGACCCTTTCGAATATGAGCCCAGGAGTAGTTAATCCTCACCCCAGAGGTGGATATAAAGCACATTTAGGCAGGCAGGAAGGCAGCTTGCTGGCATAGTGGAGGCACGGCAGTCAGGCAGGGAGAAGGGTGGGAAGGGACAGCTTGCCCACCAGCCCCTGGCAGCTCCTGGCACAGAGCTCACCCTAAAATGAAAGCTTAGGTGTGCTGCATAACCTCATTATAAGGCAGTTATTACTGGTTTGGCTTTGTTATTAAACTTCTTGTAAGTGCTAGGAGCCTCTCCTGGAGCAGCACCCTGCTGTGCTGGGTGCTGTATAAACAGGGCTTGCGGCTACGGTGAAGGTTGGGTCAAGGGTGCTGTGGCAGCTCCAGCTTCTTGGAGGGGCTCAGCCCCCATCTTGGCAGCTCACAGCCAGCTGGGAGGAAAAATGAGCAAGTGAGACTTGAGATGGCTGAAAGGTAGCTGGTGGAGACAGGGGGACCCGAGGCAGGGGATATGTGCGGCAGGAGAGGGGGTTGAACATCTTTTTTTTTCCCCCTGGGAAAATCAGCTTTGCATGTGGGTTTAGGTGTAAAGTCAGGTGAGATTTTCATCACAGCAAAGGCCCTGAGGTACTGAAAAGGGCTTTTGGTGTCGCTGACCATTAGGCACTGACTACCCAAGGCAACGTGGTGGCGAGGCGGCAGTGGGATGGGGTCTGTGGTTTGGGACCGGCAGCTGTCTGCGTGGCACTCAAGGGAGCGCATGTGCGCCAAGAGGAGCAAGAAGCAGAGATGGCAAAACTCTGGTCCTGTCCCTGCCAGATGATGAGCCCTCTCTCACAGTCCCCATGCGTTATCCAGGGATGTGCTTGTGCTTCCCTTCTCCCATCTCTGCCCTTCTCCAGGGGAGATGATGGACCCTTCCAACCCCAAAATTGCATCCTTTTCTCTCGCGCTTGCAGCAACTGCCAACTGGCAGGTGTAAATGGAGGGGGGAGATGACCCTGACGGGGAGCCAGCGGGATCTGGGTTGCCCCAAAAAGGAGGCAGTGGGAGCTGGGGTGCCCACAGAGGCTCCAAGGCTGCGTCACCTCTAGCCACTTCTCTGCCCCAGGGCTGACCTCTCATTTTTTGCGATCTCCCCAATCTCATCAGCAGAAGAGCTCTGCTAATCTGCCCATTTCAGTGCCCATGATTTGTGCTCCCAGACAAGTGAGGCCCTTCTAGCTGTCAGGTGAGCCTTTCCCAGAGCTTATGCAAATGATACTAATTAAAGGCATTCTTATCTGTTCGATTTCCCACACCTTTTGCCTCCGAGGGGGATAGAAAACTTCATGTTTTAACTCCGTATTTCATGGCAGTCGGAAGGACTGCCTAGGGAAAGCGTTGGGAAATGCAGCGGGTCACTCCTGATGAGAAGAGCTGGCTTATGCAAGTGTTGAAACACTTTATTATGCATGAGAAACCTTCCAGAAACAGATGACTAATAGCAAAGCGGGAGCAGAGAAAGCAGTGGGAACGCTGTACCAGGCTGGCATGGGATCCCATGTCATCTTACCAGCTTAGCAGGGTTGGGCTAGGTCAGCACTTGCCTAAGAGACCTCTCAGAGTACCTGGCTGGCGATGAGGGAAGTGATGTTAATGATTCAATAAACAGAGCCCTTCCCTCTCTGTGAACCAAAATGCCCCTGTACAATGCCATGAACCCACCAGCAGCCCCGTATTTCCACCAGCAGCATGTTACTTAGCTCAGCTGGCCATACAAATACCAGTGCTCATTGCGCAGGCAGGTGAAGTGGAGGGCGCATGGGCTGCATTCCCATGTGGGACCATCACGGTCCATCTGCCAGTGCAGCCCTTGCTGTGTTGTTGGCAGACAAGGCTGCCCAGGTTTTGGTGGCCACTCAAGACTTGTGTTCACCGAGAGCCATTGCTCCCTGGAAGGACCAGGCTAAGGCACCCATGCATCTCATCTGCTGCTTGGGTATGTTTGCTGGTACCCAAGGACAGACATTAGACTGTTCGTAACACAGCAGGAGCGGCAATGTGCACGCTTATGATTCCCAGGAGCTGGTGATAAGAAGTTCAGTGAGAAAAGCTCTTGGCATAAAGGGGAAGGGAAACAAGCTGGCCAGCTGCTTTCTGAAAATCCCCTTGGAGGTGAGGCTGCCCCAGGGGCCCGTCTCGCTGCTGCTCTGGACCTAGATGTGGCCTTTGCACCCACAGGGTGTGGGAAGCTTTGGCAGGTCAAATTGCTGAAGTTTCTGTTCTTTGTGCAAGGACCTTGAAGGCACTGCAGGGCAGAGAGGAATCCAGCCCAGAGTGTTGCTGGAGGAAGAGAGTGTCTGAAGGTCAAAGCTGTGAGTGCAACAAGGAGGAGCTGGAGACTTAGGAAAAGTGTGACCCTTCTTGAGCAGGGGGTTGGACCAGATGATCTCCAGAGGTCCCTTCCAACCTCAACTGTTCTGTGATTCTGCAAAAATGGGCACACATGGGCAGATGAGCATGATCAATTCTTGACTTGTGTTTGGAATTTGCCAGGTTGTTACCTGGGTTTTTTTCACTGTCCTTCCCACCATCTCCCTCCTTTCTGGGCTCTCTCTGCGGTGGGTGATGGGCAGGAGGTCTGCTGGAGGCAGACCTATCTACCTGTAATGCCTGGGCTTTCAGGCTGCACGCAGGCAACCTGTGCTGCGGAGATAGCTGGCTGAGCCTGAGCATCCTGCATGCCCATTCTGGGGAGTTTTATAGTCCAGATAAGTCCCTGAAAGAGATTCTTGGATGCTCAAGGGCTGTGGTTTCACAACCAAAGTGAGAGTTGCAACCTCCATCCGGAGGAGTGGCCCTTTCACCAGGTGATATCCATCTCAGAGAGAGGGAAAGAAAGAAAGGGAAGAGGGTAGGCGGTGAGTAGGAAAAGAGATATCACTCCAGGTGGCTGTTGAATAGTCCTGTGATATGGCGAGCAGAAGACGCCCAAGGAATTGTCCTGACATGAGCTGCCCTGAATTGCCCCAAACAGTTCACGCCAGGCACTGTTATCCTTTACAGCTGATTTTGATACACTGAGGATTTCCCAAGCCAGAAGCTTTCCAGGCGGAGGGTTGTGTCTCACCAGTAAAACCCCTGCCAAGGAGATCCTTCAGTGACGTTGGCCCGTGATGTTTGTCAGCAGAGCAGACAGAAGTGAGCCCAGGGACCATTTTGAGGATGGCTCCTCTGGGCCGCGCTCAGCGTCACCAAGGTGACTCTCAGAGGACTTTGGAGATGCAGCTTTCAGGGTTGTCAAAGGAGAGAGCAAAACTGACTCCACTTCTGTCTGAACTGTTCATCTTCCAGATGTGTTGGGCACCAGCCTATGGACATCCAGCTGAGCTCATGCCACCCCCTTCAGCCAAGCTCACGCTGGCTCCCAGGGCCCTTTTTGAGTCCCAGAAGGTTTGGCTCCTGTTGTCTGCTGGACTCAATTTTTCTTCAAGGTTCTCACCTTCCTGGGTGGAGGCCCAAAAAGGGGATGGGGTGCTGAGATGGCCCCAGAGCTCCAAGCTGAAGCATCCAGTCCCTTCAATCCTGGGAGGTTCATGCGTCACTTTTGGTGACATCCCCACCCAGGAGGGCTGGGAGAGGCAGGGATTGTCCTAAACAAAAACAAACCACCAGACCAACTGCCAGTATTGCAAAAGGATGTTTCACCTGCCTTGTCCTCCTTAGCCACGTAGGCAGGGAGAGCCTCAATGCACAGCAGTTGCCCGCTCAGCCAAGGTGGCTCAGGCTGCTGGGACTGGGAACAAGCGTCTCTCCAGGCTCAGGGACCACAGCAGCAGAGATCCGCGCCAGCTCTCATGCTGTGACATCACAGCGAGGCATGATGTCACAGTCACAGTCCAGTGACAATTGGACCAATCACTTCTTCTAATCCCCATGTCACAGCTCTCGGTGGTGACATCTCAGAGCAGGCTGGCTGCGGAGTGCTCCTCTGGGTGCGGTGGATGCCAGGGTGAGGGGATGGGAGCACATGGATGCAGGGGTGATGGTGCCTGGCACTGGGGTGCCGCACCTCGGTGAGGACACCCAGACGGGCGCAGGGAGAGGGGACAATGGTGAGGGACCACAGTGGGGACCACAGTTTCATCTGAGATGGATCACACCTGCTCCTCATCCTTGACGTACACGGTGAGCAGAGGCCAGGGAGGCAGGGGGAGATGTCACAGCCATCCCACCCTGCCCGGAGAGCCTAAATTTGGTACTGTCCTTGCCAGCCCTCCCGCCGAGCGGGCAGCCGGCACAACGGGGGGATCAGAGTGGGGATGTGCTCGCCTAGCTTTGCCTGGCCGCCTGCACGTGTGCCTTGCGGGGGCACCCAGCACCTGCCCGGGAAGGGGCTGATTCACACAGGGCACTGGAAGCCAGGCTGCCGTGGGAAAGCGCGCCCGCCATGGCTCCCGAGCACCGGGATTGCTTCAGCGGGGGTGCAGCCAAGATCCATTTCACAGAGGGCAGAGCAGATCTAGGCTGGGATTTACCAGTGACTAAGCGTGTGCTGGCAAGGGCTGCCCTAGCGTGAGAAAGGCAGCACTGCTCCTCCTCTGAGGTGTGCCTGCTGCCGCCCTGCGACCCGCAGCCCTCAGGGGCAACAGGGCACCTCACCATGCAACAGGAGCACGGCTGTCAGCAGACCAGGCAGTGCTATGGGGTGTGGGGGGGCTGCAGCCACCCTGCCCCCTCCTCCCAAGCTAAACACCCCTTTTCTCTCCTATGGCCCAGCTCCGTGGTTGCGCTGTGGTTATGCTGGCCACATGGATGGGCAGGGTGGCATGAGCAGAGACCTTGCACACTCAGCACACTGTCGCCAGGGCAGGGCTGTAGTGTTGGGCAGAAGCTGCTGCCCTACCCCGAGCTGGGGATAGGGAGGAACCCTGAAATTTTGCAGGGGAGAAGCTGAACCCTTCACTGTTGGACCATAGACCCTGCTTGCAGCAGCTGCACCCCCAGGCAGCATCCCAGCATGCCACCATCTCCTGCTGTCTCACCACAGAGAAGATTTTTGCCTTTGCATGTGCCCCACTTCATGGTGGCTATGACTAATCCTGCTGCAATGGATCTGGGGAAACCAAACCTTCCCAAGGAGGAAAAACCCATCCCTTCCCCAGCAGTGAGGCTCTGCACTTCCCTACCCTTAAAACAAAAGCAAGATCCACACAAAAAACTGGTCCACACCCCCAGGCAGTGATGCTGAGACACAGAAGGCTGTGGGCAGCCATGTCCCCAGGCAGGAGCCAAGCATCGAGCCCAAGGCCACCACCAGCCCCTGCACAGCAGCTACTCAGCCTGGCCTTATTGAGGTGGCAGGCTGCCCCACTCACTTCATCTCTTCTGGCTCATTTTGGCAAGGCATTAAAAAAATTAATTGCAATTTTTTATTACAGCTAATTGGCACTGCTGCTAAGTGGCTTATCTGGCTCCTGAGCCTGCCCCATGTTTTGGGGAAGCTGAGGGTGGGGAAGGCCCGGAGGCTGGAGAGATGGTGTGGGGCATGGAGACTCATGGCAAGCGTCTGGCAGCCCTGGGCAAGTGGAAAATGCCAGGCTACCCCTGGGCTGCTGGGGCATACCTGGCCCAGAAGAAATACGCCCAAGGTTGTTCCATGCGCCCAAGCGAGAGCCAGGCGCCCATGCCTGGCACGCTGGCATTGCTGCCCAAGCAATGTAGCTTGCTCCAAACCGCCAGTGCTGGGCGTTAAGGAGGATTTGGCGTTCGTGACGGAAAGGACATGAGCCCATGCCCACACAGGATGCATGTCTGTGCCTGGAAGGGAGGGCTGGGAAGGAGGGTGCTATTTGCCCCTTGGGTCCCTGCTGCACCCATCCTGGGTGGCAGCTCAATGGCTGGGTGGTTTGGGACCTCTGTGAGCCTCTGACACCCCAGTGCAGCCAGTTCTGCCACCATGACCAAGAGGTGCCATCCCACACCTCTCCCACTACGAGGCTCAATGCGTGCAGCCCCTTCCCCCGTTGTCACTGTCACAGGGGAGCAGGACCAGCTGGAGCAGATCTTGGCACACGGGTCTGGGAGCTGCCCATCACCTCTGCCGGCCTGTTGCCATCCCACCGATCCCATCAGGCACCCTGTGAGCCACATGAGGGCTTTGGGTGGTTGCCGGGGTGGTGACACCCGTGGTTTGAGGTCCAGCCTGTGCAGGCTGGGACATCCTCGAGCCTCAAAGGGACCATCCTGTCCCACAGCATCAGCACTGCCTCCACCATCAGAGCTGGCAGGGACCAGAGCACAGTTCCACTGGGCAACAGCATTTGTCCCATGGCTGCAGGTGACATCCACCCTAAAAGAAGGAATCTGTCTGTCTCCTTCCCTGCTGATCCCTGGATCTGTCTGTACTCCTCTTCCCTTTTTCTCAGCCATTTTTCAGGATAGATCTGGCCCAGCTGATGATGAGCTGCTGTTTCAGGCACTGCTGAACCGGTGGCAGAGCTGAGGGAGGGGGAGGGGAAGGTGTGAAAAGCAGCCAGCGAGCTCCAGTTCTTGTTAGTCCAGACAGCTGAAGGAGATCAGATCTGATAGTATTGGGTGGCCTCCACAGGTTGCAGTGTAACCCTCCCTGGCATGAGGCAGGCAGTGAACTCCTAAGTGGCATCTCCTTTCTGAGCAGATAACTCCAGTGGCTGATTTGGCTCTGCAGAAATTCAGGTTCATTCAAAAAAGATCATCTTTCTGCTTCCCTGGGGTTTCACCCAGTGTCGTTTCCCCAGGTACCTGGGTTTGAACGTGCGTGAGGAGGGTGCTTTGCCCTGCTCAGGGCAGGGAGGGCATGCTCAGCCCCCCGCAGCATCAGCGCTTGCGGCTTGCCCCCAGTGTGAGTGAGAAGGACATGGGCTGGTGAGCTGGAGCAGCGTGCGGGGGTCTGACCCATGTTTGCATGAGTAAGGGTTGTCTGACATTTGGTGCGCAAATCAGGGGATGGCTGCAAAATTCCTTTTTAAAAACGATGCAGCGGCTTCCATGTCATTTGGGTGCTTTCAAGATTGCACCTTGTCCACCTCTGTCTGTCTGTGCTGCTGCTCCACGGGGCTGGAGCAGCAAGGCTTCAGGGACTGGAGCCCGGGCATCCTTTTATGGCCAAATCATGCCTGGGCTAGGGAGTGTGTGCTGGTTTTGTGGAGGCTGCCAGTGGAAATAACCTTCTCCTGCTGCAGGGCAGAGCTGCGACATGGTAGCAAAATCATTTTCAAACAAATCATCCTCCCCCATCCTCCTTCAGTCAGCTCTGTGGGAAGAAGGGGCATCATTGCTCCTTGCTGTGACCCCAGCACTGTTCCAGCTAGCATGCTGCAAACCAGCAGAGCTGCTGCACCGGCGCCCAGTCAGGCAGTGGAAAAACCCTTCTGGTTTCAACAGGCTTTGGAGCAAAGCCCCAGGCAGGGAACTCGTTCTGGTCGGTGAAGTTATGCACCTCTCTCCCTGCTTGCCTTGGGTGCAACATGCTTGGAATGCTCCACAAGCAGAAAACAGCACCTAAAAACAAATAGCTGACAAAAGGTGTTGTAGCACAGCCCAGCACCCAGCTACCGTCCAAGCAGGGAGAGGGAGAGGAGAGCGAAGGTGACGGGGAGCCAGCTGCAATGCTCCGGGGTGATCTAGTGCTGATCGCTTTTGTGTGAGGGCATTTGGCTGCCGACTGCACCCTGGGCTCAGCCTGAGGCACCCGGCTGTGGGTGCTCCTTAGCAGTGGGGTTTGGGGAGCTCCTTGAGGGGTTTGGCTCCGTAAGAGCCAGCACCTGTTGTGTGTAGGTACTCGGAGACCTCTCTTGGTGCACTTTGGCAAACCAAAGGTGGGGTTAGAAGATGTGACTTGGTGCTTGTGGTGCTGCAGCAGAGCCTGGCCAAGACCTCAGCATACCTCAGGGTCTATGGCCATTGTCCATATCCTTTAATAGACAAGAGGGAACAAATCTTGAAGCCACAGCCCAAATTTGGGTGTCTGCTTGATGTTTTAAGGCAGCCTGACATGAAGATGTGACTAAGCACCGTAAAGATGGAGCACCTCTGGAGAGGAGGTTCTTGTGGCTTGTGAACCCCAAAATTTGTGTCTGCTGACATTCTGCCTCTTGGTGGGCCAGGCCTTGCCTCAGTTTCCCTCTGCTACCATGCATTCAGCTGGGGGTGCCCAGTGCGGGGCTGCGTGCCCCAGGCAGGCAGGAGGTCCCTGGGGAGCGTGGTGCCACCTCACCAACCTCCTCTCTCTTCTTCCAGGTGTGCAACTGCGACAAGTATCTGAAGGTCTCGAGGGAGAAGATGAGGCAGCTGGTGGAGAGCAGCAGGCAGGTGCCGGGGGATGGTGGCACAGGTAAGCTGAAGCAGGTGGGTGCTGAAGGCTGGGAGTGATGGTCTGACCCCAGCCCCCTCCCTGCACTCCTGCCTGGGACTCGCTGCCCTGGACAGAGCAGGACCATCCTGCTCAGGCTGGGGGTCTCTCAGAGGGAGAACGGGATCCCCTGCCACCAACCTGCTGCTGGGTGCAGACCTGCAGAGCTCTTCCAAACCCGCTTTGTGCCTGGGTTGAGCTTGTGCACACCGAGCACAGCTCCCAGCCCTCTCCCCAGGCTGCCCCTTGCTGCCCTGCAAGGCACTGCATGGGACTGCCCAGCCCGGGGTGGTTTGGTGACGTGCCAGCAGTGGCTCAAGTGACAGCTTAAGGTCATCGCCGCCTGATTTGGAAAACTTAGCTTGGGCTGTGAAATGCCTCCCAACTGGCACTGCTAATGGTGCCTTTCTCACCCGCACAGTGGCTCCTAAACTAGATCAGGCTGCGGGACGAGTCAGTGCCACCTGCCCGGCAAGGCTCTGGCGGGCTCAGAGGAGGAAGAGGCTCCTCCATGCCCTGCCCCAAGCTGTGTTGACCTCCCACGCTCCTCCCCACAAGGAGCTGTGTTTTGGTGGTGAGTGATGCCCGCTGCAGGCACAACAGGATGGAAGCATGCCCCTCTCGCTGCTCTGACCCAGCCTCGGCTCTGCCACTGGGCCCCCACTTGCCGTGCCTCAGTTTCCCCATCTGCTTGACAGGGAAGAGCGGTGTGAAGCAGTGGCTGCCAGGCACTCCCGGCTGGCTGTGGCTTTGCTGGGAATTGCACATGTGGCTCTGGGGATGAGGTACATGGTGGAGCGGCTTTTCCCATGGTGTTGGCAACCTGGGAGAGTTGCGCTTCCCAAAAGGCCAGGGCATCCTCCCCAGCAGTTCCTCTGGTGAGGGCACTTGCTGTGTGTGTACCCAGCGACCAGCCAGGCCTGTTCAGCCAGTTTTAGAGTATGGGAAATAGAAATGCTGTGGTTTGCGTTCAGCCTTGTGAGTGGTTTCCCCTTCCCCCTTTGGGACAGAGATGATGGAGCTGGGGGGTCTCACATGGCACCATTGCTCCTCCACACAGGCTCTTCAAGGACCCTCTCGCTCTATCCTTTACACCATGTCTGCAACACCCCATGTCCCCATCGTGCCATGCAGCTGGGTCCCCTGGGTCCCTGGGGGGGTCTCATGGGGAATGACCCCCATCTGCTGGGCCAGGTGGGAGCCCTGCACTGGTCATGTTGGGCATGACCTTGTCGGGGAGCGTCCTCCAACGTGGCGTGGTCAAGAACAAAAGATGCCACAAGATTCTCAGGAGGTTGTTGTTTTTCTGCAATGGAGACATAAAATAGAAGCTGTGATTCATGGGCAGGTGGACACAGCTGGGCAGGTGGCACACAAAGTGAAGACCCCTGGGGACTTGCTGCGGGGAGGCCCCTCTGCCCTAGGGCTCCAACCACCCTGGGGTTCTATTCTATTTAGATTCTGCCAGGGGCTGCTGGAATTGTGTGCACCAGCGTGAGCTCAACTAGGTTGTCCCCAGAACGACCCACTTTGGGTCAAGTTTTGTGGAAGAGGAACAGGGGAAGGGTGTGATGACAATGTCCTGCCATTGCTTGGTGGGGACGGCAGTGGCAGTGGGACAGGCTGGGAAGCCAGAGAAGTGAGTTCATAAAGAAAATCTTAGTCATTCCCTGATTTCCTTCACGTTTTCCTTCTGGAGGGGGCTGATGGCGGGCACCCGTTCTGCCCTCAGCCGTGGTCCAGCGCACAGCATGGGGAGCTCAGCCCCCACAGCCCCTAGCTGCTCACCCACACCAGGACCAACCCCCGCTCCGTGACTCCAGGCCAGGCCATGTCATCTCATTCATGCTACCGGACATAGACTAACCCCCAGGACCATGGCCAGATGCTGCTGCTTGACAAGAAAACACCCTTTCCCCTCCAGTTTCCCAAGCAAGGCAGGAGCCTCCTCCTCCGCCTCACCTCTCTGGGGAGCAGCAGGCAGGTGCAGCAGATGCTGGGGCACCCATCAGCTGTGGATGGGGACAAATCCTGCAGGGCCAACCTTCAACATAAGCCTGCGGCTGCCTGGGTGCTCCCAGGTCCTGGGATCTGGCTGCAGACAGCCTGGGGCTGCTCATGTTTTGGCTGCAACAGTTGGGCCAGTGCTGCGCTGTTTGGCGCTTGGATTTTTATGGCAGGGCTTCCAGGTGATGAAAGGTGAATTATTCATCCTGTAATAGTTCACTCCAACTTGGACCTAGGACTTTCCCAGGTTTTAGGGAACATTTTCCCTGACACAGCCGCATTTGCACTGCATGAGGGCTTTGATGGAAGTTCTGGAAATAGTTTCAAGCCTGGACAGCTTTGCCGCATGATGCCCAGTGGGAAGCTCTGAGCAGCTTGGGTGCCTGGAGCTGGCAGGCGATGGGACAGAGAGAGACAGCAGCGCTGTGGGTCACCACCTGGCACAGGCAAGACATGATCTCACTGGAGGTTGTTGGCAGCCTGCAGGCTCCCAGATGACCCAGGGGGATGGGATGTGTCACAGGCTCTCAGCTGGCCGGGGAAAGCTTCTTGCTTACTCCGTGTGGTAAAACCAGCTGGCACGGGGCCCCAGTGCTCAGGGGATGCTCCGCCAGATGAAATCTGGTCCCTGGGAAAGGCAAGGATGGAGCACATTCGATCCGGTTAGGATTCGCCAAACAGAAAAGGCTGTTTTAATCATAAAATCACCCCTTGCCATCTGAAACACTTTGCAAAACATGAAAACAACTGGTCCTGCTTTCCTTTGGGCTGTGCTGCTAACCAGGTATGCTGGAGCCTCCGCTCTGTGCTGGAGAGAGGTAGAGGAGCAGGTGCAGCAGCCAGGGATCATTGGGGAGCATTCTCCCTGACCAGCCAAAGCTGGTATCTGTATTCTCTACAACCCGTCTTCTCCTCCAACATCTCATCCCACAGATGCAGGATAAGCCCCAGGCAGCCCCGTGGGCAGCTGCAGGAGCAGCCAGGATGTCCCCGCTCTGCGTGGCAGGATAGCATGGGGCTGGTGGGGCTCCAAGCAGCCCACTGGGACACCTGCCTTGCCCCCACCGTCCTGAGTGGTGATTTGGGATTTCTTTCCCTTCCTGGCCCTTGGCTCTCTGGCGGAGCCTGAGTGAAAGCGGTGGAAGCAGTGCGCAAGCAGGGAGGAGGAAGAGCTGCAAGACCGCAGTGCAGGGAAGGCTCTGCTGCAGCTCTGAGCTGGGGTGACACCAGGACAGTGCCGGGTCCCTCCTCCACAGCCACCACACTGGACAGCTGAGGGCATGGGCTGGTGGGACCCACTTCCCTTAGCCAAGGACTCCAGTGCACAGTGGAAAGAGGCCACTGTGTGTCCAAAGCCTTGAGGCTGGATGCAGTTTTATCCTGCCACACTTCCCTGATCTGCAGTGTTTGGCTTCGCTGTGAGCATTGCACCCATCTTACTGCCGCGTGGGAAGGGTGGGCGATCCCTGTGCTGTCCTAGGAGGGCTCTCACACCCATGGAGTAGCCCATTCATCCCCACCTCTTTGGCACTGGGCCTGGTGTGCAGGAGAGGCCAAGGCACCCCAGATTTCTCAGGCTGCTCTGCACATTTCTGCAGGGAAGGGGATGGGACCCCAAAGGGCTGCACCCATGGACCCAGGACCCCAGCCCCCTTCACCCTCAGACCTGGCAACCCTATGCATTTAGGCTCTCTTCTCTCAGTAACAGAAACATGCAGCACAGTGGAGTAACAGGAGCATGCTCACATCTGTGCCCGAGTAGGGCAGGGATGGGGACCAAGGAGCTGCAGGTCAGGGATGAGGACCAAGGAGCTGCAGCACAGGGCTGGGACCAGGGCGCTGGAGTGGTGAGACTGGCTAGAAACACCCCCCCGGCCTCAGCTGGGTCATGCTCTCCCAGCTCCCCCTTTTCAGAAGAATTTAGTATGCTCATATGAAAAATCACTGCCAGGCTAGGAAGCCAGTGACATTTTCGTGGCTGTGGGTTTGCAGATCTCTGTGTGAGCCCGCTGACAGCGGTGTTGTGCTGAACGCTCCCTGGGAAGGAGCAAGGGACCATTTGGTGCTCCTGCCTGGTGCTGGGCGCAGGAGGCAGCAGGGTTTTCTCCCACAGTGGCACTGGGAGATGATGGCAACTAAAGGTGCCTCTTGCCTTGAGCTCACCCTCCCTCCTCCACCCTGGGAACATCTTAAGATTGTGGCCAGGCTGCTGCAGCCCAGGTTGCACAATCCCCAGTCCTTTGTCCTTTGCTTATCTGCCTTATCGAGGAGGAAAAGATAACCAGGCATCTTCAGTGCCCTGCAATCGAGTTCGTTTCTCAGGCTCGTAACTCCTCTTATCAGGTTCGATCTCTCACCACGGCAAGGTTTCCCATGCACCTTTGTACTCCAAGAATGCTCCCAGGTCTGCTTTCAGCCTTGTGCAAAGCCTTTACGATGTGCGCTTTCTCCAAAACACCTCAGACTTAATTGCCTAATTACAGACGAGTCTCCCGTGTGTGTGGTTGCGATGACAGCTGGGTGCGGCTGCTGGGCTGGGAGAAGGGCTCTCGGCTTGCACAAGCACTGCCAGACCCAAGCGCCTCTCGGGAGGTGGCAGGAGGCTGCGGTTCCTGCTGCGGAGCCATGGGGCAAGCGCCAGGTCCCCGTCTGGGCCAGCTGGGACAAGCACCCAGCTCCTCACCCCAAGGCCTTGGTCTTAGCTGGGGTGACAGAGGGCCCTGCGCTAGAAATGGGGCCTGGGGGCAGGATTTTTGCAGAAGTACCCAGCTCCCCAGGGAGTTTAGGTTACCTGATAGTGCCCCAAATCTGAAACCCCAAAGGTGTCCAGGGCTCCTGCGTGCAGGGACAGGTTGTTTCCAGCCAAATCAGGGCTGTGTGGTCTGGGAAAGGGGAATGGGCACGGGTTCAAAGGAGGATTGCCCTGATCCTGATCTGTCCCAGCTTCCCAGACCCTCCTGTGCCCCCCATCCTGCAGTGGGGGGTCCCAGTAAAGGCTGACCCAGGGCTTCTGCATTGCAACCAACAGAATGCACTGTACGAACTACAGGTCTCTGGTGTCACTGTAATGGTGGCCTTCAATATGACGCCCACACTGCTAAGGGCCTCTTTGTGGGCAGAGGAGGGTACATGTCCCCCTGCCCCCTGTGTGCAGCCTGTGCTGTTGCCCCCCACATCCCTCCCACTGGGTTCAGCACCCTCATCCACAAGCAGGACCTCGCAGTGGGGCATGCGGGGCTGCGGGTCCTGCCCTGCCTCTGACTTCCCTGGGGTCTTTGGGACAAGTCATTTTGGCCACCAGAGCCCCCTTGTTGCAATAGTTCCCATCCAGGGCTCATGCAGGACTATGACCTGAGCAATCACCTGTGGCCACGGGGTCCCCAGATGTTGCCATGCTCTTGGGACCCACACTGCTGTCTCTGTGTCCCCCAGGGTGAAGGTACTGTTAGTTTTCGAGCACCAGGAACCATGCAGTGCCCCAGGGTGTGAGATGTAGCTTTGCTGTGGGTCTTTCCCACCGTCTCAGTGCCAGTGGCTGGGGGCTGAAAGAAGGGGATACCTCCTGGGCAGGCAGGGCTCCTGCTGCACCCCACCTCAGAGAGCATGGGGCCAGCCGAGCTTTGGAGCACATGGTAGCAGCTTGGGGACAAAGCAGGGCTGCTGCGGGGGTGACAAGGACATCTCCTGGGCTGCAGAGGTGGGATCCCACAAGTGAGGGTGGCTTTGCTCAGCCCAGGGACAAACCTGATGCAGAGATAAACAGAACTGGGGTCCTGCAGCATCCCCTTTCCCCTGGGCATGGCAGCACTTGCCGGGAGGTGAGACATGTCCATGGGTGGGAACAGCAGCAGTTTGCACTGTTCCTGTAGGGTATTAATTCCCATGGTGAGGCAGGGGTGGGCAGAACATGCAAGGGCAGAAGGATATAACCCTGTGCTGAGCAGGGCTGCTGGGCTGGGGGCAGCACCAGGAGATGGGGACAATCCTTACTGCCTGTGGAGCTTGTAGCATTAATAGATGTGGGTGCTCAACGCCAGGGTGCTGGGGGGGCTGCAAGACAGCTCCCAGTCAGGCTCTGTCGTCCCCAGGGTGACCCAGCCAAGAAGGGGAGAGGTGAGTGAGAGGCAAAAAGGCTTTTTATTTTCAAGATGTTTTATAATGGGATTATTAGTTCCCAAGAGGTGTTTCGAATTGATTTGGTAAGGAATTGCTTTCATTTCTCCTCTGCAGAGATGCTGTGGGAATTCAGCCTTTGGTGTGAACCATCACAGAGCTCTGGAAGCTGTAGATCTGAAAAACTCCTGGCACGTTGGAAGGACATGCTCGGCTCCCCTCAGCCCCACACACCCCACACATATTCTTTGCTCCATCTCTGGTGTAACTCCACAGTACGCAGCACCCGAGCAAGCCAGGCTGCAGCCCCGTGGGAGCAGTGGCTCCGCTGGGGAGGACTTTGCCCATCTCAAGGGGGAGAAAAAATCCCCTTCTTCAAAAAATCCCCCTTTTCCCCTTGGAAATCCCTTATTTTCTGGAGGATCGGACCTTTTCCCAGCAGGGTTTTCTTTGCGTGCCTCCCTGGCACCCTGTGCCTGGCACTCGGTGGCCCTTCTACCACAGCAGCAAGGGGAGCACAGGCATCTTCAAAAGCCCTGGAAAGAATTTGGTGGGAGGGGGAGAAGGCGTTTTACAAGCTCCCATTCAAAAATGGTCACTTTGAAGTGATGTAGCATTTTCAACCCTTTGAAGAGCCACAATTAGGAGGGGGCTGGTGCAAGCGAAAGGCAAAACTACTGGGTGACCATCACGGCCTTTCTCTCCCTGGGCTTTTAAGGGATGAACTTTTCCTCCCTGCCTGCCTTTTACTCATGAGCCTAGGGGTTGGGATTGGAGTGTTTGGGAGAGCTGGAGGTTTCACCACCACCCCCATGCAGAGGAGGAGGTCTGCAGCTGGCTTTGCCCGCCAGCAGCATGGCAGCTAATGGAGTGCATCATGAGGGAGAGCAAACTTCCCAGGACTGCTGCAGGAGCATTGAGTGTCTGTGCCCTGGCACTGGCAGGGCTGGGGTGCTTCAAGGTCAGGACAGATAATTTTTTAGGCTTCATGGTGGAGAAAGATGTTGGCCATCAGTTCTGGCTGCTTGCAGTGTCAATTCAATTACAGTTGGATCTAAAAGTCCCAGCCAAGGTAGGTGTCCCTCCTGTCAGGGTCCTGGAGGCAGATGAAAAGGTCTGGTGCTCGAGAGCAGGCATGATGAATAGAAAAGGGTAAGAAAGGCAAATTTGTGTCCATGTATTATAAACTGAGGAAAAACAAGTGATGGCCCAGGGTTTTGAAGGAGCCTATGGTTCATGTGCTTGGAGGTGCGGCTTGGCCTCCTCAGTGAGCTGGTCCCTGCATGCCCAGGCTGAGGCCACGCTGTGCCATCACGTAGCACAGGGCAGAGGGAGGCAGGGATGGGGTGAGGGCAGAGCCCCTGCCTCCTGCCACAGGGATCTGCCACCTGCTGACAGGCTCTGTCCCAGAGAAACACCCGGAATGGGGCTCTTCCTCTATGTCCCCGCACCAGCCGGCTCAGGGATCTCCCGAGAGCAGCCTGGTGCTTCACCACATGCCAAAAATTGGAGAAAATGGGAAATTGATGTCACTGTTTTTTCTCCAAGAATGGATGTTGTGTCCCAAGCAGACGCAGCCGATATCTGCGAGCAGGGCTGCAGAGCGCTTTCCCGGGGCACAGTGATGGTGAGCCCAGCTCTCAGCACGTGTCTGGGACTGGGCTTGGGGCTGCGTCCCCTCATGTTGTGACAGTGGCCCCCAAACCTGTGCCGCTCCTGAGCTGTGTGGTGGTCCAGGGCTGGTCTGCAAAACCACCCTGGGAACATCTCCAGTCATAGCCTTGACCCTGAGTGTGGCTGTTTGTCTGCTGGGAATGGGGGATGAATGTGCCCCACTAGCTTGGGCTGGTCATTTCCTCTGAGGTGTGAAAGGTCTTGGGGGGCTTTGTGGAACCCCCCCTGAGCCAGATGCTGGTGTGAGCTGGGCCTTCTGCACCTCTCCCAGGCTGTGGCTCTTTCTGCTCATGCAGCGGCAAGTCCAGCCTTGCTGGGCAGCCATGGGGTGGCTCTGCTGGGATAGGGTGGCCATTCCAGGGCTGTCCTCAGCTGTGCTTTCCCCCAGAATAATCACCAGCGTGTCCCAGGTCCTGACAGTGTTGGGATGCAGGGAAGAGTCAGCTGAGAATGATGGTGTCCCTCTCCATCACAGCTGGCTCCCAACCAGGCTCCCTCTGATCCTCCAAAGGGGCAGGCTGGATGCCCCAGAGGTGCTGCTGGAGAGATGCAGGATGTCTTTGTTGTCTGAATTGATGCCTGGGCAGGACAAGTCCCCCCTTCCAAAAATGAGTCATCTGACAGCAATGACTGCAGCTGGCGTCGCTGGCTGCCAGGCACCCTGATGGATGGGAGGCAGCTCAGCCCTCGGCTTCCACTGCCTGGATCCAGCGACCTGCTGTGCCCAGGCCACAGGTGGTGAGAGCCTGCACTGAGCTGCCAAAAATGCTGTGGGTTTTGTACCATTTCACAGAATCACAGAATCATATAGGTTGGAAAAGACCTTTAAGATCATTGAGTCCAACTGTAAACCTAACGCTGCCAGTTCACCACTAAACCGTGTCCCTGAGCACCGCATCCAAACGTCTTTTAAACACCTCCAGGGATGGTGACTCAACCACTTCCCTGGGCAGCCTGTGCCAGTGCCTGACAACCCTTTCAGTGAAGTAACATTTCCTAATCTCCAACCCAAACCTCCCCTGACGCAGCTTGAGGCCGTTCCCTCTCGTCCTGTCACTGGTGACTTGGGAGCAGAGACCAGCCCCCCCCTCACTCCAGCCCCTCTCAGGCAGCTGCAGAGAGCGAGAAGGGCTCCCCTCAGCCTCCCCTTCTCCAGGCTAAACCCCCCCAGCTCCCTCAGCCGCCCCCCAGCACACTTGTGCTCCAGACCCTGCCCCAGCCCCGCTGCCCTTCTCTGGACATGCTCCAGCCCCTCAAGGCCCTTCTTGTCCCGAGGGGCCCAAACCTGAGCCCAGCATTCGAGGTGGGGCCTCCCCAGTGCCGAGCACAGGGGCCCCATCCCTGCCCGGCTCCTGCTGGCCACCCCAGGGCTGACACAAGCCCGGGGGCTGGTGGCCTCCTTGGCCACCCGGGCACTGCTGGCTCATGCCCAGCCGGCTGTCAGCCAGCACCCCCAGGGCCTTCTCCGCCGGGCACTTCCCAGCCCCTCTGCCCCAGGCCTGGAGCGCTGCCTGGGGTTGGTGTGACCCAAGGGCAGGACCCGGCACCTGGCCTTGTTAAACCTCACACAACTGGCCTTGGCCCATCGATCCAGCCTGTGCAGGTCCCTCTGCAGAGCCTTCCTGCCCTCGAGCAGATCGACACTCCTTCCCAGCTTGGTGTCATCTGCAAGCGTACAGAGGGTGCACTCGATCTCCTTGTCCAGATCACTGATAAGGACATTAAACAGGACCGGCCCCAACACTGAGCCCTGGGGAACACCACTCATGACTGGCCACCAAATGGATTTAACTCCATTCACCACCACTCTCTGGGCTCGGCCATCCATCCAGTTTTTTACCCAGCAAAGGGTACACTAGTCCAAGCCAATAGCAGCCAGTTTTTCCAGGAGAATGCTGTGGGAAATGGTGTCAAAGGCTTTACTAAAATCTGGGTAGACACACTCTACAGGCTTTCCCTCACCTACTAAGCAGGTCACCTTGTCACAGAAGGAGATCAGGTTAGTTAAGCAGGACCTGCCCAGGTTTTATGTGATGGGGGGTGGATGTCATGCATACCCCACTGCCCAGTGTCCTCAGGTAGGCCAGGAGAGCCGTGGCTGTCATGAGCAGTGCAGACAGCTATTAATGGTGGTTTTTAAAATTAAAACAGCAGTAAGGGGTTCCCTTGCTGTTTGCTCGCCCTGTAATGCAGTGCGGGTTGGGGGCACAGCCCATCTCGGAGAGTGGCCTTGCCTGACCTGTGACCCAGAGGCAAAACCATTGCACCCGGTACAGCAGCAGCACTGATGCAGTTACCCAGACTGGAATAGCTCCCAGTCCATGGCAGGCCCTGCTGCCACCCAGGCACACAGAAGAGGAGCAGCGGGAGGTATTGGGCAGCTGCTGGGGAGCAGGAGGCTGCATGGGTGCCATGCTTAGGTCAGGCGGTTAGTGGATGCTGGTGGCCACTTTCTCCCAAATTCTCAGGATGCTCCTCCCTGGGATGCAGGGCAGAGCCTGGGCTCCCTGCAGGAATGACAGGCCCCTCACAAGTGTTGTTCATGTGGCTGAACACAGACCCCACTCATCACACCAGTGGCTGATGGTTTATCTGCTGCCTCCTCTCCCTGCAGGCTGCCTGGTGAGGTGTGAGGAGAAGCCCAGCCAGAGCTGTGATGCTGCCATGCCAGCCTGCGATGCCGCCCAACCTGGCTACACCCCGCACGACAAGCGGCTGGAGGGGCTGGAGCAGTGTGGGGCATCCATGGTGCTGGGAGGGGGCACGGTCCTGCAGGTCACCGCCATCCCCCCCGGGGTGCTGGACAAAGCCGAACTTACTGACTTCTACTGCTGCACCCGCTGCGGGAAGGTGTTTTGGGAAGGGTCCCATTTTGGACGCATCGTCTCCCAGTTTCAGGATGTTCTTGTCACCACCAGGGACGAGCAGAGCATCTACGAGCTGAGCTGAGGGGGGATGTGGGGGCTCCCCAGTGGGATGGAGACTGCAAGGGACATGATCCCCAGTGAACTTCAGCAGATTTTGGGCTGCGGGTTTGTGGTGCAAGGCTGGAAATGGGTGGGGGGTGGCGGGGAGCCTCTCTTTTGGCATCTGCTTTGGAGGGAACTGTCACGTTTACACTGATGGTTGATGACAGCCCAAAAATACATGGCCTCCATGAGATCATTAAATCAGAGGTGGCCAGGGAACGGACAGTTTGTTTTATTTCTGCCTCCCTCCAAGCTGGGCATGGCAAGAGGGTGGCAGAGCTCTCCAAAACACCACCCAGGCAGTGCTGACCCCATGGCACCCATCAGGGCCCAGCACCCTCGCTCCGGTGCCCCTCTGCTGGGTCACTCACGTTAGGGAGCCAGGAACCATGTCCTCAACAGCAGCAGAGGGGAGAGAGAGCACCTCTGGTGCCTAGAGCGCTCCCCAGCCTGTGGGACATGTGTCACGCCATGACCTGTCCCCTGTGTCCCCTCTGACCCTGGTCCTGCTCTCCCAACACCTCCCCAGCATTTCTCGGAGGTAATGGGTGGGCACAGGTGTGGGGGCCCAGGGGGGCTGAGACCTGCTGGGTTGCCACAGGAAAACCTCTGGGTGGCCACAGGAAATCCTCTGGGTGCCCACCATGCCCGCTGGCACCCACATCACCCTGCACTGGAGTGGGGGATACCCCAGCAGAACCACACTGGCCCAGTGGGGGTCCCGTTGGTGCCAAAGCTGCCTTCCAGCCGGGCGGGTGAGCAGCACCCACCTGTCCACCTCCTCCTGGGTGGGTCCATCAAGCTGCCCCCCCATGACTCTGTGCACAGTAGTGGCAGCGAAGCGTGTGGTCCCACCATCACTGGGAACTGGGGCTGCTGGCGGGAGTAGCCAGCATCCAGAGGAGCTGCACAGGCCGATGTAGGGGCCAGGTGAGACAAGGAGCCCAGCTGCGCTGGTCCTGCTGCTCCAGACACTGCTGTCCGATGCCGCCGGGTCCAGGGACAGGCTTAAACCACTCCACCCTGCAACTGAGGAGCATTTGCAGAATTCCTTCTATAACCCCGGTTAACTGCCAGGCCCTGATGTTATTGCTAAAAGGGCCCAAGGGGCTCTTGGCTGAAGTGTGACATTTACGGGCCAGTGAAATGCCTGCCCAGGAAGCTTAAACTGCAATGTGAAACTTGCTTTCCCTCTCTGAGAGCTCCTGGCCATGCAGACATCTCACCCCCCCCAACTCAGCCCTCTGGCAAAAAACCCAACCCTTTCTCCGCTTTAAACATCCCTCTTTCCACGAGCTGCTGCCTGGATGTTAGTACAAGTGACCCTGAAAGGTCCCCCCACTGCACCCGCCTTCCCTCCCCAGTGGTCCCTGCCAAGACCCAGCCGTGGGCACAATCCCCTGCCACCACGGCACAGCATTCCTGGTGACACTTTCCACGGTCATGATGTGCCATTTTGTCCCAACTTCCATCAGAGGATAGCAGAGGGGAGCAAGACCCCTGTGCCCACCCTATGGCCACCCTTCTGTCCCCACCCTATGGCCACCCTTCTGTCCCCATCTTCCTCGCAGCCCTGCCAGGGCTACCCACCACCCCTTGTTTGCTACCATGGAGCCCCATTTCTTTCAAGTGGAAGCACAAAAGAACAGCACCTCCTTCATTGGTGATGAACAAAGTCAAGGTGGATGCTGACTGTGATGGCAGGGCTGTCACCACTGCATCCCCTCCCCTCTCCTCTCCTCCCCTCCCCTCTCTTCCCCTCTCCTCTCCTCTCCAATGCTGTGCTCCAGGTTCTGTGCTTCCCACAGTGTCACAGCCAAGGACAGTCACACCTGTCCCCTCTAATCCCCTGTCCCCAAGGCGGGCTCTCACCCAGGGCCCTGCAGTCCAGGCATCCTGTGGTGCTGCTGGGCTTCCCTGGTGCTGGTGGCCATTCACCCTCCCAGGCAAGTGGGTGCAAGGCACTGGGACTTACCACCCAAAAATGGTCTGTTTGAGGAAAAACTTCCCTCCCCATCATCTTCATCACCTCCTTCCCCATCTCTCTTGGTTTGCCCTGGAAATGGCTGTTTCTTCTAGAGACAGGCAGAAGAAAAAGAGGGATTTTTCCTACTTGGCTGGAGGCTCCCAGGACCCGGCACACCTTCCTGCATGCACACTGACACCTCCAGCTGTGGGGATTATTTCTCCTAATGGGATTAAAATGAATTCTGCCGATCTCACACTTGGCGGCCATCATTTTTCCATCAATTGTTTCCGTTTCCCTCCTCAGTTGTCTACAATTTTTGCATATAACCTGAAGGAATTGTGTTTCATATCCTGGTTTCCCAGCTCTGCACTCTTTCTAGGTGTTAATATGTTTTTCTTAATTCCCTCTTTATCCAAAATGGGAATTTCCTTTTTGCTTTTACCTCCAGGTCATTTTTGTCATGTTTCTGGTGCAATGGTTAGCGGCCAGGTGGTGACAGAGGAGGATAAACTGCGTTCTGCTAACTGGCATCTTTAAATGTACCTGACCTGGTGCATTGGCAATTGCTTGTAGGGCTTCTGGTGCTGGAACACTGGTATGTGGAGGGACCAAATATCATCTTTGCTGGTGATGATACAGTTGGTTGGAGACACAGACCCTGGTTTTATGTGCCTTGGGCCAACCTCCCCATCTTTGGGCCACAATTACCTTGTCCTGGGCCATCAGGATGAGCTCCAGTATTGAATCCCATATCAGTGCAGGGCTTTGGTGCTAGGAAATGGCACCCATGGTAACACCTTTTCTGCCTCTGTGTCATGGGTAGATGTTTAAAAATTGTCCCCCGTTCCCAGTGGCAGCATCAGAAGCAAGCGGCTTCTGTCTGAGCCACTGAAGTCCCTCTGGCCTGAGTTGTCTCTGGTGCTGTGACAGGACAGTGCTTGGACAGGGACACGCTTGGATGGAGGTGCTTTCGGTGTGCCAGCTGCAGTCTCAGCAGTATGGATCACAACATACGTCTTCTCATCCATCAGTGCCACCAGCTCCAAAGCTCTCCATCCCTCCATCCCTCCCCATCCCTGTTCAGGGGCAGGAAGGCTGCCTGAGGCTGCCAGGACAATTTTCTCCCTTGAGCCCTTCCCAGAGCCATCAAGTGTCTGGGCTGGGTGGCAGGAGACCTGTGGAAAGGGGCACATGGGATCCCTGCTAAGGGACCCTCAGCACCCACCTGGGGCATCCACTGCCCCATGGCTGCAGGGTGCTGTATCTAGCCCCTTGAGGATGTCCTGCCACTCAGCCTTGGGCTGATGCTCTGGCTCTGGGGGTTTTCCTGTTGTCCCTATGTGTCCAGGTGACCTGTTTAATACCCAGAAGCAGCATGTCCTTACGTTCACCCACCTCTAGTGCCAGCACCCTCAGTGCTCTGCTAAACAGTCATTGGCTCCCCCAGCCCATGAACTGCCTCCTCTGTGAACGCTCTTGGCTTGCTGTGTCCTTGTGGGCACCCAGACCCCCAGCTCCCCCAGAGCAGCTCGTGGGGACCCTAAAGAGCGTCCTTTGAGCAGAGGGAGGATAAGGCTCATGCTTTGTCAGCAGCCCCTCTACACCAGCCACTGGTGGAGTGTACCGGTGGGGTCACCCCAGCCGGTGAGCATGGGACTGCCAGCACCAGAGGCTGAGCAGCCTGGGCCCCCCAGGCTCCACGCGGACTCATCTGTGTGTCAGCATCCTGCCACTTCAGTGTTTTCTCTGGGAGGGCAGAAACTGGCAAAGCCACCCCCACGGTGAGCGATGCTTCATTGTGCGGTGAGATGAACCTCTCCAGACCCTGTTTGGGGGAAGCTTCTGAGTCACACAAACATCTGAGTCAGCCCAGCCCCAGCTGGGAGCAGGGAGGTCAGAGCTGCAGCCCCAAGCCTCCCAAAGAACACTTCCAACCAGCCCATGGGCATTTAAAAATGCTCGCTCCGTTTTTCAGAGCTGTGGTTTCACATCGGTCTGGCACTACTTTCACTGCAGAGGGGAGCTGGCAGGGGTGAGCAATGGGGCATGCTGACCTTGCCTTGGGGACAGCTCCTGACACACAGCTGCCTGGAAGGGGCCATTCCCCCTGATCCCTGGGGACAGTAGGGTCAGCTCCTGGCCACCTCTAGGACTTCATCTCCCTGCCATCTCTCTCAATTTGGGGGTGAGGTCTTGTTGCTTACAGCCTGGGATGCTGGCAGCCGGCTGTGTTGGGGCAGGCTCACAATGGTGGGACTTGTTTTAGGAGAAGACCAACCCAGGGCAGACACCAGCAGGTCACATGTACATTTGGGCATGGCACGAAACAGCTCCCAAAGGGTCTCATCCAGCTCCTGGGGACGGGGCAGTGGCTGAGACCTAGGACAGCACCTCTCCCTTTCTGCTGCCCAAAGGAGGCGATGCCGAGGTGGCATCCATGCAGCAAGGTCATCTCCAGTCACAGACACAGTCAACATCAAACTCCACGTCGCACTGGCCTTGAGCAGCATCCAGGAAGTAATAAATTGTCCAGTGTTGAATGGTGGATACAGATCAAAGGGAATTAAACCAGCTTTTTAATCAGCTTACAATATTGTTTCCCTACCTGGCTACTTTAAAAAAAATAATTTTAAAATCCCATTGTCTGTGCCATACTAATGTTTAACATTTATTAGAGCAGTAACAAGTCCTCTGTGGTTTTATGGAGCCATTTGATCCTGTGTTGGAAGGGCAGCTCCTGCAGCACTCTCATAGGGATGCAGGCTCTGGCTTAGCTGCTCATGCCAAGAGCCCTTCGGCCCCCGGGTCACTTCACCCATGCTCAGCTCCAGCCCCTGCATTGCAAGATGTGATCATGGGGGGACCCTGTGATAAAATGGCACTGGGGAAGAGTTTTATCTCTGTTTTATCACACCAGCCTGAATGAGACCTGAATAAGCAGTATCTCTCAGCCCTGAGAAATCACACGCTGCATCGGATATCAGGCCGGTTCCTCTCCTCGCCTTGTATACTCCTTGCATATCCTTTGGAGTTTGATGGGGACAAGGTGTTTGGCACTCAGGCCAGCTTTAGTTTACAAATGAATATATCAACATTGTTCCTCATCAGGCAGGAATGTGCTTCCCTCCCTTCTCCCCCACCCTATCCCCATCCCCTTCCGAACAAACTTCCTTCCTCCTGTAATCTGGAGCGGAAACCTCGCTGCATATTTGACCGGCTCAGAGAAATCAGCTCCGTTTTCCCTGGCGTGACTTTGTGTCTTGAACCAGGGCTGGCCGGTCCTGAAGGCAGCCAGCAAGGCAGGGGAGGAGGAAGGGGAAAGGACTGTACTGCTGCCCATCCTCAACGTGGAGCTGCTCTTCCAGCCGGATGCTCCGATTGAGCTCCCAGTTGCTCGGCTGCCGTTTTCAAACAAATCGGCGTGTTCCTGGGCATGGACCCAGGGCTGACAAGCCTGAGGCTGGCTGCAAGCTCAGGCCCTTGTGCTGCCCCACTCCACGAAAACACTGCTCCCACAGACCAGGGGTCACTTCTGCTGGCCCCTTGCCTGGGGTAGGAGAGGAGAGAGGTGTCAGTGCCACGTGAGGAGGAAGATTTGCATTAGGAGGATGTTTGTTTCCTGGGAAATAGCCCAGGACCAGACCCTTCCCACCAGCCTGCCAATATGTGGGCATGACTCTCAGGCAAATGAGCTTCCAGCTGCTCACCAGGTGTGCCTTGCCATGTGTCCCATGATGGGTTAAGAGCTTCCCAGACTGCCTCGACCCAAGGGATGTCACCACAGAGCGGTCACCAGGTCCCCAGGCCAGTCCCAATGGGCTGTATTGCGTCCTCTGGGGGAACCATGCGATGGGAGCAGTGGAGCGACATACTCCCATTCCCGCGGCCACTGCAAAGGAGTGACCACACAGCGCAGTGACTACATGTCTTGCGAGACAGGAGGTTGAGCCAAGACAGTTTGCTGCAAGCATGCTCAGCTGTGGCAGGGTCATCAGCCAAGACGATGCCATGGGGTGGCCCGGCAGCACCAGGGCACCAGTGCAGCTGGAGAAGCCCTGCCAGCAGCACAGGACAGCAGCAGCTCTCCACCTCCGAGGGTGTCCTAATTGGTAGCATTTTGCCTGAACAGCATTTTTCCTGTGTCAGATATGGAGGCTGTAGGCTATGAGCAGGGTTTGATCATCAGAATTGCTGCAGGATTTCCAGCAGGATAAGGACTGGTCAGACGGGGCACTGGAACAATTAAAAGCCAAGCTGCAGTGTGGCAACGCAAGCTGCACAGCCTGGCACCACGTCACCACAGGCCCTGCGGGGAGCTGGGGTCCTTCAGCCCTGGGGCCAGGCATGGAAGGATGCCCCCACCCGTGTTCCTCTGAGGACAACGACCACATGTAGGGTTATGACCATGCTTGAGTCTCTCTCAGGTTTTAAATACTGTTTGGCACAGGCTGGGACGGAGGGAACATGCAGAGCAGCATCTCTAATGGCATCTGCAGGATGTGGCAGTCCTCAGCCCACGTTCCCACGGTGGCTCCCATGGTGCAGGTGTCCCAGGAGAATGCAGGATGCCTGGAGTGTCTCCCTGTCCCCAGGGCTTCCCCAAACCCCCCATGGTGCCTTCTCCCTGCAGAGGGCACAGGGCAGCTGCATGTGTGCCCTCGGCCCACAAGCATGATAATTCTCTTGCAAACCCCAGCTTCTGGCCTCAGGAGCTTTGGCCCTGCAGGACTGCCAGGAGCCCAGCCCCACGCCAGGCTCTGCTTGGGTGTTGCTGAAGGCTCACAGTGTCCATGTTGGGATAGGGAGAATGTGAGGCTGGTCCCATGGCTGTGCCCCTGCTTGCCCCCCGCTGTGAGCAGGGCAGCTCTCATGCAGCACAGAGGAAGGTTTTCCCCTGAGACATGGCCCCCCACAGCCCCTTCCCCACGGATCCCTTGCCAAAAGCAGCCACCTGGGGCAGGACTCCCGTCTTCTCCCTCCCAAAGGTGAATCTCAGCAAGGGAGACCTTTCCCACCCAGCAGCCACAGGCCCCCAACATCCCGGTCCTGCATGGGGTCCCCTCCCTGCCCCCATCCCCGCAACCCCACGATGGGCAGGCAGCGTTGGCTGAGCCCCGCTTTTCCCCACCAAGGCTCCGGCAACTGCTTTGCTAAAAAGCCAGGAGGCAAAGCACCAGCGGGGCCAGTGGCGGAGGAAACCTTTGCGCTTCCTCCTGGCTCGCAGGGAGCCGAGCAGGCGGGTCGCTCTCCCTCGCGCGCCTTTTGCTGGGTCTCTGCGCTGGGAAGAAAAGCTCTCGTCTTTCCCACGCTCTCCGACACATTTTAATGAATTAAGTGGGGGCACGCCCCCTCGCCGCCTGCCCCGGATCCATCCCCCCGGCTCTCCAGCTCCCTTCAAGGAGGCCTCTGGGGGTGGCTGGACTCTCACTGGCTTGTCCGCCTGGCCCAGAGGATGGGCACTGCCCGCTTGGGCTTTTTTGGAAGAGGGCTACGACGTGCCCAGCCCGATGTGCCAGGGAGGCTCTGAGCTCCTCCAGCAGCGCTGGTGGCAGCCGTCCCTTCTTTCTCCCACAGGCTCGCATGAGCGGGGGGAAATATGGTTAACACGTCGCTTGAGGAGGGGAAATTTGGTTCACGCCTCTTGGTGTGACCGTTTGCTAAAGGCACTGCAGTGCCAGGTCTCTCTCCCCACCTCCCGCTGCCCTCTGCAGTGCCGGTGCTCACCACGGCTTCCCCTCTTCTCAGAACAGAGAAGATAAATCACGGGGTGGGACTACTGGTTTTGCAGTGTCCCACCGAGCAAGCGCTGGGTGCGGGGAAAGGGGCCTTCCAGTGCCTGCTGCCAGCCCCTCGCTGGCCAGCAGCCAGCCCGAGCCGTGCGGGGAGCCTGGCCCGGCCATACCACCGCAGTCAGCTCCTCTCCGTTTACAGAGCTGGGGCACAAATTGGAGCCAAAATGCAGGGTTTCAAAACTGCCTTTCTGTTTTCCTTTTTTTTTGTTGTTGTTTTTTTTGCTATTTTCCCTCCCCCTCTGGCGCCGTTCCCAGGCCGAGTCCTGCCCCCACCTGCCAGCTCTGAACATTTGCATGGCTGGGTCCCTGCCCGGGCGCTTTATTTTTCTCACCAGTGTCACTGGCAAACGCAGATTTGCTTGTGAGGATGTAACGCTGGCCAAGCCCCAGACCAGGGAGGTGTGAGCAATTCCCACTCTCCCACGGCTCGCTAAGAGGGCTCGACACCTCGCAGGTGCACAAAATCCGCTGTGCCGGGATATTTAGGAGTGGAAAGGATGGGGCAGAGTCTTGACCGCCAGGCTCCTGACATCACAGCCTCCATGCCGCCCGGCTCCAGCAGAACATGACCCGCTGCTGTCCCTTTGCCGGCTTTGCCACAATGGGCTTCCAGAGTTTAGTGCCAGGGAGTGGTCACAGGCTGCCGTGGCTTCAGCACTCCCAAGATGCTTCAGCACGGCCCTTTGTGCTGCTGGGCTGTGCCGGGCCCCTGGGCTCAGCTGTAACTCCCCGTGAGTCACCATGAGCTGGCCCCAGGCCAGGTGACACGGGGAGAGGAGGGCAGGGATTGCCACTGGTGTCCCCCGCTGCCACCACAGTGGGGTGATGGGGGACAGAGCTGCCACCTCCTGCCTGGGATGGGGCCCTCAGCGTGATGGGAGAGGCAGGGGGTGGCTCCTCTTGACTGTCCTTGGGCAAACCTGGCTCCTGCACCCACAAGTGGACTCTAAGCCCACACCTGTGCCAGCGCTGTGGGGACCCCATGACTCAGTGGCACAGGGATGTTCTGGAAGAGGCTGTGTGGACACAAGGCACCAGAAGGGGGGTTGCCTGCAGTGCAGCAGCCGCAGCAGCCGCTGTGCTCTGCCGGCCCCAAGGCCCCAACTGTGGTCACATCCCAGCCCTCCCTTTTCCCTGAGAATGATGTGCTTCGATATACTCATGTTAAAGATGCGACTGGGAGAGCTCTGGCTTGGGGACACCAGGTGGGGTGAGACATGGAGACCAGGCAGGGATGGATAAGGGTGGGATGGAGATGGGTATGGGATAGGGTTTGGGATGGGATGGGGATGGGGATGGAGAAGGGGATGGGATAGGATGGACAGGTATTGGATGGGAACAGAGATGGGGGTAGACAAGGGCTTGGGATGAGGGCAGAGATGGGGAAATGGGCATGGACACGGGGGAATGGGTGTGGAGGTGGGGAAATGGGCATGGACACAGGGGAATGGGTGTGGAGATGGGGAAATGGGCATGGACACGGGGGGATGGGTGTGGAGATGGGGAAATGGGCATGGACACGGGGGAATGGGTGTGGAGGTGGGGAAATGGGCATGGACATGGGGGGATGGGTGTGGAGATGGGGTTGGGATAGGGATGGAGGTGGGGGTGGGGAGGAGAAAAACTAGCTGTGGAGACGGACTTAGAAAAGTAGACCCTTATGGGAGGACAAACAGGAGCTGCTTTGCCGACTCCTTACAGCCCAAACCAGGCTGGTTTAACCTTCTCCAGCAAAGGAGCAGGACCCAGGCCCAGCCTTCCCTGGCTGCTACAGGGAAAAGCGCCATCGGGCAGCCATGCTGACAGCCACTGCCCTCCAGCCGTGCAACGGACGGCTCCGCGATGGCATGTTTCACCCAAGCCGTCTCACTCAATGGGGGCAGAATTTAACCGTTGGCCAATTTCTCCCTTTCCACCCTCAAATGGAGACACCGGCATGGCCAGGTGACAGCAGCTTGCCGGCCAGCTGCCCTCGGTGCAGCTGCTGTCACCTCGTTTTACGACACCCTCCTTCCTTTCTTCGCGCACCCCCCACTCCGCTCTGGCCGACCAAATGCCCAGCAGCCGCAGCCAGTGCCGGCCTGCGGATGCCGCTTCCCACCCAGCCTCTGCCGTTTGCTCCCCACAGGCCAAACGGGCGTGGGGAGGGCCCTGCTGGTGCAGATTGGAGTCGATGCACTATTTTTGCTAGCTTTTTGCCTATTTCCTGCCTACCCATGGAGTCCATAGATCCCAGCGCTCCCACACTGGGAATCTGGTCATCTGCTGGGCAGTGGATCTAACCCCAGATAAAGCCCCGTGAGACCAAACTGTGTCTTTCCCCCCAGAATCAATCCACCCACGGATCCCCAAAACTTCGTGCAAACCCCACTGTGTGGCTCTAGAGGGACCGGATCCTGCGGGGCTGAATCCCCCCACCCCTGCCTGTGACCTGTCCCAGCTTGCTCGCAGGTAGATAAACCTGGAGGAAAATGGTGTCGCCTCCAAAATTTGAGGGTATTTCCAATGAAACCCCCCCGCAGCACCTCAGTTACCCCCATCCCCGCAGAGTTTGGGGCACCAGCTCCCGGCCGGGCATGAGGCGGGGGGCGGCGGGTCCCAGAGGCGCGGGGGACGGCTGGGGATGAGCACAGCGCGGGGCCGTGGGTGGCGGGGCTGGCTGCAGCCGCATAGCCCGCCACCGCCCGGCCCGGCTCGGCCCGGCCCGGCCCGGCACGGCACGGCACGCACGGCACGGCCCGGCTCGGCCCGGCACGGCACGGCACGGCACGGCACGGCACGGCACGGCACGGCACGGCACGGCACGGCCCGGCTCGGCTCAGCACGGCTCGGCACGGCACGGCACGGCTCGGCACGGCACGGCACGGCTCGGCACGGCTCGGCACGGCTCGGCACGGCACGGCTCGGCACGGCTCGGCTCGGCACGGCTCGGCACGGCACGGCACGGCTCGGCACGGCTCGGCACGGCACGGCTCGGCACGGCTCGGCACGGCACGGCTCGGCACGGCACGGCACGGCTCGGCACGGCACGGCACGGCACGGCACGGCTCGGCACGGCTCGGCACGGCTCGGCACGGCTCGGCTCGGCACGGCACGGCTCGGCTCGGCTCGGCACGGCACGGCTCGGCACGGCTCGGCACGGCTCGGCACGGCACGGCTCGGCACGGCACGGCCCGGCACGGCTCGGCACGGCACGGCTCGGCTCGGCACGGCTCGGCACGGCACGGCACGGCACGGCACGGCACGGCTCGGCACGGCACGGCACGGCTCGGCACGGCACGGCTCGGCACGGCACGGCTCGGCACGGCTCGGCACGGCTCGGCTCGGCACGGCTCGGCACGGCACGGCTCGGCACGGCTCGGCTCGGCTCAGCACGGCACGGCTCGGCCCGGCCCCGCACGCCTGGGCGGTGGTGCCCCCTGCCTGCGGCCACCGCGCCGAGCCGGGATAAGCTGAGACAAGCCGTGCCGAAGCGCGCCATGCCGGGCCATCCCGAGCCGAGCCGAACGGAGCCGAGCCCCGAGCCCCGAGCCCCGAGCCCCGAGCCCCGAGCCCCGAGCCGGGCCGAGCCGGCAGCGCCCCCCATTGCCCTCCATCGCCCCCCCGCGCAGCTCATGGGGTAGAGGAGGGGCGCCCCGGCTCGACCGCCCGGGGGGGCGTGGCTTCTCGCTGCATCCCCGCCCCCTCCCTGCCCGGTCGTTCCAATGGGCGCGCGGTGGCGGCGCCCCGCCCCTCGGCGCCGCGTCACGGCCGTGCCATTGTTATGCAAATAAAAGGGTGGGTAAAAGGCGCGGCGCGGGGCCGGCTCCGCTCCAGAGAGGCCCGGGCGCGGCGGCGGAGCGGCGGCATCGCGGAGGCGGCGGAGCCCGGGGCCGCTGCGGGGCGGCCAGCGGCGGCGGCAGCAGCAGCACCGGCAGCGCCAGCAGCAGCAGCGGCAGCCGCCCGCCGCCGCATGCCCGGGCGGGCGGAGGCGTCGCCGTCGCCGTCCATGCAGGGCGGCGGGGCGTGAGGCGGCGGCATGAGCCAGAGCGAGGTGTCGCCGTGCGCGGCGCCGCCGCCCAGCCAGCGCGTCTTCCAGGAGGCGGTGCGGCGCGGCAACACCAAGGAGCTGCAGTCCCTGCTGCAGAACATGACGAACTGCGAGTTCAACGTCAACTCCTTCGGGCCCGAGGGGCAGACGGCGCTGCACCAGTCCGTCATCGACGGCAACCTCGAGCTCGTCAAGCTCCTGGTCAAGTTCGGCGCCGACATCCGCCTGGCCAACCGGGATGGCTGGAGCGCCCTGCACATCGCCGCCTTCGGGGGCCACCAGGACATCGTCCTCTACCTGATCACCAAGGCCAAATACTCCGCCGGCGCCCGGTGATGCCGGGGCCGCCCCCCCACCCCGTCCCCGTCCCCGGCCGCCAAAGCTGCTCCCGCCCCCCCCGTGGGGTTTATTTGGCGAAGATTTGGGGCCCCACGCAAAACACGCCACCGATCGCCTGCTTTTACATTTTTATTTTTTTCCTTCCAAGGGTTGTTTTCCTACTGTAACGTGGTTTTTTTTGTTTTGGTTTGTTTTGTTTTGTTTTGTTTTTTTTTTCTCCATCTACCTCGGCTGCACTCACAGTATTCACGGTTTCAGTTTGACATCTGGTCAGAGGCTTTAAAGGCTCCCCCATCCCCTCCCTGCTAATATTTATCCTCCCTCCCTTGCTCCCCTTGCTCCCTCCGACTTAAAAGTGTTCTGGCTCAGAAACGAATTCATTTCAACACTCCCCAAAGGCCACCCGCTGTCCCCGAGTGGGGCCGGGGGGTGCCCCCGTGTCCCCCCCGGAGCGAGGAGCAGTACCCCGGGACGGGCTGGGGGCTCCCGGCTGCCCGCAGCCTTCCCTGCCGGGGAAGAGCAGGAAAGCTTTCCTCCCCTTGCGAGCTTCTCCCAGTGTTTTACCACCACTGATTCATTTATTTATTTTTTTTCGAGGCGACTCCATTGGAATATGACAGACACGGTTTTCTCACCCCGATTGCTCCTTTTCTTGTTGTTTTGGGTTTTTTGTTTTACTTTGCATTGGGTTCTCTGCTTTGGTTTTCTCTTTTGGGTGTCCGAAGAAAGTTTGCATCCTCACCCACTCCTTGAATCCGTTTAGCACGCGTGAGTTCCCAGGAAAAGACATTGAATCCTTCTGGTTTTGTGTGTAAAGGGGGATTAGCAAATCCTGGACTTTCTTTTCTTTAAAAAAAAAAAAAGTGAAATAAACTCTAGAGGCAGAGGATTTGCTTTTGCACAGAAAAGGGGCGCGAGCGCTCTCTGCTGCCTAGAGAGATGCCGGAAAACTACTGAAAACAGTTTGGGAACATTTTTTTTCTTTTGGTGAAACATGGATAACACTTCTGAATGCAGAACGATTCATTTGATGCATGTAGATTCACCTGCCTTTTATATTATATATATTTGCCTAAATATATATATTTATAAAAGAAAGGGAGGAAGAAGAGAAAGCCACCCGAAGTCGCATTTTGAAGTGACTGCACGTATAATCGCAAATGCTGCTTTTTTATTGCTATGGCACAAGAACATCCATTTGGAAAATGCGGAAAATTTCAGAAGTCTCCTTTCTCCCGCTGGCCTTTCAGCCCTCTTCTCTTCGTCTGCACTAAAATCATCCATATCACTGCCGTCTCCCTGCTCTTTCCTCTCTTGCTCCCTGCATCCAAACCATTACGATTAAAAAAAAAAAGAAAATAGTTACCTGCTGGTTTATTTGGGTTATGTCTTAACTATTTATCATGTATGTATATATTTGTGGGTGAAGATTGTGAGCCTGGTTTTGTCTGAAGCTGGTGGTGAGTGTTTCAAAATATGGTTTGGGAAATATGCTTTTTTTGTTTGTTTGTTTTCCTAGTCTTAAAACTAAAAAAAAACTTGAGTCTGCCATGATTATTTCCCATTGCACTGAATATTCTGCTTTGTCTCTGATAGTTTCACCTACAGTTTGGTTTTGGTTTTTTCCACTTCAGCAATTTGAGATGATTTTTAAAAGCTCCAGATTTAAAGAAGAAAAAGATAAAAAAGCCCTGTCGAAAGCATCTACTGTTAATGCTGTAATTTGCAAGGAACTGCTTGGCCGAAGTCTTTCTGCGAGCATGGAAGGGGGTGTCCAGCACTTCCACTGGTGCTTCTGTGCGATAGTTACGGGGTGGGAACGAGATCTTTTCTAGCAAGGTTTTATCGTCGTTACCAGATGGTTGCACATTTTTATCTGACTAAATGGATTTGCCACAATGAAATGTCATAACATTTATGACATGATATTAAAAAGTGTATTGTAAAGCCAAGTTCTAGATGGATTTTTAAAAAGAAATCTTGGTTATAAACCCAGTCTAAAGGGAGCTCTGTCCAGTGTTGTAAAGACAACGTGATGTAACCCATATTTATATTTTTATAAAATACCTATTAAGACTGTGAATCTCCTGTGTGAATTGCTGGGTGAGTTGTTTAAGAAAAGTATTGTTCCTTTCCAGCCTCCTGGAGCTTTAGACATGCTGAGATTTTGGGAAACTGTACGTTGGGGAAGGGGGTTTGCTCTGAAATTGTGAGTTGATGTATTTTTACATCCCTTTGTATTTTACTGAAAAGCTGCTGCCCTTCCTAGTCCCTAGAGTTTCAATTTTCTATGCAACCCCCACACCCCAGTCTCTCTTGATCCTGAGAAGTAAAAGGGATGCAGATTGATTCAAATTGAAATGAGGGTTCCCCCACCCCCCTTGTTGGCTCATCGTGCTGCTGACCCTTCACGCCAAAACGGGGAGTACAAGAAAAAAAAAAGAAAAAAAGAGGCAGGTGGGGGAGGCTCTGTCGTGCATGACTGGTCGCCTTCTGGCAGTCATCTTTTTAATTATTATTATTATTTTTGTAAGAAGAATATATTGATAATGTCAGTGAAATAAGCAGACATTGAAGCTGATGCACAGATTGCTCCAGAAAGGAGTTTTTCTGTAGATTTTTCTTTAGATGCGAATACCTTTTTTAATTATGTTAATTAATGTTAAGAATTTTTAGGCTTATATTGAAGCTGTATGTGGGTCACTATATGATCATTTCTAACTGGATAAAGTCTGTACAGTACAGCATATTCCTGAGTGTATGATATAGACGTGTAGCCCCAGAGTGCAAAATTTATAAATAAATTTTTCATTGATCTTTTTATAAAAAAAAACAAAGGCTTTGTTGTTTGTTCTTTCCAGGTGATTATGGGCAAAGCTGTGTGGATCCCCCAGTGGCGGGGTGACTGGCTGGGCCCCCAGCTCCCTGTTTCGGTGCCGAACCTTTGGCTTTTCTGTGGTGAAATGCATCCCCAGAGGGCGATGGTGGGGGTGGATTGTGGAGCTGCTAGAGCACACAGCCTGTGCCAGCCCCTTCTGCAGGCTGGAGGAAGCTCCTGGGGTTGGGACCAGGGATGTCCTGGTTTGCCCCATCCCAGCACTCAGAGGCTGGTGGAGGGATGATGGCTCAGACCGAACCCTGGTGCCGGACTGGGCACATGGTGTTTGAGATGTTCCTAAAGAAGCTGCTTGCCCCAAGGGAGTGAGGTGGGAGCTCTGCAGCCAATCCTGGAACTACTCCCATGGACTGTGGCAACAGGGTGTGTGGTTTGGGTCTGCAGCCCCAGCTGAGCCCCCCGTGGCTCTCTGCAAACCTTCCCAGGCTTTTTTATTCTAACCTGGACCCCAGCAAGGGTTTGAGAGGCTTGGTCCTTACCAAACCCTTGGGCAGTCAGGATGGGGTCACCTCTAGCTAGAAGCTGCTCCCAGGCTGGTGGTGGCTCCAGCCATGCCCTGGAAGGGGCATGGGATCTCCATCCCCTTGTGTGGCTCAGAGCAAGCTGGTGCCCAAGAGTGGGCTGAGCCCTGCACCTTTCGAGAGTATCCGGCAGGATCCAGCCACTCTGGGAAGCGGGAAGAGCAGAGGCAGCCCGATGCCTGCACTAGCTGGGCCCTACCTGCAGCCAGGGCTTTGGAGGCAGGGTGCAAGGAGCCTACCTCACTGACAAGCAATGTGGATTTTTGATTAAGGCTTTTTTTTATACTGATAATTTTTCTAGCTCTGGAAATGCCTAAATTCCCAGGAAATTTGTGCCATGCCCGGTTTGGCTCGGGAGTTGCCAGGGCTGCCAGGAGGGGTGTACTGCAAATGGCAGTGGGGAGGAAACCTGGAGAAAGGGCTCTGTGTGACCTTTCCAGGTTGGCCAATCCGTTCCCATGTACTGAGTCTCGTGCTATTCAGCACCAGCGTGGATGGCACGTGGAATGGATGCAGCGGGCTGCCCCAGGGTGCCCTGGGGATGCGAAGGCTGCCCAGGCAGTATCCCAGAGTGGAAGAGATGGCAAGTGACCCAGCTGGTTTTTAGCAGGAAAAAAAAGATTATGCCAAAACCATCAGTCACAACCGCTGGTGGTCCTGTGGGTTTATCACCTGGGGTCTCACAGCCGCCAATGACCATGGCCGAATCAGAGATGTGTGCACAGGGCAAGCATCGATCTGCTCTCCTGCCATGGTACGGTTTTGGCCTACTTGGGCACTGTGTGACACCAACCCACTGGCACGTGCCACCAAACCTCTCACCATCAGGGTGCTCCCCAGGGCTGCAGGGTTTCACCTGCGGGTGCAGTTCACCCCTGCCTGTCTCCTGACCTTGGGATGCTGCATCATCCAGGCACTTGCTTTGGGTTGCCACAAGGCTGGGCTCAGTCCAGCTTGGCACAGCCCTGTGGCTTCTCGCTATTCACCTTGTCCCAGGGCTTCAGCCAGCTGGGCTGGGCCAGCCACAACCTCAAGGACAGGTTTTTCTGAGGAAATGCAGCATTTCTGCACAAAGCTCCTCTCTCCCTATGGAGGATGGAGCAGACAGGGGCCTCCAGCCGCCCCTTTGCAGGGGATTTGGGCTGGGTGGTGAATGCAAATCGCACCCCCTGGCACTGAGCCCAGCGCCCGTGAAGCCATCCTGCATCCTCAGCCTCCAATGCACAACAGCCCCAGCAGCACAGACACGCCAAGGGTGCAGCCAAATCCCGACCCCCTGGGGCTGAGCCCATCAGGGAGCAGCTGCCCTGGTGAGGGCTCCCTGCACAGCCCACGGCCACCCTGCTTCGCAGCTCTCCTCTCTACAGAAATCCCGTCCAAGAAATCTAGGAACTCCAAAGACTTGGGTTTTTTTCCTTTTTCTTTTCTTTTCTATTTTTGTTCCAATAAAACAAAAATGTTGGATTGTTTGGTGGTGCAAGCACATTCTTCTGGCTTTTTTGCATGTCCCTGGCCGCACATTATTGTCCGCCAGCCGCATTACGTAGGTGCTGTTGTTCCAAGAGAAACCAAAGCAAGAATTTGAACTTTCAAGTGCTTCCTGCCATTGTCTTTTGCTTTTGTTTGTGCTACTGACTCCAAACCAGATGGATCGGGCTCCCCTCCGGCCGCGGGGGCGATGGGAAGTCAACACAGCCCAGCGAGGTTTGACAGCTTTGTCTTCTCTTCTATTGCCCTTCATCCGTCAAGCCCAGCCATCGGAGCTGAATCAACCAACGCATATGGATGGGGGGGGAGGGAGGTGGGATTTTATTTGAATTTCAGGGAGCTTAACGCAGTAAGTAATGAATGAGAAAGAAAGACGGTGAACGGGCGAGCGAGAGGGGACGGGCTGTAATCAAGATTCAGTACATTTTAAATAGATGCTTTGTTGGGCATTTGTATGACTATGATAATGCCGCAGCCTGCAGATCCAAATAGGAGTTACCTTTTTTTAAAAAAAAAAATGACAATCGACTACTGTTCGGTGCCGGGGAGGAGCCGGCATCTCAGTCTGGTCAGCCAGGCTGGCCTCTTTTCCAGCCTTCATGTTTTGCCCCTTGTCAATGCTTTCTGGGCTTCACCCCTGCTGTCAGAGAAAGCCCCACTGCATGGGTGGGTGGGCGGGTGGGTGGCTGGGTGGAGGTGGCAGGGTGGCCAGGCAGGCTGCCGTTGGTGGCACCGGAGGTCCACAGTGTGTCATGCAGGACAGGATGGCTCATGGTTTCAATCCATTTTGCTGCTGACCCAAAGCTGCTGCAGTGTTTGGTGCTGGGACTTGTTGCATAAGTCCCGGGCTCCAGGATCATTGCCATGTTGGTGCTGGAGCTGGCCACCCCATTCCTGCGGCACGGAGCCATTTTCGGGTCTTCCTGCAGCATGGACAACACTCACACCCTGCTGCAAGCTGGGTGTGGGGTTTTCAGTGCCAAGCCCCTGTGCCCTAAAATGGCTGTTATTCTGCAGACCTCCATGCTCAGGGAGCTGTGTTGCCCCAGGGATGCTCCTAGGCCTGGGATGTGTCAGCACAGGGACTGCAGGCAGCATCCGCTTCTTCTTGGTGGCAGTGAGCGTCCCAGGGAATGATGCTGCTCCATCATATGGGCAGGAGAAACATCATCTCTTCCCAGAAACTCTTCAGCTGCTGTGTCCCAGTGCCACCATGGGCACCCATCTCTTGGGGTGTCCAGCAAGGGGTGCCCAGGGAGACCTCTGGGTCTCACACTGGGTGGGACGCAGACCTGCAAGTGCAATGCAGTTTTTGGCTTCTTCGTGTTAGCAGGTTTCTCTGCCTGACCTTAAAGAAATGGCCAAGCAGGACAACACCCTAGTGCGCCTTGTTTGGAAGAGGGCAGTGGATGGGGCTTGGATCTTGGAGGGGTGGAAGGCTGCTTGGATGGAGGGATGGCTGGAGAGGAATTGGGAATGGCTGGGGAAGGTTGGGGGGCATCACTGGGGGCATGGAGGAATGGAGGGATGGGGGTGGCTGGGGAGGGATGGGGGAATAGAGGCATGGTGGGGCATGGACAGAGGGACGGATAGAAGAATGGACAGAGGCAAAGCTGGATGGCTGGATGGATGACAGGCTTGGGGGTGGTTAGGACAACTGTTTTCATTGGAAACTCCTCATCCAGCCTGAATCTAACACCGTTCCGTGGCTGGGAGCAGTATCTTAAGGGCAGGCCAAGGAGAGCAGCACCTCCAACAGCACCCTTGTGAGGTGGCAGACCTTGGCCCAGCTGAGCTGGAGAGGTCCTCCTGCCGAGTTTTAGGAAAAGGCTCCCCAGCAGGCACACCCTCTTTCCCTTCATGATCTGGGCAGCAGCCCTGGCAGCCTGGAAGAATGTGGAGGGACACAGAAACCCAGCTGTGAGCATCAGCTGTTTGCTTCAGCCCCTCCGGCAGGGCAGTGCATGGTGGGCTGTCCTTGGCCACCGCCAGCACTTGCCCACTGACAAATCCATCCTCCTTGTCTCTGATCTAGCCCAGCACCAACCAGCTTCATATTTGTCCCAGGCAGGATGGACATGCTGACAGCATGGCTGGCTCTGCTGCCCTGCCACCAATGCTAGCCCTGCTGGAGGTGTGCAGGGGCTGCAGCCAGAAGCTGCCGGGCAGCACAGAGCAGAGGCTGGGTTGACCCAGCAAGCATGGCCACACTCACCCCTGGCCAGAGGGCTGGAGCCGACAACAGCCGGGCAACGGCTGCTGGCTCTGCTAAGCCTCTGTGATACGTTGGTGGGACAGCGCGAGGCTGGGCCTTCGCACAGGGCCTTCGCAGCATCCTAGGACTGATGGTTTGTGCCCTGAAAAAACGAATGCACAACAAGCCGATTTCTGTCTCCAAATGAGTTATACAACCAAAGAAAGCCTCTGCCTGGAAACAGCACCTCTGCAGCCTCCTTTCACCCTCGGGAGTGATTGCAACCTCATTTCTTGTTTTCTCTAGCTGAAAAAACACTTCTCGCCTATGCACAGTCAACAGCAATGTTATTACACAGGATGCAAGTGCACATATGAACTCCGAATGTGCCCAGACCTCTCCCTGGTTTTCTGCCCAGGACCAGACCCCTGCCTGTGCACCCCTGCTTGCTTGGGGAGCTCTCACTGGCACGTCTCAATATGGTCGTCGATCTCTGAGCAGGGGCAGAAGCAGTGTTGTAGCTCCCTGAACACCTGATTTCCTTTAATTATTATATTTTCCACTCAATCATCCAGTGGCTGGAGGGCTCTGCCATGGAGTGGGTGGAGAAATGGGAGGCACTGGCTGCATTCTTGCAGCATGCGGCGGGGCTTCCCCTGCTGCCCCATCCTGTGCCCAGCCTGCCCCATGGAGTGGAGCTGGATCCTGCAGCAGCCCAACAGCACTGGGAACAGCCAGTTGCTGTGACACTTACTGGGATCTCTCCCCAGATGCTTCAGTTCAGAATTCACAGCTGGGGGTCACCCAGCCCTGGCCGCAGGGGCCTGGGGCACCCTGGAATCCCTGCAGGAAGAGGGGTGTAGGGTGGCCCAAGGCAGCGGGGCTATGGGTGCAGTAGGGTGCCAGCTCAGCACCTACCGCCCTGTGTGTCCCCATGAGCAGGGGGGCACAGGGCAGTCCTGGCCTCTCTCTGCAGCACCAGGATCAGGCCCTCAACCCCCAGCACAGCGCCCAGCTGGGACAACCATCCCCAACAGGTCCTCGCATTTCACCCTGCTCACATTCACAGCTATGGTGACAACTACTTCAAGCCGCCCCTGTCCCCTTTTCCACTCACGACTCCCCCTCATTCAAACTCTCTGTCCTTTTAAGCTATTTTTTTCCCTTCCTATTCATTTCCTGGACGCCTCTATCCTTTTCTCTTGCCTAGCCCCTCTCCCAGAGCAGCTGCTATGCTAATAAGCATGAGGCAGAAAAGGGAGCAAGCCTTTGCAGTGGCTGGGGAGGAGAGAAAGACCCCAGAGCCCTCCAAATGCTAAATAAATCCAAGGCTGGAGCAGCATCCCCGAACAAAGAGGCCTGGCCTCCCCCTTCTCTTCCCCTCTTCCCAATTCCACCACCTTTTCACATTCAAATCCATTAAACAGCGAGCAGAAAGACCCCGAGTATTCATAGCATTGCATTAAAGAGAAAACACCATGGTCCCTCTCCATCCTGGCTGGGTGGAGGGAAGGGCTCTCCATCCCCAATGGCCTGCCCAGGGGCTGTGTCTGCTGCTGGCTGGGAAACACCAGGCTCCAGCCCCTTGGCACAGCGTAAGAAGGACAAAAGCCCCCCTGGCCACCACACAGGGAGATGGGTTGCCTTTTACCTGTGTTCCAGGTTTCTTCCTCACCCGAACCCTTGGGCTCCTCCATCGGGATGCCGTTCCTAGTTTCTGCAGGCAGCTGCCAGGGTTGGATGGGAACCGCATGGGATGGGAGAGTCCGGGGGCACAACAAGGTGGGGACCCCCCTGTGTCTCCTGCCCGTTGACAGTGCTGGGGAGTGTTATGGCAGTGCTGGGACAATGGGGACACCCCAATCTTCAGGTGGTGAAGATCTCTCACAGACAATCCCAAAGGGCAGAGCTCCTGGTCTTGGTGAAGGGTGAGAAGGGAGAGGCTCCTGCAGGGCTGGGCACAGCCTGCAATGGTGGACATTGCAATGTGCCCACCAGCCCCTGAGCAAGGACCAGCCACCTCTGCCTCACCATGGCTGGAGCTTACCCAGCGGGGCAGGCTGATAGCAGAGGTCCCTTATGCCAAAATTTATGATTTCCTACCCATTTTGCCTATTTTGTCCTAGAGTCAGAGCGGCTTTCTGGTGCAAGGACCTCAGACCTTGTTCCCAGAGCTAGAGGATGCAGTGGTGGAGACGGACATGTAGGTGGGTTCCGAGTCAACTGTTGAGGATGGTGGCAGGTGGTGGGATGCCTGAAGGGATGTGACTCTTCTCTGAAGAGGAATAGATGGGCATTTTCTTCTTCTGCCTTCAGCAATGGAAACAGAGGCACACCTCCAGGAAGGATTTCATGCTCTTCTCTGGTACCAATTTCTGATGGAATCACAGGGCTCCAGGAGATGGAGCTTTTAGTACCAGATATTGAAAAATGTTTTAAAATCGTGGATTTGAGTATGTGAGGACTGAAACTGAGTGATGCCAGCTGGACCATGGAGACTGTGATGGTCACACGCGGTGCTCAGGGGGCAGCAATAACTGGTGCCCTGCCTGCACAGCTTGGTCAGTGGGGTGGGATTCAGCTCTGACCCTGGGGCGTCCATCTGAGGTGGTATCCAGGCTCCTTCACAGGCTGTGGAAGCAGGGGAGGGGTGGCAGCTCTTACACCTAAGCTCCTGCTGCTGCCTGAGGTGCCCTCACAGGTACTGCCTGGCCTCTGCCCCAGGGTCTGGAGGCCATCCTATCTCCTAGACTTGCACAGACATCCCGGGCACTCTGGGCCATCTCATCTGGCACAATGGGGGGTCTCAGCACTGTCTTTTGGTGCCTGAATCCTGCTCTGTATCAATGTAATCAAGAGTCTGGAAGGTGATCAAGGCTGCCCTGACAGAACACCTCCATGTGCTTGGCCATATCCCACCCTGGGCTCCTGCAGCCATGTTCATGTGGTCACCAGGGCTACACCCTGACCGTGGCAGGTGCTGCACAGCTTTGGGGTGCATGAGGGACCAGGCCAGCAAGACATCTATGTCAGAAGGTGGAGACAGGTGGGACAGCCCCCAGGAAACCTAAAACGACATTAACCAGTACATGGGACACGGGACACGGGAGTCCAGACCCCTGTCCTTGCAGTGCAGGGCCCCAAAGCTGTGTGTGTAGCGCTCCAAGATGTGTCCCTGCATTGGAACCTGGGCTCCCTGGGATGCTCCTAGCAGCGTGGGATCCTTGGGGTGCCTTCACAGCTGATGCTTCAGGGCTGTAGGACTTTGCTGACCCACCCTGTCCTTGCTCCCCACTGCAGACCACCAGCTTATCAGCCTGGAAATGTCTTGCTCATTTTGGGGCCTTGATGAGCTCCGTGAGGGACATGTTCCCCCAGAAAACAGCTCTCTGGGGTGAATGTCAGCAGGAACCCAGAGAGGTTGCCGAGAACAACCTCCCCCGTCCTGTGAAGGAAATAAGTTCCCGCCAGGAGTCTCAGCCTCAGATTCCCAATTCACAGAGAAAGGGTCTGTTTCCATCCCTACCATGGGGAACACGTGTGTGCAAACACTAAGTATTGACCCAGCATGCTAAGAACATGGAGGGGGCTGCACTGCTCCAGCTTTAGTGGACTGGCCTTGCCTTGGCAAGGGGGTGTCCTTGGGCAGGGACAGCAGGCACTGATCCTGCACTACCCTGTACAGGTGACTCACTTCTACCTGCTCCTTGCCTGAGACAAGACACGGAGGGTCAGCCTGGTGTGGAGGGTGCAAGAGGCACGGAAAGATACAGATGCTGCCAACACCACAGTCCTACTCCTAGGTGACTCCCCACATGTCCCCCATGGGTTTGGTCAGTGATAGGTGGCCAGTGACCACCATTGCCCTTGGGGGCCCCTCATTCCCAGTGTGACCCCGAGCCCATGCTCTACCATCTCGCTCTGCTCCAGCCCCTCCCAAGGTCCAGTGCCAGCAGCAAAATCCACCCTGCCCCAGACCTGCCCTCAGAGCCACCAAAGACTGGAGTGTGGCAAGTCCTTCATCATGCACGTGCTGGTGGTATGAGGTAAAAGGGATCAGTTGGAGGGACTGTGCCCCGTCTGCACCCCAAACTGCATGGCTACAGGAGGTGCTGAGAAGGGCAATGAACACTCATTGATTTTTGGGGGGGTCTTCTGTGGTTGAGAGGGTGTGGTTGACAAGCAGTTGGGCACCACCATCTCCAGCTGCAGCTGGAAGTGCCCCAGCCCTTCTCCAGGAGGGCAGGCATGGGCCTAACCCTGCTGCAGGTTCCAGCTTTCCTCTAAGCACCAAAGCGTTGGTGCCTGCCTTAAACTCCAACACTGCAGGTTGAGGCCCATAGCTCTGCTGGGGCGAAGGTTGCGAATGTCCCGGAGACCCGAATTGCCCCACATTGCTCCCAGGCTGGTCCAAGGTATGCCACAGCTGCCTCCTCATCCTCACGGGGATGACCCAAGGAACCTGCAAGCACCCTAGTGCTGCTGTCCCCCAGTGTGGCTGCATCCCAAGTGTGGCTGCAGTGTGGTGGGACCATCCCGGGAAGGTCTACCTGCAGCAGCAGGTGGGACAGGAGTCCTGGGAGTCCCTCTGATGGACTGGTGAGGGAGAAAGGTCCCTGCTTAGCAATGCAGGAATGCAGGTCAGGCTGAATGCAGCGGAGGCGGGTCTGATCTGGTGCCCCACTAAGCCCCCATTCTTTCCCAGCCGGTGCATCTTGTATTCAGGCTGCCTGCTCCTAAGCAGAGCGTCTTTAATCCTTCCCTTGTCTCCTCCATTCCCTTTCAGGCCTTTGGCCAATGGGAAGGGGATGAGCAGCTCTCTCCAGGAAGGAAATTAAAAGCGGGGAGGAGAGTAGGGAGGAGAAGAGCGCGGGGAGGGGGAGTTGGAAGGGGAGACAATCCTGGAATGGAGATGCCAGTCATTGGGGTCTCAATAGCCCCATTCACCCTGCCCAGCCACACAGAAAATCAGGGTCACCAGGATCCATGCCCTGCCTGGAGACAACTGTTGCTTTATTCTTTTTAATTGCTGGAAAATGCAGAAAAGTTCACTTGTGTGTGTGGCTGGCTCCGGTGGGGGCTGTGCCGGGGGGCACGAGCGGCAGAGGGGCGGGAGGGACGGGGTGAGGCCGACACACAACGAGAAGGGACACAAAAAGCAGCCGCATGTGAGGGTGGAGGCTGCGACCCTGCACGGCGGAGGAGCCATCTGTACAGCTAGGCAGCCGGAGCAGCGGGTGGCTCGGGGACAGGGAGCTGTGCTGGGATGGGGACATGGTGGCTTTGTCCGCCAGGCGTGCATGGGAGGGGTCCATGGGTTTTGGGGTGGAGGGGGCAGCCCCATGGCCAGCAGCCAGGCAGAGGAAAGATGTGTGCAGACAGACAGGTGTGGGCGGGTGAGCAAGTGTCCCCACTTCTCTGGGCACAGAGATGCCTGGGTTGATGCTTCTGGCTGGAGACACAGGGACCGAGCAGCTCAAAGCATATGCACCCGCATAGGGGCTCTCAGTGGCACATTGTCACCCTGACCCAAAGGTGTTGACACACCTCCCAGATGGCCATGCCACCTCCACCCTGATACTGTTCCAAGTGCCGCCCCAGTCAGGTGGACGATTCCACCCAAGGTGGAGCTCCCGTCCCTCTGCACCCATGCAGCCAGCCCCAGGGATGTCCTGGAGGGCACGTGTGCAGCCTCGGGGCTCTGCCTTGCTCTACCATCCAGCCCATTTGCTGGTCCATGTGAGCAAGCAGCAGACTTGAGACATAAGCCACCATGGATCATATGTATGCATCAGCAGCCCAGAAGGTCTGCAGCAGCCATCCAGCTCAGATGGATGGTGGGTGCCAGGGGCCACCCCAGGAGCAGGACATGAGTGCCTGAGCCACAGATGGAGCCAGCCCCAGCCTGTCTCCATCAGGAGCAATCTGGGACATGTCTCTGCCCGTCATCCCCTAGGCCTCTGTGAGTCTGGGGCATAAATCGCCTGTCACAGTCCTCATACTTGGCTTGCACTTCCCCCCCCAGTCCAGCCTTTGCCCCCTTTGCTCTGCCCTGCTGAACACTCAACTTCTCCTCCTGAAGTGCATCAAAGGTGTGCTGGCCATGCTGGTGGTCCTGCCTGCTCTCATCCTGCAGCTCATCCTCAGCCCACGAGTGTTCCCAAGCACTCTGTGACCCACGGGGCACAAGGCAGCAGCCTCTGAGGTTTCTGCAATACCATGGCCTTTGCCCCTTACAAGTCCTCACCTCACACACCCTGTACCACCATCCCTTCCTACCCTCTTGGCTGCCATGGGGCTGGCAAGCCCAGTGCAAGGAGATGCAGACAGCACCTGGCATACTAGCCAGCCTCTGAACCAGGGGAGATGCCTGCTGAGCATGGCCCAACTCTACAGCAGGTCTCCTGACCAGTCCCACAAGTCCTGTGCTGTGTTCACCCTCGGTATGAGGCCCAGAGACTCCCCTCTGCCAAAACTGGAAGGACGGACCTTAAGCTCAGGGTAGGAGCAGAGCCCCCAAGCTAAGGAGCAGCCAGCAGGCAGGGAGGAGGAGGAGGAGGAGGAGAAGATAAAGAGGAAGAGGAGATGCAGGTTTGTGGAGCGCAGAAAGGAAACCCACTGCAGAGCATGAGCATCCCATGCTGCTCCGGGCAGTGGGACACACTACCCCTCGTAACCCAGCCCATGAACTGCAGCCACAGCCCCCTTCCTGGCAGATGTTATCTTAAAGGCATAACTGCATCTATTTTAAACCCATAACTTGACCAGCCCTGATCAAATGCAAACAGAAACCTTCCTCAGGCCACAGCCTGGGCAGACTCAGATGGGAGTGTAACCACAGCTGGGGGACAAAAAGGTGTTTGGGAGACAAATGTGGCCCTGGGTGTTCAGAGCATTTGGAGAAGGATACGAAGCAGAAGTGGAGGCTGATGAGCCCAACGCTGCCAGATGGCTGGCCTGGGAGCCAGGGCAGAATAGCAAATGCTTTCACACCAATGCTGGGAGCATAAGGGGAAATGGAACACTTGGCAGCATGCAATGGCACCATGCACCAGGACAAAGAGGGTAACCACCGAGGTACAGCGATGCCCTGGCTACCAGCTTCGTAGGAGTGAGAGAGGATGGGTATGGTTAGGAGGGGGATTGTGTAGAATGAAGTAGTGTAGTGCGCAATGAAGTAGTGTAGTGAAAAAGTGCGCAAAGAAATCTTTGCAGGTGAAAATCCCAGGTTCTAATAATGAAAATGTAACATTCAGACTGCACGTGATAAGAACAGTAAGTAATCTAGAAATATTAAGAGAATGTGCAAACTCAGACGGTGGAGGTGGGAGATTGCTCCCCCCCCCGATACAGACTGGCGTCATCAAGACAAGATGTAGAGATACAATTTGTGGGTGCAGCAAATGAAGCCTCTCGGAGCAGAGATCTATAACCCACAAGCAAAGATGCTCTTCTGGGCTGGATCTTGAGTGCTTGGAACTGGGCTGAAAAGGTACTGGGGGAACCGCTCCATACTAAAAATCACCGCACTACTGGGTCTAACAGTGCAGTGGGACAGAGAAGGCCAAGTATATCCCGTAACAAGTTCAGGAAAGGGAAATATGTAGAAATGGGACACACTATCCCAAAAAAAACCTCCCAGACCCTAAGATCCTAAATATAGCCTGGAGGGTGTTAAAAGGGGTGTGAAAAGCTTGGGTAAAATGTGTGCCACAATTCAAAAAGAAAATCAAGTGGTTCAATAGTCCCCTTCCTGGTTTGACGGGACAGTTAAACGGAGGTACTATGGAAAATGCTTATGTTTCAGAAACAGAAATCTTGTCTAGGAGAGAACAGGAAAGCCCAGAAAACGTGCCAGGTCTGCTGGAAACAGGAGACTAAAAAGCTAAAAATGGATATGCAGAGGACCCTGAAGAAGATGCTACAGTTTGTTGAAGAACATGCCCTTAAACTATCAAAGGTGGAAAGCCAGCTACAGGGATGTCCAGAGGGTAATGGGACCTTCAGGATGATGAGGCCCCACGAAGAAGCTCAGTGTTTTCCCCTGCTGACCAACAGTGGTGGGGAGATCCCCAGGCCTGCCACACGTGCTGCAGCAGGTTGCTCAGAGGAGCCAGACCAATCTGAAGTAAATCTAGAGGAAGCCCCAGACTGATGGGACAAGCTGACCATCAGCGTGTCCCGAGGACAGATGGTGTTTGCTCTTGTCTGGGAAGAACTTACATGTGAAAGCACAGAGGTGCTGGCTGCAGTGTGGTACCTCTCCTTATAAGCAGGCAGTGGGCTGGTGGAAATTGAAACTTTCAGCTATGGAACTGGGGTGCTGGGAGCTAAAAAAAAGGAGATTCTCATTGCTGTAGCAGTGGTGAGACAGCAGAGCCTGTATGGAAGGGTGGGATTGCTGAGCATGGGGAGAGCTGGGGAGAAGCCGCCAGGGCTCCTGCAAAGGGGTGACCCTATGTCAAATACAGAAGATCCAGAGCACATCATTTGTCTGGATCGTCAGAAAGCTTCTGATGAGGCACCATGCCAAAGGTTATTAAGGAAACAAATTTTCTGTGGGAGCAGAAGAAAGGCTCTTCCATGAACTGACAGGTGGTTGAAGGATCAGAAGCAACGTATAGGGCTGCACGGTCACTCTTTAGGATGGAGGACAGTGAGCAGTAGGGTCCCTGAGTGACCAGCCCTTGGACCAGTTTTATGTTGGACGTCTTCATCCATCCCCATGAGAAGGGAGTCAACAGGGAAATCTTCAAGTTCATGGATGACACTGAGCTTTTCAGGATGGCCAAAGGCTGTGTTGATGGCAAGGGTTTTCAGAAGGACCTCACAAAGCCGAGGGGCATAGAGGTAGGAGGAGAGCTTTGGTGTAGAGTAGTGAAGGTGATGCTTCAAGGGAGAAGTGATCAGAGTGGGGCATTGTCATGGAGCTCAGGACAGGTGGTTAAACTCAGGAGAGCTGGGAGCCGTCACTGAGCTGGTAATTTCAGAGAACGATTAATGGGTAGCAGCAGCCAAAAAAAAATCATCAAAATGTTGTATGATTGAGAAGCATGTTGGGATCAAGATGGAAAGTGTTTTGACACTGTACAAAACCTTGGTGAGCCCTCATCTTGAGTGCTGTGTGCTTAAGCTCCAGTTTCCATAGCTCAAGAAGGAGATCGGAGATATAGGAGTTGACTTTCTCTAGACCCATTGTATGAGAGGGGACGGGAAAGGCTGAGACTCCCCTATCTGGAAAGGGGAAGGACAAGGGCAGATATGACTGAGGCCTGCAAAATCATGAAGGTGGTGGACAAGCCAAGTATGAAACTGCAGCAGTCCTTGGAGTAAGGAGCACTAGCAGGTGATGAGTTTAAAACAGAAAAGGTAAAACTTCTTCACATGGCAGGGTTTGAACTTCTAGAGCTTGCTGCTGCAGGAGGGGAAGGAGCCAGACAACACTGGCAGGTTCAGAAAGGGACTGGATGAGCTCATGGACAACAGGTCCATAAAGAGACGCTGAAGGGACTAGGCAGGAGTGTCTCCTCTAACCCATAATACAGCTGGTGGGGAGTGGGAGAGGAGGGGAGTCAGACCTGCACAAATAAATAGCACCTTCTTTATCTGCTGTTGGACACTGAGTCCTGGTGGCCCTCACCTCTGCAGGGGTCTGCCTGATGTGCCACCAGCCACCAGGTCAAGGCATGGGGCCTTGGGGCACTGCTCGCAGTTCCTGGTGTTACCACAGGCTCTGCCGTGCCTCCTGCCCTCACGCCAGCCCCACCGTGCCCCCACAGTGACGCCTGGCCCCGCAGGGCTGCTGGGGGCCTCTCAGCACTGGTGGGGCCAGGGGAATTTGGCCTGTGGGAATTTTCTGGTGGTTTCTCCCCACATTTCTTTTCTGTCCCAACTGGTCTGGAACCAAAGTGTTTTCTAAACTTCCTGCAAATTGGCAGCTCCTTGTGCCCTGCAGCTCCCGCAGGACTGCTGCTGCCCCATCTCCCTGCCGGAGCCATCCACAGGAACGTCCCTCCCCAGGAACCCAGAGCTGCCTGTCCCAGCTGCTGATCCCTGGGGTTGCCAGGCAAGGGACCCCAGCAGCCCCACTCCCTAGAGAGCCATACCCTGCAGAGTCTCCATCGCAGCCCTGTGCTCTGGCAGCATGGGGCATTTCTCCATCCCTGTCCCTGCCAAAGCAGCCATTAAGTGATCCTGGCACGAATGCAGCTGCCACCTCAGGGATGGGGATGGGGACAGTGGGCATGTTTTTGGAAGTGAACAAGGGGATGGGGCTGTGTACCATTTTCCCCGGCCTTTCTCAGGACAGGCAACATGCATGAGCTGAGTTTTGCAGCCAGTACAGCTGCTCCCCAGCTTTTCCAGCAAAGATGGTGCCCACAGGCCCATGGTCACAGTCACACACGGTGTTAGTGTGCACAGAAGAGGGGAGGACTGGGCCGAATGAGCCCCAGGCCTGCAGCTTCCCCAGCTGCTGTCCTTTGGAAGGGAACAGCTCCCTCCGCTCCCCGGGCGCACCAGCAGCAGGACAGGAGCCAAGCAGCAGCAGCAAGGAGGACAACCGGTGCGAGGGTCGTGCATCCTCCTCCCTCCCTTGCCAGGTCCCAGCATGGGGCACACGTGCTCCAAGTGTGGTCCCCAAAGAGGCTATTTAGGAGCGTGTCCTGCATTGTTCACACCTGGGTCCGTCGCTGTTTGGGCACGTTTGTCCCGAGGGGCATTTCTGTGCACGAATGCCATGGGAAGGCCCGGTCCCCGCACGGGCGGTGCGTGGGCAGCCAGCCCTCCCGCACTGACCGTTGCCCGCCAAGCGCCCCAGGACAGCAGGGGCTCCGGCCCCGCTGTGAGCGGTCAACGGCCGTCCCTCCTTTGCAACGCTCCCGGGACCTGTCCCCGCTGCCCGTCGCCGCCCCGGGGGCGTAGCGCGGTCCCCCCGCCCGCCGAGGGCTGCAGCCCGGCGGGGGCCGGGAGCCGGGCCGGGGGGCGGGTGCGGGGCCGGGCTGTCATTCCTTACCGCCGGCTGCCACCTAGCGCTGGAGGGGCCGGGGGCGCCGGGGGCAGCGGCGGCCCCTGCGCGGGGAGCGTCCCCCGGGCCAGCCTCGGCTCATTGCGCCCCCAGCTCGGGGGGCTGGAGCCCAGGGCTGCTTCTGGACCGAGGTGGGCTCCTCCAGAGCGTGAGAGAAGCACTGGGCAGGTTGATGAGGTGGGATCATTAGAGATGCCTCTGCCCCACATCTAAAGGTCTCCCTTGCTCCCGAGGACACTCCAGGTGTGCCACAAGGACGTGCGTGATGAGTTGCTCAGGCTGTCCCAGCCCAGACCATTGCCACCCGGGCAGCCCGTGGAGGCCGGGCAGCACATCCATCAGTCCCATGCAAAGGGCCCATGGGTGGCCCGCGGTGCAGAGGAGGGGTGAAAGTCTGGCCAGCTCCTGCAAGCACATCTCCAACTCTGGCCCTTCTCTGTAAATACTGAGCTGGGGGCTGGCCCAGAGAGGTGCTCCTGCCCTTTGCTCTGTTTGCTGTTTCCCTTGGGCTGTTTGGTTTCAGTTAATCATCCTGCAAAGACAAACAGACGGCATGCCCCATACCTCCCACGCCTGCCGGGCCTGGGATCCCTCAGCCGTGGGGTGGGTGACACCCAGCCGGCTCCTGGGTATTGGCCACTGGCTTAGGACCCCATGGAAGGGGGTCCAGAAGGGGGGCAGGCATCCCAGGGTCTGCTCCCTATGGACACTGGTCAGAGTTACAGTGTGGGGGTGAGCACTGGGGACCCCCTCAGTCCTCTCCTCTCTGTAGGGTCAGGGTGGTCTGCCAGGGCAGGGGGCACCATCAGGGTTCTTTGCAGGACACCAGGGCAGGAATATGAGTCCCAAAGTAGAATAAAGTTGTCAGGCAGGTCCTGTCCCCACGTCTGGGCTAAGCAGTGGTGCAGGAACAGGCACGGGTGAGGAGCTCAGCCCAGCATGGCAGCAGGATTCTCGTCTACCGTCCTGCCCCCCACACCAGCTCTCTGCAAATCCCCACCACTGCCAAGGGCAGCGCTGACCCCCGGGGCCACATGGCTGGGGCGGTGCAGGGCCATCAGCCGCCCCATGCCCCCCCGGCAGGCCCCCCCAGCCAGGCTGGCCGGCCCCGCTGGCTGTGGTCTGAAGGTCACACTGCTGCGCAGTGGGGACAGCACAGAGTCCGGGATCCTGCAGGTGTGCTGGGGCTCAGCAGCACTCTGAAGCTACCAGCCACCATGTTTTGGGGTCTTCTTTCCCTCCTCCTCTTTACCGTGGCCAGTGGGACGCCTGTCAGGGACCAGGATGAGGATATCCAAGTGCAGGAGAATTTTGAGTCTGAGCAGGTAATGGCGGCTTGTGGTCCCTTAATTCTGGGGGCAGAAGGGATGGCCGAAACCTTTATTTAATTTTCCTCCAGAAAGGAGGGAGATGTTACCTATGCCCACGTCAGGCTGTGTGGGACAGGCATTGGCAGTGTGGCCCTCCCAGGATGCTGGTCAGAGAGTGCCCCCCAGACTCACCCCAGCAGGCACCTCAGCAGGGTGGCTGGAGCCCAAATGGCCAGGGCAGATGAAGCCCGTGAGACGTCTGTTGATCTGAGACCTTATTGCTCTCTACAACCTCCTGAAAGGAGGTTGTAGTGAGGTGGGGGTTGGTCTCTTCTCCCAAATCACTGGTGATAGGACAAGAGGAAATGGCCTCAAGCTACTTCAGGGGAAATTTAGATTGGATATTAGGAAAAATTACTGAAAGAGCGGTCAGGCATTGGAACAGTCTGCCCAGAGCGGTGGTGGAGTCACCATCCCTGGAGGTGTTAAAAAAATGTGTAGGCATAGTGTTTGGGGACATGGTTTAGGAGGTACAGTGTTGTCGGGTTGAAGGTTGGACTTGATTATACTAGAGGTCTTTTCCAAGTGTAATAATTCTATGATTCTATGATCTGCCCAGCCCAAGAGGTGTGGGCAGAGCCCGCAGGCAGCCCCAGTGTGCAGGAGTCGTGTGGGATGTAGAGTGCAGATCTGCAGCCAGCCCCATCCCCTGCCAGGATCTGCACAGCCCCACACATGTGCCTAGGTCTAGGCTTTCTTGGGACACATGGTGGGATGCCAGCCTGATGCCTCCAGCCCTGCCTGGTGGTCTGGGGACTCAGGAAAATCCTGCTCGGTGCTGATCCACTTCCCAAATCCTGCAGCAGCTCTGGCGCTGGTGCCCTGCACCATAGGGGGTGCACCATGAAACGCCCCGTTGCTCTCTTGGCCTTGAATATTTCAGCTCTGCAGAAAACCAGGAGATGCCCCACCTCGGTGGAGAGGGCTCATGGTGGAGATGTCCCTTTCTTCTCCCGGCAGATGTACGGGAAGTGGTATGACATCGCCATTGGCACAACCTGCAAATGGATGAAGAACTACAAGGAGAAATTCAGCATGGGCACGCTGGTGCTGGGCCCTGGCCCCAGCACCGACCAGATCAGCACTGCCAGCACCAGGCTGCGGTATGGGGTGCTGATGTGGGTGCTGCGTCTCCCAGGGGCTGGGACAAGACATGGGGGTTGCTTGCTCTGGCTGACATCAGAGCCCTGAGGAGGGGATGGACTGGGTTCACATACCCAATGCCTTGGGCAGGGGGATTTCAGGGGTCCCGTGCCATGGCCTTTGTGCCCCAGACAAGATTTTTGTGCAATAACCAGCAAAAACAAGCAGTTGATTGTCTTCCTCCTCCCTCCAGGCAAGGTGACTGCACTCTCATCTCTGGAGAGTACCAGAAAACCAGCACACCCGGAAAATACACCTACTATAACCCCAGTAAGTTGGACACACTGCCCACCTGCTTGGCCCCAAGAGCTACAGCGTGGCTGGGCAATGAATGGGACACAGCACCGGGCAGATCTGGCTGGGAAAGGGTTCAAGAGAGCAGGGCCTAGAAGCCGCTCCAGAGTTTGGGCCATTTCCAGCCAAAGTACGGAGTGAAGTTGGGGAAAGGGGCTGTTTCAGTACTGTCCCTGCATAGGCATGGGACTATGAGATGTTCAGCCAGATCCCTCTGTCCCCATGGTCCCAAGCTCACGGAAGCTCCCACCAGCCACCCTTCAGGAGCACTGGTTTTATGTCAGTTGTCTGCCACCCTTGGTTTCCAATTCCCTCGACTAAGAAGAGGCTGGTGAGCCTAAATCCAGGGTTGTATCAGAGTCTGCTTCCCAAAAATCAACTATTTTCTTGAATCAGCTGCCTGATTTCAGCCCTCAGCTCTGGGGCTGTCTTACACTGCCCCATTTCTCCCTGAGGGGCAGAAATGATGTCCCCTGTGTCTCTGTCTCACCCAGAATGGGATGTGTCTATCCAGTCCTACGTACTCCGCACCAACTACGAAGAATACGCTGTCATTCTGTTGAAGAAGAAAAGTAGTTTTGGCCCAAGCACCACCCTGAAGCTGTACGGTATGTCTGGCTACAGCTCTTAGGGGCAAACAGGCTCTGAGGTGGGCCCATGCAGCTCAGAAACACCATCCAAGGGTCTCTTTGCCTTGAGGGACCTGACCATGGCTTTGGAAGTGGTGCCTTGAACCAGCTCGTCTTTGGCACCGCAGAGGCTGAATCTTAAGGCTCAGCTTAGAGCCACATCACACAATGAACATCCAAACCAGTCTGTTGTTTGGGATGAAGGTGGCAATATCTGCTTGGAAGAAACCCAGGCCCTGAAGTGGTGGGAGATGCTGTCTTTCATGATCGAGAGACATTAAAACCACTTTGTCCAAGGCCTTGGTCAAGGCTGGTCAAGAATAATGGAGGAGAGGTTGGGTAGGACCAGGAGGCTGGTACTGGGCCTGCCTGCAGCTGCCTGAGCTCTGTGGGTTGGTGAGTGTTTGGTGGGCTGCATGCAGACCTCCTCCCACACCAACCCCGCTCACAGCCTGTTCCCTTGCCTAGGGAGGAGCCCAGAACTGCGGCAGGATCTCATTGAGTCTTTCCAGCAGCTGGCTCTGGAGATGGGCATCCCCGCAGACTCCATCTTCATCCTGGCCAACAGAGGTAACCTAGCACGAGGAAGCACCTCTCCCACTGCCTGTCCCCTCAGCATGTCAGTGCACTGGGGCTGATTAGTGTGTGAGGATGGCAAGATGGGCGGATGGTCAGGGTGGAGGGAGGAGAGGTGAAGGCTTTGGTAGGATGGGTCGGGAAGGAGACAAGCCATGTATCAGCCAAGCTTCCGTCATCTTCCAGTCGGTGGGGTCCTTGCTGGGATGTCAGATCAATGCACCCCACAACGCTGTGCTGGGACAAGGGTGCAGGGGCACTCATGACTGCGCCCCATGGCTGGGTGCTCCCAGGACCTGAAGAGCTCCCAGCTCTGCCTAGGGCCAGAAAGTGCTAGCATGATGCAGGTGAGTGTGAGGATGGTAGGGTGATGCTCCTGCGAGTGGAAGGTGGAAAGCAGCAAGAGGGGAAGAATGCTGGGGTAAAACTGGGAGGGCATCCCCTCCCCCAGGGTCCTGTGTGTGCATGGTACAGGACCACGGTGAGATGAGTTTGTCAGGACACCATCCCTCTCACACGCTGCTGATCTTCTCCTCTGTCATCTGGGCCAGGTGAATGCATCCCCCAGGAGACTGCAACTCCCCCCGAGGTGAGTGGTCCATCCAGGACCTCCTGAGATGGATCAAGGCTGGGACATCCCCTCCAAGCCAAACCTACTGGAGACCTGGTGTCCAGTGTCCAGGGTCCAGGCTCCGTGGGCAGGATATGTTGTTTGGGCAGCAGCTCCACTGACTGCCCTGGGACATGCTCTTTCATCTCCACTGAGGGGCTTTGCCTGTGAGAACGAGGGCACAGACAGGCGCAGTCTGCAGGGTGAGGGCCCCAGGGACCAGGTGGGCACCGGGGCTTGTTTCCCAGTGGAAGACAACAGCCCTTTCCTACTCTGATTTTTTCATGGGGTGAAAGTTGTTGCATGTGGAGTCTGGTGTCTCCTTGCTCCTTGCCTGGCTGTGGGTGCCTCAGCCAGGCTATGGGCTCCCCCTCCAGGGATGGAGAGGCAGCTCAGTGCCTCACTGATCCTTTGGCTACAGTTACCCAGCACCTCCTGATCTTGCACAGGTGAGTTTAGAAGTATTTTCAGGAGGGAATGGGACTTTCGTAGGAGAAAGCCCAGTTGACTTGAGAGCAGGTAACACATCTGGAGGACACACCATCCTGCGTCAGTGAGAGGAGACACATGTCCCCAGCCCAGCACAGGGTATGACTGGGACACTTTGGGTGTCTTTATCCAAAATATACAACCCTGCCATCCAGCTGGGAGGAGCACAGGGCTGGGAAGTCCGTGAGATGTGGAGGGACCATGGCCTCTTGACCCAAGATCGATGACTGGACATGTGCTGGGAGCACTGAAGAGGGTTGGAACCTGCATGGCCTGCAGCACACAGCAGAGCAGCCCCTAACATAGCCCATCCTGGGGGCATCGGGGGTCTGGAGGTGATGGGGTGGGTGGCAGATCCCACAGGGAGGGGCTGACAGCAGCTCTGTGCTTCCTTCCCTGTGCAGAGGGTGCGGAGAGCAGTCCTGCCTGCTGAGGAGGGCTCAGCCGCAGGACCCCTGCTCCCTTACGTCGGCAATAAGGAAGGTACGTCCTAGGGCAGGGGGGCTGCACTGGGCATCGCTCTGCCCTGCAACCCTGTTCGCCTGTGAGAGCCCATGATGTGCTCATCCACAGACTCATGCCGGCTGAGCCAGGACCCTGGGCCCTGCAGCGGGATGCTCTCCCGCTTCTTCTACAACTCCTCCTCCATGGCCTGTGAAACCTTCCTCTATGGTGGCTGTCTGGGCAACGGCAACAACTTCTACTCAGAGAAGGAGTGCCTGCAGGCGTGCCGGACGGAGGGTGAGCAGGGCAACCAGGAGACATCCCAGTGGGGCAAGGGCATGGGAGGTGCCTTTGCTGAGGCATCAGAGGGGATCTGAGAGTGACCTCAAACCCCACGTGTCCAGCATCCATGTGGGAGGTGGGGGGGGGGGGGGCCTGAACCTCCTGCCCTGAGAGCAGCCCCCTGTCCCCACAGCTGCCTGCAGGTTGCCCATCGTCCAGGGTCCCTGCCAGAAGCCGGTGATGCGCTGGGCCTTCGACGCAGCTCAAGGCAAGTGCGTCACGTTCAGCTATGGAGGCTGCAAGGGCAATGGGAACCAGTTCTACTCAGAGAAGGAGTGCAAGGAGTACTGCGGGGCTCCTCTGCTGGCAGGTACCCCCACCCTGCCCACACTCTGCCCACACCACACTGCACTGTGCCAGGGGAGCTGGGGCAGTAGCCTGCACCTGGGGTTGGGACAGGGCAGTCCTGGATCTGGGGTGGGTCTTGGGATGGGTCTGTCCTGGATCTGGATGGGTTCAGGATGGGTCTATCCTGAGTCTGGGATAAGCCCGGGATGGGTTTTTCATTGGTCCAGGATGCATCTGGGGTGAGTCTGGGATGGTTTTGTGCTGTGCCTGGGAAGAGCCTGTCCTGGGTCAGGGACTCTGATGGACTGAGGAACATCATCATTAATCTACAGACAGTATTGCACAGCAGGGTACAAATAGGCTGCAGACATACTGAGGCTGTGACTGAACTTCAAAACAGTCTCCGTACAAGGGGGAATGGCCCCAAGCAGGCTGGGGTGCAGTGGGGAGCAGTGGAGGCGACAGCCTCCAGGCAGGGGATGCCAGTGAGGGAAGAGGGGCTGAAAGATTTGGGAGGGTGTAGGGACCCTGACACCAAATAAGGACCAAACCGGGGTCCCCGCCAGGGGTGTACTCTCCACGCGATGCCTGCTAGACCCTCCAGCTCTAGTCAGCACAGGGGTTTCCATACTGAACCTCCTTGGGAAACACAACGGGCACTGCTCAGCCCTCGGGTGAACGGAAAACAGGTTTTCAGGAGCATGGCAGGGGAAGTCTTCCCGCAGAGAGGGGTGAGCTCAGGGGTCTTCAACCACAGCCAACCCTGAAAGAGCCTGCTCCCAGTGGGGCAGCAGCTAGGGGCTTACTGTGTCCCCACAGATGGGAGATGGGGCCAGAGTAACTTGTCTTAGGGCAAAGTCCATCTTTTATTATCCCTATCACCAATATAAAGTGCAGTAATGCCACCATGGTGGGTGGTGGGACACAAAGTGACATTGCAGGACAGCACGGGGGTGCATGGAGGATCTAGACTGCTTGCCCCATCACTGACAGCAGGGACAAAGTGGGAAGCAGCAACCACAGCTGTCTGTCTGTGGGGCGCGGAGGGGGTCTGTAGGTCTGCCCATCACCCTGTGCATGTCTCCGCTTGCAGAGGACGAGGAGTTTCTGCATCTGTCAAACTGACACCGGTGGAGGATGAGCTGCCAGCACCCAGCACTGGGGCTCCACAGGAGGGTGCCAGGAGCTGCTGGCAGCACAGGAGGTGCCTCCAGCAGTAAATGTCTCTAATGTAACCAATGAGTCCAGTGTTCATCCTCAAGCTGGTGGGGAGCAGGGTGGGGAGTCAGGGAGAGGCAGGGGATCACTGGCCTCCCCAGTAGGATGTCCCCCACTCTGCGGGGCTGCTGGGTGCTCCCCATGGAGTCTCTCACCCTTCCTCATCCCTCTGCCCACATGGTGCTGGGTGGCCCACCAGGGCACCAAGGGTGTCAGGGCGTCCCGCTGGGTGGGGTTCGGCCCCCCATTTCCCAGGGGATGGTGATGGGCAGCTGGGAAGAGATCAGCAAGGTGGGGAACAGGTGCCTGCTCCTCCCTAAAGATGAACAATTGCTGCTGCATGGCAGTCATGGTGGGACTGGGAAGGCACAGTCATAGGCCAGGATAGGGATCATGGGTGGGTTACATGGGGTTTACAGCAAGGCATATTGGGTGTCAGAGGGGACCCTGAGGGGTCACAGGAAGGAATTATGGGGCTATGAGGGTCACAGGGGACAACTGGGGTTGTCACAGGAGGGGATTACAAGGTTTATGGAGATTACAGGAGGCTATAGGGGTCCCAGGAGGGGGTTAGAAATGTCGGGGGGGGGGGGGGGGGGGCGTCCCAGGGATGCTGGGGTGGCCCCAGGAGGGGATTATAGTAGTTATGGGGGTCATGGGGCAACTATGGAGGTCCCAGGAGGGGGTTACAGGGTTTCTGGGGGTCGCATGAGGGGGAACTATGAAGCTTAGAGGAGGGGACTGTGAGGGTCTTGGGGGGCTATGAGGGTCCCAGGAGGGGATGACAGGGCTTATGGAGGTCGCATAAGGGGACTGCGGGGGTCTGGCAAGGGTAAGGTTACAGTCGGCCTTGGGGGGGTCAGAGGGGGTCCTGGGGGGTCGCGTCCACGGTGTACCAAGACCCGCTTGTGCCCCGGCCGCCGGCCGCGCTCCGCGCCCTGCTGGCCCCTGCCAGCCGCCGTACCCGGCGCCGCGCGCGCCCCGTTCCCCGGCGGCGAGGCGGAAGAGGCAAGATGGCGGCGGCGGCGGGAGCCCCGTGCAGCCTCCGCTCCCGGCGCCTGGCCCTCAGCGGCGGCGCCCGGCGGGGCTAAGCCGCCGCCCCGGCCCCACGGACCCCTTCCCCCGCGCCGCCCCGACCCCGGGCCATGCCCGGCTAGCGCCCCTTCCCCGTCACACGACGGGGCCCGGGCTGAGCCCCCTCCGCTCCCCTTGTCTCTCTGCCGCGTCGCGCCGGGCCGGGCCGGGCCGGGCCGGACCCGCACACCTCTGCCCTGCCGAGCCCGGGAGGCCCCTCATGGCCGGTCCAGCCCTGCCCCGGTCCTGATTCACCCGCGCCCTCCGAGCCGTGACCTCCCCTATGCCCCCCCCGAGGCCGCCCTGCCCCTGAGCCCCAGAGCGGCAGCCCTTTTCCTGGAGGTGGTGGCGCAGGTGCGGGACCAGAAAAATGTTCTCAGCCCTGAAGAAGCTGGTGGGCTCGGACCAGACTCCGGTCAGAGACAAGAATATCCCCGCGGGGCTGCAGTCAATGAACCAGGCTCTGCAGAGGAGGTTTGCCAAGGGAGTCCAGTATAACAGTGAGTCGGAGCCCTGCCTCGGGGGGTCTGTCGGGGGGCACAGCCAGCCCCGGGTGGGAGGCAAGCCGCATCGGTCCATGCCATCTGATGCCCCAGAGCGTGCCCAGGGACCTCGGTGGGACTGTGAAGTGCATATGCTTTCATTGTGCGTGGTGGTGCTTTTGCCAGTATTTGCCCAAAGCCAAGTTTGCAGTTAAATGTTAGAGCGTGTGGGAGGAGTAAGGGATGGGAAACTTTCATCTTCCTGTGCGGGACTTGGGAACCTGTAGTGCAGCAGTGTCCCCAGTCAGCAGATGTCCTGAACACCTGCCTGCTTTCCACTGACTGTGGCACAAGAGAGGGCTCCTTGTAAATCAATTTTTGTCAGTTAAAGTATCAAGAGAGTAACTCCCCTGAGTGTGTGGGTGACCTTCCCTGCAGCCCAGGATAATGGTATTTGTAATTATGCTCTAGTGGTTATATGATAAGGGTCTATTGAAAAGCTCTGCCCTGGCAGGTTTTAATAAAAGGTAAGTGATGTATGCCTTTATGGGCCTTTGGTACATAATTTGATGCCGACCATCTTTTCTGCAACTGATACATTTGCTGTTTTCTCAGGGAATGTTTTCAGAACTTCTTTTCCTTTCAGTGTTGAGCTTAGGGGTTGCATTTTTCCCTTGAAGCTCAGTAAAGGTTACTTCTAATATAATGTTTCAGGAGGGCATCGCAAGTATGCGGAATACATCCCAAAGTAACAATTGTGAGATGGGGATGGTAGTTATGTCATCCTTGCTGAAAATAGATGGTACCAGAGAGTGTTGCGAGTATCAGCTCATCTGTGTGGATCCAGACAGGCAGTGAAGTCAGATTGCAGAAGGCAGTTGAGAAGGAGACTGATTTGTAAATGTGGCACTGAATAATTTCCGTAAAGGCACACATGCTGGAGGAATAGAGCTTATGTTGGATCTTAATCTGAAACAGAACATGAAGGGAGAGGTTAGCACTTTGGGGTTTGGGGCTTTTTTTTGCTTTGTTTAGTATTATCACTATTGAATGTGCTTTTGAACTCATATGTTTTGAAGCTCTCTGCTTTACTAGGGAGAGCATTGGGTGCCTTTATCCACAGCACATCTGTTAGATATGCCAGTAGTGCTTACTTTAGAAAATTAGTGCCTTAGCAAGCAGTACTGAATGTGAACAGAAGCACAGTGGTGCTGTTAAGACACATGATCTCCAGTGAAAGACGGGGTGAGGATGTGCTGTGGAATTCAGCATTGCATCATTAAACACGTACCTGGAGATCTGCTAGTTAAAAACTATTGATTTGTGCAGAGGCTTTGTGCAGCCCACAGACCAGAACACATCCACGTGCTTCACTAGTCCATGTTTGAGATCAGGTAGCTAATACTAGCTTGTGAATTAAGTACGAGAAAGCAGTTCACTTTTCAGAGAGTGAATGTTTGTGCTGCAGGTAGTACGGATCAGCTGCATCCTGCTGGCACAGCAGTCGGTGGGGACAACTCTGTTACATGTTCACTAACTGCATTGTCAGTGAACCTGCATGGATGTGTACCTGCTTGCCATTAATACAGCAAGGCCAAAAATGCCAATGGCTGAGCTACCAACTGCAGCTTTGCTGCTTTTTGTCTTGTTACTGAAAGCTTCGGGAAGCTCTTTGGTTTGTGCCTTGTTTTATCAGGATTTGTGTTGTAGTTACTGCTTTCTTATCTGGAATAAAACTGCAGCTTTCTGTCACTACCTTAAGGGAAGATTTCCAATCTCCATAGTAACTCTTCCTAGGGTTGCTGTTATATAATATTTGTAGGAGATACAGGCAGGCTTACGAAAGGTCTTCAAAGTACCCTACATAGCCACAGCACTGGGTAGATGGGGAAGGTTCCAGCACAGTGTGGTTACCGTCTAAGTTGAAGGTGGGTTGTGGTGGGCTGTCATTACAAGGGCCGTTGCTCAGGAGGGGCAGAGCTGCAAATCTTATGCATTGCCAATGATCCTTTCCTAGCCAATACGTGACATGAAGCAGGGGGGTGCAAAACGTGTTTTTGTAGCCACCATTAACACACACGAATCTTTAAGACTCTCTGTTCCCCTGGAGTTGCCTGGACCTAAACCAAAACAAGCTGTGATGACTGGTTTTACAAATATGTTTCCTTGCTTGCACAGACCATTACTGATGCTGAACTGAAGCCTGTTTCCTTCCCAGAAATATATTTAGTGTGCTGAGAATGCCTTGAGTTGCTGCTGATAAAGTGGGCAGCAAACGGCTGGGACATGGGCCTTATCACCTTATCACCTGGCTCTTGGTGCCTTGCTGTGTGGCTCAGAACAGGCCGTGCTGTGACAGCCTTCACAGCTGTTAAGTACATTTTGTAACCAGACGGCCCCACCATTTGAGTTGATACTGAAGATTGTGTGGCGTTTTCATGGCACTGAGGATTATAAGCACTGGATAGTATGTTGAACTGAAAAGATTTGTTTTGATGGTGTCTCTCAGTTAAGTTTTCAAAAGGAAGAGTGTTGTAGCATGGGTAGGTTTAGATTTCTAATGAAATTACAAGAGCAAAGGCCAGTATTGGTCCTCAGCAGCAGCTACTTCCTCTGCATGGGACATCCTATTCCAAAACAAAAGCATTTTCATACTGCGTTCCCAGCACACACACTCTTTATTTGCTTTCTTTATCATCTCCATGGACCCTCTGCATTTTACATACTGTGGCCCTAATAACAGTAGAGTTCCCTGACCACTATGGAGGGTACCAAGACAAAAATTATGTGGGACTGTGCCATGTATGTAATGGCTCAGGTGTTTATGGGAGGTCACAGTTCCAAGTATGGGGAAACAATCTTTGTAAAAATTTCCTCTTTTTTTCCTGCTTGGAATAGCCTGAACTTGGACCAGGTCTGCTGCATCACTGTTAGGATGACTGTGCTGGCCCAGGGAGGGTAGCACAGGCCAGAGCGAGTAGGCTCAGTGGAGAGTGAGCAAGGTGGGTCTCGTTCCTTTGGCTGTGGTGCTTGTTTAAAGAAATTACAAGGCAAATTACAGAATGAAGTACCAGCACCAGGCTACTCAAATGTGAAAGTTTCTGTAAGGCAGTGATGGGCAAACAAGGGTGAAATGAATGGTTCTGGCTGGGTTACACTGACAAGAGGATTCCCTGGGAGTTACCCATTGGTGGTTGGTCAGTGACAGGAGCAAAAGACATGGAAGTGTTACAGGTTCAGATCCATCTGTCCCGTTGCCCAGAACATGGTACGCCTTCTGCTCTGCGATTTATTCTTAACACTGCATCCAGTGTGCACCACCTGACAAACCCCACCACTGTGTGTGCCTGGAGCATGGGCTGCCCTCCTGGTGAGCTGCAGGCCTCCCTGGAACAGTCACCAGTGCTGGGATACCAAAGTCAGTAGCTCCAGGAATTCCCCGCAGTCCCTCCCCTTATGCCTTTTCTGCCTAAAATGTGCTTTAAAAGACAAAACTTAATTAATACTGTGTATTCTTTTGGTAATCATTATAGTCCTTACTTCTTTTGTGTTGTTTTAGAGTAGTAGTTCCCAGACTCTGTAGTTTCAAGTATTTTCGTTCAGCACTACTCCCAAAAGGAAGGCTTCCCCTCTTCCTCCTGCCTCCCATCTTATGTTTTCTGCTACTGCTGACCCAGGTGTTTGTGCAACTTGTGGAAAACCTGCTTTGACTGCTGTTTGGCCTGTTCCCACTGGGAAGCGTGCTTGGGGCGTCTGCAGATCAGGTGTGCTTCTTTTGGCAGCAGAACCAGCTTAAAGCGTTGGAATTGCAGCCTTGTAGCCACAGTCCCAAAGACCTTAATGAGGGCAAGGTTATGACCCTCCATATGGGAATTATTAGCAGAGAAGTTCAGGGGTCTTTGCTGCAGGGTCTGAGATCCTTACTTGCTGCACCGTCCTGGGGCAATGTGGGCAGTGGTGGGAGCTCCTGATTTCTAGTTCTGGGTTGGTCTGAGACCTTGCTCTCTGGGCCTGCATCTTCACTGCTCTGCTTCCATTTCCCTATCTGGAAAATGGAGATCCTTCTGTTTTGCCTGATGCAGTGACAATATGAATAAAGTGATTTGTTTAGCTTTTTCCTCACATCTTGATCTCTTCCCCATCCCTACCCTTCTTCCCACAGATAATTCTCCTGTTTTGCTACAAACCTATGGCTGTTTGCAGTAAGTACTGATTTAACTTAAAATCAAAATAAGGCATCAATTGTTATTGTCCCATAGGTGACAGTACTAACCTCACCCATAATTACTGGTCCTCCTCCTGTGTTCAGACACAGCCAGGCCTGCGATGTACCTGCCTGGCTGTGCCCTGAAGCTCACTCAGCTCTTCTGTCTTGCAGATGCCTGTTGCTGAGTACACCTGCCCTAGACAAAGTCCCAAATACAGATCTTGTTTTGCTAAAAATTATTTATGTCGCCTGCCTTCTTCCTGTTCTGTTTTTAAAGACTTTTTCTTTCTTCAGGAAGAGAAGTCAGTGAGAACTCATGCACTATGCAGGAGGAAAGAGATCCTAGCATGGAGTGTGCTGAAGCTGGAAAGGGCCTTTGAACCTGTTCAAACTAAGCATGTGGTGCCACAAGCACCCTCCGTTGATCTAAATGTGAGCTGCTGAGGGGTAGGGGTGATGTCGTTGCCACTCCAGCTGTGCCTCCCGTGTGCTGCTCCTACTGCTCATGCAGCTGGGCACTTGAGCTAGGGAAGAAAACTGTAGAGGAATAATTTTGGGGTTAGTTTTCAGCCAGTTCAGTTCCTTGATCCAGCTCAGTGTGTAGCTGCATAAATAATGCTGTTGGCACTAGGAAGGTCCCAGGGGAGGTAAGATTGCCTTCTGGGGAGGGCTCACAGTCAAGTCACCTGGGAGTGATCCTGAAAGTGCATCTTGAGCAGCCTCACTCTTTAAGGAATGGTCTATTTGTCCCTTAGAACTCACTTTGAAGGTATCTCATGCCATACTTCATGGGGGAGTATAAATTTTAAAATGTCTAAGGTAGGCAGTGAGAGCATTTAGAAACGCTTGGGTTTTAAAGGGGCAAATGGAATATCATTCTGCCTATGCCATGGACTTGCTGCATAGATTAAGAAAAATGAAAGGAATCCTCCATTGATTTTTTCACCATCTGTGAGTAGGAAACAGAATCACACAGAGGGCGACAGGAAATGGTTTGTTGTCTCTGCAGAGGTGCTCTGGGACCTGTAAGTGAAGTGATTTTTGCCCTTATTATCCTTTTGCTCTTTTAATAAGTAACTTTTAAAAAGAATAAACAGCAGTGCCTCTCAGTGTACAACAACAAAAGGATAGTGGAACTGCAGCACAAAATTTCACCAGACAAAACTCTTCCATAGACTTTGCATATGTTGTTTGTTTTACCTTAAGGTTTATCTCTGAAACTTTTTTCCTGAAATGTCAGCAATTACTCCTGAGTCACAGTAGAAGGCAGCCTTCAGACTGAGATTTCCTTGCCCAAATGATGATGCACAACGTAATGTTAATCACCTGAATCTGCCATTAGATGTCTCTGAGTGGCCCATTTTCTAAGGGGTAATAGCTTCTATTCAAAACACAAGCATAAACATTCTGTTCAAGTCAAGCTTCCTTTCCCAATAGCCTTGTGATTGCCACTTAAAACGAGGACGGTATTTAAAAAAAACAATCCTATAATGTAACAGAAAATTTAGAACTTTCTGAAAACATACTGTTTTCAGAAAGAACAAAGTAACGTTAGGGTAGGGGCTGGAAAGTTCATTAATTGCTACAGAAGTTACTTTCCTGGGTTGTGTACAGTTTATGACATTTTGGACACTTCCTTGGGAGGGTTTGAGTGAATTTCTCCACTGACTGACTTTCCTCGCTGCAGATACAAGCACAGGCCTGTGGTGGTAGGTCAGCTGAGTGGTCTCAGCAGCTGGTGGTAGGGGAGCCGGTGTGCCTTTGCCTGAGGCTGCAGGTTCTGAGAATGCCTTTGCCGAGTGTCATCAGTACACCTGCACCTAAAACCAGCTAAGAGATGGCTCTGGTGTTGGAGACTGTCCCTCTGACACACGGAGGACCCACAGAGATTCAGTTTCTCTTGGTTTTATTTCACTGTTATTTAAGTGAGCGTATGTCCCCAAAGCAGCATGCTTGTTTTGGTTCAGTTTAGCTTGTTTCTAATGCAGGAAAGATAGACTGATTTTGATTTAATTTTAATCAAACTGTGACCATCAACAGAGACAGTTTGGTGAATTTATTGGGGGCAATTTAAGATAAACCCCTGTGAATGTAAACTACCTTGCCCCTTGTCCTTGCCAGGGATTGCCTGGCATTGAGACTACCTGGGCTGTGAGCTGTAGCAGCTGAATAGCAATATACAGTCTTGTTCTGCTTCCCCTGAAAAAGGGGATGCTGCCCCAGCACAAGAAATCTGGGGATATCTGAGAGTGACGTCAGCTTAACTCTGTACTGATGTTCACCAGAAGCTGCTTCTCAGCTCTTCCAACACCATCCCAGAAGAACAGTTTCACCAGTGGCAGGGGTCAGAGTCACACACCTTTGGGATGTAGGGAGCAGCACTTCTGAACGCAAGACCCTGCCTGATCGGCTCAGCTGAAGACTGGTCCTTGAGCTTTCAGTGGGCAGCTGGGTCTAGGAAGAGAGTAGGAGGCTGAGGGGACACTATATCGCTCTCTACAACTACCTGAAAGGAGGTTGTAGCGAGGTGGGGGTTGGTCTCTTCTCCCAAGTAACAAGTGATAGGACAAGAAGAAATGGCCTCAAGGTGCCCCACGGGAGGTTTAGACTGGATATTAGGAAAAAATTTTTCATCAAAAGGGTAGTCAAGCATTGGAACAGGCTGCCCAGGGAAGTGGTTGAGTCACCATCCCCATTGGTATTTAAAAGTCATGTAGAGGTGGTGCTTAGGGATATGGTTTAGTGGTGGACTTGGTAGTGCTGGGTTAACAGATGGACTTGACCTTAAATGTCCTTTCCAACCTAAACAATTCTATGATTCTGTTTTCTCAAGGAATGAGAGGTGTTTAAGGAGAAATGGGAATGATAGAGGAGGTAATTGAAGGACGAGCCTGGCAAAAAAGAACAGCAAAGGAATAAGGTATGGCAGAGTGGGAGGAGTAAGGGCTAGGTAGAGGTAGGAAAGGCAGGAGGATGGAAGGAGCAAAGACTTAGCTGGCTGAAGTTGTGCAGATATTGAAGATTCAATCTTGAAGTTAGTTCTTTCTGCTGAGCTAGTGAGTGGCTGAATAAACACTAATTTTAATGACTGAGGCTCATGGTTTTTTAACAAACCGCATCATGCCTATATAATATGGGAGAACTATTTACATCTGAATAATGCTTGCAAAAAGTTAACATCCTTTTCACAGCATTCTCTGATTTGTTTTTAATCAACTTTATTTGTCTTCTTGCTCTCTTCCCCAGTGAAAATTGTCATCCGAGGGGACAGGAACACTGGGAAAACCACACTCTGGCACCGACTGCAGGGAAAGAAATTTATTGAGGAATATATTCCAACTCAGGAGATCCAAGTCACCAGCATCCACTGGAATTATAAAAGTAAGACAGAAGAGGGTGGAGGGAGTGACAGTCATGGGGCAGTGCCTTCGGGGTAGAAATTCCACCACAGCTTTGTTTGCTTCTTTCTTCTGTGTCTGCTTGGGAGATAAAATGGTCTCTCATTACTCTTGTTGTTTTAATTTATTATTCACAGTTTCTCAGTCATGTTTTTAATAACTTTACTCAGGAACTATATGTTGTTAATGCGAAAGGATAGGTCTTTGGAAGCCACAATTCAAGGAAAGTGTTTAACAGGTGATCCAAAAGATTGGAAATATTTGTGATACATTTGACTTAATGAAAACAGGTTTGTTATGGAAATCTGTCTCTGAGGTAACCCTGCTTTTAGTGTTACTGCGTTGCGTAGAAGTGAATAGCATGGTGCAGACTAGTTTTTTAGTGATTAAAATTTAAAGAGCATCCTCTAACTGGTGAAGGTGTAGTTTTAAACACAGTTGTAGTACTAATAACTGTAGGCTGACTTACTGAAGCACAGAACTATCTTATCAGTAGCTTTAAGTGCTTTTTTGAGTCTGAGAGATGAAGTGTGAATTCTTTTTGTTTTCCCATCTGCTCTAACAGTATAAAGTGGCTATGAAAGCCCTGGATCTTGCCTGGAGAAGATGCTGCAGGCATTGAAATTGCATAAGGCGACAGTTCAACAGTGCATTAAGTCTGGCTTTCAGGTTCCTGATCAAAAATGTCACAGCCTTGTGGAGGGAACTACTGACTCAATATGAACTTGCTCTGTAAGACTGATTTTGCTTTAAAAAAAAAAGGTCAGCAGTTTGTTGTTATCAGACCTTGTCCATCTGCACTACTCTGGCATTTTCTTGAACAAGGTACTCTCTGTCTCCTCACAGCTGCGGGGAAAAAAAAACCCATGTAGTTTGGTTAAACACCAATTCTAATTCACCAATCAAATTTGTATTGCTGGATAATGCCATGATGCCCACGTCTTGTGATAATGATCATGGAGCCACAGGGTGTGTTCACCAGCAGTCAGCCTTGGGACAGTGCTCTCACAACCTCTGTTGCCTTCATAGGGTTCAACACAAGGAGAGCGAGCAGATACTGCTGTTGTATGTTCACAGGTAACCAGAGTTCTGGAGAGTCTTGTGCCCTTATGAAGACGGGCTTCCACATGAGTCAGTGCTCTCTTGACAAAGGTTGAAAAGGTTTGTAAGAATGGATGGTTGATTTGCCTTGGATGTGGGAGAGCAACAGGTCATCCTTCCTCAGTGAAACTAGCGGTTTTCTTTCACTCAGGATCTGATGTTGAGCTAAGCCTGATGTCACAGGTTTTCAGATTCTTTGATGGGGGCTCTCCAGGTGACCGTGATACAAAAGTGTGCCTGTTAGCTTCTATGTCTCTTCATAAAGTATCTTTATTTTGGGTACCGTCTTCCTGATGTTCTGCCTATCAACTGGCCCAAGGTGTTGACAGAGTTGCAGTGTTCACGTGGTGGTGTTCCCCATCTGCAGCAAAACCTCTCGCATGTTCTATTTTAGCTGTGGCATCCTTCCCCCAGGCTCCTCATCCTCTCTCTCAGAACATCAGCCCATCAGTTATTGATGTGTGAATATAGAGCATACAGGTTGTTTGGATGATGGAAACTATCTCAGAAATCAGACTGGAGTGCTTCAGCTGAAGCAGACTTACATCAGAGTAGGAAATTAAATACCTCTTTCTTAGATACCCAAGTCTAAAGAGTGCACAAAATGTTAATTGTGCGTTTCTGCAATATCATGGGTAAAAGCTTCAGAATTCAGTTTCCTCTCTAATCTGTGTAGATAATAAAAGTGCTGTTTGTAAATACAGCCTGGGAGTCTGGCATTTGATTTCTAAGAGGCTTATCCATACCTAATCGTTTTTGTATATATGAAGAGGTATACAAAATGTAGGTATATAGGCTTTTGTACACATGCAAAAAGGTGTTTGGAGACTGTTCCATATGTAGAAAGATCTAGTCATCTCAAGTGTTTCTGCATATTTTAGGGACTATATGTTCTTTTACTGAGCTGAAGCTTAGGCACTGGCATTTTCAGTATGGATGCAATCCTGGAGTAGAAAACAGCTACATGTGAGGCCAGCTTTTGCTGTATGTTGGTAACCACAGGTGTGTTTGTTATTTCTAGTGCTTAGTTCTAACATTTATGTGATAAGTTTCTGTAGAGCTTGCTGGTTAGAGCTGACAGCAATGTGTGATGGACTTTCCTCAAGGTGAAGTGTTGCCGAGCTACTCTATCTGGAAGGCTATACATGAAATTGTGCCTTCCATTTTTATTTCTTTTACTTTGTAAAACACTGTATTGTTTCCTCAGTAATGATTTCCAGCAGTATAGGAAATCCCCCACTGACCTTCTTAAAACTTGTTTTAAAAAATAACCCCCAATGTTTAAAAAACATATTAAGGTATGTTTCCTGCTGTGAAAACTTTCCATCCAAGATGGGTGATGTGGGCACTATGAGAAATTGGTGCAGATCTAATTACCGCCCTGATGGCTGAGTTAATCTGTAGAGGAAAATTGAAGTTTGTTTTTCTTGTGATCATGCTCTCAAGCTACCTTGAATAAACATTATGAGGTAGCTGGCAGCAAGTATTTACAGATGTTAATTAAATCACTGTCAAATATTGAAGGATCCTTACATTACCTAATATTAGATGATTTACATTTTAGATGTGGAATTTAACCACCTTGTCATATCTTCAGAAATTCTATACTGGAGGTATTAATAAATGTAGAAGAATGAGTTATTTCTTCCTACTCACAGTTAACAGAATTACTTTTCTGTGCCAATTGTCTCTGTAATGGATATTTGTAATTTTTGTGTCCAAGTAAGTAGTTACTGTTTCTGACCCTAATATATGCTTTTTTAGATTATGCTAGTCACCAATTTTATTCTCGGTTTGGTAGTCTAGAAAGGGGGTCTGGCATAAAAATTGGCAAATGCTGTTGTTCAGATACTTTGAATGGTTTATAGCTGGGTGTGAGGAATGGCAGAGCTGCTCTGTCCTGTAGGATTTGTGATCCAAAGCATATGAAGTGAATCATGTAATTGCATGAGAGTAAATATGTCTGACTGCCTATGAATTCCTGGTGAAAGCAATTATTCTTATCTTCAGATGAGCTCTCTTGCAGCTGGCGTCTTCTCACACCTCTCCACTATTTTCTGGGAAAGCAATGTCTTGGTGTGCCACTGGCTACAAAGTACTTAGCCAAATAGCAGCTGAGTAGAGATTTTTTTTTTTTTGAGTGGTTTGATCCACGGGTTATGCTAAGCCGAGTTAGAAGGATGAATCTGCACTCTTTTTTGCTGCAACACGCCTTCCAAAGCCATTAAGGTGAAATGCTGCTCTGTATGAGTCATACCACAGCCAACACAGCAGCACTAAAGTAATTATCCTCTTGCGTGTTCAGGATAATCAGGAATGAAGCTGGTGATGAACAGGAAGAACTTACTGGCTATCAGCTAGCAGGAGCTACAGGAAAAAACCTGTGGAAAAATGGTTTTCTTGGATCTCGTGCAGTCAGTTTCTTTGTGAAATTCTGTTTCTCCCTTCAGATAAAAAAGCATAGAGCCGGTCTTTCTGGTTCAAACAGTTCAACTCCTCAGCTGTCTGGGACCACTGCTGTTCAGCAGGATGTCAGCACAAATCTTAACTAAGGGTGCATATGGTGCTAGGGTAAGGAGGTGGAGGTCTCAGGAGCTCAGGAGGAAAGTCCCAGTGCTAGGTACTGGGCCACCTCCTAGGACTGTTCTGCAGACAGTCTTGACTGTTGAGAGGTGCCAGGACTGACTTTGCTGGTCTGGCCGTCCCCTTGTCCTGGAGGGACAGCAGCAGTACTGCCAGTCCCAGCTGCAGGGTATGAGTTTGGCGGCAGACCTCTAGTGCTGATCTGTATTCCAGTACCTGCAGGGTCTTGGCGCACCCTGAACAGACCGCGGACTTGAGCACCCCATGTCCCAGGGAAACCACCCTGCCATGCCAGTGCCTGGGTGTGAGTAGCCAGCCGTACAGCTGGGTGCCAGGCAAGTGAGTAATGGGGAGTGGCTGGATTTTAGCCATACCTGATTTGATGGTCTGTAGAAATATTATGGGACAGAATTAATTTGGGGAATATAGAGCAGAGGTTTTAGGACTGCAGGGTGCTGTATGTCTGTTGTGTTTTCAGTCCCATCTGAGCCTGTGATACGCTGGGCCAGTCTCCCGTTAGTCCTATGACCCACTGCCCTGCTGGCAAAGTGGAAGCTAAACAGGAGTTGCTATGAGGAAAAACAGAGGCTGATTTTGCTTCATGCAGCATGTAAAGGATCTTTCTCCAGAAGCAGAGGGTCAAAGTTTTCCTTTATTCATAATATGTCTTTACAATATTTTGAAACATTTAAGTTAAGCCAACAGTGAATTCTGTAGAGGAAATGTTTCCTGTCTTGGCAATGACGCTTAGCTAAATTCTCATGCCATCCTATCAGCTTATTTTCTACTATCAGCTTATTTTTCTACTCTGAGACATTATCCTCCTATTCCATTGCTTTATGTTCAGAGCTGCTCCAAGTACAAGATTTTACTTTGTAGTCTATAGGATTTCCAAAAAGCAACTGTTTCATGGAACAACTTCGTGAAGGTTGGACTGCCTATTTGGATGCGATAAAAACATCTAACCAAAGCTGCCATCTGAAGGTTAAGCTGCTGGCTGCCAGTACCAACATGGTGTCTCTGGAGTCAGAATTTTGGTTGTCTTGCTTCAGATTTTAGCAACTCAAGTATTTGTTGCTGCTTATAATTTACTGATGCTGCAACTTGTTAAGATGCGAAATTGCTAGTAATATCTTATTTTTGACAAAATGCAACTTAAAATCTCAGAAAGAATGGATTTCTGTAGCTGCAGGACTGTCTGCAGTTTGTCACATTTATATGAAGATGCTATTAGTAAGGTTCATCTTTCTTAAATGTGTATATTCCTTTTTTTTCAGTCGTATGCCTTGCTTATAGACCAGACTTTATTCTCCAGATGAAATTTGTATCTTTTTTGAAAGAATATGGAAACTTCTGTATGTTAGGAAAACAATCTACACAAAATATTTATAACATGCTTCGAATCTGACGTAAAACATAAAGGAAATCTAGCTATCACTTATGTGACTAAGTCTTTCAGAAGTTCTTTAGGTAGCACAGTTTTGGTGTACAACTCGGACCTTCCACAGAGGGCCCTCTTCTTGTTACATCTGGATTTTCTTTTAACTCACTCAAGAATTACTTTCATTTTGATATTAGTCTCCGAGTTTGACAGCGTTGGCTTTGGGTTAGGCTCTCTGTAGTGAGCGATGAATATTGGTCATTTTACTGAAACCCTCTTCTAATACTTTGTGTTCTTATTGTGCTTTTAGCCACTGACGATATCGTTAAAGTTGAAGTCTGGGATGTAGTTGACAAAGGTAAGATTTATAACTTCCTTTCTAATGGCAATTCATTGTTCCTTCTCAGTTTTAATTAAAAAATTATATGGAATTCAGAAATACTTGCTTAATTCTACTTTAGACAAACGTGTCTGTCCTTACTTTTTCAAGTGCATGGATGTTATTTGTCATGGTTTAACCCCAGCCAGCAACTAAGCCCCACACAGCTGCTCGCTCAGTCCCACCCTGCAGTGGGATGGGGGAGAGAATTGGAAGAGTAAAAGTGAGAACACTTATGGGTTGAAATAAGTTTACTAATTGAAGTATAATAATAAAAAATTGTAATGTAAAGGAAAATAACAAAAAGAGAGATAAATAAAACTCAAGAAAAACAAGTGATGCCACCGTTCACCACCGCTGACTGACTCCCAGCCCATCCCTAAGCAGCGATCACTGCTCTCCAGTCAACTACCGCTGGTTTATATACTGAGCGTGCCATCGTATGGTATGGAACAGCCCTTTGGCCAGTTCGGGTCAGCTGTCCTGCCGGTGTCTTCTCCCAGTGTCTTGTGCACCTCCTCTCTGGCAGAGCACGGGAGGCTGAAAAGTCCTTGACTTAGTATAAACGCAGCTTAGCAACAACTATATCATCAGTGTGTTATCAACAGTATTCTCATGCTAAATCCAAAACACAGCGCTATACCAGCTACTGGGAAGAAAATTAACTCTCTCCCAACCAAAACCAAATACTTCCTGAAAAAATACGTAAGGGAGAGCAGAGTCTCCTATGTTAGAGCCCATTATTTGGAATCTGAACTTCAGATCAAGCCCAATATTCAGAAGCAGTTGTTTCATGTGCTCCGTGACAGATGAAATAGCCAGCTGCTTAGTATATTCAGATTCCCTGAACTTTACAATAAACGTCATCTTCTCCCCCATATAGTTTTATATATGCTTAGACAGCTACTGAGTTCTTTGTTCTGTTTATAAAAGGTCTTGCTGAGCTGTTTTTCTAAAGGAATGCTATTGTTAAATTGATAAAAAGTTATCTGCAGTGAATAATGTAGGCAGGAGAGAAGGATAAAAGAGAAGCCAATTACTTAAGTTCACTTAGGACAGAAAAGGCAGTATATTTAATCCAAAATATTTTCTAAATGCTTAGCCAATGCTTATTATGATGTATAAATATGTTTGCCATTAGTTTTCAATTTTTGTCAAAGTATGAAGTTCTATTTTATAAAAAATAGAAACCCAAAAAACATGTGAAGACACAATCTGGGTGCAGCGCACATCTGGATGCAGTGGAACCTGTTGCTAGAGGGGCTTGGGGTTCAGATGTAGATCTTAACAGCCCATTCTGTAGCCCCAAATTCAGGTATTGTTTGACTTCTAAGAGGCATTTTGTACCAACCAGGCTGCTGGTTTGAAGTATGAGTATGGCCAGGAAAGCAGCACTGCACATGAGCATCTCTTGCTCTGTGGGCTGTGCTCCTTGTTCATGTGTTTCTCTTGGTCAAATCTGTTGACCCGCAGTCATTGTAACTTAAACTTTTATGGTTTGGCTGCTGTTGCCTTTCTTGCAGCCCTAGCTAGGATCTGTGCTGGCACACACTCCTCAGCAGCACCGTGTCTGAGGCACTACCTCTGCTGTACCACCTGTTGCAACTTACACATGCGTTAACACCAAAAAATAAGAAGACAAGTACAATAGGGAGTGGGAAAGGGAGAAATTTTATTTGCATGTTGGCTAAATTGTATTTAAAATAGTTAAAAAGAAAAGGTAATTAAAGATCGCAGCTCTACTTCAGATGCATAATGGAGCCTTTAGGTTAAACTTGAGCCAGTAACTTTAAATTAAAATCCTGGGTGCTTGATCTTTTTATTCTTTTAAACTCCTTTAAACTTTTAAACTTTCACAGGGTAGACAAAACCTTACTTAGGTCAGAGTTATTGCTGAAGTCAGTCTGATTACAGTTTGGCTTTCAGGTCCTGGGATAACACGTGCAGGGCTGGAATCTGAGCAAAACATCTGTTTTCTTGCTGCCTTGCAACTTTGGTATGAATAGCCAGACGGTTAATTTGGGAATCATGTGGTTCCAGCATTTATTTCTGTGAATAGCTTCTCTGAGCACAGTCAGCCTCTCAACTAGAGACTTGTCATTTTTTTGGCAAAACAGATTGGATTTGATAAGTGCAGATGTTGATAACGGCTCTTCTGATACTGCTTTCATTTCTGACAGTGGAGCATGTGTTAGAAATCTCAAGGGACTCTGTTCACTCTGTATTATTTTGAAATAAAACTCATTCTGTTGGGTTCCCTACTTATAGACCACAGATACGTATTTTTATGTAATCAAGTGTATTTAATCAATGCAGTGTAACAATTCAGATCATCATGCTGTGACAAAATCAAATCCTGTCCTATTGCCATGGCGTTGCGGATTCTTGATAAGTACAACTCTAGGAAAATGTGCAAATTAACCATTAAGAGTGTGCTCATATCTAACTTTAATATCTCATGACATTTTTGTTCTTCCTTCTGTGTGCTTAGGACAAAAAATCCTCCTGCGTGATGCTTTTGGTGAGGGTGACACTACTCTAGACTGTAGACTTTTAGTAGTGAAGTATCCAGTGCTGCTGCAGCATAGTGCTGACAAGACCTGATCCTCCTTTTTTTTTCCTTGCCTACCAGATATCCTGGCTAATGTGCATATTTAGAGTTGTGCAGAATGCTGCATTTATCAGGCTGAATTTGGAACTGCCAAAAAGTGCATGTTCTGAATATGCATTTCAATATACGTTCTTTTCCAGGATAATTTTTTTTGCCAATGTTTCCCTATTTTGGAAGACTTGCTCCTTGTCAGAGAAAATTAAGAGACCTCTGCTTAAATTGAGATGTTTGAAAATGTATTGAAAACCTGATGTGGGGATGTAGCTAGACTGTCTAAAAGAGGTATCCATAAACTGCAGTTTTCAACTTTAGTCTTGTAAAGCAGCTTCAGCCTCTTCTCTGCCATGCAGTGCTGCCATTCTTCATGTCTCGGCGTGAACATGCAACAGAGGATTTGGAGAAACATAATAAGTTGCACCCTGAAAAACTTCACGTACATTTTTGCACTGAAGTTAAATGTGGTTTCACTAAGTGGTGTTTCCCCTCGCGCTCACCAGCAGCGTGCCTCCCCGTCCTTGTTAGTTCAGCAGTGTGCTTTGATTTTTCCCTCTGGACTCTCTGAGGAATGCAGGAAGCAGCTCTGTTGGCCCTGCCTGGCTGGTGCCTTGGTGTCATTTGTTTAGGATATAGCTGTTAATTTGGAAGTGTGGGGAAATCTGTTGTGAAAACTTAAAACCTGTGAGGTTGGTTAGTGTGCTGAAGCAGGGGGAAATGGCAGCCCCTGTACTGTACTGCTCCTCTTACCTTTTTCTTGACTCCTTGGGATTTCTTTTTTTTAATGTGTAGACTCACTGGAGTATAGACATCCCTCAGCCTGCTGTGTTCTCCTTAAAGAACGGGGCTCATCTGTGTAATGATGACATTTGTGAAAACCTTAACAAGTATAGCTTTCCCCCAGCTATGTATTGTACTGAATTGTGTGCGGTGTGCGTAGTAAATACTGTCTCTCTTGCTGCCCTTGGAACTAATAGGACATAGGAAAGATCTCTTTCAGCAAAAGTCACAGTCCTGACTCATCTTTCTGGCTTTGCAGCAAGTTGTGTAACTACTGCGGGTCATAAAACCATAACAGATCCTGACTGCAAAGAAGCTGCTTGAATGCAGGTGATTCAAGAACAGTTCTGATCTCCCATCTTGTAACTTCTGCTAGTCTGGTTCCTGCATCTTTTCTCATACACTAACTGAAGAGATCAAATAATATTTTTTTCTGTTGCCCCAAAATAGTATAAACTCTTTCCTTCAGATTGGAGATTCCTTTCATCTCCCTGCCCCTTCACCCCTCTCTCTCCCAGAGGTGCACTGCAAGAAGGAGGAAGGGTCAGAATTAATATTTCTGTTAGATGTCATAAGTTAGCACTGGGGATGCAAATATTCTAGACGCGTATTTTTGAATGGTGAGCAGAAGCATCTCCGTCGCAATGTGAATAGTATTTGTTGGCAAGCTGTACAGAATCCTTGCTGTCCTGCAACAAAACTAGTGGTACATATTGGTGCAGATGCTCTCAGGTGCTAGCCATGAACCTGGTTTTCTGGTGTGCAGTGAGAACTGTTCTTTAGACTTTGGGGTACTGCTGCAAGGTTGGTTTGTTTCAGTGTTGCTATTATGCCTGTAAATAAGGAGCAGTCATTGTTCTAGGTTGAGAAGCTGAGCAGTGCAACGAGACGACCCTTGGTTTCTAATTGAGGCTCCTACACATCAGTGCAACCTTAAAACACAGGACCTGGTTCATATAACACAGTCTTCATTGTGCACTTGCCTTTACAGGCTGAAATGCATCTTTTGGCTACATACATCTTGTCTTTATCCAGCTCATCCTGCAGTTTTGATTCCAAAAATAGATGCTGTGCATGAGTATGTACAGGCGTGCGCATCTCAGCTCCGTTACTCCTTATAGATGACCTCCTTTACAGCCATGATGAGCATCATGTAAGAATATTACTCATTCCTCTTGATACACACATAAAGCTATAGGCAGAGGGAGGCGTGTGAGTCTTATATTCAGTTTCAAAGCATTGGTTGTAAAAGTATCCAGGTTAGAAAGACACCTTGATTGCTCAGGATGAGAGGACCTGTGAAGAGTATTTGTGGTTGCTTGGGCTTCTGTTTCAATACCTAGAAATTTAGGTCATGCCAAGCATAATATAGCAGTAACTGCAGAAATAGTGATGTTTTGATGTTCAGAGAAGCCACACAAATGCCACTAACTTGAAATGAATGTAATTGAAGTGGGAAAAGGTAAGCACATCCTATAGATATCCCACACCTTCAGTTGTGCTGGGAAAAATCAGAGCCCATACTCGGATCCTCCAGGGAAACACATTTCTTGAGTGGGTAAGGATCAGGATTAATATTTCTGCTACTTTCAGACATCAACAATGAGATGACACAAGGGGGACAAAGATTTTTCTGTGATGCACAGAAGCACCCGCCAGACACCGTCAGAGTGTAGGGACTGGAATCTCCTGCTGCATCCTGCAGCGTTAAAACTTCCATGAATAACTCTGTATTTAGTAACTATTTCTCCTTGACCTGCGTGCAAAAAGAATAAAACGCTTTGTTTCACATGCAGCATCTGGTGAAACTGTGAATTTTATAAGTAGTCGCTCCATGTTAATCAGCGGAGTTGAATAGTTGGTGGAAGCTATTTTGGTCCCCAGTGCTGCAGAGTCTTAAGGAGCCAGTAGGAGGTTTTTTTGCGAGTGCATCCAAGCTGCCAAAATATTCTGTTGTCAGTGACGCAGAGAATTTCTAGATATTATCAGAAGGAATTCCAAGTCCCTGCCATTATAATGTAGTTAAGTCATCATTATTTAGACTAGGAAAATACGGAACAAAGTTAATTCAGAAGTACAGTTCTTAATTGCTGTCAGTAACATCTGAAAGATATTTGGTATCTTGAAAACAACTCCAGATCTTGCAGGGTTACTTATTGTGCAGTGCTCATCATGTCATAAAACTGTGGGAACTGCTGTACATAGATACAGTTTAAACAATACCTGGGGGGTGAGGACAGATTTTTTCATGGTACGTCCACACTAAACTTCTTTGGCAGTAGGTGAAAGATGTCCTCGCTCTTACATATTGAGACTCCAGGCAGTCCTTAGTGCTGAGCGTCTGCACCAGAAAGTCATCTTAGCTGATTGCCACTGCTAGTCATAGATACAGATACGTGGGGTGGTCTCTCTGCTGTGGTTGGAGGCGTTAGGATTTGGAAACGTGATTACAGTGTAACTGAGGTAACACAAAATTTTCAGGGAGCCTGAGGTTTAAAAATATCAACTCCTTTTCTGGGGATGTTGAACCAAATGCCAGTGGTGACTTTAAAATATTAGTCAGAACTTACCCAGTGTTTACTGAAGCTTTAATAAAAGGGAGAAGTCTCGGGGGTCTGGCCTTTAAGAGTAAGGGCAGTATTTTAGCACGTGCCTCAGAGGAATCAGATGCATTGGAGAGAAACCTGTAGATTCCTCCAGATAGGATTGTGGCTGTGGGACTGCAGGGCTGGTCTCTATAGTGGTTTTCTAGTGCCTTCTCCAAGTATTTAGCTTGCTGCCTCTTGCACTTTCCTGTGAGCTTAATCAGAGCTCTGTGCTCTAGCTTATTTGTGTGTGTGTCTTTAGAGCATGTGGCTTTGAATTGTGCCTCCAGAGGATTTAATTTCTGCGCTTTTGCTGGTGATGACCAGACCAGACCCGACCCTCTGGCTCTGGCCTTTCATGCACGTGTAGGCTGTCTCCCCTCTACTTTTCCACAGCCCGCTTGCCAGAGTTTATTTGATTTTGCTTGGATTTCCCCTTGTATAAGTTCTGTCTGTCTTTTGGCTGGTAAATTCTCATAGTCTCCTGCCACGCTCTTTTTTTGGTCACAAGTCAGCCCAAAGCACTCAATGGGCTCTATCACATTAATTTACAACACTGCTTCCTTCAGGTGAATGACATAGCACAGCGACATCATAGCATCTCTCAGGAAGGCTGCATATGTAGTTGTGCTGTTCAGCCCCACAATCTTTTGCTTCTTCAACACCAATGCAACAAAAAGTGCAACAAAGCAGCTTCCCTTTGTGGTCAGGGAGTGCACCGAACCCTGTATTACTCAGGCATTGTGACTTTATGCTGTGAAGACTATGGTTTAAGCTACCCCAGACTTTCCTTCTATTCATCTTTGAATTAGACTAGCTCGTATTCTTTAACAGGGTAGCTGGTGTTCTTCAGCAAGGTATGGCTGTCCCATCCCTCCTCGTTCCCCATGCTTATAGTAGAAGTTGGATCTGCTTTAAGGTCCTGTTTGAAATGCTATGGTCCTGCCCAGACCTATCCTGGAGTTCTCTGCCCAATATAATGCTTTTTTTTTTAACAATTCTTTTTAAGGAAAATGCAAAAAACGAGGAGATGGTTTGAAACTGGAAAATGACCCTCAGGAGGTGAGTCACCTTGAGTGCAGATGTCTGCCTCTTAGCAGGAGGCCTCTAGTCCACCTTTGGTCCATCGAGAGTAAGTTCTATATTTGTTTCTGCTTTAAGCTGACCTGCCAAGCGGATGAGGGGCAATGTGATCCCTGATGCTCTTCACTCTTTTGCCTGTGCATTTTATCCTCATTCGTGCCCTCACCACAACTTTCCCGCTGTTTCGCGTTCTGTCTCTCAGGAACGACTGCGCCCTAGATCTTTACTCAGTAGCTTTGTACCTGTCTTCACATCATCAGTGGCAGGAGGTCCTTTTTTAATGGACTCCTTGTGAGACCTGAAGAAGTCACTTGATTTCATGCTCTCTGGCTGCTCCTTAAAACTGGGCGAACAACTACCCTTTAACAACCTTTGAAATATAGAGGAGGAAGGGGCAGTAGAAGTGCTACCTAACATGTAAAAGTAAACAGAGTGGCTTCCTCAAGGCTCTTGAACAAATGTGTCTCCTTTGGATCTTCTGCTGCAGGGCAAAGTGCTGTATGGGAGACCATACTACCACATTCCCCAAACCACATTTGGGCTGCGGGTAGACTTCTATGGCATCTTTTGAAAAAGATGTATGATTTAATCCTCGGGGAAAAAAAATCACTTCAAAGGCCCTTGATCCCATGATCTCTGCTGCAGCTCTTAAAGAGCTTTATTGCTCCTGTTCATGTGTCAGTGCCCTTCAGGGCTCAGTGCATGGGTTGTGTTCTGGTACTTGCTCAATAACCGCTTTGTTGAAATTGATGGGAAAGGCAATGCCGCTGATGTGCAGAGAGCTGGGCACTTGGTTCCGGGGATGAGTCAGGGCAGTGAAGAGCTACCTGTTTCACCAGGGTGCCAGTCCCACTCAATCTGTGTGGTCAAATCAGGGGAATTTTCTTTAAAACTATTTTCCTAAGGGAAAAAGCCTCTGTGAGAACAGATACCACAGCTGCTTCTTCCTTTGCAAACATGGGTTTTCCACTCCTGGGAAATGAGTGAGAATTGCTCCATAGGCACCAAATTACAACAGGAGCCTTGGAGGTTGAATTGTGACCAGTACTGTACTTTGCAGCATGCCAAGTCCAAATGATGAAAAATCAGGTACTAATAAATACTTTCATTCCTGCATGCGAGAAACTCAGTAGAAACTACATCCTGGCTTTATGCACCGGAAGCGTTAGACATGCAGTCAATACTTGGGTCAGCGAAGAGATTAAATGAGAGCTGTGTACTCTGTCCTCCACCCTGTAGCTCATGTGGGGTTATGTTGTCAAGGCAGGATTTGAGGGTACAGAGGAAAGAGGAGGGGGTGGGTTTTAGCATTTGCTGTCAGACATGTTTTTTTCAGAGACTGTCAGGTGCTTCACATCCTGCTCCTGTGGGCAATGGAAGCTATGTCTTGCTTAAATGGTGATGATGTGAAATCCACAGATACTTCTTACAGTGGCTGTCACTTTACAAAGTTTGCCTATTCGGCACTGTATCGGCTGTGTTCTGTACAAGCCTGAAGTTGAATCAAGTTATTTACTGCTTCTTTTGGCTTTATTTCCTCAGGCAGAGTCAGAAATGGCTCTGGATGCAGAGTTCCTGGATGTCTATAAAAACTGCAATGGCGTAGTGATGATGTTTGACATCACCAAACAGTGGTAAGACATCTTCATCAGCATGCGCCACATGATTCTCACTTGTTTAGTGAAAACAAATGACTTCTAAACCTCCTCATTCCCAGATGGACTCTGGAGCTGGTAACCAGCCTAATGAGTTGAAGGAAGCTTGTATCTCTTAAAATTATAGCTTTATCTTATGACACATCTTTTAATATACTCCTCTTTTGGGCTTGTTTCAAACAAGCCACCTCCTTGTGCGCTTGTGTGCTGCAGTTTCTGATATACTGCTGTCTGAGGCTTGGTAATTAGCGCGATCCCAGGTGCAAAGAATGCTGGGCATATTACAAACCCATGCTCTACGGAGCACAAGGGAAAGGAGAATGCTAGTGAGAAATTCCCAGGAAGACTGGTATTAGTAAGGATTAATTAGAAGCCCTAGGCTGCATTAATGTACAGAAATAATGAACTGTTCATTTTGTACTTCTGCTGAAAAGGGTGAGAGACACGGAAGCCAGAGAGGAAAGAGGAGGTGGTAAGAGTTCCTGCTTTATATTTAAGCTTGCGTTCTACAGGTTTGGTACGGGTCAGTGAGCTGTTGACAGCTGAAGAGAGGGAATCCTTTTCTTCTGCTGACCTCACACAGTTTTGTAGGACTGAGAGAAATTCTGCTGTAGGAGATGTGAGGTTGCTGGTGGAAGTGGATTATTGAACTTGTCAAGTTGCTTTTAAATAAAGAATTATACAAACATATTTATGGTTAATATATTTCTCTGAGAGGGGCAAAGAAGCCACAGTCTTGGAATAATTTCGGAAAAAAATTCTTAGGTTTTTTTCTGTGATTTTTGCCTGAAGCTGCTCACAGAATCATGTTTCCCACTCATCCGCCTGTATCTTTCTCTCCTATGGTGAAGGACATTTAACTATATTCTGAGGGAGCTTCCTAAAGTACCGACCCACGTTCCAGTGTGTGTGCTTGGGAATTACCGAGACATGGGGGAGCACCGGGTCATCCTGCCTGGCGATGTGCGGGACCTCATTGACAATCTGAACAGGTAAGATGGCACCACGGTCACCAGCCGGGGAGCAGACCTCAGCTACTCTCCATCATCAGCCGTGGATAATTGTATTGCTGCCGTGTTTAAGATGTACATCACATTCACCCTCGGACCCTTTGCCTAGCATCTGGGCTTTCATAGCCCCGAGTAGTTCATACAGCAGCTTCAGTTTACACGATGGGCTCTTTTTACTTTGATTTAGGAGCCTGTACTGGGCAGACTGTTAGCTATATTCCTGGAAACAGTAAGCGCCTGCCAGCATGTGCCTTTCAGAAGTACTTTTCCCGAGAAGTCGTCATCTTTCTTGGATAGTCCTCGTCTTGTGAAAGAATCCTTTCCCGGCAGCACAACTGTTCTATACTCCAAATAATTCTGCTACGAGAGAGCCAGCTACTGCAGCTGTCTTCCTTGCTCTTCCTCTGAGAGCATCCCCACACAGCATTTACTGGGCACAGCTAAGTCACACGCCTCCTTTGCCAGCCAGGCAAGATTTTCCCTTATGCAGAGATCTGAGGCTCTCTGTTATTTAGTATAAAATATTATTTGTTGTTCAGGATTCGATAGATTATACCTTTTTGTGTGGTTTTATGTCTTTAAGGCATTTTTTCATTTTCCTGGTGTCTTATCTGTTTGTGCCCATGTCAGGCACACAGAAATGGTATCCATTCTAAGGCTTCATTCTGTAATGTCATAACTTATTTACAAGTTTAATGTTTTTGTGACTTAGCTTACAAGTTTATGTGACTTAGCTGAGTTTAATGCCCACTGCTGATGCTTGTGACTTAATGTAGGTGTGTCTGTGGTTTTAAAACATAATGTTAACTGAGAAATGAACAGCTTGTACAGCTGTGAAACCCCCAGTTTAGTAAACCAATGGCTCAGTGTTGTGACGTAGTATTTCTTAGCCTGGCAGCCCCGTGATACTGCAACACAACAACAGCCGGGCTCTGCCACCTTTCAGGAGGAATAAAGTGTGAATTTTGTGTGTAAACAAAATAACAAGTCCCTAGCAGAATGACCTGCTAGCCTACATTTGGGGATTGAGGGGTTGGCTTGTAAAGGATTGTTCACGGTATGTAGTTCAGCAAGTGCCTCTTCTGTGTCTGTGCAGTCCTTGTCCTTTGTACAAGTTTTCTCCTCTCTATTTATCTGGTTGAGACAGGCCTCCCGGCTCCTCATATTTTCGCTATGCTGAGTCTTCCATGAAGAACAGCTTTGGCCTCAAGTATCTGCACAAGTTCTTCAACATCCCCTTCTTGCAGCTGCAGGTAAGACAGAGGGCATTTCCCTGATGTGCTGGGTGGGTGGGACAGATTTAATTTTCTCTGTCTCTAAGGCAGGAATTTGGTATTTGGGGTTTCTTCTGTTGCTGAAGGTTCCTGAGTAGATTTGTTTTCATAAGAGTTTTTAACAAAATTATGTTAGTACGTTGGTGCCTGTGCCTTAAATGTGTCTCTGCTTGCAAGAGGATGCTTCTCTCCTGTGTTCACAAATGCTTACCTCTGGGGAAGGTCTCCAAAGTGATGGCAAGCACTGTCAAGAAAAGTGCATCCAGTGGCATAGTTACCAAGTTAAAAATGTTACATATTCATGTTTGTTAAACTTTGTATTTAAATTCTGTTCAGTTAAAACTCAGAAGAGATTTGGTGATGAACTGAACGGTTCAGGTACAACTGTTGCTGAAGATCTTTACCTTAATGGAAACTATGTGCAGGGGATCCAAGCAGATCAGATGCAATTCTTGTATTTCCTTCATAATTGAGGCTTCTTGGGTGGACTGAGTGAGGAAAGGCAAAGGCTGAATGGGCTCAGAAGGGTGGAATTCTCAGCTGTGGTCTTTTAGAAGAGGACCTTTTGGTGTGATCATAAAGGCGTACTTTGGGGTCAATGTCATACACTTCTTGGGAGTACATATGATGTTGTATTGTCCTCTTTTGGACAGAAAAAAAAGGGCAGTTGATCTTCATTATCTTTCACCAGTACTTGAAATGTCTGTGTGTATTTTTGTACAAATAATCCCCCCTGAAATGCTAGTTCAGAAGAAGCTTGGATATATCAGCAGATGTTAACCACATCCTCAAGCAGCAGAGCAGAAAGATCCAGGATAAGAAAAAGGAATGTATAAAAACCCAGTGAAACAAGTCAAACAATAAATTTTTGAGGAGGAAGTTTTAGAAAACTCAGATATAAACCCAACTTGCTGCTCAGTGGAGGAGATCGAAATCTACCAGCCTGGTTAAAAGGTTGGTTAAATGTTTGGTTTTTAACCTTAGCTCCTATGGTAAAGTGATGTCTTTGTGGAAACCATGCAGAATAATTAGTTCCCAGGTTACTTTTGTCAGTTTTGTAGATCTCTCCTTTGTTTCTCAAGTAGATGTTGATAAGAGACAAAGACATTAGCACAGCCTTCCTGCTAGATTTCATTCTAAAAGCTGCTAATAATGATACTGTTAACAATCAGTATATGCGATGTTTTTCCTAGCCATAGTTGTAAGCAGGAAATATCAAAGCATTCATAGTATCAGGTTTGCTTGGAAGCAGCTTTAGGCTGCAGGTCTTAGGGGATCTTTCATTTAAATGTGCTATGTATAAGTAAATGTGATCTATTAATTTGAGACTGAAAGCAATTAGGACACTTAGATAAGGTAATTGGCCCTGAAGCCAGAGAACTTCTTGGACCAGTCTTGGTCTTCCGGGAAATAGAAAAAATAAATTTATTATAACCTTTAGTTGTTTGGTGAGTCTGGTGACAGTTGCTTAGGAGAGGTGAGGGAGATGGGATGACAAGCCCACATCTACTGTCCTGTTTAGTGGGCTCAGGGTAGCACTGGGGGCAGCCCAAAATGTGCAGGTGCCACATAATGAGACTCCCAAATCCTGTGTTTTTCATGTAATGTAGTTAAATAATTCAACACTGCAGAAACAAACGTCAAAAGACTTCTCTTTACAGTTTAGTTCCCAAAATGTGGAAGGGTAGATTTGGGTGGACACATGTAAGCCGTGCTTGTAAGTATGTTTGCTCTGTTCTTTGTACCTTGACCCGGAAGGTGGCAGTTGAGGAGGTTATCCTATGCCTGTCATTCAAAGAGACAGTGATCAGACCATAGCTGCCTGGCTTTTCCTTTAAAACAGCAAGTGCCAAAACTAATTCCTGCAGTTCTGTGCTCATACAGGTATTGCAGATGGGTGCTTTTCTGTGCATTCTGAAAAAAAATCACAGCACGGGATCCAGCGTGGAGATTACGTGTTTCATTTCCCCCGGACGTGCAGGAGATCCATGGCCTTGCCGTTCTGTGCCGAGGCAGGTGACACTGTGAATTCACAGGCTTTTGGTTGCATCCCCCAGGCTTTGGGGCTTTCCTTGATGTCAAACTTAAGCCAAGGTGTGCTGCATTTAGTTTTCTCAGTGCCACTTGCATTTGTGCCACAGGTTTGTTAGAAGAGCTTCATGCTGCTCCACCACAGCTGCTGCTGGGTGGCTGTGGGCATTTTGCAGCTCCCAGAGACCCGCTGGGAGTCTTGCCTTTGAGTGCATGGGGAGCCAGGGCTGGTCCCGCTGGGCCTGATTAACAACCAGTGCAGCCTGATGTTAAAATTTGTAGGAAAATCACAGCTAGACTTAATTCCTACAGGTTCTGCTTATACCTTCAGAGAGACTTGCCAGTAACAGGCTCCAGAAAGGAGTGATTTCTGTGGTACTTCGATGCAAAGCAGGGTTAAAGGAGAGGAATGCTACCAGGTATTAAATGCACATATAATTTAATCAGTCTCAGTTGACCTCTGAGGTTTCTCTGTGTTCCTCAGCCTAGCCTCCCGCAGCTCTCAGGGGGAGGAGTTGTTCAGCTGTATGCAAGATTCCACACCGTCCTTCAGTGGAGTTCGTGTTCAGTGCATCGGTTTTAAGTTGCACATTTGTGTTCAGCTTACAGTCATGCATCTTTCATGAAGAAAGTGGTAGCTGAAATTCACACCCCCTGTGCAGACCACGGCCCCTCTAGCAGCCTGGGCTCTTCAGTTATTTATCAGTTCCTTTCCAGGGGAAGGATTGTCAAACCTGAGAATGCAGTTTAGCTGTAGGTATTGCTGGTGGCCCACATAATGTGCAGATGTGATCAGGGCAACTGGCCTTCGGATGCTGCACTGGAAGGAGACAAAATTCTGCGGACAGTAGAAATTGCCTTTTCCCAGGAAGCGCTTGAAAGTGGCATTCAGCCAAAGCATTGGTCTGTAGCACATGATTTATTCCCTTCTGGGTCATAGCTAAAAATAAGTTGTTTCTTTAATGTTTTAATACCAACATGGTAAAATAGAATTTATTTTTGAAGTATTTGGAAGTGCATTATTAGTAGTGAGTTTTTACAAAATTAAATGCAACCGTCTCTTAATTAAATCTAAGTTCCTAATTTACTGTAATTGTGCAAACTGAAATAAATACAACTCTGGTACATGTCTTGCTGCCAAAGTATGAGGAAAGGCTAACCACTTGTTTAACAAAAGACATTATCTAAGTGCCCAAGGTAGTTATTGAAGAGCAGTGTCCCTTCTCTCTCTGTTTACTCAGCTAATTTGCTCAGCTTTTATTTCACTCATGTTAGGAAACTGAGCACAAAGCAGCAGAAAACTTGCTCTTTTTTGTCTCATTTTTTGCTTACACCATATGAATAACATAAAAGGGTTAAATCTATTACTTCTAAAACTTTGAATTTCTCCTATCTTAAATTCTAAAATCTAGAATTACTTTTAAAATCTTGATTGGTATGTCTCCTGTGTAGCATGTTTCGCTGAAACTTTCTTGTCTGTATACGGCCATAAAGGGAATTTGAGTTAACTAATGACTTCATAATTCTTTGTATACATGTTAATTGAAGTCAAGTTTCCATCTGCATAGAGCTTATGAATATGATGAATAAAAATTACCTAGCAAAGGAAATATGGATCACTGCAAGCTCTTCATAATAAAGGTAAAAATGAAGACTCTAAATGCCTTTGAAGCAGTAAATTAGCTTAAATGATCATAGAAGTGCTTAAATTTCAAGAAAGACTGTACCTTCCAGTTAATTAGCATGTTTAAATGTTATCAACTGCTATGAATCACCTGGTCTTGTAGTACAAAATAAAAATTACTTAAGCCTTGCTTGCTTATTTAAGTCATGGTAGAACTTGGTATAAATCAGCCTGCTCCATGTAGGGCCCAGTCTGTGCCCTGACTACTCCCCGGCACAGAGCAGCGTGGTGTGTTTTACAAAAGGCAGACAAATTACTTGGTCTTTAAATTTGTACACTTTACTGGTGGCTCCAAAGTTGTCGCGTCTATGAAACTGTATTGTCAATTGAGACTGCCATTGCTTTATACAAATGTTTGTCTTCCCGTAGGGATTGCATTCTGTAAGTGTAGATTTCCTTTTGTGCTTTTTACTCCAGTGGGATCTTTCTGCAGTGAGTGTATGTGTTGTCAAACATGGAATTAAAAATTCACCACGGTTATCAATGCTAAACTTCAAAAATATTGTCATAGTAGGAGGCTTAAATATACGTTGAGGATAAGGCACTTATAAAAGCAAAAACCTTTGCAGTCTGGAGGAAACCTGGGGTTTCTCTTCTGTCTCCTCCTGTTGGGGCGCTGGTGCAGCTTGGCAGCCTGTGGAGCGGTGGACCCCACCTCAGTGGGCACTGTGCAGTGCCGCAAGTCACTGGATGTGTCTCAGCACGAGCCGTCCGTGCTTCCCATGCCATCTAGTACGTAGGCAGTGCGAGAGGGAGGGTTGATGCTTTCAGGCACTGAATGTTGTGGCTTTTGGCTCCAGAATTCAGTGTGTGAACTGACTTGCGTGCCCCTTGCTCGGAGCCTTCCCAGGAGGCAAGCGGGGTGCCAGTGGTGGGAGCCTGGCCATTGCTGGTGCCCGTGTGTGTGACTACAGGCTGCACCTAAGCAGAGGGGAAGGGGCTCTGGTGCAGGGATTTGTACTGTGGAGTGGGGCGGTGGCCACAGACAGCTCTAGCCTTGGCCGGGGGATCCTGAATCATGTCTCTGCAGAAATGGATGCTGTGTTAGCTAGGTCTGTTGGGCAGGCAGGTGAGGAGGCTGGTGCTGGATCTGCTGTGGGTGAGCCTTTGGAGCTGGCCATGCCCCAGCAGGCTCAGCGTAGTGCATGTAGTATTGATCTCTTCTTGTTGCCATCTGGGCTATCAGGAGGAGCATCCCATGACCATTTACAATTGATTTTTAGCCTTTTAAGTCAGCACTTCCCTTCAGCTGAGGTTTTTGCTTGGATTCTGTTGGAAATATGGAAAGGGAAGGACTGAGTTAAGCTACTCTGTGTTACATTAGTGAAGCCAACTCACTTTATTGCACACTTGAAATGGACCAGAGTGTCTGTCCCCCATCTGTGGGGCAGCAACTGAAGGCAGAGAGGCAGTGACTTCTAAAATTTCACTGAGCTGACAGGTTGTGCTCCCTCATCTACCCTGACAGTAAGAAGAAAATTACTGTGAGGTTTTGCATCAGCTGGGTCCTACTTATGGGGGGACTTCTTTAGCACAGGGGAAAAAAGATCAGAATGAATGGGTTGCACAGCTGTTCTCTGCAGGATTTGATACTGTTCTCCAAATGCAACTGGCAATGCTGTGTATGAAAATCACACATTGATTTACGGTTGAGTATAGCTTGCAGAACAAGTTACTTTCTTACACACAGACTTTCTGGATTAACATACTTTTGCTACTGCTTCAGCTTCCCTTTGTACTTCTGTATTTAAACTGAACACTGTGAGGGGGACCAAAGCTCCTGTTTAATTCATTGCTGTGGGTAGGGTGGTGACACAAGATCTTGCTGCACCCTGTGAATGCAGAGATCTGTTACAATGACCCTTCCTGCTCAGACCCAGCTTATTTTCCTTTCTTCAGAGGGAGACGTTGCTACGGCAGCTGGAGACGAATCAGCTGGATATTGATGCAACTTTGGAGGAGCTGTCAGTGCAGCAAGAGACAGAAGATCAAAACTACGAACTGTATGTTACTGAGCCATCTTTTCTAACTGTTTTGTTGCAGTCTAGGTGTCACATGAATGTTGGGCAGCCCCAGCTCTGGCGCTTGGCTAGACTGAAGGGTCCAGCTGGTGGCATTTAGGGTTTCTTTGGATCTTGTAAAACATCACTTTTAAGTGGCATCACCTGAAATAAAGCTTGCCCCTGGGGATCCCTGTGAAAAGCTCTGGTTCCTACAGGCACATGATCTGTGGGAGGGCAGCGGGGGTGGAGCTAAGCAGCACCCCTGGAGGCAAGCACATGCCGAAGGCATTGTTGATAAGGGTGTTGCAGCCTCTGATGCTGAAAGGGGATGTTTTCCGTCTCTACTGCTCAGAACACAAGTTGATTCCTCCTCTTCTGGCTATTGCATTCCTGTGTATTTTGTGTCTTACTACAGGCAGAAAGTAATAGCAATAACATTGTTGGCTTTTGTTGCCTTTGAATGCTTCTAGACTCCTGAGTGCATTTCTGATTTGAAATAGTGGCTAGTTCCTGCTGCCTTGTGTTTGTTCAGTGCCTTGTCTGTTTGCTTGCTGCTTGAAATGAGCTTTTGCTGGATTTAGCCCTGCAAAGCCAGTACCTCTGTAGCAGAGTGAACAGGAATCTCTTCCGATTTGTATATTGTTGACAAATGTGTTCTGTGAATTCCCATTGCAACGTCTTTATTGCAGTAATGTGCAAGCCAGAAAAATCAACCCCAGAATGAATTGGAAAAAAGATTCTTTACAGGAAGCTTTATTTGGAAGCTGGAATCAATGATTATGAAATATTCATGCACAGCCATTTTGACAAGCATTTTTCAGACCAAGTTTCAAGTTCTATAACCTTGGTCAGTGTGTCTTCCTTTGAGAGCACTGAAATACCCCATATGCAACAAAGCTGCACTGTTTCTAGAATGTTCACCACATGCCTTTCCTTAGGGACTGGTTAGTCTTCTCATGCCTTCAGCAATTCCCTTGACATCCCTACTCAAAGGACTGGGTTGCGTGGGCTGTGCTGTCAGATTTTTTTTCCAGTATTTTGGTTTATACTGCATCAGTAACGGGAAGGTACTTAAGAGTCAAGAGTTGGCAGAGCCGTTCCAAACTACACCAGGAGATCTTGCTACTTAGTCACCTCTCACCCTTACACCAGCATTGGCATTTGCTGGACCGTAATATGTGCCTATTCAGCTCACAAATCCAGCAGAAAACTGTCTCCTGCCATATCTGCTTCTGGGTTAATCTGAGTTAGGCTGGCTCTGAGAAGCACCTACTTAACACCAGAACTTAAAGGAAGCAGCAGCAGCAGTATGGTGCAGGCAGAGGTGGGGATGGCAAGACCTCCTGGTTCCAGCAATGGATATTAGACTGGATCATCCCATCCAGTGTAACTACGCCAACTTATACCATTTTATAATATTGGTGTGCTTCCAGTGCCAGAGAGTGCCCTTTCTGGGTACCTGCTCCTGCAGAAGTACTGTGATGACTCGTGAGCATCATTTGCAATGCGGTAGACTCCAGAATCCTAGGGCCAGGCTGGCCACATTGCTCTAGGCATTGAGCACTGACAAGTCAAAAGGTATGTTCTTGCCTTTGGCAAGCTCAGAGGAGCTTTTGGTGCAGTTGGTGGTGGCGAGCATCACCTCAGTAGGAGCCCAAGTCATCTGCAGAAACTCCAAAGCCAGATAAACTTTTGGCCCATGTGTCAGTGCCCTGTTATTTTCCAAACTAGTTCACGAGCTCAGGAAGAACAGGAGATGGGCAGGGTAGCTGTCCTTCTGTCCTGCAGGATAGCCTGCTGTAGCAAAGCACTGCTGCTCGGCTGCTCGGGAGGGCTTGCACTGCAGGTGGCTAATTGCACTATTAGGCTACATAATTGGCTTAACATGGCATAAGAAATACTTAGTCAGGGTACCTGACAGAAGAGGAGTTGCTAAAATGTTAAAAGCAAGACATTTTCCTAGGATTCTGGTTTAGCAAATAAACTGACGTTTCTATGCAGCTGGCCAACTTCTGTTTTCACTTCAGCTACTGCACATTTATGTCTGTGTACTGAGACCAATGTTCTTTGCTTTCAGAAAATAACACTTCTTTATAGAAAGGTCTTTATAATATCCCTGGATGCTTCCTGCCTTGGGCCACTGATCCCAAAGGAAAAGCACCGGGCCATGTCATGTCTGAGTATTTTGATCACACTGACTAAAATAGAGTGCTATTTTAGGATTTTTGAGATTTTTCCTCTGCGCCTCAGGTAGAAATGAAAAGTGTTCATTTCAGTGGCACCTCTCTGAAACAGGTGAGCTGCTGAGGGGTTACTTCAACCCCAGAGTTGAAAAGTATACTCTTCCTACATTCTTTTTTTTAATCCATGCAGGAGCTCATCAGGCTCAAGTCCTTTAGCCAAAGTCCCAATTTAAAGAAAAAACCACACCCTTATGGCAAGGAACTAGGTTTTGGGTAAAGTTCTGACTCTTAGTAAACAGCTTAGGCTGGTGAACAGAGTATCTGCAGACACAACGACAGCACATGGTGGAAATTACAGCTTGCAGTTGTGAGGCAGGTCTGCAGTGCTCATTATTAGGGCTTAGGGAGGTCCTTGCATCGATGTTTCAGATGCCCATCATTTTAGCATTATCATGTTTAACATGCTACTGCGGTGGATGTCAAAATGAACACTTGGTGCATTGTCCTCTGATACTCACCCGGTTACATACAGCATGTGTGTTGGTGCAGTGTGGCTTGTTGACCCTTGGCAGAGGTGAAGCTGCTTCGATTTAGACAGTTTTGGAAGTTCTGCTGTCAGTCAGCACAAACTGCCCAGCAAGGTGGGGTGTCCGCAGGCACTTGGGGCTGCAGGCCACGGTGGGGCTGCTGCAGCACCTCCTCCAAGGCAATTCCTGCTCTCCTGCCATAAAATCAGGCCATGGAGGAAGGTGAGGTGACAGTGCCAGACATCTCAGTTATTTCATTCACCCCCGTGCATGTCTAGTAGCTGCTCTGTCACAATGACCATGCTAAATTTGGATCAGAGAACAAGAACTCTTCCTCCTCCTTCCAGCGGGTACCCAAGGACAAAGTGTCATTACTCTAAAATGTGGATCCCGGAGAAAACACGAGGTGGCACACAACGCTGCCTCATCTGCCTTACGTAAGGCATCCCTGGGCAGCCACTGGCGGGGCTTTGCCTGTGTAAGACACATTTATATGCTTCCAGCTCTTTCCCTTTGCTTACTCTCCTCTCTGCCTGCCACACCTCTTGCTCTGGTACTTTCCCTGTGGTTTCTCAGATTTTGTTTTCAATGCTGCTAAAAACACATTTCAGCCCTTTTTGAGTTCCTGAATTCTTATTAAACAAACAGCAATGACTTTTTTTACTCTGTTCTGAATTTGTACTTAATTTGCTCAATTTTTCCATCTTTAATTGTACCCATCTTAGCTTCTGCCACAAGGAAAACTTTTGATGTTCAGCGTGCCTGTTCCCTCACTGAACAGTGCACATGGAGAAAGCTTTTGGGAAATTGTGGAAGCTCTTCCTGCATATTAATTTTTTTTTCAGGAATAAGCTGGTGGTGGAAACATTTGCAAAAGTTAAAAAGAAGCAGATTTAATGTATGGTTTTCATGGGCTTTTATTTTGGCTGCATTTTTTTCTAGAATTACTCTTTAATATCAAATGACTAAATTTAATTTCAAGTGTTAAGTTATTAACTCTCTTTGAATTTACTTTTTTTTTTCCCCCCAGGGATTGATATAAGTCAGTCAAAAGGAATACTGAAGTTATTCTTTGTGAGATACCCCATCTTTTACTCTTAGTTTTGAGAAGCTTCAGGAAATTGTCATCTATCAACCACTGTGTGATTGTTTGATTTTTAAGCGCTTGAAGTCCAACTCCTTCACAGGAATTATCTGTAATAAGAAATGAATTTTCAGATCATTTAATCCTCGAGTTTAAGAACTCTTATGCAAACTGTTAGTCAGACTTTGTGAAAATATATTCAAAGCAGTTGAACTTCAGATTATCTGAGATACTGGATGATCCAAGCTACAACTTCTGCAGCAGCAGGACCTGTCCCAGGTTTCCCAGGGAAGTCCTCCTGGGTCCTTCCCCAGCAGTGCCATACAGCTGGTGTCTGCACTGTCAGGGGATCCTGGATAGCCAGGTGCTACTGTCCAGGTAGGGAAGATGGGGGACCACTGACTGCAGAAAAGCATTTGCACTCTCCTGATGAGGAGACTTCTTTTGAGAGACACGTTCCCTGCTTTAAACAGCTTTATTCACTACAGAGTCATTGATTGGGTTTAGGGGTTTTATTTGCTTGTTTGCTTTGTCTGCAACAAGCACAGCTTGTAATTTTGCAAAGACTGTGGTACTGAGTAACCCCAGCACTGTCTGGCAGGAGGACCTGCTGCTCGAGCTTTTCTCCAGTGTCTTCAGCTGTATTGAAGTACAGGTCTGAATCACACCAGCTAAAGGCTGAACTACTAGTTAGAAAAGTAAAACCACTTTTGCTTCCTCTTCCCCTTGCCCCACCTTTATCATTTCTGCTTGCAGGGAATCACTGTTGCCATCAGACAGGTCGGGAGCCAGTGTGTACTAGATGGGACTTGGGTCATGTTTTTTGAGGGGTGCTGCATTGAAAATTAACCCTGTCATTATCGATCTTGCTAGAGAAGCGGGGAACATGGAGTGTGTCCTGTATGTTGTGGACAGGGCATTATCCTGCTGCATCCCTTTTGCGTCAAGTGGAAGACCTGAGGAGCTTTTTGGGAAGGGCTGTACTCTCCAAGGCCTGGGCAGAAGGATTCAACCTTGCTTGGCAATTGATTTCCCACTCAGGGACCTGGGCTTAGGTGGGAATCAGGTTCAGTACTTTTAATGAGCCCAAAATAAACATGTGGAAATCTAACCCTCAGTAACCCCAGTTAAGTTGATGTCACATGGCCTATTAATCTTCATTTTCACAATTAGTAAAATAATGCGAAACATATATTGCCACATGAAATAAATTTGAAAAATTGATCACAGAACCAGGAGCCAAAAAGCTTCAGGCTGCTCCCGTCTTCAGTAGTAAATGAACCTGAGTGGTGGCAATTTTAGGAACTGTGAGGCTAACAAACCCTTTTGTGCTTTTTTTTTTTTGTTTGTTTCCTCTGGGAGTGGAGCAACAGTAACTCAGGCCCTGATGAATTTTTGTTCCTGCAGAGCATGTTCGTCTTTAAAATTGCATAAAACTCTTCTCTTGCGAGCAGGTCCAATAGTGAATTTTTCAGGGGGTTTGGGCCAGGACGTGGACTGTTACTCAGTCTGGAATGGAAGGATTGAAAGGCAAACAAGGAGCCTGGGTGGGTAAGGACAGATAACCCATCTGGACTTGGGTGTCATGTTTGCTGTCTCTGTGTCCCAACTGAACAAGTGTATTCAGGTCACAGCGTGAGTTCATCTTGTGCTTTAATAGAACCTAGTTTACTCCACATAATGTGGACATGAGGCTGCTTGTTTCACAGTAAGATTTTGAGTGAGTCCTTTTGCAAAGGACTGACAGAAAGCATAGAACAAGGAATGCAGTGGCCAGATTGTATAGAATATGATAAACAGACACGTGGCAGGTTTGGTCTGGTGTGTTCCCAAAACAGCCACGCTTGTGCCTCTGAAGAGTGTGTGTAAAGCCAGAGAAAGCATTCATGCATTATGTAGTATTTTTGAAGTGTGGAGGATGCTTAGACACCTCCACCCTGGAAATTACTGAGAGCTTGCTGGCAGCGTTTTCATGTATGCTGTTTTTCCACCCACCTCTTTCACAGAAGAAGATATGAATATGAGAGCTCAGCAGAGCTGGTTTATGCAGCCCATATAAAACCAGTATCAGACCATCCTTATTTCCCTGGTGTCATGGCGCACAGCACAGAGCCTGGCCCACTTGTCTGGTTGGAGACGGGGAGGGTGACACAAAGCACACGTGCCACAGCTCTCCTTGGTGCAGTGCTGGGGTAAGAGCCTGTGTTGTGCTGTCCCCAAATAACCATTGTATCTTTCTACTAAAAATATCTTGCTGTCTCTTGTTCTTATGCCCTTCACATAATGTAGGTGAGGAAGGCATAGGAGCACAGGTGCAGAAGAAGCCTGCATGTGTGCATTCTCCAGACTAGCTGAGCAGGAGGGAAGGATGGCACTCTTTATACTTTGGTTATGTAGCATATTTCCCTCCAGCTCTTAAAATTCATGTGTTTCTGCAGGAGAAACAGGTGGTAGTCACAGCCCTCCCTCCCTCTGGAGCTGGCTACTGGCCCAGAACAAAGCAGGTTGTTTCCAAAATGGGCGGCTTTGGTAGTACAAAGTACAGTATATCTTCAAATACCCTCATATTGTAAAGAGTGTCCTGAGCTTTGTTGGGTCCAGCTTTAAGTACTCTTTGAGCTTCATTTTCTGTATCCTATAATTACTGTATATGTACTTTGTATATACTTCGTACAGAATCCTTGTTCCTTGGTCTTCAGTGTAAAATGGTCTTACCCAACCTGAGTCACCCAGTTGCCTCGATGGTGGGACCCAGCATTCTGATCAGAGGCTCAGAGGTGGTTTAGTTGTGTTTTCATGTAGCGTTGGTGATTTAGGTGCTCACATAGGCAGTCAGAGAGCTTAGCTCAGCCAGGAGCGTGAGCAGTGCTGGCATCAGTATTTGGATGCTGGATGCGTCAGTGCTCGAGCTTGCAGGCCTTCCAGCCAGGATCGCTGTTGCTATAAACAGGAACAGGGGTGCATGTGGATCAGCTGGGATTTATCTCTCGTCACAGTTGGAAGGCAGGAGTCTTTAACCCTGAGTAGGGCTTGGGAGGAGGAGGAATGAGTACCACAAAGCAAAGCTACGCAGCTATCCTGCCTTCAGCTTGCCAGGAGCCCTGAATCAAAGCTCAGAGGGGAGGGATGACAGAATTGATCATTCAGTGCTTCTGGCATGGATCTGCAGAGCCGCACATCTTGTGCAGGCAAATCTCGGGGATGGTTTTTCAGGCCATAGCAATTCACTCAGCTTTGTGGATTCAGAGCATTCACTTTGTTGGATAAGGGCTGAATTGCAGGTACCCTTGGTTTATCTTTCCCTCGCCACAGATGCCTTGCATAGTCTGCCTAGAAGGATGCTGAATTGCATGTATGGTGACCCCCTCTGCAAGAAAGGAGTAATGTACCATTGCTTGGCCCTGCAGCACAGTGACAGAGACGCACTGAAAATACACTGTTCTATTCTTGCAGTATGTATAGTGTGTTGTGCGCCTTCCAAACAAGCCTGATGCAGCCTCCACAGAGCTCAGTGCAAGAGTTAAACTCCTTTATATTTTCTTATTGATGCATGACAAATCCATGCATCATTTTCAGTGGAACGTGTTGTCACAGAGCTCGCCCCAGCTACTAGTCCCCTGCGAATAAGCACATAAGCCTTGCCCCAGATCCTGGTGGAAGCATCAGTGAATCTACCACACTGTGGTAGACTAATTTAGGTGCCTTGACAGTGGTCTCAGGGGACAGGCAGTAGATGGCCTGTGACAGCCAGGCTCCTTTTCTGCTCCTCCTAGGCAGCATTGCGCTTGCAGCCTTTAGCCCTTTCTTCTGGAATGACTGAGGCAAGTCTCCCCTAGCCATTCTTGTTTGGTGAACTTGCAGCAAGAACACTTGTTTCCTAGCCCTTGAGCTGATGACTATTTCCTTTGTACTGTTGAATTTCTTTCTATTTCTGTTATTCAGGATTGTCCAATTCTTTCTGTATCTTGCCCCTATCCTCCTTTCTATTAATGCTGCCTCACAACTTGCAACCTCATGAGCATTTCCTTGGTCTCTGTACCACTTCATTGAAATGCTGAAATATAGCTCAGTGCTAATCTGTGAGGAACTCTACCAAGGGTTTCTCTCCTAGCTAATACTGCTTTTTAGTGCTACCCTTTTTCTCTGCTTTAGCCAGTTCCTTAGTTAGGAAGGACTCCTGGTTTTCCAATTCAAGTAACAGCTTTCTGTGGATGTTGTTCTCTAGGGCTCCGGACACAGCTGGTCACAAAGTGTATTAGTTTGTTCCTTAAATGTATATCAGGTTGCTCCTTAGGATAGGAAATTATATCTCAAGTGGGTTTAGAGTCTTTTAGCCCCTGCTGTTTGCTTTCTGCTTAGCAGTCATCCCAGTGAAGGTGTCTGGCTCAAGTCCCTGAAGGACGAGGTTGTGCTCTGTATGGGAGAGGAGCCTCTCTTGCAGAAGTAGTTGAAGCTACAGCCTCTGTGCACAAGTTCATTAGGCTTAATGAAATAAGAAGCAAGACCATGGTGTGCTAGATTTTATACATGATACTTCACTTTGGGTGTCCTCTTTATACCTCTTAGATGTGCAGCATGTAGCAGATCTTACTTTGAGACCATTTCATAGTAAAAGGCTGGCTTTCTCTTAGTGTTTCTTTGCAGACAGCTTGTGAAAAGATTGCTAACCAAACGGGCTGCTGAAGGAGGCTGCAGCAGCATCAGGCTTGGTTTACTTTTTGAAAAGGATAGAGCATTTCACCCTCTCTAGCAGTACAGGCTTTATTGCTCTTCTAGTCAGGAATCCAGCCAGGACCACAACTTGCTTCGGAGCTTCTGCTGCTTGGCTTCACTACCTCCCACACAGAGGAGGAGTGTGTGCAGGGGGAGAGCCTGCCTGTATATCTGCACATTGCAAGAAGGATAATTGCAGTCAGTCCTCTGTGAGCCCTCTGGGTAGCTCTTTTCTTTTGACATTCAAGGATTCTCCTCTCAAATCCATTCTTGGCTGAAAGAAGAGGGTTTTGTAGCATGTGAGTTTTTTGAATGCTCTGATCCCTTCTGCTGAATCTAAAAATGTGCCATTCCTGTAGCACATACTCCCTTAGAGACACATGTCCAAGAACTGACTTCAGGTTGTGTTTCAAGCCCTGGCATGTTGTTATAGTCTGTCTATCCAGGAAGTTCCCAGCAGCATTGCATGTGTGGGTTTATCCTGCAGCACAGAGCAGGTTGGGATTCTCCACACCTCAATGCAGATCAGGTGAGTTTAGCTCACGTGGGTGAAGCAAATTTATTGTGGTCCAGGGAGTCACAGCATCACCAAAAGCAGATCTATACCTTCCCAGCTCAGCACATAGCCAATGCAGCCCAGCATCATGCTTCGTGCTCTGTTGAGCATGTTTCCTCCATTCCTTATATTTGCAATTTACCTTCCCTGCAGCTTCCTTGAAATGATGGAAGCCCGAAGTCGAGGGCACACGTCTCCACTAACAACTAATGGGCAAAGCCCTTCCTCTGGCTCCCAGTCACCCATAGTACCTCCGAGCTCCACATCAACGGGCAGCTCCAGCCCTGGCACCCCACAGCCACCGCAGCCGCTTTCCACAAGCTCCACCATCTCTCCTGAGCCCCCCGCATCTTCTTCACCAGTGCCTGCACCTGAGACCCAGCAGCCGCACGCGCCTCCGCCAGCTACAGCCTCCCCGGCACCTCCGGCTGCAGTCCCACCACCAAAGCGCAGCATTATTTCACGTCTGTTTGGGATGTCTCCTGCGTCAGACCCCTCTCCTCCCCAGCCAGGTAAGGGCTGGACTGCAGTGTCTAGGCAGGATGTCACCTGTGGGCATTTCTCTATTTCCCTTTCATTTTTTCCTTGTGAGAGGCTAAGCAGACTGGTGTCTGAAGGCCACAGGCCCCAAGTGTGTGTGCAGCATGTGTACAAGGAGAGCTGCGCTGCCGCTCTCTATTATTTCTCCTAATTGGCATTTTGGCTTGTCTCTGTGCTGGGCTTGGGTGGGGACTGTGTCGAGCCACCTGGGTGATGGCTGTAGCATGCTTCAGGGGGAAGGTACTGAACACGCAGGGAACACTAATAAAATAACTGTCACCTTCTTATCCAGGAGCACATATGCCTCTTGAATAACAAGGAAATTGTTAGAGAAGCTATGTGAAGCACTGTCTTCACAAAAGTCTCGCAGCTCAAAGGAGCTCCCGTGTGTTAACAGAGAACAGCTGAGTGCTGGTTTTAAAGGTTATTCAGCCAGAAATGATCATGTAAGTCCAGGCTCTGCAGCGGATTCCCCTCCAGGGAAATATGCTCCTTCAGAGATGGTCTGAGAAGGGCAGCCCGCCTTGGCGGCTTCCTTAGTGCTAGTACACAATGGAGCAGAGTAGCACAGCATTCGGTCCAAACCCCTGCCAAATGAAGTTGCAGGGCAGAAGCATCAAGGGTTTTGTTGCATGTACTTTTACCGATCTGGACCTTAATTTGCCTGTCACATTTGCTTTCTTTGTGAAGCTAACTGGAGCTGCAGAGCTGGCACTGCCTAAAAATCATTAGCATGACGTGGTTTGAATCACCCTTTGGAAATACCTTCCCTCTCAAACTGTCAATCCCTAGAGCTCACAGTACTCTCGAGACACCCACAGAAAGAAAGGAGGAGGTGCTGGGAACATGGTTTGCAGTTTCAGATGTTGGAATCTTTTGGTTTTTGATCTGCACACAATGTTCTGCCTCCTGAGTCTGTTACCAGGTATGACACAGTACACCCATTTCAGTTTGTTTATGACTCTTCTACCCAGAAACAAACAAGGAGGAGCAAATGTTAGGAATCCCTTGTCAATAAAAAAAAAAACCTTTGTCATATTGATATGTAGAAAAAAAGACAAGTGGTCTGCTACCAGTGTTACAATCATCGGGGTTTGTTCTCTTCTATTTTTTTTTTTCTTCCTAAATCTATCGCTTAGCTTGAGAGCTGTTCTAGGCTTATGGTCTGCAGTCCTGGTATCTCAAGGGTGCTTTTTAGGAGGGTTGCAAAAGGCAGCTAGGAAAAGCTGATATGTCACTGTTACTAGGTTTAGGTAGCATGCCAAGGGTCTGCACCTCTACTGGAACATACCTAGGGACTAGATAATTGGAAAGCAGTTGAAAAATCAGTCAGCTGTTATTTAAGCTTTCCCCTGAAGTCTTGCAGTAATAATTCTTTTGGCTGTGTTTTTTCTTACACCAACACTGCTCAGTGGCATTAGTAATAGTGTTATTTCTATGCAAAAGTTATCTGAAAGCTGCACTAGTAGAGCAAAATCTAGAAAAAATATACAAATCTTGTTCACCCAAAAAAGCCTAGATATGAAGTGCAGTCTGGGCAGAAGAAAAAGGTTGTATATTGCAAATTCTGAAATCACTTTAGGCTTCTTGGTTATGCTAATTTCATGAGATTTCATCCTGATACCTTGAAGATAGGTAACAGTGTGTTGTGGTTTAGCCCCAGTTGGCAACTCAGCCCCATGCAGCCGCTTGCTTGCTTACTCCCCCCTGGCAGGATGGGGGAGAGAACTGGAAGAGTGAAAGTGAGAAAACTCACAGGTTGACATAAAGACAAGCAAGCAAGCAAAGCAAACCGAGGAATTCATTCACTCCTTCCCATGGGCAGGCAGGTACTCAGCCATCTCCAGGAAAATAGGGCTCCATCACACGTAACAGTGACTTGGGAAGACAAACACCATCACTCTGAACGTCTCCCCCTTCCTTCTTCCTCCCTCAGGTTTATATACTGAGCATGACATCATGTGGAATATCCCTTTGATATCCCTTTGGTCAGTTGGGCTCAGCTGGCCCGGCCGTGTCCCCTCCCAGCTTCTTGTGCACCTGGCTGAGCATGGGAAGCTGAAAAAGTCCTTGGCTAGTGGAAGCACTACTTGGCAACAACTAAAACATCTCCACATTATCAACACTTTTTAGCACAAATCCAAAGCATAGCCCCATACTAGGTACTATGAAGAAAATTAACTCTGTCCCAGCTGAAACCAGAACAGTATCCATCCCTTAGTCCATACCATTTACATCATGCTCAGGTCCCACACTATCCAGTACAACCTCATTAACCACCCCCCCTTCCCATTCTTTGATATAATGTAATACAATACCCAGATATCATTCCCTTAGTCTATGGACCACCCCTGTAAAGTGTCTTTAGATGCCCACAAATGTCCACAAAATGTCCACTGAGTTTATTCAGTCCGTGACTTTGGGTTCCATCTCTTATGGGGGTCACTCAGGGCAGGAGAGGTGGGGTGTTGTGTGGAGTTCCTGGGCACCAAAGCCAGCTCAGGTCAGGTCATTGCTGCGCTCACACTGCTTCTTGTAAGGCTTGTCCTCCATTGGTTCGGGTGGTTCCTGCTATAGTAATTCCTATAAAATGCTACTCAAACCATAGTTTACAACAATTTAAAGGTAGCACCATTACAATCTCCACCCCTGGTCCCTTTGGGCCAAGTTATAGGGTTTAACATTGCAATGAACTCCTCCCACTCTTCTCCTTGCTCCTAGCCTGGCCAGCAACAAGCGGCTCCTGCTATAGTAATTCCCATTACATGCAACTCAAACCCAGGTTGCAACAATTTAAAGGTATTTCCATTACAATCTCCATCCTGGTCCCTTTGGATCAGACCATTGGATTTAACATTGCAATGAACTCCTCCCCTTGCCCCTGCTCTGGCTTGGACTTATCCACCGACTGCAGGCCCTTAGGGGCGTACCTGCTCCAAGTGGAGCCTTATCTATAAGCCACAGTCTCTCCAGGGGCACACCTGCTGTGGCATAGACTTATCCACAGACACAGTTGCTTTGAGGTGCGCCTGTTCCAGTGTGGCCTTCTGCATGGGCCACAATGCCTTCAGAGATGTACCTGCTCTATCGTGGCCCTACCCACAGCCACAGTCCCTTCAGCAGTAAACCTGCTCCAACCTGGCCTTGCCCATGGCTGTGGTTCCTCCAGGGGCATGCCTTCTCTGCCATGGGCTTATCCATGGCCACACGCTTTGATGTGCTCCAGCATGACCTCATGCACAGCCACTGATGCCTCAGGGTGTACCTGCTGCTGCATGGACTTGTCCACAGCCATAGCTGCTTCAAGGTGTACCTTCTCCAGTGTGGACTTATCCCTGGGACACAGTCCCTTCAGAGGCATACCTGCTGTGGCACAGACATAACCGCAGCCACAGACGCTTTAAAATGTACCTGCTCTGGCACGGACTTATCTACAGCCACAGATGCTTCAGGGTGTCCTGCTCCCACATGGACTCATCCACAGGTCACAGTCCCTTCGACTCAAGTTCACACTGGAGTTCCAGCCTGCCCAGTGCAGCAGCACAGAACCAGCAGTGATGCCCTGGCCATCTGCCAGCCCAGGTGCCCGGCCATTGCTGTTATCACAATGTTCCCAGGCACAGCAGAGTAAGGTGATCAGCAGCATGGTAGTACAGCAAGCAGTGAAAGCAAAAAGCAGCCACTAACAAGCACTAGACTCTAACATACAGTAAGGCAGGCATGCCACATGGCAAGCACAGGAGCCTGTCCATTAATAGCTAAACAGCAATAACAGCTATAAATTCCATCTAGCACATTCCAACCAAATCTGTCATTATCTTGAACCCTCCAAGCCCCAGAGAGAGGGGCTTGGGCAGGATAGATCTGTAAAAAGCAAATTTCTGTCTTGCTTGTTACGGTAAACTCTGTGTTTTACAACTACGGTTGCTAATGCAGATCCTGCTGCTGCCACTCCTCCCCACCCTGAAGCCCCTGCAAAAGTACAGAGCGTGGAGGACTTCGTTCCCGATGACAGCCTGGACCACAGCTTTCTAGAAGACCCAGCCCCACAGAAGGACAAAGGGAAACTGCAGAGTAAGCACCATGTCGATAGCGAAAGGTAAGGAAAGGAGGATGGAGGGAGGGTTAGACAGGGATATACCTGGATGTGCAGTCTGAACGATGGCTCAGCCCTGGCTAACATGTTGCAACTGTTCAGAAAGCAATTGCAGAGCAACTAGCTGCCCCAAAGCCTTTCTGGCTGTGGTACGGCCAGTTGTAACATTCACTGTCTCCCATGTAATGATACATACTGCTTCCCGGGAACCAGGAACAGCAGTAAAACCTGGTTATCACCTTCCTGGTTTTGCTGTCTTGCCTTCATGCTCAGTGTTAAACAGCTGGGTTGCTTTGGGTCAGGAAGGGATTTCTCTTCTGGCCAAATGTGCTGAAACATTTGAGATACTTTCCTTTTGGAACACAGTGCACTTTGCAGGGATATTATGTTTTGTCTAATGAATACTTCCCCACTGTAGAGACATAAAGCATGGCCAGCCCCCTTCATGGCCTGGTACTGCCATTCATGAGGCGTTATAAAGGGGTTTGTGTCTGTTGGAGGACACCTTGGGGCACTGTGTGGCTCAGTAGGATTCTGGAAGGAAGGATGGAGAGGGTCATTGGGTGTCCAGTGACACCCTTGGGAGTGTCACTGCATGCTTGCCTGAAGATTCCAGAGAAGTCTTAGGCGGTGCTTTTCTTTTTCTCTGTCCATTTCTAATGTTCCTTCCCAGCATTTTCTCTCTAAATTGGAGAAATATGGATTTGATGGATGGACTGTTCAGTGGATGAGGAATTGGTTGCATGGTCACATCTGGACCTCAATGTCCAGATGGAGATCAGTAACAAGTGGTGTCCCTCGGGTCCATACTGGGACCAGCACTGTTTAATATCTTCATCAATGACATAGTGCACCCTCAGCAAATTTGCAGACACCAAGCTGGGTGGTGAGGTTGACATGCCTGAGGGACTGGGTGCCATCCAAAGAGACCTGGACAAGCTGAAGAGGTGGGCCTGTGAGAACCTCATGAGGTTCAATAAGGCCAAGTGCAAGGTCCTGCACCTGGGTCGGGGCAACCCCCAATATCAACACAGGCTGGGGGATGGAGGGATGGGGAGCAGCCCTGTGGAGAAGGACTTTGGGGCACTGGTGGGTGAAAAGAATGGACATGAACTGACAATGTGTGCTGGGAGCCCAGAAAGCCAACTGTCTCCTGGGCTGCATCCGCAGCAGCATGGGCAGCAGGGCAAGGGCAGTGATCCTGCCCCTCTGCTCCGCTCTGGGGAGACCCCCCTGCAGCGCCACGTCCAGCTCTGGGCTCCTCAGCACAGGAAAGACATAGACATGTTGGAGCAGGTCCAGAGGAGGCCACAAAAATGACCCAAGGTCTGGAGCACCTCTGCTACGAGGACAGGTTGAGAGAGTTGGGGTTGTTCAGCCTGGAGGAGTGAAGGCTTCAGGGAGACCGTATTGTGGCCTTTCAGTACTTAAAGGGAGCTAAGAAAGATGGGGACAGACTTTGCAGTAGGGCCTGTTGCAGTAGTTGTAATGGTTTTAAATTAAGAGAGGGTAGATTCAGACTGGATATAAGGAAGAACATTTTTACAGTGAGGGTGGTGAAACCATGGCCCAGGTTGCCCAGAGAGGTTGGGGATGCCTCATCCCTGGAAGCATCCAAGGCCAGGTTGGACGGGGCTCTGAGCAACCTGATCTAGTTGAAGATGTCCCTGCTCACTGCGGGGGGGTTGGACTAGACGGCCTCTAAAGGTCCCTCCCAACCTAAACCATTCCGTGATTCTATAATTCTGTCCTCCAAATGGCAGAGAGCTGTGCTTATGCTGTAGGGTAGATTTTCTTTTCTTTTTTTCTTTTCGTTTTTTTCTTTTCCTGGCTTTGATGTTTTTGAACCAAAAAAAGAAAAAAGGGATTGTGTACACTGAGCTGCTCAGACAAAAGGATGTGCAGCAAGCTGTCTGAAAGCAGGCTGTCACTTAAGAGGTGACCTAAGCATATTCACCGGCTCTGCATCCCTCTGCTTAGAATAGTCTTTGCCTGCTGCCTCGTCATCAACACTGGATTAACCAGGAGAGTAACTGAATGCTGATACAGCTCATCTATGAATGTGGTGGATTCTGCATGTTTTGACACCTTTGTTGTGATTCAGTGTTCTCTAGTTCAACCACAACTTGAAATCAATCCCCTGTGTGGGGCTCGATGCCTGTCTAATGCAGGTCAGTCTGAATCATCATCCCTTGTGATGGTAGAACACGTGGATGTTTTATTTTAAAAATTAAAAAAGGAAAGAAAAAACTGGTGGTTGCTAGAAGCATGCTGGCCTACAAAGCATCTTGCTTGCAGCTATGGCTGAGCAGGGATTTTTTTTGTGTTTAACAAGGAAATATCAGGAGAGCCAAACATGACCTTCCTGGGGTTTGCTGAAAAACTAGGTCCTGTCATGCCCTTTGAGCTCTTTAGCTGCAGTTCTTGCTGTGGGTAGGAGGCTGAATCTTTAACAAAGTCTTCTCCAGAATGGAAGCAAACAGGTGTTTAACTCTACAAAATTCGAGCATCTCAGTGGTGAAAAGCCCTGCTCCTTGGTTGTAGAGTTGTCATGTTCTTGGCTGCTGTGATGCCTTCCTGTGCTGTGTCCCCAGTCTTGGTAGCCTTCCAGTGCATGTGGGCTGATGGGGGCAGAAAGGGAGACACCCTTGGGCTTTCACAGAGCAAAGAGAGGACACTTGTTCACAGCTTCATCCTGTGATCTACAGTTATAACAGCTCTGTTTCCCTAGGAGAAGACCCTGCAGCACACCCCTGAAAATTCAAATGCTCATTATTTCTCTGCAGCTTGGCATCCATGTCTTGCTCTGGTTTCTTATGTAGTTACAGTTTTCTCAGTGGTCTAGCAGTTTTACCTTCTGGTTTTTTGCCAAAAAGGGCCTACCACAATAAGCCAGATGTGCTGAAATTCAGAGATGTAGATGTGGTTCTGACCATCACCTGCAATAATTGATTTCTTTCAGGATGCCAATTACAACCCCATGACGCCCAGGAGCAACATAAGAGTTCTGTAAGCACCACCCCTAATAATCAGCTTCTACTGCAGTGAGTAGGCTGTTGTAGTTGCAACAAAATCTACTGCTGCAGAAATTTATCTCTGACCTAAAGAACACAAAAGTTCTGTGAAACCACTCAGACCTAATGGAGGTGTTTTTTGTTTTAAAAAATGAAATACTGGAGGTTGTTTTCCCCTTGTATCTGAGTGAGGAACAAAGCCTGAGAACATACTAGAGAGATGCATTCAGGTCTCCTGAATGTTTTTAAACAGGTATCTGAATGTTAAGCTTATGCAGCTTGCCAGCATTTCTTCTAGGTGTGCTGTAACCAAGTGTAAGCTCTGAAACTGAAGAGCCACTGAAGATGTGGCAGAAGAGTGGGCTGTGTGTTCAGAATTTCTAAAGTTACTTCTGTTACCCAAATAAGAGGAATTGCCTTGCCGTCCATAAGCAGGAGTCTTGCAGTTAGCTCATGAGAGAACACCTTAGTGCACAGTGCATTTCATGTCTGAAGCAGAGATAGTTATGTTCACAGAATCACAGAATGGCTGAGGTTGGAAGGCACCTCTGGAGGTCATCTGGTTCAACCTCCCTGCTCAACCAGGGCCACTCAGCTAGAGCCAGTTGCCCAGGGCCATGTCCAGGTGGCTTTTGAATATCTCCATGGATGGAGACTCCACAACCTCTTTGGCAACCTGTGCCAGTGCTCGCTCACCCTCACAGTGCAAAAGGCATTTCCTGATGTTCACAGGGAACCTCCTGTGTTTCAGTTTGTGCCCCTTACGTCTTGTCCTGTCATTGGGCGCCACTGAAAAGAGCCTGGCTCCATCTTCTTTGCACCCTCCTTCGGGTATTCAAATAAATTGATAAGGTCCCCCCAAGCCTTCTCTTCTCTAGGCTAAGCAGTCCCCCTTATCATGTCAGAGAGCCGTTCCTCATGTGAGAGATGTTCCAGTCACTTAATCATCTTTGTTGCCCTTCATTGGACTCTCTCAGTATATCTATGTCTCTCTAGTACTGAGGAGCACCCAGAACTGGACACAGCACTCCAGGTGTGGCCTCACCAGTGCTGAGCACTGCCTCCCTCAACCTGCTGGCAGTACTTTGCCTAATGCAGCCCATGATACCATCAGCCTTCTTTGTGGCAGGGGCACGTTACTGACTCTGTGTTCAATTTAGTGTCCACCAGGACCCGCATGCCGTCTTCTGCCAAGCTGCTTTCTAGCTGGGTGCCCCCCAGTGTGTATTGATGCATGGGGTTGTTCCTCCCCACGTGCAGGACTTTGGACTTCCCCATGTTGAACTTCAGGAGGTTCCTGTCCGCTCATTTCTCCAACCTGATGAGGTCCCTCTGGGTGGCAGCACAGCCCTCTGGCACATCAGCCACCCCTCCCAGTTTGGTGTCATCTGCAAACTTGCTGAGGGTACACAGCCCGATCATCCAGGTCATTAATGAAGATGATACACGGGGCTGGGCCCCGTATTGATTCCTGGGGCACACTGCTAGTTATTGGCCTCCAACTAGATTTGTGCCACCAATCACCACCCTCTGGGCCTAGCCATTCAGCCAGTTTTCAGTCCGCCTCAGTGTCTGCTCATCCAGCCAGTATGTCAGCAGCTTCCCTATGAGGATCTCCCTATGGGAGACAGTGTCAAAGGCCTTACTAAGTCTGGGTATCCACTGCTCTCCCCTCATCTACCAGGCCAGTTACTGCATCATAGACTTTTATCAAGTCGGTCAAGCATGACTTACTCTTGGTAAATCCATGCAGACTACTCCTGACGATTTTCTTATCATTCATGTGCCTGGAAATAGTTTGCAGGATTAACTGCTCCATCACTTTCCCAGGGAACAAGGTGAGGTTGGCTGGGCTGTAGTTCTCTGGGTCCTTCTTCTGTCCTTCTTGAAGACTGGAGTGACATTTGCTTTCCTCTTCAGGAAGGTCTTCAAGCACTTCTCCCAGTTGCCATGACTGATCAAAGATTATCAAGAGTGGCTTTGCAGTGACATCTGCCAGCTCCCTCAGCACTTGTGGCTACATCCCATCCAGGCCCATGGATGTCCAGTTTTGCTTTGGCCAGGATCCCTGAGCTGATCCTCTTCCACCAACAATACATCTTCCTTGCTCCACTTTATCTTCCTGGTCTCTGGGGCCTGGGATTCCTGAAAGCTAGTAAAGACTGAGGCAAAGAAGGCATTCAGTACTTCAGCCTTTTCCATGTCCTGTGTAACCAAGTTCCCTGTCTCACTGAGGAATGCGCCCACACTTTCCATAGTCTTCCTTTTGCCTCCCAGGTACTTACAGAAGTCCTTCTTGTTGTCTTTGAAATCCCTGGCCAGATTCAATTCCTCTAGGGGTTTAGTTTTCCTGATTTCATCCCTGGATACTTGGACAATGTCTCTGTATTTCTTCCAGGCTACCTGTTCTTCCTTCCACCCTCTGTATGCTTCCATTTTGTGTTTGAGTTTGTCCAGGAGCTTCTTGTTCATCAACACAGGCCTTGTAGCATTTTTGCCTGACTCCTTATACGCTGGGATGGACCGCTGTTGGGCTTGGAGGAGCCTTGAATATTAACCAGCTTTCTTGAGCCCTTCCATCCAGGGCCTTATCTCGTAGGATTCTTCCAAGCAAATCTTTGAAGGGGCCAAAGTCTGCTCTCCTGAAGTCCAGCTTGCTTTTTACCCGCCTCCCTGCCCCTAGGATCCTGAACTCCACAAAGGCTGCCTTTGAACTGTCACCTTCTCAACCAGCCCCTCATGTTTTGTGGGTAGGAGGTCCAGAAGAGCACCTCTCCTCATTGGCTCCTCTGTCACTCAGTGGAGGAAGAGATCATCAATGCACTCCAGGAACCTCCTGGATTGCTTATGTTCTGCTGTCTTGTCCCTCCAGCAGAAACAGGCATGGTGGAAGTCCATGAGGACCAGGGCCTGCAAACATGAGGCTGCTCCTGTCTTTTTGTAGAGGGCCTGTCACACCTGTTCCTTCTAGTCAGCCTGTAGCAGGCACCCACTATAGTGTCACCTCTACATGTCCTCTCTTGAATCCTCACCCATAAACTCTCAGCTGGCTCCTCATCCGTCCCCAGGCAGAGCTCCATACACTACAGCTGCTTGCTCACATAGGGGGCAGCTCCTTGGGGAAGAGGGGATGGTCTTGTTCTCATTGTTGGAAGGAAGATGTTATGCTGTGTAGCCAAACTACTTCCTGAACTCAGGACTGTCTTTGCTTCCATTTGTAAGAATTCTTTTGCTTTTTACTTCTGAGCTTCAGAAACAGGCTGTAAAGTCTGGTATTTCTCATCCATTTTGGTGATGTAGGGAATTCTTGATTTTTTTGCAATGATGTCATGTGAACTTCTCCCATTCCCTGCTCCACAATGTCTCTAAACAATGGAGCAAGAGTTGACATGGAGCAGTAATGTTAGAAAAAACCCACTTTTTTTTTCTGAAGCTTGCCAGCAGTGAGGGGTGAGCTCATGCCTGTGGAACAGGGCTGCTCTTGCCCAAAGATCAGACAGCTGCCGAGACTTTCAGCACCTACTGACATCTCTTGGAGTTGCTATAGCTAAATCACAGCACAAATCTACAGAGATAATGGAGTCCTGGGTTTTCTTTACTGGCATGTTATGTTTCTCTAGCTTCCAATAAAAAGAACTCCCAAAATCAGTTTCTTTACCGGTTAATTAGGAAGGAAGTTCAATCTCCCAATTTGCCATTTCAGCACTTAATTTGCTGCTCACTAGCCTGATGCCCCTGAGCCAGTGTGTACCAGAGGAGCTAATCTGGCTCCAAATAGGCTCCCCTCTTCCTTCCTGCTGGTCCAGGCTGGCCAAGGTCCATGGGTGGGCTGTAGGTGTCTGAAACCAAGTTTATGCTCCTAACCTAACGGTATTCCTGTTGAGTCTTCTCAGCATCACTAGACATGTATCTTAAACATTGGTTAGATTTCCTTTTCCTTATATCTGAAGGGCTTTGAAATGGTTCTTTGCTTTTATGGCATCTGCTGCGCTAGACCAAGTGACAGAAGCTGAGGACACTGTTCAGTTCACACTAGAAGATGTCCATCTCCTAGAATATAGTCATGCAGGATCATCCTGCAGCGTGTCTTACCTTCAGTTTATCTGCTTTATTAAAGTTTGGGGTTTTCCTCTTTCTCTAGCCCCAAAAACTGATGTGGCGAGAGGATCCTGCTGGCTGCCCGCAGGGCTGGCTTCGCTGGCCCCACAGTGGGGCTGGTGGAACACGGTCAAGCCGAGTCTGAGACCATGTACTCAGGTTGCAGCAGGATTTGTTTGATCACCAGCAGCCATTCTGTGTACGCAACAGAGGACTCACTGAGGAAAACCCAATGTGCTCTTTGATCAGTAGCTCAGATGCAGACCTCGGCAAGCATAGTCATTTTTGGTGGGTACCTCTGCTTGCAAACACGTTGGCTCAACACTAGCGCAGTCTTGGCAGCGCGTCAAGTGCTGGAGAGAGTGGTGCAATGTGCTTGTTTCTGCATGCTCTGAATTCCTTCCAGCTGGAACCTCAGGACCACAAGCTGATACTAATTTTGCATTGTCAGACCTTGTTCATACAGTGATTCTCCTGACGTATATTCACTCCAATGCTTTGCTCTTAACCGGTCACTCAACTATTTGTGTGGAAGTTATAGATGGAGGCAGTGTATTGACTGCAAAGGGAGATGACCCACTTAGTGTGGGTGTGTGTACACACATGGATGTTCTGTTCGGGCTGGGAATGCTTTAAAGGCTGCAAGTCTCGTACGGTGTGCAGTACAAGAGCAGTGGCAGCAATCTCTGAGGAGTCCCTGTGCTTAATAGAGCTGTGACGTATTAAAGAAATGCAGTGTCACTAATTCAGAATAATATCCTGTCATTTTTAGAATGCAACTCCATTTTCTTTTCAGTGCATTTCAAGAGGAAACCCTGCCAGTGCTTCGCAGACCTCAAAAATCACTCAGTTGTGATTCCTCCAGCCTTGGAGGCTGTTTTGGGCACCAGTTTTCTTCTCCTTTGAGTGGGATGGGCTGTGTGCCTCCTTTCTGGCTCGGTATGAGAGCAGCAGTGTTAATGATGAAGGGGCTCTTCAGCAGCCTGTCTCTGCTTAGCTGGGAGCTGTGCTGTGAGTCCGGAAAACAGAGGGAGCCACACCAAAAGCAGAAGGAGGGAGTGGGTGTTAGCCCTGATCTTAGCCCTCTAACCCAGACAAGCATTGGTTGTAATCACTCTCAATGTGCCATACCAGTTGTCGTAAGTATGGTGTCCCATATGTGACAAATAACTCCATTATCTGTTGGCAGATGTATTAATTCTTTAAAATTAACTTGTAAACCAGTACCTAGCCATAAGAAGAGCCAGAATGAGTAGTACCATCAGCCAGACTCTGTTAGGGCCTGGGCATTTCCCAGCCCATCAGCACACCATCTTCCATTGTCTCTTCCAGTGCTGGCCATTTCCTGGTGACTGGGAATGCCACCTTCTTCCAGATTAAGGATTTTAGGGTTTTGTGGTTCCTTTTGTGCATCTGAAATCTATCATATCCATATCTCATCTTTTTTTTTTTTTTTGCCTTTGTGTAAAAACGAAGGCTGTGTTTGTACAATCCATATCGAGTCATTAAAAGGACAGTGACTATTGTGCATGGTAGGTTATCAGGAAGGAGCTGGGTACCTGTTGCAGATAAAGCAAATAGGTTGAGGAAAGGTGATACACAGGCTCATCAGCCGAGGCTGGGGAAGTTATCTGTACTCCTGACATGAGCAAATCCTTCAGAAAGTATTAAAATTGTTGAGTCCTGGGAATATTTAGACAGGAAGCCTCAGCTGGTAATTTCAGCTGCGAAGCTCTCTATCAAGATGCCTCTGAACACATAACTGTATTACATCCAGGGAGTCTGACAGACTCCTAGATCTAGAAGTGTGTCCTTAGGTTAATTTAATTTGGGGAATGTTAAAGCATGGTTATGGTGTCTGGGTAGCTGCCTGCTTCAGGGAGTACCAGAGAAATAGAAATAATTCCAGGAAGCTAATAGCTGCAAGTGAAGTCCCATGGTAGCAGCAGTACATGATCAGGTTTAATTACAGGATGTGGTGATTAAGGCAGGCAGTTCCCAGGTTTAATTGGCTGGTCCTTGCATGTTGGACCAGAGATGTTCTGATAGAGCTGAAGCAACAGGCTGTTTTGTAGCACTGAGGCTCACCTTTTCCAGCCAGTTATTTTCAGCTTGAGCAGTAGCAGCCACTGTGTGACACATCCTTCTGTGGCCCATTTTGTACAGGGCATGTGCCATCTCTGCAGCCCACAGGGTGCAGGTCCGACCTGAACGGGGCAGCGGCTGGGCAATGTGTAGGGGGAGGGCTGGCAGTGCAGCTGCTCTGCACAGAGGGATGTTGACCATGAAGTTGGCCGGAAAAGCCAGGCAAGCGACAGTCTGCTTTTGAGGGGAGGCACGTCTGTCCTAGGACACCCTAGGGGTGCTGTGTCTGATCATTGTCTATTTTGCAGTGATGGAGAGGCACCCGGGGGGAACCCCATGGTGGCAGGTTTCCAAGATGATCTGGATCTGGACGACAAAATCCCCAACAGACCAATGCTGGCAGCAGAACGGGTGCCCAGCAAGAACGTCACTCTCTCTAGCGAGGAGGAGGAAGAGGAAGAGGTGAAGGACTCTAAGGTTGTACTCATACCTGATGAAGATATTGGCACAGAGCAGGAAAAAAAAAGGTACGAAGCACAGCCTCAAGTGTGGGGTTGTGCTGGCAAACTTGGGCCTCTTCTCCGTCCTGCCACTGACTTTGGTGAGGCCTCTGGGAAGCCATGCTGTCTCTATCAGCCTGTTCCTTCAGCTGTAAGCAGGGGCTGTGTTTACTTTAGGTGCAACTGCTTTATGCAGTGTTTTCTGCACCGCACCTAGGCAGCATGCCTTTGAGCACTGTGCTCCTGTGGTTGCCGGTACATTTCTGCATGGGAATGGTCCAGCCTTTGTCTCAAGTTTGAACAAGAGACTGTAACTGAGCGCCTGAATGTCTGTTCATAGCAGTGTGAGGAGGACAGAGGAATCAAGTCTTGTGCTGAGGGGAGTGGATGTCGTTCACCACACCCTGTGCTGGAGAACAATGAACTGGACAATGTTCTCCATATACCACATCTTGTTGGTGGTATTCAGGCGTGGCCCAATGGCACAGGCACCTGTGCATTGCATGAGCATCCTCAGGGGTGAGTGAGGACCATCTTCAGCCTCTGAGTGATACGTGTTTGAACACACACCCCCCTAGGATGAACTGACTCTCCTGTTGAGATGCACATTGCAGCCCTTGAGGCAGGCTCAGCTATTAATTGGTGTTTGTGCTTTGCTTTACAGAGTGGGAGTGTGGACAGGCAGGCTCTGACAATTTGTTTGTTTCTTCTCAGGTCTTCCAGAAATTCTCTGAAACCACAGAGTGAAGCAATTTTGACCAAAGCAACTGACCTGAAGCCTCCTGACAATTTACCTCCACATTCTGCATCCGAAAGAACCAGCAGCAGCAAGCTCAACACTAGCCTGCCAGCTGCTGCTGCTGCTGCTGCCACCCCAGCAGCAGTCCAGGCCCCAAAGACCACTTCCCAAAGCAAAGGACATGCTCTCAAGCAGAAAGTCGTCAAAGAGGAAAAGCTAGAGGAGTCTGACAGTGATCAAGAGGGACCAATAGCTACTCAGATGCTCTCATTTGTTATGGATGACCCAGACTTTGAAAGCGAGGATTCTGACAGCCAGAAGAAGAAAATGGTAAATAAGATGCATGAATTGCTGTGTGCTGCTGTGAAGCTGAGCTTGAAGTGTTGAGGCATCTCGCTGAGCAGAGCTTTCATCTGCTCTCCCATCTCTCAGTGGCAGTCACAGAAAGCCAGGTGCTAAGCAACCTGAAGGGATTGATATAAGCACAAACCCACTAATGCTCTGATTGTTGAAGCCACATGGCAACAAGATTTGTGCTTATGGGTTTTGATGTGCTGTTTATTCTCAGCAAATCCAGAGCATGGTCAGTCCAGCAGTGTAGAAGGTATGAAATACAAATCTAATGGGTTTTCACCTGAAGTTTAATATGTAGAATTGTGTGCATCCCAGAGAGAGAGAACAAGTGAGCTCCCTTCAGCCAATCCAGCAATCAAAAGGCCATAAGAAAATTTGTTTGGCAAAGCTCCTTACTGAAGTAGGAAAATCAGCCGGAGCAGGACTTTCCAGTACAGCCAGGTTAGCTGTAATATCCCTGTGATGCTGAACACGTGGGCAGCTGCTCAGTACTGCCTGCAGGTGTCTGCTCAAACAGAGGATGCAGCAGGAGTCCCCTCTGCACCTGTCGGGTGTTAAAGATGGAGAAAACACAAGCATCTTCTCTGGGCTGGTAGGAGCTTGCTGCTGTGGCTCTAGGTATCCCTCATTTCAGTGATCTGCACTCGCAGCCAGCAGACCAATCTCTAGAAACTGCTAACCGTGATTTGGGATGGGCAATTGCCGTTCAGGGGTACTCCTGGTGTCTGGGTTAGCTGGTATTCAAGGGTGGTGTTTGTGTTTGCATCATTCCAGAATCCTGCAGAAAGGACAGTTGTCCCAGTTTCTTTGACCTTGCCTACATGTCATGCTGTTTGTTAAGGAATTTCCCATTCATTTAGGAGTTTCAGTACCTGCTTTTCCTGGCACTTTAATATGAAAGCTAAAGCATTTGCAGCAAGTTTACATCTCATAGCATGCAATGATGAGGTGCAATGATGTGGGATTGGTGAGGGAGCTTGCCGTTGTGACAGTGCCAGGGAGATGCCCTGCAACTTGTGAATGCTTTTCGAGTTCAAGTTCAAGGTTTACCAGTCAGGCAAAGCAGTAAAAACACCACCATTGGCAAGGAGGAGAGGGCACTGCCTAGGTCAGAGCAGAGCGAGGCCATGTTTTGTCAGTATGTAGGATATAAAGAAAGGGCAGTTAATGAATTCTGAAGAGGATCAGTCAGCATGTAGCAGATCATTAAACTTCATTTCCATTCCCATCATACAGAGACAGAGGATTAGGGGTGATATCTAGTCTCTGCACCATCCTGTTTTTTAGCCCACGTTGAAGGGCATTGAAATTTGCCCTAGGAGCACATTCCCTTTTGACTCAATAAAGGGAGTTATTCTGCAAACACAGACCACTTCTGTGGCCCTGCTGCATGTTGCCTCTGGTACGTGAGACCTCACAGGGCTATACAGGAAAAAGGTTTTGTCTGTCAGGTCTGGAGGTGAGTTTTCAGCCTGTTGGAAAACAGAGGTGCCTCTCTAGGCCAGTTAGAAGCTGATGCTGTTGAGCTAACACAGTTGAAGGTCTCATTTAGTCTCTTTACATGAGAAATTTAATTTTGGTAGCGCAAATGTTAAGTTATCGGAGCACACTTTCCAGTACCAATGCTACCAAGACATTTTAACAAGGCAAGAAATAGAAAGCTTGTAAGATAAAGGGCATTGATTTCCAGGCAATAGCAGTTCAGTTCAGCTACCACTGCCTTCCCTCCTCCCCACCTGCTGACATCTGACGTCTTTGTGTACAAAATGCTTAGAGATTTTGGTTGAAAGATTTGTCTGTGTTGTTTGCCTTTTATTGTCTCTAGGATGAATTCCCAGTCCGGGAAGATCTCTCTGAAATATCTGACGACGATACCTCGTTGGCAAAGCGACCCCAGCCTGTGAAATCAACAGTCCACTCCTTTAAACTGAAAAATGACTCAGATCTCTTCGGTTTGGGTTTGGAAGAAACTGGTCCCAAGGAGAGCAGTGAGGAAGGTAAAGGTTACACCTTATTTCCACTCCTGCTGATTTTGTTTGTCAGACATCTGTTTTTTCCATAATGGTTCCAGGGTGTAAGCAAACCAATTTGCACTAAATAAAATACCCTGTAACTTCATGCAGTGCCCTGTGTGAGTCTTTAATATGGTTTAACACAGCATAAATAACTTTCTTTAAGTTTTCCCCCATGGGGAGGGAGGGAACTGGGCTCATCCGTGGCATCAGCCATTTCTGTCCCAGCTGGAAGCAGGAGCACATCTTTCACAAGCTGCTTCTGTATAAGGCTTTCTGCTTAGCCTTGCATGCCTGGGAAGTGGTGCACAGCATTGCAGTGTCCACCCCCTCAAGAATTTGGATCAACCTGAGCAAAATGCTCTGACATACACTGCCAATTTGCTCTTCTGTTTTTGGAAAAGGTGGGGTGGGGTTCTGACCACAACCTAAGCATTCCTCAGGCTTTCCCTCCCCCCCTCCATCTCCTGAGGGAACAAATCTTACTCGCACAAATAATTTCTGCTGTCTTGGCATTTCTGCAAACCAACTTCATATAGATCTGCCCCCGATGTCACCATGAAAGATGAGAAGTTAAAGACTTAAGGGGAGAAAAAGCTGTAAGCAGCACCAGAGAGAGATTTCTTTGAATAGCTATTCCAAAAGTGTAAGCAAGGTGTCACAGGCTGTGATGGCTTCATCAGCTTCTTCCTTTGAGTTGCTGAACAGCACAGCTTGAAATAGCTAGAAGTGCATCTGCAGAGGCCCAGGTCAATAATTTAACTTCAGTTTATCATCTTTAATAATTCAACGTGGGTTCCTCCTATCTCCTCTTTCTGGGATAAATATAAAAACATGTCTCAGTAGTCAGTCAGCTGGAGCTTGACCAGCAATTAGACTTCTCTGTGGCTGTCTTGTATTTACAGATCAACCAAGGAAAAGAATGTGTAGGTAGGATGGCAATCAAATACCACGTGTGAAATGTGGTGCAGTTATAAACCCTTCTTTGAAACAGCCAAGTAGATACTCTCCCGTTCAAGGAGTTATTGTTCCAAGGCAATGGATGTTCAGCAGTCTAATTAGCAGCCAAGTTATCAACCACAATAACCTGGGACAAATTATTTGACAGTGGTGGACTCTGGGACTCATTTAATACCATGAAAGTAGCTACCCCATGGAGCAGGGCTGCAGCACTGATGCTTTGCCTTGTGGTGATACAGTTTCCATACACAGTTTGAACAACAGCGAGTGCGGGTCTGTTAGGCTGCTCCTATCTGCTGACACTGTCCTGAATGGTCCTTCCATTACTAGCTTGACTCCCAGGAGCACAGGCTGTGTCTGGTGGAATTTCGATCTGCCTTTGAATATTTAGTGGTCAGAGGGAAATTGTTCCCAGGAGCTTCTTCTTCAGTTCTGGAAATAATAATCTGGTCCCGAATTTCACCTTTGGACCAGTTTGTAGAGCTGGTCTATGTATTTGTTTCTTAGTAGCTGTGATACAGTGAACGCCCAGGTCTGTTCACAATGCATAATAATATAGATAATGTAATGCCCATAAGTAAACTGGATGTATATGGTTCAGTTAGGGTGTAACTGCTGGGGCTTATGTTGGTTTCTAAAGGGCACAGTTTGTCCTGAGGAGTCGGGATTGCCTTTGCACATGGCTCCAGGATGGAGCATTTTGTTCTCAGAAATCAGGGCAGGGCAGAATTGCATCACTTAGAGTTTAAATTGATTAAAACCAATGGTGTTCTTTTTTTTTGTTTGAGCAGATAAACAACCTTCTAAGGAGAAAAAGAAGAAGAAAAAGAAAAGCAAAGAGGTACTATTTAATTTCTCAGAGCTGATCTGCCATATTATCTACCAGCTAAGGAGAGGGGTGGCCTTCTGCGGTGTACTCTGTGTACCAGGCTGACCTCCTTCCATTCTCCCATCCTACAGCCAGATCTGTGCCTCCCAGGCCCTGCAGGCCATTAACTACTTTGCAGCTTAAAACCAAGTTTTTAGAACAGTTGAATTTTGAAAAGGCAGTGTGTGAGTCTGTAAAATGCAGGACTAAAGAGAGCAGTGCGTCACTGCTGGGCTGAGTCTGTTGATAACACCATGACTTTTTCCAAGCAGAGGGGTGTCCCCGACAGATCTGATCTCAGAGGCAGCGAGGGAAGTCTGCAGGAGGCTTTGTCTTTGACATTTCTGCCTGTCCAATACTGTGGTATTGTTGGGCACAAACTGCCTGACAGACCACTACTACATATAAACCAGATGGTCTTTCCTCTCTTCTGTCCAAACAGGCAGAAGGGTCTTGTGGAATTAACTCAAAGCCAGCCTTGGTAGTAGATCCTTCACCCGAAGTAAGGCTCCTGTCAGAGCCAAGTTTCAGGGCAATATATGCTGGGTTACTGGCATGCTCAGAGAATTTACTAATAAAAATTTTCTCACTTTGCAGGAAGAGGAGAAGTCTCTGAAAAAGAAGAGCAAACACAAGAAGAGCAAAGAGAAGGAAGAGAGCAAAGAGGAGAAAGAGAAAAAGAAGAAGAAGAAGAAGAGCAAGGAGAAAAACAATGAAATAGATGAACTTGAGGCTTTTCTTGGAGGAGGAGGAGCCAGCATGAGCAAGCCACGAGGAGGTGGGGACTATGAGGAGCTGTAGGTTGGCCGCATGTACACACAGCGGACTCTCCTATCGTGGCTGTCTCCATCTTTTCTTACAAGTCACACCAAGACAGGTGCAGATGTGTAAAGCTTTGGCTGTTTGCCGTATATTCTCTCCAAACAGAGCTGGCAAAACAAAAGCTTTGCATCTGTGTGTGCTGTTCTGGTACATTTGTTACACAGCTGAGATGTACTTGAGTAAGGGGAAGGTTCAAGGCACAGTTCCCAGGCCCGCTTCCAGGCTGTTGTTTTTTCTCCTTCCAGAGATGCCCCATTAGGTAGCTGGCAGAGTGTGGGAGGCAAAGGGGACCTGCCTCCTGCTCCGCCCCTGCTATATTCCACTCCTGCACACCTGAAATTCCTGTCTTGTTAAGAGGAGTGCAACAAAACATGCCGCATGAATGCATCGTGCTCACCTGTCTCAAGTCTTTAACTTTTTATCCTTCCTACTTTTTAATGAGAAGAGTGATATTGGCCGTTGCTCCACCCAGCAGTTGATGAGCTTTAAATCAAGCAGATCATGCTATGGTATACAGCTCTCTAAAACAGCAGTCGCAGGGCCAGAGTGAGAGAGAGTGTGTGTGATTTTGGAGTCCTTTGAACAGGACCTTTCTGCACAGCAGCTTAATTAGCACTCACTGGTGCTGCTGTTGGAATTCATGAAGCCCCATTGATTTCCATGGCCCCAGTGTCTCAGACACTACATGTAAGCTGCTATGCAGTTTGGGAAAACAATGCAAAGTGCAAAGCTAACCTGAAAAAAAGAGAGGAAAATCAGTGCTTTTCTGCATTTCCCACCCTTGAATTTGCATATACTAAAATCCCCTCCCTTCGGTACCTCTCAGGGACATGACTCTCATGCAGAAATGAAGATATCCAGAGCTTCAGAACTGTCTACAGGGAAGTGTTAACATGGCAAGGCATTTGCTTCTCAGGCATATTACAGTCACACTGTAAAACGCTGGCTGCCTCTACGCTGAGAGGGACACCCACTGTAGCTCCGACGGCATCCTTCCTGGTCCAACTTCTGTCGATACTGCAGCTGTGTTTACTGGGCCGAGCCTCCCAGCAGCCAACGCGCTGCCTTTTCCTGCCCCAAGTGTAGAGCCTCCTCCTATCCCATGAGTTTGGAAAGCCTTTTAATTTTTGCTTTGAACTTAAACCCACGGATTGGTGGCTGCTCAGCAGCATCGGTTGCTATCGGTTGGGCACTACAGGCCAGCCCTTTGCACTTGCCTGTGTCTCAGTGAGCAACCCGTGTTTGATGGAGCTTGTTAGTTCTCCATACCCCATTTTGTTTTGCTTCTGGCGTCCCTTTTGCAGCTCAGATGGTGAAGCTCCCTCCAGGTTCTGTGCATTACATTTCCCTGTTGCTTGCAGGTTGATTTGAGGTTTGGTTTTGTTCTCCCTCTCCCCTTGTTGTAAAATGTCAACCATGAAGTCCAAACTGGGGTTTCCTTCTACATCACTGCAAAGCAAGGTGTTCTTTTGATCTGTTATCCACTCCAGAGTTGTCTTGACCAGCAGGCAGTTATCTGCCCCATTTTTCTTTTTCTTTTCTCCAGCCCCCAAAATGCACTTGTAACTGTTTCCCTATAAAACAAACTGGGGTTTTTTGCTGCATGAGCAGTATGTTGCTCAGGTCTGTTTGCCCTTCGCATTTGCCTACATTTCTGAGCATAACTACATTTCATGTGACACTGTAGGGAAATTGCATGGGACAGTTCAAACTTTGCGTGTCTGGGGAGGAAAAAGTGGATTGGGCCATGACTGGTTTGTGGCCTCTCTTGCGAAAAAGCAGGCAGGCGTTTGAGCTTCAGCTGGCTGCGTTCCTGAAAGCACTTCTGTTCCGTGAAGATTTCTGGGTCATGTTCCATTTTGCATTAAAAAAAACTGGTACAATCCATTCTTGACTATAAAGCTCTGTTGTACAACTGCCTCTGCACATCTTCTTCTTCACCACAAGCATGGCTGCCTGGGCTCGGGAGTTGCGTGTCCCTCCAGGACTGTGTCACAGAAGGGCATCCCGCTGCCCCTTCCTTATGCTGTTGCATTCTTACATGGAACAGAGCACTAAATTAAAAATCATTCAAAAAAAAAAAGGGTTGAACATAAAAGCGATGAGTTCTTTCTACAAAACTAAAGTCTGTCCCGAGAGAGCTGCTGTTTCACGCAGCGTAGGGGAGACGGTGTTTTGTTCAGCTCTGCTTCCTTGCGAATGCAGCTCTTGGTTAGCAGAAGGCCGTACGGGTGCCTAGTCCCCTGGAAACACTGATGTTGGCATTAGTTTCTTTCCCCTGGGGTAGATTTGACCACTGTAGGAGCCTTTATGCTCCCTGTGGCTCGTGTTCCTTGTCAGCACGAGGACCGGAGACAAAACCAAGCAAAGATGAGTCGTTGTGTTCCAAAATACTATTGTAAAAGAGAAAAGCAGATGCGGGAGCTCTCTTTATTTACACCAGAGCCCCAGGAGGGTGCGTGGCATGTTTTGGCTTTGGCAGCAAGGCCAGAGAAATCCCACCCTGTGGGCGAAACGGGAGTATGGAAGGGGAATAGCAGCAAAAAGGTGTTTTTTAGACTTAAGACTTCTCCCTTTTTCAGGAAATGGTGAGCTGGTTAGAGCTACAGCATGAGGTGTAATCCAGTGCCAGCAAGCCTGAGTGAGGGGAGAAAAACAGGCCTTGTCTGAGCTGGGCTCTCCCATGCCTAGTCTTTCAAATAAGCTAAATATAAAAAATCTGTGTATGTGCTTGTTGTTATGGGGAAGCTTCTACAGGATCACATAGATATAAATAGTTCCTGTGAGCATCTCTAGAGGTACCAGCATATTTGCTTTTGAGTTTATCAGTCATCCAAAAAAAAAAAAGAAGAGCTTGAGGCTGAGGAGCTGCACTTTCTTGCAGTTAAGGCTGACCAGAGCTGCATGCTGTACAAGGTCTCAGTTTAGAGCGGCAGGAGGGAAAAGTGCAAATTTATCACTGCATTTGTAGCCTGCCAGCTGGGCCTGGTTCGCAAGCACAGCAAGGGGAGCCCTGTCCTCAGGGGCTGCTGCTGGAGGCACACACCTGAAAGCCATACTGCCCACTCCCCTGCCTCCGCACCGCCGGCTGGTTGAGATCCACAGGATTGCATCTTGGCTTCCACTGCGCCAGCTTGAAGCCACAGCGTTCGTGATAAGTCGTGACAGGTAACTCTAAGGTCCCCTGTTCCCACCTGCTCTGTCTTCCCAGCCATGATCGCTCAGCTGCTGACCAAGCCTCTGTGGGGTGTGGTACAAGAGCTGCCCGACAGCAGCCTCTGTGTGCTTGAGCATCAGGCTGGTCTGGCAGCCCTCCAGGAGGGGAGGAGACTAGTCTGCAGGAGTCTGTGTGCCTGCTTTGTGGACAGCACGTGTAGTATCCTGGCTGGGATAGCCGGGGCTGTGCTGCTAACCCAAGACGTGAATGAGAGCTGTGCGCCCAGCGTTTATTTTGGGGAGTGTTCCTCACTGTACCCGTCCCTGGAGTGGGACAATCCAGCGTGACAGTTAGCAGCTTCTGTCGCTCTTGGTGGGTCCTGGTGTGTGACTTGATGCAGCTGCTGCAACAAGACATGGGTGAAGTCATACTCTGAGAGCAGACTGATGTTTTGATCTCTGCAGGCTTCACAGTGTGTGCTGGCATCCCTGTGGCTCCCGGCTGGGAGATGATTTTAGCAAGACCTTCCAGCTCACCTGCATCTGCGTGGCCTGGAGCTGTCTGACTCCTCCGTGCTTGTACATCCTCTCCCCGAGGATTCCTCCTGTGCAAAGGCAACATGTTCACAGCATCTTTCTCCTGATGGCCCAGGTCTCCTTAGCACAGGTGGCTGTCCCTGCTTTTTAAAGCTCTCGCTCACGTTAATCTGTGGTGGATGTCACAAAACTCATCCCTGCAAGAGAATCAAGCTGCTTAGCGCTGCTGCTGAGCTGTGTACCCCAGCCCTGCATGGCACGGCTAGTGCTAAAAGGACCATGTCTCTTAATACCTAACCTATGGCTTCCCCCACCCCTTGTCAAAACAGCACAAGGACAGACTGATGGGTCCTTGTGGCTCCCACCACCCCTAAATCAGCTCAGTTCCCAGGATCCCTGAGGGAAGCTGTGCATCAGTTTTCTGCCTTGAGGCTCGTGAGCTGTCTGATAATTGCCACCCAGATTTATTCCTGGCCAGCTTATGCTTATTTGTTCCTTTGCCAGCACTGTTGTTTAAATACTGCTCCCTGCTCCTAGCCCTGTGTGGACGGGGCTCATATCCCTGCTCTGCTTTTGTTCTGCTGAACAGGTTGTCCCCTGGCTGTTGCTAGCAGCCGTCACTGGCACCAGCTCCCCTTTGAGTTCATCTTCCTGTGGCCGTGCCAGTCCAGACGAGGTCATGCCAGGGCTGGTACTTAATGATTCCGGTACAATACATCTCCTGCTGCACGCTGTGGTGGGGCTGGCCTTTTTCACAGCTGTATCCTGCTGAGGACTTGCAGCTAGCAGCTGGCTCACCAGTGCACCAGGTCTTCATCATTCCCCATGATTTATGACAAGGGCCACATGCAAGGAGCGCAAGGATCCTGCCCTTTGAGGGATTCAGCTTCACCCTGTTTCTGTTGCTCCCATAACATCATAACAAGTTTTTCCCTGGCTTGCTGAGGCCCAGGGTGGGAAATTTGCTTCCTTCCTTCTAGCAGCGAACATGAAAAGGTTATTGAAACTCAGGTTTTAGCAGAACACAAAGTGAATGTGGGAGCTTGCAGGTGCTCTTGGAGGAGGCGGCTGCTGGAGGTGCTGCGGAGCCAAACACCTGAGCTGCGACAGGCCCCAGCACAGGACAGGCAGGCAGAGCTGAAGGGAGGGCAGCAGGCAGGCAGGTGGCTGGGCTGGGGACAAGATGGGTGTGCTGTCTGCAACTTCCCTGCAGTCAAAGGTCCTGTACCTTGGAGAGACTGTAGTGTTTGCTTGTCCTTCTGGGATGCCCCTGTGCTCACCAATGAGTGATTCTGGGGAAGTCCCTCAGTAGGATGGACTTAAGCACCAGTTCTGTAATCTAGCAATAGTCTCAATCATGGCATCATATAATTAGTCCAGCATTGGCTCAGTCTGCTGCTTAAAGACACCAGGGCAAGTGGTTGAGCCTTTTTAACTTGTGGGTTTGCTTCCAAAACAAGCCTTCAGCATCTCAGATGTGTCACACATGTTCCTGGCCCTAGAGCAGCTCATGGTGAGTAGCCAGTCTTCATCTTCCAACCACTTCACGGGGAAGTTGCTGAGCAAAGGGAAATAATCCCCTGGCACCTTCAGAGAGCTGTTGTGGCTGAACCCTGTGGGTCCCGTAGGCTCAGGCAGACCTTGGCCAGGTGAGATGTGGCGTAGTCAGCTAAAGCTGCAGGTTCAGATGTGGGGCAGCCTGCAGGAAACCAGGTTAAAGCAGGAGGTGTTCCCTGTATGCACATACACTCTGCTCGGAGATGTATGTGGGATATTGCTGTGGGGCAGCAAGCCAGCCTGTGAACCCATAAAAATCCTAGTTATGGCCAAATTGTTGGCAGGCTCTGCCTTACAGCGGGAGCAAGCAGGGGAAGCAGTGGTGTAGCTTGCTGTCACCGCAGAGATGAGATGAGGGGAGGAGGAGGGTGCTGTGCCCCCCAGTGGCATGGGACACGTGAGAGATGCCGGTCTCCCCTCTTCCCTCTGCTTCTCCCTGCTCCAGGACAGTGTGTGTCGGCATGGGGGAGCTCTGCCTGTGCCTGAGGTTTGGCCTTGGTGGCAGCTGCAGACACAGACCATGCTGGCGTCTGCAGGCTGGCTGCAGGAAGGAGCCAGCAGGCTGGGAAAGAGCAGACTTTTCCCCAGAGCTGTTAGGAGAAACACCCCTTCTTGTGCCATTGGCAGGAAATGGCTCCATGGTAGGGTACGAGGTGGTGGGCTCCCGCCCTGGCTCTCTGCCTCCAACACTGCCTGGTGTTGGAGTCGTCAGCCTGGCACCGAGGAGGTCAGTTTGTGTGTCAGTGCAGGGGCTGACGGCTTCAGGGGATCATGAGTGAATGATGCTGCCATGTGGCATTGCTTGGGCAGGCTGGAGTGCTGCCCGGCAGCCCTGCCCAGCGCTGGTGCTGCCCGCTCTCCCTGGGCTGCCAAGGCACAGCTCCCACCACGTGCTGGTGCTGCATCCCGCTGGCAGGGCAACGCTGAGATCCTTCCTTGTGGGCACCATGGCTGGCACGGCACCCCAAGCGGGGCATCTTCTTGCCTGTGGCACTGCTGTGGGTCAGCAGGTGGATGCCTTGTGCTCGAGCTCAAGACTCGTTGCCTGCCGGCCTTTGGGGACCGACCCATCATTCCCAAGGAGGTGGGCAGGAATGTGGGGTTTACAACCCTCTGTATAGGCAGGGACCCTAAAGCCAGCAGCTGCCTTACAGACTTCATGCTCGCCCCTTTCTGCCACCAAAGCTGTTGGGGGCTGCGGGGCAGGCTCCAGCTCCCTCCTGAGCTCCTGAAGCAGGCAGCAGGGCCTGGCTTCTCCCTTGTTTCAGAGCTGGGGGAAGGGAGGTTATGCAAGGGAAAGGGGAAGAGAGAAGCTGGAAGGAGGGGAGACCCCCCTGCACTCAGCCTGGGCATCACACTAATGCCAGCCAGCTCAGCTGCTCCTTGCTCAGGGAAAATGAGAGCATCACCCCCAGATGGGAGCCGGGGGGTGCCCAGTAGGCAGGTGTGAGGGGTGAGCGAGCGAGCAGGCAGGCAGGGTAGCAGCCAGCATCCCATCTCATCCCGGCTTTCTGCCTCGCTCCCAGCTGTGGGATCCCCATGTTGCCTTGGAAACGGGGGAATTCGCATCAGCTTGCCATGGTGCTGCCTGCATTAGGGGTGGGGGCGGGGGAGGTCTTCCCCTTGCCCATGCCAGACACTGTCCTGCCCTACCTGCTCTGTCCTGCCCTACCTGCTCTGTCCTGCCCTGTGCCCTCAGGCCTGCCTGCGCTGCTCCCCACCTCATCCCTTTCCTGCAGGCAGGGCAGGGGGGTGAGGGCTGTCAGCCCCCAGCTCCGGCCACCCCAGGGCCACTCGGCCGCCCCTGCAGTGGATGCTCTGTTCCCCAACAGGCTGCAGTGCACCACATGCCTTGGCTGCCCATGCAGTGAGGATGGCAACCAGGGAATGGTGAGCCCAGGGTGAAGGGAAAGTATCAAATATTAATCCTTGCTGTAGATTCAGCAGCGTGGGAAGGAGTGGGGCATTGTGCAACATCCCCAACACCTTCCCGGTGACATCCATGTTGCACGTAGGTCCCCAGGTGGGCTTTCCCAGGGCCCCTGGGGGCACTGTGGGGCACTGGGTGCTCATCACCCCCATTTCCCATAGGGTGGCCATAGGTAGGTGCCACAGCCCCTCATAACGTTTTGGGGTGCCCCACACCATTCCCCCAGTGCTGGAGCCCTCACCCTGGTTAAACACTGCATTTGTGGCTGCAGCACTCATCGGGAGTGACCCAGCAACACGCTGAGCCCAGGGGCTTGCAGCCAACCCCTGCCCACCCAGCCTGGTCGGCCCCTGCCCATCTCCCCTCCCACAGCATCACGGGCCACAGGTGCCACACCCCGGATCCTGCATCGCCTCTCAATGCTCAGTACAGAGCGCCAGCCCGCTCCCTTAGCCTGCACCTTGGGTTTGTGCGGATGTTTCTGCTGTGTTCGGGAAGCCAAGTGAGACCCAGAAGCCATCTCCTAGCCTGCCTCACCAGAGCTGCTCACACTCGACTTGAGTCATGCCCTGGCCCCGTTTCTTGCCGAGCCATCACCCCACGGGTGCAATCGCCCTGACGCTGGGCTCTATCTCACAGGGGGCCCTGAGGACAGGTTGGTGGCTGCCTGTGCCATGCTGTCGCTTCCCATCACAGTCGCCATGCTGAGCTGCCCAACCTGCGCAGGTGCTGCTCGCCTCCCTCTCAGCTCTGTGCAGTGCTGTTGGGGCTACCTAGCCCTTCACCAACAAAACTGACATGGAAATCTCTGTGCCAGGCAGAAGCACATCCCAGGCTGCTGGCAGGGATCTGCCACATCGCACACCCACTGCCCTGGACAGCCTCAAGCACCCACGGGGTGGGATTAGACTGCCCTGTGACCTGGACTGGCAAGGGCACCCTGTGGGAGGATGGCTTGGCCCCCCTCTCCCAAAGCTGGGCATTTTCAGGACCTGCTGGCTGCTCGGCATCTGCCAGACGCTCATGTCCCACTGAGCACGTCAGGCGTGTGACCAGCACTGGCCTGGCTGCCCAGTCCATCAGGATGAGCAAGCGGGTCAGCGTTCCCAGGGGTCACGTGTGGGGACCCTGCTTTGGTGGCCCCTTCCTGCTGTGAGCTGCACCAAGGGGCTCAGGGGGCTGATGCTCAGGAGATCCGATAACCTGAGCCAGGTGGGTATTGAATCTCACGAGCAAGTGGGGAGAGAGCAAGGCTTCAGGCTGGGCAGGCAGCTAGTGAACCCAGCAAGCCCCGAAACCTTTGGGTTTTTTTCCATTTTCCTGCCATTCAGCACCAAGGCTGGCTCTGCCAGCTCATCCCGCAGCAACTCCCTGGCACCTGCAGGAACGTGCTGGTCAGAGGGAAGCACGGGTGATGATGCGCAGGAGGGCTGGGGACAGAGCTGGGCTCTTGATGACCTTGGCACCTGGACCGGCAGGGCAGCATCAAGGAGGTATCCAGCTCCACTGCAGCCATGGCATGACAGGTGGCCTTTCAGGACAGGGGTGGTGGGTGGCCCACAGGCGCTGCCTGTCTGCATCATCCTCTGGCCCTGCATTCCCAGCTCTGTGTGGCCTTGGTGGACTGGTCCTCAGGGAGGACCAGTGATGTGAGCCCCCATGTCCTCCCCAGGCCGAGGTCTCTCCTGCTGGGCCAAGTGCCCAGCATCACCACGGATCCCCAGTGTAACCTGTGGGCACATTGTCCATCTGTGCCTCAGTTTCCCCCTTGGCCAGGGCATGGCAGAGCTGAGCCTGTTACACACAGACACAGTGATCGGGGACACGCTGCACATGGTGACAGGGAGATGCACAAACCAAGCCCTCAGCTCCAGCCTCTGCTGCCCACCCTGTCCTCCCTGGCAGAGCCAGGGCATGCTGCAGCACCACGGGTGCTGGCAGTCAGTGGATGACTAGTGTGAACAGCTATAGCTACCGTGACCTGTGTGGCAGGGGGCGGGGGCCTCTCCCAGCTGCTATCAGCACAGACCACGGCAGGAGCACAGGAGCGTGCTGCTGGTGGTGAAACTGAGCCATGGGGATGCAGCACACATCTTGGCTCTGCTCCCTGTGGGGCTTGGGGGAGGACCCAGCACCAGCCCAGCCTGACAGAAGAAGGGGTTTGCCCCCGCACGAGCCCAGCCTGGCTGCTCCTGGCCCTGGTGGGGAGCCATGGCAGGGCAGGTGGGCCACGCACCCCAGACATGGGGACAGAAGCCACTCCTGCCTGCAGACAGATGCCAGGCTGGCCTTTTTGTTGAAGGGCTGTGGGAACAAGCACTGGCTCGTGTCATCCCTCTGGCTGCTCACATGTCCCCAGAAGCAGGGCAGGGGCTCCTGGCAGCTCGGCTAGGGACAAGCCTGGACCTGCACAGCCATGGCGAGGACCCAACACCACCGTCCTCTGCGCAGGGGTAGGGGACAGTCCCATCCTTCCCTGCAGAGCCCTGATGCACACGTGGGGCTGTTGCTGGGGACTGCGCCAAAGGGGTCTCCTCCATCTGAGGGGCTGCCACCCCTGAGGGCAGCAGGCACAAGGCCAGGGGGCAGCCCCCCACCCCTGGCTGAGGGCCACCCCAGGGCTTCTTGGTACCCATGGGGCTGCAGGGGAACCCCCGCACCAGACGCCCCAGAGTGGGTGCCCAGAGGTGTCACAGCTCAAAGCAGCAGCATGTCCCGGTGCTCAGGGGAAGGCATCAGCCACTGCCAGAGCCCCTCTGCCCACCTCCCAGTGAGCCTTGAACAGCCAACATGGCCACAGCCTTCAGTTCCCTCCTCCTGTGGGATCTTCCTCTTCTCCTCTCCCCCAGGCTATCCCCGGCTCAAGGAGGAGGAGGAGGAGGTGTCCACAGCCCCAGTGACCTCAGCACATGCCATGGTGCTGCCATCTCCAGTGGCACAGAGACGTGCCTATGGTCCGGCTGGATCCCTCGGCACTTTCTAGCCTAAAATAGAAGCCACACAGTGGGGAGCAGATGGTCCTACCACCCCTTGCCACAGGCTTTGGGGGACATGGTCCAGCCCGCTGATCCCCTGCCCTCAGGCAGCCGAGGCCCCGTGTCTTGTTGCAAAGCACAGAGCTCTGGAGAGGTGACCTCGATCTATGCAGGTGTCACCCAGGGCCACAGCTGCGTGGACAGAGGGTGGCACAGTGGGAGAAGCCCTCAGGGCAGGCATCTCTGTGCCAGCCTGGCAGCAGCATCCTCCATGCTGGGACTGTATGCATTCCCATAGGATTTGGGCTCCTACATCATTTTGGTGATGGCACCCATGGGTGATGCTAAACCCTGGCACCCCCTGGGCAGCGAGCTGGCCTGAACCGTGCTCCCACGTGCATCAGCGACCACGTCACAAGCCTTGCCAGTGCTCAGCTCCGGCACAGGGCTGGCTGGCATAAGACCAGCAGGAGGTGGGGAGCAGATGGAGTGGCACGGTGGGGGCCGCGGGGGCAGGAAGCCAGGGGCAGCGGGAGCGGCTGAACCGGCAGCCGGAGCACTGCATCCTGCAGAGAGGAAAATGGAAGTGCTGGGGGAGATGGTGTGGCCTGGCTGAGCGTGGCTTCAGGGCCCCAGGGGGCCACTTGGCCCTGTCTGTGCAGCAGGGATGAGCTGACCCAGCTCCCCCCGCCCAGCTGTTTTACCCTGCTTAGCCGTCAATAAGTTCCTGGGGCTCAGCCCAGTCCCAGGCAGGGCGCGTGCTGCTGGCCTCAGTGGGCTCAGCCGTGCCCACAGCATCCCTGGGAGCACAGGGCAAAATGCATCAGCCCAGGCTGCGTTCCTTCAGGAGTCATGGCAACACCAGTGTGCTGCAGACCAGCTCACCCCAGCGCTCCTCTGCCCGGTGCAGACACAGGTCTGCAGGAGGATGCTCCCAGCACCACAGTGGAGGGAGGGGAGGGTCTTGGCTATGGAAGATTTTGAAATCAAGAAAATCCCAGTATGCACCTACTGTGCAGAGACACATGGGGGGCGGCAGACCTCAGCTCTGGGCCTGGAGTGGCGTGAGCTTCTGGCAGGACCCTGGTGCCAAGGCCCCTTGCCAGGGCACCCACAGGTGCCGGGACCCTTGGCTGCACCAGGGGTGCCAGGGCCGTGGGCAGCGGAGGCTGGCTCAAGCAGGTGGGAGATGGGGAAACTGAGGCAGAGCTTCAGCGTTGGGGCCATTGCGTGCTGAGAGGTGTCGAATGCTGCCTTTGCCCATCTTGGCACATCGCCCGATGCATCACTGCATCCCCCCTGCGGGGCTCCGGCCACCACAGGCAGAGACAGCCCCAGCCTTGGGGAAACCAGGCCACTCAATGGAGGAGCTTAACAGGGGATTTCGTTGCCCAGTTGGCCACAGCCAGGCAGGGCCACAGTGATGTGCCAAGGTCAGGCGGGACGTGGCGCTGGCAGGGATGGGCCCAGGGAGCTGCTGGCACTGGGGGGGCTGCCGGCACTGGGGGGGCTGCCTGCATGAGGGCAGGCACCTGCGAGGGCACGACTCCCTGCAGGGGTGGTGGGTTCATGGCGCATGACATGGGGCTGAACCCCCCAGCACCTCTCTAGGAGACGCTGGTGCCTCATCGGGGGCACTGGGGATCCCGCGGTTGCCCACACCCGGGGTGCGGGGGGACACCCCGCGAGGGATGGCACCAGGAGAGGAGCACGGGGGCGCCGGAGGTTCCCCGGACCCTGCCCGGGGGTCCCGCAGTGGGCGGGGGATGCTGCCGTGGAGTGGGGACGGAGCCGAGAAGAGCTGGACCGGTGACCGGTGATGGGGACCGGTCACAGGGACCGGAGCCGGGGGCGGCGCCGGTGGGTGGCTCCCGGTGCCGGCCCCGGCCGGTAACTCCGCCTGCCGTATTTATGGGAAAACAAGCGGCGGCGGAGCCGGGCGGCCGTGGCGGAGCGTCGGGCCAAGCCGAACCGGGCCATGGCCACGGCCACAGGGGCGGCGGCAGCCCGAGCCTAGCGCGGCGGCGACGGCGGGGATGCGGCGGGGGGGCCGCCGGGGCGGCGGGCGCGGAGCAGGTAAGGGGGGCCCGGGCAGGGGGCTGGGGCCTGTCGTACTCCCGGGCGACTCCGACCGGGCCATCCCCCCCCGACCTCCCTCACCATCGCATCCCATCCCATCCCCCCCCGAACCCCACCTCATCCCCCCGTGCTCCACATACCCATCCCCCCGGAGGACCCCGTCCGGGCCATCCCATGCCCCCATGCTCCCCCATCCCCATAACCCCCTCCCCATCCCACCCACCCCCCGTGCCCTCCCCATCCCCTCCCTCCAGGCCCCCCGGGGCTATCCCCATCCCGCGCCCCCGGGCCGAGTCATCCCAACCCATCTCACTCCATCCCCCCGTGTCCCCCATCCTCAGCCCCATCCTCATCCTCAGCCCCATCCCATCTCTTTCCCACCCTATCCCGCCGCAGTGTCCGGGCCGTTTCCCGGCGATGCTGGCCCCTGGGCGGGCTCAGCGCCCTGCGCGGCCCAGCGGGCCCGGTGCCGCCCGCTGTCACCCGGTGCCGCCCGGTGCCGGTGCGCAGCGCGGGGATGGCCGGAGCCACCGCCCTGGGATCTGCGGGGCGCGGCGGCAGCAGCGCACGGGACAGCCCCGCTGCCCCCAGCTGCCTTCCCGGGGGCCGCCCCACGCACCCCCAACTCGGGCCCGGGCATTGCAAACCCACGCGGGGTCCCCCGGGCCCGGGGGTGCCCCCAGCCTTCCGGCCCTGCCCGTTTGCGGATGCCCCTCCAGGGTGGGGTGCCGGGGCCTGGCCGGCGGAGAGGGGAACGGGGGGCACCGGGGGCTGGCTGGGGTCGGAGCATCCCTTGCAGTCCCTGGGGTGCTGCTCACCCCTCCTCTGGATGCCAGCACCGGGGGTACCCTCCTGGGCTGCGGGTGCGGCTCTCCCTGGCAGGATGAGCCCCTCCAGGGGTGCAGGAAGGGCAGGGGGTGTTGGGGTACCCAGGGTGGCTGTGGCCATGCAGCCATGCGTGCAGGAAGCCTGGGGAGTTTCAGGGCAGGGGCTGGGGGGATGAGGGGGTTGCCGGGGCACACAGGCTGGGAGGCATGGGAAGGGGCACAGGGCTGTGGGAGTCAGTGCTGGGGGGCCACAGGGTATGTGTGGAGGAACAATGCCACAGGGGCACAGGGCGCTGTGTGTTGGGGGGTGCCCTGGGGGTGGCACAGAGGCGGGAAGTGTCTATTTGCCACATACAGGGGGCTGGGACCGGGGGCAGTGGGTTCCTTCACTGCGGGGCAGCACCACGTGCCAGCTCTCTGTGCGGGCAGTGCCCGGGCAGTGTGTGCCCGGGCAGTGTCGGCCATCGGCACCCTCCCGGCTGGCACACGGAGCCACAGGCCTGTGCGCAGTGGGGCTGTGGGCTGGCAATGCCCACGGCAGCACAGCCTGCATGGGCACCGCACCCATGGCAGTGCGCTGGTGGTACCTCCAGGGTATCTGCATGAGCAGAGCGGTCACAGTGCACGTGAGATGCTGCCCTGGCCGCGTTTCCAGACGCAGGCACCGCTGGTGTGCTCAGGGCAGTGTGGGTGCTGCCAGGGTGCTGGCAGTGAGCTCAGTGCAGCGCTGCGTGTGCTGGCAGCGCGCTTGGGCTGCCTGCGGGGTGGTGCACTGGCAACATGCTCAACTGCATGTGTAGGCAGTGTGCTGGCAGCGTACCCGGTGCAGTGCGCCCATGCAGCATGCAGGCAGGCAGCGCACTGCCTGTCTGGTCAGCGGGACCTGTGCAGGCAGCGTGCGAGCAGGGTGTGCAGCAGTGTGTGGGCAGCATGCGTGGAGCAGTGCCCTGGTAGCATGCTCAGTGCTGCATGCAGGCAGTGCCCTTGCTGTGTGCATGGGGCAGGCATCAAGCTGGCAGTGCCCGGGCAGTGCTCCCTGCAGCATGTGCAGGCTGTGGCGCACTGGCAGGGCGGTGTGTGCAGGCAGCTTGGGGCACTGCACAGGCAGCGTGGGGACAGCAGGCTGCCGGTGTGTGGGGCAGTGCCCTGGCAGTGTGCTGCGGGCAGTGCACAGGCAGTGTGAGGGAAGCATGCTGGCAGCGTACGGCACACTGGCAACACGCAGGCAGCGTGGGGGTAGGCTGCAGGGAGTGTCCTGGCAGAATGTTCAGTGCAGAGCAGGCAGGCAGCACCCTCACTGTGGGCATGGGGCAGGCAGTGGGTGGGCAGCACACAGGCAGGGTGCTGCAGTGCCCAGGCAGCACAGTGTGCACTGGCAGGGCACTGCACAGCCCCACTGGACAGACTGCACATGCCACATGTAGGCAGTGACTCAGTTCCTGGCAGCCTCCCGTGGGCCCCCCCAACAGCCCAGGGTCACTCCTGGCTCCCAGCACCCTTGCGCTGCTCCTGCAGGCTGGAGCTGCCAGAAGCTGGGTTCTCACGTGTGGCACGTCCGGAGCAGCATGCAGGCGGTGTGGGGGCTGGCCTGGGAGTGAGGGCAGCCCCTGGCTGTAGGCAGAGCCCCATGGGCAGTGGCGGGTGCATGGCTGGGTGCTGAGTGGGGCGGAAGCATGTGGGTGGCACCAGCTCTGCAGTGGTGCCAGGTTGAGCCATGGCGTGGTCCTGTGGGCTGGCACAGGGTGTCCCGCTGGGTGCCCCTGAGCAACACCGTAGGTGTGCTGGAGGGGAGCTGCTGTGCCGGGGACGTGCTGAGCAGAGGTGTCCGTGTGTCCTGCTCAGCAATGGGGGCATGGGGAGCTCTGCAACAAACTGCCTGGGTTCTTCCTGGGGTGGGGATGTGGGCACAGGGCTGGCTGTGTCCCCGGGGGCTATGTGCCCCTGGGGGGTGGCTCCCATGCAGAGAGCTCCGTGGGCATCAGCAGCCCTGAGCGCGCTGCCAGCTAGTGTCAGCATCCCCAGGGTGACAGAGTGGAGACCCTGGGCAGGTAGACCGCTGCCCGCTGAGAACGGGCAGGGCTGGGGGTGAAGCAGGGCAGCCGGTGTGTGCCTACCAGGGGGTAAGATAGCAGAGGGGATTCGAGAGGGGACTCAATGTTGGGGACACATGGGGTGTGGGAGCACGGCAGCATTGGCAGTGTTGGCGGGGCTGTCCCGGCTCTGCCCTCCTGATGGGCAGAGGATGCCCACGGCTTTGTGGGTGCTCTGCTCTCCCTGCGGTGCCGCAAAGTCCCAGCTCCCCACCGACCCCCTGCAGCACCGCCTCCCCAGCAGCCTCCCCACACACCCACAATGTCCTCGCAGAGGAGGAATAATTTGGAGAAACCATGGCAACCCCGGGCAGCGCTGGGGATGTCAGCACCATGCTGTCCCCGGGTTCCCCTGCCGCCATGGCCTCGTGTGGCTCCGCAGGCAGCGAGGTGCTGCCGGGGTGGGTGAGGGGATGTGCCAGTGCCCGTGGGATGCAGTGCCCATGTCCACAGGGCATAGGGGTGCACACAGTGGCCTTGCTGGGCTACAGTTCAGTTTGGCTCATCAGGACTACAGCTGCAGGGGGTCTCTCAGGGTGCTTGATGTCCCCCCAGGGTGCTCCGTGGTCCCAGCAGCTGCCCTGCCACCATGGCCAGGGGTTTCCTGGGACCCTCATGTGTCTCTGTTATTTTGCAGTGTTGGGATGGAGCCGTGGCGGAGCCCTCGGCCAGCCCAGTCCACCCACCACATCCCTGCTGCCGCTGGACCAGGTAGGACCCTGGGCTGTGGTTCCCTGCCTGCCAGCCGCCCCGACACCACAGGGATGGGCTTCTGAATGCCACTGTCGGCACTGCCACGGTGTGGGGTGCTGCCCTGGATCTGGCCCAGCTCCCAAGTGTAATGCAGCGGGGCTGATGCTGAGCCCTGGAGGACTGGGATCCCCATGTCCTCCTGGCATCAAGCTCTCCACAGCCATTGGGCTCCACAGCCCCCCCTGGGGAGAGACACACCCCAGCCTTCCAGCTTCACCCCAGCTCTGGCATCCGTGCCCCCCCCAGCTTCACGGCGAGACAGGGTTTTACCCAGGTTATGAGAGGGAGCCTAAGCGTCCACTCCCCATCTCCGCGTAGCCGATACTGCTTCTTGCCAAATAAAGTCTGTTCCTTTTCTCCCAGCAACACATTCCCTGTGGTCCTCTGCTGCTGTTTAAAGCCAAATTCCTTTTACTGGCCTTTGCCACATACCTTTACGGTTTCATGGAGCAGCTGACACCCACCTATACTGCCAGGCCCCTTGGCCAGGTGGCCAAAAAAACAAACCTTCATAGAAAGTGATGAGCATTAAAGCCAGCCAGGTATACCTGCTGTGGGCAAAGCTGGTTGTACGTCCACTTGGTGCTGATGGCAACCTGCAGCTGGCTCTCGATGGGCTGAGAGTGAAGATCAGTGCCACAACACACCAGGGCCTGCGGGCAAACTGCCTCATCTGCTCCCCAGGTCACTCTGGGGGGCTCGTGCTTGTGCCCCACCTTGACACACAGCTGTGTCATGCATGTGGCCGGGGAGCCGCACGGTCGGGGCTCTGCCATCCCCCAGTCACCTGTGCAGCATCATCCCAGAGTGGGTGGGATGCACGGCACTGGTGCACAGTGGGTGCCAGACCCCATGTCCCATGGGCATCGCAGCCATAATCCTGTTGGCTCTCCAGCCTGTGGCCCGGGCAGAAGATGTGTTCTGGCTGCAAGACACAGGAGAGAACAAAGGTAGCAGGTGCTGAGCCGCTACAGCCCCTCCAGTGCAGGGTTATGGTGGAAGGTCCCTGGCCTGTCCTGCTCGGAGCCGCAGGAAGCAATGGAGGAGCCACTTGTGTCACAGGGGGTTGGGGCACTGGCCATGGCACCCCTCGGCCAGCCCCCAGCGCAGCCTGTGCTGGTCCAGAGGAGACCCAGGGAGTGATGTGGCTGCAAGCAGCTGGGACTGCTGCTACCCTACAGAGGTGTTTGTGGGCCACAGTACAGCCACTGTGGGGAGGGGTTATGGCTCCTTCTCCCCCAGAGCCCCAGAGCTGCGTAGGCTTCCCAGGTGCCACAGCGGGTGCTTGTGGTACCCATCCCTGGGTGACGCTCCTGCCTGTGCTGCCCGCAACACTGGCACTGGGTGCAGCGTGTGCTAGGACACGGGCAAGCATGGTCCCAGGAGACCCCGCAGCCACTCGGATGCTCACAGTGCAGGGCTGGGCATGCATTTCCCTTCCACTACAGAAAACCCTGGTGTTGAGTCTCCCCAGCCTTGTTCAGAGCTGCCATTTCCCATGATGCTGCAAGAGTGTCCCCATGTCCTGTACCCCAGGAACAGGGGCATGGCAGTCGGTGGCCACCTCTCCTCGTGGTGACTGGCACCCCTCCCTGGCTGCCCTGTGGTGCCTGGTGCACCTCTAGGTGCCCTGCCATCTGCTCTTTTCATTGCATTCTGGATTTGGAGCCCTTTTCCAGCTTCTTCCCCCAGCTGCAACCCGACTACTAACGGCAGCAGCGGAGGCTGGGACACCCCTGAACCCCCATTTCTGAAGAGGTGGTGAAATCCCACCCCGAGCAGGAGCTATGTGGATTTATCCAGTGCCACTGTGGCTCCCTGAGGTGCCCGCCAGGATTTAGGCGCCTCATCTGTTCTCTTGCAGGGCTGGCTGCCTTCCTCTGAGGCTGTCTGAAGGGGAGCTGGCAGGAGAAGAGTTGCTTTTAAGATGACACGAACGGACCCACCTGACATCCTGGTGTCTACGGTATACCAAGACATAAAGGTGGCCACTGCAGCCCCCGGGGATTCGATTGTCTGCCAGCCCCTAGCACAATGTGATGCCTCCATGTCCTCGTCCCTGCCCCACGAGCCGCAGCCCTTCAACAAGCGCCATTGCAGGAGCTTTGACTTCCTTGAGTCGCTGGACGAGCAGCTGGGCACCACCCCAGCCATGGAGAACCCCTGCCCATGTCCTGGCACCCCTGAGCCTGCACCAGGGCTGCCAGGCAGGCGGGCACCACCAAAGCCGGACCCTTACGCCAGCAGAGCCCCTCCACCAAGGGGTGAGCCAAAGCGACGCGCCCGCTCAAAGAGTGCACCACGGGTGAAGTCCACCTTCACCCCAGTGCCCATTGCCGTCTCGGCATCACCACCACCAGCCCGGCGCGGGCGGGAGGTGCTGCGGGTGGCACGGGAGCCCTCCCGTCCCGAGCCCTCGCCACGCCGCGAAAGCCAGGTTCCCCTGCGGGCACTGGCTAACGAGGTGCACCCCATCAAGCTGCAGCCGCAGCGCAGCAGCGTCAGCCGCATCTCCCCACTCTGCCTCGGCAGCAACTGCTTCGAGGAGGGGCCAGGCGCCAAGGTGGGTGCCAGCCCCCATGTCAGGTGCCGGGTGGACATCAAGCCAGACGAGGCGGTGCTGGTGCATGCAGCACGCAGCCTGCGGGCAGCTCAGAACCGGCAGGAACTGCCGCGCTGGCCCCGCGCGCCCGGGGCTGCCCGCAGCCTGGCAGTGCCAGGGAGCAGGCAGGCATCTGCATCCCGCACGCCCACCCCCAGCGACTCCTACAGCGGGGATCCCCCGCTCCTGCCCTACCCTGGCGAGTACTATGAGGCAGACCCGCGGGCGTTGGCGTACCAGACAGTGCCGGTGCCGGCCTCGCGGGACTACAGGGAGTACCCTGAGAGGGGCTGCATGACCTTCTCGGCCCCCGGTGTCCCTGCCAAGTTCTTCTACGCTGAGGAGCCAGCACGGTGCCCCAGCCCCGCCATGCCCCTCCGGAGCTCTGGCTATGCCAGCTACCCCTACCCTGGCCGCCACAGCATCCCCCAGCACTTTTACGCCGAGGACCCAGCCAAAGCCGCCATCCACACAGTGCCACCCCGGACGTTGTACGTGGAGGAGGCACGGGGCTACCCGGTGCAGGAGGCGCCTGCCCGCGCCTTCTACGGGGACGAGCCCCGCTTTTATGCCCCCCGCAGCACCCCTGTCAAAACTCTGTACACTGAGGACACCCGGACATACCCAGCCCTTGGCTCCTCTGCCCGGGTCTTCTATGCTGAGGACTACGGGAAGTACCGGGAGCGGGAGGTACTGTCACGGACGTGCCCCCCGCCCCGCAGTGCCCAGCCCTTGCACTTCAGCGACTGGTACTGCCCCGAGCGGGGTGCGCTGCCCTACCAGACCTTGCAGGTGTCCCGCTTCACCCCGCAGCCGGCCGGGCGCGAGGCCATGCTCTCCTCCTGGCATGCCAGCTATGGCATAACCCCGCCGCGGCTGGGCCGGGAGAGCCAGCACTACTCCAAATCTTGGGATAACATCCTGGCACCAGCGGCGCGCAGGGAGGAGGTCCTGCAGCGCGGACGCAGCTATGAGAACCTGCTCGCCCAGGAGCAGCACCGTGCCTTATCCCCCGAGGAGCGCCGGCAGCCAGTGGTGATCAACCTGTCAAGCTCACCCAAGCGCTATGCTGCTCTGTCCCTCTCGGAGAGCTCCATTCTGGAGAGGGTGCACACCGATGGTGGCCGCGGTCCCCCAGGCCGCTCCTGGTATGTCACGCCGGAGATCACCATCACTGACAACGACATCCGTGCCGACGGGCTGGGCAGGAGTGAGAAGCGCTCGGCCAGCTGGGACGTGCTGGACGCGGGGCGGGAGCGCGGTCCCTACGCTGTGCCCTGCACCCCACAGCCCGTCCCCAGGGAGAGCAGCTCAGGGCGCCAGCGCAGTCTGGAGCAGCTGGATGAACTCATCACTGACCTCGTCATTGACTACAAGCCAGCGCCAGGCCACCGCGCCGGGGACAGGGACAGCCTCGCTGAGCAGCTCAAGCAGCTCCTGAGCAGCAGTGCCCCAGGGCCCCCCCAGCGGGGTGAGGGCAGGAGGGTCCCTCCCAGCGTGCCCGAGGGGCCCCGACCCACGAAGGAGCAGCCAGGTCCTAGCTCCCGTGCCAGCGCCCCACGCCCCCCACCTGCCCCGCTGTCTGTCGGCCCCTTTGAGAAGTCGCCAGAGAACTGCTCGCCCGACCTGAGCGCAGAGGAGGACGACATGATGATGTGCTCCAACGCCAAGTGCCGGCGGACGGAGACCATGTTCAACGCTTGCCTCTACTTCAAGTCGTGCCACAGCTGCTACACCTACTACTGCTCCCGGCACTGCCGCCGTGAGGACTGGGACACGCACAAGGAGAGCTGTGTCTATGGGCGCGTGGGCAGTGTCTGCCGTCACGTCCTGCAGTTCTGCCGGGAGAATGCTGAGGTACACAAGGCCTTCTCGCGCATCGCCAAGGTGGGCTACCTCTCCCGTGGCCGCGGCGTCCTCTTCCTGGGCTTCCCCAACGCTGGCTCGGCTGAGAACTTCCTCCAGTTTGGGCTAGAGAGCCTGCTGATGTCCCCCACCTACCTGTCCCTGCGGGAGCTGGAGAGCTACTCGGACAACCTGGGGGAGTATGCCCGGGAGCTGAGGGAGACTGGCAATCAGTATGACCCTGACGAATGTTTCCTCCTGAATGTAACCGTGGCTGTCACCCAAAAAGTGCCGGAGAGGCCATCGCCGAAGATGCAGGTGCCGACGGTCAGGAAATATGCCAAGGTGGCCTTAGCCTCCTCCAGCCCCGAGAAGAAGATCCTGAAGAAGGAGCGGGACATGGAGACGTTGATCCTGACGCCCCCGCCCGGCACAGCAGACATCGACAAGGAAGGGGAGGAGGGCCGCAAGGCGCGAGAGGTGTGCTTCATCAACATCCAGCGGGAGCTGCGTATCCGCGGTGTCTTCCTGCGGCACGAGTTCCCTGCTGTCTATGAGAAGCTCTGCGACTTCGTGGAGAGCAACAAGCGCTTCACCCCCACCACCATCTACCCCATCGACAAGAGGACGGGCAAACAGTTCATGTGCATGATCATGGCAGCCTCCGAGCCCCGCACTCTTGACTGGGTGGCCAGCCCCAACCTCTTGGATGACATCATGTGAACGTGGGGTGGGGACCCCCCAGCATCCCTGGGTCACCCCCCCTTTGTAGATAGGTGTTGCCCCATTGGTGTGGTGGGATGGGGGACCCCCAGCTTGGATGCAGCACCAAGGGGAGGAGGCTACGATGGGCTGCGGGCAGCCAGCATTGGCTGGGGGGGGGACCACAGCCAGAGCAGCGGGGGGCCTGGGCTGTGGGAGGCCACGGGGTGATGGGAACATGGGCCAAGGTTTGCTGTGGGACACAGGTTCCAGCCAGTGTCCTGACAAGACCCTGCAGAGCCCCCTCAGGGTGAGCAGTGCTTGGCCAGGGCAGGGGCACCCCAGGCACACCCTGGCCTCTGCCCAGCAGCCGGCCCAGCTTCCAGCACACCCAGAACCCCCCACGCCTACCCCACACACCCTGCCTGCACCCGGGGCCCTGCCCAGCGCTCCCAGCTGTGCCCCCAGCACCCGGGGTCCTGTGGAGCACCACGGCACCGGGGAGGCTGTACCAAGTTCATGGGTGCTGCTGGCAGCCCTGTAGGGTCTGCGGCAGTGGCCCTATGTGGTTCGTGGGTGGGAGCTGGGTTGCACAAGGCCTCTGTTCCTATAGCGTCTCTGTGTCCAGAGCATGCCACTGTATGATCTTCAGGGGCAGTGAGGACTCTATGAGGGTGTCTACAAGGCACCCTTGGGTGACCCCTGGGACCCTGTAAGGTCTCTGGGTGCAGGGTCCCTGCACGTGGGGTGGGGGCTGCAGGGGGTCCCTAGATGTTGACGCTGGCACAGAGCCATGCGGCCCGGGTGTGGAGCCGGGCCTGGCCCAGGTATGCAGCGGGAGGGTGGTGGGCGGCCACGGTGCTGCTGGGGAGCCCGTCCGCATTTCCCTGGGCTCGGGGTGACGGATCCGCGTGGGGCCGGCACGGCGCGGTGCGGATAGCCGTGTGCGGCGCGGGGGAGCAGGTGCGGGGGGTATAACCGCGGCAGAGGGGCACGGGGGGTCCCGCCAGGCTGGCGGTGAGGGTGAGCCAGGGAGCGCCCGCAGCGGGCTCTGGCTTTGGGGCTGCCCGAGGGGGCGGCAGGGACGGTGGAGGGGCGTGGGGGCAGAGCCGCGGCAAAGGCAAAGAGTGCACGCGCCGGTTCCGCGCCAACCGCCTGCTGCCCCGGGGCTGCCTCGCGGCCCTGCCCGGCCCCGGCTCACGCAGCTCTGGCCGCCCTGCCCGTGCCCTGCAGGCGGGGTGTCCGCGGCCCAGCGCCACAGCCAGGCCTCTCTCCCCTCCGCCGCTTCCACCACCGGCGGACCTCGGCACCCCGCTGCGAGGCGGCGGGACACGGTCCCGCTGCAAATGACCCCACCGTGCCCCCCCGCAGCCCCGCCCCGGGCCCCGCCCACCGCGCGGGCTCCGGGCAGGGCTCCGCCCATCGCTTGGGGGCGGTGCCTCAGGGGCGGAGAGGGCGCTGGTTGGTCGCTGGGGCGGAAGGGGCGGGGCGCGGCGGCGGGGCGGGCTCGATGGCGGCGGCGGCGGCGGCGGCGGCGGCGGCGGCGCTTTCGCGGGTCGCGGACGTGGAGATCGACGACGGCGGCGTTTTCAAGTACGTGCTGGTGCGCGTGCGCGCGGCTGGCGGGCCCGGGAAGGACGTCGTGCGTGGCCATGGCTGGGCCGAGTACCACGGTGAGAGGCGCGGGGCACCGGCACCGCCGGCCGGACTCGGGGTCCCCGGGGAAGTCTCCGGGTGGGGGGTCTTGTGGAGGGTCGGGATCCCCGGCAGGGTTGCGCCTGGAGCTCCACCCCGCCACACCCGGGGCCCGGGGGTAACGAGGGAAGCGGCCGAGGCCGCCCCACGCCACTGCCCCCTCCACGGGCCGCGGCCGGGCCCGGCAGCTGGCATGGGGCTGACCCGGGCTGAGGCCCGACCCTGGGCCGTGGCTCCCACGAGGGGGTCCCCGCGCCCTCCCACGGGCGTTCCCCGCGCCCACCCAGGCCCCTTCCGTTCTCCCCCCGCCCCACGGCTCCCTCCCCCCGCAGCCGACCTCTACGAGCGGACGGCGCAGGAGCTGGCGCAGCAAGGCCTGGGCTGCGAGTGCCTGGGGGGCGGCCGCCTCTCCCACCGCCCCGAGGAGAGGAAGATCCATGTCTACGGGTACTCGGTGGTAAGCGAGGTGCCACGGGGGTGGCGGGGTCGGGGGGACCCACCCGTGGACGTGGCTTCTCCCTCCCAATGGCAGTACAAGTGCCTGTGCCAGTCCTGCTGCTCGTGGCTGAACAGGCACTGCATCCCCTCGGGAGCAGAAGGGCCAAGCCGGAGGGTGGCAGAGGGATGCCTGTGTCCCCTTGGTGCTCTTCTGTGTGCCCCAAGGAGGGTATCTGTGATACCGGTGCCAGTTTTCCCAGCTCTGGGTGGCAGTGTCTCCCTACCTGGGTGCCGTTGCTGTCTGGCAGCTGGAGCCAGGCTGAGCTGCCCATGGTCTGAGCCGCTGCCACAGGGGGATTGGAGCTGATCAGTCTTTCATAGACATGGGCTCAGTGGCATCTTCCACTGCTTGGGGCTGCTGCCAGAGCCTCTGATTGCAGTGAGCCACCCCAGGGGTTTACTGAGCTCTCCCATGCATGGTAACCACCTCAGCTCTACTTCAGGACCCTCATTCCTCTACCAGGGCTTTGGGCGAGCAGACCACTCCGTGACTACAGAGAAGCTGAAGGCACAGTATCCGGACTACGAGATCACCTGGGCAGATGAAGGCTACTGACTTGCTCTGGCTGGGCATCAGCATCGGCACCAGCCTGGAGCTGGTGTGGCCACATCTGGCGTCGGGGTGGTGGCAGCAGGCCCCCCATGCTCGGCAGCGCTCTGGGCTCTCCTGCTTTTACTTTGTGTTGAACTCGTCCATTCTCCAGCCTCGCCATACTTCCCACGCACTGTGGGTGTTCCCCATCTCCCCAGCACAGCACAGCAAAGCCTTGGCGAAGCTGGTGGGTGCTCTGCCCCAGCCCCTCTGGTGGTGAGGGGGGTTTGTCCCACGTGTGTTATGTGAGAATTAAACACGTTGGGGAGTGCAGCTGCTTGTGTAGTCACACATTCATGGCAGATGAGGAGAAAAGTGATGGGTCCACCTGCCTGGTGGAGGGAAGGGCAGGGTGGTCCTGTGGGAAGGACCATCCTCATCTCCTGCTGGGGGGAAGCCGAGCTGCCTGGGAGCGTGGTTTGGAAGAATATGCCTATTCTCACCCCAGCAGGTGGTCACACCTTGAGGAAGACCATCCTTGAGTTGAGCCCTCTGGATGGCCAGGACTGGCTCCCGCCCCTCAGTATTTCACTGAGAGACACTCTTGCACTTCCATGAGGAGCAGGGTGGGGAGACTGGAAAAAGCTGCTGGTGGGAGGAGATCTTAAGGGAGACATGCGGGTCAGGTTGGCCAGGTGGGTTGCTCAATCTCTGTCCCATACAAGGTTGGGGCTGAAGGACCCTCACCTCCCCTTGTCCCAGCCCTGTTTCACTTGTCGAGCCATGATCCTGTGTGTGCCCGGCTCCTGCCCGGCCGCTTTGCCTGCTGCTGCCGCCTCCCTGCCTTACCCTTTCAGGTGATGGTTCCTCTGTGCCTAGAGCAGTGCAGGGTTAGCACAACCTGCTAAAGCTCAGCCCCTGTGCCTGTGTCCTGCCCCAGACTCAAAAGGGAGATCATGATGGATGGGGATGAGCTTCATGGGCCAGGCTGGGGTGCAGGGCCTGCTGCCCAGCTGGTGGCTCGGGGCTGGAGCTCTGTCTGCTGCGGAGGATGGTGCCTAAAGCCACCGCCAGCCTTGCAAGCTGGTGGAGGGGGAGGCAAGCTGGGGGCTAAGCCCAGGTACCCGAGGCATGCATGAGGTTACACTGGGCCTCTAGAAGAATAGCTCTGCTGTGCCTAGATCTTACTTCCTGCAAGGTGTTGACAGTCTCCCCCATGCCAGGGGTGAATGTCACCCAACAGTCATGCATGCGTGGGGTCTAATTCCCTACCATGAGAGCTGTTAAATGTTGAGCCTGGACACGTGGGGGCTGAGTGCCTTGCATTGTGCAAAGGGAAGCACAGCTTCCCTTTGAGTCACCAACTCAGAGCTTGGAGGCACCTTGGAGGTGGTCTAGTCCGGCTGCCTGCCCCAGCAGGGCCAGGCCCAGCAGGTTGCTCAGGGCTGTGCCTAGGTGGGTTTGGGGCATCTCCACAGATGGACACCTCACAGCAGCCTGGGCAACCTGCTCTGGTTTTCACGATTCTCACAGGAAGGAAGGTTTTTCTTAAGTGGTTTTTCATGTTCTTGCTTTGTTCTGTTGTCTCTTGTCCCTTAATGGGGCACTTGCTGCTCAGAAGAGGCTGGCTCCTTCCCATCAGGCCTTTATACACACGGGTGATGTTCCCCTGCACCTTCTCTTCTCCAGACTCAGCAGCTCCAGCTCTCTCAGCTTCTCCTTGCGGGAAGTCCAGTCCCTTCATCATCACAACCCCCAACTGGATCTGCTCCAGTATGCCCACATATCTCTTATACCAGTGCCCAGTATGCCCCTGTGTTTCCCCAGTGCAGAGGGGAGGGATCAGACCTGCTGGAGATGCCCTGCCTATGGCGCCCAGGAAGTTGGTGGGTGCTTGGCTGTAGGCCACGATGCTGTCTCATGGTCAGTTTGGTGCCTGCTGGGTTTCCAGACGGTAGGGGAAGGGCAGGGCTCCTGCCTGCAGGCAGTGCTGGCTGCAGGGTACCCTGGGAGGGTGCAGGGTTGCTGGCCTCTGGCTGCCCTTGCTTATGCTGGGGGAAGGAGCTGAACCCTGCGATTTACTGCATCTGATGCAATCATGCTGCAATCTGCTGTCCAAGGCCGTCGGCTAGGAGGGGAGAAACCTCTGCACTCAGCCTTCAGCAATGGGGGCCCCCCTCCAGGCACAGGGGTTGCTGGCAGCGGAGGCAGGAGAGCTCCCTGGGGCAGTGCCAACCCCCACAAGCCCTGGCAGCAGCTCCCCCTGGCCAAGTGGGGAAACAGAGGCAGGGCAGTAGTTGCCATTATCAGGCAGCTCTGGTGGTGTCATGGCTGCTGAGCCATGCTCCTTCCAGGCTGAATGGACTGTTCCTAGGGCTCGGCCAGGGTTGTTCTCCCCTAAGAGTGAGCTGGTTGTGACCCTAGAGCCATGCCCCTTTGCCCTGTGGCAGTCTTGAGCTGGGTGCTGAGATGCTCCTGCCAGGCAGAGTGGTGCAGGCAGGGGTGGAGGCTGTCTCCTGCTGATGGTACCTCTGGGGCCCCAGGGCCAGGGGCTGCCTGCTGGGGCTGAGGAACAGGGTACTGGCTGGGGAGAGGCAGCTGTGAGCCTGGAGGAGCACTGCAGGCAGCCTGCCAGGCTTTGCCCTGGGCACCCTCCCAAACTGGCTGCTGCACAGACCACACATGGCAGCAGGAGTGTGGGGCTGCCGGGCTGCTCTGCCTGGACTGGGCAGGCTGAGACCACCCTCCTACCTGCCATCGGCATGTTTCTGGGGACTGCCCCAGTGGGTCCCTGGGGCTGGGCTGTACTGGAGCCTCAGCTTTTGGCAAAGCCAGCTGAGCTGGGTGCTGGGACAAGCTGCTCCTTGAAGTCTCCAGACAGCCAAAGTTTTGTTCTGAATTCAAAGCCCCAACATCTTTATGGCTAAGTGCTCCCCCCAGTCCTATGGATCCATGCCTGCTGCAGTTCACCATTGCATCATGACCCATTTTTACCTTTCCTGCCTTGGGGGTTGCTCCTTGCACTCCATTTCCACTGCCCCCCAACACAGCTGCCCTCCCTAGCTGGGGTGCAACATGCTGCCAGCCTGTACCCTGCACCCAAAGGCTCTCCTACTGCTTATGCTCAGGGACTGTTTCTCCCTGTGGTTAGACATGATACAGCTCCGGCGGCTGGCACACCACAGCCCCCATGGCCCTGGCAGAGGTGCCAGCTTCTCCAAGTCTGGCAGCATCACAGTCTTGCCGGGAAGAAGTGGCCTTTTCCCTTGCTGAGCCAGTGTGTGCCACCAGACTCTGCGAGTGGGCTGTGTCCTGGTCAGAGTGGCACCCAGCATCTCAGCACGGTTGGAGAACGGGGACTGAAGAAGAGGGGTTTGGTGGGGAAAAGCAGCCGAAAGTCTCCTGGGGACGCACAGCAGTGCCAGATGCCAGGACCGTGGTGACCTGTCCCAGCCCAGCAAACCACCTCACCATAAACCCCGCTGCCGAGGCTGGGAAGCTGATAACGGCGGGGCTGAAGTCCAACACAGGGCAGGTCCTGGGGAGCAGATTCCAGCCCTGGGCGTGCAGCGTGGCCTCCCTCGTCAGCCCTGTGCCGCTGCTGACTCTGTTTCACCCTTGCTTTGGCCCGGAGGTTGAGATGGCCAGGCTGGTGGTGCTCGCCTTCCTGCTGCTGCCAGGTGAGCTCTCTGCCAACATGGGGGTCGTGCTGCAGAGAGGGAAGGGGCCATGGTGCTGCCTGCTTCAGTCCCCAGCATGGGGTCCGATGGGGATTGCTGCACCCCCCAGCTTTGGCAGGGCTGTGCTACTCTGGGGGTGCTGGAACAGATACAACCCAGGAAAACCCTCCTCTGGGCTCCGGCATCAAAGGTCAGCCTGGGATTCCACAGGGAAGTGCGTGCCGGAGGCACCAGCACTGGGCTGGGTATTGCCAATGGCTTTGCTCAGCATAGGGAGGGAAATGCCCAAATTCTCCTGTTTCCCCCAAAATGGGGGCTGAGACTTGGAGCAGGGGTGTGAAATACTAGGCTGGAGGGTCAGTGCCCCAGCCCTGGCGGGCTCTGGCATCCTGAGTGTGAGCGGGAGTGGGGCTGGTGGTGGGAGATGGCAAAGCAGGAGATGTGGTAAGTGGGGGGTTCTGGGGCAGTGGCGGCAAGTCCCGTCCAAGGGACAATGCTGCTGGGAGCTCAGCGCTCCCCCCAGCACGGTCCCAAACTGGGGAGGGCAGATAAATGTCACCTGCAGACCACGTGTGCCCTCTGTCACCTGCCATGGGCACCGTGCCCAGAAACTCGCTGGGTTTTTAGCCCAGTTATCTCTCCCATAGCTGGGACCATCCTCCCTGGTGGGTCCACGGTCATCAACAGCTGCAGCAGCGCAGCTGAGTGGCTCTGTGACTTCATCTGCGACTGCAGCGCCTGCTCTGATGAGAACAAGTGTGGTGGGTGCCCAGCCCCCCCAATCCCCAGCCCCACTCCCAGTCCCTGCTCCTGGGTGGCAGCAGGCAATGGAGCTGGGGGCACCATGGGTGCAGGTCCCTAGGGTGGGTGCAGGGTGCTGTGGTGGGTGCTGGTGCCAAGGGTGGGTGCAGGACCCCATCATCGGTGAAGGTCCCCCAGGTAGGCACAGGTCACCGGAGTGGGTGGAGATCCCCAGGCTGGACACAGGTCACCTGGATGAGTGGAGGTCCCCTGGCTGGGTGCAGGACCCCAGGGTATGTACACACCTACCCAGGTGGGCAGAGGTCCCTGGGGTGGGTGTAGGACCCCAGCACGAGTGTAGGTCCCCCGGCTGGGCGCAGGTCCCCAGGGTGGACCCAGCCCTGCCCTGACACCCTATCTACCTGCTCTCAGGGTACTTGCGGGGCTCAGCCACACTGGGCACCCCCTTCACCTGTGATTTTGAGGAAGGCGACTGTGGCTGGCAGGACGTGAGCACCTCGGCTTACAGATGGGTGCGGGGCCAGGCCAGCCCGGCCATGAGGGGCATGGGGCTCCACTCAGACCACACCATGGGCACCGACCTGGGTAAGCGGGAGCTTCTCGGCCGCTGATCAAGCTCTGGGCACCCACGGCACTGCACCTCTGGGCCATGGGTGCCCTGAAGCCAGGGTGCCAGGACACCCGTTCTTGTAGGGTGCAGGAGACAGAGCAGACCCATGCTGGAGCAGGAGCAGAGCTGGCTGCAGCACCAGTGCCATCCCATGGGGCTGCAGCCCCCACTCTGCTCTCTGCCCTCCCCAGGGTGGTTCATGGTGACCGTGTTCCCCCCGGCAAAGGCCACAGCCACGGCCTGGCTCAGGTCACCGGTGATGCGGGAAGCAGCTGCCACATGTGAGATCAGGGCCTGGTACCACCTCTCAGGAAGCGGTGAGGGTGCCCATGGCGGGCACAGATGAGCCTTGGGGTACCGGGCACAGGGAAGCAACAATGAGGGGCAGTGGGGAGGGATGGGACTACCTGCCCCTATGGCAGGGGCAGAGCCACTGGCACCTCAGGATGGCTCCTTGCCACCCTGCTTGCCTCTTCCGTGCTCCACAAGCAGAGCTGGTACAACCCAGGGGTCTCATCTCCAGTCCCCAGTGGTGGTAGGGCTCGGTTCATCCCCATGGGTACCCTGGGATGCTCAGTGCCGAGGGCTGCATTTTGGGGCTCCCCGCAGGGCTCAACCAGACAGAGCAGCCGGTGCTGCGCCTGGCCATGGTGTACAGGGACGAGGTGGTGGGGCTGTGGCAGAGCCCTGAGCACAGAGGCGAGGGCTGGCACCAGCTGGTTGCCTACACAGGCCGGATCAATGAGCAGTTCCAGGTGAGACAAGGCCATGTCAATACCTGGGCACCAACCCCATGAACAGGGGTCAAAGGAGCAGTTCCAGGTGATGCACCATGAGCCAAGGATGCCCGGGCAGCTCAGGCTATCCCTGTTCTCTCATCGGCAGCTCATCTTCTCCCTGACAAAACCACCCACATGCAGGGCAGAGCTGGCACTCGATGACATCATCTTCAGGAACTGTGGCTTGCAGGGTGAGTCCTTCATCCACTGGGATGAGATGGGATCCCCAGGGAACTTGGTTTGGGCTTTGCACACTGCTGCCTGCTGTGTCTTGAGGACACCTTTCCCTGGCCAGGGCATGGAGCAGGTAGCAAAAGTCTGTCCCTCAAGCAGCCCAAGGAAGGATGTGGGGGGAGCCCAGCACATGCTGAGGTCCCTGCAGGGCCAGCCCTGTGCTGATCGCATGTCCCACCACCTCAGAACCCAGGCAAGAGGTCTGCAGCGTGGGAGAGAGCCACTGCCGCCGGGGGTCCTGCCTGGCACAGCACCGCTTCTGCGACGGCACTGATGACTGCGGGGATGGTTCAGACGAGGATGTAACACAGTGCAGTGAGCATTCCTGTCCCCAGGGAGGGGGTCCTGCCCCCTGGCCCCCCGACCATACAGAGGGGCTGAGGATCTGCCCTTGGCAGGGCAAAGCAAGGCTGTGGGGCTGGCAGGGTTCACTCCAGCTGTGCCCATGGCTGTGCAGCTGCAGGGGTAAAATCACCCTGAGGGTTTTGTGGCAGGGTCAGCCCATCACAGGGATCTCCCTGGGTCACTCTGCTCTCCTCCCCTCTCTGCAGAGCCCTTCATCCACTGCTCCTTTGAGCAAGGTCTTGGCATCTGGAAGGCAGAGGTTGGGCAGCCAGCGTGGGAAAGGAACACGAGCCTGAACCTGGGGACCGCGTACAGCATCCCCACCCGGGACCACAGCAATAACAGCAGGGCAGGTACATGGCTGGGCACTGTCACCCCAAGGGAGCCCCACTGTGGGTCCTTGGGGCATCACTGGCCCTGGGGTGGACGTGCCCTCCAGCCCCTCAAGTAACCCACATGTGGGCTCGGCCTAAGGCTGTGCTGGAAAAACAGCATCTTGCACCCACATGCCTGCTTGGCACCACTCAGCCCCTTCCCGGTGTCTCCCGCAGGTTTTTTCCTCCACGTGGGCAGTGCCTCAGCCACGGGGGCCAGTGGTACGGCACAGCTGAGCAGTCCCACTTTCCAGGCCACCAGCTCCTGCTCCGTAAGTCATGGCTGGGACCCCGTGTCACAGCCTGCATGGGCATGGCCCCACATGGGGCTGGGGCTGTGACTGGCCCTTTGCTGGAAATGGGCAGTGGATTTTGGGGGGTGGTTTGGTGGCATCTCCAGTGCCCCTTGGGAGCTCTGAGCTGCTCCAGCCCCACCTTTGCGAGCATCCTGTGGGGTGGCAGCTGTGCCGTGGGGTGCAGGGGCCTCCGTGCCCCTGCCCTGAGGCTTTGGTGCTTGCGCACCCCCCTCCCCATCCCCAGCTCGTGCTGTACTGCTACCTCCACGGCTCTGCCACCAGCAGCCTCAGCATATCCTATGTGACCAAATCAAGCAAGCACCTGGTGAGAGAGAGGATGGGCGACCTGGGCAGCTGCTGGGTCCGGGAGAGAGTGCACTTCAATGTGACGGAGAGCTTCAAGGTCAGTTGGCGCTGTGCTGGGGCAAGCTGGGCTGCCTGGGGTGAGGGGCACAGGGCCACCCCCAGTATGCACCCATGGGACCAGGGTAGGAGTTGAAACGGGAATCGGACACCAGAGCTGAGTCTCCTGGTGCTGGCATGTGTCCCTGTGCCCACACCTCCAAATCCCACTACTAGTGCCCCCAGCCCATGGACCATCCCACTGGAAAGGGGAGGGGGAAGGTGTCTTCATCCATCCCATGTCACCCCATACCTTCCCACTGTCCTGTTTTCTGTCCCCCACAGCCACCCATACAACTTGACCCCTTCTCAGCTGGCCCTGAAGGGCACCCCAGTGGCCTCCTGAGGGCACCCAGAGAGCACCCCTGGGCAGCCACAGGCCATGGCTGTGTGCAGGGGCAGCACCATCACCCCAAACCCACATGGCCCTGCCAGCCCCACCCCACACCCCCCTTCCAGCCACAGCATCACCCCGGCTCCCACTGAGCCCCTTCCTGGGGGAAGCGCGTGTTGTCCGATCACAGGAACTGACCCTCAGCTGTCCCATCTCATGGCTCCTCAGTGTCCCCCCTGCCCCGCTGCATCACCCATCCCCTCCATGCTGTGCAAGACCCTGTGTTGATGATGCTGGTGTGGCGCTTCCCTGCAGGTGCTGATCGAGGGGGTGGCCAGCGGCACTGGGACCGTGGCCATCGATGACCTGATCCTGTCTCCGGGCTGCATGCAGGAGCAGGGTGAGCCAGTGGGTGGCTTTTCCGCCCCTGCTCTGGTGTGGCCAGTGGTCTCCACGTGTCTTGTGCCCATGGCACCATCCATAAAGGACCCACCGCAGGGTCTGTCTGGTCCTCACGGTGACCATCGTGGGCGTAGCATGGGAAGCTGAGGCTCCCTTGCTGGGTCTCACAGCTTGGGTTGCCTGGGCTCCTTGTCTTGCAGCTGTGACACTCCATCCCCTGTGCCAAAACCTCCTGCCCGAGCCCTGTCACACAGGCAGCTATCATCAACCCCCTCTGTCCCCTTTGGTGGCAGTGGGCAGGACAGGGATAGGGCTGGGGGAAACAGAGAGCTAGGGAGATGGGCAGGGACAGGGGACCGTGGTTTGAAGGGGTGATGCCGATGATGCTACCAGGCCCTCTCACCACTGCTCTCCATCCTGGGGTGTTTCACCATCAGAGAAGCCTTCAATTACACTGCTGAGTCATGCGGGTGCCAGCCCCTGCACAGCTGAGGAGGTGACATGCGACAGCGGGAGATGTATCAGTGCGGAGCTGGTCTGCGACTTTGCCAAGACATGCAAGGACAGCTCTGATGAGAAGCACTGTGGTGAGAGCCATGGGCAGGCAGCTGGCTTCCCAGTAGCCAAGCGGCAGAGGGGACCAGGGCAGGGTGACCCGGGCACCCCTTGGCTGGCACAGCTGGGGTACATGGGTGCCCGTGTGGCTGCTGGGAAGCGTGGTGGCCTGGCGGGGCTGAGCCTGGGCTTTTGCAGGATCAACCACCTTTGAGATGGGGGCTGGGGGCTGGCACGATGTTAGTGTGGGGCGGCTGCGCTGGGGCGTGCAGAAGGCCACCAAACCTGCTGACACCTTCCTCACAGGTGAGGCTGTTCCCACTACTGAGATGATGCTTTTTGGTCCCCAGAACTGTGGGGACTCCAAGGGTGCAGGGACTCCCCGCTCCCTCCCGACCAGGGTGGGTGGGTGCCGCCAGGGGAAGGGTTGGGGTGATGCCCAGGCAGGGTGCTGGGCTGGGTGTGCTGCCAGTGATGCAGGGACCCTGCCCTGAATTCTCAAGGTGTTTCCTTGCCCAGGGAATTTCCTGGCCCTCCAGGCAGGAGAAGGACAAATGGTGGCTGCTGCAAAGGCACGCACACCTATGCTGGGCCCCTCTGGCCCTGCCTGCGCCATGGAGATGAGCTACCGCATCCACAGCAGCCCCCAAGGTAACCCCAGTGCCTGGCCCTGGGGTGCTCTGCCTGCTTTCCTGCCCAAACCTGGGGTGTCTTGCCTGCTCCCTGCCTGCTTTTGCTGCCTCTCTCAGCTCTGCTCTGCCCCATCACACCATCCTGGAGCTGGGATGTCCCTGTCCCTGTCCCCTGCGGCTGTGGGCTGGGTGGCTGCCAGGGCCCTGGGGGGCTCCCAGGATGCGGCTGGGGCTGCTGATCCCTGCAGCCTCCTCACCACCTCTTGTACCCAGGCTTCCTGGCTGTCAGCATCGTGGATCACAGCACTGGCACCACCCACCTGGCCTGGCACATGCCAGGGCACGGCAGCGCAGCAGGGGGACACATCCGCATCCTGCTGGGGGAGAGGCCAAGGCCCTTCCAGGTGCGCCTGGTGGCACAGGGGCCAGCCCGGGTGGGTGCTGGCAGGGCAGTGCCAGTGCCACGAGGCACCCCGGGGCTCACTGCTGCCATGCCACCCCCAGGTTGAGCTGCAGGGGCTGGTGGATCTGGATCTGCAGGACCCGGTGAGCGCCGCCATTGACAATGTGACGTTAGTGCAGTGCCACCCTGATGTGGTGCCACTGGAGGCCACAGGTATGGCATGGGGTCTGCAGGCAGGGAGGGTGCCCATGGGCAGGAGGGGACCCCGGCCCCCCACCTGCAGATATGGATGCTGCTCCGCAGGGGCTGCTTGGTGACCGTCACTTTGTCCCCAGCCCAGGGACAGGACCTACCATGGTGCAGAAGCCATGGGGCCAGGGCTGAGTATGCATCCTGTCCCTGGGCACCTGCATGGGTTGGACCTGGGGAGTGGGGTGGGGGAGCAGAGGGAAAGGGACATTTTGGGGACCTGTTTGTTTTTGGGGTGCCTTATCCCCCCTCCCTTGCCATGGTTGCCTCTCTCCGGCCAGAGCTGTCCTGCAACTTCGAGAGGGGCATGTGCGGCTGGTACCAGGATCAGTCCAGCGACTTCAAATGGGTCCGTGGCACAGGGCAGGGGCAGGGCTTTGACCACACCACTGGCTCAGGTAAGGGCCTGGCTCCTCTCCCAGGGACCCCAGGCAGCCCAGGGGACCCCACAGCCTCCTGTGCCCAGGGCCAGGACATGACCTCTGCACTCCAAGCAGCCCCATGCCTGTGGGGCGAGCTCAGCCACAGTAGCCCAGGGACACCAGATCCAGGACTGGGGTGTGGGTGATGTGGGCGCAGCTTGGAAAATCCATGTCCATGTCCCCTCCACTCTGGCTGTCCCTCACACTCAGGCTACTTCTTGGCTGCGGACCCCTCTGCACCGTGGAGCCATGGGCAGCGGGCACAGCTCATCACCTACCGCCAGGAGCCTGCTGCCACCCCACGCTGCCTCTCCTTCTGGTACCGCCTGGCTGGCCCGCAGATCGGTACGCAGCCTGACGGCACCCTCCCGGGGATGCCTCAGATGGGCTCCACTCCCCTGGCGATAGCGGGGTCCCCAGTGGGTGCAGGACAGCTGGCCAACACTCCCCTCTGCCCAGGCACCCTGAACCTCAAGATGCAGCTGGAGGGAGCAGAGGAGACAGTGCTGTGGACCCGGCAGGGGACCCAAGGCAGCATTTGGCACCAGGGATGGGCAACGCTGCCGGCCACGGGCCAGCAGCAGTACCGGGTAAGGGCCAGGTGCCCCCTGTGCCACCAAGCACCAGCAGGATGCAGAGCCATCCGACACTGCTGCCTCGGTGGCAGGTGGTCTTCGAGGCCCTGCGGGACAGGTTCCTGGGGGACATGGCGCTGGACGACTTGACACTGACAGCAGGGCCCTGCGGGGCAGAGCTCTCCTGCTCCTTCGAGGCAGACACCTGTGGGCTGGCAGCCAGTGGGCAGCACACCTGGCTGTGGCAGAACAACAGCACCGGCACCACTGCTGGCCCCCTGGCTGACCACACCACTGGCACTGCCGCAGGTATTTGGGCCACAGCTTCCCTGGCCTCTGGTGGAGCCCTGCTGCCTGCCCTGCCTGCCCTCTAACCCTGGGGCTCCCCAAACTGGGGGGGCTCCCCATCCTGGGGGGAATCCCCAGTCTGGGGGAGGGGGCTCCCCAGCCCCTGCAGTCCCCTGGAGCCCCTCTGAGAAGGGCCAGGTGGGGATCATGGCACAGGGGCTTCTCTCCCCCCAGGCCATTATATGGTGGTGAGCACGGGCAGGGGCTCCCTGCCTGCAGGCCATGCAGCTGCCCTCACCTCCCAGCCCTACAAGCCCTCCACACCCACCCAGTGCCTGGCATTCTGGTACCAGCTGAGCACCGGGACCCCAGGTGAGTGCCAGGAACCCAAAGAAGTCCCCGGGGGCACCTCTGGATGGGTTGGGGTTCTGACATGGCACAGCTCTGGACCCCTCCTCCATGGCGGGGGCCCTGGGCAGGCTCCCTCGGTGTCTTTGTGGAGCAGAGTGGTATGCGGAGGAAGGTGATGAGTGTGAGCACCATGGAGGGGGATGCCTGGCATCGCGGCCACGTGACCCTCCAGCCAGATGGGGTCTGGCAGGTGAGACGGGGCAGGGTGCCAGGGACCGCATGGTGGGGAGGGGGACAGACAGGGGACGACAAGGGATGCACAGTGGCTACCAGCCTCAGAATGCTGCCCTGTCCACCCCTCCGGCAGGTGATATTTGAGGTGGTGGGAGCTGGGGGTGACCACGGGTACATCGCATTGGATGATCTGCACGTATCAGGTGGAGCCTGCCCCGAGCCAGGTGAGAGCCCCATGCTGTGGGGACACTGTGGACTGGCCGGGGGAGATGGGCACCCCATGGGAGCCCACAGCCATAGGGATGGGGACAGCCCGTCCCATCCATCATAGCTCTGCTGTGACTGCTGGGCACCCTGCTCCTGCCCTGAGCTTGGCCTGGCCCAAAGCTGAGGACAGTGGGGAGTGGGCTGGGGGCTGCCCCCAGATCCAGATGCCCCATCTCCCACTGGGCAGTGCAGGGCAGTAGGTGCCTGCAGTGCTGGGTGCATCACAGCCCTCCTTTCCTCCCAGCATCCTGTGACTTCGAGTTGGACACGTGTGGCTGGAGCAGCCCCTCAGAACCACACCTGCACAGCTTTGCCTGGGGCTGGAAGAGCGGGGTACCCCTTGCCAAGTACCCTGGCCCCGAGCAGGATCACACCCTGGGCACAAGGCATGGTAGGAGACACCCATCCCTCCCAGGGCACCCTGGCATTGCTGGAGGGAGGAAGAGGAGCTGGGAATGGATGAGGTCACCAATGAATATCCCCCCCACAGTGCATCCCAGGGGGCTGGCTCCACAGCATTGCCATCCCCTCCTTGCCTGAGAGGGACGGCTCGGTCCCAAAGGCTATCAGTCAGGAGTGGGGCTGGGGTAGGGAGGTGCAGTCCTCCGGGCCCTGCTCTGGGCATTTTGGCAGGGAACAAGACACATGTTGGGCTGCAGAACTGGGGGGACACCCTGTGCTCTGTCCCTGCCCATCCAGGTCACTATGTGCACTTTGACACCAGCGTGCTGGGCCTGAGGGGCACCACTGCCCAGCTGGAGAGCCAGCATCTGCCTGCTGCTGCTGATGCCTGCCTGCAATTCTGGTACCACTTGGACATCCCGGAGCACCTCTGTAAGCACTGCAGGGGCAGGGAGGAGGCGCTGTCCCTGGGCAGAGTGTCATGAGCCCACGATGGGAGCCGGGGGGCTCAGTAGGGGCTGCAAACCCCCTCCCCACACACGGGACCATGGACACTCTGGTTTGGCTCCAGCCGGGCAGTGGGGATGGCCCATTCCCACCATGTACTGCCATCCCAGCAGAGGATGGCATGGCCAGGAGGGCCTGTGGCTCTCAAGGGGCTCTGTGTAGCCACTGATGCTGGCGCGCCTGTCCCCCTCCATGTTGCAGCCAGTGGGGAGCTGCGGGTGATGCTGCGCAGTGCATCGGGGCAGCACACGGTGTGGAGCGTGGTGGGGCACCAGAGCCGGGGCTGGCAGGGCGGTGTGGTGCCTGTGCAGAGCCCCAGCGAGTTCCAGGTGAGTGAGATGGCCCTGGGGAAGAGGATGCCCTACGGAGGTGTGGGGTCCCCTCCCCGTACATCACTCCCCCACACCGCACCTTCCCCTGCAGATCATCTTTGAGATCACCACACAGAGGTGGCCGACGGAGGGGACGGTTGCGCTGGACGACATTGTGTACAGTGCCACGGGGGGCTGCCGTTCCAGTCTGGAGGTGTCTGTGGAAGGTGCAGGACCAGTTCTGGCTGTGAAAGGTCAACCCGGTGCCACTTGGGGTGCTGGCACTTGAGGCTGGGGCTGAGGCCAGCTCTCCTGGGTGGTGAGTCAAGCCTGGCAGCATCTCCTCTCCCTGCAGAGAAATCCTCCGGCAGCTTTGTGGCAGAGGTAGTGCTCAGTCTTCTCCTGGCCATTATCATTCTGGTGCTGGTGGCTGCTGGAGGCTGGTACTGGCTGAAGCGGCGAGGGCTGGCGAGTGGGACACCGGCAGAGACCAGTGCTCCCCAGGGCTTTGACAACATCACTTTTCGAGATGTAAGGCCAGGGGTGAAGGACTCTCCCGCTTGCCCCTAACTGCGCCAAAACAACATTTTCCTAAAAGCTCAGCAAATCCCAGCAGAGCCTGCACTCTGTCAACACTCAAGGAGGTGCAAAGGGCTCTGCTTCTTATCTGGTTGTGAGCAAACAAGTGACCCCCAAGCTGTAGGACTGACCTAGAACTGCTCCTGCTGCCATCAGGGAGTTGCTCCAGAAAGAGCTGAGGCTGTGATCCTCCTCCCCAGAGCCCTGCAGGGAGCAGGTCATGCAAACACTGCTCATCCTCTTCAAGCCCGCAACTTAAAACCATGAGAGGCAGTTTAAGCTACAGTTTCCTTTGATGGGTTTGGTGTCATGTGGTCCCCAGAAGAGCCACAAGCCCTAGGACCAACCCCAAATGAGGATGTGGAGCCCCCCCCAGCCATGCTGAGGGGTTTGGTTCCTCTGCTGGGGTCGTGGTGGGCCAGCACACGGGTTCTCCCCTCTGCAGCCTGGAAGAAGTCCTTGTACTTCAAATTAGACACAGCCTACACTTACTGTAACCAATTCCTGTTCACCCTCCTTTACAGGACAAGGTCATTATATCTCCAGTGCCAACAGAGGGGGATGAGGATTGAAATAAGCCAGCAGCAGTAATTGCCTCCTCACAGCTGTGAGGTGTACGCAGGGCTGAGCATCCATCCAGCAAAGCCTCACACTCCAGCAGCCGCCTCTCAGCATGTGACATCAGGCAGTGGGGAGCTGCCACGGGCACTCACCCCAAGGTGCCAGCCCCACAGAGGGACATGCCTCTGTCTCCACTGCCTCCAAGCACTCGGAAAAGCGTTGTTGTCTTTTGTAACACAGACTTTCTGCACCAAGATGTAGTGATGTGCCCATGCTTTGACAGGTGCTGTCAGCAGGAGTTTCTCGCAGCAGCTGTCCTCACCCGAGCAGGGTCCTGGCTGTGGAAGGGGGCAAAGTGCACAGTCCTGGCCACCCCAGGGCTGGGCAGATCAGCAGGTGCTACCTGGAACAGGAGCCCCTTCCCACACCCATGATTAAGCACAAGAACTCCCAGGGCACAGAGCCACCATGAGGAAGCCGGGGGGCTGGGAGGGCAGGGGGTAGAGGGGGGGCACCATCCAGCACGCTTCCAGGCAGAGAACAGTCCCGGCCCCACTGTATGGGTGCCCACCTACCGCAGGACTGCCCACATGCTTTTCAATGGCTCTTGATAATTTGCATTTAAATGTCATTGGGAAAAGAAAAATGTTCCCAAGGTACAGGCTGGGATCAGGGCCAGGGTGCCCACACCTGCACCCAAGGCCACCCTAAGGCTCAGGACCCCTTTCTTCCCCCATAGCTTTCAAAACTTAATTTAATACTGTGCAACCCCTAAGCAGCCCATGGCCAAAGCGGCCACCCAAGTACAACAGCAGATGGACTGGTTCAGCCTCTGTGCAGGTGATCCACCGCACAAGCATCCTGCTCTCCTCAAACCCCCGGAGCTCATCCGGAGGGGCTCAGGGCATCCTGCTTGTTGACCAAAGCCTGTTTTTCCTCTTGCCCTGCCACAGACAACTCTCCCTTCAATTCTGTCCCACTTAGATTACACCACAGTCACATCGAGCACCATCCCTACAGCTCCACCACTGCACTGTCCTGGCAGCGCCCTGCAGGAATGAACCCCCAGCAAAGCTGTGCTCATGCAAGCTGGGTAATGGCAGAGGTGAGAGGTAAGGAGTGCTCTGGCTTCACAGAACGCCTCCCCATCTGTCTTGCTCTGTAGAGCTCAAGAGACTCCACTCACCTCCACACAAGATAAAACTACATCATTGATTTCATCGCCGGGCTGCAAGCCAAAGCTGCAGCCCTCACCAACAGGCAAAGGAGTGGAGCAGCTGGGAAGGCTGGGACAGCACCAGCCGTTACCCCAGACACTCCAGGTAGTCCCACTAACTGCACTCCCAGAAGAAAGAGCGTGCTGCAGCTCCAGTCACACCCAACTACAAAAATTTACTACCAGCTGGCAAACATGCAGAAACTACCCTGTGCAACTGAAGGGTATCAAACTTTATTATAGATCTCTTTAAAACAGGCTGGAAGGAACAAATATTTTTGCCATTGTGATGCAGTGACTGAGTCATTTCAAATGCAGACACTGATCAACCCCCAACTCTCCCTAATTATTTATATATAATATATCCCACCCATTCCCCAAATTGTTCCAATTAAAGGATCACATTTCAGACCATCCCAAGTGTCTTAACATTAGCTGCTTCTAAACACCAAGACGCACAAGTTTTCTGGCAAATCAGATGCAGTATTTTTTTTGGTTTAGTTCCTCAATCTCTGGATAGGAGGAAGGAAAAACAAAATCAGGAAAATCGCGCCTTTTTACAGCAGGTACAGATTCGGCAGATTTCCCCCCAAAGCAAGTCTGAAGCCCTCTTGTCCAGCTTGGCAAAACGAAGAGAGATTCTGGTGGCTAAGGAGAACCAGCCAGACAAGATCAGTCTGAACAAACTGATTTCGAGGCTTTGTTGTCATTTCCCTTTGGGGCCAGTTTCCAGCGGTTTTCCAATATCCTTCCCACGCAGTTTAAGGCCTGGAGTAAGACAAAGGAGACAACCACCATCAGCTGCCATCAGCACTTGATCACTTACCTGATAGATCTGAGGAAATCAAGTTTCGCTATAAGGAAGAGAACATCCAAAAAAGAGGGCAGGGAACCAGAGTCAGGGAGAATCCTACTGTAGTTTCTAGGAGCACCAGACTAGTTTCAGACAAAGCTCCAATTCTTGCCTATGCACCAACTATCTTCCTAGAAAATGGTATCTGAACTGGCCTAGGAGAGTAACATCAACACTGGTGGCTGCAAGACGCTTTCCCAGGTATAACCAGGCCTTCATGAGTATCAGTATGTTGTTGATTTTGGAGGGACAGCATGCAGGGCCTGTCACCAGGACATAGCCCCACTCATGAAGAACAAAGAACATGAGCTTTGAGTTCTGATTTCACTCAGCAGATCCAAGTTTTACCAGAACACGGATTAATGACTCCCCACCCACAATAACCTACAGCCAGCAACTGATCCTGATGAGGAAACTGTGAGTAACGGAAACCAAAACATCCCTCCTAGGCACTGAAAACATTATCACTATTTTTGAAGTCTCCTTTCTTAACTCACCAATGGCTCTTTCAATCTTGCCCATAACCTGGTTATTGGGGATTGCTCTTCCTGATTCGTAGTCAGCAATAACCTGTGGTTTTTCATTGATTTTCTAAAAAGAAAAAAGTAGTCTCAAACACTGGCTCCATACACAGCAAACAATCAGCACCAACCCCCCCAGCACTCACACAGGTAAGTAACAGCCTCTAATTATGCCAGATCAGAAGACAAAGTGCTACTTCCAAGCTTACTTCATCACTGTTACTGCCTCCCTCCACTATTTGAGTGTCACAGCAATGGTGACACCCATCCTGGACAGACTTCTATTTCCCTCAGCCTCCCAGGAACAGCAGTAACACTACGTATTGCTGTTCCTTAAGACAGCAGTGAGCTTCTGAACACTGTGTCAGACCCAGATGGTAAAAAAAAGCCTCATGTCAGTGCTGAGTTGATGGGAGGAAAAATAAAAAAAGCCTCCTACCAGCTCACCAGCCGCAGCAATGCTCCATCTCCAAGCAAGTGTTCAAAGGCTGCACAGAAACCCCCAAAACATTTCCTACATAGCTAATATTGCCTGGAGACCAGATATCGGAGATGTTGTGTTCACCAAACTTCCTGCTCATGATATCATCCCACCACACCTGCCCACAAGGGGACAGGAAAAGTGTCCACCTTCGCCTCAAGGTGCCTAAATCTGCCTCAGGAGAGCGGGAGCAGAGGCCAGCGGGCCCCAGGCCATACTCACGGTGGCCAAGTCCTTCTGTGTCATGCCCTTGCTCTGTCGGCCCTGCTGGATCACTTTGCCCACCTCCAGGGGAACTCTGTCATGGTGCAGCTCTTCTGTTTCTCGGTCGAGCTTGGCCGTGTTCTTTGTAATAAAGTGTTGTTTGTTTTGGCCTGCTGCCCCTATCATTCAAAGCAAGGACAAAAAAAAAAACCCCAACAAACCCAAAATAAACAAAGGACAGAAAAAACCCCAAGGCTCAGAGCTGCGCCAAAAAGTATCAAAGTGCTTTTCCTAAGCGCTCGGCTGCCCAGGATCCCAAGGAGCTTTCAGGACTTCAATATACCAACATCAGCACTGATCTCAACCAGGTCCTGCCCACGGCAGGTCAGAGGACATGTTATCTTAATCCTGTTAATGCTGGTGTCTAAACACAGCCATGCAGAGCTCTCCCCTTTCTTGACTTCACATCTGAACTTCACGCCAGATAGGCTAAATTTTGCTATTGCTCAGGGATTTAATATTCAGATTTTACCCCAGGCACACGTTTATGCTACAGCGTGGAGAGGTTAATATTTGAACTTGCACATTGTTTGCTCAGGTATGAGGCAGCATGAATAAGTGGCTTTTAATCAATTTTCTGATGCCTTTCACATGTAAACTGTAACCCTACTTAGCTTTCCTGAAAGCCTGAGACTCAGAAACATGCTACTTGTTTTGCCTCACTTTAGTTACAGTGAACTGTAAGTTTTTAAACTTTAAGTCACAGTTTGAATGCTTTCTCTCAAATTAGTCTCTGACATTCAGTCTCTTGATAAAGCTGACTAAACCTCGTTCAAGGACCACCTATTTATTTACTTCCAGCTATCATAATCTCATCCCTACAGTGAGAGAACCTGAGAATTTACATGGGACAGGAAACAGGGAATTTTAAAAGAGCAACACCACAGGAAGATAAGCAGACATTGAAACCCTTAGGAATATGTTATCAACAAGAAAAACAAGCTGCAAAAATTGGCAGTTTAAGTTTCATGGTCACAAAGGCTCTTCCAAGAGCTTTGCAGCCTCAAGAATACTAACGTTCCTGTTGACATTTTTATTTATATTCGCTCTGATGCCAGACACCGGCCAGCGCTCCGCTCTGGGCAACCAGAAGCTCGAAGGTGGCTACAGGGGAGGGCCCCCCGCGTCCCCGGGGCGCTGCCCGCCCTCCCCAGCGCGCCCCGCTTTTCCCAGGTCTCTGTGGCACCGGTCAGGACGGCCCTTGGCTTAGCAGGGGTGCTGCCTTCGGCCCCCTCCCGGCGCCGCTCCGGGGGCGGCGGGGGTCCCAGCCACCGCACGGCCGCGGGATACCCACACTTCTTGGAGGTCTCCACGTCCTCTCCGCGCCGCTGCGCCGCCAAGATCGCCTGGGGAGAGCAAAGGTGCCGCGATGAGCGCTCCGCCGGCCCCGCCGCCCCCGCACACGGCCCGGGCCCCGCACACGGCCCGGGCCCCGCACACGGCCCGGGCCCCGCCGTTTCCCTCCCGCTGACCTGCTTGGACTTGGCCTGGGCCGCGCTCGGGCCCTTCTTGCGCAGCACAGTGACGGTGTCCCAGTCACTCTCCGCCATGGCACCGACACCGACCCCGCCCGCCGCCGCCCCAGGGACGCACCCGCCGCCTCGGGGGCGCAGCCCAACGCCCGCCCCCTGGAAGGCGGAGCCCGCCTCCTAGCCCGTCGATAGGGCAGCACGCACGCCCTTCAGGAAACACGACCTCTCATTAGCTTGGAGAGGCACGATGGCAGCGGGCGGGGCCTCGGGGCGCCTCAATAGACTTCGTGATAATGGCGCTTCAGGCGTGACGCAGTCGCTCGTAATAGGCACAGAAACCTAGCAATCAGCCTGCTCGCTATTCAATTGGCTGGTGTACACAGGAGGCTGGAGGCGGGCAGGCACGCGCCTGTGCACTCCGAGAGGGTGCGGTCACTGCCAATAACCTAGTGCCCAGAACGGATTGGCTTAGTCCGCGGTGCTGTCAGAATCGCTGACCAATAGTCGTACCCGCCTGGGCAGAGCCGGGCATGCGCCATGGCGTTGGTTCGCGGCGGGGCCAGATGGCACGGTCTGGTTGCTGGCGGCCCCCGGGAGGCTGCGGCAGGACGCTGAGGACCCGCGGGGGCGGGCGGCGCGGTCCCTTCCGCCACCGGTGGAGCCGCCACGCCGCGCCTGCGCACGGGGCTTCCCTTGGGCCTCTCGCAGGGCGGAGCGGGAGCCGCGCCCCGCCTCCTACCCCGCCCCCGCGGCGCAGGTCGCAGCGCTTCGGCCGCTTGGCGGAAAAATTCCGCGGTTCGCGTCCGTGTTTGTAGAAAACCCGGGTAAGGCCGCGGGTGAGAGGAGGGGTGTGCCTCTGAAGGGCATCCGGGAGACAACAAAACCCCTCCGCTCTGCGCCTGAGTCGCCCGAGAAGTTCCGCAGTAAAGGCAGGAAAACCCAAACCTCTCGCTCTCGTCATTTCTGAAATACGGGCGCGGGGCGGCACGGCGGGAGTTACAAATCCTTGGCACTGCTTTTGCTCCTCGTAGCAGAGGGCAGGGGAGCGGCCGGGTTCCAGCGCGCGTTGCTCAGAAATCGGGCGCCCAGAGAGCACGGGGGATTCCCCTCCGCCCCGGCAGGCCCTGGCCTCCGTCCCCGCCACGTACTCGGCCCCGGCTGCCCAGGACACTTAGGAGAGGCTAGTTCTGGGACTTGAAGCGGAACATTAATGAGGTGCGTTACTCTGCGTTGCAAGACTCGCTCCTCCAGCCCTGCGACGGCAGCTGGAGGGTTGCAACAGCAGGTTCAGTCGGAGCAGCCCCGCGTGGTTCCCGACCTGCCGCTGGCGCTTCAGGTGAGACGCTGGCAGTTTCCTGCCTCTGTGGGAACAGCACGCCCTGCCCTTGGCGCTGCTGCCAGGGTCACAGTTCATTCAGGAAACGGAGAAGGGGCTTTTCTTTGCCGAATTACATAATCCAGCCAAGAACTTCAGCAATGTAGAGGTTTGCATACCTGCTTTCGCAGACAAGTGCGGCTGTGCCAGGGAAAGGGAGGCTGCAGCGGAGTGAGCGAAGCAGTTCCAATGTGGACACACAGCGTGGCTCATCCCAGAGAGGGCTGCATTGCGGCGTTCCCAGTGCCGACATGTGCTCGGGGATGCGCCTCGTCCCCAGCGCCCCGGCCCCTGGGGGAGTCCCTGGAATCACTCGCCCTGGCCCTGCGGGGAGCAGTTCACCTCAGTTGGTGCCTGAGCAGCACATGGGCCCTGCACAAAGGGCTCGGTGCCTCCCCGGGCTCACCGGCAGCACCAGGCCACAGCGAGCTGCCCTCGCTCGCCTCCCTCCTCTGGCCCACTCTGCTCCTGTGCTGTCCTTGCAGCCGGGGTCACCGGGAGAGACACCTTGGCCAGCCACTGCACCAGGGGTTGCACCTGACTGGTCGTGCCTTCTTCTGACCAGGGAGGATTTCCCCGGCGCTGGGTGAATTCCCTGTGCGGTGAGAGCGAGACCTTCCCTACCCCACCGGCGCAGGAGGTGGTAAAGCCCCGAAGCCTCCGCGCCGCCTCATCGTGAGTGCAGGGAGGGCACCGGCAGCCCCCAGTGTGTGAGCTGAGCTGGGGGGACACACAGGCTGTGGAGCCTGAGCGAAAAAACCTGCCACTGTGACCTTTTGCTGAGCGAGTTCCCCTGCAAAAAGCACCTCGCGCTGACCTCACTGCCGCGTGGCAAGTAGCTGTGGTTCCCCAGTAATTTTTTTTTTTTTTTTAACAATTAAACCGAAACCCGCCTGCCACCACCCGTCCTTCCCGGCGCCTCCGGCGTCCACTTTCCCTCTGAGCGGGTGCCGCGGGACGTGGGGCGGCCATGGCGCTCTGCACACAGGTAAGCAAGTGCCCAGTGCCACCCAAAATGGCCAAAGGCATCTTAAATCACCCCTCTGGGGCCGGGGGCTCACGCCAGGCTGATCCCCATGGGCCAGGGGCTTCTCGCCACAGCCTGACCCGGCTCTGGTGGGTGAGGGGGGTAATGGCAGGAGGGTGGCCATCCCCACAGGGTGAGACCCTGGGGTGGGGAGTCAGGGATCCCTCAGTGAGGGTGCCCAGGGTGCACCACTGTCCCTCTGCGTCCCCCAACACGGGCACAGTGGGGATGAACGGGTCCCAGGGGGCTGGGCCCCTTCCCAGCAGGGGGGGCCTGAGGCAGGGATATGGTGGGGGCAATGGGGGGGCAGCAGGGGGGGGATGTTGGGGGATAAGTGGTATGTCGGGGTGATGGGAGGTGGCTGTGTGAGGGGGTGACACGGGAGAGGCAATGCTGTGTGTGTGGGTGACTGGGAGTGCTGAGGAGAGGTGACGCTGGAGGGGGCCTGAGGAAGTCACTGCGGGAGAGGTGACTGTGGGGGTGACTGGAGTCGTAATGGGGCGTCTGGCGGTGATGGGTAGGTGCCGGTGTGGGGGTGCCTGTGGGGTGACGGGTAGGTGCCGGTGTGGTGGTGTCTGGTGGGGTGTCAGGAGTGGGTGCCGGTGTGGGGGTGCCTGGGGGGTGACGGGTAGGTGCCGGTGTGGTGGTGTCAGGAGTAGGTACTGGTGTGGGGGTGCCTGGGGGTGACGGGTAGGTGACGCTCTGGGGGTGTCGGGGCAGTGACAGGGGTAGGTGATGCTGTGGGGTGCCGGAGGGTGGGGCTTGGCGGTGACGCAGACGCCGCTGGCCCCGCCCCAGGCCGGCCCGTCGCGAGGCGGGACCGTTGCTAGGCACCGACGCGGCCGGGGGGCGTGGCTCGGCGGGGCGTGCCACACGTGTCCGGTGGGTGGGGCCTGGTGGCGCTTCCGGTGCGGGGCGCGGACGGAGGCGGCCGGTGAGCGCTGTGTTGTCCTCCGGTACCGGGTCACGGGGGTCGGCGGGGCCGGGGGCCGCCAGCAGGCGGACGGGCCTTTCTCCGTGCGGCGGCGACCCGGGCCTCGCTCCGCCTTGAGCCCGGACCGGGCGCGGCCCCTCCTCGCGGCGGGCGGGCCGAGGCGCTCGGGGGGAGCGGGGCGGGGCCGACTCGGTCTCTCCCCGGTCACGGTGGTGCCGGGAGGCGCTGCCGCCGCTTGGCAGCCTGGGAGCGGTTCCGCCCCGCGAGGGTTAGGGCTGCAGCGGGGCCAGCGGTGACGGGGGCTCCCGGAGCCCCGAGGCCCGGCCCGGCCCGCGGGGGCAGGCGGCGCCCGGGCCTCCCGCCCGCTTCACGTTCCCCATTGTGGTCCCCGGGCCTCCCGGGAAGTGCGGGTGTCTGCGGCCGTAAAGACAACTTGGCGGGGAACAGCCAGCCTTGGTGCAGCTGAAAAACTGCGTTTGCATTGAAGACCTGGTTACATACACGCAGCACGGGCTGCAGGCCGCAGCCGGCCGGCGCGGCTCCCGCTGCCGGCGGGAATCGGTTGTGGAAGGGGATCTTCCTCGCGGCTGTCCTCGCTGTCTGCGTTCTGGGGTCACTTTATCGGCTTCAAGAAACCCCGGTACACGCAGAAGCTGGACGTTACCTGCCTCGCTGCTCCCTCAGCTGCACTGGCTTGAAGGAAATACCTGGATGTTCACCGTGGTGTGTTTTCAGTGGCTGTGGGATGTAGTTGCAGGGCGTGAAGGCAGGAGATGCATCTTTAGATCATTAAAGTGATCAAAGCAGATGCATTTAATTATTTTTCTCCTTTCTGATTTGCCTGTGCCTCTCAAATCTTTGTTTTCCAGGCCTCTGGAGAGCCCTGTATGCCCACCTGGGCATTGTCAGTAAGTCCGGGCTCTGCTGTGTGCACAGCATCCCCCTGTGGCCCCAGGAACTGCTGGCTCTGGGCAGTTATGGTTCTTTCTGACAGATGTGAAAACAAGTGGTGGTAACCTGTGGTTGCCTCACTCGGTGCTTGCAGGTTTTTGGTGGACTGAGGTGACTTATTTGTATTCTTGATCAGCTTTAGGATGTTTGTTTTGGGGTCAGAAACCTTGATTTTTCTGGATAGGCTGCATTTCAACAAACTTGGACAGGAATTTTAGTGAGGTCTGTCCACCCTGTCTTTTTGTTCTGGGTTTAATTCTAAAATTAACTGTAAAGTTTCCTTCCATATTTTTAACTAGGTGGAGGCGGACTTGTGGTTTACATCGGTGTATTTACATGTGCTGTTGGGTTTTGGGTGCCAGTGTAATATGCTGTGAGTAACATAGTTTATGTGAAGAATTACCACCATCCAGTTATAACTGAACAGGGAAAATATTTATATTTTCAGGCTCTGGAGAGACAGCCAGAATTTTTTGTTCACATGGCAGCAGCAAACTCTACTCCACCTGGCTCTTTGGATTTAAACCAGCCTGGATTTGCAAAGGAGATACTGGGAACTAAACTGGAGGTCAAATACCTCTGCTCTGATTGCAAGAATATATTGAGGAGGCCGTTTCAAGCTCAGTGTGGACATCGCTACTGTTCCTATTGTCTGAAGAAAATTATAAGGTAACTTTTATGCCTTCAGTCTGAAGGCAAAGTGCTTGAAAAGGCATTTTCAAGCAGAAAAGGAGAGAAAAGTCTCATTTTTAGGGCCTTCTCAGTGAGGGAGCTGCGTTTAATTGTTGAGCTTCAGTATCAGGTGTTCTGTAGGGAATTTGTAATCTCTGATTTGCTTTTATTGTTCTGGGGGTTGCTTCAGAGTTCCCTTTTCCTGAATCTCCCAGATTGTTTTTGCTGTTCAGGTGGAGATCCAGGTGGATCACCCATCTCCTTCAGTCTTTCTCACAGCTACTGCAGGAACGTGCTCCTAAAAGTCATCATACAGTTGTCGTGCCAAAATGTGAGAAATTTAAACACACACTGACTTCCAGAAAAAGTTTCGTAGCGTTCTGTCTTACTCTTGTCTTTAAGTGAAAGGAGCTGAACAGAGTGGTTAATCAGGAGAAGAAAAAAAAATGGGAATCAGAAATGGGTGTCAAAAATACACATGAGCAAAGGCCCAATGTGCTGTTTTAGAAATAAGAAAATGCTTTAATTTTATAAAGCTACCAGAAATCGTTTTACTGTTAAACCATTAATCGGTCTCTTTTTGTTGTGTTTTTTTCTGCCTGCTAGTGCTGGACCTCAAAAGTGTGCCACCTGTATTCAGGAAGGAATATATGAAGAAGGAATTTCTATTTTGGAAAAAAGCTCGGTAAGCAAAAATGCATTTTAAAAAATAAAGAAGCTCGCTGATGTCATTAATACCACTTGCGATTTTTGTTTAAAATACAGGTTCTGAGAATCCCTTATTCCTGGGAAACGTTTTCTTCAGTAGTGAGAGTTATGATTAATCTGATGGACTCCCCAGCTTCTGAAGTCCAGGTCATATTAATATAGCAGTGGCCTACTTAAAAGCTATTTACAATTTGTTTGCCATTAGCACACCTTTGAGGATGTCGTATGGCAACTGGCCTGGGAGGAGTCTTAGTACAGTCTTAATAAAGAATGAATAGACCCAACCAAAACTGCAACCCCTCAGTAATTTTTGTGATTTGCTTGGTTTTTCCCATTTTAGGCTTTCCCAGACAACGCAGCTCGTCGGGAGGTGGAAAGTCTGCCTGCTGTCTGTATTAACAGTGGCTGCACTTGGAAGGGGACTATTAAAGAATATGAGGTAAAGATCAAAGCAAGGCTTCCGGTGTCTACGTCCTTTTTATTTCCTCTGTGTTTGGGGAAGACTCAGGTGGTTTTGCTTGTCCACTGACACTGGTGGCAGTGGTGGGAACTGTCAACTCCCTGGACTTCACTGTAAGCTGGAGCTATTTCTTGACTAAGCTGGGTCTGTGCCCTGCTGAGGCATAGGCAGAACTGAAACAATTTCAGATTTGCTTGTGATCACAGGCACCAAGCACGTTATTTCTGTGGTGGGAAGCCCCTGCTCTGTCTTCAGCTCCTTTCTGCTATAAAAGCCAAGTGAACTGGCAAGAAACTGCTGTGCCATGAAATTGTTGTGGAGTTCTCTGTGTTATGCGAACCTAAAACCTACTTCAGACCTGTGAGCTTGGGGAAAGTGGCCTGGCCACAATCCTGTTTTGAGCTAGCTGCCCCTGTAGCTGTCAGGGCAGTGAGACTGGCCACCTGTTCACTCTAAGCTGCTCTGGGCCCGTGAGCCTGCTCTTCTTGAGGAGCCCATCAGCTCTTTAATCCAGGCCTCTTTTTGTGGCCCTGGGCATTTGGTCCTTAGCATGCCTATGGCTAACATACCTCATGAGAAGCGTGTTCTTGCTGAGGATGGCAGCGGACCCTGTGCTTTCCAACAAGTCAGCTCTGCTGTGGCAGTTTGCATCGTTAAAATGCATTGGCAGTTAGGAACGAATGTATGTTCACCTGTGAAGCTTTGGTGCTCCTGAAGGACAGTTCTGTTGTCCCTCTTGGAATGGAAGAGCCACCACATGGGGGGCCTGAGATAAGAGGAATAAATTTCATTTCCCTCTAACGCTTGCCGTAGGTAAAGTTTGTAACCCTGTGGTTCGTGGAGCTTTGGTAGTGACCGAGATGTGTGTTGGGAAAAGGTTTAACCTCGGTCTGTCTAGGCTAATGTTTGGATTCTCTTTGCAACGCCCCTGCAAGATGGCAGGAAGAAACAAGAGCTGTGGATTATGCCTGAGTTTTCTGCCTAGCTTGCTGAGCCTGTTGAGAGGTGCTTCTGCACCTCTCCTTCCTTGTCCCACTGTCCAGAACCTTCTGCTTCTTTATGCTAAAAGTTCAGTCCAGAAGATGAGGGGATGTAGGGTGCTAAATGGTCCTCCTGCCCTGGAATCTTCGTTCATAGATTTGTAAGTGGCTCGTGGTGTGGATGTATGACTGAATAAATGTCAAATTAAAAGCTTCACACTGATGCAGCAGAGTGTTTGGGAGTTGCGTTTCAGGGTACAGTGTGGTTTACTGATGTTCCAGTTCAAGCTGTGCTGTTGGTGCCTGCGGATTGTTTGACCCGTGCTTTAATTTCTGCTGGTGACCAGTAACTAGAAGTCTGGTGCCCACTGCAGTGTTCAAAATGGTCATTGTAGTAGTGAGCTCATCTCCACTAGACTAAAACAAGTAATATTTGTCTTCAGCTTCCAATGCTATCGATTGTGCTGTGACTGATGAGCTCTTCTAAACTTTTTCTCCTGGGTTTAAAAAAAAAATCTTAAGAGTTCCTGCAGCGCTCAGCAAAAATCATCAGCTGCCAAAGGTCCTCCCTGTGTGGTCTTACAAGTGTTTGAACGTAGGCTTGAGTCCAGCCAGGACTTGCACTAGAAGTTTATAAAGGCAACAAGCTGTGGTGAGATGTCCGTCTTCTTGCAAGGTTTTATGTATGTGATGCTCTGGGATCTTGTGCACAACTGATTAAGAGCATCTGAACTGATAAGGCTGTGCCTTTTTTTTGCTCTCCACCTAATCTTCAAAAGGTCCTGTTAGGTGCTTTGCTAAAACAGAGTATGTTTTGTAGAGGTGGGGCTCTGGAGCACTTGGGCTGCAGGTCTGCAGCACTGATCTCGACTGTTAGGGTTTTTGTTAGTCTTGGGACAGTCTTGTGTGATGAAAGGGGAGCAGGGATTTGGAGCAGTGCTAGTTGGTTTGTCTGGGGACTGAGCTTGCCTTGCCTGCCTACCACAGGTGGCATTCAGTCTAATGGGGGTAAGGTTAATATGGGTAAGGTTATTTTGTGCCTTCTTGGGAAAAAACTAATTCTTTCCTGGGAATTGGTGGGAGGAGGCAAGGTCTGGCTTATGTTATCTGTCCCAGCTGCCTGCCAAAGAGCTGTGGCGTTTAATCAGGCCTGGCTGTATTTGTGGAGTCAGATCGTAGGAGATGGTATCTGTGCCTGAGGAGGGCCGATGAAAGGAGGCATCAACCAACCATGTTAGCCTAGAGTCTCTCTTGGTACCATGGGCTAGCATTAAACCCTGCCTTATGGGTGGGCTTGTTAGTTTAGTACCACAAAGCAGTGTTTGCCTCATGTAGTACCATTGCATCTGTAGCCCACAATGTGTGTAACGTCCTGCAGCAGCTCAGTGCTCCCGCTATGGAAAGTCCCTTGCTGTGCTATTTCCGACAGGACATGGAAAGTCCCTAAGAGCAAATTCATTGTTTGCTAATTTAAAAATCATGCAGTTGTACTGAGAGAGACTTAATCGGCTGCTATCCATGTACGAATCGAGATACTGTCACTTTTGGTTTGATAATCTTACTAGGGCATGAACAAGGAAAAAGGTGTTCAGCTGAAAAGCTCTCGGACTTCTAATAAAACTGATTTCAGTTTTGCTTTCTGTTCAGGCAGCCCAAAGTTCAGATCTCAAAGGGGCATACAAAACTGAAAGAGTGCAATGTGCTTGGACATGACTTGCACTTCTGCTTAAAGCTGGATGAAGCATGTGAAATATTTAAGTGCTCAGCACATGTCTGGGTTTATAAATGCATTTTTCAGACTTTGTAAATATTTGGTGGCATTTGGATAAAGCAGTTTGTGGTGGGGCTGCAGGGGTTTTCCTTTTAATCAGTAACCTCTTTTCATGTATAAGTTTCCTGATGAGTCTGCCAGAATGTACATACAGAAAAGTAGGCTGTGGGCAGGAGCCTTTAGATTTAGATGGAAAGTCTGAGGAGGGTTGCTGAAACTAAAACTACTAGCCCGTTAGAGCAAAAGGAAAGGCCAAGAAAACACGTCCTGTGATATCCACGTAGAGGGAGTTTGTGGTTTCTCAGCATTGCAGCGCTTCTTTTCTTGCCTTGCAGTACCTCCAATTGCCTACACCTCTCTTCTGTTTTATCAACATATCTTCAGTTCTCATATACCTTTTATTTCTGCTTTTCATACTGCCAGCTTCCTTTCTTTACCCCCCACCAGGACTGGGATGGGAGGAAGGGGCTGCAGGGGGGTGTTCGCATGGTCAGCCTTGGCATTTGCATTTGTTACCCCAGACAGAGGTTTTAACGATGCCCTGTTCATCTCAAGAGATACAGATTTATCTGAGACAGAAGAAAATGTAATTGTCTAAGTTTTGGAAGGAGAACTAAGTTTTAAGCTTAATCCTGACAGCAGTGTTGAAAATAAGTTAGTGGGGGAGGGGGCATTGCTAGGAGAACAGATGAGCTCAGCTAATGAGGATAGGTGACTGTCATCTGTGGTGAAAACCTACCCTGATCCAAAATGGAGGGGATGTATTTTCCTTGTGGTCAGTTGTCACCTTGGTTTTAAAGGGTTCACTTTAACTGAAGCCTGGAAGGCTGTAGAAGATGCAAAACTCAGAATTTAAGCGATGTTGCTCCACAGCCCGTGGTGTTGGAGAGTATGTCTGCAGCCCCTTCTGGTCTATGTGGTTTCCTGGGGCCCAGAGGGCAAGGTAGCTGGGCAAGCCCTTCTTGCCCAGTGTTCCTACTGAGAGATGCTGGAGAAGCCCTGCTGCACCTTCTGTAGAGAAAACTGTCCCTCTTCAAAAAGGCTGCTGGTGTCCCTGAGCCAGGGGTGTCTCCTGCTTTGTGATGCTTCACCATTTCATGCCTTGCCTTTCCAGCTGCATCCTAGGCATACCCTGATAGTTTTTCGTGGTGATTTTCAGGTTATGCTGAAATCTTCAGTTTCAGGCTTTTGCACATTGCTTAAGAGCAGAGATGCTGGTCTTCGAAGCTAGTTCACCTGGCTCCTGTTGCCTCCAAAGTGTACTTCTGAGTGTTTTATGGTGGTGTTGTCTGCATGGGATACAGCATTTTAAGGGCTGTGGTAAGCACACTTGACAATGCTGCAGCAGGACGACCAGCCTTCCTTTTAAAATCAGGTCCAGCTTTTATTGGCTTTTTTCCGAAGGTTTTGGCTTCACGTTACAGTGTGGTGTCGAAGTGCAGTTTGCAGCCAGCTCCAGCCTGATCAGCAGTTTGCCCAGGACCAGATCACTTTCTTGTGGGAGGAATCATGACTTGTACATGCAGGTGACCAAAAGGACCTCCTGCTTCAGAAAAAGGGTTCTGACACACCTTTACTTTCCAGAACTGGAGCTGAGGTCCCCAAACAAAACCTGACCTGCCTTTCCCTTACAATCCCTGAAGTCAAGTTTATGTAGCTGGCTGCCCAGACACGAGACAGTTTCCCATCCAATCTCGTGGTGGGAGGTAAGCCACGGGGAGTGCCAGAGAGTGTGCGTGGGAGGGAGTTGGAAAGCCCCAGCTGTAGAAGGTCTGCTCTTAGCTTCGAAAACCAGCTCAGCCTTCTTGTGGTGGCCCATTGAATTACCAGTTTTGGCGTCTGCCCCATGGAAAACAAAAAGCTGTAAGTTGTGAACTTTGAAGTTGAGGTGAGTGCTATGTGTCCCTTCTAAGCCATGATGAAACCCCTTTTCAAAGTCGCATGAATGCAACTTTGGGAGTTGTGGAGCAGCACTTCATGCCCAGGGTGATGTTCCTGGGGCTCTGGGTGTCTGACAGGAGCCAAAGCCACAATCACACACACGTCCTTGGGCACTTCCAACTCTTCAGACAGCCTAGAGAAATTGGGTTTGAAATCAAGCCACTCACCACAGGCTTGACTTCTACAGCACGTGAAAGACACCCATCACAGTTGTAATACTTGTCTGATTTCCGCTTTTCTGGGTGCCAGTGGTCTCAGCCTTGTGCTGTAACTGCCCTTCTGTTCACAGCCTGCACCTCTCTGCTGGCTGCGAGGCAAAGGAGTCGATCTTGCCACTGCCCACCATTTGTAGCTTGCAGAGTTTGGCCGCCAGCAACACCACCCTTTCTAATGTGAAGGTCAGGCAGACCACTGAGAAGCTTCATCCTGAGGCTGTCCCTTTTGATTTGAGCTATTAAGGTGAAGCTCTGCGTGCTGGTGAAGGTACTGCTGGAAAGGACAGAGATCTCTCCAGGGGTGTTGTCCTGGGACCTGGTTGGTACAGGCAGTGCTTTCAGTCTGCTTAGAGCACAGCCGTCAGCACTGCAGCATCTCCTGCAGCTAATGCCAGTGGTTGGCTGTTAGAAGTAACTATTGGTGTTGGATTCAGATCAGTGCTACAAACGTGCCAGCACCTGGCATCATCAGTGTGATGGTATGATTGGTGTTTGCTCCCTGGGGACAGGTTGTTCTCAAGCAGTGGCCTCATTAGATGTGAACAGCACATCTTGGGCATTTTTCATGTGACCATGATTGTAACTGTTAATTGTAGCCTAGAAGACCAGTGGATTCATCTCTGTGAGATGATCCTGATTGCTTTGAACCTCCCTTACGTGTCAACCAGCTGTTTATGGAGACTTGGTGTAGTCCAATGCTGTAACTTTTAATTTCCTTGGCAAGTGGATGTAGTCTTTTCATTTTGCAATGCAGCTAGCCGTGTCTGAGATGAAGGACAGTGGTGCACAGGCTCCAGCTGGCTGTGGTGCCAGGTGAGGTTCAGAGTCAGGCTCATCTAAAATGCTCTGGGGGTCCTGCACAGCTCCGTTTCAGACTAGAGTCTCCCTAGGAAAACTGATCCTCTGGGATGACGGAGGGATTTGGAAAAGTGTTCTGGAGCATCCCACTGCCTTGTGCTCATGTAGCTCAAAGCAAACACGGAAAGGCAGAGTCTGTTTTAGGAAATGCTGGAAAACTCACTGCTGCTTTCAGGTGTTTCTTACACCTTCAACCTTCTTCAAAACATGCTCTTGCTTTCACATCCGTCTTCAATGGAAGAAACGCTGCCTTGATGTTCCTCTACCAATAAACCCCAAATCAAATGTCTGTCTAATCAGTCCTAAAAGCCCATGAACAAAAGCATTGAACCCTGAAAGCAAAAGTTCTTGTGCTGGCTCTGAAAAGAGGTGTGAGCGAGGCCCCTGGGAACCCCTGACACCTCTTATGCCAGTTTTTCTCCTCAACTTGGGTGGATGCCATGGCGTTGGACAGCAGAGTGAAGGTGATGCTGGTTTCCCGTGCCATCACTGCCACACGCACACCCACTAAAGCCACAAGCAGTTACTGATAGGAACTTAGTCTTTGTTTTTGACACTTTCTTTGAGGTTTAATTTTCTGTGATGCTAAGTGGACTTGCTCAGATCTCTATTACCAGTGTGTCCCAGCAAAGGGGAGCAGTTTGTGTCTGGCAGCAGCTGATGCGATGGTCTTGGGAAGCTCCTGTTCCCAGTTGGCACTGTGAATTACAGATTGGGTTCCTGCTTTCCAGCCCTGTGTTGCTAGGCTCCGTGCAGTAGAGCAAGGACCATGTGCAGCCCAGCCCACCTGTGTGGGGAAAGCTTTGAGCAGGCCTGGCTTTAAACCAGCCTTAGGACTGCCCTGCTGAGGAGGGGACACAGCATAGAAGGGCATGTTGACTTCAGAGGAGTAGGACATCCCAAAGTACCTCTGTTCAGTGGCACATTCCCCTCTTGGAGGCTCTGGAGCCACTGGGGACCTGGCAGAGGTGCACAAAACAACTCATACTTCTTGGTACAAGGAATTCAGGTTCCCTTGAAAGCTAGGCAGGTGTCTCTTTTACATTGACGACCCATTTTAAGTGTTTTCTCTATGGCTCTGTGGGCCCACCCTTTTTCTTGTAGCCAGGCTAAGATGCCAAAGGAGCTGTGTGCTGGACGTAGCGATGCTGGGGCTGGGGACTGCCGAAGTCCACTCCAGTGAACCCTGTGTCACTTCAGCTGGCTTTCCTTTGCCATCCTGTTAATTTTTTTTTCCTTTTTGGTGCTCCCTTCCTGCTGCCAGGCCCTTCAGCTTTGTCTGTGCTTACGGATGCTGTTGCCATGCTCAGAGAGGACTAGTGGACTAACTTTGAAAGATCAACCTGCAGGAGACCGTTCGCAGAAGCGCTGCAGTGTGCACCTCGCACCAAGCCTGTTCTGCTGCACCTCATCTCTCTGCTAGCCCTGCCCTTTGCGATAACCTTCCTGCAGGGCTCTGGAAGAGGCATCCTACAGCAGCTGTTTCAAAGGTTGCTTTTCTCAGCCACCTGCCTTGCCTCTTAGCTGAAGGGGGAGCATTGTGTCATGCTGATGGATTTCCCAACACAGTTGCAAGGCCTCCATAAAAACCGGCTTGCATTAATATGGCAGGTTATGAGTGGGGCAGCTAGGGAGCTCTGCCACCACGATACAGGGGTAATAATTTTCAGCAGTAGCCTCTTCCATAGTTCAAGTCAAGTTTAGCAAAGCACTGAGGGGCGAAACGGCAACGGGAAACTGCAGTTTTACCTTTTGTCTTACTTCTGGAGGCACAGCAGAGCAGCTCATCCTGGCATTCATCAGGAAATGAACATTGCATCCTCTAGGGATCAGCTGCTGTTATTAAAACCAGCTTTTTCCCCTCTGTGTGTCTGCACTTTTCTGCATGGCTGCATTGAAATGTGCTGCCCTTGCTGTTGCAGAGCTGCCATGAGGGGAACTGCCCGTTCCTGCTGGTTGAGTGCTGGGGGTGTAGGGGGAAGATCCTGCTGAATGGGAAGGCCCCAAGAAAAACCTCAACTCCAAATACTGCGAATCGCTTTTCTGCTTCCCTGATACTGAGGTAGGAGAGTTGCAGCATGTGCCCAGGCAGTTCCGTTTGCCAGCAGGCCTACAGGGGAGGGGGGCTGAACACCTCCATTGCAGCCTGTTGGTGCTGCTCCAGAGAGGAGCACGTGTAGGTGCTGGAGGACTGAGCGGCCGCAGCGGTAGCCCACGAATGCCTGTGCCCTGGGCAAGTGCTCATAGGCTGCCCTGGTCCTTCCAAAGGCGGCAGTGGTATCTGATTTTCTAGTCTCTCAGGTGGGCTCCCAGAGAATCGCCTGTTCTGATGGCAGCATGTGAGGTACAGGCTGCCCCTGGGTTGTCTCAATGCTTATTTTTAGGGAGCAAAATTATTGTGTGGATCAATCACTGGTTTTTATTTTAATTGAGTGGGAAGAGCGAGGTGTTGTGCAGGCGGTTAAGTCTGCCCAGTTTGATTTTTTCCTACCCCTGCTGTGGGATGCTGAAGGCTGGACTGTGCCTCAGTTTACAGCTGGTGGGTGAGAAGTCAATGCTGAGGTAACTGGAGAGTAGCCATGAAGGTCTGAGCCAGACTGTTGTCTTCCAGCTCTACTTTAATTCTTCTATTGCAATCCCCTCTCTTCAATCCCCATCTGACTTGATTTCCATGACAGGTTCACTTTGGGAGAGTGACTCTGCTCTCACCCAGCCCCATTCACACTGATGGCTTTCCAAAGCTGCCTGAAATGTTCACAGCAAATGCCTGAGTGGCAGAGATGCTCATCACTGCTGCAGAAGCTCATGGCTGTGGGTTTGGGAAAAGTGTAAACAGAAGGATTGCCCCATTCCTGGGGGAGTAAATAGTGGCAGATCAGGCTGGAATGCCAACCCCTGCTCTTGGCTCCTGGGTGGGGTGGATCTTCCAGCAGCGATACCATCCATCTCTGTTTAGACACCCATGTAGAGGGGGAGGAACAGGGGATTCCAAAGAGGCCGAAACTGTGTATACAAAAATGTTTGTCTAGAGGTTTGGATCTGTGCTGGTTAAAGCTAATGCTTCTGGGTGTCTTAAACAATTTACATATGGACCAGTTGCACTTCCAGCTTAGCCATGCGGGATGGTTTTCCTTCTTGTGTTGCAAGCTGGGCCCACTCTGCAGGGCTGCCTGCGTGTTGGGTGTTATATCGCAGTGCAGCGTGAAGTTGGGATGGAAGATAAATGCTGGGAGGTGGGGAGTACAGAGGGGGTGGTAGTTTCACACCTAGCAAATTGGCACGGGAGAACATAAGCTTTAAATACTCCCTTTTTAAATAGTTGCCTCTACGGTGAAGTTTCCTTCCTTCAGCCAGACTGTCTGTTCTTATGCCAGCGTTTTGTGGGTCGTGGGTAAGATGCTATCTGGTGTTTCTAGAACATGAGAGTAGTAGGTGGGGAGAAGAAAGGTTTCATCCCCTCTGAGTGGGATGGAGGAGGTGCTTTGCCTCATCTGCTTCTGCCTCCGCAGGCAGCGCTGTCTGTGCAGGCAGCACTGCCTGGATGAGCCGTGCAGGCTAGCCGGTCACTCTTCCAGGGACAGTGCAGTGAGGCTTGGAGTCTGATTACTCATTTGAAGTATAAAAAAAGAGAGAGTAACTAAGAAGCTGAAGCTGAGCCACTAATGGGTTTCACTTTCCAGTTTCTGATGTGGTAACAGCGTTTAAGTTTGTACATGTTTCCCCTCCCAGATAGTAACCTGTTTTACTGAAGAATAAATATTTTTGAAACAAAAGTTTTTGAAGCATCTGGTTTCAGATTACTACTTCATAAATTCTTCTGGGTTTTTTTTTCCTGTTACTACCATGGCAAGATACTTCAGCGCACTTATCTTTTAATCTGAATTTTGAACTGCATATTCATGACATTTACAATACCTTGTTTCAGCTGGTTGGTGTATAAGGAGAAGGTTTAAGCAGTGTGGAAATGACACAGAAAGCAGAGGCACATTCCAGCATTCCCAATTTAGCCGGTATTGCTGGCCCTAGTATCTGCTGAGGACAGAGTATCCCATTGCCCTGATCATATCTTCAGCTCCGCTGGCTGCCAAAATAGACTGTGGGTGCTCTTGCTGCAGGGGTGGGTGTTTGTGGGCAGGGGGCGTTGAATGAGACAGAGGTAAAATTTTTTTCTTTCGGGTTGAAAAATGGTTTTTTGATTTGAATGTGAAGATACTTTTAGGCAGCTCAGCCCAGTGTGTGATGAATAGGTCATGGTTTCGTACTTCAGCTGACCGATAACAATTACAGTGGAAAAACTAAACAAATTATCTTGCTGAGATAGTGGCTTACTTCACTCAACCTGCCTGAATGTGTATTTTCCCAGCAGAGCCATAAATGGAGCTTCCTGTTGATTATCTTGTCCATCAAAGTAGTAATTTGATTTGTTTTTTTCTAAATTATAGCAGCTTTTTAAGTTGAGGCTGAGGCTACATAGGCACCCAAAATCCTGGTAGCCTGGAGATCACACAAATGAGTCAGTATGCAAAATATCAGCGTGACCAAGATTTCAGTATAGGTTGGTAGAATACAATGCTTTACTGTAATAAGGTATAGAACGACTCCCGTTGAATTGTACTCATCATAGAACCTCATTGGAGCTTTTATTTAGAGGATCAAATATTCTGCTGTTTATTCCTTTACAGGCTCATGGTGAAGTTTGCCCTGAATTTCCACTGACTTGTGAAGGCTGTGGGAAGAAGATTCCAAGGGAGAAGGTATCCATCTGACTGCCAGTGAAGTGTGTGCCATGGTGGCGTTTGGCGTTCTGATGGGCTGACACCGGTGTTCTTGGAGTGGGGGGAAAAACAGAGACCATTAGAAAGTGGGGGGAAAACCAATTAAGGGGCAGCTGTTAGTACAGATGTGACCTTTCCATAAGGCTCAAAATACTGGTTGGGTACCGGTGAACATGACTCATTGGCACTTGTAGTTTTGTGTTAGTGCTGCCAATGCCACCTCCCTTTGAGTGGTGTGTTTGCCATGTTTGGTTGTAGAGTCTCCATGGGAAAAACGTGTTTCTGGGTTTAAAGGGTACTTATGTCATATGTAAAGCAACTATATCAACCACAGTTATGGAAAGGGAGCCCATGTCCAGCTAAATTAGTTTATTTGTAATCAATCATGTAATGGAATCCACATCTATAGGGTCTTCATGCTGCTGGCTCCTGGGGCAACGCTCAAAAGTCTGAAAATCAAAATTTTGGGAAATATCTTCAAAAAGCGCGCTCATCTGAAACTGTCCTGCCTGCTACGGGCAAATATTTAGTAGCACTGATGCAAAAGGCCCTTGTAGCAGGGTAGCGGGGACAGAAGCATCAAAAAGATGAGCAAAGAGTTCTTCTAAATGTGCAGCATAATGAAGGACTTCACTGGGGTCTTGGGATACAGATCCGTTGTCTGCAGGCTGAAGGTGGAGCCCGGCAGAAATGAGGCTTGTAGGATTCCTATAGGTGATCTATCCTTTGTTTAAATATTAGCTCCCTCTTCTTATCTCTCTCCAAACTTGATTAGCTGCAGCCATTGTAACTCCGAGTAACCTGGCTTGTTAAGCAAGCCAGATGGATCTAGAAGCTTTTAAAAACAGTTTTTATTGACATCTGTTGTAGCAGATGTAGGTGTTAAATGTGGAGTATTGTGGTTGTTTGGAACAGACCACTGATATCTATCTGATGATGACAGGTATATCAAAAACAAGATGATAATGTGCCAGTGCTTGTTAGCATTAATCATACATTGTGTGGGAACCCAGACGAGTCATCTTGGTGGCTGCGGGGGTATTAGTGGTACTTCTCTGTAGAAATATCCACTGCTGGCCTCCGTTCTTCATGGCAGCTGCCATGTGGTGGCTGAGGTGTGGCCTTTTTTGGCACCCCAGTGAGGGGATGCTGGATCCAGCAGAGCATCTTTGCTTGCACAGGTGGACTTGCAGTAATTGTCGAACATACTCAGGCAGGACCACTGGGAAGCTTTCTGTCCTCAGATTTGTAATGCTTAGCTGGAAGTAAAAATACCAAGCTGTGGCACACCCCAACCAGGGTTACATGAAGTGCACAAAATTAAATGGCTGTCTGTTTCACAGGGTTGTTCCTCATGCCCTCATGCCTCATGCTTGTTGCTCAGCATCCATAACATGTGCCTGTGCTGGTTGCTTCTTCTTTCCTGCATGTGCAGGTGAGACCTGAGACCCCGTGGCCATCAAGAGAAAGAGAAATAAACTTTCCTCCCAGGTGTCAGTGCTATATTTATATATGACAGTGGAAGTCATATAGGGTAAGGGTAGGCAGTGTCCAGGTTTAACCACTCACTTTGGCAGCTAGTGATTAGCAATGGCTTGGCATTCTTGAGATCGTCTTCAGTTTCCTAGACATCAGCAAGATGGAAAGGGAGCTAATGGGGATACATAAAATCTAATGTTGCTTTCCTTTGTTTCTAGTTTCGGGACCATGTGAAGACTTGTGGCGGATCTAAAGTGCCTTGCAGATTTGAGGTTGTCGGATGTGCTGAGGTGGTAAGGGCTCATCTGTTGATGTTTATCCTGGGACTTGTTTTCAGTTCCATTGTTAAAGTTAACCTGCAAACTGCTGTCACTCCAACTGTTACAGATGTTTGCATTCAGATATTCGAACAAAGTGGTGCTTCAAACCCTTTTCAAATGGAGCTTAACATCATCTGCTGTCCAGAGTTTGGGTATCCAGAGAATGAAATTAACGTGGAAGGAAACCTCCTCCTTGAGGAACACCCTGAGTGTTTTGAGACTGGTGTTTATGCTTCTTTCAGCTGTAAGCACAGAACTGGGGCCAGGCCATATTTCTCCACGTGACTTAGTTTTCCCAGCTCCTACTGGTGATGTTCATATAAATCCCTCCTTGGGGGGGATTACAGGATATTTGCTCTAGTCCTTTTGTGCTGTTAAGTACATCTGACAGAGCCCTTTTGGGAAGTAATGGAGGAAGAGAGTAGAACTGTGTGTACAGCTGGGGAAACGTTAAACATCCGTCATTGTATGTGATCTGCAGCATTTCTAAACCAAAACAAAGAAACCCGCCCCCACCCCAAACCAGGTTTTTTAACTATCTTTCTTTGGTTTTTTTCCTTTTTATAATTTAAAGCTAATGCTGTGATCTCAAGAGGAGGAATTTGTTCTGTGGATGGTGACAGTGTAGACTGAGCTTGCTGAATGGGGGATGTATTTCTTTTCATGTAGGTGGAAAATGAAAAGCTACCAGAACACGAAAGCAAGTGTTTGGCGGAGCATCTCTACATGCTGCTGAGTTTTGTGCTAAGCCTCAAGGCTGGGTCTGGAGACCTAAAGCCCCTTCCTGCCATTTCTTCATCACAAAACAACTCCCCACAACTGGCAGCAAACTCTCTGGGCTTGGAGTCGAAGCTCTCCAAGTCCCTGGAGCTCTTGGGAAGATGTGAGGCCCTTGAGAGGAAAACGGCAACCTTTGAGAACATTGTCTGCGTGCTCAATCGGGAGGTGGAAAGAATGTCTCTAACAGCCGAAGCCTACAGTCGGCAGCATCAACTAGACCAGGAGAAAATTGAAACACTGAGTAACAAGGTGTGTAACCACTAGCTTGGGCTTTCCAGCACTCTGCTCAGAGACTTTTTTCAGTTTCCTTTCTGTGTTAATAGCAAAGCTTCACCGCCTAGCCCTGAATCTCCACAAATCTGAAGGCAGAACTAAAATATCATTTGTGCCTGTGCCCAACCCTCAAAAGCCTCCTGGAAAAGATGGGTATTAAACTGACATGCATAAAGCATTCAGATCTCTGTTGGTAATCAAGTTATGCAGACACCAAGATGTCGTTCCTAGGTGAAGTTTTCCAATGAGAGACAGGGCACTCAGCATTTCACTGGATCTCCCTGAATCTGTGGGGCTGCTTACCTTCCAGACCTTTCAAAAGGAGTGTAATCATTGATCCTGTGCTGCAGCATTGTGCCAAGCACAATCTGGAGTTGTGAAGAAGCTGGGCAACTTCACCAGTGTGCTGCAGCACAGTCCCTTCTGAGCGCTGCCAGGGGGTCTTGGCAGCTGGGAGCTGTGCAATTTGCAGCTTATCTCTGCTCTTGGCAAGGGAGCTGCCAAAACCGGTGTGGCTCTGTCAGCTAGCAGTGATTAACCCTGTGGAGACCTTGCTGGCTGGGTGTAGGTTCCTATCTTTCTCAATCTAGTTTTGTCACAGTGCTGAGAGGTTTTTTCCCCCCATCCTCACTTTTTGAGCTGCTCATTGGGAGGATTTTTCTGTTTGCTGTGGGGAAGTTTCCAGCTCAAGCACTGAGTTGTATTGATATATAATGACAGGGTTCAAAAGGAAGCTTCAGTGAGTTGGCTTATGATGCTAAATTTCTCCCTCCCGAGACCCCTGTCAGTTCTGGAGGATGTCTCTCACTGAAGAGTTGTCCTGAAGGGGATGCTGGTGTCTGCTGGCTTTCTTGGGTCTCACAGCAGTACGTATTTCTAACCAGGCTGCACCGTGTATCCCACTGAGCAGGTCCGGCAGCTGGAAAGGAGCATTGGGCTCAAAGACCTGGCCATGGCTGAGATGGAGGAAAAGATCCGCAACATGGAAGCTTCCACCTACGACGGTGTTTTCATCTGGAAGATAACGGAATTTGCCAGGAAGCGTCAGGAGGCGATAACAGGCCGCTCTCCTGCGATCTTCTCTCCAGGTTATTGCCCACAAATTTGCAAAACTGCAAAAGCCTTTTGCATCTCAGCTGGGTGTGGGGTTTGCAGTGGTGTCCTTAGCAGGGGAGATGCTGGCCATTCAGATGTACTTCTCTTCTGTCCCTCTTTCCCTGTGGAGCCTGGAACTTTTTTTTTTTAACATTGGCCTGAATGAAACTGCTCTGCTGGAAGAGGTGCTTTTTTGATTGCAGAAAACGTTTTTAATGGCTTGGAATAGAGAATGGAACCCTCTCGGCTCTGGAATAGCCCTGCATAACCCTTTAGTTAGAATTAAAGTAGTCAGATTATAAAACTAGCAATGAAATGGTTAAGGAAGGGAGGAAATATATATTAGAGACCCAGAAATATATTTCAGTGCCTAAAGCATGACGGCGCAGGAGACAATGTCTAAATAAAGCCCAAACCACACCTAGGGGAAGTGCTTGAATATCTGCTAGTGGAAGGGGCTCTCCTTGCCAAACTGCCCCAGCTCTGCACTGTTCTTCCTGTTCTTTAAAAAAAGAAAACCTCAGACAGCGAGCAGTAGGTTGTGATCTGGCTTCTTTGCTTATGAAAGCATTTACCAGGCTTGGAGCTGTAAGATGAAACCATCTCTTCACACAATTTCATTGCTCAGTGGGGAGCTCACTTCGCAATGTAATGGTTGAAGGGACGAATTTGTGTTTGCCTGAGCAGGAATTGCTTAGATCTAAGCGTGCTGGAGAGCTTTTTCAAAATGCCCAGAGCTGCTTGCAAACCTAGAGCACGTACCTTACGCCTGCTTCCTGGTGCTGTGAAAAAGCAAACCTGTGGCTGGGCCACAAGATAAAAGCAATTGAATTTTAAAAAACTATTTTAAAATCTTTTTTTTTCTGGATGAAGGCTGTTCAGAGTCCTTTTTCTCTTGAAAAACTGAAAGAAAAAATGATTCCCCTTCTTGAGGGGAACTAAACTGCTCCTGAAACTGTGCACATGCAATTAGCATTTCCTTTTAAAAGTCAGCAGCAGCCGTGGAAAACCCCTGCTGTCTGTCCCCTTCGGGAAGGGCAGAACTTCCTTCCTTTTCCCAAAGTGAACAAATCTGCTTCAAATCTATTTCATTTGACTTAGACGACCTTAACTCTTGCACCCTGTTCATCTCCTGCACTGTGCTCAAGAGCTGCTTGACCTGAATGTCTCCAGAGGCTTGTGGTTTTGAGGTAGATGCTGGACAGTGCTGGCTCTTGCCCTCTGGCCGTGGGCATTCTGTCTCGCTGTGCCCCAGCCTGGGGGCTCCTCCGGCCCCTCCACAAGCTGATGCCAGCTGGGATCCTCACAGTGGGGTGGGATTTGTTTGTTCTAGGTTGGAGAATCAAGTCAGCTGGTGGAGGGATGTAAGCGTCAGAGTCAGGACAAGGGAGGGAAAGGGGTGAAACCTCTCTGAATGCAAGAGGCTTCGTCTGTCCAGACATTTGTTCGGCTGTGCTCTGAATGCACAGTTCCTCCTAGAACTGCAGCTCGTGGTTGCTGGTGCCTCTTCCATGCTGCATGCTGGCCAGTCTCCATCCTGTGCCTGCCAGCGGTGGCAGGGCAGCAAAGGCAGGGCTCAGGGCTTTTGTAAACTGTTTCATCAAAGGAGAAACTACTTTGGAGGCCACCAGACTGTGTCTTGTGTTGCTGGTTGGTCTCTGCTATCTGCTGATCAAAATCTTGTATGTGGCTGGAGGGATTGGAAGCTGAGGGTTGCCTCTGCCTAATGCTGGGACTGCCTCTGGAAAAGGCAGGACTTTTTGTTTTATCTTCAAAGTGCAAAGTACCAGGGTTTGTTTCCTGCAGTAGTAGATTGTGTTCCGTAGATGAAAGCTCCTCTTTCCTAGTGCAGCTTTAGCTGAGAAAATTAGGCTGAGAAGCAAATGTTTCTTGTGGAGGTGGGCTTTTTTATCTTAGAAAGTGAAGTAAATAGACTAGTGCTGTTCAGTCTGGGAAGGGAAGAGCTGGGAGGAGAGGTCTGGGTTGGGAATAGGATGAAAAAAGGGAAATTAGTAGAATTGTATGGTTTGTATTTAAATGTAAAGGCGAGGAAATACCAAATGAAATCAGTGTTAAAGAGAAGGAAGTAGAGTTGCCGCTCACTTGCGTTGTGAGGACACGGTGACTGCCACAGGGTTTTGCAAAGGGTAAAATGAGAAGAGTTCCAAAAGGAAAATCTGCACAAGAAGGGTTCACTGGGGTCATGAACCGGGACAGTTCAAAGTGAAGCTCCTGTTGGAAAGGCACCCGCCGCTGGCCATCGGATGCCAGCGGGGCAGCTTGCTCGGCTCTTGCTTTGCTTCTGATGCGCTTTGCCTTTGCTCAGGCCGGTGGGAAGCAGGATGCCTGTGCTGAGCTGATGGCATGGTGCACAAGGTGCTTAGCACTCTGGCTACCTGGTGCCTTTTCCTGGGTACTCCAACTGCTCTGGGGCCATCCTTCCTCCAGTTCCCTGCCTGGTTTTTACATTCACAGTGTTACAAGAGTGCTGAGAAGCACCAGGTAGGCTGTGAGCATGGGCTGCTTGGACTAGCAGAGGGTGGCATCTGCCCTGAAAGCCTTTGAGTGAAGCAGGCAGAGAGGAAGGACTAGAGGAAACGATCTGGGGAGTGCCAGGAGGGAACTGGGTGACAAAACCCTGATCTCTTGCACCTTGTCCTGTGGAAGTTCACAGTATGTCTGCTAGTGCTGGTCTGCCTGTTCATAAGAATGCATGGACTCCTGCAGTAAAATACCATCTCTTATCTCCTGCCCCATGCTATGGGGCTGCTGAGCATCACCAGACCTGAAGCACGTAGCTCTGTGCCACTGGGAGAGGGTGGTTTGCAGTGAGTCGCCCTCCAAGACCTATTTCTGTGGCCCTGCACAGGTCTGGTATCACAACATGGGCATTCCCAGAACTGAGAGAAGGAAAGAGCCCGAGGTCCCAGAGCCCATACCCTGCTGTGCCCATACAGGACAGCATGAGCCGCTGGGATCCTAATGGGACACCAAAGCTCACTTGAGCCTCTGCCCCCATTAGAGGTAGCCAGCTTACAAAGAGGGTGCAGTGAGTACTAAGGATGGTCTGCTTCATGTCGGGTTGTTTTTGGGGTGGTTGTGTTCCCACTCGTCAGTGTTACTGCCACGAACTGCAGCTCCTTCAGCAGTCACATGCTGCGCAACTGGCGACTCTGTTATGGGATGCAGTGGGAAGCACCCAGCTCCCGGGCAGAGCTCCAGGTTTGGGCTCTGCCTGGGGTACTTGTGCCTGCGGTGGCAGGTGGGGAGAACTTGGGAGGCTGGCGGGCGCCCTGCTCTGTGCCACAGCACTCAGCATCTCAACTAGACCAGAGGCTTGTGACTACCTGACCTTGGGCTGTTTGTTTGTACCTGGTCCCTTTATGGACCACCTCTGTGGTCCATGTATTTTAAGACTTAGACCTGGTTTCTTCCAGGATCCAAGCTTCAGAGTCCTCAGTTCAAAGGAACCTGTTGGTGCCAGGCTTTGCTGGGCTTGACACTCACTGTGTCTGTTTTTCAACTCTTTGATAGCATTCTACACAAGCAAGTATGGCTACAAGATGTGTCTGCGCATTTACCTGAACGGGGATGGCACTGGGCGTGGGACCCATTTGTCCCTGTTTTTTGTGGTGATGAAAGGACCCAATGATGCGCTTCTGCGGTGGCCCTTCAACCAGAAGGTAGGTGTGGGACAAAGCCGCTATGCCCAGCAACATGCCTCTCTAGTTTTGCACCCACTTGAGCTTCTAGACACCATCAGTCTGGCCTACTTAGCAAGCAGAAGAAGGAAGGACTTTGATATGTCGGCCACTCTGGGGATTCCCCAGTTGTGCTGAAAGCACCAAGCGTGCTACAGGGCAGGGGCATGAAACGGCAGAGGCTGCAGCAGGAGAGTGGCAGCATGTTTGGAAAGTAAGTGGAGCAGCAGCATGATTTGGGGCGAGGGGAGGTTCTTGTGGCCTCGGTGCTTGGGGTGAAATGGATGCTCACTTGATGTCAGAAGCTCAGATTGCAGTTCCTAGACATTGCACTTTTGCGAAACACTTCAAGACTGAGCGGGCGAAGTACTGATGGAGAGAGTGGGGCTGCCGCCTTTTGCAAAAGGACAGCAACCCTGCGACTTAATGAAATACCTGCATGGGGTATTGGTGTTGGGGGTGGTTGCCATGCTGGCCAGTGTTAGGTTTTCAGAGTTGGTGTGACAGCCCTGTGCTGCCACACAGAAGTTTCCAGTGACGGGGCAGGATGTGGGAAGGTTTCTGCAGAATGTCACGGAGATGACGTTCTCTGCTGACCCTACTTACAGGTATTTCTCAGATTTGTAGGTGCATGATGTGACTATGGTTGCGTTGGTTCTCACACGTTTCACAGGCTTCAAGTGAGCAGGCCACTGGCCTGGGTTTGCATGTGCTTTTTATTCATCCACTCTTGTATATTTTCACATTTCCCTGCAGGTAACCCTGATGCTCCTGGACCAGAACAACCGGGAGCACATCATCGATGCCTTCCGACCTGACGTGACATCCTCCTCCTTCCAGCGACCCATCACGGAAATGAACATTGCCAGCGGCTGCCCACTGTTCTGCCCTGTCTCTGTGATGGAATCCAAGAACTCCTACGTGCGTGATGATGCCATCTTTATTAAAGCCATCGTTGATCTCACAGGCCTCTAACCCTCCTCACCTCCAGGAGCAGTGAACACACAGCCAGCCCCACGTGGGGCATTCCCCTCTTGTGCTGCCCTTCAGGCAGGTCTCGGAGCAAGGAAGGGGCAAAAAGCAGAAGGGGAAAAGCCCTTCCCAAAAAGGGACCTTCGCTCTGAGTGGAAACAAGGTGTCTGATGGGAACCTTCTTCCCTGGTGTCAGACAGACCTTCCCTGAGAAGAGGTTTGGGTGGACGTTCACAGTCTGCAGGGTACAAGATGATTTCCTGCAGGGACTTGGGTGTCTGAACTGCCGCTGTCTAGGCTTCCAGTGGAAACCAATGCAGCTCTTGCTTTACCAGTTTAGTGCACAGCCTCAGTGCTCCCTAGTAAAACAAGGGTTTGGCCTGCCTGAGCACCACCTCGTGTGGATGTTTGGCTCAGCCATCCAGGATTTTCTTCAGAGATCTCCATGTTCCTGGAAGTGTTGTGTGCTGCAGGGGTGCCATTGCTCTGCGCTGCTGGCTGGTCTGCACCTTGGTGGACAGGAAGGGTGTGTGGCAGGCCCGGTGCAAGTGGGGCGAGAGAGGTGCCAACTGGTTTGCTGCTGTTTTGGTGCCATCGGTGCCTGCAGAAAGGGCTGCTGAACCAAGTTGTGCAGCAGGCAGGGGAGCAGTACCCTGTGTCTGGCCCTCGCTGTGTGTTTGATGGGTGGTTTGTGCTTTGAGCAGGGTGCTGGGAGTATGGGATGGGTCAGGCAGTGCCCTTGCCTGGGAGGGAGTGTGGGGCAACACTGGGGATGCCTGTAGTGAGAGGGAAGCGAATCTCCCCTGGAGACTGCCCGTCCTGTCCCAGGAGAGGAGGGTGACGCAGGGCTCAGTGCAGGACTTCAGCCCCTGAACCCTGGGAGCCCCAGGTGGGTTTTTAGCCAGACCCCATCGTTCTCTGCCTGCCTGCACCTGAGCAGCGGTGGGCAGGATGGTGGCAGTGCTGGAAGCTGTCTTTACACACGCACAGATGCTTCTGAGCTGACTTTCAGCCCCATCCCGGGGCAACTGCAGCAGCACAGATGTGCCAGCCTTCCCAGGGCCCTCTCCAGCTGCTGGGCACATTACGGCCACAGCTCCGCTGCTGTCTGCGCCTGCGCTGCAGCTGTCCATCTGCACAGGCACTCTGACCTCTGCAGCTGCAGTGCTGATGGACACGGCCTGTCTCTTGTCCACCTGTGTGGTGGGCAGTTGCTGGCCAGCCCCTGCCCTCTCCACATGCCTGCCTCACCCACGAGCAGCAGCTTTCCCCTGTCCTTCCCTCAGCTCTGGGAGCACGGTGCCTGCTGCTTTCCAGTCATTGCACGCTGGAGTGCTCTGTCTGCTTGGCCCCTCATTGAGCCTTCAGCCACCTGAGTAGGATGTGGGGTGGCTGGAGAAGTCCTCAAACGAAGCTTGCTGTTCCTTTTTTGTCTCTGAGCTCCTTGCACTGCTCCCTTCTGGGCAGCAAGTGCTCAGCACCCACAAGAAGGTCTCTGTATTTGTGAAGAAACTGCTGCCATGTCTCCATCATGGCTAGCTGGGCCTTCTGGAGTTGTTTTGTTGTGGCCATGAGTAACTCCAGACTGGCAGTTAGCCAGGCTGGACTCTTGAGGCTTTGCTGCCTTCTCTGTCTGTGCTTCCCTTACTGTGTCCGAATGCGCTGCAGGAGATGGGTCATTGGTGACAGCTGGCTACTGACCCCACCTTGCAATAATAGTCCAGGGCCCCGTCCAGCTCCTGTGCTGCTCCTCTGGCTGGGAGGGGGGCCAGCGAGGCTGGAGGGTGGGCACCCTCTTCTTGCTTGTGGCCGCAGTGTGTCGCCCTCGGCTGGGAGCAGCAGCAGCTCCCCGGGGGACACAAGGCTATGGTGTGGGCACGAAGCCCTGCTGCTGGCAGGGCCTTGCCTGGCACCCAGCCCTGGGCCATGGACATGGAGCCCACCCTGCTCGTGGTCTGCTTCCACCTCTGCTCTGGCACAGCTGCACAGCCACCCCGGCAGGGCCAGGGGAATGAGCTGTGACCCAGGCAGGGCTTGGGGAGCCCTGCCAGGGCTGGCTGGCCCCCCACACCCTGTGTGGTGCCACTGCCCTGACTGCTGGCTCTGTGGGTGGTTTGGCGTGTCCCTGCTGCTGCTTGGGGGGACTCGGGGTGCCTGATGTCCTTCTCCTGGCTGGTGGGCAGCTGAGCCAGACCCTGACCCAAGGGTGCTGTGCTGGCTGGGGGCTCTTCCTGCCTGGGAGCGGGTGCTGGGACAACCTTTGAGCCCCTCTTTGAATTCTCCATGTGGATCTTTCCATACCTGTTGTGTGCAAAGGCTGGGGGTGGACTCTGCTGTTTCAGCAGAAGTGGGGGGAGGCTGTGCCAGCACAGCAGCTCTGGGTGAGCTGGGGGTGCTCATCAGGTGGGGTGGCTGCAGCAGGGTGGGCTGAGAAACCTCTGGGCATGGCTGCTATGAAAAGGTGAGGGGCCCTGTACAGGCAGGGCCTGCCTGTTTCTTCCCAAGGGCAGTTGGTCAGTGGGTGTGTGTCCACCTGGAACTGCTCTTCGCAGAGCAGGGCTGAACCACTGCCTGTGCCCTGCCTTGCTGCTGCCTCCCCTGAGGCCCTCAGCTCTTCTCAGCAGTGACGAGTGGCAGGACCCTTCCTTTCCACAAGCCACTTTCCAGCCTGTCCTGAGGAATGGAGCAAGCCCTGTGCTGCCCCTGTCAACCTGTTACCTTAGGAGAAAAAAAAAAAGGCCTAGCAAAGCCCAGCGCTGCTCCCACCTGCAGCAGCTCTCCACAGCCAGGCCCAAGGGAGGCTCCCAGCCCTGCAGAGGCTGGGAAGGGCCTGGAAAGGGGGAGGAGAATCAGCTCTGCTCATTTAGCAGTTGGGAATTAAGTGTATTGGCCTGGGGCAGGGGGAGGTGTGGAGTGTGGTCTGAGTTGATGTGAATGTCTTTTTGCTCTTGTGGTGCTGGACACCCCCCCAGCGGCCTGCAGCAGGGCCGGGTGGCTCTAGCCAAGTGGTCCCGGGGGTGCCTGTGGAGACACTGGCTCAGCTGGGGGGTCTGGGCTGTTTCAGGGGGTGGGTCCTGGTCCTCCTGCCCCAGCAGGCATCTGGAAGGTCTGTGCTTCAAGCAGAGACCAGGCTCTCCCCGTTGATCCTGCAGAGGGGACAGCGGGGCTGTGCTGGTGTTGGGGAGGGGCATGGCAGGGGTCTGGCACAGCAGGTGAGTCCCTGTGACAGGAGATTGTACTCGCTGCTGGTTTTCCCTTCCCTCGTGGTGTGGCTGAGGAGCGGCAGACCTGGTGCTGACAATGCTGGCTGGCCCTTTTTCATTTTTTTTTTTTAGCAGCTCTGGAGCGTGCAGTGGTAATTGTAGTGTGTCCCATGCATTTCAGGCAGGGCTATGGTACCTTCCTGGGCACAGCTCTGCCAGCCTGTCTGGCACACAGACACTTGGCACAAGCCACCACTGGAATTTCTGTGTTGGTTTGGGTTTTTCTTCCTTCCCCCCCTTTCTTTTTTTTTTCCAATTTGACCACAGCTATCAGAGAACACCCATCTCAGCCTGGCACTGTGAAGTAAGTTGTTTGGGTTTTATTTTGGTTTATTTTCTTTGAGGATGGAGTATGGGCAAAACCACCAATAAAAGCCATTGGAAGGGCACTGTTGTATAATCCATGGGATCGTGGGGCTCCAGCACTGCGCAGGCTGGAAGAGGAGCAGTGGCAGGATTACCTCAGGGTGGGGGGGTTATTGCTGTGCTGGAACCTTCCCGCCACCACTGGTTCCCTGCGGTAATGGCGCAGCCTGGCAGGGTTTGCCACGCACCAGCACTGCAGCTTCCAAACACAGGGTGCCAGAGCAGGCAGGGAAGGGACTCCTCGGAGAGAGGGGTATGCGACATGGCCCCAGCCCGGCTGCTGGAGCGTCAGACACGCAGGGACCACAGGGCTGGAGGGAGAAGGTGCAGCAGTGCTGGGCCAGCTTCACCAGCAGCAGCAGAACAACTGGAAAGGTAAATGCAACACATTACACTCACGGTCCTGGGTGCTATCCACTGAGTCGCTCTAAGACAGGCTGGTTTTTCTTATCCATTGTTAGGAGCCAAGTACCTGTGCTGCTCCCCCTGTCCTTGCAGTAGGCCCTGTCCTGCCCCTCCAGGGCTGAAGGACTAAACCCATGCTAGGGAGTAGCAACACAGCTACCTCTGCATGCACAGCTGTACAACAGCCAAATTCAGGGGCCTGGCTCCAGCCAGACCCAGTCCTTACAGGTGCAGCTGCTGCACAGTACACCAAGGACCATGGGAAAAGCCTGTTACAGGGATGTTGGCACTGCAGCTCATGATGCTGCTGCAGCTCAGGAATTCCTGCCAGCAGCACAGGGCTAGCCCCAGTGCTTGCTCCCTGCCTTACCTTGTCAGTGTCTGTTAGTGCTTGGAAAAACAAGAAACCAAGGAAGCCAGGATGCTCCAGCCCCCAGACTGTCCTGGAGCCTGCAGCGATCAGCCTTGGCAGAGAAGAGCTTTCCCAAGGCTGCCATGAACTGCTATTCCACTTCCCCAGGGCTGTCCCATCCTCTTCCCTGAGGGCAAAGATTTGGGCAATTCTCTGTCTCTCTCCTCTTCTGTTGTTTCACAGCTTTCTGCTCACACCCCACAGCCCAGGGCAGGTTACCTTCACGTTGGTCAGCTACTTCTGCAGTGCCCCAGCAGATGCAGGTGCAGCAGCATGACACTTCTGGCCTCGGTTCTGTTTTAGTAGAACAGCACTTAGAAAAACAAATGCACATTGCAGAGATGCTTTAGCAGAGTATTTATTCAGTGCCATAGTGAAGAGCAAAACTCAGTACAAACATAAACCTTCAGTGCCTTGTTTACAGCTACACCGAGCCGAGGGACGAGAGATTTCACAATTGTGGGGGAGGAGGGAGGAAGGTAGAGGCTGTTCCTTCGCTGTGTGACTGGACAGAGCTGGATGTGGATCCTGTGCACACACACACACAAAGGACTCCCTTGTTTCTGGAAGTCCTACGATGACAGAAAACCTGAGTTCAGAGGTTTTGGATACAGCCATGGGCACCCACTGGGGCACAGCAGAACGAGGGTACAAACCCTCCTGCCAAGGGCCACAGGAGCTGTTAAAGCCATCAGTGCATATCAAGACAGTATCTGCTGCCTCTGTTAAGTCTATTTGCAACCCAAGGCTGTGAGTGGCACAGACAACTGCCCTGAGCGTTCCCAGGCGAGTCCTGAAATGCCTCCCCCAGCCCCTGGCTGCAACATGGCTCCTTTCCAGATACAGCCCAGAACCCAGCTTCCAAGAGCGACTGCAGCTCCCAGAGTCACCACTGGCCCCCAGCCATCTATGTTCCATATCTTGACTTGGCCTAATTTTAAGACTCTTATATTTGGGTACCTGCTGGAGGGAGAAAAGCTTCAGGGACAGACAGAGTAAACACTACCGAGTTTGTAATCCCTTCAAGTGAGGCAGCTCCACACTCAGAGGGGTCCCTGGGAGGAGCTGACCACAGAACGCACAGCCTGTCAGCCCAGGTGGAAGGAAGCTTATTCAACTGTCACTTCAGGCAGAGGAGGGCTCCGGTCATCTGTGGGTGAATACCTGCAACCACCCATGGGTGCCTACACCTATTCACGGAGAACATACCAAGAGAACCTAAAGTGCCACAACTTCAGTAGCGTGGGAGGGAAGTGACCGCAAGACCCACCAGCCATCCTCATGGCTGCCCCCTTGGGAAGGGATGGCAGATCCCCTTAGAATAAATACATTACCAATGCCATAGCTTATTTAAGTGCTACTTACTTAGCAGAGGAAGACAGAGGCAAAGCCAGCACCATGTTGCCACCAGTCCCCCCCCCCCACTCTCAAGTTTGGAAACTGGCAATACCAACAGGTAGTTGCTAACAGAAGGCATCGATGGGGCATGGGCTGCATGCCCAGGGGCCGCACGAGACCCCAGCCAAGCCCCTCCAGCCCTGCCTCCCCCACTGCCCTCTCGTCCCTGCTGCCCTTTGGGGTCAAGATGCCATGTAGGAGGAGGCACTCACACCACCCAGCAGCCAGATGAGTTTTGGGACAAACAAACATTAATAAAACTACTATATTACGAGTCCTGCAGTAAGGCAGCACAGCAGTGTACCACGGCTTCTGCCAAGTGCTCTGCAGCCAGTAGCTCTCAGCAAGGTCAGCCACATCCCACACTTGCACAGTACAAACACTGGAGACGTGCCTCAGTCTGTTCTCAGAGACCAAAGCTCACCTAGAGAGAGCTGTGTGACCAAGTAGCAGCGTTCATGAGAAGCTGTGGGGAGCCTAACCTGCAGTGACCAGCTCGGGCTGCTGCCTGCCAGGCCCAGGAACGGGCCCTCAGCTCATACATTCTGTCTTTGAAGCAGATGCTCTGAGGAGGAAGCAATTCCCACTACAGGGGTCCCTCCTAACTTGGCAAATGGGATTCGTGTGCCCAGAGCTTGTCTCTGTTGTGCAGGCCTCAAAGCTCTGCAAGCTCCAGAGGTGGCTGCAGTGAGGAAGCTGCAGGAGCAGGTGTACCTGGGTTCAGCTTTTCTGGTTCATGAGCCAGGAGAACAGCAGTTTCCTAGGCCCAGGCTTCCTGGCCTGCTGGACGCGCACCACGCGAGGGGAGCGCCACACCTTGATGGTGGTGTCATCGCTGGCTGTCAGGAGCAGCTCCTGCTCCACTGGGCTGAACGCCACCGAGTTGACCACGTTGTCATGCTGCAGCTTGGCTAGACAGATGTTATAGTGCCGGTCCCAGATGTAGCCGTGGCGATCCTCTGCCCCACTGTGGTGGACAAGACACTGGTAAAAGGACCTCACCCCAGCAGCCCTGATAACCTGCTGCTCCCAACCCCCTTCCTTCTGCACAGACGGAGGTGGAGGATACCCCAGCCTGGCCAGAGGCCCCAGCCTCCATCTGCAGCCCTGTCACCCATGAGCTTCAATCCGAGCAGGCCAGCTCCCTCTGGGATCCAGAGGCTGTTTGAAGTGTCCCTTCAACTCGCCCCACCGCACCTACTGCCTGCAGCCACCTGCTGCCAAACATGCCACAGCCCAAAATTTCCCCGTTCCTCACTGATTTCACAACAGGACCAGAGCAGACAGCCTTTACCAGCACCCTCTGATTCAGTCCTTCTGCGCTTTATTAACCTCCTCCTGCTCTGCTCACAACACACAGGAGTTTCCAGCATGTGGACCAGCCCTGCTTGCACAAGCCATCCTGCAGTGACAGCCCCAAAGTCCTCCTGGATGCAGAGTCAGCATCCTGCCCACCCCCATCACCACACACCTTGCTACGAAGTCCCTGCTGACATCCAGGAAGATGAAGAAGCACTCCTCGTTGGGCGTGTAGGCCCGATGCGCGCGGAGGGCTCTTTTCACCTCCTTCATTGTCTTCAGATCGAACACGTGCAGATCGATCTCCTCGGCGATGGGAGGCGGCTGCATCGGGTCAGAGATGACGCAGTCCCGAGGCCAGGCACGGCTGTTCACGTACAGGTACCTTGGGGAGGGGAGCAGAGGGGTTACCCTGCACCTCACCACAGGTGGCAAAGGTCACAAAGCCCCAGCAGTAAATGTGCAGCGTGGTCAGGGAGGGCAGGGACTGAGCAGTTTCTCTGGTCCTTAGCAAGCCTGCAGTTCTGCTCACTAAAATCCAGGCTAACACAGAGGAACATGTTGCTGAACCACCTTCTGCACCATTTGGAAAGGAAAGGGCTACCACAATTGGGAAGGTGAGTCCTAGGGGCTAGGTCAAGCCTCTTTAATCCCACTAAAACCAACTTTAAGGATGGCAGTGTTATTGATCTGCCTCGGGAAAAAGACATGTTGGTGTGGGCGGCTCCTTCAATCTTAAAATGCTCCTTGCCTGACGCTATCCTGAACCAAGCTCAGCAGCACAGAGGAAGGAAAGCATTCCTGCTGAGATCTGGGGGGATGCTGAGGCCATGACACATGTCGTTAGCAAAAGGACACACATGGGATGTGAAAGAGCAGAGCAGCCTATGCAGGCACTCTGCTCCACCTGCTACAGTCATTTCTTCTCCTGTTCACCCCACAAAGCCCCCAAGCAGCCGAAGCCCACGCCCTGCAGTGTCTGACGCCAGCACTGCCATCTTGCCACACTCACCTGTGGTCCGGGGAGAGGCCCATGCCAATGATGTGCCCATGGATGTCAATGACGTGATCCAGTGAGTCAAAGAACTCATCAGAGCGCCTCTCCTCCCCAAGCACCGGCCCAGCAGTCGTCATCTGATGGGGCAGGATTCTTTTAATCCCTTGGGGACAGAAAGCAGAATCAGGTGGTTCTGCAGGCTGCTGCCAGCAGACAGCGGGGCTGGTGGAAGTCCCCAGGCTTCAAGAAGGGGCTTCCCTTAGTGCTGCTAAGAAAGGAGAACTGGCTCACTGGCTGAGGACTGGGACAGGGCTGCTGCCCCTGCCAGGCTCCTTCAAGCTCTCTCAAGTGGTGCTTTTTGCCAGGACGCTGCCCATAGTGACGCACTGGCATGTTCAACCCCAGCCAGGGAGGTGCTCAGTGCCCAGCTGCCAACCCCGCTGGTGCAGCCACACCTTGCACCAAGCCCAGACTGCAGCGCACTCTGAAGCACAAGGAAGCCGCGCTGGCCTGCAAGACACTAGTTGCAGAAAAGTTCTTCTCCTAAATGAATCCTTGGGCTGGGCCCATTTCCTGCAAAATCCAGCCTGGAGAAGGCACAGCAGGACATGCTGGCTGTGGCAGGGCTTTCCCCCACCACTGTCAAGCGTAGACGGGGGTCAGCCCCAGAAAGCTCCAAGGACAGGGGTTTTGAACTTCCTGACTAAGGGAGACACATACTATGGATCAAGCCCTCTCCCCTTCCAGCTCTAGACAGAGGTCCCAAACACAAGCCACCCACAACGGCTTCCTAGAGGACTCCTGTGAGCCTCAGCAGCTCTTGGCCACACATGGTCTTAATCCTCAGTGGGTCCAAGAGGATGTCCCATCCCATTGCCCCTCCAAGGGAACCACAGCCCAACACCCTTGATTTTAGTCCTCTCCCACAGACCTACAAGGTAGGGGTGGCACTGCACTGCACCTCAAGTCCAAGACCCTTCACATCACTGCATCTGAACCTGGGCAGCTCAGGGCCTTCAGGACAGGACCTTCACTCTTCCACCTAACTGGCATTGCTCAGCGACACCTTCATCCTCTTTTCCACAGCACTACACCCCCAGTTCCAAACTCAGCTACATGGCCCATGCACACAAGCAGAACAGATGGCTTTGCCCATGACTCAAGCCTGCCACCAGCACAAGGGAGACAGGAGTTCAAAGGACACTCCTGTGGAAGTGCTGGTGTGCCACAGATCAGGCAGGATAGTGCCGATGTCCAGCAGCTGGAGCACAGCTCCCATCAGCAGCTCCAGCCCAGCAGCCTGGCAAGAGAAAAGCACAACAGAAAGCTCTTTCAAGTACCAGCTCCCTGAGGGCGGACAGCAGATGTACAAAGGCCAGTTCGACACATCAACCGATGGGCAAAAATAACATTGTGCAGTGACTCATGGCTGGGAGAAGAGCCGAGTCCCTCCAAACAGCCAGTCTGTGCCACAGGCACTGGCTGCCAGCCAGGGAGTCACTGGAGTTCAAAGGCACCAAAACCCATGGCCCTGGGAGGCTGCGCTGGAAGTCAGCAGAGTCCAAAGGCAGACACTGCCTCTGCACCATGCTTTGCCTTTGCTCGCTGCAGGCCCCAGCCTGTGAGGTGGTGTTTGCTCAGCCCGGCAGATGAAGATGCCGCGCTGCTTACAGGGCTGAGTCAGGGCAGACCACCCACCACGCGTCCCGAGGCAGGCCAAGGTCCACCACATCTGTCTGCAGATCCAGCCACGGACAGGAGCACAGAGCAGAGCTACACTCAGTCCAGGTCACATTCCTAACTTGGGTGGGCAAAGACCAAGTGACTTCTCTGCATTTCCTACAGCTTTGGAACTGCCTTACTGGGCTGTACTGGTGCAGGACCAAGTAACAGAAAGGTTAGAGAGCCTGCAGCAGGAAAGCGAGGCTGTAATTGTGCAAGCTGCAAAAGGAACTGAAACTGTCTAGCTTTACAGAAGTCTTCTTGCCTGGAAGCAGCTCTCCTTCCCTCCCCACATTTCTACTAATCTGTCTTGTCCTTTCCACTGAACTTCTCCGCTACCTTTAGGGGCTTTTGGAGAAGCAGCCAGGCTACCTGCTTCTGCTCATCACTGCACCGATTTCCTATAAATTCAGACTCTGCTAGTCCCCGTGCCTCAACAAGAGAGCCCTGGATGAGCAAGGGAAGTCCTAACCCAGAAAAAGGTCACCAGCAGCACCATTGCCTGGCTTGTGCTGCAACTACAGCCCACTGTACCCCACTGAGCAAGGAGGCCGAGTGCCAGCAAGCTGCCTGGGATCAGCTTGCCATGGAAACACCTGCTGGGGCAGCTAATAATCCACCGTGAAGCCTCTTCAGTACCAAAACAGAGGTGTCCCAGTGTCTTGCTGAGGCCAAAAGGCATATGATACAGGGTGATCACATGCTGGGCAGTGGGGTAGTCCAGAGCTGAGGTGCACTGCACAAGCAACACACGTGAACTCCAAGCTGCTCAAATTAGTCTTGCCCTGATGCCCTCTCCACCCCCACAAGACAACAGGACCGAGGCCCTTCCACACACTCCTGTCAGGGCAATCACTGCCCTTCACATCCACCCACTTGTCTGCGACTCATGGCTGATGTCCTTAACTCAGGAGTTCCTTCTTGATCTTCTGCTCAGCCCTTGCCATGACATTCTTGTTTGGCCATGTGTCAAGCCTGGTAGCCACCAAACAACCCTCAGGCAAGTGCTTGCAGGGTGCAACCCCCTTCAGTGACCACAGGCATCTCAAAAGCCTCCTGTGTCGAAAATCCAGTAGGCCCTCGCAAAACTGCAACTCACCACAAACAGGCAGCAAATAAAACAGGTCTTTTCCAGACTCAAATTCGGAGCATAGCTGCAGCCCACAACCCCAGGGAGGATGGCATGCCCTGGGCTCAGACCACAGCCTTACCTATCTGGTGTGGGGAGTAGGTGAGGCATCCTGTGGTGAAGATTAAGTATTTTGTCTTGCTGTTGCTGTCTGTGGAAAGCAGGTTCAGCTCAGGCGGTTTAGTTCTGTTGCGTACGAACAGCTCAGCCACCTTCGTCTCCAACTCTGTCTCGGTCATGGCAGGCCTCACACGGCCCTCCATGATATCATCAAAGAACTGCTGCAGCCCATCCTCTGCTGTCACACCCCTTTCATCTGGCAGTTCCTGTACTGCTGGCTTGGGAATTTGCTTGGGCTTGGCTTCCTCTTCCTCACTGTCACTGCCAAGATCAAAGACTGGGCAGGTGGAGGAAGCAGCTAGCTGCTCCTCATAGTCCAGGAGCAGGTCCGGGGAATCATATCGGCTGCAGTCAGCCACCATCACGGTCCGGATAGTGCTGGCATTCAGGTTCTGGATTTTGAACAGTCTCTTCACTACATTCACATTCTCAGACTCTATGCCCTGCAAGTAGAAAGGAGAAGTAAGCAGGAACCACCTCACGTCACTCCTGCAAGCTCAAACCAAGAGCCACCTGCCCAGACCTTGAGCCAGCACAGCAGACACCAGCCACACACCAACCTCTCTTCGCACTGCTGTATGGAGCACTGACCATGAGAACCAGCCCAAGAGGCTGGCCAGCTTCATTGCACTCCTTCTTACCTTGGGGGTGGGCACACCGAGAAAAATAGCTCCTGCAGGCAGCCAACAGCAGAGCTGGGGAACACAGAGGCTGGGCAGCCTTGCTGCCACCGCCCCTGCCTGAAGTCATTAGCTGGTGCTGCTCGGTGCTCTACACAACCTTCAGGAACAGGCCTCTGCGATAAACAGCTGCAGCATGAAGCGCCATCCCCCTGGCCTACAAGCAGCTCTGGAGTTTGAACTCCATGCTCCTGGAGTTCGCCTGTACCCCTCAGCAGGACCAGCCTGGTTATCTGCTCACAAACACAAGTAGCAGGTCTCTTCCTGCCTATCTGCTCTGGCAGTCTGCAGCTGCACTTCAACAGCCCCTGTCAAAGCGTGCAAGGTCCTTCCTCACCTCTTGGAGAGGGAAAAGATAATGATGTAGTGTCAGCACAGCACAGAGATGTGGTTAAAGGAAGGGTCTCTGCTACCAGAAGATTTCACCCAGGGCCAGCATCAATCATTCATGTTAAAAAACACAAAACGCCAAGATGTGCAGCTGTGACACCAAGACAGAGGCAAAATATGGGAGAGGAACATGTCTGAGCAGGACAAGTGCCAGAGAACGAACAAACAGCAAATGAGCAGCCTAAGGCCAGCACACACTGATCTCCAGGTCTGATCACAGCATAAGAGACAGCACCTGCCCCACAGAAATGTCAGCAAGGACAGGCAAGGCTGAGCTCAGCCTCCCAGCTGCTTCTGGCTCCTGGGAACAACATGCTGAGCTGCCAAGTGGGAAAATGGCCGTTGCTCAGATACATGCCAGACTACAGCCATCCCAGGCCCAGCTTCATACTATCGAGGACCTCAGCAACCCTGCTGCAGTTCAGCCACTCTCCTTGTTGAGCAATGCATGCTCTAGGGCACTGTAGTCAAGTCCTCATCCCAATTAGTGGGGCAAAAGTTAATGGAAGCTGAGGGTAGAGTTGGCATATTGCAATGGGTACCACAACACCAAGCATTGAGGAACCTCACACAAGGGTTGCCTCAAGCTCAAGAACCTGAGGGCAAGTCAGAGGAGACAAACAGGGAGGATGGGAGGACTGGGCTGTTCTTTCCTGCTCACACCTCCTCCGCAGCTTTTCCTCCCCCAGGAGCCAGCAGGAAGCTGGACTGCCTGTGGAGCTGGAACAAAGGCACCTCACCTGGAAAGCATTGTTCAGCCACAGCACAGAACAGGAGGTTATACGCCCAATCCGATGCAGATTGCCAGATATCAAGTTGGTTTCATTCAGCCAGCAGCCAAACACATCATAGGGTTTATTCCTCACCCTGGAAAGCAGCGTGAAGTTCTCTGGAAGGGAGGGGAAACACGAACGTGAGGCAACAGCTCCCAGCAAGGGCTCTGGAGGAGCCATGGCAGAAGACATGGAAAGTGGACTCATGTCTCTGCAGGAGAGGCACTGATACAGCACCTCTGCTGCAAGCTGAGTGGACACTGCCCAACAACCTTCCAGCTTCCAGCCACCACTATGGAGATGGATTATTTTTGTCTCTTTTAGAGAGATGTGTGGGGAGAGTACACCCATGGGAAATCTAAATAAAAGGGCAGCCAGATGGAGGCAGACCAGAGAGCAATCTAACCTCACAGCCTTTCTCTGAGCAGACACCCCAAGGACAACAAGTCAAACACGTACAGAACTTCTTCACTCCTGCCCCTGGGGCTCCGCCTTTCTGAGCAAGACAGCTGTGCATTTAGCAGCACTCCTTGAATTTTGGCACAGTGGGACTATAGCACATCTCTGTCTACATCTCAGCATTTCGCTGAGAGAGAACACAGTTGGGATTACCAAGTTTCACAGAACTGAAGCAGAAGAGGTGATGCAGACCCAGATGAATGAGCCTCAGAAAGCCACATGAGACCTCAGGGTGGGACTAGCACCACTTGAGTCAGAGATGGTGGCTTCAAGACAAGAGGTAATGTGGATGACTCTTGCCTCATCCAGACTGTCACTTAGCATAGAAGTTAAGTGAGAATAAATATATGCCACACTGCCTTCAGGTGATGATGTGGTGACCTGAGCAGAGTTAAGGCTATCTGGAAGGTTTACCCTATGAAACTGTGTCATGGTTTTAGCTGGGATAGAGTTAATTTTCTTCACTGCAGCTGGCACAGTGCTGTGCTTTGGACTTTGTATGAAAACAATGCTGATAACACACTGATGTTTTAGTTGTTGCTGGGTAGTGCTTGTACTAGTCAAGGGCTTTTCCAGCTTCCCATGCTCTGTTGGGGGCACCAGAAGGCGGGAGGGGAGGGGCACAGCTAAGAGAGTGGATTCAAACTGGCCAAAGGGATCTTCTATATCATGTAATGTCATGCCCAGTATGTTACCTGGGAGGAGCTGGCCAGGGGAGGGAGGCAGCAATCGCAGCTTGGGGACCAGCAGCATCAGTCAGCAGGTGGTGAGCAGTTGGATCATTTGTGGTTTGGGTTTTTTTCCTTTTCCCCTTTTCCTTTTTATTATATTATCATTGTTATTATAATCATAATCAATATTATCATTATTTTAATTATTAAACTGTTCTTATCTCAACCCACAAGTTTTTTTTTTTGCTTTTGCTCTTCCAATTCTCTCCCCCGTCCCACAGAGGTGGGGGGAGTGAGCGAGTGGCTGCGTGGTGTTTAGGTGCCGACTGGGGCTGAACCACGACAGTCCTTTTTGGCGCCCAACATGGGGCTCAAAGGGTTGAGGTAATAACAGTTGCTGGCCACAGCATAGACTCTGTTCTCAATATTAGTTTATCCAATCTGCACCCTGCTCTTGTATTTGCTGTGTCTGTTACAAGATTGGTGTTGGTTTTTGTGGTCTGCTTTGCTCTGCAGTCATTAGTGATGTTCTGCCTGGGAGAGCTGTTTTTAAAACATTGGCCTTCAGTTTTATTTGGTATTTGAAGTTTATATTGAAGCCGTTACTGTACGGCGGGTACCACCTCATGGATACAATTAGCAATTGTACCTCCTCCTCTGAGAGGTTTTTTATGGAGGAAATACAGAACGGCACCTTAGCTGCCATCGTATATAATGCCTCCTCCTTTATTACAACAACTTTTTGGTATCTTGAACATCCTTGGAGAGTTAAGATACACCTGTTGGTATTGCTTTGGCAGACGGTTTCAGCTCTGTCTAAGGTTAATAAGCAATTTAAGAATATCATTCAGAGATCTGCCCCAAGGCTCGATAGCTATGCGTGGCAGGGTATGTGGGATAGTGTGGGCAAATGCCTAAGACAGTGGGCACCCCCCGTGACGTGGGACTTTACTCCTGAACAAGTGCAGAATCCTGAGAAATTAGTAGAATATTTGGAGGAAGTGTGTTGTCACCCTGGCCATCCCAGAGAGATACAAATCACTGCAATGGGCTGGGGCCTGGCCCATGCCTATCGAGCCCTGTTTAACACTGTTCAGTACCCCCAAGGGGAAGAGAAGGCCTCTGTATCTAAAAACAGAAAGACAAGGAAAGCAACAAGCACTGCAGCCACTCAACCCCCCATGACAGATGCTGTGGCTACTCCAACCCCGGTGACAAGCGTTGCAGAGAATCAACCCATGCCAGTATCAGTTGCCCCCATACACAAGAAGAAATCCTGGAAGAGAAAGTCAACTCATTTGGAAAGAGACGATGAAGAAGCAAGGCCATCATGAGGAGAGGAGGAAGAAGAGGAAGAACTTGTACAAGAAACAGAAACTACCCGATCCCTGTCCTTGAGTGAGTTGCAGGATACGCAAAAAGATTTCGGCCATCGTTCAGGTGAGCACATTGTCACCTGGCTGCTCCGATGCTGGGATAATGGTGCCAGCAGTCTGGAATTAGAGGGGAAGGAAGCCAGACAACTGGGATCTCTTTCTAGGGAAGTGGGCATTGACAAAGCAATTGGAAAAGGAACACAAGCCCTCAGCCTCTGGAGGCGACTCCTGTCCGGTGTGAGAGAAAGGTATCCCTTCAAGGAAGATATTGTATTTTGCCTAGGAAAATGGATGACCATGGAGAAAGGTATCCGGTATCTGAAGGAACTAATTGTGCTTGAGGTGATTTATAGTGACCTGGATGATCAACAGTCATCCAAAGATCCAGACGAAGCCCAGTGCACACAACCCATGTGTCAGAAGTTTGTATAGCGCGCACCATCGACGCATGGGAACTCATTGGCAGTAATGTCCTGGAAAGATGGCAAGGCACCAACAGTGGCAGAGGTGATTGACAGACTCTGGGATTACAAAGCAACTCTCTCTTCCTCCCTCATCTCAGCTGTGGAGAAACTGTCCCGGGAGGTCCTGGAACTCAAAGAAGGTATGTCCTACTCCCCAGCGGTACGGACCAGTATCTCAGCCATTAGGAGTAAGCGTCCCTCTGCTCCAGAGAGAGGATACACACCATGAGGCACCCTATGGTTTTACCTGCGTGACCACGGAGAGGACATGAAGAAGTGGGATGGAAAAACCTACCTTGACCCTAGAGGCACGGGTACATGAGCTGCAAGGGAAAACAGTCACTCAGGGGGGTTCTTCCAGGAAAGCTGCTGTTCCAGGTTCCAGCAAGCAATTCCCCAGACAGAGGAGCAGAAGCGCTGATTTTATTTCTGATCCTAATAGAGACACTGTGATTCATATTTACAAGAAGTGAGTGACGAATACTATGATCAGGACTAGAGGGGTCCTGCCTCCAGCCAGGTGGAGGAAAGGGATAACCGGGCTTACGGGACTGTGTGGATCCAATGGCCTGGCACGTCCGACCCACGGGAGTATAAAGCTTTAGTGGACACCGGCACACAGTGCACCTTAATGCCATCAAACTATATAGGGGCAGAACCCATCAGCATTGCTGGAGTGACAGGGGGATCCCAAGAGCTAACTGTATTGGAGGCCAAAGTGAGCCTAACCAGGAATGAGTGGCAAAAGCACCCCATGGTGACTGGCCCAGAGGCTCCGTGCATCCTTGGCATAGACTGCCTCAGGAGAGGGTATTTCAAGGACCCAAAAGGGTACAAGTGGGCTTTGGTGTAGCTGCCTTGGAGACGGAGAGAATTAAACAGCTGTCTCCCGTGCCTGGCCTCTCAAATGACCCTTCTGTTGTGGGGTTGCTGAAGGTCAAAGAACAACAGGTGCCCATCGCCACCACAACAGTGCACCGGCAGCAATGTCGCACCAACCGAGACTCTCTCATCCATGACCTCATTCACCAACTGAGGAGCCAAGGAGTCATCAGTAAGACCCACTCACCCTTTAACAGTCCCATATGGCCAGTGCGGAAGTCTAATGGAGAGTGGAGGCTAACAGTAGACTTATCGTGGCCTGAATGAAGTCACTCCACCATTGAGTGCTGCTGTGCCAGACATGCTAGAACTTCAATACGAGCTGGAGTCCAAGGCGGCCAAGTGGTATGCCACAATTGATATCGCTAATGCATTCTTCTCAACCCCTCTGGCAGCAGAGTGCAGGCCACAGTTTGCTTTCACTTGGAGGGGTGTCCAGTACACCTGGAATCGACTGCCCCGGGGGTGGAAACACAGTCCTACCATTTGCCATGGACCGATCCATAATGCTTTGGAACAAGGTGGAGCTCCTGAACACCTACAATTCATTGATGACATCATCGTGTGGGGCAATACAGCAGAAGAAGCTTTTGAGAAAGGAGAGAAAATAGTCCAAATCCTTCTGAAAGCTGGTTTTGCCATAAAACAAAGTTAAGGGACCCACACAAGAGATCCAGTTCTTAGGAATCAAATGGCAAGATGGACGTCGTCAGATCCCAATGGATGTGATCAACAAAATAGCAGCCATGTCTCCACCAACTAGCAAAAAGGAGACGGAAGCTTTCTTGGGCGTTGTGGGTTTTTGGAGAATGCATATTCCAAATTACAGTATGATCGTAAGCCCTCTCTATCAAGTGACCTGGAAGAAGAATGATTTCAAATGGGGCTCTGAGCAACGACAAGCCTTTGAACAGATTAAACAGGAGATAGTTCATGCAGTAGCCCTTGGGCCAGTCTGGGCAGGGCAAGATGCAAAGAACGTGCTCTACACCGCTGCTGGGGAGAATGGCCCTACCTGGAGCCTCTGGCAGAAAGTGCCTGGGGAGACCCGAGGTCGACCCCTAGGGTTTTGGAGTCGGGGATACAGATGGTCCGAAGCCCACTATACTCCAACTGAAAAAGAGATATTGGCAGCATATGATGGGGTTCAAGCTGCTTCGGAAGTGGTTGGTACTGAGGCACAGTTGCTCCTGGCACCCCGACTGCCAGTGCTGGGCTGGATGTTCAAAGGAAACATCCCCTCTACACACCATGCAACTGATGCTACATGGAGTAAATGGGTTGCACTGATCACCCAGCGGGCTCGAGTAGGAAACCCCAGTCGCCCAGGAATCTTGGAAGTGATTATGGACTGGCCAGAAGGCAAAGATTTTGGATTATCACCAGAGGAGGAGGTGACACGTGCTGAAGAAGCCCCACTGTATAACAAACTGCCAGAAGATGAGAAGCAGTATGCCCTGTTCACTGATGGGTCCTGTCGCCTTGTGGGAAAGCACCGGAGATGGAAGGCTGCTGTATGGAGTCCTACACGACAAGTAGCAGAAACTGCTGAAGGAGAAGGTGAACCGAGCCAGTTTGCAGAGGTAAAGGCCATCCAGCTGGCCTTAGACATTGCTGAACGCGAAAAGTGGCCAGTGCTCTATCTCTCTACTGACTCCTGGATGTTGGCAAATGCCCTGTGGGGCTGGCTGCAGCAATGGAAGCAAAGCAACTGGCAGCGCAGAGGCAAACCCATCTGGGCTGCCGCACTGGGGCAAGATATTGCTGCCCGGGTAGAGAAACTGGTTGTAAAGGTACGGCATGTGGATGCTCACGTCCCCAAGAGTCGGGCCACTGAAGAACATCGAAACAACCAGCAGGTGGATCAGGCTGCCAAGATTGAAGCGGCTGAGGTGGATCTGGACTGGCAGCATAAGGGTGAACTATTTCTAGCTCGATGGGCCCATGACACCTCAGGCCACCAAGGGAGAGATGCAACATACAGTGGGCTCGTGATCGAGGGGTGGACTTGACCATGGATGTTATTGCACAGGTTATCCACAAACGTGAAACGTGCGCTGCAATCAAGCAAGTGAAGTGGGTAAAGCCTCTGTGGTGTGGGGACGATGGCTGAAATATAAATATGGGGAGGCCTGGCAAATTGACTATATCACACTCCCACAGACCCGCCAAGGCAAGCGCCATGTGCTTACAATAGTAGAAACAATGACTGGCTGGCTGGAAACATCTCCTGTCCCCCACGCCACTGCCCGGAACACTATCCTGGGTCTGGAAAAACAAGTCCTGTGGCGACATGGCACCCCAGAGAGAACTGAGTCAGACAACGGGACTCATTTCTGAAACAACCTCATAGACAGCTGGGCCAAAAAGCACGGCATTGAGTGGGTGTATCACATCCCCTGTCACGCACCAGCCTCTGGGAAAATCGAACGGTACAATGGACATTTCATAGACATTTTATGGGGGTGGTCCATAGACTAGGGGAATGATAAGTGAAATCTGTATGAGAAGGCAGGTATGGGTTGAAATTGTATTGGATAGTATGGGACCTGAGCATGACGTAAATGATACGAAATAAGGGGTGGATACTGTCATGGTTTTAGCTGGGATAGTGTTAATTTTCTTCACTGCAGCTGGCACAGTGCTGTGCTTTGGACTTCATATGAAAACAATGCTGATAACACACTGATGTTTTAGTTGTTGCTGGGTAGTGCTTGTACTAGTCAAGGGCTTTTCCAGCTTCCCATGCTCTGTTGGGGGCACCAGAAGGCGGGAGGGGAGGGGCACAGCTAAGAGAGTGGATTCAAACTGGCCAAAGGGATCTTCTATATCATGTAATGTCATGCCCAGTATGTTACCTGGGAGGAGCTGGCCAGGGGAGGGAGGCAGCAATCGCAGCTTGGGGACCAGCAGCATCAGTCAGCAGGTGGTGAGCAGTTGGATCATTTGTGGTTTGGGTTTTTTTCCTTTTCCCCTTTTCCTTTTTATTATATTATCATTGTTATTATAATCATAATCAATATTATCATTATTTTAATTATTAAACTGTTCTTATCTCAACCCACAAGTTTTTTTTTTTGCTTTTGCTCTTCCAATTCTCTCCCCCGTCCCACAGAGGTGGGGGGAGTGAGCGAGTGGCTGCGTGGTGTTTAGTTGCCGACTGGGTCTGAACCATGACAAACTGCAATTGGGATCCCTTTGCACAGATGGTGGGAGGCAGGACAAGCAGAGGTCAAGGCCACCATGCACCCAAAGGGGAACAGAACCCCAGCACCCACCATTTCACACCTCCCAGGAAGCCCCACTGAGGGTGAGGGTGGTATTTACCCATGCTGATTACAGCAATCTCTCCTGACGAGGAGTTGTGAGGCCCCACAAAGACACCTGACACCAGAAGGAGGGAGTCATCAGAATTGAACTGGGAGAACTGTGTGTAGCTCCAGTTGTATGGCCTCATGTTGGAGCTGTGCTGCAGGGAGATGTCCAACTCATTGCTCCAGATCTACAGACAGAGAGATAAACAGTCAGGAAGCTGTTGAGAAGCCTGAGAGTGGTTCCACTTTATCTGTTCTGCCAGAACGCACCAAGGCAAGAAAAAAAAAAAAATTTAATCGAAGACCCTATTTAACTGCATCCCATTCCTGATTTCCCTGTCAATTCCCCTGACAGAAAATAACCAACAGCTTTGGAGAGTGGCTAAATGTAGGACTGCTTCTCCATCAGCCAGTGAGAAGGTGTTCAGTGAATGGTACAGTTCAAAGAGATCTCTCCCAAGGCAACCTCTCACACAAGACAACTTCTGCAGTGGACAATTATCTCCACAGCCTTCGTTAGACCCACAGCACAACAGGACTGATTTGCAGCCAGAAAGCAGCTAAAGTGAGGAAGGCACCTTCACACAGGCTGGACCTGGAATCCACAGCCCTCAGGGCTACATTTGCAAGAGTCATTAGTTCTGAGTCTTTGAGAACAACTCGGCATCTGCAGGAACCAGCCTAAGCCCAGGTACACCTGGTCAAACCTCCCCTCCCCAGACTTCCTAAAGGCTGCTCTCACAGCTAAGCCCCACTACAACAGCGCTGGAAGGGCTGTGCAGGGCAGTCTGCCACTTTACCTTGACAGTACAGTCCTTGGAGCATGATGCAAACAAACAGCCAGAGTGGGAGAAGCTGAGGTGCAAAACCTGGTCATTGTGCTCCTTCAGGGCCTGCACTTCCACACAAGGGATGGTGTCATAGAGCCTCTGGAACTCGTCATACCAGGAGACAGCGGCTGTAACACACGAGCAGGGACACAGGACAGGAATATAAGTGAAGAGAAGGGACAGACCTGAGCTAAACATGGCAGCCGCAGAGTCAGGCTTTAATAAGTGCAGACATGACTGCTGCTAGCAATGCCAGGAGCTCCGCTGGGGCCACCATCCCTGCAGCTTCAGGCCAGTTAGCAGGGCTTAACGTTTTCTCAGTAGCTTCCCCACTCCCACACACAACTTGCTTTTCTTCCAGTAAGCACACAACTCCACACCGTACCACTACTTTCTAAACAAGTACAGCCACTGCAAGAAACATCCAGGGCGTAGCTGTTAGCTATCTAACAAAAAAGCCTTGCTCAGGACAAAACAGCCGTCGGAACTATAGACGTGCTCCAGCACAATGCAAACAAATCTATCATGTGATGAGAGAGAAGCTGCTCCTCAGGGTATCGGGCTCTGCTCTGATTATCTTTATCTTGTCTAACACAGAATTAAGAAGGTCCAGAATGGGTACGAGACCAGGAAAAACACATCTCCGCAAGATAAGAGACTAGAGAAAACAAGACAGAAGAACAGGAGCTGGATGCAGTGTGCCAGGGCTGAAGAGGAGCCCTGCAGAAGGGGAGATTGGAGCACACTCACAGAAGTCACACTGATGGCCAGTTAAGAGACAAATAAAGAGGATTTTCAACAAAGTGGCCGGTAAGGCAGCCTACAGACTTCTTGCAGCAGCAAGTCCTGAGGAAGCAAAGAGGATTAGACATATATATGGATAAGGGCCAATTTTCCCAGTTACACTGAACAGGACTGAAGGTTTTTTTGCAACTTGCTGCAGCCCAGAAGGCACCTGCTCCTGCAGGCAGGGAGCAGCTTGCCACCAGGACATCCCACCACTCCTCACCTTCATCCCCCTCTGAAGCTCCCTGTTCTGGCCCATTTGGCTGGGAAGAAGCCTGGACAGATCCTATCTGACCAAGCAATCCCAACATTTCCTCTCATAAGACCCACTGGATACCATTCCCTAAATCACAGAGGGGTCCAGGGCAGGCCAGCTGGCAGGGGATTCCCCAAACTCCTTCCTCAGCCCCTTCCTGAGCCTGCCAGCCACCACCTGCCCCCACTGCCTCATGGAGCTGCCTCACAGCTCCAGAAGCACAGCCTGGGAGGCGCTGGAATACATTACTGAGTTACACCAACTACTCAATCCCCATTAGTGCTAAAGAACAGGGCTGGCAGCTTACTAATTGTAGGAGGCTGGAATTGAAGGAGCTTGGTCAAAGAGCCTCAGATAAAACCTAAAGGTAACTTCCCCAGCCCCATGCAGCTCGCAGGTTCTGTGCAAGAGGAATCATGCAGCCTGAGTCCTCCCATCCACATCCCACCTATCCTCAGGAGCCTTTTGCACTGGTGTTTCTCACTGCAGGGAGATGGGCTCCCACTGCTTGATCTTTGGTGTTTCTTCCTGTCCTTCTGCAGCAACTGCAACTTAAGATCAAGAAGCCAATTCCCTCTGCTGTGGCCACAGCTGGGAGCACCCACCACATCCTCAGGACAGAGGATGGAGCATGGCACCCCCAGACCTCTGCAGCACACTGGGAATGGGCTTTTCAGACTCCCAAGAGAGACCCACCATGGCAGCAGGTCCCTGAGGCTGATCTCAGCTGGTACAACAGCACTTGGTTAACCTTCCAGATGCACCTGGTTCCAGCAGGGAACAGAGCTGTGATCATACAACTGCTGACAGCTCTGCCCAGGGAATGCCCTGCCAGGCTCCGTTGATGCGGACTATTAATGGGTCATTTTCCTACTGCAATTCGAGGCCAAAAATCAAGTCTGACCAGCCCTCACAAAGTGGGTCAGCAACTGCCTTAGTGTTTACCCACTGTACAGTTAAATCGCTGCACACCCACCTCCCTCTCCAGGCAGCACGCACACACATTCTCTCTCCACAGCCAGGCTGCAGCTGCTGCCTATGTCTTATGGAAATAGTCTGATCAGCTAATGTGTACTTGCAGCTCTTCCTAGTCCAGATGATAAAGGGACAGAGCCTGAAGCAGAGGCTTGCTGTGAGGTCCTGATCAGGAAAAGCCAGCTGTCATTATCATGGAATCCAACTGGGCTGTGATGTAGCAGCGCACAGTGACTCACTGCATCTCCTTAGCATCTCCCTCAGCAACGGCAGCACCCAGACAAGCTGTACAGTAGCTACCAGAGAGCACCTGCCTACAGAGAGCTCAGAAACCACCTTTCTGTGAAAGAAAGTCAGAGCATTTTCAACCATCTGATGCGCCTTTCTGAAGGGCTTGGGCAGTTCCACATGCACATCGCCACCCACGCCTGCAGACTAACGTGATACAGTTCAGCGGCTCCATCACCCTCGACGCCACAGGACACAGCAGCAGCAGGGGAGGGTACTTCCCCCTGCTGGGCTCACAGCAGGGGGACTCTGGTGCCGCCGCCCGGGGAAGAGTCTCCCAGGGCCGCCGTAGGCCTCGGGCGCGCAGCCTCCCGGCCCGGCGCGCCTGCCGTGCCTGCTCGGCGGGTCCGGGGCGGCAGCCAGCCCCGCGGCAGCCCCGCCAGCGCCTTCCCGCCGCGCAGCGCACCTGGGTGCCGGGGCACCTCCCGGGAGACACGGTAGTAGCGGTAGAAGAGCTCCTTCCAGAGGAACTCGTCTCGGGCCACGGCGCGCCACTGCTGGCACACCAGCCCCACCGAGAGCACGTCTACGTGGTCCAGGTAGAGGAAGATCTCGTAGAGGACGCTGTCGGGGAGGAGGGGGCCGCCGCCCGCGTCCATCGTGTCATTCTGCCGCCGCGCCTGGAAGCAAACAGGGGTGAGGCCCGGCGTACGCAGCCCCGGGCCGGCGTCCGCCCCGCCTCCGCCCCCCACGCCGTCCGTCCGCGGCCCCACCAGACCGCCCGGGCGGCCGCCGCCGCCGCCGCCCCCTCACGACACCTCGGCGGCCCCCGCTGCCCCCGCCTCCCTCAGCACCGTTTCCGACTTCCCCACCCCGCACTTCCGCCCCGGCTGTCGTGGGCCGCTCCGGCCGCCCCTCTCAGTGGTTCCCCCCCCTTCCAATCACCGCGCCGCTTTCTGCCGCAGGCCAGAGAGCATGAGCCCAGAGCGCCCAATAAGGCGCTAGGTGCAGCTAGCCGAGCGCGGAACGCTCGCTCTCAATCGCCCCGCCCAGCCTGATCAGACCACGCCCCTCCGGTTCAGCCCCCCGCCCCGCCCTCCCCAGTAGACACCGCCCCATCCGAGCAGGCCACGCCCCATCGCCTGCGGGGGCGGGACTGTCCGAGACCCCCGGGACCCCCGCACATCCCCGCCCGGGATCGGGCCCCGCCGCACCCCCGGCGGCCCTGCCCGCCCCGCTCAGGGCGACCCCCCCGCCGGTCCCGACCCTGACCCTGGCCTGCCGCTCCTGCAGGCCCCTGCCGGGCCCGGCTCCAGCCATGGTGCCCGCCTGACCCCGTCGCCCTCCCGCCCCCGCCGCTTCCCGGCAGAGCGGCCCCCGCCGGACCGGCACCATGGCTGCCCTGGGCACCCTCCTGCTCCTCGGCCTGCTCCTCACGGCCGCGCCGGGGCTGGGGCAGGGGCCGGGGCGGCGGCGGCGGCCGCCCCCTCCCCAGAGGCCGCTGGAGGAGGTGGCGGCTCAGGAGGGGCTCAGCCTCCCTGAGGTGAGGGGTCGGGGCCGGGCTGGGCAGGAGGCTGGGGTGCAGCCCGTCCCCCGTGCGTCCCCCTCCAGGGCTGGCCCTGCAGTGTCCCCCCGGCCCACAGCATCCCCCCCTCCAGACCTGCCCCTGCAGCCCCAGCCCCGCGGCGCAACCCCCACACCGCAGTAGGGGGGGCACAGGAGCCTGAGCCCAGCTCAGCCCCCCAGGCGCTGCCCGCAGAGCTGCCCCGTGAGGCAGGTGCAGGGGCCGAAGCCTCGCCAGGGATCCCCGTCCTGGCCGGCGGCCACCCGGCCAGACCCCCGGCTCCACGGCCACCTCCATCCCCAGCCCTGTGGCTAGTACGGCCGTTCTCGGGTTTGGCTTTGGCTCTCGCTTCCCCCCGCGGCGCTGGGCATGGCCTCCAGCTCAGGGCTCTGCTGGGGGATCCAGGGCAGGGTCGGGCAGGGGAGTGGAGTGCCTGCCCACCACACACTCAGGGCTGCACTGGGGTGCTCACAGCCTCCCTGGCAGTATGAGGCATGGAGGAATGCCTTGGACAAGCCCATCCCGCAGCCCCCCTGCTCCAGCCTGTCCCTATGCCTGGCTGTCCCACCTGCCAGCTCCCAAACAAGGGCAGTTGGGCCCCATGGGCACGCCAAGAGGCCAGGCTGTGGGCGGAGGTGCCAAGCGAGCAGAGACAGCACCGAAGAAGGGTGCTCGGGGTGGTGGGTGCTCAGGGCAGCGGGGTGGTGGCACCCCAGGGTGGTGGCCTGGCAGATGGTGCTACCCCCATGTTTGCAGCTCGCAGGGAGGTGGTTCCTCGTCGGTGTGGCCTCCCGCTGCAGCTACCTGGCAGAGCACAGCCACCAGCTGGAGGCCACTGCGGTGATGGTGACGGTCCTGGATGGGCAGAGCCTGGCCATCAGCACCTTCAGGAAGCTGTGAGTGACGCCAGCCACTGAGGCCACAGGCAGGGACAGGGACGCTGCAGGCAGGTCAGAGCAGGGCCAGAGCCCTGGGATGGGGACGCTGGATGGGATGGGGACGCTGCAGGCAGGTCAGAGCAGGACCAGAGCCCTGGGATGGGGACGCTGGATGGGATGGGGACGCTGCAGGCAGGTCAGAGCAGGACCAGAGCCCTGGGATGGGGATGCTGGATGGGATAGGGACGCTGCAGGCAGGTCAGAGCAGGGCCAGTGCCCTGGCCACAGGCTCTAAGGAGAGACCTGCCCCAGAGCAAAGTGTGGATCTCCTCTGGGATGTTTTGTGGTAGAAGCCCTGGCCATGGCAGGGCTGGTACCCTGCCACCCGCACAGCCACCAGCCCAGGGTGGGCTTGGGCTGCCCAGGCTGGGCAGGGTGGGGGGCAGCCACACTGGGGAAACTGAGGTACTGATCAGGCACGTGGTTGCTCCATGGCTGCCCAGCCAGGGGCCTGTTCTCAGGCCCACCCCAGCAGCAGCATGGCTGAGGAGGGGGGTCCTCAGCACATCTGTGGGTGCTTCCCCCCATCCCCAGGGGGTCTGAGGGGCTAAACCAGTCTCAGAGCTGCAGGGAGGGGGCAGGGACCCCTTGGGTTCAGCAGGTTTTCAGGCTCTTTGTCGCTTCCTGTGTCTCTGTGAGGCTCTGGGACATCCTTCTGCAGCACCTCCCTGAGGAGAAAACAAAGTCCCAGGAAAACAGGTCCTGTGTGTGCCCTGGCAAGTGGGGCAGGCAGGGATCTGGACTGGATCCTCTCCAGCCTGTCCTGACAATCTCTTCCTCTTCTTCCCATACAGAGACGGGATGTGCTGGGAAATCAGGCAGCGCTACCTCCCTGCCCAGGCCCATGGATGCTTCCTCCTGAAGGGTGAGGGAGGCCAGGCTGCAGTGGCAGGGGGGCTGCAGGGACTGCAGAGCTGCAGCCCCCCACTCCTGCTCTTGGCAGGGCTTTGGTACCAGTGTCCTCCCTCCCAGTATTCCACCTCTGGGGTCTCCAAGTACCCCAGTGCCAGATGCCATTATGGGCAGTGCCATGGCCTGGTGCCCACTGGTGGGGAATGGCACCCTGTGGGGCTGCATCCACTCTGGACCTGATTTTCACCCCTTGTACACCCCACTCATGGCAAAACAAGGCCCCTGGATGGTGCCTAACCAGGACTAACCAGGGCTGCCATTGTCTTTCCTAGGCCGTGGCTATGGTAGCAGGGTGGATGTTGTGGTGGGCGAGACAGACCACAGCCACTACGCCATCCTCTATTACCAGACAGGTCGGAGCATCTCCATCAAGCTCTACGGTGAGTCGGTGCTTGGGGTCTTGTGGTGGATGAAAGGCAGGGTGGCAGAGGGATGAGAAACCCATGCTGGGCTCAGGGGATGCCCGCCAGAGCCCTGGAGGACCCAGAGGCAGAGATGGGGTCTCCCTGAGGATCCTGGTCCCCAGATGGAGAGTTTTGTCCCCGAATGCTGTGGCAGGGGAAGCCAGTAACCAGCATCTCTGAGCTGAAAGTCCCCTTGGCCCTGACCTTTGCCATGGGGGCATGGGGGGCTTTGGGGCAGAGCTTGTGGCTGCTGACAGCACCTCTCTCCCCACGCAGGACGGAGCAGCCAGGTCAGCAATGCTGTTGTGGACAAGTTTGAGCAGCGTGTCAGGGCTATGGGCCTGAGTGAAGACGTGATCTACTACTTCCCCACATACGGTAGGTGGCACACAGTCCCCTGGGAGCAGGGGGCATCCATGGCGAGGGCTGTGCCCAGGAGGGGCCCGGCAGTGGGTCTGGGGTCTGTCCCCTCCAGCATGGGGAGCAGGAGGCATATTCAAATAGGTTTGAGCAGCTTGTGACCCTGTGTCACCCAAAGTAGGGCCACGTGTGGGGTCTGTCTTCATGCTGTGGTCACCCCAGGGACAAGGGTGCAGGGTGCAAGTACTGGGCTGTGCTGCACAGTGTCCCTGGGGTGCAGGACCAGGAGGTCCCGGGTGCCCAAGCAGGGTGACAACCCTGGGCTCTCTCTCTTGCAGGGTTTTGTGACGCTGCAGATGAGTTTCACATCCTCGATGGTGAGTTGCAGATCTCAGGCGATGCACTGGGCCACCCCATGTGCCAGGCTTGGTCCCACGCTGGGCACTATATGGGTTGTTCCTTCCCTGGCTGTGGGCTGGGCACACCAGGCTGGATCCACACTGCACCACAGCTGTGTGGTCCTGCCCCAGGAGCACAGAGAGGTTGGTCTAGCATGGGGGGTCCATGCCAGACCATCCTCCAGGACAAGGTCCCTCCATGCCCTTGTGTGGGGCAAGAAGGTGGCAGACCATCACCCAATATGGGCATCAGATGCACCCTGGCAAAGCAAAGCCCCATTTGCCCCCTACATGGGTTAGGCTGGGGTTAGTGTGGTCTATATTGGTGTTTCCTGGGGTGGGGTCTGGTCTGGGATGCAATATCCTGGGACAGGGACACACTGGGGTGACGGCTGGGGTCCCTGGGGACAGCTCCATCCCTTGTTGGTGGTGCTTGGGGAGGCAGAGGTGGGTCTCCAACCCTGGTGTTGGGCTCTGACACCTCCCCAGGCCCTCAGCACTTTTCTTTCCCTTCCAGAAACAAAGCCATAGATGCATATGGCATTGCCAGGAGGTCCCCAGAGCTCAGTCCTCGCCTTATCCAGCCACCTACAGCCATGGAAGACCTAGCCTGGGTTTGGTCAGACACTGCTGCAGCTAACCCTGGGTTCCCCAGCTCCTCCAGCTGCACTGGCAGCTGTGCCTGTCCCTGTTCTGTCCCCCCACAGCTTTGTGTTGCCCCTCTGCTCTGCACACCGGTGCCCTGCAGCAGCCTGTGACACCCCAATAAATGCCTCAGAGAAAAGTCTGTGTCGAGGCAAGTCACCCCTCAATGTGCTCCAGCAAGGCCAGCGCTGCCTCCACCCCTGGTCTGCTGGTGCTTCTGGCCTGGGGGACGCCGGGGGGTGCAGCGGGCCCATGCAGCCTGCAGCCCCCTCCATGCAGCACCATTGTCCTCTGCCCAACCATGGGACACCAAGGCAGGAATTGTGGCAGTTCCCAGTTTACTCTGGGGTACTGTAGTGCACAAGAGTCTGGCTGGTGAGCGAGGGAAAGCCCTGAGCGCCCAGCAGAGTGCGGGGAAAAACACCGTGCCTGGTGCCATGGGGCCAGGGCCTCTTGGGCTTGGGGGGTGCTGGGGACTGGCGCAGGATTAGCCCTTTGCCTGGCACTTAAGCCAGGAGATCCCTCAGGGAACCCAGAGGAGGAAACCTTGGCCCCGCAGTAGTCCTGCTGGTCCCCAGGGCCTCTGAGGCAGTGAAATACTTCGTTCTGCTGGTCCAGCCCTGTGGACTGCATTCCCCAAGGGGCTGCTGCCCAGGCCAGACTCCTGCCTGCAAGGGCTTCCCAAAGCCTGCCTGCACAGTCAGCACCCCACTGCAGAGCCAGGCAGGGGACATCCTTTGCATGCTCTGAGCACGCTGCAGGTGGTACAGAGGCTTGGACTAGGGGTGCAACCAGGGTAGAGGGGCTGCAGCCCCAGATTTAACACTGCAGGACCCCTCTCCCCTGCACATCCAGCCTGGCCAGGGCTGACCTGCCAACACGCTGGGGCCAGGGTGTTTTGGGCAAGCGGTCCCAATTTTGTGGTGCAGGCTGGGCTATGGAGGGGGATAGGGAGCAGGCCCCAGCTGCAGGCTGGTGTGCTGCCCCGGCCACCCTGCAGCCCCTGGGGTGGAGAGCAGCCCTCTGCCCCAGCACCAGCGTTTTGCAATCTTTGCGGAAACTGGTAACACATGTTGTTTATCAGGGACTTATGTAATGGCCCACCACGTGACTTGCGTGAAGCAGCCCCTGTCCCCGCTGCCCACGAGCGGGGCAGCCGTGTCCGGCCATGCTTGCAGACCCCCCAGGCTGCCTGGCTGAGCCTGGCAGAGTTGGGGTGTTATGGATCCAGCTCACTTTCTGCCCTGCACCCACCTGCACCCCAGAAGTGGCTGCACTGTGGTAGAGCTGTGGCAGGGCAATGGGAGGTGAGGGGAGAGCCCTCCCCTCCCACCCTGGGGAGCTGGGCTGTCCCCCAAGAACCCCCCCTGCACTGTGCACCCCGGTTCAGTCCAGCACCCATTTATCTGGCATGAACCCATTTCTGGGGTGCAAACGCCCCGGTTGTGCCTAAGGGTCTGTGTCCAGGCACCGCAGTGATCCACAGCCCGGGTACCCCCATCCTGCCTGTGCCCCCCCAGCCCTGGCAGCAAGGTCAGCCTGCCCCATGCTGTCACTTGTGCCCCTGTTTGCCCCCATGCTCCTGAGGTTGCACCCAGCTTTGCCACCCCCAGGAGAGCTGGCAGAGCAGGCACCTCCTGGGCACCCCCACTGGCCACCTCGGCAGGGCAGAGAGCCAGGGACACCCAGGCAGTGGGGGGCTCTGTGTCCCTGCTCCAGCACATAACTACAGTGGCACCCATGGGTGCTCCATGCCTCTGATGCCCGATAGAGAGAGCTCCTCCCAGCATGCTGCACACTGAGGGTGGGCTCAGATGGGCTTAGCCCCCAGCCCAGTGTTTAGGGGAGCCCCAAACAGTCTGTTGTGATGCTTGGTCCTGCCTGGCTCAGCTTTTGTTTTAATAAATCAGCGGAGCTGGGGCCAGCCCAGCCCCTGGCGTGTGGTGTGCAGGGACGGGCCAGGCTCGCAGCTGGGTGCAGGGAAGGGAATGTGCTGGGGAGGATGGACAGGGTGGGCTGCCAGAGGAAAAAAACAGCTGTTGTGAAAACATGGTCCTTACATAAAGCACCTTGGCAGCGCCATGCCGCAGGGAGAGCTGCCAGAGCTGATGCTCTGCCTGGCATGGCCAGCCCTGCCCAAACTGTGCCAGACCCATGGGTGCTGCTGCTGGCACCCAGTGTGCATCACCAGCCCTCACCCTGCGGGTGCTCAGGGTGTCCCCAAATTAAGGGGGGGGGGGGGCAGCTCAGCTCCTGCTGGTGACCCCAAACAAGGGGGAGGACATCTCCCAGCCCCTCTTGGCAAAGGGTGCAGGACGACATGGCAATGGGGGGGTGAAGCACTGGGGGTCCATCTGGCTGCGTGCTGGTCCCCAGGGAGTTGGGCATCGGGGCTGCCTGAGGCTGGGGTCTGGCTCCCCTCCAACACCCCCAGCTCACTATCGGGGTGCACCAGAGCTGCACCTTGGTGGGACATGTCCTGACAGGTGGCGGGGCCAGCCAAGATACTTCCTTGGGTAATGCAGGGACTTGGCTTAGGGCAAGGCAGGGCATCCCACAGGAGCACCCAAAGGTGCCCACAAGTCCCAAGGGTTGGATCAGGGCCTAGCAGGCACTTGACATTCCCTCCACCTCGCTTAGGCCCCTCTCTGAGTCTGAGTGAGGCCATCGTGCAAGGACGGGGCAGCCAGCAAGCCCTGGAGCCCGATCCTGGCTTCCTGCCTGTGCCTGTGGGTAGCCCCAGCTGCCCACTCTGGCCCCTGGCTATGCAGCGCTGGGGGCAGGGACAGCTGCCGTGCTGGCTGCAAGCTGTATTTTTGCTGCGGAGTAGTTTGGCACCCCGAAGCAAACATGTCATATCGACAGGAGGGAAACATTTGCAGGTTCCCCAACTGCCCTTTGGCTTCAGCGCTTGCCCCTGCTCTTGCTTGCATAACGGCACTGGGGGGGAGGCAGGGCTGGCCCTCCTGGGGCCACTGCACAGCCCGCCCATAAATAGGGGCTTGCCTGATTCTCCAGCACTGCAGCACTCCACAAGTCTCCTCTTGCTCCGCTCAGCTCGGCTCGGCAGCAGACATGCACACCGCGCTGCTTGGCTTCCTGGGACTGGCCCTGCTCGGGGCACTGCACGCACAGGACAGCATTCCCGTGCAAACCAACTTCCAGCAGGACAAGGTGACCCAGCCGCCCGGCATCACCTGCATGGGGGTTTGGGGTGTTTTGGGGGATCCTCGCCCTGAAAATGTGCGGAGATGGTGTTGCAGGTGGATTTGGGGCCAGGCTAGCCCTGGCACTGGGAGGGGCAGGGCAGCCTGTGCCCCAGCAGCCCCCGTCCTTGGGGAGCTTCCAGGGCCTGGGCTCAGTGGGTCCAGAGCGGATGCAGGATCCAGGCTCCAGCCTGTGGAGCAGAACTGAGTAGGTGTGGGACCAGGCCACCTCCTGTGCTCTGGGGTGGGTGTAGATGCACAGGGATTTTACAGGAGGGACTGAGAAAAGCAAGCTCAGTTTCACAGGCAGCACGGAGCTGGGCTAAGGACCCCTCCAACACAGACCCCATTCACCCACAACTCAGGGTCCCAAAAAACCAAGGGTCCTGTGCTGGGGGATCCCAGGCACCCTGCTGCTCTCCCAGCCCTGGGGTGCTGGAGTGCTCGGGTGCTTGCACCCCCCTTCCTACCCCCAGTGCAGGACAGCCCCAGCCCAGCTACATGCTGGGGTCCCAGCCCCACAGCCCTGGGGTTCTACTGAGCCAGGGCAGGGGCCATGCTGCCTACTCCTCCAGAGAGCCCCTGGAGGGGTCCTGGGGGACACAGCTAACCCCAGGGAGGTGATGAGGATGGAGGCACATCCTGCAGGGATGTCCTGCCAGGGTGGTCCCTGCGCAGCCCATCTCCAAGGCTCCCCTCTGAGTGGAGCAACCAGGCTAGGATGAGCCGTGCTGGCCCTGGGGTGCTGACATGCCCCTAGACGGATACAAATGGCATCTCAGGGCCAGGCAGTCCTGTCACCCCCTCCCAGGCTTGGGGTGAAGAGGAAGGAATCACCCCAAGTACCAGGCAGTGAAGAGCATGTGGTAAATCAGCGCTCTCCTGGCTGCTGGGTTTTATGGATGCCAAGAGCTGTAGCAGCTCCCTGGGGGAGAACGATGATCCCCAGGATGCTGTCCTGTCGCTGGGTGCAGGCTGGCAGGGGAGGGGAAGGAGGCCTGGGCTGGGGCTGGCAGGCAGCTGAGGGGTGAGATGGGGTCTGTGCCAAGCTGGCAACTGAGTGGAGGTCGTGTGCAGCTCACAGGGAGATGGTACAGCATTGGCCTGGCCTCCAACTCCAACTGGTTCAAGGAGAAGAAGCACCTGATGAAGATGTGCACCACGGTCATCTCCAGCACCGCAGATGGGAACCTGGAAGTCACCTCCACCTACCCCAAGTATGAGCATGGGGAGGGGGTGAGTGAGCAGGGGGGGCTCCCGCATCCCGGCTGGGGTGGTGGGCACTGGTGCCCGGGGCTGTGTGTGGGCTGGAGCATCCCCCTTGGCCCCTCTGACATCCTCATGCTGTGCTCCCCAGGGGTGACCAGTGCGAGAAGAGGAACAGCCTTTACACCAAGACGGAGCAGCTGGGGCGGTTCAGCTACACCAGCCCACGTGAGTGCCTAGCTCCCAGCCCATCCTCCTGCAGGGTAGACCCTGACGTGCCCCCAGTTCCCAGCCCAGCCCTGCTGTCTCCTGTCCCTGCTCCTGCCCTTGCCAGAGCACTTTGGGGCTGGCTCCATGCCCAGAGCTGAGCTGTACCCTCTGTGTCCCCGCAGGCTGGGGCAGCAAGCACGACATCCGTGTGGTGGAGACCAACTATGAGGAGTATGCCTTGGTGGCCACCCAGATCTCCAAGAGCACCGGCTCCTCCACCATGGTTCTGCTCTACAGTATGTCTGCCCTGGGACCTCCATGCCACCCACCCCCCAGGACCCCCCGGGATGTCCTCAGTGGGGGATATCTCCCATGGGAGAAGGGCAGCATTATGTCCCAAGCTGGGATGACCCATGAGGCAGTTGGGTTGGACCCTCCTTTGTGGGGACACTGTCCGTTGCTGGGCTGCCCATGCCCTGGGGCAGTGTGACCCCTCACTAGAGGGTGCGGGGGGGGGGGGCTGCCTCTCACCCTGTTTTCGGCTGCAGGCCGGACGAAGGAGCTCAGTCCTGAGCGCGTCGAGAGGTTCACCCAGTTCTCCAGGGAGCAGGGCCTGATGGATGAAGACATCCTCATCCTGCCCCAGACAGGTGAGAACACCAGTGGGAGAGGCTGGAGGGGCAGGAGAGTGTTGGGGAGCAGCGGGTGAGGTACCCCAGGCGGGGCTGAGAGAACACCCTCCTGCCTTCTCCTTGCCTCCCTGTGGGGCCAGCATGGGGCCAGCCATGGGGTGCTGCTAGGCAGAGCTCCATGCAGGGTCCCTCAGCAGGGGTCAATGATCCCCCAGCCCCTAGAGGAGCTGATCTCTGCTTTTCTTCCTCCTGCAGACAAATGCATGGCAGATGCTGCCTAGGTGAGTCCTGCCTTCGCTGGGGCTCAGACCAACCATGTGGGAGGGTACAGGGGTTGCTCAGAGCTGCTCCACCCCACAGAGTACCCATTCCCTTCCTGGGCCCCCGAGGCTGCTCCTCTTGCTGGGGTCCCCCTTTCCACTGCTGGGGATCCCCCACCCCAACCCATCCCATGGGGTGGCTCTTTTGTTGCCCCAGGCCCTGGGTGGTGGGTGCCCACCCACTTGGTGCTGAGCTGGCAGGGCCGATGTCCCCTCATGTGTCCCCCTGATTCCCCCAGCTCAGCTGCGCTACCCCCTGCCCCCCATCTCTTCCAGGCAGATGTACCAGTTGCTGCTGGCCAGAGTCCCGAGAGCACCATGAGCTGGCAAGCACCCTGTCCTACCCTGTCTCGCCCCCACCACACCCCCAGCACCACAGCAGCCTTCGCTCCCTGGCTTCACATCCCACACCTGTTCCCCCATCACTATTAAAGCCTGTAATAAAACCAGACCCCTGCCCTTGCCTACTGGGTCATTGCAGAGGAAGCCCTAATGGGGCAATGGGGAGGGGGAAGCACAGCTGGTGCTGGTGGGCTGGGCTGGGGCTGGCGCTGGGGGTCAGGGCTGATCCCAGTTCCTGGCTGTGGGGCTTCCAAGGGTGGGACCCCATGTGGACTTGCAACCCTGCGCCATGGTGCTGCCTGGCCACCAAACTTGCCCCATCCAGAGAAAAGGAGCACCCAGGACTGGGATCCACTCCTGTCTGCCCCCTCGGGCACCCTGGGCAACTCCTGCCTCCCTGCCTCAGTTCCCCTGTCGGACAGCAGGCTGGCAGCATGGGGATGGGGCAATGGGCAATCACAGGGGAGTTCTCTCCAAAAACGTGGGGGCAGGACGGACATGAACCAGAGCAACAACTGTGAGGTCTGGATGTGGCTTAGCCCTGGCTGCCTGCCTGCTCTCCATGCCATGAGCCTGGACCTTCTCCGGGAGCGGGGTCTGTGCCCACTGCCAGCAGCCTGTGAAGCCGCAACCCCTTCTAGGGGGGCACAGGGCTGAGGCTCAACCCCAGGCTAAATACTAGCCCAACCATCCTCCTTCTTGAGGCAGGATCCATCCCGGCACTGCCAGACCCTAGGGCCAGTGGGCAACAGCCAAGAGTGGGGGACTGGGGGTACTCTCATCCCCCTCCCTAGACACAGCACCAGGCATGGGGCATCACCCAGCTCCCAACGTGCTCCAGGCTGGGTCTCACACAAGGCTGCGTTCATCCAGGACTGGGCAATTAGAGGGCGAAGGGGCCAACGCTGTCACCTAACACGAGTAAAAGTTATCCCTGCTCTTGTGTAACCTGTTGCATAAAGTGGAGGCGGGCAGTGGGTGCTGCCAGTGGTGGGGGCTATAAATGTGGGTGTGGGAAGAGGCAGGTCCGTGCAGCCTCTGCTGCCCACATTGAGCCCCTGGACAAGGATGACAGTGGTGCTGCCCAGCATGGTGCTGGCCCTGCTCTGCATGCTCCAGGCAGGGGCTGATGTCCCTGTACAGCCAGGCTTCAATGCCAAGAAGGTAAGGGCACAGGGTGCCCACGAGGCCGGTCCTGCCTGGGCTGGTTGGGCTGCCTGGGGCAGGGTGCCCATGCTGCATCCCCAGGCACAGGCAGGCACCCTCAGGCAGTCCCCAGTCCCAGCACCAGGGCAGCTGCCTGGCCGTGTGGATGCCTGTGCAAAATTGGATTAGTCCCAGCCAGCTCCTGCCTGCTGTGGCCAGACCCACTGCAGGGAAACGAACACCCAGGGACATGATGCCCCTGAGTTTATGGTGCTTCCCCAGGGAACCTGGGCCAGGCACTGTGCCCACCCTCCTGGCACAGGGCAGGGGAGGTTGTTCTGCACACAGGCAGGTGGCAGGTCCCCATGGCTTTCCGAGACCCCACTGGTGATGTCCTGCTACAGTTTGCAGGGAAGTGGCATGTTGCAGCTGTTGTTTCCAACTGTTCCATGTTCCTGAAGATGAACAGGGTTGAAGTTGTCCATCGCCACCATCAGCTTCACACCGTAGGGGGACCTGGCTCTGAAGCTTCTCTGGCCCCTGTGAGTGCCTGTCCTGCTCGCCACATCCCTCTTGGGCCAGGGGCCTCCCCTCCCCACCAAGGTGGCTGGGTGAGGAGCATCCTCCCACCGACCCACTGCCCCATGCATCCGGCCCTGCCTGCTTCCTGGCAGGGCACTCCCCTGCCCCGCCACCCTGCTGTCCTCCCCACGTGGTGTCCAGCCATGTTTGCCATTTCCATTTTTCCTTTCCAGGCTGGACAGATGCCAAAAGATTGAGCTGCTCTTCCAGCAAAGCATGCAGGAAGGGCACTACATGGGTATGTGTGGCCAGGGGGTATTGGAGCCATGGACACCCTGGAATGGAGGGTGGGCATCACCAGTTCCCTGTGCCCAGGGAGCAGCGGGAGGTGGTTTTGGTCCCTCTGCCTCCATTGCTCAGCGAGAGGTCGTGCTGTGGGTGGGTGCCTGTCTCCTCTGGATTGCGAAGGAGTACCCTTCTCATACCCCGCTCAGACAAATCTGGGGCTCAAGCCCTGAGCCATGAACCCTGGTGGGGGTCACGGAGGTGTCTGGGCTGTGCCATGTCGCCCGACCAGGCACCATCTGGGGTTCTTTAGCAGCTCAAGACAAGAAGGACCTGCGTGTGATGGAGACAGACTACAGCCACTATGCCATTGTGCATGAACTCCAGCAGAGTGGGCAGGTGCCCAGCACCACACTGCAGCTCCTCAGTGGGTGCTGGGAGTGGGGACGGGCGCCCATGGTTCCCTGGGGCAGGAGACGGGCTCCCCACCACTGCTGCAGGCCACTACGTTGGTACCCAACATGCTGGCACCCAGGCACACTTAGGGAATTCATTTTGGGGTGAACGAAACTTTGCACCAAAAGTATCCCCAGTTTATTAAGGTTTGATCCAAAGCCCCCCTGCAGTGTGCCAGTCCAGCTGTGGCCCCCCAACCCCACCAGCTGCCCCATACTGCCCCAGGCAGGTCGGTCACCCACTCCAAGGAGCTTGTGCCTCTTTGCTGCCAGGCCAGGGCAGCTGCTGGGTGCCCAGGGTCCACCCTGCACCGCCATGGCTTAACCTTTGCCCTTCCCTGGGGTCCCATCACTGCCCTGCAGGAGCCAGACCCCCAGAATGGGGCTCACTGCTGGGTTCCCCCACACTCACCAGCCCCCATTTTTGGTGTCTGGCTGCAGCAAGGGAGCAGGATGTGAGCCCCCAGGTCCTGGAGAATTTCAACAAGCTCATCCCCACTGTGGGCTTGACCAATGACACTCTGACTGTTCTGCCCAAGTCAGGTGAGTGCCAGGAAAGCACGGGGTGTCGTGCACAGCCCCTCTACTTGGGGATGCTGTGTAGGGGCTCAGGGCACGGCCTGTGGCATGCTCACTCCTCTCTTTGCTTTTCAACAGATCAGTGCATCAGGTGAGTGTGGCCAGGGGAAGCTGGGTCTCCCTCCTGGCATGGCCTGGGCTGAGCAGGGACTCGCAGTCTCCCCGGGAGCCCTCCACCTGCCTCAAGTCTCTGCGTCACATTGGCTTTCCCCTGCTCTAATGGCTTGTCCGTCTGCCCTGCCTCCCTGCAGCTGAAGGGGCCAATGCCAGGGCCATGTGTCCTCCAGACCTGGTGGAAACCAGGCTCTCCTCCCTCCTCTGTGGTGCTCCTTCCCATCCTCCCCAGCTGGGCTCTGTTGGACCTGCTGCCCGTGCTAGAATCTCACCTCACCCTCCTAAATAAATCGGTGCAGAAGCTGCCCCAGAACTCAGTGCTATTGTTGGCAGGAGCAGGGGTCCTTCCAGGGTCCCTGACACCCTGAGCCCAGTGGTCCTGGATCTGACCCTTCCTCTCAGCACCCCAGGGGTGTTGGGGGCTCCTTTGCTGTGTTGTTTGCTGCACCCAGCATAGGGAGGATAGGGAGCAGAGGATGGGAAAAGTGTAGTGGGGCAGCTGCCAGGGTTGCGAGCAGGGGAGAATCAAGCTGGGATGAACAGGGTCTGGCGCACGAAGCTCAGATGGGTGGGCAGCAGGTCTGGGCAGGCAGCATTAAGCAGGTAGGCTGCCCAGCCCTGCCTGCATTGGCTCTGGCTCCCAGCAGGCAGCTCGTCCCCAAGACACCCCTTTCCCTGCTCAGCCCCCACTCCCAGGGCCACATCGGCGGGAGTGGGGCTGCACTGTGGCTGCCCAGGGTAAATGCATGGCAGAACTGGGACCCCCACACCTGTCTCTTGGCCCCCTTGGTGCCCCCATCTGCCCACTGACCAAGGTAGGACCATGCTGCAATGAGCCCCAAGGGCAGCCAGAGCCCTTCCTCCATCTCCCTCCACCTCCTGCAGACTGGAGTCATTCGCTGCTCCCCGACCCTCCCCGCCACTGCTCTCCTGCCCCAGACCAAGGGTCCCTCAGTGCCCAGCCAGGTACGGGCTGCAGGAAACAGCATGGACCCTTTTGGGACTGTGACCTCAGGAGCCTGTCAGAGCCGGTGCACAGGGGATGGGACAACACACCGTGGGAAGGAGGGCACAGTCCCACAGTAACATGAACTCCATTCTCTGCTTGCCTGGCTCTGGGTGCATCCTGCTTTGTGAACCCTGAGTGCCCCAGAGCAGGTGGGTGAGCCTGTGCAGGCACCATGGGTCGGGTCATGCTGGCAGCATGATCCTGGCAGCAGCCTCGGGGCAGCTGCCAGCCTGGCCAGACGGGTGGGTCACTGAGCCTCTTTGTGATGGGTCACTGGGTGATGGTGCTGCCGTGGCCAATGCTGGGAAGGACCTCCCTGCTCCTCCCGGCAGCCATCCATCAACCAGCTGGGAAACAAATGCTCTCTTTGTTCTTTCACAAGCAACTAAGAAACAAGGAAAATCCTAAATTTCAGTGCTAGTGCAACAGCTCCTGCAACCCCGCTTCTCAGCCCCTTTCTGGGGCTTGCAGGCACTTCCCTTCTTCCGCAAGACAGGATGCTGTTTACCCTGAGGTGTATTCAGCCTTTTGAAACCACCTTGCCCAAGCCAACACGGGCAGCGTTACCCATGCATCTCAGCACGCAGCAGCACGGGGGTGGGCGGAGTGGGGGAGCACAGCCACAGCGCTATAAAACCGGCAGCCCCAACACCATTCTCCATCCTGCTGGTGAAGCCGGAGCAGGCTGCAGCGAGATGAGGACCATGGGGCTGAGCCTGAGCCTGGCCCTGCTCTGCTTGCTGCGCGTGGAGGCTGAGGTCCTTGGGGCTGCGGGGCTGGACAGAAGCAAGATAGTGTGTAGCATCCTAGGGAAGGGAAGGTGGGAGCATGGCCTCCAGTCACCAGGGTGGAGACTGGAGAGGTGTTTTGGTACTGGGAACAGCTGGGGACCCCACAGCCACCGCTGGCTCTGCTGTCACACCCAGGTGAGGGCAGTCACCCAGCTCCAGCATAGGTGCCCCAGCAAGGATTTCGCTGCCTGGAGGGGATGTGGGTGTCCCATGGCCCAAGGGTGTCCTGGCTCAGTCCCTGAAGAGAGGACAGCCCCTGCCTGTTCCTCTGGACTCACAGCTCACCTTCACTGCCAGATTGCAGGGAAATGGCACATTATTGCTCTGGCCTCCGACTCCGAGAGCTACCTCCAAAAGAAGGATGAGCTGAAGATGGCAATGGCCACCATTGCAGACTTGGGGGAGGGCAACCTGAAGGTCTCCTTTGCCATTCCCAGGTAAGTTCCAAGCACTTTTCTCCATGGGCTTCACTGACTGACCTCGTCCTTGGACCTTTACCAGAACCACCTAGGTTCCTCTACCCAGCACCCACCAAAGACCTGGGCAGGGCATTGGGCAGGGCCACCAGCCCCGCAGTGTGAAACAGGGGCTTGGGACTGCTGCATTGTGGGGACGCCTTCTTCAGGACAGGCCAGGCAGACTCAGGGCAGCACCAGCCAGGAGCAGTCCCACCACAGAGGCTGAGGCACCCCGGTGCTCCTGGCAGGGATGCAGCAGAATAAGAGACCCTACGATTAAAGCTTTCCCAGCAGGACCAGCCTCATCCCACCAGCTCAGCACATGTCATGGGCAATCCTCAGGTGCCAGCATTGTGCTCTGCCAACCCAGGCACCCATTGCTCCAAGGGTGCCAGCTGTCCCCTACCTCTGGCCATACCATCTCAACCCTGAACAGCAAGTCCCACATTTGGGGTAGCGACCCTGGAGCCAGTGTCCCCAGGGGAGGGGAAAGGGGGGGGTCAATTCACCCCAGCCAGAGCATCCTTCACTGTTTTGCAGCCCAGAGGGATGTAAGAAATCGGAGGTGATTCTACAAGCAACAGGCATCCCGGGTGAATATTACAGCTCTGGTGAGTGGAGGGATCCCAGCCCCCCGGACAGGGTGGAGGCACTTCCCACCATCCCCGTCTGAAGCGGCTGGTTGTCCCAGGGCACCTGGCCCTCAGGGGTGCCTGTCTGCCTCTCCTGAGGTCCTGGGGTAGGACATCCCTCTGTGGCCAGTTGCCAGCTGCACCTCAGGGCTGGTCCATGCCAGAGCTAGTGACCATCAGCATGGTGGACACCCCCCACTCCCTCCCTCTGGGAAGCTGCTATGGGATAAGATGGACACATTCAGGCCAAGCTTAAACCCTGGGGCAGAGCAGGTTTCTTTTGCCATGGGGCTGTGAGTAGATGTTCACAAGGATGTTCGCAAGTGTATTTCCTACCTTACCCAGCCCACATATTAGATGACACTGGCCAAACTTCTTTGCTGTCTGCAGTGACTATCCCCAGACCCTCCTGTGTTCACCTCCTGTTCCTCCACTCTGCTGTGATCTGTGGGCTCCCCCAGGCTTTCAGAGGAGACTTAGCAAGAAGAAAAACCAGGAGGGGGAGACCCAGGAGAAAGACAGGCTGGGTGGACCTGGCCCTTGGCATCCTGTATGGGGCTTCACACGCTTACAGCCCTTTTGCAGTGTGGGAATTCTCAGGAGGAAGTAATTAATTTTTTGCTTTCCTCCCTTTTCATTTGCAGAAAGAGGCAATAAAACAGTGCAGGTGGTGGATACCGATGGCAAGACATATGCAGTTATCTTTGCCTCCAGAGTGAAGGATGGGAGGACCTTGCACATGCTGAGGCTCTACAGTGCGTAACCAGTGGTGGTCTGACCAGGGTGAACACCTCTGACAGGGTGCTTCACAGTGTCCTGAGAGGCCAGAAGGCAGGATTCCACAGGAGAGACCCCCTCCTCTCCACTGCCCTCCTGCCCTGGTTGGGGTGCGGGAGCAGGGCTGGGGCTGCTGCATGTCCCCTGAATGGCAGGGGAAGGGGCAGTGACTTGGGACTTTCAGGGGTGGCTGGGGCTCAGGCTTTTGTGCTGTGCTGGCAGCCCATGGCCTTGGGTAAGTCGCTTCGTGAAATGGGGCAAAGAGTGGGGGTCCTGGTACAAGGTGGGGCAGAAACGGTAGGGATGGGAACCAAGAGAGGAGGCACTATGCTGGTGCCAGGACATCCACTTTGTCTTGTCCCCTGGGAGGGGTGTCTCATGTGCCTGGCCACCACTGCTCTCCAGGACCTCCACCACTGCATCCAGCCTTCTCCCAGGGACCGTCATCCATCCTGTCCTCACCTGGGTGCACTCACCACCTAACCACGAGAAGCAGGGGCAAGCCATAGCCTGGAGCTAACTCATGTCTTTGCCTTTAGGCAGGACCCGGGAGGTGAGCCCCAAAATCACAGCACTGTTCAAGAAGCTTGTGAAGGAAAAGAGCTTCACTGATGAGATGATCAGGATGCTGCCCAGCCAGGGTGAGCACTACCCAGAACCATGTTGGCTGGCTCAGTCAATATGGGGAGGTGGGACACACTGGCATGGACCAGCTCAGCCCATCACTGCCACCACTTTGTGGTCTGAGCTGGCAGAAAAAGTGCTGGCAGCAAGAGGTGTTCTGGCTTGGCATGTCATGGCTTTCACCTTGTTCAAGTTCATTCCTGGGTTGTCTATTTTGGGTACTAAATGGTACTAGCCAGACCACAGCCCTGAACTCAGCCTTTCACTTTATTTTCAGAGGAATGCAGCCTTGATGAAGCATAGGTGAGTTGCTGCAGTGCAACATGGAGTTTGCAATGTCCTCAGCTGGAAATTGCCCCCCCCTCCTTGGTGCCCTAGCAAAGGCCACCATGAACTCCTCTAATTACTCTGGAGGCCGAGTTGTTTGAACCTGCACTGGAGCTTGCACCCAGGTAGGACCGTTGCCCTTGGAGCTGCTCTGAAGCAGGACCCCCAGGGTGCAAATGCCCAGCAGTGAGCAAGGGCACTTGAACCAAAACCACCAGTTCAGTGGAGAAACAGCTGCAGAGCTCATCTAACAGTGAGAGCCGGGATACCGGCTCTTGCCAAAGGGACCTTGGGGTTGTGGACTGGCAAAACTGGCCAGAGGTTGGGTTGGTGTCTCACCATGCAAAATGTCGTTGGTTTTGGCCCATTCTGGCATGTGATTGCCCACCACATCGGTACACATTCAGGTGTACGGGTTAGAAATCTAGTGCTGGAGATGGCTCCCCCTACAGAGCTGGGGCTAGCTGGAGGAGAACACACTGACCCTGATGGAAAGCCCTGCTTGCCCCTCTCCATTAGCCTCCTCACCTCAAATACTTAGCCCACCTCTCCCGGCTGTCTCCTAGGGAGTGTGGACTGGCTTGTGGATGCTCTGGCTGAGCAATGCAAGACCCATGCTTTGAAGCTCCAGGCTGCTGCTCTGCTACCCCTCTTTTGAGCTCAATGGTCAAGGCTCTGACACGTTTCCTGCTCCTCCAGCACCTGGTCCCTCCTTTTTGCCAAATAAACAGAAACTTACCCCAGACCTTGGTGTAGCTGTCTGGGGAGAACCTGGGGCACTGGGGCACGGGGTCATGTGGTCCCTTCTGTTGTCCTCCCAGGATCTGTGGCTGGTGAGCAGCCAGGGGCAATCCTGGGCTGAGCTCACCCAAGTGAGAGCAGTTTCAGAGCCCACCATGATTTTCCATCCTGGGTGCCTCCCATTGGGCAGGACCATGGCCAGACAGAGGTGGGGCAAGGAGCGCAGTGAGGCTGGAAATCCCGTGGGCATGAGGGGCTGAGTGGAGAAAGGCCATGGGGACTTGACCACGGAGACTGAGGTTGGAGATAGAGGGCTGCAACTACCACCACCATCCAACTCACCTTCCCTCCACTTGCCTTGCTGCGATTGCAGCCCTCTGCTCCCCTGGACCCCCACTCATACACCAGCTCAGGCTGGGGCAAGACTCAGCTTTGGGACCTCTCAGCACTGCAGTGCTGCAGGGCTGCTGGAAGGTGGAAGATGGGTGCCTGAATCCTCCAGACCCAAACCCAGAGAGCAGGTGCGGGGCTGCATGTGGTCTCTGCCCCTGGGCACTACGCACAGAAAGCCCCACTGGAGCCAGATTATCTGGTGGTGGTGGGCATCTGTCCCCAGAGACTGTGTTCCTTTGAATTTATATTTCTGAGATCCCACTCCATCCTTCCCTTCCTGCTCTATTCAGCTCCTAAAATCCACCCAGAAGAAATCACAACCCACCCAGGGTAACCCATGTCCACAGCGAAGCCCTGCCACCTCAGGCATGCTCATCTCCAGGGCTCAGGCAGTGTTCGCAGGCACTGAGGTCTGGCAGCATATGAAGCAGCTTCCACCTCTCTGGGAAAAAGTACTTCGTTCAAAATCCTCTCTGCTGGCCTTTCAACCTGCCCATCCCCAGACAGCCTGGCTGGTCATCTGGGTGTTCGTTTCAGCCTGGGATCTGCCTTGCTGCTGCATAACCATAGCAGGTACCACAGAAGGTGTTGTCCTAGCAGCTGAGCACTTCGGGATGCTCCCAGGTGCTCCTTCCTCCTCCCCTGGACTGGCAAACTATATTTGGGAAACTGCCTCTCCTGATCTTGAGGATCATGAGAGCTGGACATGTCCCAGCAGCAGCAGGGCAAGGAACCTCACTGGGACTTCCCAACCCAGCATCATCTCCACCCTCTTTGGAAAAAGCCCAGTGTTTCCAGCAAGAATTCTCCATGGAAGTTTGGACTGGAACAATTCACCATTTGCTATGGTCCCAAGAGCAACAGGCCCACACGCAGCTTTGCCTCGAGGCTTGTTTTCAGTATATGTTTTGATGTAGATGAAAACATCCTGCTGCCAGCAACACCCTTTGCCAAGGGCTTTGTGTGATGGAGAGTCCCGGTGCCTCCACATCATGTTCCAGCCAAATATTTCCCTCCTGCCATGTGCAGGCATCACACTGCCAGACAGTGATGAAATAATTTCTCTTTGCCTCCAGCATTTTCCACCCCCTCCTTTTGTCCGTCTGTTTTCTTCCTGTGCCCTGGAGCAGGATGCACGCAGGCAGCAATTTCAGCTCTTTTCTGGGTGTGAGTCCCCTCTGTGCAGAGCAGGTGGGGTGTCCCCACCGCAATCCCCCATGATCCCGCAGCCTTCTCATCAAGCCTGTCCCTGTACCCGCTGCTCAGCCAATGCTCATCAGACCAGCACCCTGCCTTCAACAACAGGCAGGTACAGGGGCAAGGAGAAGCATGCAGGGACAGAGTAAAAGAAGGTTGTAACTGCCCCTCTTTTATCCCCCCAGCAAACCTGGCCAGATGTCATTGTATATTTAATGACATGGGACTTTTCTTCCCTGATTGTTTCCAAGGCCTTCCTGGGGTGAAGCACCTTCTTGGCACTGGTGGCATCCTGCAGCGAGGAGCTTCACCACCCATCTCTGCACACCCCTTTGCTTGTTGTGGTGGTTTCACTTGCAGTTCCTTGGCCGGGTGTTGTGGGAACATGCTGGTGAGATGGGCTGGTGGGGACCGGGTGGGTGCAGCATCAGTCCAGACACCCAACTGGCTGCTGGAGAGAGCAGAGGGGTGTTGGGCCAAAGGAGGTGCTGGACCAGGCTTTTGTGTGTGAGGAGCAATTTGGAGGCTCACAGTTGATGGCTGCAGTGCTTTCTGGTGATGAAGACTGTCTTCTCTATTAATCCTCTTCATGCTGTTCCAGATCTTAAATTTTTTACAAGTCTCCTTGCTCTCCCATCTGTGCCTCTCATCCTTCTCCCTCCCTCCCCACCCTGCTTAGGCCATGTCCCTGCTGGAGTTGGCTGTCCAGACCCGGTCATCCACCCAGCTGAGGTGTGGGTACAGCTTAGATTTACAGGGTGTCTTGTCCTGTTCCCCCATCTTGTCCTAATGTCTCCTCATGTTGCAGCTGCCACCTTTGTCACCTGCTGCATGTGGACATGGTGTTTTACAAGACGTCTGTTGGCACAGTGAGCTTCCTCTGTGATCTTCCACCCTTTTATTCTCTCCCAGCCACTCATTTATCCAAGAAAGGATATTTCTCCCTAGCCTACGGCAGCTTGTCCCCTGCAAGCTTTCATGAAGACCCTTTTCAGATGACCAGGGGATGTTCAGCACCAATACCTTGTTGATTCCTCCAGAAACTGTATTTCTGAGGTGTGATTTTCCTGTGCAAAAGTTGGATTCAGTCTCCCCTGTGACATAATTTGTCCATACATCAACCAGGTCTGCCATTTATTACAGCTTTTGTAAGTATCTGCTCACACTGTATAGTAAATCTATTTGTCTGCAGTCTCTTTACCTCTAACCACCTCTTTAAAAGCCAGCATGTTTTCTTCTTCTTGTCTTCTGGTGAAAACTAGGAGAAGCAAAGGTGAGTCCAAACAGCAGATAACATGCTGCAGTGAAAAGTTTGAGTTTCATACCTGATTTACTTTGACTGGAAATGTCTTCTCCTCTGTCTTACTACTCGCGTACTTCTGTATTGGTAGGATAGATCCTTTCACATGTTAGCAAAGATCTAGCCTGGGGATCCACCAAACTCCTCAGCCAAGGCAGATATGGAGTTTCTTCACTTTTCTACCAGCTTATTTTCTTTGAATACTCTGAATTTGACTGGCTACCGGCCAAATATTTTCTAGTGTTAAATTATCCCAGGGCCTTTGAAGAAAGGAATAGATATAGGTGCAGATGTCATTCCTCAGAGTAGAGAGTCAAGGGGACAAATTTGTCATCTTTGTTGTCTTATGTTGTTGCCAGTTAACTTAGCAGGGGTCATTTTACTGCCTTCATGTGGATGCAGCTTCAGCAAATTTGAGAACATTCATCTTCTGATCCGCTTCTTTAAATTGATTTAATCACACCGACTTCCCTTTGGGCTTTCCCTTTATAACATGGTTTAGTGTTTGTATTTGCTACTATCAGCTTAAGTGCTCAGAGTGAAGCTAAGCTGGTCTTTCCAGACAATCTCTGTGCCATATGTAGTATTTAATCCTCTTGCCTTTCCACTTTTTTCCCCTTTTAAAAATAAAATGCAACTGTATCAGATTGTCTCTGATTCTAAGCATAGTACTGGCTGTCACAAGAATGGTGTTTTGATTTCAGCCCATGAGCCAGGTCCTGCTTGCTGCTTAAGGACCTGTGAGCTCTTGGCCATTCCAGAAACTGGAGCCCATGGGTGCCCATCCATGCCAGGAGCAACCATGCATTAGAGCCTCCTGGATGTCCTGGCTGTTGCATGTGACAGGTGCCAGCACCACCATCACCACAGCAGGAGCCACTCCAATGACATACAGTCACCAGGTCTTGTCCATCTGTCTTGGATGGTGTAGAGTGAGACCATGGGGTTCCCCAAGTGCCACTGGATGTGGGACCTGGTGGGTGTCAGCCCAGCTGAGCCTTTCCCCACCGTCCAACCTCAGGGCCAGCCCGCACTGGGCTCTGGGTGATGGGCATCACAGGCATAAAGGATATGAACTCTCATAGGTTGGGAGTGAGTCACCTCTAAATTGCCAGTTACTGCATGTAGACACCTCTGTGCTTGTCTGAGCTCCACAGAGGAATAAACCCTGGTTTACTCCCTGGTTTGGGAAGGGGCAAATACAGTGCCTGTCCCCAGGTATTGCAGTGGCACAACAAGCCCCCTAGAGCCTTTTCAGAAATAAAGACTGCAGAAGTTCAGAAATCTTTAATGACACAACTGAGACCCATTAAAAGTGAGGGAAAAAATTCAGTGCTGCTGGGGCAGCCAGGTGTGCTTTCAGGCCACAGCTTCACGAGGCACCGGCACCCAAAATGCAACTAGCTTCACACATTCCTGCTTCCTCCAAGTGTTGACAGCTGTTGAAAGTGTGTGGCTATTTTCAACTTGGATCACCTCAGGAGGTGATTTTATACTCTGGCTCAATAACTGGCTGACCCAGCACAGCTGATGGGAAGTGTTTGGTGGCCTGAAGGTGGGAAGCAATGTGGTTGGGAACTTCTGAAGCTGCCAGGGTCAGCATCTCCTGAAATGCGTGAAGATGCATCAGTCCCAGCAATGCCCAATATCAGGGACAATGTCCAAACTTTGGGGACAGCAGAGCTTCAGGGACAGGTTGTTATGCTGGAGCTGCCATTCAGAAAGGCCACAGCAGTCCCCAGAATGGGGTAGCACAGAGCTCCTGACAGTCAGCCAAAGCAGATGCAAGGTCCTGCCACTGGCCTGGTCTAACCCTGTGCAGCTGGGCAAACTGGGCCTGCAAGGAGATGGCAGCATTGCAGGAAAAGCCCTGCATGTCCAGTGGGCAATAAGCTGAATATCAGTCAGAAGAGTGCCTTTGCAGCAAAGGCGGCCAGATGCATCCTGGTGTGGGTTAGCGAAGGGCAGCCATCGGCTTGAGGGAGGACTTGTGAGACCACACTGGGAGAGATGGGTTCAGTTTAGGGCTTCCCAGTACAAGAAAGGTCCTGACAAACCACAGACAAACCACAGTGGACCCAGTGGGGGATACGAAGCTGGTCAGAGCCTGGAACACAGCACATATGAGAGGAGACAGAGAGGCAGGCTGGTCCAGCCTTCAGAAGAGAAGGTGAAGGAGATATCTGGCTGTGGTCTTCGGCTGCCTTAGGAGAGGATCTGGAGAAGATGCAGCCAGACTCATCCTGGAGTGCTCAGTGGTAGGATGAAGGACAACATGCATGAGCTGCAACACAGCAAATTCCAGTAGGACAAAAGGAGAAAGTTCTTCATCGTGAAGGTGGTCCTGCACCATAGCACATCCAGAAATGTGGCTGAGTACTTCCCCATCCTTGGAGGTATCCACACTGAAGTGGACAAGTCCCTGAGCAGCCTGATCTAACTTTAGAGCTGGTGCTGCTCTGAGCAGGGGCAGGACCAGAGAACCCTGGTGTGCCTTCCAACCAAAATCCTCCTGTGGTTCTCCAGGCCATTGAGCTATGCAAACAAGACTGATAACAAGGAACCCACCAGAACATGGCCAGCTGAGCATCAAACACTCATAGAAATTATTTATTCATTATTGACCACCCGTAAATCAATTATAATTGTGGCCAATACCAGGGAAGATGCCCACTGCTAACACGTATTCTCGTGTGCTCTCAGCCCTCCCTCCTCTGCCCCTGTGGCCATACCCTGCGCTGCTGCCTGTTGCCAGCTGCCTGCTGCTGCCAGACCTCTGTGGGCAGAGCAGCTAAAGGCCGAGGCTGCTATGGTGAAATAGAAGGAGGGAGATTTTAAGCTCCAAAATTCACCTGTGTGTGCTGAAAGTGGGAAGAGGGGTTGAGCTGGAGGGACAGGGAAAAGTGCCACATCAGGGACAGGTGGTCCTGTTTCTGGCCAGTGTCTCCATCACTTTCCCCTCCCAAAAGATGCGGATGCTTTTAGGCCCCCACCCTGACCTTTGCAGATTGGTGCATCTGGTGGTAATCTTCATTTCCAGATTCCCAAATTTCACAGAGGTGGAAGGTCTCTGAGTAGCAGTTCAGGGAAGCAACACACCTTACACTTGCTAGAGTCCCTTAAGTCACTCTTAAATCTAGATGAGCTTGTCTAGAAGAAACCAAAGTTTTCCAGCAAAGCCAGGAAGTACATTCTCTGTTGCAAAAGTGAGGAAAACAAGCTAGAAAAGGAAAGCATGAAAGCTGAAGAGCCAGACTTTCACATATTCCTGGACTCAGGCTTTTGCTTAAGGCTGACTCTGAGCCACTTTGGCTGCAGAGCCTGCTGTGCTACTCCAGCTCCCCCACCGGACCACCCCTCTGGGTGTCTCTAGCTGCTAAGAAGTTCAAAGACAAGTTCAGACCTGCCCCCCAGTCCTGGCCTCTGGAGATTTAGTGCCATCTTTGTGGGAATGCTGCTGGAGGACCCCTCAGGGGGCTGTCCACAGTCAGGCATAGAATCATAGAATGATAGAATGACAGAATCATTAAGGTTGGGAAAAAACTCTAAGATCGTCAAGTCCAACCGTCAACCCAACACCACCATGTCTCCTAAACCATGTCCCATCTACCAAGTGCCACATCTACATGGTTTTTGAACATCTCCAGGAATGGTGACTCCACCACCTCTCTGGGCACTCTGTTCCAATGTCTGACCACTCTTTCAGTGAGGAAATTTTTCCTAATATCTAATCTAAACCTCCCTTGATGCAGCTTGAGGCCATTTCTTCTTGTCCTATCACTAGTAACTTGTGCATTGAGCACAGGACACAGCACACTGTTTTCCCTCATGGTGTGCTTCCCTGCTCCCTCAGCATCCCAAAGCACTGTGCCCGAGGGGCTGTGCGGAGCAATTATGGACTCTGCTGTAACAGGGGATCTTTTCCCAGGTGCCTCCCAGGTATATTGAAATCACCCTGGTGTCCCAAACCGCTGGTGCTGCCAGACACATCTGGTGTGAAGAGAGAAAGCATCTTCTCAAGGTAAGCTGTGCAGGCACTGGGTCACTGATTTCCCTGACATCTATGTGGGGTGAGTGCTTGAGGGCAGAACAGCTATAGGACAGAGGAGGGAAGGAGCCAGCCCTATGCTGAAGTCCTGTGAGGCCAGTTCTGCCCTGCCCTGCTCTGTGCCCTTCTTCCACGACCAGCAGACATGGGCGTCCTTGCTGTCCTTCTCATGGCCTGGCAGCCAGATGAGTACCTGGGTGCCTGGTACATGTCTCAAAGTTCACAGCACTGCAGCTCACTTGCTCGCAGCATGGCAGGAGCCCTGCCCCTACTGCAAACACGGCGCTGCCCGGCTGCAGATGTGTCCCTTGTTCACCTGTGCCACAGCCTGTTTCCCGTCAGTGTTCCCAGTCCACCACGGATGCGGCTCTACAAACCCAGTGAGACCATGGTGTTGGCCTGTGCTTCACGCAGAGTAGTGCCTATCAGCTCCCAAGTCTACCTCGAGCTCACTTGTCCCATATTAGATTTGATTGCAAATCAAATGCAATTTAGTTAGCAGAAAGGCAAACAGACACTTCCAACGACTGGCTGATCATCCAGCTAATGACTATGAGATTGGCAGATGTAATTGCAAACCCCTACAGTTATCAGAAAATGAAATGAAGATGCCACTTGCATCCTGGTTGCACAATGCCTTTGACACTTCCTCCCTCCCTGATTCATGGGCTAGAGGGCACTGCTGGGACACACACACGGTCTGCGGTGCCTCATCCCTCCTGTGTCCTCCACCTCCCCATAAGGCAACTGGTGCCAGAGAAGACAAGCTGGTTTTCTGGTAGCCCAGACTCTGGTGGTGTGCTCTGGGGACACCAGATCCTTGGTATGGCCCCATTTCTGGGTAGGCCATTGGGCATAGGGAGGGAGCTGGGTGTGGGTGCCCGCCCCAAGGGGTCTTGTGCCGTGTCTGTCTGTGTGCCATCTTCCAGGTGAACCAGGCATGTAGTTTTCCACCTCTGCTTCATTAAAGCAATGCAAAGGCTCTGTGGACATCTACTTATACTTAAAACAGGTTTATTTTAGGTAAAGAGAAAGTTTTCAGTGGTGACAAAGAGATATAGGAACCAAAATCCCTCCTGCCTTTGCCCCATGATGTGAGCGCTTTGGGCCCAAAACCTCCTGAGAAGGCACCATGTGAGACCTTGGGTCTTTGTCCAAACCCTGGTACATTAGATCAAGAAGACAATTCCTGGGTCAAAGTCATTTTTGAAATTGGGTTTAAGCTGCCAGCTCTTGCAGGCTTGCCTGTGCCAGGGTTACCCACAGCAGCATGCTCTAGTGAAGGGTTCTGCTCCCCGATGATGCAACCGTCTCCCTGCTTGGCTTTGCTTCTCCAGGCTGACCATGTCATACTGTGTCCTCTCCAATGGACTCTCCCCTCTCCAGGCATCCTGGCAGCCTGGCTTATCTTCCTCATCCTAGAAAGGGCTCCCTGTTGTACACCACCTGACAAGGTGTCCCTAACATACCACAGCATCAGCATTTCCCACATGGGCTGGAAACCTTTCCGCTGTCCCCATGGCCAGTTTGGCATCCTGTGCCACACTCATGACTGCCCTGCACTGACCAGACCACTGGGTCTCCAGCCAAGGAAGACTGCTCTGTAGTCCCAGAGCTCCTGTGCCTACCTAGTTTTCCTTCTTTTTCTTTCCCCTAAAGCCTTGCAAATGCCTGGTGCCAGATTCCTCTTCTCCCAATGGACATAGCCCCATCACAAAGACACTTTGTACCCTTGCTGCAGGAGACAGAGCATTCATTCTTCCTGAATTCAGGTGCAGGCACGCTCCCCGCCTGCAGCCGTGATGACATGCAGCAAACCTCTGAAGACTATCCTCCCTCCTTGATGTTGTCCCTGTGCCCTCATGTTGTCACTGGCCACTCTCCCTTTGCCATAAATTGTCATTGTCCTCCTGGAAAACAGGGAGTGGGTGATGTCTGACTTCCAGGGCACTGAACTGAGAAGCTCTGCAGGGCTGCCTGTCCTTCAACTACGTGGCTGAAGGGCATATATTAATCTCATAACACTACAAGCAATTTTCACAGTCCCCCTGCACTCCTTCATCTTTCAGTGCAGTCTGTGCTTACTGCTTTTCAGGCTCTTTTCTTTCCTTGCAGACTTTCCACTCTTTCCAAATACCCTCCTCAGTGTATATACATTGTTCATTTGCTAGGGGAGAAGCCCTGCTCCATGAGCCTCTCCCTTGTGATTGAGAAGGAGTTTTTAGCTGGGTTTTGTACCTTTGCTTTCATGAAATCCCAGCTCTTTTCTATTTGCATGCTTGACTTCCCAAATCTGCCCAGCTGCAGTAACCAGCTCTCCTTACTTGCCCTGATTTGTGCTCGTTCACAGCCACAGACACCAATCTGCTCCTATTGATCTTCCCATTTACGCAAAATGGCATTGACTCATGCCTACTCTAGCTGAAGTTATTTCCTCAGACAGCTCTTCTAAAAACAGCCTGTTTTTCAGGAGCAGATACAAAAAAAAACCCATCAGCTCACTTCATGCTGTGACCTGGTGAAGAGATGTGTGTGATATCATATCTGGAATGACCATTACAGACAAGGCTGTGATTTATAACATCACCACCCCTCCAATGAGTTACTCTTCCTGGAAGAATTTCTCTCCTGGGGCTGTATCCTTGCCCCAGTCTGCCTGAGGGATCTGTGACAGGCTCCCAGCATCAGCCAAGCAGACCTTCCTTCCCTCCTTCCCAAGGCAATTTAGATCCAGGAAGATCTTTCGATGGTGCCTTTCAATGTCTTGTGCTGTGCTACCCTTCCTCCTCTCCTCCTGTGTTCTCCATTGCCTCTGCTCTGATCACACCAGCTATTCTTCTGATCTCTGGGAACATCTGCTGCCATGAGCAGCTCCATGTAGTAATTTGAGTCCTCCACACCAGCTTTGCCTGAGGCCACAATCATTTATATTATTTCCTATGGACCATCTGCTCTTCCTAAGCCAGAGACACCAGCCTTTTGCTGCCCATATTGCCCTCCCAGCTGCTCTTATCCCTACAGGTGCTTCCCTTCCCTCTGTGGTTATGCCCTGGTTCACCAGCTCCCGCTCTTCCAGCATGAAGAGTACTTGCCTTTCCTTCAACCTCCATTCCCTTCATGGTTCAAAGTGTGACATCAGATCCCCGAAGGCTTCTCCCACCCTGCTGGTGTGCCTCCTTGTATTAAGAGGAGTATATCTGTGGAGGATCCCAGCTGCTCAAGCACCCCAGCCCTTCCTGTGACACCCAGCCTTGGGCTGACTGCTCCTCCCTCCATCTCTGCTCACGCATGCACCCCAACTGCTGGGTGCCAGGGCAAATCCACAGCCCATCCCTCAATCTCTGCGTTGTGGAGCACATCCCCAGCATGGTGGGGTTGTCCTTGTTCCCTCTTGGAGGGAGTTTGCAATGTCATTTGAGGGTGCTCAAGTCTTCTCAGCCTGGCACCCACCTCCTCTTTGCTCCTGGCAGATGCTCCACTTCTCTCTGGAAGGACCTGGTGACAGCTCTGTTAGTACCAACAGCTTCTTGCAGGCTTGCATGAATCTCTGATCATCTCCTTACTACTCTTCCTATGGATTCAGTAGTTTTAGGTTCACACTCAAAGTCTTCTGTATCTCATCTTCGTTATTCCTGAGCTCCAGTTTCTCGTTAGATTCAGAGTCTTTCCCTTTTCCTGCAGCCTAGTGTCTCTGCTTTCCCTTGCCACCCTCAAGCCTGTTTGAACTGCACAGTCATCTTCAGATGCCTTTTTGGTCCTCCTATGATCTCTCAGGCTCTCAGAGGTCCCTCCCTTGCATTACTTACTAGGTGTGAACATGAGGCTAACATCCACAGTGCAGTATTTGCTAGCAGACACCTTCTTTGTCCGTATTTTATAAAAATTTCTCTTTTTTTTTTTGAGATCTGCTCCCACGATCTGTGATGGAGAGGGGAAGCAGGAGATCTCTATATCTTCACTAATGATGTAAACACAATTTGCTCCCATGAAGGGTATCAACTGTTCAGGCAGGGTCCAACCTGTCACATTTTGTGGGATCTTTAGACCAATCTCCAGTTGCAGCCCGGGAAACCTGGAGGGGCAAGAGGAGCTGCTCTCATCCACTCTCATTTAACAGTCCCTGGGACCCCTAATGACTGCAGTGGTGAGGTCCCAGCTCTCTCTGGTGTCCTTCAAGTGACACAGAGTTGGGGGTCGCCTTGAGGATCGAAAACCCATGGACTGTGACTCGCCACCTGCCCCCACAGGTGTATCCCCCCTGCCAAGACCCTGGAGCGAAGTGTGAGGAGTGCCAGGGCAGTGGCGTGGCTTCAGCCCACTGCACAGCAGAGTGGAGGGCTGGTGATGTCCACGGCAGGGGTGAGCACTCACCTCCTTTCTACCTCTCCTTATCTCCTCCTGCTCTCCCTGTAGATGAGCCCCAAATCCCTGCAGTGGGGGAACCTCAGCAGCCCCACTGTGTTCCTTCTTTTGGGATTTTCAAGTGCCTACAGAGCACAGGTGACGCTCTGCCTATGCTTCTTGCTCATTTACCTGGTGACGGTGCTGGGGAACCTGCTCATCGTGACCCTTATCTGGCTGGATGCTCACCTGCACTCTCCCATGTATTTCCTCCTGGGCCACCTCGCCTTCCTGGACATCTGCTACTCCTCTGTCACTCTCCCTAAGATCCTTCGAGACTCCTTCTCACCGCAGAAGACCATCTCCTTTGTGGGCTGCATCACACAGATCTACTTTTTCCTTTGCTTTGGGGGCTCCGAGTGCATACTCCTGGCTGCCATGGCCTACGATCGGTACCTGGCCATCTGCCACCCCCTCCACTACCCGGCATTCATGAGCAAGAAGATGTGCCACTGCTTAGTGGCCATTGCGTGGCTGAGCGGCTCCTTCTCATCCCTGGTCCAGGCCTTCCTCACAGCCCGCTTGCCCTTCTGCAGGTCCAACATGATTGACCACTTGTTCTGCGAGATGCCCTTCTTGCTGAAGGCATCCTGCAGCCCTAATGCTCCCCTCAACAAGGCCACCTTGTATGCTTTGGCTGGGACTGTTGCAATGGGCTCTTTCCTCCTTACTCTCATGTCGTACGTTCATATCATTGGGGCTGTCCTCCAGAAGGGAGCAGGAACACAGAGGGCCTTTGCTACCTGCACCTCCCACCTGACCGTGGTGTCCCTGTTCTTTGGCACTGGGGCCATTGCATACCTGGTGCCTCACTCCAGCAGCTCCAAGGAGATGGATGAGGTCCTCACCCTGCTGTATGCCGTTGTGACCCCCATGCTCAACCCCATCATCTACAGCTTGAGAAACAGTGAGGTCAAAGGAGCCATCAGGAAAGCCCTGCACAGGGGGGTGTTACAGATGTCCACCAAGGGTGCAGGCATCACCGCTGAGCAACCCCGACCCTCCCCACAGCAGGGATACGACTCTCAGTGACCCAGCACACATGAAGGAGTCTGGGGCTCCTAGTTGGGCAGTGCCATGTGGTGCTGGGGACACACAGCCAGCAGCTCCTTGCTCTGCCTCACCAATGCATCCAACGCTCAGACCCATTATTGCCCACTGGGGACCTGCGAGCTGGGTACCTAATTCACAGAATTGTCTCCCTTTGTGTCTGAAACTCACAGTGCTGGCTTCAGAAAGCCCAACTCATGCAGGTATGACCCCAGGCCAGTGAGCTGTGTCTCATCCCATCCCAGGGGCCAGGTACTGTCCTCCCAGTGTGGAGTACTACAGAGGTCTTCACTCTCTTGGACCAATGGCAGAAAGATGGCACACCACGTCCTTTGGAGACCTGAATAGACTAGGAGGGGATTTTTAAAATTGCTAACTGCTTGGCCATGGGAGTTCTCCCAATAAGCAATTCTGGGAACTTTTTTCCTAAGAAATAGATATTGCCCAGGTAGAGAAGCTGTACTTGCTGCCACACACTGCTTTTGATGTGACGGTGCCCACGGTAACCGTTATTTTTTTAATCATTTATCTACACCAGAGCTTTGTCAGGCTTTCTGGAAGGGCTTTTATTCCTAAGCAGAGCCCTTTCTGAGGTGAAACACTCAGTAATGCTCAGCAGTAATGCACAGCTGTTTGTATCTCCTGTTAAGTGGTGGATAATCTTGCCTGGGCTGGACTTGCAGACGCTGCAGAGCCAGATGTCTTTCCCTTAATGCAATAAAATATGCATAAGGAGGAAAACCATTGTCAAGGGATTGATCTTTGTAGTTTCAGGAGTCAAAGTTAATCCCGGGAAGAGAGACCTGCTTCCACATGCAAAATGGTGGTGATAAGGCAGGAGCATGGGTGGGAGCGAAGATTAACCTGGTTCATGATGTGCCTTCAGGAAAGGTTCAGGGGCTCTCAGCAGCACATGGAGTTGGGAAGGTGCTACCTGGTGGTCATAAATAAAGGGACATGAAAGGATTCTGTGACCACTGCTCAGTGTATGCACGAAGATACTCCTACAGGCACAGTGAAACACATCCTCCCTGGACCTTGGCCGAATGCTGGGTTGGGATTTCTTTACAAGTAAGACTCTGACTTAGCAGAAATTATGGGAACTGGTTTCCTGTGATTGGAAACACCCACGTCCCTGATGAAGCCAAGGATTTCCCAGTAGGAACCCAACGTGCCTTATCCTGCTTGAGTGAGGATGCCATACGGCCTCCCAGAGCACATGGACAAGGCAGGGCCAGTGGGGGAACCCAGTTTTTAGGATATCTACAAAATCAGCGTCTCCTTTGGAAATAAAATAGGAAATTTCACATCTCTTTCCACCCACAGTGGCCAGGGCACGTGAGCCAGAGCTGTCTGCCACCCCTCTGCTCTCCCCACAGGGAAACCTGTCATTTCATTTCTGCTCCTGCCACATGTAGCTACTTTCATATTTGGCAGGGTATGCACCTCTGGAGGTGACAGGCAGGGAAAGAGGATGGAGAACCCCTGTGGCAGGGAAGGGTCAGGCACCACAAGTCCTGAGTGTGCTCAGTGCTCTGTCTTCATGACCTTGTGTCACTGATGGGCCAGACCACACCATGATACGGGCCAATGGAGCTTGCTATAAAGACCAGCAGCATCACTAGGGATAAAAGAAATATATATCCTTCATATCAGGCTTATCTGTCAGGGAGATCCCTGCTTTCTCTAGAGCAGAGGTCTCCAAAGCAGGGCGCATGCGTCCCGGGGGTACAAAAGACAATCCATTGGGGTGCAGGAAGAAGTATTTTTGGTACCATTAATAAATAAAGTAAAATAAAATAATATTTTAAAAATAGTATTCATCTAATCTTTATCTTGTCCTTTTAAAAGTGTCTATTACTGTGTATGTTTTATGATGTACCTGTGTATAATTTGTGAATAAATATACATATATTGGGTGTGGTTGCTCAAAAGTTTTTCATTAGTAAGGGTGCATAATTAAAAAGGTTTGGGGAGTACTGCTTTACACCACCACATCCAAGCAAAAAAGAGTCTGGGGAAGTGAAACTTTATATCCAGCAAAGGAAGATGTGGGGATGAAATAAGGACCAATTATGCAGATGGGACATATGCAGCCCCTGGGACCAGGTGGGATGCACCCCAGGGTGCCAAGGAGCTCGTTTGGGGCTCTCCATCACTCTGGAGCCTCTTGCTTTGACCCCACAGAAACCATCGGTGGGGCTGAAGGTGGCAGAGAATTTTTGCCCCCTTCTCCCTGCTGTCTCACAGAGGATCTGAGGGAATCACTCTGGCTCAGACCTCAGTAGGAACATACTGTTCAGCTGCAGGCAGGGAGAAACCCAGCTAATGATGTTATCTTGACACTGGCCATCACACAGACAGGGGATGAGGGAAGGCTTTCATAGAATCATAGAATCATAGAATTGTTAAGGTTGGAAAAGACCCCCAAGATCATCGAGTCCAACCTCCAACCCACCACTGCCAAGTCCACCACTAAACCATATCCTCAAGCACCACGTCTACCCTTCTTTTAAATACCTCCAGGGATGGAGACTCAACCACCTCCCAGGGCAGCCTGTGCCAGGGCCTGACAACCCTTTCGGTGAAGTTTTTTCTAATGATCAACCTAAACTTCCCCTGGCGCAGCTTGAGGCTGTTTCCTCTCGTCCTATCGCTTGTTACTAGGGAGAAGAGACCGACTCCCACCTCACTACAACCTCCTTTCAGGTAGATGTAGAGAGCGAGAAGGGCTCCCCTCAGCCTCCCCTTCTCCAGGCTAAACCCCCCCAGCTCCCCCAGCCGCCCCCCAGCACACTTGTGCTCCAGACCCTGCCCCAGCCCCGCTGCCCTTCTCTGGACACGCTCCAGCCCCTCAAGGGCCTTCTTGTCCCGAAGGGCCCAAACCTGAGCCCAGCATTCAAGGTGGGGCCTCCCCAGGGCCGAGCACAGGGGCCCCATCCCTGCCCGGCTCCTGCTGGCCACACCAGGGCTGACACAAGCCCGGGGGCTGGTGGCCTCCTTGGCCACCTGGGCACTGCTGGCTCATGCCCAGCCGGCTGTCAGCCAGCACCCCCAGGGCCTTTTCCTCCAAGCATCTCTCCAGCCCCTCTTCCCCAAGCCTGGAGCATTGCCTGGGGTTCTTGTGACCCAAGTGCAGGACCCGGCACCTGGCCTTGTTGAATCTCATACTGTTGGCTCCAGCCCAACGATCCAGCCTGTCCAGGTCCCTCTGTAGGGCCATCCTGCCCTCCAGCAGAATGATGCTTCCACCCAGCTTGGTGTCATCTGCAGACTTGCTGAGGGTGCACTCAACCCCCTCATCCAGATCATCAATGAAGATATTGAACAGGACCGGCCCCAACACTGAGCCCTGGGGAACACCACTCGTGACTGGCCGCCAACTGGGTTTTACTCCATTCACCACCACTCTCTGGGCTTGGCCGTCCAGCCAGCTTTTAACCCAGTGCAGAGTGCACTAGTCCAAGCCGTGAGCAGCCAGCTTCTCCAGGAGAGTGCTGTGGGAGACAGTGTCAAAGGCCTTACTAAAGTCCAAGCAGACAACGTCCACAGCCTTCCCTCATCCACTAAGCGGGTGACCTTACAGGAGACCAGGTTAGTGAGGCAGGACCTCTCTTTCATAAACCCATGCTGGCTGAGCCTGATCCCCTCATTGTCTCACATGTGCCACATAACAGCATTCAAGATGATCTGCTCCATGACCTTTCCCAGCACCAAGGTCAGGCTGACAGGCCTGTAGTTCCCCAGGTCCTCCTTCCGACCCTTCTTGTAGAGGGGCGTCACATTTGCTAGTTTCCAGTCATCTGGGTCCTCCCCAGTTGACCAGGACTGCTGATAAATGGTGGAGAGTGTCTTGGCAAGCTCCTCTGCCAGCTTCCTCAGCATCCTCGGGTGGATCCCATCCGGCCCCATGGACTTGTGAACATCCAGGTGAAGGAGCAGGTCGGTGACTGCCACCTCTTCAACAACCAGGACTTCATTCTGTGGACCATCTCCATCTCCCAGCACAGGGGCCTGACACCCCTGAGGATGACCAGTCTGACTATTAAAGACTGAGGCAAAGAAAGCATTAGGTACCTCAGCCTTCTCATCTTTCCTGGCGAGGTTACCTTCCATATCCAACAAAGGAGGGAGGTTCTCCCTGGCCCTTCTTTGGTCACTGATATATTTATAAAAATATTTTTTGTTATCTTTAATGGTGGTGGCCAGTTTAAGTCCCAGCTGGGCCTTTGCCTTTCTAATCTTTTCCCTGCTTAACCTCACAACATCCTTGTAGTCCTCCTGAGTCACCTGCTCCTTCTTCCAAAGGCAGTAAGCTCTCCTTTTTTTCTTGAGTTCCAGCCAAAGCTCCCTATTCAGCCAAGCCGGCCTTCTCCCCCACCTGCTCAACTTACAGCCCATGGGGACAGCCTGCTCCCACGCCTTTGAGACTTCCTTCTTTAGTAACATCCAGCCTTCCTGAAGGGAAGTCCTGAAGGGACTCCTTTGCCCTTCAGGACTGCCTCCCAAGGGACTCTGTTAACCAGACTCCTTAACAATGTTAACAATGTTAACCAGACTCCTTAACAAAGTCTGCCCTTCTAAAGTTCAGGGTCGTGGTTTTGCTGACCCCCTTCCTTACTTTTCCAAGAATTGAGAACTCTATCATGTCATGGTCACTGAGCCCAAGACAGCCTCCGACCACCACATCACCCACCTGGCCTTCTCTGTTCATAAAGACCAGGTCCAGCAGGGCACCTCCCCTGGTTGGCTCGCTTACCAGCTGCATCAGGAGTTATCTCCCACACTCTCCACGATCCTCTGAGACTGCTTTCTCTCTGCTGTGTTGTATTTCCAGCAGGTATCTGGTAAGTTGAAGTCTCCCACAAGAACAAGGGCTAGAGATTGTAAGACTTCAGCCAACTGCTTGTAGAGTACTTCATCTGTCTCCTCATCCTGGTTGGGTGGTCTATAACAGACTCCCACCAGGATATCTGCCTTACTAGCCTTCCTCTGATCCTTACCCATAAGCACTCAACCTTATCATTACCGTCATTGAGTCCTAGACAGTCAAAACACTCTCTAACATACAAGGCTACCGCTCCACCTCTCCTTCCTTGCCTGTCCCTTCTGAAGAGCTTGTAGCCATCCACTGCAGTGCTCCAGTTGTGCAAGTCATCCCACCATGTTTCCGTGATGGCGACCACATCATAGTTTCCCTGGCGCGCAATGGCTTCCAGCTCCTCCTATTTATTGCCCATGGTGCGTGCATTGCTGTAAATGCACTTCAGTTGATCTATTGATCTCTTCTCCAACACAGGCATGCCACCCCTAGGCTCATTCCTAGCAAGCCTGGTTTTATCCCCTTCCCCCTTTGCATCTCAACGAGGCCTGCTAACTCCTGAGCCAGCACCCTTTCCCCCTCTGCGACAGGTGAACCCCATCTGTCTCCAGCAGGCCTGGGGCCATGTAAACTGCCCCATGATCAATAAAACCAAAATTCCACCACTGGCACCAGCCTCTGAGCCACGTGTTAATGAGATGGGACTTCCTGTTCCTTTCCGTATGCCTCCCAGCTACCGATGGGATGGAGGAAAACACTACCTGCGCTCCTGATCCTTCAAGTAATCACCCCAATTCTCTAAAGTCCCTTTTGATTGTCTTTGCACCTCTCAGCTAACTCATCACTGCCGACCTGAACAACCACTAGCAGATAATAATCGGATGCTTTTACCAGCCTAGGGAGCTTTCTGGTAATGTCTCTTACCCTTGCCCCAGGGAGGCAGCAGACTTCCCTGTGGGATGGGTCTGGTCAGCGTATCGGGCCCTCTGTTCCCCTCAGAAGGGAGTCGCTTACGACAATTACCCTTCTTTTTTTCTTACCAGTGGCCATTTGTCATGGTTTAGCCGGCAGCTCAGCCCCACACAGCCGCTTGCTCACTCCCCCACTGGTAGATGGGGGAGAGAATCAGAAGGGTAATGCTCGTGGGTTGGGATAAGAACAGTTTAATAATTAAAATTTAAAAAACCAACAAAAATGCAGTGGAAAGGAGAACAATGAGAGGCGCGAAACCCGGGGCTGGGGGGGAGTGAACCGCCAAAACAAACCGCACGTGAGGCAGCCGCTCACTGCCCGCCGACCCGACACCGCACCTCCCCAAGCCGCAACTGCCCCCCCTTAATATACTGGTCATGGCGTCACATGGTATGGGATGAACATGCCACTGGCCAGTCGGGGTCATTCCCTTAGTTCCACTGAGTTCACCCAGTCCATGACTCTGGGCTCCATCTGCTGTATCAGTCTTTGAGGGTGGGAGAGGTGGTGTGTGTGGCGTTGGGTTGCTGCATACCGAGTCAGTCATCATTCCGTCACTGCTGCACTTCACTTGTTTCACAGTTTATCTTCCATGGGTTGGGAGGCTCGTACTCTGATATCATTGATACAACACATAGGTGACACACAATATTATATAGCAGTTTGCATTGTGCCATTCAGTTCATTGCCTGTTTTCGCCCAAAATCAAACCCCCTTGAGGCACACATTGGATTTCTCCATCCTCCCGCATCACCCACCAAGTGCACCCAGGTCCTCGAGCAAAAGCAATCCCACGAATGGCTTTGCCTTTGCCTGAGGCAGGGAGGACCCAGACTGTGTTGCCCAGCGTACTTTCTGCGTGCACTACAGGGACTCTGTCCCCCTCCACAGTATGTAGGATTTCTGACTGGGCAGGGCCAGCTCACCTGGCAGATCCCCTCGTGTTGACTAACCACGTGGCTTTTGCTAAATGTGTATCCCAGAGCTTGAATGTTCCACCCCCCATTGCTCTTAGCATAGTTTTTAACAGTCCATTGTACCGTTCAATTTTTCCAGAGGCTGGTGCATGAAAGGGCATTGACCCCTTCTCAGCCAAAACCAGCACACCGTTGTAATGCGTGGGGCTGACTGGTTCCCTCTAGTCAACCCCTTGGGTGGATCACTGTATCTTCATCCTCCTGGCCCTCAGGTTCCAGAGCCTCATAACTATTGTGTAAGGGCACCTGGCGGGGCGAAGTCAGCCAGGAGAGGATTCCCCTACTGCGCTGAGCAGGGATCTGCATCCATTGACCCTGAGATCTGTGCTCTGAGCTGCCTGCGCAGCTTGTCTTTCTCACAGTTGTGCTGAAGATGAAGGTCATTTTTGTGCTCCTGAAGTTGATACTTCTGTCAATGCTTCAGGCCCAGGAAAAATCCCTCCGAAAGAATATTTTGATGGAGAGAAGGTAGTGCTGCTGGAGGGAGTTTTCCCATGGTGGAGGATGGGGAAGATGCCTTGCTTGGACATGGTCTCCCCGAGGGAGCAGAGATCAAACAAAACCCACCTGCCTGTTTTTGCAAGGACCCCAGTTCCTGCTGGAAATCAAAGCCCCTCAGGTTTCCTAGCATTCAACAACATGACGTGTGGGTGCTAGAATGCCTTAGTGGGGCAGCCAGTGGGCTGGTCAGGGTCACAGAGTACCTGGGTTTGGCCAAGCGGATCTTGCATTGCGTTAGCTCTTTACGGCTTACCGCTGTTGTACCTGGCGGAGGAGATGCCTGTCCACCCCATCAACAGCCTGGGCAGAGGAGGGAGTGGTGGGTTCCTTCTCTACCCCTGAATCTCTCATTGCTTTCTGTATTAATCAGTGCAGAGCAATTCTCTCTATCTTGCTGGGAAGTGGTGTACCATCACCATAGCTTCCCACTCCAGCTCGATCAAAAACCTCAAGAAAAACAGGAAGATGTCTGTGAGCACCAGATTTCACAGTGATGGTGAAATGATCATCAAACGTTTAATTCCTGGGTAAGTGTGAGTGCAAATCTACTCATTCACTATGGTATCACCCAGCTCTCCTCTCCTTCTTGCTCTTCACCTCAGTTGGTTCTTGAGTTCTTTGTAAGACGTAGAAAGAACTACATGGGTCCCGGGGCATTGTTACTTCCCATCCTGGTGACACATGTGTGCTGATTGTGTGCACAGAGCACAGTTGTCAGGAGCTGGTCTCTCGCCTCCAACCTGGAATGAAGATCTACCAGCTGTAGAAAAATACGGTGGACTTGGGAGCACCTGCCATGTGGCTGGAGACTTCAGGAGGTGAGACCAGAGGGACTGCTGTGCCAGAGCTCTGTGCCCAGGCAGGAGATGTCCAGCTGCTGCTCCTGCTTCCAGTTCGGACTTGAGGTACAGCCTAGTTTGGCAAAACTGGAGCAAGGGGCTATGCCAGGAAGGCCTCCAGCCCATGAGGGAGGTTGTTCCTTCAGGTTCCAGGCTGAGTCAGAGAATTACTTCATCACCGGGTATTTGTAAAGCACCTTCGAGTGGGCAGTGTCAGGGACTAGAGAAGCATCACTAAATCACAGAAATTACGCAGAAACATCTTTGTATTTAAACTGTCCTTACCAGTGCAGGATTGTCTTCAGTCCTCATTCTGGGAGCATATCTGAGAAGAGAGGCCAAAATCAACCAAGCTTCTTCTCAGCAGAGGTGTCTGATGTGGCTTCACATGCTTTAAAGACCTGATCTGAAAATTAGATTCTTCTTTTGTCTAGCACTGGCTAGAGGATCCTACCTCTGCATTCATCCCAATTAATTTGGTGACAACCCTGTTTCTCCTAGAAAGGTGTCCAGCCTTGGTTAGAGGATGGTGAGAGATGGACATCTTAACATTCCCCTGACGTTGTTAATTATGCCTTGTCTCTAATTGGAATTGTCTGAGCTCAAGCCTCAGATGCAGCTTCACACCTCCCCAGAAGCTGCTTAGGCTGGAACAACAAAATGACTTCTCGAGCTGCTTTTTGAGGAAGCCCACTGGGAATGCTTTGCATACCATCAGCTGGAGTCCAGTGGTCTTTATTTGCTCTCCAGAACTGCAGAATGTGAGCAGAGGATGATGGTCCTAAAAAAACCTGATTAATCTGATCTATACACAAACTCCCATAAGTACCAGGGAGCATGAGGGAGGAGATGGGACCTGACCCAGCAACAGAACTTAAGCCCCCACCAGAACCATGGCACCAGAACCATGTGAGCTATTCCCCACTGTGTAGGTGGGAGTTTCATGTACTACCACAAAATGTATCATGGGGAGCTAGGGATTTCCATGCCATGCTCCCTGGGCTCCCCATACCAAACCCTTCAGATAACAGTGCTGCCCCGTTAACGTCTCCACCTGGGCATAGGGAGGCCTGTCCAAGAGCCCAGCCCTACGCCCCCTCCCAACTCTCCGGCTCTCTCTGTGGAGCATGCTGGAGTTGGGATTTGGGGGTGATGCCACCTGGGGCAGAAAGGTCCCTTTGCTGTGAGGCACAACGGGGCGACACCAGTCATCAGTGCGGGTCACTACTGGGTTTATTCAGGGAGAGGTTGTCCAGAAGCATCCTCAGAGAGACCCCCAGCCTCCAGCATGTGAGGCAGTGCTGGGGGACCCCTACCTCTCTCTTAGTGCAATTGAGTCCCAGCAAGTCCCCTGTGGAGGGGTAAGATCATAAAGCTTGTAGATTTGGGCTGTTAATAGCGTGCTTTGTTCCCAAGATTAAATAAACGGCATTCTTTAGGCTCTTCGGGGTTTAGGAGCCCTAATGATGGTTGGAGAAAAGAAGTGATGTTTCTCACAGGAATGGTAAGAACCTATGGCTTTTAGAGGGCTGTAGCCCCAGGTGGTCCCAGATCCATGGGATCACCCTGAGAAGGAGACATCCCAGCCAGGGCTGGAAGTGACCATGTCCCACAGCTGGGGGAGAGGCACGGATGGTCCTGGGAACAAGGCTGGCATGCAAGGAGGTCCCACACTATGCCAAGGTGAAGGCGGTGGGGATGGGTGGGATGCCACCATCTGGAGGCCAGTGGGTAGGCAGAGAGAGGGACTTCAGGGACTTAGTTGGGTGCACAGGAGGTGCAGGGTGTACAGTGGGAGATGAAGAGGGGTAAGGGGTGTGCAAGGGGTGCCATGGAGGGGTGCTGTGTATGTGGGGTGTAGAGGAAGGGTGTAGGGGATGTTGTGTGCAGGGCAGGGGTGCTGGGTGTGGGGGTTGTAAAGGAGAGGTGCAGAGTGTGTAGGGTAGAGGGATTCAGACGTAGAGGTTGCAGAGCAGGGGTACAGGCTAAGGCTCAGGCAGGCCGGACATGTGTGAGAAGATGTGCACAGCTGCTCCAGGAGCTGCTGGAGCCCCAGGAGCTCTGGGAACTGGGAGGCTCAGCCTGCATCCTGGCAGGAGGTAATGCCCTGAGCTCATCCCCTCCACAAATGACAAGTAAAATGTCCCACCACTTTCTCCTGCAGGGAAAGATCTCACCAGCAGTGGCCTGGTCAATACAGACTATGCCAGCTACACCATCCTCCTCCGCAACTGGCAATACCAGGGGCTGACAATCTCAGTGCTGTTTCTGTACAGTAAGTGTCAGAGGAAATATAAAAAGGAGCAGTAAAGCCCAGGGAGATGAGGGGTGTTGGGGGCTGACCCTCCAGCAAGCCCTTGCTAGTGAGACGGGAGCTGCTGGACAGTTTCTCATAGAATCATAGGATCATTAAGGTTGGAAAAGACCTCTAGGATCATCAAGTTCAACCGTCACCCCAACACCACCGTGCCTCCTAAACCATGTCCCCAAGTGCCACGTCTACACGGTTTTTGAACACCCCCAGGGATGGTGACTCCACCACCTCTCTGGGCAGCCTGTGCCAGTGCCTGACCACTCTTTCAGTGAAGAAATTTTTCCTAATATCCAATCTAAACTTTCTCTGCTGTAGCTTGAGGCCATTTCCTCTTGTTCTATCACCAGTGACTTGGGAGAAGAGACCAACACACCCTTCACTACAACCTCCTTTCAGGTAGTTGTAGAGAGTGATATGGTCTCCCCTCAGACTCCTCTTCTCCGGAATAAACAACCCCAGTTCCCTCAGCCTCTCTTCATAAGACCTGCTCTCCAGACCCGTCACCAGCTTTGTTGTCCTCTGCTTTGGGGGTGCTGGCAGGCTGAGTGTTCTGGCAGGGCTTCATGGGACTCCCAAAGTGCTCCTGGTGCTCCTCCCTTGGGAGGAGGAGGAGATCTGGGGACATTCAGCCAGGCTGCAGCCACATCTCTGTCCCTGCAAGTAGGGACACTGAAGTGAAACCACAGGTGTTGGAGAAATTCAGAGACATCATGAGCCAGATGGGACTTCCCAAGGAGGAGATGACTGTGCTGCCCAAAGCCAATAAGAGCGACTGGCAGCCCCCATCCCCAGGTCCTCCGTGCTCAGCTTTTTCATGGAGCGCAGAGGTGGTGAGAGGTAGAGGGTGGTTTTGGCACCTTCCTGTGGCTGCTGCACTGAGAACCACAGGGAGCATGGCTCAACAGCCGGGCTGGAGGTTCCCTGGGATGCACTGAGCTGGGGCAGGCTCAGCCCTTGCAGGCAGTGCATGGGGTGTGAGGCAGAAACACTGCTACCAATGGGCTCCATGGGGGATTTTAGCTGGCCCATCCATCTGGGTGGGCACTGAGCAGCTCTCTCCAGTGCCCCCTTACTTATTGGTCTCCTCTCTGGTGCAGGAGGTGAGCCTCATGCCTCGTTGTGTTTGCAGAGGAGTGCCCTGCCTTCGGAGTAGGTGAGCCAGAACTCTGTTTCTCCCATCCTGGGGCTGGGACAAGCCCCCAGCATCTTCCCACCATCCCAGTTGGAGCCTTGGGCACAGGGACTCCTGGTACAACTTCCCAAAAGCAGCCCAAAAGTGACCCCCAGCCTGAAGCGTCATTCTGGGGAGAGGTTGAGCACCAGATAAAGTCTAGAAAAGCCACTTTTTTCTTTTTTTATTTTCTTCAAAGTAAATTGTAAGATCTGAAACTCAGCATTAGCAACAGATGTGGCCTCAGCCTGCATTTTGGGAGACTGGGAACCAGCAGTCATCTGCAACAGGCCAGACCCTTGGAGCTGGGTCTGGGCTTGTGGCAAGCAGCAAGCTCCCTCCAGAGAGGGGGAATGCTATCAGGGCATCCCAGGATAACTCAGGCTGGAAGGGACCTTTCGGAGGTCTGTAGTCCAACCCCTTGCCACAGCAAGGCCCAGGTTACTCAGGCTTTCATCCAGCAGAGTCTTGTAAACCACAAGGGTGGAAATGGCATGGTTTCAGCAGGTCCTTCTCTGCCTTCCCCAGGAGAGCAGGTCGCACCTCACCACCAGCCCCACTCACCCCCGATGGGTCAGTGCTGCAGGATCCAGCTCAGCTCCCCGCTCTGCAGCCCCCACTCAGCTGGTGGGCAAAGAGGTTGGTCTCTCTGTCACTTGTGACAGGGACAACACAGAGGAGCTCAGCTTTTTCAGAGCGTATTGAAATCACTGAGTTTATTCGGGTTTCCTATCAGCATAAATGGGATGTCTGTCCCAGTAACCCTTTGGTTTGGCCCAGTATCTGCCCCAGCAACCCTCTAACTCCACCTTCCTGCAGGTCAAAAAGCATCAGATTAAAGATGTGGTTACTGGCCCAGGCATGGGCACTTGCCTCAGTTCTCCCAGTACGCTTGCTGGTCCCAAAGGTGCATGTTAAAATTGAGAAGCAGTTAATGAGTACAGAGCTCCAGCAAATTCAAGAGCAAAGGAAATGCAGAGTCTTTCCTCTGGAAGCAAAATCCTGGATTTGCCTGTACAGCTGGCAGGAGCAAAAGGACAAGGAAATCAATGAAGAAAGAAAACTGTAAGAGATATCTATTCTGCTGGAGGCAGATGACAAGGCTGCAACGAACATTGTCCCCATGGCAAGCCCCACACCGTGCTGTCACCTACCTCTGCCTACACCTTCCTGCCCAGCCTTGGTGACAGTGAAAGCATGGGCAGGTAGCAGCCCCTGCCAAACCCCAGCCCAGTGTCCCCAGCATGCCACATGCCCAGCTGCTCACAAATCTTGGAAAGCCACAGAGCAGGCTGACAGCCTGCCAGGGCACTGCTGACGCTCTAACAGGGCTCCTGCCATGAGCACCGTTGGCTGGGGCCGAGCCCAGCCACGTGGTGAGGCACCGGCCGTAGGAATCCTTCCACTGAGAATTAGGGATAGAAATGGCACCACACGTTGGCCAGCAGGATCCCGAGCAGTGGGTCCCATGGAGCATCACATCCTCTTGTCCATGCCAAGGTCTCAGGTCTGTGCCCAGAGCATTGGGCTTGAGATCAGATACCTGGATTTTGCAAAGCTGCCTGTCTCAGCACCTGTGGGGGAAACCCTCATGCAACCCTGAGCATCTCTGCAGCACACAGGGGCACCGCGGACAATAACCTGGGACCCCTGCCAGATGCGGCAGTTGGCATGACTGGGGTGTCCTGGGGCATTCCCAGGACAGCTGGGTGTGGCGGCATGTCTCCACCAAGCACCCACTGTCCTGCAGCCAGCTGGGACATCTGTGCTTTGAGGAGGACCCAAGGGTTGGAAAACAAACCCTACAGACATGAGCCTAACCCAGGGTATGTGAAGAGGGTTCGGAAGGGAGCTCACCTGGCCGGGCCCGGGGGATGTAGCTGTGACTGGGAAGGGAGGGGGTGCTTTGGCTGCGCGTGGCTCTGTCCAAGGCCGGTGGCTGCAGCTGAGGTCTGGCAAACACATCGCTCACAGTCCAGTGCAGGCAGGGACCTGACACCTCCTGCCATCAGCCTGAGCATCGCCCCAGCAGCAACCTGACCCCCATGCAGGATTTCCCAGCCCCTTGTCCCCAGATCATGCCACTCCTGGCAGACTAGAGCAGCAACCGGGTCCCAACATCCACCAGCTTCCACTGACCTCTCTTCCTGGAGCTGGGCAGAAACAGCATCTCTGCTGCCCCGTGCTTCTCGCCTCTGTGCATGCAGGCTGCATTTCTGGTTACCAGATTTAATGTTATCTGTCCCACCTGGCCATGCAGAGACATCACCACACAAGATAGTGATACTGCCAAGCTAATGAATCCCCAGAGCAGCTATCCCATGTTCACGTTTTGGAAAACACTCGCGCTTAAAGGAGGGTGGCTTGTGGGGGCAGGATAAGCCCGGTTTAGGTGGCCTTACTGCTGGCCTTGATGCTTGCCAAGAGACACGGCGCCCCAGCACCACAGCCCCCCACCCAGCAATCTGGCCTCAGCAGGGACGTGGACATCACCCACCAGTGCCTTCTAAGGGATTTCCCCCCCCGCCAAGCCCACTGGGGTGTGCGTGGGGAAGTGGGCTGAGATGATGGGGGGACCGTTTGAGGGATGCTGCAGGAGGGGCGGGGCTCGGCGGGGCGGGGCGGGGCGGAGGGGGCGGGGCCATCGGACCCCACCCCTCGCCCCGGCCCCGCCCCGGCGCTCCCGCCACCGCCCGCAGCCGCCGCGGCCCCCACGCCCGCCCGCGTCGGTGGAGGATGGTGGCGGCCCGGGGCGCTGCCGCCCGCCGCGGAGCGCTGCTGCTGCTGCTCGCTGCCCTCGGGGTCTGCCGCCCGCGCCTCGCCCGTGCCGGTGAGTGCGTCTCCGTGTAACCCCCCGTGTCTGTGTGTCCTCCTTCCGCCACGGAGCAAGGCGGATGCTCGCGTCCCCTTCCCGAGGGACCCGCGTGGCCCCTCCCACGGCGAACCCGGTGCGGTTGGCACCCATCCCCACCCCCACGAGGGCTCAGCATCCGTGGGTGTTCAGTCTCCCAGCCCCCTGGGAGAGGGCAGCGGGTCCCTCCCCGCACCGCGGCTCCCGCGGCCACCCTCCCCCGCAGCGTCTGGGGGGGTGCGGGGAGCTGCCGTGGGTTAGGAGCCGCGCAGCATCCTTCCGCGGGCAGCGCGGGCCGCGCACCCCCGCGGCCTGAAAGCAAGGTGGGAAACGGCCCGTGGGCTCCCCCAGCGCAGCCCCACAGGGTTTCCCCCACCCCAGCCGGCTCCCAGCCAGGCCCGCGGCGCTCCCGGGGCGCAGGGCTGGTCCCCGGCAGCGGCTTGGGGTGGCAGCAGGTACCCACAGATACGGGGGCTGATGCTGGACAGGGAGAGAGGAGAGAACATGGACTTGTGGGAGCGGCCCTACACTGTGGCCCTCATGAAGCGCCTTTATTGGGGGAATAAAATAAAATAATAAATTGAATAAAAACCCAAACAGAACAAAAACCAAACCAAAAACAAACACACAAACTAACAAGATCCAAATCAAACAAAAAAAAAACCCGAATAAGACTGCTGTGGTGACCGAGCCATCTTATAGAGCTGCTGGGAGGCTGGGCCAGGCCCAGAGCACCCCGTTTGCTCACCTGCCCAGAGTTGCTCCCTCGAGGGGAGCAGCAGCAGCAGTGTGCCAAGGGGCTGAATCAATGACGGAGGTGCATTTCTCTCTCCCGGGGCAGAAAAAGTGCATGGCTTTCATTTCCCTCCCAGCAGCACTGCCTTTGGCCTTCTTTTTGTTTTCTTAAGGGTTGTTTAGGGTTTGGTTTTCATTGGTTTGGGTTTTTTTTTTTAGTTTTGGGGTCTAGGTGAGTGCATTTCCCTTCCCAGCAGGTCTGGCCCTGGTTGTGCACTGTGTTCACTCGCTCTGTGCCCACTGCTGGGGTGTGTGGGGCTGCAATGGGCATAAACACCACCCTGCCAAAAACCCCAACCAGCCTCAAGTGTTGTTGCCTGCAGCAAAACCCGGGGGCTGCCCACCTTTGCCCACGTCGGTTGGTCCTACCTGCAGGGAGGTGCAGTGTCCCTGCCTGCAGGACGATATGTCTCTGGGCAGGTGCTTTCCGCCTCGCTGGCCGCAGGAGCTGGGGAGTGCCTCCTTGATCCCAGCATTGTTTGCGGATCTGATATTGTTCTCCCTGCTCTGGCTCGCCAGAGGGGCGGACACCAGGCAGGCAACCTGCCATCAGCTGATCCTAGAGGTCCTTTCCAACCTTTATGATTCTATGACAGTGCGGCCTCACCATGCTCCTGCCTGCTCTATGGGAGGGCAAGGAGGTGCAGGTTTTTTTAAATCTCCCAGCAGTTCAAAATATCCAGGTCTTTCCATGCTGGGGGGCTGAATGCAGAGGTGGGGATGCTCCTGTGCTCTCCCTCTTCTCTTGTGTCGAGGCCAGGGTGGCCCATCTAGGGGTGCTGGTGACACAAGCTGGGGTGGGAGGAAGGAGATCCAGGTGGCTCTGATGCAGCCGCCAGTGATCTAACATAATCTCTGCTGCCTCCAGATTTAAGGGGTTGGGGTGGGATAAGCTGGCCTGGCAGTGGCCAGGGAGGGAGGGACCCCTCGAGGGGCTGCTCAGGGTGGCTGTGTCTGTGGGCTGTCATGGGGGGGAGATAGCAGAGTTTCCCCTTCCCTTCCCCTCCCTTCTCAGCCCTGGGGGACTGCCAGAGATGAAGCAAGTGCTAGGGGCCTTGCTTCACCAGCAGCAGCCCACTCCAGCAGCTGGGTTATCGCACTCTCAGCACAAGTGGGGTTGGGATGGATGGCTCAACCTCTTTGCCCCCAAGAGAAGGCTGGGGATGGTTTCTTTGCAATGCTTCCAATCACGTTGTTGTACTGCCTGAAAATGCCGACAGCAGCATCCCACTGCCGGGAGGTCGGGTTTGTGCAGCGAAAAGACTGTGGCAGTGGGGAGCTCTGGGTTGGGATAGCTGGGGTGCCTGGAGGAGCATCTACAGGATGGCTGGGCAGGGAAAGGAGTTGCTGTCCTGTCCTCACAGCCTTCCTCCCTGAGCATGGCGGGGCAAGGGAAATGTTGGCTGTTTCTTTCTGTTTTATAATTTCACTTCCTGGGCAGAAGGGGCAGAGCTTGGCTTTCTCTGGGGACAGCTGCACAGTGAAGGCAGCAGGGCCAGAGACAGCTCCCGCTCCGGGGCGTGCTGGTGAAGCTGGCTCTTGGCAAGGAGAGAGTTGGGATAGAAGTTCCCAGACTTCCATACCTGCGTCCTCCTGCCTCTGCAGCTTCAGCAAAACTTTGTAAAACAGGGAGTGGCATCTCCTCCTCCCCACCTTCATCTGCCAGTGCTGCAACACAGAGGCCCCTGCAATAGATGGCCATCTTCTGGGATGCAGGGGCACATGGCACGGTGACATTCTTACCCTGCCAAGGGACAGATCCGAGCTGGAGGAAGGGCAGCCCCTGGCTTTGGAGGGGGGTGCAGCCTGTGTTTTAGTTTTGGTTGGTGCTCCTTAGTTTTTTCCCCATGTGTCTCTATCCAGTGCACCCAGTTTCAGGCAGAAACTCTTGGTTGCCTGTTTACTGACTGCATTTCCTGGAGCATTAGTGAGAGTCAGACTTCTCACCCCTTCTTGAGTAATTAGTTGCCAAATTTAATCTATTATTATTACTATTATTATAAACAAAAAAAAAGATTTTCCAAATGGGATGACAAGCAAGAACCTCTTTTTTTAATAACCCTGAAAAACCTGGCCCTGCTGCTGCAGCCAGTGTGCTTTGCATCAGAAACACCTGGAGAAGCTGTTCAGCAAAAAACTCGTGGTCCTTTTCTAGTTCAAGTGACCCATTTGGCCACGTGTGAACTGCTGGCTCCTTGTGCCACTCAGGGATGCGGGTGAGAGCACAGCAGTGCTGATAGGGGTTGCCCCAGCTTTGTGGTGGCACAGGGACTTCTCAAGGTCCAGAGCTGGGGACGGCAAGGCAGGAGCCATCCCCTATGAAGTCCTCATGCTCAGCCTGTGGTGGGATTATCCATCTCTTGGATTTTAATTTGCCTGCTTTGCAATCACCATGCTGGGGTAGAAGCCATGGCGGTGTTGGGGCACAGGGGGTGTCCCCCCAGGAATGTCATCCTGAATGCTGAAGCTGGGGCAGCTCCAAGCCCCCCTTGGGAGCATCGCAGCAGTGCCTGGTGCTGTGCCTGTGGCACTTGCAAGGAACCGACTGCCCTACCAAGACTCCCAGGGCTCTGCCCGGTGGGTAATCAGGGGGTGGTCTCTGAGCCCCCCAACATCGCACAGGTCAGTCTGCGGAAAGCAGATATTTCCAGCCCAGCTTTTGCTTGAGATGCAGAGAAGGTCATCTGTGTCCCCATGGTAGCGGTGGGCAATGGTCCCACTCAGGGACATGCCGAGCCCCCTTTGAACATCCCTTCGAGCCCGCCCGCAGCTGCACATCGGGATGTCCTCTGCCACGCCGGTGCAGACTGTTTCCCACGTAGCAGCTGGGGTGCTGCTCCCCCAGGAGCTGCACATTGCTCCCAAGTTTAATTTTTTGTGTGACTTTATTCTTGGAGATAATGTTCCCCCCACGTTCTCTGGGGTTACATTTGCTCAGCTGGCTCCCACCATGAGAAATGAGCCCTCGTGGGTAGGTGAGGAGTGGAGGAAGCTGGGGATGTGGTGCATGGGCATCTCATGGGGCTCCGTGTGTTGGTACCTGTGCCAGGGACCTGGGCAGAGCTCCTTCCACAGGCATGGGGAGGGGTAATGGATGGAAAGAGGCCCCTGATCTCCATGATCCCAGTTCCCGATGTGGTCACTGTCAAGGAAGAGTTTACGGTTTATGGAAGAGACATGGTAAATGTCCCTTCTCTCCTTTCACTGCAGCTTGGGGACCCACAAACCCGTGTGTGCCCACCCTGTGGGTGCCAGTGCACGGAGACCTGGAGCTCAGGGTGGGGAGATCGTGGTCCTGGAGCCTGGGAGATCCACAATTTCCCTGGCAGCCCCAGGTGCAGACTTGGGCTCCGCAGGCAGTCTTGAGCGTCTGGAGTGGAACCCTGGACTAACCCCGGGACTCTGCTGCCTAGAGAGGGCTCCCTGGGGCTGCCATGGCCCCGCAGAGCCACCCCCCTCCCTAGGGACCTCTCGCTCCCCAGGGGTGCCTGGGCCCTTCCTGCAGCACGAAGGGGAAGATGAATCCAGGACATTTGCCTGAAAAGGCTCTTCTGGGCCACAGGGGTATTAAGGGAGGTAATCGGTTTAGCTCTGCTGCGTGCGATACGGGGGGGCATTGGGGGCGGAAGGGGTTATGTGGATGCTGGGGACAGGAGGGGTGACAGTGTGATAGGGGCACAGGGGACAGGGAGCTTGATGATGCTGGGGACTAGAGGGGTAATGGGGATGTTGGGGCTAGGAGGGGTAACGGTGTGTCAGGGGTGATGGGGATAGGAGGGGTCACAGGGTAGCCAGTGTGCTGGGGACAGGAGGGGTGATGGGAGGTGCTGGCAACAAAAGGGGTGATGGGGATATTGTGGGTAGGAGGGATTATGGGGTGATGGGGGTGCCAGGGGAAGGAGGGGTGGCCTCTCCCCAGTCACAAGGCAGTGGGTCCCTGGGCACTGGGGACAGGAGCTGCCATCAGTCCCATCCCTGCGTTAATCCCATAAACATGATGCCCTCATGCTTTGTCCCCACAGGGTGCTCTGAGCCTGGTCTCCTGGGTCCCCCTTGCAGGCTGCCCCCCAGAGCCCCAGGGCACAGCCCCAGCACTGCTTATAGTGCCAGGGCATCTCCCTCCCATGTCTGGGTTTTACCGACCACCGCTGTCATAGGGGTGACCAGAGCACCGAATGGCGGCAGCAGGCCTGTAATTAGCTGCTTCATGAGCTAACAATAATTGCAACGGGAAGAAACTGGCCATTAAGTGCCTGGAGAGCACTTTGAATTGGAGGAAGGAAGAGCAGCCGGAGCAGGTCCCCGTCTCTGCCTCTTCCTGTCCCAGAGCACTGGAGGACCATGGTCTGGCAGCTGCCCGCCCTAACCAGTGCACCCAGTGGTGTGTTGCTGAGGTCTCTCCTGCACAGACAGATAGGGGCAAAGCCTTTGCGGGAGGGAGGCTTGCTCTGTGGTGTGGGGGACCCATTGCTTCAGGTGGGTGACATGAGAGGTGACATGTCAGCTGGCATGCTCATGTGGACCCTGGCTTGTCGTGGCACAGGGGTCCCCCAGGTTCCTGGCCCCTGTTCCCTTCCTATACAAAGGAGATGGCGATAGAGGTAGAGAGCAAAAGGTGGGGAAGGTGCTGCTCTCGATGTGCACCTGTAGCACCCATGGGTGCTGCCTGGGTTGAGTTGGGGGTCAGCAGAGGAACATTCCTGGGGAGCCTGTGGCTCTTGCATGTGGGAGGAGCAGCTCTGCCTCGGGGAGCTCATCATCTCACGTCTGTCGGGGATTATTTCCCAGCCGCCTGCTAAACCAGGAGAGAGGGTGGGCCCGGTAAGCTGCCGGTAACATGACCCATCCTGCAGTTGTAATTCTTGGCTTTCTGACTGGAAAGGAAAGGGTTTCCCCAAGCCACAGGGGATAAAACCCAAAATAAATCTCCAGGTCCAGCTGTTTTGGCACTGTCTGCAGCCCTTTTCCAGGAGCCCTGGGATGCTGCATTCACAAGTGTTCCTGAGATGCAGCTGTGCATCCCACGGGCGCACAGAAAATGGGCTCTCTCTGCCCCAGCAGGACACAAGGTCCTGCAGGTCTTTATCACTGATGGTGTCTGAGTCAGTGTGGGCGCAGGCTGGGGAGGGTGGGGTGATGTGGCCCCTGCTTTTCTGCCTATCTCTCACTTTGCATGTCCACCGGGCTGCAGACTGCCCGCCTGGGGGTCCCCACTCACAAGCTGTTGGGAAGCTGTAAGAGTCAGTCCATATAGCCCCTGGGACCTGCTGATTAGTGACTGTGTCCCCAAACCCCCCATCTCAGGGCGACCAGCTGGTGGGAACGCTGAGGCCAGTGTTGGGCACAGGTCAGATGGTGAGGGTAGGACAGACAGACTCCCTACCCCAAGCAAAGCTGCCTGTGCTGCTGCCGCTGCCTCCGAGCTGCCCGAGGGTGTTTAATCAGCAAAATCATCCTAGCGCGTCTTTACCAAAGGCTGCAAAATGTCTCACGGCAGTGAGGTGTGGGAGGGCTTTGGCTTTGCCAAAGAGCAGCTGGCCCTGGTGGGTGCAGCAGTGCTTCATCGGAGAGCTGCTGCTCCGGGGTTTTATTTCCAGCCCGGCAATGGGAGCGTGCGGCTGCTCGTAGATGACTGAGTTGTGACAGCACAGCCATGCTGGCCCTTGGCCTGGCAGCTCTTTGGGTGCTCAGCTGGGAGAGGTGAGCTCATGTCTTTCACCTCCCAGCCAGCAGTGATGGGTCTGCAGAGAGAGCTTGCCCATGGCTGTGGCTCTGCAGCAGCTCACCGGGCAGGTGCATGCCCTGGCAGACTGGGTTCTGTGGCTGCTGCTCTGCTGATCGGTTGGTGCCCATCCAGTGCCAGGAAGAGAGAGCTAGACCCGAGACCTTCCCTCGAGGCTGCTCAGGGCGTCAGGTGGGTCTGTGCTTGGAGCAGAGCTGTAAAACCCCCTGCCCTGCAGAGCACAGCCTGCTCCGGTGCAGGCACGGTGGTGGTGCCAGGGCTGCCCATCCCCTGCAATGCCAGCACAGCAAGGGTCCAGCACTGTGCTGTGCTGCCCATCAGAGCATCCCAGAGCACCATGGGGAAGCAAGGAGGGGTCCCCCTCACCGGTGAGGCCACTGTGCTGCACATCCGGCATTAGCACACCGTGCTCGCATGGGGCCGGCCCCGCTAGCACTCTTGCAACGGCAGCCTACACCTTGGCCCTGACCACTGGCTATTTCACCTGTCACATTGTGCTAAACCTCAGAGGCTAGCCAGTAAAAGAGGAATTTAAAAAAACCTGTCCCGGCAAGCCGTGGACAGGTACAAAGCCAGTTGATATTTGCTTGGGCAAAACCAGATAAACAGGACTGCAAGTGAGTGGTTCAAGCTGCAAAGAACAGCAAGGTGCTTTTTGGCATAGGGTGGCACTGGGGGCAGCCTGGGGTCCCTGGTATGGGTGGGCGCACACACAACCGAGCCAGGGCCAGCAATGCAGAGCCAGCAGCAGTCCTGAGCAGGCAGAACCAGGAAAATGGCATATGGGATCTGTTTTTTCTTTTTTCTTTTTTTTTTTTAATTCTTCTCTTCTGAATATCTGAGGCAAAGCACTTGGGGCTGGAGACAGCCCTGGTGCTGCAGGATCACCCTGGCACAGTGGGGGATGCAGCATATCACCCTGCCAGAGGCAACACAGCCTCTGTGGGGCTGGAGCTGCCCTGAGCAGGTGGAAGGGGGCAGCGTGCTGAGGCCAGAGCTGCCAGAACCCAGGGATGGCTGGGCTGGGGAACTGGGGGAGTCTTGCTCGGCTTGGTGCCCCCCTCACCTTCCACAGGCAAAGGGGCTGCATCCTCTGCTGCCTCCTGGCTCTGCCTGGTCCCTGTTGGAGTCTGGAGCTGTGGTTTGTCAGAGCCGTTTCCATCCATCCAGGTGCCATTTCCCCTTCCCGCACCACCCATCGCTCCAGCAACTCTTACCATGGCAGGCCGCGCAGGTTGCCAGGGTGGGGAACAGGGATTTTTCTGGCCAGTTAACGGGTGTGAGTAGCAATGACACAAAATTCTGCTCCATCGGCCTGGCAGAGGGAGGCTGCCTGGGGCTTCCCCTTTCCCCAGCCCTGAGTTGAGGAGCAGCTTGAGGTTTTGGGGTGCTTGTAGATGAGGTCTGCTTTAGAGCAGGGACAGGCTCTGTGGTAACCCCCCAGTGGTTATGGGGCGGGGGAGTGAAGTGTTTGGGGTTGCCAAGGGTTTGGTATCCCCATACCTCTGGGGAAGCCTGGCTCAGCCCCTCCTGGCCCTCTCTTTCCCCCTTGGCATTGAACCTGGAGGGGGACAAGGGTCTGGGAGCCCATCATGATGGCCTCAGGGCTGCAGCAGTCAGCTGCCCTCTGCGTGGCTCCCGTCCACTCTGCCACGCAGCCCCACTGCCTCCACAGGCCCCTGCCCACCCCGCGCTTCCTCTGTCTCTTCCCCAGCACTGGGTGCACACTGTGCTCCTGCACCGCCTGTACACTGGGGTCCAGTGCAGGCAGCCCTCCCCGCAGCGCCTGCAGGGGCTGGTGGCTCAGAAGCAGCTAGCAGTGGCATTCCAGCTGGGTGACTGCTTGTGGTGGCATTTTCTGTCGTTCCTGGGTGGGGATGCAGCCAACAAGACCATCCCCTCAGTGGGAGCGTGGTGCAGCTGAGGTATTTGCTGCACAGGCAGGGCAGGCAGGGGGGATGCTGCCAGGGAGTCCCTGCAGGGACACCCTGACCCCAGCTTGAGGGGATACGCCTGTCACCCAGCCTATGGCACAGGGCTGCTGGCACTGTCCCTTGGCCATGACGTAAGCTGTGTTGGGACCATCTCTGCTGGCATGCTTTATCAGCTGGGCCAGAACTTGGTGGCTGCCTGGCTGAACCAGAAAATCTGGAAGCTGGGACATGAGTCCCAGGTGGCCTCAGGGACAGGAAGCCTGGTGGCACATGGCCTTTGCCTGGACAAACCTGCCGAAGGAAAAAGCAAACAAGCACTTTGAGCCACAAAGTGCTCTCTGGTGGGCTGGCACACACACGCCAGTGCTGCCGCAGGAGGGTGTGGCGGGGGGCCCGGCTGCGCGGATGTGCCGTGTTCTCTGTCCCCAGGAGCAGCACGACATGGCCAGCACCCCCCTGCCCCCAGTTTGCTGGGATCAGTGTTTGCAGAGAGCCCCTCTCTGCTGCCTCCCCAGCCCGGGAGGGGTCTCCGTCTGCTGCATTTTCGGGGGCAGGAGCACGGCGGTGACGTGAGCAGCTGCAGGCAATGGCAGGGCTCCCGCGGGGGCTGCTGGAGCGGTGGCAGAGCCGCGCTGGCAGAGCTGGGATGGCCAGGGCCGTGGTGCCAGCAGCTATGCCCGGGGAGGGGGGATCACTCCTGGGCGTACGGCCATGCCTGAAGCGTGGCTCCCTGCTTTCAGGTGCAAGAAGCTGCAGGGCAGGGGGGATGCAGCCAGGTTGGGGAGCCTGGCAGGACTCAAGGCTGCCAGCACGGCATCAGTGCTGGTGTCAGTGTGTGTCACCCATGGTCAGTGTGTGCAGTGGGAGCAGTGCCAGGGCTGGGGCACCAGCCCGGGCAACCCCAAGCATCCAGCCTGGCTCTTGCCCTATTATTGTGGCTGCTGGCAGACAAGGCTGTGGCCACCCAGCTGACTCGGGGGCCAGTGTCCCTGGGCATATGTGGAGTGGGGCTGGGGCTTTCGGGGGTGTCAGCACCCCCATCCTCCGGCCTGCTGCTGGGCAGAAGCATCTGCCCCTGCCCTGGGGATGGCTGCGGGCTTGAGGGAAGTGAGACCCTGAGGGCTGGGGTGTGGTGCGGGGCAGCATGCCTGCCTGCCGGCCTGCCCACCCAGGGCTGGCTCCAGCCCTTCAGAACCAGGAGCAATTTGCAGAGCCAGGAGGAAAGCCCCAGCTGGTGCCAGCTCACAGCGGAAGCACTGGGAGGGCAGGCAGCTTGCAGGCAGGTCCCACAGCAGGTCCCACGTCACTTGGCCGGAGGAGGAGGTGGAGGAGGAGTGACCTTGAAGTGGAGCTGGCACACACCCGCTGCTGTGGGGCCTGGAATGCCGCCGCTGCTGGCGGTCTGCCATGCCTTCGGCTATAGTCGTCCCTCCAGCTGCAGCCATGTGCCAGCCTACAGAGGCTCAACATGGGAGCGGAGACCTGCACCCCTGTTTCCTGGGCACCCAGATACCCCCCCATGCCTGGTGTGGCCCCGTGCCTTTACTGCTGTGCAGAGCCAGACACCGGCAGCCCCGGGACAGGCTGCTCCCAGCAGGCAGGCGCGAGCTCCGAGCCCGCTCATCCGCTGCGGCTGATGCCCAACAGGCTCTGCCAGCTCATGCTACTGGCACCAGGGCTCCATCAGCCAGGAGGATAGGCGTTGGTGGTGCCGGCGCACAGAGCATAAGCACTTGGACCAGTGCTCAGCACTAATTAATTATCCTCTTACGTTAACTTTTATCTCCGTATCTGTGGCAGTGACACAGCGGGGGCAGTTCCTGCCTTCCTGACTACTCAGAAATCCTCCCTGGTGTTATTGTTGGGGTTCTTTTCACCTGTGTGTTTCAGCATGAGTGTCAAAAGAACCGCTTCACCCAGGGCCATGACTGTCAGCAGCTCCATGTCCTACCATGGCAAGGTGCTGACAGACCCTATGGCATTTGGAGGGGTGCAGCAGGCACCCCCTGTTGCGGGCATTCTGCTCGCCTGGGGGCCCACCCTGAGTGCCTGGCATGGTTCTCCCCAGGGTGGGTCCTTGGGGCCAGGGGTGTTGTGCTGAGCTTCCACCCCTGGATGACCTGCCTTGGGGCATGTGCATGTGTGTGCACACCTCAGAGCTTGCATGCCAGCTGTTCCTGCTCCTGCACATCCCAGGCTCATGCTCACCATTTGTCTTTGTGTGCTGTCTGCACGGTGCCACTCGCCCACTGGCCTTGGGCTCAGCTCCTGTCTGCATTTCTGCCTGCAGGGAGCCTCCTCCAGCACAAGCAGCTTGTCCCAGCCCAAAGCCCGGTTTAATGGGATACCCCTGGTTGTGCTGGGCTGGGCTTGCTGCCCACCTGCATGGGAGGTTTGTGCCATGGGAGCTGCAGTGACAGCAGTTGGATGGAGCATTCCACCCCCTCCACATACCCATGGCACATGTGGGCAGCAGTGGCTTCAGACTCCATGTTATTGCATGCTCCTTTTGCTTCACCTTACAGGCAGGTCTGTGCTGCCCCGCCATGCCCCTGTTCCCAGGGACCAGCCTCCCCATCCTACCCATGGCCAGACCATCCCTCCTTCCCCAGCAGCCAGTGGGGCTGGCCATGCTGGCATGCACTGATGCCAAGTAGGGGGCATGGTTGGGGTCGGGGGGAATCCCAAATTCTCCCAGACTCGACAGCAGCTCCACAAGAGCAGAGGCAAGACTGGGGGGCTGCAGCCTGCAAGCTGGAACTGGTGCAGGTGGGCAGCATGGCCATGGGTGGAAACAGGGCCCACATGCTGTGCCAGCACCAGCACTCACCTTGGTGTGGGTATGTGGGAGGGGGCACATGACCAGGGTGCTGTGCCAGGGCTGGGGAAGCCAAGGGGTGATGGGGAGGGTCAGGTACATCCCAAAATGGCAGCTGGACCCTACTGGCTGCCTGCTGGAACACTAGGCAGGGTGGCACCAGCCACTCTGGACATGTGCAGGTGTTTAGGGTTGGGGCAGGAAGCGCCAGCAAGGGTGGGTGGGTGGTCCTCTTGGTGGGAGATGTCCCCATGGCTCCTGAGTGCTGGCACAGGAAGCACCCTGTCCCTGGCACCTGATGTGGAGGCACCTGCTCTCATCAGCCCAACCAGAGAGCAGCAAAGCCTCTACAGAACCCCTCACCCTGCAGGGTGCCCATGCAGTGATATCTGCTCGCTAACCACCAATTGATTACACATGGGGAGCTTAATTAGATCAGTGCCTGCCTGTCTCACTCCTACTCATAGCCTGTGACAGCTGGGCAAGCACAGCTCGTTCCTCAAACAGAGATAACAACCTTTTATATATTCCAGGCTGGGGTTTATTTAACCAGTTGCTTGGCACTGGCTCAGGGCTGGCCCCCACCTCACCCCTCTCACTGCCCCATGGTGGCTCCGAGGGTCCCACTGGATTCTCATGGTGCTGGGTGGCTCCAAGTGCCAGGTGACCTATGCTGAGGTGGCTTCCTCCTGCCAGCGAAGAGCTTCTGGCAGCACCTATTTTGGGGGGATGTGTTCCCCTGGGTCCATGGCACAGGTGGGGGTCTGGAGACCCCCAGTGCCCCACAGGGATGTGGCATGTCCTCACCCCTGGGGCTGCACAGTGCCAAAACCTCCTCCTGCCCTTGAGCAGCTGTGTGTTTTGGCTGTTTTGTGAATTTTGAACAGAAGCGGCCTTGAGAGCCAGCCCAGAGCAGGTGAAGCAGGCAGCCGAGTCCAATTTCTGTGCTTAAATGGCCAGTTAGTTTCCCATTAAGCCTTAACTGTCCCCCAGCCACCTGGCTGAGCCCTGTACCGTCCCCAGGGAACAAACCCTCTGCCCTCCACCCCAAGTGAATCCCTTTCAGGCTGTTGTACACAGCGTGGGGTTCACCAACCCTAATTGCAGCTGCTGAGGAAACCCCGCTGGCAAGAGAAACCTCTGCAGGAAAGGCAGCTCTCCCCTTTGGCACGGTCAACTGGAGGGTGATGAATGTGATGCCCCATGGGATGCAGTGGGGAGAGGTCTGGGTGCAGTCTGGGGGCCATTAGTAGCGGTTCCACCCTCCGGTGAGCACTTTAATGGTGAAATAGAGCTGTGCAAAGGGGGATTTGTTGTGGGTGGCATCCCACATATGTTGCTTTGGGGTGACATCCAGCTCGGCATCTGCGCCCTGGCTGGAGGAGCAGAGCTGCCACAGTGGCCCTGGAGCTTCATGTCCTGGTGGCTCCATCCTGCACTGGGACACTCCCCTGTGCTGTGCCTAGGCACTGCAGCACTGCCCCCCTCACTCCTGGTGTGCTGCAGGGTTGGGGATGCTTGGGAAAGCCTCCAAAGTTGGGGTACCTTTCTCATGGGGTGCTTGGTGCCATGCTGTGCTGGGACTGTCCCCGGTGCTGCCATCCCCCGGGGCATGGGGACAGGCAGATGACAGGCACTTTGCCCACAGTGTCAGCGTGGGAGTGTGGGATGGTGCTGGGAGCTGGCGCCTGCTGTGACTCATCGCCAGGCTGGGGGCAGCCAGGCCTGGCTCTGCTCCCAGTGAGAGACCTGTGGTGGTGCTCTCCTGTGTGCTGCTGCCTGCAGGAAAGGTGTGGGCATGGCCACGCATGGCAAGGTGAAGAGCAGGGCTGGGGCAGCTGTGTGCACCCCCACCCAACTGTGCATGCCCCCCATTCAGCTGTGCACCCTCCCCATCTGGCTGTGCCCACCCCAGGACGTGGGCGCGTTGAGCAGTACCAGGCTCTGCACTGCCACCAGCTCCTAAGGGAGGGACATCTGTGCTCATGCCATGGCAGTGCCAGCAGTGTCACCATCCTTGGCAGCATCTCCTCCTGCTGTCACTGAAAGCCAGGACCCCAGAGTGTCCCAACAGCTCCATGCCGCAAAGTGAGACCTGTGCGCTGGCCCTGTGTGTCACTGTCTGGCTGGTCACTGTTCCTCTCTCCTTCTCCACACGTGGTTTGCCACCATCACCCGGTCTCAGGATTTGGCTTTGTGTAGGACCCAGGGACTTTGTGTCTGCCCAGGAGGTCCCGCTGGTTTGAGGCAGGCTGGGGAAGGCTGCTCCTGGTCGTGCAGGCTGCCATGATGTCACAAGTGTGTTGGGCCTGGATGAGGTCAGAGCATGGGGGGCTCGTGCCTGTTCCCAGGTACCAGAGAGGTCCCTGGATCTGACATGGAAACGAGATGCCCTGTAAAGCCACAAGGGAGGTTTGGGCATGGTACATCACCAGGGGAGGGCTGGGTGCCACTGTATCTCCCTGTCACAATACCAAAGGGATGGAAACCAAAGCTGCTGCTGCCTGTGATGGCCTGTTGCAGCTGTCCTGAGGCTTTACGGGAGGATTGGTTTGGGGTTTTGTTTGTTTGACCGCATGAGCATCAGTTTGTTTTGGTTGGATTTCAGCTGCCAGCCTGCTCGGCCACTGCCTGTGTGGTGCATGCAGGCACTGGAGACCCTCATCGCCTCCAGCTCCGCAGGACTCAGGGTGTCCTGCAGCACCCTGGGACATAGGCATCCCATGGAACAGTGGTACCCTGGGGCTTGTGGTCCTGTGCAAGAGGACGGGCACTGCCTGCTTTTTCCTGCAGGCAGCAAACAGCCTTGTGCAGGTCATAAAATTGTAGAATATCTTGAGCTGGAAAGGTCATATAAAGATCATCAAGTCCAACTTCCAGGTCATTAGAACCCATACTCATTTGCAGTCAATAATGACGTTATGAAGGGCTGAGGGGCGGCTCCAGTGAAGCACATCTGTACCCATGAGCTGCAGGGGAGCTGCCCAGGGTGGCTTTATCCCACGCCAAGCAGCCATGGACCTGTCTCCTTCTCCTGACCTATTTTCTCCCATCCCCACAGCAGCGTCCTGTCCCCGGAGCCTTGACTGTGCCCTGCAGCGTCGGGAGTTCTGCCCGCCAGGGTCAGGCGCCTGTGGCCCTTGCCTACGCACCTTCCAGGAGGACGACCGTGGGCGATGTATCCAGAAGCAGCTCTCACCCAGTGGTAGGTGCACCCACTCTGCAGCAGCCCCTTCTGCAACCCCCTGCCCTGCCTGCAAACCTGCCCTGCACTTCTGCAGCTCCAGGAGGTACCCATGCTTCACGGCAGCCCCCCACCCCAGCAGCACCCCTGCTCCCCATCCTCTAGCTTCTTCTCTCTGTGGCAGCCATATGCCTTTGAGGACAGCAGCTCTGCTCCCTCTCTCCCCACGCCCTGTCTCGATGCAGTTGTGGCACGGCTTCGAGGCTGGTGGGGAGCATGTTGACCCAACCCCGCTTCCTTGTGCATCCTCCTGCAGCTGTACCAGTGACCACGTGTGCCGCTGGGCCCTGCCAGCACACAGGGGTACCCAGGAGCCCAGGGGCAGAAGGCAGCCCGGATGGCTGCAAGGGCACTCCAGGGTCTGCCTGGCTGCTCTGGGGTGGGGGCTTTTCGGAGTAGGGGATGTGGCTGCACAGAGCCCTAGGCTTTGCAGGAGCAGGGTAGTTGCTTTCACAGGTTGTGACTTGGGCAGACCCGTGGCTGAGGCAAATGGAAGCCCGTGGCCTCACCTGTCCCAGGGCTAAGCCATGCCAGTATTTGGGATTTCAATACCTGGTTCCCATTAGTTTGAGATGTTGGGCTGTGGTTTGGTGCTGCCATCTCCTCCTCTGGTGATGGCCAGCATCCATGCCAGGAGGGCTGGACTCAGCAGCACCGAGTAGGACCCCTGCCTGGCTGTGCATGAGGGCACCAAGGGCTGCACTGCGTGTTATTCCCTCACTCCTTTCTCAAGGGAGCTGTGGGGCTGTGGCAGCCTGGGTGGCTGCACTGTGCCAGTGGGCAGAGAGATGGGCAGAGCATCCCTGGGGAGCAGCAGCCCATGGTCACCCATGCCTGCACAGGGGTCTCCCATCCACTGCTGCAGTGCGTGGAGGATGCTCCAGGTGCAGCCACAGCACCTGCACCCTGGCTTGACCACCCAGACAGTTCTGGGAGCTGGGCAAACGCATTTTTTAGGGTGACCCTCAACTCTTCATGCAGCTTGGAAAGCTGCAGGCAGAGCTGTTTCTGTGCCCCCCACCTTGTGGTTTTTCTTCCAGATTCAATGAGCAGAAGAATTAAGACTAAAATTTGGCTCCACCCAATTATTTTTCCTTTAACTGAAGTGGAGTGGTCTCTGTGTGTGGAAGGAGCCAGGACCCAGCCATGACCTCACACACTGCCCCCGTGTGGGTTTCGCTGGGGACTGCTTGGGTGCGGGGTGGGGGCTCCCAAGCACCTCTGAACCTCCTTCATGCCTGCTGCAAAGACCATCAACCAGCATCTTCCTCCAGCCTGCCCTTCTCTGCCTGCTTTTCACTTCCACTGCCCCCAAAATCCTCTTGCTAAAGGGGGGTTGTTTTTTTTCCAGCGGGCAAAGCCCATGGTCCCTCCTGGAGCCCAGCTCCTGCCTGCGGTGGGCACTCCGCAGCATTGCCTGGCCCTGGTGTGGGGCTGAGCTGGTGCTCGCCAGGCAGTATCCCCACCGGCACAGCCCTTTGCCCCCACCCCAAGGCCTGGGGAGCTCCAGAAAACACGCAGAGTGGCTCGTCCCACGCTGGGCGGTCTGGGCCAGGAGGACAAGTTCACTAGACCATGGCAGGACCCAGAGAGACAGCTCCCCCCTGCACCCAAGCTGCTGCCTGCGTGGAGGGGTCCTCTGGGTTTTTGAGGGGTTTGCTTTGCGTTCTGATTCCTGTGTCTTGAGCACACCAGAGGTCCTGCCGGGATGCCGCAAGAGTGCCCTTTCTCCGTGGGTCAGCCCACAACTTGCAGCAGGTGGGCACATGGGGGATGGCAGAGCCCATCGTGCCCTTCACGCCATCAGCCTCCTGGCAGGAGGATCACCCCCTAAGTCAGAGGGGAGATCCCCAAAGCAGGGCCCGGGATCTGTGCAAGCCTTTGGCTCTCGGGCAGAGGGTCCAGGCTGCACTGAAATGGGAGCGATGGCTGAGGGGGACGAGAGCAGGGATGGCACAGGATTGGGTCCAGGCTTGGTGCTTGGCAGCAAGCAGGGGTCCAATGGGCAGATGACCCCTGCCACAGGCACCACATCCACGGGTACTGAACAGCTTTAACAGTTATTGGTGGTTTATTTTTTACTGTGAAGTCTTGGGAGTAAATTCCCCTTTCAGAAGGGCTGCAGATGCACTGGCATCTCCATGGCAACCCCGCTCCTTGCAGACTTCTGCAGGGAGACCCAGGCACAGTAGCATCCTTGCCTGGCTTCAGCAGAGAGGTGTGGGACCGCTGTAGCATCCTCTGCTGGCTTCTCTGGGACTGTGGTAGTGTCCTCTCGCGGCTTTGTCGGGGAGATGTGGAACTTCTGTAGCATCCTCTGGGAGGATGCTGGGAGAATGGAGAGCATGCCAGGGTCTCTCCCAGCCCTGTCCTCTTGTCTCAAGCAATGCCCCCACCTTCTGGCAGCAAAAGTGTGGGTACAGGGGAAAAAAGAAAAAGGGGGATCCCCTCCCAAATCCTCTATTTTAGCATGCAGGGGAGCAGTAGCATCCCGAGGATGCCCAGCTCCTTTTGTCAGGGAGGCCCTGATATTTTTCCATGGGTGCTTTTGCATCCTGCCTGTACCTTGGTCTGGCAACAGTACCCAGCTGCCCAGTGCAACTGGGGGAGCCTGCGAGAATGCAGAGGAGGTGTGATAGCTGCATTCTGGGGGGGAATGCAGTGCAAATGGGGGGGCTGCCAGGGCTCAAGGATGCTTGGTAGCCCCTTTAAAGGGTTAGGCATCCTTGAGCTGCTTGTGACTGCTGGTGAAGCTGATCCCGGGATCCCAGCTGCCCCCGCATTCGCCACCATGCCATCCCCATGGTTGGTTGCAGGTCCTGGCAGAATCGTGGGCAGCAGCTGGGGCTCCTCTCCTCCAGCGTACCCATGCAGACAGGCAGGCACCAAGAGCAGCTTTCTGGGGTCTTGGGAGGGTGATGCACGTGAGTGGCATATTCCTGCCATTGGTGATGGTGTACATGGATGTCTTGGCATACCCAACACAGCACCAGCACAGAGGTGAGATGGGATGCGTGGGACCTGATGATGCAGTGCATCCTGCAGTTACTTCAGTCAGGTGGGCAGCCAGCTGCCTGTATGTCACTGGTGCTGCCTGCACAGGGGTCCGAGCCCCCAAAATGCTGCCAGCACCACATACTATATGCCATTTGAATGTGCTGTGATGAGTTTGCATGATGTGGTTTGGGCTGGTGGATCCCATCCCTGCTCAACTCCACTGGCACAGACCTGGGGCTGAGCCCCGCTTTGGGAAGATGGGGAAAAGGGGATCCCAGTTTGTGGACCTGGGCGTTTCCCCCTCCCCATTTGCTCTGCTGCCCGCAGCCAGGAAAGCATCAGCCATCCTGATGCAGGACTATAGAAATAAATGGATTTGTAGGAATTGTGTGCCCTCCTGTGGAGCCTGTCAACATCTCTTCTGGCTGGGAAGAAGCCACACATGTTCCTTCTTGATCCCTGCTGTCCCCAAACCCCTCATGGTAACTGGTGAGACCGCTGTATGTGTTCCACGGTTGAGCCCTGGAGACCCTGGGGAGAGAAAAGTCCCAAGGAGGGGCAGGGCGGGGAGAGCAGCTGGGCTGGGATGCTGTGTGCCAGCCTGGCCGTGCCCTTCCTGCTGCAGGCAGGTGGTGGGACCTACCATGAGAGGGCACCCGTTCCCTCTGCAAGCACTCTCTGCTCCCTGCGTACTCCCTGTGTGTCCTTTGCATTGCCCTGCATGCCGCCTGTGCATACCGTGTGCCCTGTTCATACCCTGCATTCACTCTCCGTGCCATGTGCATACCCTGTGCGCACCCTCCGTGTCCTGTGTACGCCCTGTGCCTGCCCAGCATGCCTAACTCGCTGCAGCGGGGCTGGGGAGGCCCCTGGAAGGCCCTCATCCCTCTTCCTCTTGCAGCAAAAGCAGCCCCTGGGCAGCTGGGCAGGAATCAGGGTCAGCCCCGGCCCCCTGTTCCCTGGGGAGCAGCCCTGGGCCAGCATTTCACCGCAGCGTCTCACCGACCTGCAGTGCCTGGCAGGAACCACCCACCAGTGACAGGCTGCTTCTGCCCTGCAAACATTGTGGGGTGGCAAGGGAAATCTCAGCTGCCGAACAAAACGGGTGTGGGGATTTTGAGCCGCTAAAAGGGAACTCGGTGATAAAGCTGGTTAATGCAGGTGAGCGGCATGATCCAGGCACTGCTGGCAATGCCAGAAACCACAAATGGCACAGCTGCCTAGGTTTTGCGTGTGCCACTTCGCACAGCAGGAGGCTCAGAGTGACCTGGGAACTGCTTTTGCTGGTTTTCCAGCTTTTTTTTTCCCCCAGTCATTCCATGTTCATACTCCTGAAGTGTCAGCTGTTGGAGCTGTGTCTACGCAAGGCCAAGGAACGTCAGGGCAGGGCTGGACCATGCCACCCCAATGGTGGCAGCACCAATGCAGCCCATTTTCCCCAGGCCTGATGGTGACACACGTGGCCATGGGCAGGATTGTCCCCTAGGTCCCCCGGGAATGGGGACAAGCCTTTCCCTGAGTGCAGTGGGGAGCTAGAGCCAGGCTGTCCCGATCCCAGGCACAGGACTGTCCCCATGAGGCACCAGGCTGTCACCTCCTGGCCACAGGCCTGTCCCCACAGGGCACAGGGCTGTCATGCTTGGTCCCATGCCAGCTCCCCTGCCCATTGGGAGAGCCTATACCGATGATGGCTCCTTGGCACCACGGCTGATGGCACAGCCCCAAACCTGGCACTGCATGGCCACAGCACTGCTTTGCAAATCACTTTGGGCATGGGAATAACAGGGTGCAAAGGAGCTCTGGCTCCTGCCAGGGATGAGGGGCTGAGGGGTGCTTTGGGGAGCCAGGGGTCACAGGGGACAGTGGCCCTTCATGCACTTGCCTAAAGCAAGAGTGTCCCCCTTTTAAACTGTTTTTTGGCTCATGTGGCTCTGAGTCATAGAGCGGCTGAATGGCCTCTGTGCCCAGCTCTGGAGGGAACTGGGGTTTATTTCCAAATACTGGGAGCGAGGACAGATTCCAGAGGAGCTGTAATTGTTATAAACTTGAATTATCCAGGAACCAAGCTGCTGGTACCACCTCGCCTTTGTATGTCTTGATTTACCCTCCAGGGCTTCCTGCTGGGAACAGCCTGAATACGACAGAGATGGGGCAGAGGGAGCAGGGATGGGGACAGGGACATCTCCTGCCTTTGAAGTTGAGTTTAATCCTGTTAAAAGCAGAGTGGTAAGCATCAGAGCTTGACTCTGCTCAGTGAGTCTGAGGACAGCAACTCGACTCCTGCTCTGTACTCTCACCCCTTGGGTGGGTACCCCAAGCCCGGGGTGGGGGTCCTGCTTGTGCCCCACATCACAGGGTAGATGGTCTTTTGTGGGTCCCTGACATACACCATGCGAGGACATGGGCTGGGGCAGCCAGCCATGAAATACCCTTGAGGATATATGATAGTCCTCACTGCATGGAGCACTCCAACCCCCTCCCCAAAGGGGCCACATCCTGCCGAGTGCTGGGCAGAAACTGGCCCCTCAGCTGGAGCGAGGTTTCCCACCAACTCCTGGACAGTCGCAGATGAGCCCTGCTCTGGGATGGCTCCAGCCCCTGGGGCATACAGGGCAATTTGGGGTGAAAAAAACAGTGTTCAGGTGTCCCCTGCCTGCTCTTGAAATGGACCCACTGCCTGCAGCAGATCTGTGATTTGCCCTGCCAGAGCTGCCCCTCACACCCCGCAGCAGCAGGGCAGCTGTGGGGTGTCTCTCCTAGTCCAGCTCGTGTCCCTCCTCGCTCAGGGCCATTGTATGGCCCTGGGTGCAGGGACACAGGGCAGGTCCTGAGCAGCGGGTGCTGGCAGCCTGCCTGCTCCTACAGGGCTCTGCAGGACCCACTGGTTCTGGCATGCGAGCAGCTGCAGCCACTGCTGCTCCTGCAGCCTTCAACATCTGCAGGGTGAGAAACATCCCAAAAGCAGCAAGGACAGGTGCGGATCCCAGGTCTCAGCTTTGGGACCACCGGTGTGCCAGAAGGCTGCATCCAAGTGGGCTTGGACTCCAAACCACCTGCATTTGCTTGTGCTGGGACATGAGCCCCTTCTCAGGGGGATGCTGGGTCCGTCCCTGGGGCTGGGCATGCAGCCACATCCCAAGGTGCCTGTCTCACACTCTCTCTCGGCGCAGGGCGGACGTCCGTTCCCAGCTTGGAGGAAGAAATTGATTTTCTGGCAGACGTGCTGGCCAGGCAAGAGGCTCCTCACCCCCACCAGCTGCGGGATGGCAAGCCCAGGAGTAAGTGTCTGTCCCTCACTTCCACCACTCTCTGCAGCAGTGCTGCAGACCCTGCGGCAGCCAGACCCTGCACCCCAGGCTGGTTTGCCCTCCAGAGCTGCCCAGGTGCAGCTCAGCTCACGGCTATGCCTTCTCCCGCAGCCACCCTGGTCCCTGGCAGTGGCAGACAGCGCATGGCCAGTGGGCTGAGAGAGGGGCTTCTGCAGCGGGGCCCCGCCGGCAGCAAGGCAGCTGCCACCCTCCCCACCTCCACTACCTCCACGGTCCAGAAGTACCCGGTGGAGGCATCCCCCATCCCTTCAAATGACGATGTGGTGCTTGGTGAGACCCTGGGGACAGGCAGCTCATGGGAAGGGGTTTCATGTCCTTGCTGGGGAAGCGTGAGCTGGTGGCACCATGCTGCCACGCTCACCCACTGTCCCTCTGTGTCCTGCTCCACTTCTGCAGGGCTGATTGTGGTGTGCACAGTGGCTGGGATCTCGGCACTGATCGTGGCTGCAGTCTGCTGGTGCAGGTGAGACGGGGGCTGCTGGGGCCAGCCAGTCCCTCAGTGTCCTCATGCCCACAGGAGCTTGTTCCTGTGCTTCCTGGGCGTGTGGGGGGTTTGGAGGAGAGGCAATAGCTGTCCTTGCCAGTCCACCTGCAGGTAGTGTCTGCCAGTCAGGGCTGGAGGACAGTGGTGGGACATCCCCATGCCAGGCACAGGCTCCTGAGAGCTGGTGGCACCTGGTTTGGGCATTGCTGTGGTGCTGGGTGTTGTCAGCCGCAGCATGTCGGTGCCTCATGCCCAGGCCTCATGGGATGGAGGTGGCTGCACGTGGGGGTGGCACTCGTCGTGGGTGCCATCACAGGGAACAGGGATGTGGGTGGGAGCACTGAGCTCCCCTGGGGTCGCTGGCTCCTGTATGGAGTCATCCAGTCCAGTGGCCCCTGCTGACTGCTCTCTTCCCTGGCAGGCTGCAGAAGGAGGTCAGGCTGGCACAGAAAGCAGACTACGCGGCACAGCGAGCAGCCAGCCCCTTACCCTATGACAAGATCTCGGTAAGGTGCCCTCAACCCTTCTTGCAGGGTTTTTGGTGCAGGGGTCATGCTGGTGCTGTGCTTGAGGGGCTTCTGACATGGTAGGGGACACCCACCAGCCAGGCTGGGTGCTCTCTGGAGCCCGGCCTCCATGCCTGTCCTTGCTCTCTCCACAGCCTGGGGACAAGACACTGGCTCAGAGTGCCCAGATGTACCACTACCAGCACCAAAAGCAGCAGATGCTCTCCATGGAGAAGTAAGCAGACCTGGTCTCTGATCGATGCCCTGCCATTAACTGGGGTGCTGTTAGTCATCCCTTTGGGCTTCATCCCCTCTCTGCATCCTCTCCCCCCAGGCATAAAGAGGAGCCCAAGCTGCCGGACTCAGCGTCATCTGACGAGGAGAACGAGGATGGAGACTTCACCGTGTACGAGTGCCCTGGGCTGGCTCCGGTACGGCGGGCACAGGGCATCTGGGAGGGAACCTGTGCGTGCGGGGTAGGATCCAACACATGCTTGGGATATGCAGTTCCTCACAAGGAGCCTTTTAAACACGTCCTTCATCAAACCCTGAGATAGGCCAACCCCTCTGCTTGGTTGGACCACCGCCATGCGCCTTGGCCAGGTCCCACCGGAGCTGTCCATTGCGCAGGAGTGGGTGCCCTGGTATGGGTGCTGCAGCATGGGGCCATTCGCTGGGGAGCACTGCCCCGTGGCCCCAGGAGTGGAGAGCTGGAGCGGCCCTTGGCAGACCCAACCGGCCATCGCTGTGGTGCCAAGGACATGGCCACCTTAGGCTTTTGGGCACCAGGACAGGGGAACTCATCCTGGTACCTCCCCAGCACCTGGGCCAGGGACCTGTGGCCCCTCAAACCCGGGGGGGGGGGGGGGGGGGCGGGTGGACACGACACTTTCCTGGCTGTCAGGGGACCCTGGGGAAGGGCAGCTCCTAACAGCCCTGGGTACAAAGAGCACAAAGAGACCCAAAAAGAGCTTTTCACATGGTAATGGTTGCGGAGCCTGACCATCAGGGCCTAGATTAAGGGTCATCATTAGGTCTTTACAGGCCCATTAAAGGGCACTTCATGGCAGGCGAGCAGTCTGGGCAAGGAACCCCATTCCTGCCAGCCAGGCTGAGGGTCCTCTCCTGGGGTCCCCAGCCAGGCTGTGGGGTCCCATCCCATATGCCATCATCCCCTCCCAGCATCCCTGGCTGCTCCTGGTGGGGAGGCAGCACCTTTCTAGGGGTGACAGCGGAGACCTGGTGTGTGTCACCCCAGCCCAGCCCACGAGGTCCCCCATCCTCTACCCTCCTTGCTGTGCTGGGGTTCAGGGCAGCTCAACCCCCAGCCGGTTTTTGACCTCCTGCCTTTTCCTTCCCCCCATCCTGCTCCCTCCACTACTGCAGACCGGAGAAATGGAAGTGAGGAACCCGCTGTTTGACGACTCCTCCTTACACCCCTCGAACCCCAAGTCGCACCAGTAACACCCCTCCTCTCCTCTGCCCAAGCTCGCTACGGACTGTATGCCCAACGCCAAAACCCGGCGGGGTGGCCACACCGGAGGGGCACCCGCAGCCGGGCAAAGGGGCGCGGACCCCACTCTGCCAGACTGTTTGATGCCTGCCCAATAAACACCCACTAACAGCTACGGGAGGGGGAAAATTGCCCCATTTCCAGCATTCTTGTCCTCTTTGCTGCTCTGATCGCGTCCCTGCCTTGCCCTTTGCTCACTGCTCTCGGGGACACAGCAGTCCTGTGGGGCGGGTGGCCACTGCCTTGGCACAGAAACGGGGCTGGGGGGAGGGGGGGAATGCAGCGCTGCCTCTTTGCATTTGGCTTTGAGAAGAGGGCTGCTGCCGTGGCTGTAGCTGGGCTGATGCAACAGCAGCTGGGAAAGGACTGAAGAGGGGGTTGCAGAGCAGGAGAGGGGCCAGGGCGTCCGAGCATGCTCATGTCTGCAGGGAAAGGCATCAGGGCTGCCCAGAGCCCCTTTGCCAGGGATGGAGACTTCACACAGAGTGGGTGGCATTGCTAAAGGCTCTGGTGCCTGGTCTGTCCCCTCGTTCCCAGCCTGGGCAGCCCCTGGTAGTAGGGTCCTGCTCCAGGAACCAAGAGCAGGAGCAGGCTTGGGCAGGCACTGGCATCGCTCCCAGGATACATCTTCAGATGCTGCTCTGTGCCATGCCCAGCCGGAACCAGAGGCTCTGCCCTGGCCCCTGCACTGGCTCCATCCCCTTCTAAGGGTGCTGGTCCTCTGAGGCCCTGGGGCGCAGACAGTCCTGGTGCAGCCGTGGCCTTTGACACCATGCCGGACTATGCAGGCAGAGGATTTCCTTGTGGCAGCCCTGGGTGCTGGCTGGGCTCTCACCCCAGGCCTCCATGGGGTGAATGCTCAGAAGAGGCTCAGTGTTTTGGTCTTAAGCCTGTGTGGCCAAGGGGGAGGAAGGAGCAAGACTAGTGGGGTCTCAGATGCCTGGGTGGAGTAGCCAAGGCACGGTGGCTTTGCTGTGCTGCTTCTCTGCCCCATGGAGTCCATGCCCTTTGCAGCATCCCTGTGGAGCCTGGCCCGGCGCTCTCCCCAGGCATCCCTCTGTGGCAGGGGACAGTCTCTGCCTCTCCATCCCAGGCATCCCCTGGGCTGCAGAGACCCCCTGCACCCCTCTACTGCCCGTATCTGCATCCGGGCTCACCAGCCCCCACCGACAAGTCCTTGCTCGGAGCCCAGCACTCTTCCCCAAAGCCTCCCTGGTGCATTGGCTGTGACCCCTCCTGCATAAGGCCCAGGACAAGTTTTGGGTTGCTTTTCACAGATGTGGCTTCATGTCCAGACCCTGGCGTGGACTGTCACAGCCACAGGTAACCTGTTGCATGCAGGTGGTGTCTTGCCATGGGGGTGACTTCTTGCACATGGGTGGCCTCCTGCATGCACAGGAGCTGTTGCATGCACAGGAGCCGTTGCACGCTCAGAAGCCGTTGCACATGCAGGCAGGCACGGGCAGGGCAGGCAGCAGCGGCAGTGCCCTGTGCTGTTGAGCGGTGGTGGTGTGGGAACATCCCCAGCGGGGCTGCTGGCAGAGACTGTCACTGCACAGATCCTTTCCCCGCACCCTGCTCCCTTTCCCATGGGCTGCTGCCCTTCTCTCCGTGCCCTTCGTTGTTGTATGTAGTTCTTTTAAAATGAGATTTTATTAAACGACCATGTTTGAGACCCATGCGAGTGTGTGGTATGGGGCCAGGCTACCCACTGCAGGGCCCTCGTCTCAGAGTGCTCCTCTTAGGAGCAGGGTGGGACGGGATGGGGAGGGATAGGGAGGGAGGATGCTGCGGGTCCACCATCCCCAAACCTTCCCCAGGGAATAGCGAGAGCAGCCGTCCTGTTCTTGCAGCTGGAGTAGCCTCCAAACCCTTCCCACGGGTTTTCTGAGACCCCGCAAGAACGTAGGGTTTATTTTTTTGCTTCTTAGTGTTTGCCAGGAGAGGTTTCCCCAGCGATGGGTTGGGTGGGAGCCCCTGGCTGTGTCTGCCCGCACCCAGCCCTGCAGCGCCCAGCGCCCACCCGCCCCCATCACCCCTTGCCCCCAGGGCCGGGGCCCTTCGCACCTCGGCGGGGCCGACAGATAAGGGCTATCATGTTCCCCCATTGTGTGGAGCCTGAGCTCCTCTCCCGGCCCTTTGATCACTCCAGCCCCCCCATCAGGCTGATAAAATCTCGTCTCCTCCTGGTTTCGGCAGCCTGGAGGGTGGGTGCTGACTCACCGCCAAAGCGCCCGGGCATCATCGGGGATGCTCAGCCCCGCTCAGAGCACACGCAGGCTTTTTGGGAAGCTCCAGCTTTGAGTAAAACCCGGCTGCTCCTCCCGGGAAGACTCCGTCAGTCAGGGCCCCCCTAGGAAGCTGTGTCCCCACCGCGTGTCCGGGCACTGGAGAGTCATTTGTCCTGGGACACCACGTCTGTGCCGCAGACATCCCAGCACAGCCCAGGGCTGGGTGCAGCGTCTGTGCTCAGCTCTAGCCTGTCCCTGCTTCAGTTTCCCCGGCAGGGAGGACTGGCTGGTGTGTTCAGGCACTGCGGTGATGTGGGCAATACCCAAATTACACCCTGGGCTCTGAAACGCAGAGGCCTTTTTAATGAGGGGACAGATCTGGACCAAACCATCCTCCAGGACAGACACTCATCGCAGCCACATTTGGAAGCACCAACCCTCTATTCCATCCACCCAGGCCAGCAGCCAAGCATATTGTGCCATGAAGTAGCTTTGGTGTTCCTCCCAGGGACAAGGCTTTTGAAGCTGAACCCACTGCCCAGTCCTCCTCAGACAGACCTGGAGTGAAGACTGTGGCCAGCTCCTGATCATGGGGTCCCGACCCACCTTGTGCAGGGCTGCAGCCCACCAAGGTGACTGCCTCAGGCATGAAACTCATGGGGATCCAGCACAGCCCTGACAGCTTCTCCATCATCTGCCCCAGGAGAAAGGGTCAGCTGACAGTTGAATAGACCATCATCTGTGGTCATACACTCTCTTAAAATCTTGCCTCCAAGCCAAACCAATGCCAAACCAGCACACTCAGCAAAGGGAGGACAAGCAAATGTGCATCTCTGTTCCCCACAGCCTGCTGCCGTCTCAGTGAGATGGGGAGGACAGAAGCGTTTCTTTCAGCACATCTTTTCCTAGCAGGATCCCATCCATCCCTGACTGGGTTGCAGACCACAGAGCTGGGCCCAAGTCTGGAGCATGAGCAGGCTCCAGCCATGGTGGTGATGGAGGGATGCATCCTTCCTCCTCCCAGAGCAGGCAGGAGGATTTGCCCCAATGGAGATGGACAGCCAAGCCCTGGCCATCAGCACACAATGACCCCGCACAATAACTGGGCACCTCACACTGCTCCCCCAAAATCACCCCATTGAAATGTAGAGGGAGGGGGCACACACTGAGAAACCCCACTGACTCCCTCCACATCCCCCAGCTAAAACCATCACTGCCACAATGGGCCCTGCTCCTACAAAGGGGCCGGTTCAAAGTCAACGTCTCCCTTCCCCTCTGCCTGTATATGAAAGAGAGCAGGAATGCGTTTGAGGCCTTGGCGGGCTAGGGGGGCTGGGGGGCTTCCTGGGGGGATGGAGAGAAAGAGCAGGTTGGCAGGAGGAGGGGGTCTGGCCCAGGAACAATAAATCAAAGGGAAGGGGAGTTACTGCCCAGCTAAGGATCTTCTGAAACCCTGGGCCGCAGCAGGAGCCCGGGAGGAGCAGGGCTGATGGCTGCGATTGGAGTCCCGCAGCGAGACTTCCTCTGCCGGCTGGCAGAGGGGAGGCAGAGGGGCAGGCCTGCCTGCATGGCGCCTGGGTGCCGGCACCCCTGGCAGCATGGCCCAGCGCCCAGCTCTCCCCTCGGCATGGTTGAATCCAGCACCTGCAGGGAAAGGTGCCTCCCCAGGTCTGGGCAGTGGTTCCCCTCCAGGCAGGTCCTGCAGCTGTGGGGCTCATTTGGGGTTGCCCACATCCCTGATGATGGGCTTTTTGCATCCTTGGGTCATTTTCCTGGGGCTGCCTCACTCCCCAGAGCAGCCTGACACAGCTGAGATGGGCAGCCCAGCACATGCCCAGCCAGGGGTCAGGAAGGGGCTTTAATTCCAGCTCATCCTCTTGGTCACCTTTTTTTTTTCCTTATGGCAGTATCATTACAAGGAAGGGGAGGCTGTTCCACTCCCCACCATGTGTGGCAGTGCCATGTGCTGGGCCAGGGGCTGCTGCTGGGGCTGCAGGTACCAGTCCCTGGGTACCAGCCACTGGGTGCCAGCTGCTGAGCACCAATCCCTGGAAGCCAGTCCTTGGATGCCAGCCCTCTCGGGAGCCAAAGCAAGTGCTTGATAACCAGCATCAAGCACCTTCTACCAGTCCCACCAGCAGCCCCATCCCCATCCCACTGCCGCAGGGGAGGCTTCTCCAGCCTATCTCTGCAGCATATCTCCAGTGCGAGACGATAGCCACAGGCTCCCGGTAATCCAGGTTAATAAACAGGGAGCAGGACTAGCAGCAGCATCGCCCCTCACCCTGCTCTGGCTGGGGTCAGGGGGATCCCGCACTGCCAGTGGCTGCCCGTAACCAGGAGCCAGCTTTGGGCAGGCTGATCCCAGCAGAGCCTGACCTGGCAGCAGTGTCAGGATGGGGAAAGCTCCTGGTGCCAAGGCAGGAGGGAGGGAAGGGGGAAATGACTGGAGCTGGCCCTGATAGTGCCATTGTGAAGGGCAGTGTGAGAGGGCAGATAGAGAAACATCAAGTGCGCTCCATTGTGGAGCAGATGGGCCTGATAGCCAGGGCTGCAATTAGCTCCCCAGTGGCACACCCAGAGCACCAGGGCCTCTGCCAGCACAGGCCTCCAGGAAGGACACGCTCCTTCCAACCCAAGGCCTTTCTCTGTGGGGTGAGGGAGAGGGCCAGTGGAAGTGTGAGGGAGCCGCAGCTTCATTCATGAAGCACTCCACAGGGAACCCCCGGGGCCACGAGGCTCTGGGCAAGAGGGGATGGCCAAGCCCCTTACAACCCTCCCGCTGCACGGTGGTGCCAGCATACCCGGGGCTCGACCCACAGCCAAGGGGCTGCTGCGGCCACAGGCAGGCTGCCATTCCCGCCTGCACCCCCAGCCGTGGCGGCTGCCCGTACCCCAAAGCAGTCCTGGCTCCCTGCCTGCACGCAGACCCCACGGCGCTGGGGACTTCCCAGGTGGAGAGACCCTGGGGCTGAACCTGTCCCAACATTTGGAGGCGTGGGCCTCACCGCGCAACCCCCGAGCCGTGCGGGGGGCTCTGCCCTTCACCGCCCACGGGCCGGACGGCACCGGAGGGGTGCGAGGAACCACGGCGGGGTCCCTCGCCCGCCTGGGCCGGCCCCGGCCCTCTCCTCCCCGAGACCCGAGGGGAAGGGTGCAGGCAGGCCGCAGCCCACCTTTCCTCGCACCTTCCCCCCGGGCGCCCCCACCCCCGCCTTCGTCCGCCACGGGGGGATCAAGTTCACGCCCGACCCACCGGTGCGGGGCCAATAGGGCCGGGGCCCATTTCCATACGGCCCGGCCCGGCCCGGCCCGGCCCGGCCCCGCCGCCCTCAGAGGCCCCGGCGGCGCCGCAGCAGGGAGGCAGCGGCCGGCGGGCGGCCGGGCCGAGCCCCGCAGCCCCCGCATGGAGCCCTAGGGCGGCGGGCAGCATGTTCAGCCCGGACGGGGGGCTGCCGGCCGCCCCCTTCGGCCTCCTCCCCGACGCCGGCCCGCCCTTCCCCCGCGGCGGCTTCGACGGGGCGGCCGCCCAGCCGCTCTTCTTCCCCTTCGCCGCCGAGTCCGAGGCTGCCCGCGACCCGCCGCCGGCCCGCGCCTGGCTGCCCCCGCCCGCCGGGCCGCCCGCCAAGGCGGAGGCGCGCCCGGGCCGGCCCTGCCGCCAGCCCTCGCCCGAGCCCCGCGCCGCGGCCTGCTGCGGGCCGGCCTGGCCCGCCCCGCCCTGGGCCGGGCCTGCGCCCCCCGGCGCCGCCAACGCCGCCCTGCCCGGCCCGCCCTTCCCCGGCCCCGCCGCCTCTTTCCCTGGCCCCCCGCTCTGCCCCGCCGCGCTGCAGCCGGGCGCCGGTGGCCCGTCGGGGCTGGGCAGCAGCGGCAGCTCCAGCGGCGCCGCCAGCGAGGGCGGACACTCCAGCGACAGCGGCGACGAGGTGAGACCCGACGGGACTTGGAGGGGGAGCCCTGCCCCGCTGCCCTCCGCCCGGCAACCGGGGTGCGCCGGCGCCCCTCGGGGGTGGTGAGGCGGGGAACTGCCCGGGCATCGCCGGCCCGGCCTGGGCAAGGGCGAGCGGGAAGCCCGCCGCCGGTGCCGTCTTGCCTGTCCCCATCGCCGGGTGCCCCCCGGAGAAGCCCTGAAACGGCCCGACGTGTCCCAACGCTGGGCTCGTCCCGGCTGGGTCAGCCGCTCTGCGGGGGGAGTGCCTCGGGGAGGCCGCTTTAAGGGGGAGAAAAGGTGGTTTTGGGGACTTGGAGTGGGGAGCTTTCACTCGTGCTGACCGCCCCTTCTCCGCGGTGCTACATGGACGTGCTAGCACACGACGGTGAAGCCCGGCTCAGGCGGGATACACGGGGCAGCGCAGCGCGGCCCCCCCACGGGCTCTGCTCCTCCGCCGCCCGGCTCCTGACAGCCCACGGCGGCTGCTTCCCGGCTGTTCCTCCCGGGCCTCCGCGGGCACCGACGGCTGCCGGGGCACGGGCAGAGCCAGGGCGGTGGGGGGCCGTCGGGGGGCGGCAGCCTAGCTACCAGTATGACTAACAGCTGTATTTTGGGTTTGGTTATCGTACTTTTTAAATCTCGGAGTAATATAAGCCCATCCCTCCCAGGCAGGGCCGCCCCGGGTATAGCAGCGGCAGATGATGCCCGGGTTTGTTGCAAGGCTCCTACAAGCTGTTGCGGGTGTGTTGGTCGGGTTTGTGCGGAGCTGCTGCCGAGTACGTGCTGCGACGGTGCGGGACGTCCCACGCACGCCACGAAGTGGGCGTGGAGGGTTGCGTGTCCCCCGGGGCGCAGTCTGCCGCGCTTGGGGGGGTGACGAGGAATGGTTTTCGCCGGCTGTGGGAGGGTGAGGATCACCCCGTGGCGGGGATGTGGGGATGTTCCGGACTTCTGGCTGCCGATGCGCGCCGGGAATTAAATGCCGAGACCTGGTGACAGGAGGAACGTCTGTGAAATCCAAAATTGCGCAGCAGATGTGGAAATCGGGTAAAAGACTGCAAAATGCCCTCGCAGGCGTGGAAGGCTGCGCTGCAGGGAGGAAGGGAAGCACCCGGGTAAGCAGCTTTCCAGAAGGGAAGAGCCTGGTTGTAGCAAAGAGGTGTTTGAATCCCACTCGAGTCACGGGCGCTTTCATAGTTCGCTTCACCTGAGCCGTTTCACCTGCCCGGGGCGCAGGTGGGAGAGGGGCTAGCGAGGGGCTGCCCCATGCCCGAGGGCCGTGGGGAGGTGGGTGCCCACGCACCGGGATAGCTGAACCTGTGGGGACGTGTTGTGGGATGGAGTGGGGCAATAATGGGGCCATCAGCGAATGTGCCCGTCAGTGTTGCCTGTGGTCGGGCCACGAGGGACTGAGCCTGGGGACAGAGGGGACATTCCCAGGACACGTTGGGGCAGAGCGGGAGCCTGGGTGGTCCCGGGACCTGCTTTCTGTCCCTGGGTCCTTGTGCTACCCTGGGCCTCTGCCACGCCAGCGTGGTGAGCTGGGTGGTGTGCCGTGGACAGGGGGTGGCCAGGGGGGTCCTGCTTGGGGCAGGGTGGGGTGGAGGCACTTTGATGTCCCTGAGCAAAGCCCCTTGTTCAGGGGTTGGAAAACCCTTCTGCCACCCACCCTATTGCCCCAAGGGACCCCATCGCCCAGATGTGGCAGCGGCTTGTGGGTGTCGGCGCTGCCAAGGGCACAGCCAAGCCCTCTCCTGTCCCCATCCCTGTCCCACACTGACCCCGACACACCGACAGACCCTGCTCTCAGCACCCCTTGGGCTCGAGTTGTTCCCTCTCAGTTTATCTCTGCCCCTGCCAGGATGCGCCGACCTCAGAAGAGCTGGAGCAATTCGCCAAGGACCTCAAGCACAAGCGCATCATGCTGGGTTTCACCCAGGCTGACGTGGGGCTGGCTCTGGGCACCCTCTACGGTAAGGGTCTGGTAAAAGGTCCTTGTCTCCATCGTCCTCGCCGGGGGGGGGGGGGGGGGCGGGGGGAAGGGAGAGGCCTGGGAGGGGCATGGAGCACCTGGGCAATGGAGGTTTCTGCTCCTTAACGACCTGCAAAGGAGGTGGTGAGCACCAGCCTCAGGGCTCCTGGGGTTCCCTAGACCTGGTTAAGTACTCCCTCAAGCTGGAAGAGTTTGATAACAAGGAACTGGTTTGAAAAAACTACAGCTGCTTACTGAAGTGCTTACTGAAGTGCTTACTGAAGTGCTTTCAGTGCTTTAAAGCCCTGCTGAAGCAGCAGGGAGAATGCCTTTCCTGATACCCCATCCCCAGGGACAGGGGATTCGGGACAGCTGCTGGAGGGAGGGAGACCTGCCGGCATGGGGGCAGGAGCGGTGCATGACTCCCTGCCTGCCCATGCAGGGAAGATGTTCAGCCAGACAACCATCTGCCGCTTTGAAGCGCTCCAGCTCAGCTTCAAGAACATGTGCAAGCTGAAGCCACTGCTGCAGCGTTGGCTCAATGAGGCGGAGAACACGGACAACATGCAAGAGGTACAGGGCTGGGAGCTGGGGGTATCGCACACCAACATGCCCCCAAGCTGCAGCGCCTCCTCCCTTTTATACATGTTGGAGAGAGGAGGGGAGCAGCAGGCATCCCATGCGATAGCAGCACCTCACTACAGTGACTTCAGTCTGGCTGCGGGGGGAACCACTGGGTATCGCCTTCTGCCAGGCTGGGTGAGCTCAAATCCCCCCACAGGCACCTTGTGACAACTGGCAGCTCCCGTTTCAGAGCAGTCGGTTTCTGCTGGAATCTAGGATAGGCTGGAGGTGCAGCTTGCTGCTCCCTGCGGAGCCTGGAGGGAAGTAGGAAGATGTGTCTATTCCCCCTGCAGCAGCTACAGGCGGTGCTGGAACACTGCAAATGGTGCCATTTGCAGTGGGGTGACACTCAGTGGACAGTCACGGGGACAACGCCTGTCCCCATCCCTCCCAGACCTCTGCAGCCAGCTGCACATGTGTCCAGAGCCTGGTTGGGACATTGCTAGCCCTGTGACCAAGCATGCAGCCTCACTTTCATTTTCAGATGTGCAATGCAGAGCAAGTGTTGGCCCAAGCCCGGAAGAGAAAACGCAGGACCAGCATCGAGACCAACGTAAAGGGGACGCTGGAGAGCTTCTTCCGCAAATGCGTGAAGCCCAGTCCCCAGGAGATCTCCCAGATCGCTGAGGACCTCAACCTGGACAAAGATGTAGGTTGGAAGGGTTTGCAGGGTGGGTGCCCAAACAGCTGCAGTTCCCGAGTACCCACATCAGGCCAGTTCAATACTAGAAGCTGTGGGAGAGTGGCTGGGGCTGGTAGCCACCATCAGCCCGTTTGGGTCCAGCTCCAAGAGGAGCTGTGGCAGGAGGGTGCTGTGCTGGCAGGTTGGGGTGCTGTGGAGATGCCACCAGCAGAACTGAGTCCTTGTCAGCCACACAGTGCCTGGGCTCACCACCCTCACCCTTCCCTGTCTATGCTCCCTCGCAGGTGGTCCGCGTCTGGTTCTGCAACCGGCGTCAGAAAGGCAAACGGCTGCTGCTGCCCTTTGGCAATGAGGCGGAGGGGGTGATGTACGACATGAACCAGTCCCTGGTGCCCACCAGCCTGCCCATCCCGGTGACATCCCAGGGCTACAGCCTGGCCCCCTCCCCTCCTGTCTACATGCCGCCCTTCCACAAAGCCGAGATGTTCCCTCAAGCGCTGCAACCTGGGCTTTCCATGAGCAACAGCAGCCACTGAACCGGGAGCTGCGGGGGCTGGCGATGGTGCCGCCCCAACACCGCGGCCGGGTTGGCTCTCTGGGGGCAGCTTCCCCCCCCTTCACCCTAAGAAGGCACGGGTATGGCCCTGCTCCTGCTCTCAGGCCCTGCCTCGGCACTCGCTGGGCTGCCTTAGGGCTTTTGGGGCAGAAGGGGCAGGCGGTTGCTCCCAGCCCTTCCCAGTTATGTGAGTTTACTGGTCCCAGCAGCGTCGACCACCCTCTGACCTCTCCTGGGGGGCAGCTGCTCCTGCCCCACTGCACCCCACAGAAGCCATGCATGCCCGGGGCACTGAGTGGAGCTGCCTGCACTCAGCTCCAGTCCAGCTGAGCCATTCTCCTGCAAGACCCAGAAAAAAAGTATTTTTTAGATTTTTTTTGTTGAGGGGGGGGGAGGGGGGTGGTTTTATTTTTTAAATGGTTTTTGGTTGTAGTTTTTGAAAAGCAAAAATCTTTGTAGTGATTACTAGTTTCCCAGGTGCCCCCTCCCTGTCCTGTAGAGCAGGGCTGGGGCACTGGGCCAAGGGCTGGGGTCCCTGGCTGCTCTGCCCACCCTACCAGGCAGCCAGGGCAAGCTGAAGACTGGAGTGTGGAGCAGGAGGTGAACCCTCCAGCCCCATGCCCCATGGCACAGGAGAGCTTCACCCATCTGTGGGCAATCTGGCAGGGCTTGTTTTGGAGGGGGGGGTCGGGTTGTCACCGGCCCTTGTGCCCAGCATCACCCCATGTCCCCCACACCCTCTCTACTCTCTGCCCCAGCCCTTGTCCCTCTGCCCCAGCCCAGCTGCCCAAGGACCATCTTTCCCCAGGGGTCCCAGCCCAGGGGAGCCGACACTGTCCTGTCCATGCTGCTAGCCACCCCCGTGCCTTTGAGCCTGCTGTAGTTGATGATGATTTATTTTTTTCTTAATCATATTCCCTCTGGCAATGAAATAAATCTCAGTTCTTTGGGGCATGAGAGTGAGTTAACCCTTTCGTTGCCTCCCTTTGCATCCCTGCTCCTGCATGGTGCCCGGCAGCCCAGCGGCATGGGTTTGGCAGCATGCGGGGGCACAGTGGAGCTGGACCAGCGCACTCAAATAGGATGGACATGTCCCCATTGTGCCAGCAACATCCAGCTCTTGGCTGCCTGCAGCCTGGCCCACCACCAGCACTGGTGGCAGCTTGGCCCTGGAGGGACATCACTTGTCCATGCTGTGCCCCCTCCAAAGCCGAGGTGGTCAGGCGTGCAGCAGAAGTCACCTTCCACTAGGTTTGGGCTGCTGTTTTTCCATAGCTGCTTGTGGGAAGAGTGGAAGTGAAGCAGGATCTCACTTGCAGGCTGCTCTAGCAGATGCTGTGGACAGGGAAGGACTGGGTAGGGACATAGCAGGAGCTGCAGAGCTCCCAGCCCCGGGGTGGGCAGCAGAGAGGTATGGGAAGCCTGGGGTGTCCTCGCTGTGGGGCTGCCAGCGTGGCACCAGCAGGTGAGGGGTGCTCCTGTGTGTGTGGTCCAGCCAGGACAGCCTTGGGTGGTGGCTGTACTGGCTGTACTGGGTGGTACCGCCCCATCCAAGCAGGTCCAGGCGGGCACCAGGGGATGAGCTGGTGTGGCTCAGGGGTGCCAGCCCAGCCAGGAGAAATAAGAGTCTGGGAGATGACACTTCACATTCACTGCCATGGGCAGCTTGGTTTGCCACCTGCCTGCACCTCCTGAGGGACTTTCCCCCTGAGCAGAAGCAATGAATGACCAAGCCTGTAGGGAAACTTCTGAAAAGCCCCTTTTTCAGCTCGTCTGCCAGTATGCAATGCGCTTGCTGGCCCACAGCCTTGCTTCCGGCAGGAGCAGGGTCACTGCAGGCTGCTGCTCGTGGGGTTCCTCGGGACCCTGCAGAGGGCTGGGGCGCGCACTGGGCTGTGTGCCAGCCTCACGGGGTGGGATCCCCTTGGCTCGCCCTGTGTTGCCACTTGCTTCCCCAGTGTCTGGGTACGCAGGGTCACATCCCTGCCCGCCTGCTCCATGGGTTGGGGCATGGCATGCTCTGGAAACTGCCCCTCTGCCACTGCTGCCCTTTGCTGCCGGGTACTTTGGGGGTAGGTGAGGTGAGGGTGCTGGAGGCTGGGGAAGAGCAGCGTTGGTAGCAGAAGGCCTGGGAAGGATGTCACCTCCCTGAGGTTTGCTTCTCTCCACATTTCCACCATGTGATTTTCTGCTCTAGTAAAAGGCCAGGCAAGCAGGAGTCTACCCACCCCATGAGGTCCCCAAATCCTCCTGCCCCAGTGCCCTCCCCATGGGCACCCAGAGCCCCTCCCGCTCTGTTTTCAGTTGACCCAGAAAACAGAGGCTGCAGAAATCAGAAGAGCACGGTGTCGTCAGCAAACTGCAACCTGGGCAAGGCTGGGCCAGGCTGGATGAGGCCACCGGCCGGGGACGCAGTGATGCACCAGCCCAAGGCAGGAATGTCCCCTATGCTGAGGGTGTCACCGCATGCCTGAGCCCCACTGCACCCTGGGACACAGGGAGCAGGTCCCGGAGGGCAGCCAGCAGCTTGTGGGTTGGCAAGGGTGGGGTTGGGCTACTTTGGGGCTGCAGTGAGGGAAATCAGGGAAAACCTGTGACAAAATGTGTTTGTATCAGGCATTGATGGCACCAAGCCGAGGGGCACAGAGGAAGGCACAGATGGAGCAGTTGTGTCCCACCCCCTGGTCCCGGCAGCTGCCACCGATTCCTCAGGGTGTCTGGGCATTGCCTGTGCCCAGGGTGCAGGGTGGCCATGGAGCAGGGTGGGTGCTCTCCATGCAAGGTCCCCATGGTGCGGGGTGCAGGGTGTGTGCAGGGTGCCTACAGCGCAGCCTGTGTGTGGCACTGCAGGGTGCGGGGACCTGGGGCGCATGGTGCGTGTGCCGTGCAGGGTGCCCAGGGGCTTGGCAGTGCCAAGGGCACACGGAGCAGGCTGATGGTACTGCAGGGTGCCCACTGGACCAGCTTTGCTCTGGGCTCACTACGAGGCTCTGGATGCCACCACGTCACTGGCTTCCTGCTGCAGCAGGGCAGGCGTGCCGGCAGGGGAACGAGAAACCACAGCATCCCTCTCTGACTCGGCCTCGCACTGAGCAGGCTGAGATTGCTCTTGAGAGCAGTGTCCTGCCAGTCGTCACCAGCACAGTGACACCCACAACTCGAGAGTGGGGGGGGGAGGGAAATGGGTGCTGCAGGGCTGTGCTGGGAAGTGGTGAAGCAGAGGCTGTCCTCTCTGTCCCTGCTGCAGTGTGCTGGGCCCCTCCGGGCTGCCCCAGGCTCACCTCCTCCACAGCAGCCGGAAATGTCACCATGGGGCCTCTGCCACCAGGGCTTCACCACTCAGCAGAAGGTGCTGGGGGGTCACAGAATGACTGCAGGGGAAGGTTGGGGACCTCTGAGGCCCCCATCAGCACCCTGCCCTGCCCACCCCCATGCCATAGGCAGAGCCGCTGCAGCACTTCGTCGTTTATTTCCAGTGCATGCTCTTGTCCTGCCAGCACCATGGTGAGGTAGATCAGTGTCGGGTTTGGGGTGGGAGGAGTTAGTCCTAGTTTGCAAGAAATGAAGTCACATGGAGTTGCTCAAGGTCCCAGTGTGGCAACAGCCAGGCTGGGAGGAGAGTTCAGGGCTCCTGCATCTCTCCCTGCCCCATGTCCTTGTCTGTAGGAGGGTGCCCCACACTCCCTCCACCCCAGTATTGTCTGCCCAGGTGCTTCTCTGATGATCCCAGCAGACAACAGCTCCGCACTAGATGTTGAACCAGCTCTCCAGGTTGGGATAGACACGGCCGTGGGGCAGGCTGGGGTAGGCAGTGCATATGGTGCAGATGCGCTCCCTCCAGTCGGTGTAGAGCTTCACGCTGTACCTCTTCTGCCAGGCGAAGAACTGCCGGTAGCGGCTGGAGTTCATTGTCTTCAGGAATGTGGCCAGCTCTTTCAGGGAACCAAAGTCATCGACATGAATGAAGGAGTCTGCAGGAACAAACTGCTCATAGTTGGCCCGGGGAGGCCCCAGAACCACAGGCACGGTGCCGGCCATCAGCGAGTTCCTCCAGAGCTTCTCGGTGATATAGTCCCGGTGGATGGAGTTCTCAAAGGCCAGGTAGAACTTGGACTTGGATGTTGTTGGCAAGAGGCAGTCCTTGCAAAGTGGCTTTTTGTTTGCTTTCCCATATATGTTCACATGGAGGTACCTGGAGAGGTTTTTGTAGATTTCAGCTCTTTTCTGAGTCCTGTGGTAGTTGCTGATAACCCAGGAGACCAAGTTGGTCTTTGTGGGGATGTTCACGGTGGCCGACTGGTTGGGCACAAGCTTGCCGTAAGGGATGAAGATGTCTGAGTCCCGTCTGTAAGTCATCACCCAGTTGAAGGTCTGGTTCCATGCTGCTAGAGCTTTAGTGTTGGAGGGGGACTCCAGGGAGACCCACACCCAGTTCTGCCCTGGTGGCCTCTCCTTGGGGAGCCAGTCCCTGCCAGGCTGGAGTCTGGAGTGGGGGAACACCACCACATCTGCCTGGTCCAGGAGCCGCCGATCCACGGTGAGCCAGCAGCCTGCAATGCTGTACAGCTCATGGCAAACGTCCCCACTGATGTTGGGGACCTGCTTTGAGGGCCATTCCCACACCAGGACCACTAGTGGCTCAGTGTGCTTTGGGGCTTCTCCGGAGAGCTCAGGAGGATTGAGGAAGCACCTCAGGTTCCAGAGGGTGGTTACAAACAACCCAGTGGTGACCACAGCCTTCATGCCCCACAGCAGCCGTGGCGGCAGTAACGCCCGGAGCATGCTGCTGGGCTGGCTGTCACCTTCTTGGGTGACAGAGCCAACACCTGGGAGAGAGGAGAGGCCACCAAGGGCCATCAGCTTGGCTTGCCAAGAGTGAGGAGTGGTAGAGAGGTGCTGGGGCTGGAGGGGATGGAGCAAGGGCTTCTCCATGAAACCTGGGCTCCAGTGTCATCCCTGGTCCCTCTGCTGGCCCCCAGCTCACCCTCGGGGTCCCCCATGCACCTGGTGTCACCCTGCAGTGGCTTTTGTGTCACCCTCCCACAGTCCCTGGTGCCCCCATCTCCAGGACAAGCAGGGATGCTGCCAAAGGGGGGCACAGAGCTGATGGGCAGCAGCCACCTGTCCCGCCCACCCCAATTTCCTGACACCGCTCCCCATTACATGCACAAGGGATGTGGTCTTTGGTACTTGCTCCGTGCTTCAGTTTCCCCACCTGACAAACAGCCACGGTTCCACTCCACCCTTCTTGCTTTCCCCTGGCCAGGTTGAGCCTGAAATGCAGCCAGCCTTGCCACAGCCAGGCTTGGGAGAAAGGTGCCTGGGGTTTGCAGGATGGGGCCACGCACCACAGGGCGAGGGGGATACCCTGGGTCCTGCCTGAATAACCCCACAGTGAGGCCCCAACTGTGAACTGGGGTGTCTCTGGGAGTGACTGGGAAGTCTGAAATCCTGCTCAGGGACAGACTGGAGTGTCCTGCCTGAGAAATGCCCCTCACCCCAGCAGCCTCCTGTGGCAATGGCAGGGCTTTCCCCAGGCTTGGGGTGCTTCCCCGGCCATCAAAGGCAGACGGAGCCCCAGAAGTCCAGGAGCTTGCAGCCTTGGTGCCCCAAACACTCCTATTTCATTTTTAGGGCGTCACAGACTGCCAGTGCCCCACAGGCAGGGCAGGGAGGGCGGTGCAGGCAGGGGGCCATTTGGGCCTGCTGCTGGTGCAACTGAGTCCGCAGGTGCATGGGAACCCTGGCTGCAAGATGCTCACCCCACCACGGTGCCCATCTGCCTGCTTCAGGCCTCCGCTGGCAGTGCTGTGCCTTAACCAGTGGCACTGATGGGAAGGGAGAGCTGTAGCAGGGGCGGCGAGGGGGATGCTCGGCTGGGCTGGGAACCAGCTGCCAGCTCAAGCTCACCAGAGACTGCCAGACCCAGGGGCAGGGCTCAACACCTGCAGGCTGCCCAGAGCGTTCAGCACCAAAGGCAGTTTCCCTTTCGAGGTAACCTCTGAAAACACCTTGGCTGCCCGAGCCCCACTGCTGGCCAGGGCTGTGCCGGTTCCTCCACAATTTTAGAGCCTCCTGGAAAGCAGTGCCCTGCTTTCCAACCCCAGCTGCTGCAGCTTTGCTGTGAAAAATCCCTTCCCTACCTTGGCATGCTCTATCTGTCCTGCTAAAATATATGACCTAAGCTTAGGCTCCAGAAAAACCTGGCATCCAAAGCGGGGAGTGTTGGGAAAGATTCCCCAGCTCTCTGCACCACAGACCAGTGCTTCAGGTCCCTCTGCTCGCCAGTCCCCTGCAGTGGGGATGCTACCCCCATTCTGAGGATGCTTTGGGAGGGGACACCCTGCTCTGGCAGTGCCAGGAGCCTACCCGTTTCTCAGCCCCTCTCCCCGTGGCAGCCAGCTGTGCTGAGCTCAGACTTACCGGGGAAGAGCTGGTGTGGCAGCGTGCGAGGTGCCTGTGAGTGTCTGCCTGGGCAGCTGCTGGCGCTGGGCTGGGGCACTTGAGGACTTCCTCTTTTCTGTGGTTTTGCCTCGTTCTGGCCCCACAGCGGGTCCTTCCTGCCGCACGCAGTGGCTGGCACAGCCTGCTCCCAGCACTTCCCCTGTGCTGTGTGGGCAGCGACATGACCCACGGCTGGATGCATGCCTCGGGGCCAGTGCATGCCCTTGGCCAGATGGGTGCTCCACAGCTGGGTGGGTGTCCTCTGGCTAAGTGGGCACCCGATGGCTGGGTGGGTGCCTTGTGGCTTGTGCATGTCCCACATCTGAGAGGGTGCCCCACCGCGAGGTGCATGCCCCATAGCAAGGTGGGTGCCCTGTGGCTGAGTGGATGTCCCATGGCTGTGTGAGTGTCCCATGGCTGGGTGGGTGCTACATGGTTGAGTATGTGCTCCATAGATGTGTGGGTGCCTCACGGCTGCATAGGTGCCCGTGGCTTGTGCATGCCCTGTGACTGCCCCACGGCTGGGTGCTGCACATGGCTGGGTGTGTGCCCCATGCCAGGGTGGGACACTGTTGCCCAGTGCATGCTCCATGGCAGGTGCTGCCCCATGGCAGTTCCCTGCACCCCTGGGAATGGTGCACCGGGGAGGTGCAGGTGCTGCTCACAGCTCTGTCTGTGCACCCTGTCCTGTCCCCCTGTGCTTCTCCCACCACCCTCCGGACAGTCTGCAGCTCCTTGGAGAAGGTGTGTGTGGGCCCATGTAGGACTTCAGTTCCCCAAAGGAGTTCCCCAGGTACCAGGTTTGAAACCAAGACCAAATCATGGCTCCTTTCTGCCAAGTGCCTTTCCTGTCCCAGCTGCCAGTCAGAGCCTTGATGCCCTGGCTGGGCTGCACTTTTCCAAGGTACCTGTGCCCAGTTTGCCTGCCGGAGCCATAGCTGTGCAGGGGGTAAAGCTGAGCCCATGGGGCAGCTCTGCTAGCTGGCAGCTTTGTGCCAAACCACAACTCACAATCTTTTGCTGAGACCGCTAATACATTATTATTACTATTATCATTAGTAGTAGTAGTTGCAATAGTAGTAGTAGTATTCTCTAAAGCAGGATTGTGGGGTCCGGCTGCATGTCCCTGGCTCATGCAACTCCCTCTGAAATCACCCAGACCCATGGCAGAGCTGGTGGGGATGGAGTGGGGCACCAGCCCCAGAGCCTCAGCCTGCCACTGCTACCCAGGGCCACAGGTGACTCCCTCATGGCGGGTGCTAGGAAGGAGCCAGTGCCTTGCCCAGCTGATGTGCCAGGGGTTTGAATGCCTGTCTGCGCTGGGACGCCTGCAGGCAGGGCCCTGCTGTCAGCCTTGCCAAGGTGCCTCCCATCTGCCACCCGCAGCCTGGTTGAAAACAGGATGCCAGCCTGACTTTGGCTCCCACTGACTCATCTTGAAACCATCAGCAGTGGCACCAGCAGCTCCTTGGTGCTGCCAAACCCCAGGCACCTGCCCTGGCCAGGATACCAAAAGGGGAAGTAGGCACCTGTGTGTCTCGGTGGCATCTGCACAGCGGGCTGCCTCTCGTGCCCAGGTTGCAGACCTGCCCTTGAACCTAGTCTGGCCATGCGCCTTGTTCTTTTCTTACTGGCATTGCTGTCTGGGCACCAAGTATCGCCCAAAGCCCTGGCAGGGGATGAGACGGGGAAACTGAGACAGATGTAGGGAGGGTAGCCCTGAGGCATGCAGCACTCTCCCTGGAGCTGGCAGGAGCACACACAGAGCTGGGAGTGGGGCCCCAAACCACTCCCTGGGAGCCCTCAAATAGCTCAAGCACCCCTGGGGTCTGCACTCCCCACTGCACCCTTGCTCCCACTGGCTGCCAGGATCCTGGGAGCAAGGATGGCTCCAGTGCTGGCAGAGAGGTGAGGAGCTGGCAGCGGCTGGGCACAGCACCATGCCACCATGCCAGGGTGTAGCAGAGCTCTGTGGTTACAGTGCCGCCCTGGGAGCCCTCGGAGGCCAACTGCAGAGGCCAACTGCTGCTCTGGGGCTGGGTGTTTTTTCCTCCCCAGCCATGTCCCCTGTTTCCTGTTATCTTTTCTCACCCCCTTTCTGCATTTCTTCCCCTGTGTGAATAAGAGCCCAGATACCAGACGCTGCACAGCCCACAGGGTACCATTCCCAGCCTGGCTTGCCCCAAACCCGCTGGCTGCAGGCAGCACTCCCTGGCTAGCTGGAGCTGCCAGCATCACCTCCGCTGCTGTCCCCATCCCCGTGCACAGCCCTGGGGACTGGGGCCACGAACATGGGGCCATTGCCCTCCATGGAGGACAGCAGGGACAGCAGCAGCCATCATGTTTCCACTGGGGTGCAGGATGGATGGTGGAGTAGAAGGGCACTTTTCACCAGCACTTGTAGCCGTCACCCCAGGGTCCTGCCCTAGGACACACTGCCAACAGGGAATGGTGCCCCAGGGGATACTTGCAACCGATGGGCCCAGGCACCCTGACCCCCACAGCCCAGGGATGTGGCAGAGCAGTGCTGGAGGCTCAAAGCTGGGCTGGGAGCCAGGGTCAGCTCTGCCTGGGTGCGCTGGGCAGAAGCCCCCAATGCCAGGGCAAGGGCATGGGTCCAGCCGGTAATGCCAGACAGCACCAGCACATGGCAGGGAGCTTTGTGTGGGTGGGTGCTGCCCTCTGCAGATGACCCCACACAGACAGAGAAGCTTGGCCACCCAGCAAGGAAGTCCCCTGAAAGGTGCTCAGGGCCTCAGGTCCATGGAGGAGATGGGTCGCTGGGTCCCTGGGTCTTGAGGATCACAGGTCCATGGAGGAGATGGGCCCCCAGGTCCTCGGGGCTGTGCTGCCCCATGGCATGCTGCTGAGTCTGCTGCTGGCCCCTCATGGGGTTTCATGGTCACACCAAGTGGAAGAGGAGCTGCGAAGCTCACCAAGGCCTTTGAGCCCATGTCACCCGTGGCCCCACCCGTGACCCTCTCTGGTGCACCCCTCCCAGCTGGGGACCCACTCTGCTGCAGGGCAGGGTTTTCTGAGGTGTTTCTAGTGTCAGCGTGGGACAACCCGTGTGTAATCCCTTGGGAGGAGCCAAGGGTGCATGTATCCCTCCTTCCCCAGGGACCAAGTAAAAGACACGGCTGGAGCAAGGTCCTGGGCTGGACAGCCTGTTGGCTGAACGCCCACAGCCTGGCTTACCTTGACACCAGATCTCTCCGGTATTTCAAAGCTGCAGAAATGCCAGCAAACCTCGGGGTCATCCCGGTGCAGCTGCCCCCATGTTACTTGTGCCAGTGGGATGTAGGTGGAAAGGTTCTGAGCCAGACCTGGCCACCCCCTACCCAGCTCCTCTCAAACGCCAGGCTGCTCCACCACCTGCATGTCTGCCCACACACCCTGTAGCCCTTTCAAAACAGCCACCCTCTCCAGGACACAGAGCTGGGGCAAGACATTGCCTCTCCACCATGTCCTCCTGGGTATCCCTCGGCAAAATGTTTCACCCAGAAGTTTTTTGAATAACGGTGCTTTGTGGCAGGACAAGGGGAGCTTTTGTTAGTGCCCCAGCAGCTGTCGCAGAGCCTGCCTGAAACCAGTCACCCTTAGCAACCCCGCTTGGGGCTGGGGCAATCAAACCAGTTATTTCACAGCTCCTGGCTGCACTTGGCTTTGAAAGCAGCATGGAGACTAGGTGGTTAAATGTAGCTGCAGGAGAGGAAAGAGGGTGAAGGAGAGAGGTGGCTGTAGACAGCTGGGGATGAGGGAGGGACAGGTTATGAAATGAAAAGAACCAGAGGAATGGGAAGAGGGAGGGAGAGAAGGATGGGTGTATGGATGGATGAAAGCAAGGACAGAAGGAAGGATGAATGGAAGGATGAGAGCTGGCCTGATTCAGTGCTTACTGCTGTTGAGGGTATGAAGAACCAGAGGTCAGAAGTAGATTGTTGTGGTCTAACCCCAGTAGGCAGCTCAGCCCCACAAGGGCATCCTTCCCAGCCTTGCAGTCACAACTGGGCTGGGGCGACAGCTTGTTGCAGGCAGGTCGGACCCTTCCAAGAACACACATGGACACGCTACCACCTGTCTGTGGGATCAGTTGGAGAGCAGCTGCAGGCAGCCAGGCCTAAGCAGGGCAGGCAGCAACCAGCATGTGAGGACAGCAATGCCACCATCGCATGCAGACTTCCACAGCAACAGGCTCCCCTGAGGCAAGTTTGTCCTGGAGGGGCAACAGCAGAGGAGAGGCTCAGTGGGGGTGACCCCTCCATGTCTCTGGCTTCGAGAGGTGCAGGGGCAGCTCCTGGGGTAGCTCCCTTGACAGACTGAGGGGTTCTGTGACTGGGCACATTCCTGAAGCAGGAGCCCCGCTCCTGGACCAGCCATACCCAGGGAGATGAGGGTGCCGAAGCGGCCGCCCCGCGCCGTGCCCCAGGGGCTCCGTGCCTCGGTTTCCCTGGGAGGAGCAGGACCCACCAGCAGGTGCCCGTCTGGCAGCAAGTCCCCGGGGGCCCCCGCGGGACAACGGTGCCCTCCGGGGCCAGGCGGCGGGACTCCGGGCCACCCTGGACCGCGGGGCGGGCTGGGCTGCGGGGGCACCCCGAGGCCCTGCCCCGGGCTGGACGGGCGGGGCCGCGGCCCTGCGGGGCCTTTAAGGGGCGGTGGGCGGGCAGGCGGCCCCAGGCTGGGGGCGGCGCTGAGTAAAGCTGGGCCGGGCTGGGCCGGGGCCGGGGCTAGGGCCGGAGCCCGAGCCCGGCCTGCTCCGCGGCCTCCGAGGCTGCTGGGGACAAAGGCGGCGGAGGCCCGGCGGGCTATGGCGGTGGGTGGCGGGTGATCCGCGGAGCCGAGTGGGGGGAGCTGCGGCGGCGAGGCTGGGCCCGGCCATGGGGTTCCTGCACCAGCTCCATCTCCTGCTCTGGAAGAACGTGACGCTGAAGCGGCGCAGCCCGGTGAGCGCGGGCGCGGGCCCGGCGGGGGGTTGCGGCTTCCCGGCGGCCCTGGGCGAGGCCCCCGAGCGGGGGAGGCTCCGCGGGGCGGCTGCGTGGGCCGGAGGGGAGCCCGCGGGGCGGGATGCGGAGCCAGCCCCCTCCCTCCCCACGGGCCGGGGTCTCCCCAGGTCCCCGCCCTCCCCACCACTGCCCCCTGCCCGCCGGTCGGGCCGTGGGGACGGGCGATGCGTGGAGGGGCGGGTGCAGGCCCGATGGTGCTGGGAGCTGCAGGGAGCGCGGAGCGTGGGTGCCGGCTGTGCACGGACTCACGGAGCGGCCGAGGAACGCCCCGCCGTCCCCGGCTGCCGGCGCGTCGCCCCCTGCCCCGGCGTGGGCCCAGCCCTGCCGTTCCCTTCGTGGGGCAGCAACAGTTGGGTCTCTCCTGCCCCGCTCCCACCCTGTGGCCGCGGGAGGAACCCGGGGCTGTGGGTTGGGTGCTGTCTTCCACCCAACCCTCTGCCCCGTGTAGCATCTCCCTCCCCTCCACTGCATATTCTCGTCTCCCAAGTGCCCCGGGTACTCGCCAGCCCTCTCCTGTCCCCCTGCGGGGTGGGAGAGCTTTCCCCAAGCCCTCGGTATCCGCAGGCTATAAATAGGTTTCCCAATCTTATGTGGGTCAGAGCTGCTTCCCCTCCGTGGGCTGGAGAGGAGCTGCTATCGCTTTCTGGGCGTGAGGATGAGGAACGGGGTTCCTGGGGGGCTGCTCCCCTCCCGGGGGTGGCAGAGGAGGCAGGATGGCACCTTCCCTGCTGGGGTCGCAAATCTGGTGTGACCCTGCCCCGGCTTCTCATGCCTGACTACTCCTGTGCAGGTCGTCCAGGAGGGAGCCCCGGGGAGGGACCCCGGCCCGGAGGGATCCCCGGCGGTGCAGGCAGGGGGATGGGTGCGTTGGGCACCGAGGAAGACGGTTATTTTTAGACGGTGGGGGAGGGTAGCGAACTGCTGCTCCTGAGCTGGCAATGCTCTCTCCTATTCCCCCTCCCAAATATCCTGCCTGCTTTCCCTCGCCAGCAGCCTGCAAGCATCAGACCCTGCCTCTGTGCCGGTGGCCATAACACCAGGGACTGCCTGGGACAGGTGCAGGCCCAGCCCTCACCAGGCCCTCCCCTGCCAAGGGCCGCGTTGCAGGCCAGCAGCCCCTGTGCCCCTGGGATGGGCGAGGGGGATGAGGATGCTCTTCGGCTGAGTCATCTCTGCTTCTTACCCTGAGCAGAGCTGCATGGCCACGGCAAGGGGCTGCCTGGTGCTGCTGTGCCATGGACCCCTGCCTGTGAGGGCAAGCCAGCTGGCACAGCTGTGCCCTGGCATCCACTGACCCAGACCTGGCTGCTGTGGCTGGTGGGGTTACAGACTGAGGATGCACACATCTTCTGGGGACCCGTTTCTCCTTGACCCTTCCCAGCCCGATGGTCAGTGTGGGGTTGCAGTGCAGGAAGCTGCAGCTGTACAAGGAGGACAAGGAGCCCTGGGCCTGGCCACCCCCACAGGCAGGGACTGGCACTGGAGTGCCTGCTTGCTGCAGGCAGGGTGGCAGGGGAAGGACCAGCTCCTCCTTGCCCACCCAGCAATGCTGTGTGTGGAGGACTAGCCATGCGCTGGGGCAAGAGCTGTCCCCAGTGGAGCAGGTAGTCGTGGATAGATCTGGTGCAGCCCTTGGGGTAGTCATGCCCTGAGGATCTGTGTGGCCTGTATGTGTCACCTACTTTCTCATTCTGTGTGTAAGTGCCATGGTCACCTTGTACTCCACTTTTGTGCAGAGGTCATTATCCTGCCCGATCCTGGGGGAACACTGCCCTTTCCCAGCAGCCCAGGAGCAGAGCTGCTGGTGCTGGCTGGCCAGGGCAGAATCAGGCCCTGTGCCGGAGCCCAGCCTCATTGGCCCATGCCTTGCTCTCTGTGACAGGTACACCCTGGCCACATTCAGAGCTGGATGTTTCACCAAGTGAGGCTGAGGGGACTGGGAGTAAGCATGAGACCCCTCCCCTGCTCAGGCTTCACCCTGGCGGGATCAGAGTTGGGGGTTGCTGGGCTTCTCCCAGTCTCACAGAGGGAGCATGGTGCATGCCCTGCCCTTGCCCTGCCAGCAGCCTCCCACTGGTACAGCCTCATGTCGTGGAGGTGCTGCCCTGAGGTGGGTGCCTCACTACAGTGCTCTTTCCTCCCAGCAACATGCAGAGCAGTGGCCCTGGTGCTATGGGATGGGATGGGGAGCACACACCTTGTGCTTGGCTGAGGGTGCTGGGCTGGGACTTCAGAGCTGGGGCCAGTGCCCTGCACTGCCCCTGAATGCTCGTGGTTCTGGCAGGGTCCCCATGATCCATGGCACCAGGGTGTCTTTGGGGAGCAGCATTGCAGCAAGGTTCAGCAGTGCTTTTGGGACAGACTTTGTCCACAGGCACTTGGTGAGGCCTTGGCTGGTCCTCTTGAGGATGCAGCAGTTCTGGGTGCAGCGAGGCTGCATGACCAGGTGGTCTTCAAGAGAAGTGTACTCCTGACCCACAGTGCCACATGTCACCCACTTCTGTAATGCCCTTTTGTCACCAGAGGAGCTCACCTGCAGCCTGGTGAGGGTGATGGCTGGGCACTGTACTGTGGTGCCGTCACTGGCTTTTGCTGGAGGGAGCCAGGGCTGTGGGTGCCTGAGGATGGACAGTCCCCTGGGGTGCTGATGGCAGCCCTGGGAGTACAGGCTGTGCCATTGTCTACCGTTGTCTTGGCTCTGCTGGGACAAGAGCTGAGCTCATCTATGTATATCTTAAGGGGTGAGTTCCCCGACGAGGTTTGGTAGCTGGTTAAACCTATGTTGGATGTAAAATTAACAGGTGATCTCTCAAAAGTTACCACAGGCATGGTTCAGGTTTTCATCCACCTTCCCTGTGGCTACATGTGCCCACATGTTTGGGACAGGAAGGTGACTGCAGCTGGAGTTCCCAGCTCTGGAGTGCTGGTGATGGAAGCACACTGCTGGGTTCTGTTTGGCCATAGGGAAGAGCTGCTCTTTGGAGCAATAGGGAGCAGGAGTTGAGGCTCTGGGTGCTGCTTCAGTGTCATAGCATGTCAGTGGGGCCCTGGGGTTGGGGATAATGCACATGGGGCACGGGAGAGCCAGCAGCAGTGTGGCTGCTTTACCCTGTGCAGGGTTTGTGCCTTTAGTACCTTGGCCAAGAGCTGGGAAGCTCCCACTGCCCAAAGAAGTTGTCCTGGTGGGTCTGCCTCTTCCTCCCTGGCTGGTGGGGGTAGAGCTGTGGGGATCTTGATGCCTCCAAAATACATAAGGCTGAAATCTTGGGGTGTTGGGGGAGCTCACCTGGCTGGCCCTGCTGCAGCAGCACCTGTGCCAGAGAGCAGTGTCCCTGGGGGACAGAGCACCCAATGCCTGCGGAGGCACTGCCAGGTCCTGCTGCCAGTGCTGGGTAGGGGCTGGTGCCAGATCCTGCAGCAGGAACTGATTGGGCTGGCACTGCCCTGGCTCAGGGTGCTCTTTGCCCCCTCGCTGTTTGCAGTTGGTGTGGGGGAGGTGGTGGTGTGGGACATGACATGATGTGCAGGCTTGGCAGGGTGGTGCTGGTTTAGCAGTGCCAGGCAGCACCCCTGTGAATCCCTGCTTGCAGGGTGGCCATGGGGGCACCTGTTGCAAAGCGATTGGTGGCCACAGTGGCCCAGAGGGCAGGTGCCCATGAGCCACTGAGCCTGCAGGACTCTGCCTCGCTCCCTGTCTGCAGGGAGAGGCTGCAGGGCAGCCAGTGCCTTCCTCCACACTGTGGCTGCTGGCACAATCCCACCTGCTGTCAGGCTTGACACCTTTTGCCAGCAGGAGGTTGGCCACTTCCTAGTGCCATGTGCTGGTACGAAGCGCTGCTGCGTGGCCCTGGCGACAGGGGGCTGCTGCTGCTGTATTCCCCTTGCCATGGCACGCTGGTGCCCAGCTGACATAGCACGGCGGGGTTGGCATGGGGGAGAACCATGCTTGTCTCTCCCTGGACTCCCAGTTCTGGCATGGCAGGACCGGGCTCAGGAGAGGTATTGGCCAACCCCAGTGCAGATTCCTCCTGCTCCAGCGTCCCTGAGGCTTGTCCCCAGGCTGCCATGCCAGGGCTACAGGGCAGGGTGTGAGGGGTGGGGATGTGCCCTTGCTGGGGGCAGTGATAGTGATGGGCACAACTTGCGCTGAGCAAAAGTGTGACCAGAGACAAGGGTGGTGACAGCCAGGCATTGGCAGGGGAGTCGGCAGCCCCTGGGCCGCCCATGGGTGAGGGCACAGGCAGGTGACCTCGGGGGAGCCCTGGCGGTGCCCTGCTGGATGGTGACCATCAGTGGCTGTCTGGGGTGGTGGTGGGGAGGGGTGGGAGGGGCAGGACTGGCCTGTGGTGGGTGCTTGGTTTGGCCTCATGGGTCTGCCTGGCCATGGGGCCTTGCTCATCTGCCAGCTCTAGTGCTCATCTTTCCCAGTGACTGTGGCTTCACCTGCTTGTGCTTCCCAGCTGTGGGCAAGTAAGTGGATATTTAATGATGATTAAAGTCTGGAGACATCAAAAAGTTTAAGATATTTTTGCCAGCCTTAAAATACCGTTGGAAAAGTTGGGGTGTTAATTCTCCAGGAGCTGAGCTCTATCCGTTGGGGCTCCTGTGGGCTGACACTGCTGCTGCTGCTGGTTCTGTGGGCAGTGCTGGGACCGACAGGAGAGGCTGACAGGGAGCAGGCAGCAGCTCACCTTCCTCCCCAGGGAGGAGCTCAGGCAGACCATGCCCTGTCCTCTGGTGGTTGCAGGGTGAGAGTTTGGCAGCTGGGCTTTTTCCCCAAGCTCTACAGAGTGCTGCTTCAGGGCTGGTAAATCCCCTCACATGTGCCAGGCCACAGGGAGAGGGGAGCTGACATGGCAGGTTTGGGCTGTGGGGGCATCACTGGGGTTGCTAGCTTGGGTGTCTCTGGGCCAGGGCTCCCAGCTCCTGCATGGCCCTCTGCAGGGCCATGCTGGCTGAAGGTGATGGCTGCAGGCTTCAGGGCATTTCTGGGAGCAGACAGGGAGGGATGGACCAGGCTCTTGGGTGGTGGTGATGGATGTAGAGAGCTGCCTCCGCCTGGCCTGGCTGCCCCCACAGGGAGTGAACAGCTTGGGCCATGAGAGCATGCACACTGCTGTGACCCAGGGGTGCCAGCAGAGTTGTCCTGCAAAGTCCATGGCCCAGTGCCTGTGGCTGTGCTAACCCTGGCTTCAGCACAAATGCCATCTGCCCCCAGTGCTGGCCAGAGGGTGGGCACGGTGGGATTGCGCCAGGCCAGGCTGTTTGCTCTTGCTGTGTCCCGTGTGGCTTGTTGGTGCTTTTGGCCTGGCAGCATGGGAGCTGCGTGTCCCTGGCTGGTGCTGCTGCTGCCTCATGCTCAGGCTATGCCGTGCCTGGCCCTCATCCTCCTTGCCACCCCCTATTCCCATCTGCTGTGTGGCAGAGGGCAGGAGCAAGTGTCAAGCTGCTGGCCTGGTGCTCTGGGGAGCTGAGTGTTTCCCTGCCAGGGAACTGCCTGCCTGGGGCCAGCGCCCTGCTGGCAGCACCTGCCAACCTCTGCCTCCCTTGCTGTGGGAGTCAGGCAGGATCTGGCTGTCCCTGCGTCCAGCTGGTGGCAGGGCTCAACGTGGGATCCCATCACTCATGATGATGTGGGCAGACACATCCAGTGCTCATGCTAGCCCAAACAGTGCCTATAGCCTCATCCTGCTCACCTCTCCAGAAGGTCAAGGTGAGCATGTGCAGGGGGATGTACACATGTGTATGTGGTGGATCCCTCTGGCATGCTGTCCCCAGTGCCCTCAGCCACTGTCACCTGGGCACAAAGGCCCCTGGGACCCAGGTTCCCACCCTGGGTGCTCACCAGCACCCTCCCACAGATGTATGTGTGAGAGCCCTCACTGAGGAAGGAGTGAGGAAGGGTGAGAGGACAGGACAGACTGTGCAGGGCATGGCCAGACCTGCTGCCAGCAGTCACTGGTCCTTTTCTCCTTGTCCCCTGTCTTCTCCCAGCATTTCCTTCCCAGCTGTCCAGATCCAGGCCTTGCTTCCTCACACAATCCCAAAGTGTCCCCCTGTGTCCTGCACCTGCAGGCAGGAACCCTGCTGTCTCGAGGCTGTGCTAACATTGGGTACCCCTGCTGGGTCTCCCACCGGGGGTTATGATGCTCCCTTGAGACAGCATACCTCCCCCTGCTTGCCAGTGCCTCTGCCCCACTATGGGTGTGGGGCAGCCCTGGCTCTCCTCTGTGCCTGGGAAGCCCCTGTGGGGACATGCCAAAGGGGAAGGATCAGTTCCAGAGGTGTTGGCTGGTGAGCCCTGCTGTGCAACCGTGTCTGCCCATCATCACGCTACCCCAAGTGCCAGTGGTGGGGAACAGCCTGTCCTGGCACTGGCATATGCAGCGGTGCAGGAGGGGTTGGGAACAGAGGACATCTGGGGAAGGAGATGAGCAAAAGGTCAATGACCCACTTTAAAAAAACATAAAATAATAACAGGCAGGTCCCTCCCATTGCCACCAAGGACCCAACAGTCACCAAGGGAGCCTGGTACGGCCTGGTGTGGGTGTGGGGGGATGGTCCCACAGGCGCCTGGGCACAGAGGCCCGATTGTGTGCCTGATAAACAGGCGGGGGTGGGTGCAGGCAGTGAGCAGCAGGGCAGGAGCCACGGGGAGGGCAGAGTGGGTCAGGGTCTCCCTTGCCATCCCCCCACCCCCCCGTACAGGGATGGTGACGCCAAGGGCCATGCCTGGGACTGGTGGTGCTGGCAAGATGGGGATCCCCTAGCCATGGCACCATTCCTGGGGTGTCCACCCTCCCCTTTAGCCCTTCTTCCTCCAGTCTGCCTCCCCCAAAATCAGCAGCTCTGGGTGTGGGGAGGGCAGCAGTGAGGGGCACCCATGTGTCCAGCTATGCCTGTCCTACAGCCCTACTGACCCTGATGCCTGCAGGAGTGCCACAACAGGTGGAAGTCCCTCTGCTCACTGCGGTTCACTGGGCTGCTGTGACTTTTTGGCGGAGGGTTTGCAGCCCCTGGGTGAGGCCAGTTTGGAGGCGACGCTGTTGGGAACAGGAGGGTCTGGTCTGACTCTGTCACCTGCTGCCAGCTGTGTCCTTCCAAGCAGGCACTGTCATGTTGAAGCCTTCTCTTCCCCTGCTTCTGGTGTGCTCCTCTGGTGCCTGGTCACTGCAGTTGACTGGGCTGGTGCAGGAGTGTGGCAGGAGGTGCCGGTGCTGCAGCGAGCACCTTCCTGGCAGCAGAGCTGGGGCCTGCCCTGCCCAAGGTGGCAGCAGGTTCTGGGGTCTCAGTGCCAGCCTAGGGTCTGATCTGGCCCTGAAGCAAGCTCAGGTTGGCTCACCTCACCCCATGCCTTAATTTCCCCACCCACAGTAGTTCCCCTTCACTTGGCAGCAAGGGCAATGAGGCCATGATGTGGCCTGGGTACTCCCAGAGCAAACTGGCAGCAGCTGTGCTGGCAGCCTGCTGGGTGCCCACTCCTGCTGGTGGCTGAAGGTGCTGATGCCTGTCCCCAGGACCTCTGGGCACAGAGCCCAGCCTAGGCTGCCTTGTGCTGTTGGGGTCAGGGATTCCTAGGGATTTGCTGTGATTTACTGTATGCCTCTGGTGGAAATCCCGTGCAGCCATGGCTTTCCTGGGAGGGTATGGAGGCAGTGCGAGGATCCCCCATGCTACTGCCCAGTTGCACCTGGATCTGGTGGCAGGGCCTGGCTGAACTGAACCTTGCCTCGATGGTGTTGGGGTCTGTCCCCTGCATGGTCCCGTGAGTGGGACCCAGCAGTGGTGCGGGTGGCTGCCAGCTGTGAGGGCATTGCCAGGATGGGGGCCTGTGGCTCTTTGCTGGCCATAAGGACTTGGGGTCATCTCCCCTGGGCAGCTGCAGCTGCAGTGGCCCATCAGGGCTGGGCTCAAAGCACCAGCACCCTGTTTGCATTGCTGGAGTAGTGGTCCATCTCCTCTGTGGTACCCTCTCCTGTCCTGAGGTGCCCCAGGCAAGATGAGTAGGCAGGGTGCAGGCAGGGACGAGCAGGAGATCCTCGGGTTCTCAGGGACCCGTTTGCTTCTGGCTGAGCTGCAATGGTGTCACGTCACCCACAAGATGTGGGCACAGTGCTGCACTGCACTGGTGCTCCAGGGACCCCTGCCCATGCTTGTCCTTGGTAGCCAGGTCCTGTCCCCAAGCGTCACAATCCCTCTGCTTTGTGTCATCCTCAGTGGGTGCTGGCCTTTGAGATCTTCATCCCCTTAGTGCTCTTCTTCATCCTCCTGGGGCTGCGGCAGAAGAAGCCAACCATCCCTGTGAAGGAAGGTGAGTGCCAGAGAGGTGGTACTTGGGGCCACCCCAAGGCTCTGGGGAGCTGCTCCAGCATGCTAGGGACTGCCTGGGGGGCCCCCCGCGACAGCTGGTGGGGATCTAGAGGGACCTTTTGGGGGGCATAGCACTTGGCAGGGGCTGCAGCTGAGGGCTGGCAGGGCAAGCACAGTGGGGTTGGAGAGCCAGAATCAGTCCCAGCCAGTGGGGCCTGCCCTGGGGGTGACAGTGCCAACCAGCCTGTGGCTGCCATCAGCAAGGACATTTTGTGGTAGGAAGGGGGAGATGGAGCTGGATGGCGCTGGGACAGCCACAGTCCCCCTGAGTGGTCAAGGAGCAGCTGAAGTGCTGCTGGAGGGGGGAAATGCACTGCGTGGAGACCCGTGACTGGCTATGGTGGGGCTCTGGGGCCCTGGCAAGGTGACAAATTGATGGGACTGGAGCTAGGGGCTCCTGGAGATGTGCAGCCGGAGCTCTGGCCGGGGCTGCAGGCGCCAGTGCCTGTAAGCTGTGCTGCTGGGAGGAGGCGGCAGAGCAGACTTGCCAGCTTGCCAGGGTTCTGTGTGGCACCTGTACACCCTGTGGGATGCCCACCCTGGCGGGTGCCCTTGCATGGGTGGCACAGTGGGGCCAGGGGGAGATGCTGGGAGCTGGCGGCAGCAGCGACCTGGCATAACTTGTCCAAGCCTGTGTTTCAGCATGTCCAGGCAAGGGAGAGCCCAGCTACGAGTGTGGGTCCACCTGCAGGCATTGCCCTGGTTCCTACCCCAGAGCTGACGTGCGCTCTGTGTTGTGTGGTTTTTTTGGTTTGATTTTTCTTTCTTTTTGCTCATGTTTTCTTTTTCTTTCCCACCATCTCCCTTGTCCGCCTGCCCTCCATGCCTCTACTGCATGTGCCAGTCTGTAAGTTGGTGGGGTGGGTGGGTGCCTCCCCCCCTTCCCCCACCTGTGCCAGCTACATGTTTTGGGGAGAAAGAGCCTGGTTTGGATCAGCTCACTCTGGCCTAATCCACACCTCTGTAACCCTGTTGCCTTCCTCTGCAGCTGGTGAAGATGAGCTTGGGCAGCACAGTGTGGCCCCTGCCTGCTTCTCCCTGGTGGACTGCCCAGCCAGGACTGGCCCCTGGTGGTGTCCCCACCGGGTTAGTGGTGCCGGGTTCCCCAGGTGCTGGGGCCACTGGTGATGATGTCCCCGGCCCCCTGGGCTGCAGAGGGCTCTCCAGGCCAGGGGGAGGCTTGTCCTGCCCCTTCTTGCCTCCCTCCTGGGGCAGATGGGGCTGGGTGCTGGCCTGCGTTCTTGCCTGTGCTCCCCCAGTTGGTCCCCAAGGGGCTGGAGATGCTCTCACCCCTGCACCACCACTGGGTCCCTGTCCTGGCCCCTTGCAGCTGGGACAAGCTGGGATGTGGCAGTACCAGGAGCCTGGAGATGAGCAAGGTGACACCCATGCAATAGCTTTGTCACCAAAGCGTGGCATGGTCAGCACGGTTTGTCCCACCACCCCAGCAGGCTGCTAGCCTGTCCTCTGCAGGGCCTGACCCTGCCCTTGGCTGCCCCTTACCCCTGCCAGAAGCCCATCTTCACCAGCCCCTGCCTGTTGTGGCCATGCTAACAGCACTGACCTGCCTCTAACCATGGGGCCCCTGGACAGGGTGGCAAGTGCAGGGTCCCTGCCTGGCACTGCCGAGTGACAACCTCCGGTCCCTTTTGGGCAGGACCCTTCCAGGCTTGCCCAGCCCTGGGGAAGGACATGGAAGGACCCCAGCAGGGATGATGGCGCAGTACCAGTGGAAGGGGGGAGGTTTGCTGTCCCCTTGCTGCTCATTTCTTCCGTCTCCCCCACACTGTGTTTCCATTTCCACCCACCTCCAGCAGCCGCACGTCAGGGCAGGGGGGAGGCCAGGGGCTCGGGGAGCTGTGGGTGACAACTTTAGTTTCCCTGTCGTATTCTTCCTTCTCCTCCTCTTCCTTTGGAGATCTGGCAGTGCCTCTGAGGTTACTAACAAGAGGGGCCAAGAGGCTGGGGGAGGTTGGCAGCCATTCTGGGGGAAAGTGGTAAAAGTTGGTATCGTACTGGGGCAGAAGGGACCTGTCACCCAGGGGGAAGCAGGCATGGGCAAGAGGGCAGGAGCCAGGGTGGCAGGAGTTGCCCACAGCCCCAAGTGACCACCAGCTCAGCACAGCCGTGGTGGGAAAGCTGCACACTTCTGACCTTGGCCGCCAACCTCCCGCGGAGCTCACAGGGCCCAGCACGTGCTTCTCTGAACTGAGTGTCTCTCCGGTGGCCCTCTGCCTCCCCCCTGCCTTCTCCCACCTGTCCTCCCTCCCTGCCCACACCTTCTGCGGCCTCTTCTGCGCTCTCTTGCTGGCTCCAGCTTTCTACACGGCGGCCCCGCTCACCTCGGCTGGGATCCTGCCCGTCATGCAGTCCCTGTGCCCTGATGGCCAGCGCGATGAGTTTGGCTTTCTGCAGTACTCCAACTCCACGTGAGTCATGCCCTCACACACGCTTCCTTCTCCCACCCCACGTGCTCCTGCACACTCCTGCTCATGGCCTGCCCCTTCTTCTGCAAGCACTGCCCTCCTGGCAACAAGCACAAGCCCCTGTCCCCCAAAGTGCTTGGGTGCAGAGCACCGTCTCCCTAGGGTGCAGGGGACATCTCAGTCCGTTCCTTCATGGGCTGTCAGGTGCCCAGTGCTGGGAGGAGGACGGAGGTGGCCCTTGGGGACACATTGAGGCACTGGGGCTCTCCTCTGCACCCCTGGCATGGTGGATTTGGTGTGCAGGCAAGGGCAGCTCTGGGGGCAGCGATGCCCCATGGCAGGCATTGCTGCTGCCCCGCGCACACGAGGGGCTCGTCCCCTGCAGGGCTCTGTGGAGGGTGTCCCTATCCCTCTGTCCCTGTCCCTGAAGCCACGGTGGTGCTGGGCTCTCACAGGGTGACGCAGCTCCTGGAGCACCTCAGTGAAGTGGTGGAGCAGAGCAGCCTCTTCGACCCACAGCACCCAGGGCTGGAGGAGGAGTTGGAGTCGCTGCGCCGGCGCCTGGAGGCACTCAGCAGCAGCGAACCCAGCTCCATGGAGACCCACTTCAGCAATCGAGCAGGTAGGCTGTGCCCTGCGGGCCTGCACTGCTGCCTGCGCAGGCAGAGGTGCAGATGCCCATCTGCCAGGCACCCAGTGATGCGATGGTGTGTGGCAGTGCCCTGCCAGTGTCTCACATTGCTGCATTCCAGGCAGGGCCAGCTGTGATACGTCCCCGTGTGGGGCTGTGCAATGTCCCTGGCACTGGCGAGCTGCTCTGACACCCCTGCCTTGCTCCTTGCCAGGATCTGGCTTCACGCTGGCGTGGGCAGCCAAGGACTGGGGCGAGCTGTACCGCTTCCTGACACAGAACATGTCCCTCCCCAACAGCACGGCTGAGCTGCTCCTGGGCTCCAGCGTTGACCTGCGGGAGGTGGGTGACCACACAGTGCTGCAGAGCCTGGCTTTGCAGGGGTCCGACTGACCCAGACTGAGCCCTGACTGCTAGACCCACAGGGTGGGAGTCAGCAGGCACCAGGCCGCGATACATCCTGCCCTGCCCCCTCATGCTGGGGCATTGCTGGGCAAACGGGTCCCTCCGGGCCTGGCATGCTCAGCAGCCCCACTCCCATCCCTGGTGCAGGTGTACCGCATTTTTTTTGGTTCCTTTCCTTTGGTACCCGATGAGACCCATGAGCGTGACCTGTGGGATAGGTTTGGCCCTGGTGAGAAGATGATGCAGCTGGAGGTGAGGAGCAGTGCCGCATGCTGGGGACATGGTGGGGCAGAGCTCGTCCTCTGCATCCCCTCCGTGTCCCACCACAGGGCGATCTGGGGGTGTCTGTCCCAGCAGAGGGATGTGACAGGATGGTGTCAGGTGGCCAGAGCCGCAGCAGGGATAGCTGGGTCCTGTCCCAGTGGTGCCACCAGTTTCTCCAGTGCTTTGAGGCACACCAATGCCTGTGCCTTGGTTTCCCATTGCCACGGGTGCTGACACCACCTGGATGGTGGCTGAAGAGGGAGCAGAGGAGTTCCCTCCTGTGGCTGGGGTGCAGGGGACCCATGCTGCCTCCCACCTGCACATCCCCTTTTCTTCCCCTCCCCATGGAGATCATGGATGTGGGTGCTGTGTGGGCCGTTCATGTGTGCTTGGGGGGACACACGAAGGGGGACCCCGAGGGGCCCCTGCACCATCAGCCACCCCCGTTGGTCCTCTTGCAGAAGAGCCTCCCCAGCGGCTGGAGGAGCCTGCAGGAAGGGCTGGTCCACAGGGCGCTTCGGGACCCCGTGGCAGCTCTGCGCCAGCCAGCGCTGCTCCGCCTGCTCTCCCAGGCCCTGGGCCTTGCCAGTACTGCCCCAGCACCCAGCACCTCAGACAGCCCCCAGGCCTTCATCACTGAGATGGAGGTGAGCACCTCGCAGGGTGAACTGGGGTGTGTGGGCAGCAGCTCTGCCAGGGTGGGCACCGTCACAGTGCCCCTGTGCCCAGGGCTGCACCCCCACGGCTCCCTGCCCTAGGGTATCCTCTTCACTGCGCCGATGCTGGAGCAGCTGACGTGTGAGCAGAGCCCAGGGGGGCTGCGTCGCCTCCTGCACGTAGCCCCTGGGCAGCAGCCGCTGCTGCATGCATACCGGGTGCTGGCCTGCAATGGCAGCCAGGCTGCCCGCCGGGAGCACTTCGCCCAGCTGGCTGCTGAGCTCCGGGAGCAGCTGGATACCCGCAAGATCGTCAGCAGGGTGAATGCGGGGCTGCGGGACGTGCCTCCCACTGGCTGTGGGGTGGGCTGTGGGGCAGGGACATGTCCTGGGTGGGGTTTCCCTACTTACCAGGGATGTGTGGGGATGGGGCTCTGTTACATGGTGCGGCCCCTCCTGATCACCCCTTTATCCCACAAGGGCACCCCCCACCCAGCCCCATGGTGGGACCCCAGATGATTCGTCTTCCTGGCACCTGCTCGGACGCTTCCCATTGGATGGGGCTGGGTGTCCCCAACAGGCTCCTCTCCCCAGGACTGGCAATGTCCCTGGTGGCACAGCTCCTCAAGGCTGGCTCTGAGGTCCCCCTCCTCATCTGATGTGTTCCTTGTGGTCACAGAGGACCAACCTTCCTGCTTGAGGGACACCTCGTGTGCCCCAGCAAGACCCTGCCTGTATTTGCACTCCCACTGCCTGATAGCCAGGGATGCACATCAATGAGTCTAGGGCCCCAGCTGGGCACAGCTCCAACCTTTTAACCCATGAAGTGGACATGCCACTGCTTGGGGTCACCCTTGGTCCCCTCCTGGTGGTGAGCAGGGCTCTGTTGCCCCAGCCATGTGTAACCTCTTGCCTGGTCCTCCTCACAGCTGAAGCTGGATGAGGTGAACAGCACAGCCACCCAGCACCGCCTCCGCGCCTTCCTAGAGGACCTGGTGGAGATGGAGAAGGTTCTCCGTGATGTGAACATCCTCTCAGCACTGGCCAAGCTGCTGCCCAGGGGAGCCTGCGCCAGCAAGGCCCCACCACCCACTGCCAACAGCACTGGCTGGGTCAGTGCCAATGGCACGGCTGGCAACACCACGGCGGAGGAGGAGGGCACCAGCAGGGGCCCGGCTGGCAGCGACGACCCCCAGGGGCAGTTCTCGGCATTTGTGCAGCTCTGGGCTGGGCTGCAGCCCATCCTCTGCGGCAACAACCGGTAGGAGCCCTGGGCGATAGAGGGGGCGAGATCCAGCTGCTCTCTGGTTGGGACAGGGGTGCAGGAGAACCCACCTTGCCTCTGCCAGTGGTCAAGGGCCCCGGTTATCCCTTGATGAGCGTGCGGAAAATGGATGCTGCACCACAGCAGCCTTGTCCCACATCCAGGGGAAGCTCCCCATGCTGGGCAGCACCACGCTGGCATGGGAGTTGGTGTGAAATCCCCTCATGGGCAGGGGTGGGCTGCCTGCAGTGAGGAGTGCTGTGGCTGGAGCAGAGTTGGCAGCCTGAGCCCCCTTTGCAGGACAATCGAGCCCGAGGCGCTGAAGCAGGGTAACATGAGCTCACTGGGTTTCACCAGCAAGGAGCAGCGAAACCTTGGCCTCCTCGTGCATCTGATGACCAGCAACCCCAAAATCCTGTATGCCCCTGTGGGCACTGAAGTGGACAAGGTCATTCTGAAGGTGAGTGTGCAGAGGTCAGGATTCCTGTCTTTCCTCTCCCACCAGAACCACTCTGTGGTGATCTCCTTGCTCAGATGGGCTTGGCAGGGCCAGAGCTGAGTGGGGAGGAAGGGGCCAGCTGCCAGCCAGCACTGCCAGAAGCAGACAGCTGCACTGGCCCTTGCTGGGATAGGGATGCTTGCTGGGATGTGGGCAGATACTGCCATGGCTGTTAGCCATCCCAGAGAGCAGGGGGACCCCTGTCTCTTCCCACTGTGTGACCTTCCTCCCCTCCAGGCCAATGAGACCTTTGCCTTTGTGGGCAACGTCACCCACTACGCCAAGGCGTGGCTGAACATCTCCCCCGAGATCCGTGCCTACCTGGAGGAGGGCAGGCTGCAGAGGCGCATCCGCTGGCTTCAGCAGGTAGGATAGGAAGGAGGGGACCAAGCCTGCCTGGGCTTTACTGCCCTGGGGGTGTGGAGGGGGTGTCCTGTCCCCAGGCACCTTGTAGCTTCTTTGTGTGAAGCTCCTGGGTGCCCATCCTGCTCTTGCAATGACCGGGCTGGTTCCCGATGGAGGGTGGACACTGTCCCTCTGTCCCCAGAAGGAACGTTGGGTCCTGTCTGTGTCCTTAGGGAGGACAGGAGGATGAGAGGCAGGGCATACCCCAACTTCTCCCTCCCATATCTCCTTCTCTGCCCTAGTTCACCACTGACCTCCGCAAGCACCCAGAGATCCTCAATGTCTCTGACAGCGATGTTCTCCACAATTTCCTCAATGGCAACTTCTCCCTGCCCAATGCCAGCATCCTGCTCCAGCAGCTGGACACCATTGACAATGCTGCCTGCGGCTGGGTCCACTTCATGGCCAAGGTGAGGTTGTGCCTGCCTGTGGGAACATGGGTGCTGGATCAGCACCCACCACCCACAGCGGGCTCTGTGGGGTTGAAGAGGGGTCAGGCGTGCTCAGACCTCCTTAAGGCCATGGGATGGGACCCCTGGAGGAGATAGTGGCTTCTGCAGTGTCAGGAGCTTGGGGGTAGATGTCAGTTGTGGAGATGCTCATCCACTGTTGGGTTTGGGGGCTCGCGGGGTGGCTGTGGGTGTCACATGCTGCACTGTGTGTAGGGCCCACGTGCTAGACTCATTGGGGAAGTGAGGTCTCACCGACCTTCCCCTCCCACTAGGTCAGTGTGGACATCTTCAAAGGCTTCCCAGATGAGGAGAGCATCGTCAACTACACGCTTAACCAGGCCTACCAGGACAATGTCACAGTCTTTGCCAGTATGTCCCTGGGAGTCAGCCCCTTCACAGGGATCCCTGAAGCCATGTCCTTCTCCAGATTTGCCCTGGGCTGGGATCGCTGGCTTTGGGATGTGGATCCCTTATTGCATGCTTTGGGTGTATGAGTGGATAGAGCATCTCACAGTACCCATCCTTTGCCCCTGGCCGAGCTCTGCCACACCGCTGTCCTGGCTTTCCAACTGCTGCTGCCTGCTGTCCACGTGCCCTTGCATCCCGTGCCAGGGCCATGCTCACGCTCCTCATCCATGGCAGCCCTTGTGGTGCCCTTGGCTGGGACATGCTGAACCCCTCCATGTCCCTGCCTGTCACTGTGGGCCAGCTGGTGTGGCCATCTCCTGTGGTGCCAGCAGGCTCCCTGCCTCTCCCACTGCCCGCAGGCGTCATCTTCCAGACCAACAGAGATGGCTCACTGCCCCCCCATGTCATGTACAAGATCCGGCAGAACTCCAGCTTCACAGAGAAGACCAACGAGATCCGACGGGCGTACTGGCGGCCCGGCCCCAACACTGGCGGCCGCTTCTACTTCCTCTACGGCTTTGTCTGGATCCAGGGTGAGTGCCAGCTCCCTGCCACAGCTGCCCACATCCCTGGCCCCTGCCCACACTGCCCGCTCAGCTTTGTCTCTCCTCCTCAGACATGATGGAGCGCGCCCTCATTAACACGTTTGTTGGCCATGACGTGGTGGAGCCTGGCAACTATGTGCAGATGTTCCCGTACCCGTGTTATACCAGGGACGAGTGAGTAAAACCCAGGTGGACAGGGTGGGCAGGGGAAGGACCTTTCCTCTTCCCCCTTCCAGGCCAGGACACTTGAGCTGAGAGGAGGAGAAGTTTGTGAGTCTGAGAGAGGTTGGTGACATTGGGAGTGGTGAGCAACCAGTTAAGCCCTGTTCCTTGGACCACCAGGCTAGGCAAGCAGGGGAAGGATTTTGTGCCCAGTTCGCAGCTGAAGTGAGGAGCTCATAGCTGTGGGGGTGTCTTGGAGGCTGAAAGACTTGGGGAGAACAAGAGGAGTGTGGTAAATGGATGGCACATTGGTCTGTTGGTGGTTATTGAACACAGTGGACTGGAGAAAGCACCTGCAGAAGTCCCAGAGCCCCTAGCCCTCCAGGACAGGAGGGTGGATAGAGCCCTGGCCATACCAGGGTAGGCAGGGCACCAGGCCAAGCCCACAGCTGCTGCCTCCCTGCCTGCCAGGACACTATGTTGTCCTATGGGCTCATTGGAGAAGCTGTTTCAGGGCACTAAGGAGCTGCTGGACCAGAGGGCTGGTTGTCCGCAGCCAGTGGGAGAGTGCCTCCACTGCCCTGTGCCCCAGGGTCTGCCTGGGTCTCTGCAATGGTGCCACCATCCAGCTCTCCCCTTTCTTCCTCTACCCCACCAGCTTCCTCTTCGTCATTGAGCACATGATGCCCCTGTGCATGGTGATCTCCTGGGTCTACTCAGTGGCCATGATGATCCAGCACATTGTGACGGAGAAGGAGCATCGCCTGAAAGAGGTGGGGATGGTGGGAGAAATCCTTGGGAAGGAGCTGGCATCTCTGACTTCTGCACTGCGTCCCTGGGCACCTTACCTGTGTCTCTGGGGTGTGTGAGCTGGGGCGGACGCAGATCCTGCATCTTTGGGCTGAGATGGTCCATCCGAGGTGCCCAGTGCCAGAGGGAGCTGAGCCTGTTGGCACCCTGGCACAGGGTGCTGTGGCCTGCCTGCTCACAGCAGTCCCTGGGGACCCTTTGGTGCTGCCTGTTGCCCTCCCAGCCCCAGCGAGTGAGGCAGCAGGGATCCGCACGGTAGGGGACAACCCTGCTGAGCAGTTTTGGCCTCACAGGTGATGAAGATGATGGGCTTGAACAACGCAGTGCATTGGGTGGCTTGGTTCATCACTGGCTTTGTCCAGCTCTCCATCTCAGTCACGGCACTCACCGCCATCCTGAAGTATGGCAAGGTCCTCATGCACAGTGATGTCCTCATCATCTGGCTCTTTCTCGCCATCTATGCAGTGGCCACCATCATGTTCTGGTGAGCTGCCAGGTCCAATCTGTGGGGTGAGGGGGCATGGGCAGTGCCAGGGTCCTTGTGCCATGGGCCGAGGGTGCTGGGAGCACTGTGGACAAGGGCCAGTGAAGGTGCACAAGTTCCCCCAGCCAGCTGATTTGAGGGGCCATTTTATCACCTCAGCAACACCAATATCAGACGGTGTGGCGAAAGCCCTGGTTGGGTAGGACCTGAGGTGACACTGTCTTCCCTGCAGCTTCCTGGTGTCGGTGCTCTACTCCAAGGCCAAGTTGGCCTCTGCCTGCGGTGGCATCATCTATTTCCTCAGCTATGTGCCCTACATGTATGTGGCCATCCGGGAGGAGGTGGCACATGACAAGATCACAGCCTTTGAGAAGTGCATCGCGGTGAGTTGGCTGTGGCTGCTGGGGAGGTGCTTGGCCCCAGGTTTGCCCAGGGCACCCCATGTCCAGTACCCAGGTCACCAAGCTGTCACCAAGCCCTGGGCAAACCTCTGCCTGTATGAACCACCTACCTGTGGGGCTTTGGAGGCATCTCCAGGAAGTTTGGTGCCTCCCAGGGCAGGGAGCATCTCCACAGGGCTGGGTGGGGAACAACTGCGTAGGAATTCGTCCCAGCCTGTTCCTCTGGAGCTGGCCTGTGGTTTCTGCTGATGTTTCCTTCCCTTCTCTCTGCCTCTCCACAGTCCCTCATGTCCACCACAGCCTTCGGGCTGGGCTCCAAGTACTTTGCGCTGTACGAGGTGGCCGGTGTGGGCATCCAGTGGCACACCTTCAGCCAGTCGCCTGTGGAAGGAGACGACTTCAACCTCTTGCTGTCCATGATGATGCTGATCGTGGATGCTGTGGTGTATGGGGTACTCACGTGGTACATTGAGGCTGTGCACCCGGGTACGTGTGGGAGATGGGGCATGAGGGCACCTCTGATCTTATGGGAGCCTCCTCACTGGGCAAGCTGCTTCAGGGTCCCCTGTGTGTGTCCAGCTGGGGACACCTGCCTACATGCCCTGACCCACTGGTGACACCAGCAGGTTCCTTGGAGATGTTTAGTCCTGTGTTCAGTGGCCAACTGTAGCAAAGCAAGGTGTTGAAGGCTGGAGCGCTGTTGCCCCTTATCACCTGCTTGGGAAGGAGTCTCACCTCTTCCTTTGCTTTCCTAGTAAAACTGAAGTGTGAGCCAGACCCAATCCAAAGCCCAAAGGACTTCCTTGCACAGTCCAGCCGCGTTGCCCTGAGCCCAGTTGGCCAGGGCGCTTGCAGCCACCACCCTGCAGTGATGTCCCTAAGCTGGGGAAACCTCCAAGCTCATGCCTGTGCCCATACCAGTGCCACGCTCTGTGCTGGCACTCGGCCAGCTTCTGCACAGACATGGGTGCAGGGTTGGCCCTGACTTCACAGGGGTTGTGCTTGCAGGCATGTTCGGCTTGCCGCGGCCCTGGTACTTTCCCTTCCAGAAGTCTTACTGGCTGGGCAACGGGCGAGTGGAGACCTGGGAGTGGACCTGGCCCTGGTCCCGCACCACCCGCCTCAGCATCATGGAGGAAGATCAGGCCTGTGCAATGGAGAGCCGGAGGCTGGGTGAGGGCAAACAGGGGCCTGTGGGGGCCCAGGGGTGGCCCTGGCTCTGCTGTAGGGTCCTGCTGTGGCCAGGGGCCCCTGTGTGTCCCCTGTGCCCTTGTTGGGGCACGTTTCTAGGCCGGGCACTGCCGCCTGTCTGGGAGCTGCTGCCTGTGGTGCAGGAGGGGGGAAGTTGGCAAGAAGCAGAGAGGAGGGGGCCGTGAGCCAGCACAGCCACTATGGGATGATGGTGGGGGAGGTTCATTCCCTGGCTAGCCCCACTCCAAGCCCGGCCTCCCTGCTGCCCCCCAGCTTCTCACCATCCTGCTCTTGTGGCAGAAGAGACACGGGGCATCGAGGAGGAGCCAACCCACCTACCCCTGGTCGTCTGCATTGACAAGCTCACCAAGGTCTACAAGACGGACAAGAAGCTGGCATTAAACAAGCTGAGCCTCAACCTCTATGAAAACCAGGTGGTGTCCTTCCTGGGGCACAATGGTGCGGGCAAAACCACCACCATGTGAGTTCCCGTTGGGGTGCACAAGGGTCATATCCTGGCCAGCTGCAGTGAGTGGGGAAGGTACTACGCGAGGTACTGGCAGGGTACTGTGGCAGCTGGTGCCATGCCCAGAGGGTGGAAGTGTGAATTTGTGGTTGGCGTGAGACGGGGACAAGCAGTGGGCGCATGGCCCAGCACTGGCATTGCTCTGCCTGGGGCCTAGGAGATGCTCCTGGAGGTGGTTATTGGCATTGGGACCGGATGGAGGAATATGAGGTCTCTCACATTGCTACCTTTCTCCATCCATCCAGGTCCATCCTCACCGGCTTGTTCCCTCCAACCTCGGGTTCTGCTACCATCTATGGCCACGATATCCGGACGGAGATGGATGAGATACGGAAGAACCTGGGCATGTGTCCCCAGCACAATGTGCTCTTCGACAGGCTGACAGTGGAGGAGCACCTCTGGTTCTACTCCCAGCTCAAGAGCATGGCAGAGGAGGAAATCCGCAAGGAGATGGACAAGTAGGCTCCCCCAGCTCCTTTTGCTCCATCCATGCCTTTTGCATGAGTGGGTCCCCTTCCTGCTGTGCTGTGGTGCATGATCTGGGAGCAGAGATGTCCTCCAGAGCAGCTCCACCAAGTGTTTTCCAAAACTTGGGGTATCAGTCTGTGGAAGCCAGCAGAAGATGCCTCTGTAGCCTGGCTGTAGCTGGGCTGTCCCAGGGACAGAGAGCCATAGGTACCACATGGGGGAGAGGCGTCACATGCTCCCTGCAGGCACCAGGCACCAGTACCAGGCTGCCCAGCATCCCTCATGCTTCTCCCTTTTCCCCAGGATGATCGAGGACCTGGAGCTCTCCAACAAACGCCACTCCCTCGTGCAGACCCTCTCAGGGGGCATGAAGAGGAAGCTGTCGGTGGCCATTGCGTTCGTGGGCGGGTCACGGGCGGTGATCTTGGATGAGCCCACAGCTGGTGTGGACCCGTACGCACGCAGGGCCATCTGGGACCTGATCCTCAAGTACAAGCCAGGTGGGTAGAGGTGGGCAGCGCCCAGTATTGCTCCTCTGGCTGCAGTGGCCCTGGCCTCCCTGATGAGGCCCTGTGCCACTGTCAGGGAGGACCATCCTGCTCTCCACACATCACATGGATGAGGCCGACCTACTGGGTGACCGTATCGCTATCATCTCCCACGGCAAGCTCAAGTGCTGCGGCTCTCCACTTTTCCTCAAGAGTACCTATGGTGATGGCTACAAGCTGACAGTGGTGAAGAAGCAATCAGACACCAGGAACAGCACAGGTCTGGGGGGGGCAGCGGGACCCTGTGTTTAGAGTAGATGGGACAAGCCCAGGAAAGGAACGAGAGGTCAACACCCAAGTGCTCCCACCCCAAGTCTCCTTAGGCCACAAGGAGGGCAGAGGGTGTACAAAGTGGCATTGCCCAGCCTTGATTTCTTGCATCTGGGTCCCAGGTTAGACCTGGTGTCATTTGTCTCCAGGCACTAGTTCTGTCTGGCCCATGGGCTGCCCACCGAGATGTTCAGCATGGGCCACAGCGCAGAGCACCATCCCCAGGCCAGGCAGGGCAGCTGGGAAGCCTCTAGTGCCCTGCGAGGGAGGCTGGAGGAGCCCCCATGGTGCTGGGGTGTAGGGTGGATGTGGTGGGTCCTGGTGGGGGTCCAGGTGAGAAGAGACTGACCATTGCTGCCCCTCTGCCACAGAGCCAGGCCAGCTGCACAGTCCCCCAGCCCACTCCTCCATTAGCCCCTGCTCTGAGCCTCGTGTCTCCCAGTTCATCAAGAAATATGTGGCCTCCTGCCTCCTCATCTCTAACACCAACACTGAGCTCTCCTACATCCTGCCCAGCGAGGCTGTCAAGAAGGGCTGCTTCGAGAGGCTCTTCCAGGTAACTGCAGGAGCTAGCAGGGTGGGCAGGCGGGCATTTGTGGGGGGCTGTGGCACTGCAGGCAGCTCCTGCCCTCACACAGTGCTCTACCTCCACAGCACTTGGAGCAGAGCCTGGAAGAGCTGGACCTCACCAGTTTCGGGCTGATGGACACCACGCTGGAGGAGGTCTTCCTGAAGGTGTCTGAGGAGGACCAGTCCCTGGAGAACAGTGACGTGGGTACGGGCAGCAGTGGGGCACATGGTGCTGCTGGGACTGGTGAGGAGCTTGTGGCTTTGCGTGGGCTTAGTGGCTCCTCTCTCCTGGCACATGGCTGCAGGAGTCTCCTTTCCCAAGGGAAGGAGTGGTTGCCAGCAGAGCCCATCCCAGGCAAGGGCAGCCGGCCCTCTGGGTTTCCAGAGCAGACCTGTCACTGCTCTGTGCCGTGCCGCAGTGAAGGGTGGCATGGCTGGTGGCAACCCCCTTCTCCTTCCAGACGTGAAGGAGTCCAAGAAGGATGCCCTGCAGCCACCTGCTCCTGAGCTGGGCCTAAAGCCTGAGGCCAATGGGGAGCCCCTGGCTGAAGCAGCTGTGCCGGAGAAGCCTGAGGTGGAGCTCAGCAACCTGGTGACCTGCTCCAAGTTGGCGCAGTCGCAGGCGTCCCTGCGCTCGGCCTCCTCGGTGGGCTCCATGCGGGGCGACGAAGGTGGGGCTTATTCGGAATTCTTTGGGGATTACGTGCCCCTGTTCGATAATCGGCAGGACCCCGATAACATCAGTCTGCAAGGTTCGTGCCCCCAGTGCCTGGCCAGCGGCAGGGGCCGGTGGAGGTGCTCAGCTGGGATGTGGAGGGTGGCCGGGGCAGTGGTGGTGCCCATCCCTGCACCTGGGCAGGACAGTGCTGACCCTGGCCAGGGCAGGTAGATGTGCTGGGGATGGGGGATATGCCTGCTGGGGCAAGACCCTGTGGGGGGGTCTGATGATGCATCCAACAATGCAGTGCCCAGAGAACTGCAGCCTGGGTGGGAGGGTTGGGAACAGGTGCTTCTACCAGTTTGCACCCCCAAACTGGTAGCGTGTGCAATGGGGAGTCCCATGCTGAGACATAGAACCAGCAGGCGCAGCTGGTGTTAGCTCTGCCCTTTGCCTCCGTCAGATCCAGCAAGTACCATCCTGCAGACTTGCCCCACTAATGTGCTTGCTCCTCATGCTGTTGCCTGGTCGGGTTTTCTCCTCTTGGCCCTTGGGCATTGAGTCATCTTCCAGCTGGTGGTTTGCTCTCTGTACCCTGACGTGGGCTCAGGGCTCTCCCTTCCCAGATGCTGGGATTGCTGGAGGATGGAGGATGTAGGCAGGCACCCTGAGGCTACTGCTTTATTCACAAATCCTTTTCTGAGTTATCCCAGCAGCTCTTGTTCAGGGATGCGCCACCCTGCCTTCCTGGCTGGGGCTGCTCTGAGTATTGTGATTTGGGTTGTGAGAGGCAGACCTGAAACAGTGCTGCGGCAGAGCTCCCTGAGCCCCAGCCGTGCACCCACTGCCTCGCTGGGTCCTCCCACCCATGTCCCGTCCCCCATTCCCGACTGTGCTGACCCCTTGCGAGCTGCGTGAGCTGATGGGAAAATGGAGGGGTTCTGCCAAAAAGCAGCAATTTACATTGTTTTTTTAAAAACTATTCTCTAAATTTCCCGTCTTGGGCCAAGAGGAACCTGACAGCCAGCTGCCTTGCTTCATGCTACGGTGCTGCTGTGGCTCAGTGGCCAACAGGGTTGGGTGCTGCCCTGTCCCGTGGGGTGGCTGTGCCCAGCTCAGCTCCCTGGAGGCCAAGGCAGGTGGGGGAGTGGCCATGCTGGGGAGCTGACATCCTTCTCATCTCCCAGAACAAGAGGCAGAGGTGGAGGCGGAGGACAGCGATAAGGCTGGGCAGGGGAGCTTCAAGCTGGAGGGATCGTGGCTGAAGCTGCGCCAGTTCCATGGGCTGATCGTCAAACGCTTCCACTGTGCCAAGCGCAACACCAAGGCCCTCTTCTCGCAGATCCTCCTGCCTGCCTTCTTTGTCTGCGTGGCCATGACAGTGGCGCTATCCGTGCCCGAAATAGGTGCCTGCAAGCCACCTGCCTGAACGCTGGGGGGTACTGGTGTCCCCTTCTGCCTGCCCCAGTGTGGCTGGTGGGGACGCTGGCTGGGGCAGGGGTGAGGACAAGGCTTGTGGGTGCTCGGCCTGTGCACAGTGGTCCTGCGGGTGCGAGGGGGTTCCTGTCCTTGTCCCTGCAGGTGACCTGCCACCCCTCATCCTCTCGCCATCACAGTACCACAACTACACCCAGCCCAAGGGCAACTTCATTCCTTATGCCAACGAGGAGCGGCGTGAGTACCGGTGAGAGCTGCAGCTCACTGGTAACCAGTGTCCCATGCCCCATCCTCATCCCCATCCCTGTCTCCATCCCTGGGACTGAGATGGGGGCAGCAGGGAGGGCAGCCTGAAGCGGGGCTGGTGCTGGGTCTGGCTCAGGCTTGAAGCAGAGCCTGGCTGGTGCCATGTCTGCCCTTGCAGAAAGCAGCCTCCATCGTCCGCAGGGTGTCTCTGGGAGAGGTGCTAGCCCTGACAGTGGCTGTGACTGGCAGCTTGGCTCATGCCAGGCCTGGGCTGTGTGTGCCACTGTGGTGCCCATGCCCACTTAGTCATGATATGTTCCAAGGCCTCAGGGAGGCCCCAGCAGAAGGTTGGCCAAGGTGGTGAGACCCATGTCTGCTGCTCATTGTACCTCCTCACCTGCTCCTCTCTGCAGCATCAGGCTTTCTCCCGATGCCAGCCCCCAGCAGCTGGTGAACACCTTCCACCTGCCTTCTGGTGTGGGGGCCACCTGCGTGCTCAAGACAGCCTTCAACAACACACTGGACCAGCCCATGCAGACGCTCAACCTCAACAGCAATGAATCCAAGATGCTGGCAGCCAAGTACTTTGACGCCATGTGCATTGACTCCTTCACCCAGGGCCTGCCGCTCTCCAACTTTGTGCCGCCGCCTCCATCCCCGGCCCCCTCTGACTACCCTGTCTCGGTGGATGAGGACCTGCTCCGTGCCTGGAACTCCACAACCTTCTCTGCTGCCATAAAAGGTATCACCTGTGCTTGGTGTCCAAGTCTATCTGAGCCTGGGATTTATCCCCAGCTGGGAGATGATCTGTCTTGCCCTTAGAAGGAGCTCCAGGGACCCCTGGAAGCACCTATCAGTTTGGCCTGGCCCCCAGCAAAGCATCACATCACTGGGTTGAACTTCTGGCTGGTGCTGGCCCTGGAGCACTGCTCCCCGTTCAGCCCTGGCAGTGCCAGTGGAGCTCCCTGTGATGGTGACACCGAGAGCCTTGTGGCCAGCCTTGTGTCACCCTTGCTGGCCTGCCACCCCAGCCATTGCCTTCTCAAGCCACACTTCATGGCCCCTCTCTGAATTCTTTCTGCCCCCACAAAGTTTTCTCCCACGTCCATCTCTTGGTCCTTCTTGGTGACCAGGACACAAAAGCCCTCTCGCAGACCAGCCTCTGGCCATGGGGCAGAGTGTTCCCTCCTGGCCTGGCCAGGACCCCTTGGCTCAGCCTCTCACCCTCACATTGTCCCAGGCAGCTGGGGCAGGCAGGAGCCTGGCTGTGATCTGCCCTTTCTGCTCCTCAGAGACTGTGACCTCAGCCCCTGCCCTGCCCCACATCATCCACGAGCCCATCAAGTGCACATGCTCCATGCAGGGGACTGGCTTCTCCTGCCCCAGTGGTGTGGGGGGCCACCCCCCACAGATGAAGGTGGTGACGGGGGACATCCTGGCAGACATCACAGGGCGCAACGTCTCTGAATATCTGCTCTACACCTCAGACCGCTTCCGGCTGCACAGGCAAGAGGGAAGGCTGGGAGGGTCTGTCTTGTGCTCTGGAGCAGGGGAAGGGGGCTGGGGACTTGGGAACACCTGCCCGGGGCAGTGATAGGAGCCAGGAGTATGCTTGAGCATGGCTGTGCTCCTGGAGGTGGAGGACAGCAGTCTCAGCTTCTTGGCCATGTCTTGTCCCACAGGTACGGGGCACTCACCTTCGGCAACGTTCAGAAATCCATCCCGGCCTCCTTCGGGGCCCGGGCTCCTGCCACAGTGCGCAAGATTGCTGTCCGGAGAACGGCCCAGGTGGGACCACGCTGCGCCCCGCAGGAGCTGGGTGGGCAGTGGCAGCCGTGGCATGGGCGGGGAGAAGGGGGCAGGCAGCGCTGCCTGCATGGCAGGGACCCCTCACTCACTGCTCTGCAGCGGTGCTCTCCACCAAGGAACCTGGTGGGGCTCTTGCCCCATGGGGTTCTTTGCAGTTCCCACACCAGCAGGTCTGGCCCAGCATGGTCAGCAGTGGCCTGCTCTCCCCACAGCTGTGAGCACGGGAAGCCTGCCCTGTGGCCATCCCATCCCATCCCTCCTTTCCAGTACATCTGCTGTGGGCCTAGCTCTCTTGCCACCTCCCACCAGTCTTCTCTGCTCCTCCAGGTCTTCTACAACAACAAGGGCTACCACAGCATGCCCACCTACCTCAATGCTCTCAACAATGCCATCCTGCGAGCCAATTTGCCCAAGAGTAAAGGCAACCCTGCTGCCTACGGTAAGGACCTGGAGGTGTTTAAGAGCCGAAGCATGTCATGAACAGCTTTAGGGCATGGTCCAACCAGGCTCTAAAGTGCAGTGTTGCCCCTTGGACCAAGCAGGCTAGTGTCCAGTTGGGGCAGGGTTGTCACAGACCTTGGCTATGAGATCTGAGCTAGGCAGATCTCTCTGAGGTCTGGCTGGGGCAGAATGTCCCAAAGTGCTGCCTGAAGGCACCTGGGCTTGCAACATGGCCACGGATGCTTTCTGCCAGCTGGTGAGGGAGGGCTTGGCTTCAAGGTGCTCAGTTGCTTCAGACAGCTCAGCTCCTGCCAAGCTGCAGGGAGGAAACCTGTGCTCCCACTCACAACCAGGAGTGGGCAGGCTTGGAGGAAGATTTTCTGTCCTGAGCCAGCTTTCATGCTCCCATGTTTCTTCTTGGGCCTTCCTACAGGCATCACTGTCACCAACCACCCCATGAACAAGACGAGCGCCAGCCTGTCCCTGGATTACCTGTAGGTCCAGGGATTGGGTTTGAGGGAGGGTGGCTGTCCTGTGGAAGGGAGGGAGCTCCTCACTGTGGTTTGCAAGGGACTGACGAGGCTTCTGCCCTGCTGGCTGCGTGGGGTGGGGACTGGTTGGCTGTGACATGGGTGCCCCTCTGCCATGCCCTGTGCACAGTGACTGTCCCATGCCAGGATGGGTGACCCTTCCCTGGGCAGCTGAGGGTGACGGGGTCCCTGCTCTCCTCCTTGCTCCCATTGCAGCCTGCAAGGCACGGATGTGGTGATTGCCATCTTCATCATTGTGGCCATGTCCTTCGTGCCAGCCAGCTTTGTGGTGTTCCTGGTGGCTGAAAAGGCCACCAAGGCCAAACACCTGCAGTTTGTGAGTGGCTGTGACCCTGTCATCTACTGGTTGGCTAACTACGTGTGGGACATGGTGAGCAGGGCACACGGCCCCACCAGCCGAACCCCCAGGGCTGGGCAGATGGGTGGGTAGTCACAGAAGTTTCTGTCTTCTCCAGCTGAACTACCTGGTGCCAGCCACATGCTGCATCATCATCCTGTTCGTATTTGACCTCCCAGCATACACCTCTCCCACCAACTTCCCCGCTGTCCTCTCCCTCTTCCTGCTCTACGGGTACGTTGCTCAGAGGGGCAGTCAGGATGCACTGGTGCATCCCACCAATGCCCTGTCTGCACTGTGGCTACACGGGCAGGATCTGGCCTCAGGGCTGCCCATCTGGCTGATGTTCTGTGTCTCCTCTCACTGGCGGGAGACGGGTGGGAGGACAGGGCTGGGGGATGGGCGATCCCAACGCTCGACAGTTGACACTGCCCGGTCTCTCTCCTGCCATGCTGATGGGCGCTCCTGCTGCTTGCCCTCCCAGCTGGTCCATCACTCCCATCATGTACCCTGCCTCCTTCTGGTTCGAGGTGCCCAGCTCCGCCTATGTCTTCCTCATTGTCATCAACCTCTTCATCGGCATCACAGCCACCGTTGCCACGTTCCTGCTGCAGCTCTTTGAGCATGACAAGGTATGGGATTCACAGCTCTGCCTGGAGCCACCAGGAAGGGAGAAGCTGCCATTGGGTTGTGGGACAGCTCAGGCTGAGATGGACCTCAGGAGGTCTCTGCTCTGAACTCCTGCTCCCAGCAGGGTCAGCTATGAGGCCTGACCGGGCTGTATCTTGGTGGGGATCCTGATCCTACCATGTGCTCCTGATCCTCAGGTATGTTTCTGATGGTCATGTCCTCTCTGCCCATCCCCACAGGATCTGAAGGTGGTGAACAGCTACCTGAAGAGCTGCTTCCTTGTATTCCCTAACTACAACCTGGGCCATGGCTTGATGGAGATGGCCTACAATGAGTACATCAATGAATACTATGCCAAGATCGGTATGGCCTCGCGTTCTCTCCCTCCCTTGCCTCAGGGCATGGGGGCTGGGGGGAACCACAGTGCTGGCACATCCCCTCTGCCTGCCCTGTGGGGATTCCTGAGGTCCAGAGCAACCTGGATGAAAAAGCCAGGGGAAGTGAACTAGACTGGGGCACAGGAAGAGACATGGTTGAGGGTCAGCCATGCTGTGGTGCTGGTGATGCTGAAAATGATTCCTTGTGCCATCCTGAATAGCAGCCCTGCAGGGAGAGGAGGTTGTGAACCCTGGCAGAGTTGTGCATTTCTGCTGATGTTGTACGCTGCCTGTGGTGGGGCCATAGTGGAGCTGTGGTGGGCCATGGAGGGCCATGACTGTGCTGCGATATGAGGGATTGGGTCTGCAAGGGCTCTTTCCTTCCAGATGTGGTCTCTTGCTTGCAGGACTGCACAGCCCAGCCAAAATGACCCTTTTGCTACTTGCAGCTTCAGCTTGGCCTCAAAAAGCTCTTGCTGCTCTCTGCTTCTCAAGCAGCTTCTGTCTATAACCCAGATGGCGCTGGCATCATGAGGGGCAATTTTGAGGCAGGCTCTGGCAAAATCATCCAATACCCACTCTCAGCTGCGTTGATTCATCCTGCTGAGGCTGAAAAGTTGCAAGATGATTTCAACAGCACACGTGCTATGAATGGAGAGCCTTGTGACCAGCTCTGGTGCTAGTAGCACCAACCAGCCCAGGCAGCTGTGGTGGAGGAGGGGACATGGGAGCAGGACAGTGTCATTGTCACAGGCCAGCTCATGACATATGACCAGGTTGTCCCCACGGGTAGGTCCCCACCCACTCTCTCGTCTTCTTCCCACTCAGGGCAGTTCGATAAAATGAAATCACCCTTCGAATGGGATATCGTGACACGGGGACTTGTAGCTATGACAATTGAAGGCTTCATCGGCTTCTTCATCACCATCATGTGTCAGTACAACTTCTTCCGGAAGCCCCAGTGAGTGTGGCTGGGGAGCAGGGGGCAGGCTAGGGGGGACTGGCCACAGGGAAAAGCTTTGCCATCGGGACCCCTTAGCTCAAGGCTTCCCCTCCAGTGGGTGCGAGATAGGGAGCTGCCCACCCCTGGCAGGGATGTGGGCAGGCTTCCATGCCTGCAACCCCATCCAGCCCCGGGTGCCCTCCCACAGGCGGCTGCCTGTCTCCACCAAACCCATCGAGGACGACATTGATGTGGCCAATGAGCGGTACCGGGTCCTGCGCGGTGACGCCGACAATGACATGCTCAAGATTGAAAACCTCACCAAGGTGCAGCAGCGGGGCGCCGGTGGTGGGGGATGTGCCAGGGCTGCAAGGAGACACCTTGGAGCCGTGCCATCTGAGGGGTGTGGGTTGGGGCTGGGGGTCCAGTTGCCTCCCAGCAGGCTGAGCCCCCATCCCCTGCCCCACCAGGTGTACAAGTCCCGCAAGATAGGACGCATCCTGGCCGTGGACAGGCTGTGTGTGGGTGTGCGGCCCGGGGAGTGCTTCGGGCTGCTGGGCGTCAATGGCGCGGGCAAGACGACCACCTTCAAGATGCTGACAGGGGATGAGAGCACCACAGGTGGAGAGGCCTTCGTTAATGGGCACAGGTCAGTGGGGCATGGGCTGGGTGGGAGGTGGGGACTGTTTCCTGTCCTAGGGATGGGATGGGGCCTGCTTGGGCATCTCCCAGGAGGAAGCAGTGTGAGTCTGCCTGTGTGGCTCCATGGGACTCTGCAGCCCTGTGTCCTGGGCTGCCTGTCATCTGTGGGGTGGCAAGCAGCACCAGCTCTCAGCCAAGGCTGCCCATTGTGGGTTACCTGGTAGAAGATGCTCCAGTATAAAGGCGTGTGAAAGGGGGGTGAGCAATGGGATGATCCCAGAAAGCAATTCCTTCTCCCCATGGCCCCTCCATCTTCTCCCCCAGCATCCTGAAGGAGCTCCTGCAGGTCCAGCAGAGCTTGGGCTACTGCCCCCAGTTTGATGCACTCTTCGATGAGCTGACGGCCCAGGAGCACCTAGAGCTCTACACCCGCCTGCGTGGCATCCCCTGGAAGGACGAGGAGCGGGTAGGGCTCTGGGCAGGCTGGCGCTGTGCCTCAGGAATGACATATCACTGGGCACCAGCAGGACTTAGCCGGTGCTGCTGTCCTCACGGCATTGCTGCTCCAGTGGTATGCCCATGTGGGGTGCTGGGACTGGGCACATGTGCTCACAGGCCCCTACTGATGCTCATGACTCTGCTGGGGGTGCTGTGGGGCTCCCCTGACTGGCACGTTGCTTGTGATCCCCTTGGAAGCGGGCCTGTGCTGTGGAGCCCAACTGCTTGCCCACTGCCAGCCCCATGGCCTTGGCAGGGTGATGGCAGCCCCCCACACCTTGCAGGTGGTCAAGTGGGCACTGAAGAAGCTGGAGCTGACCAAGTACGCTGACAAGCCTGCCAGCACCTACAGCGGAGGCAACAAGAGGAAGCTGTCCACAGCCATCGCACTGATCGGATACCCAGCCTTCATCTTCCTGGTGTGCCCCAGGGTCCAGCACCTTGCCCACGGGGTCCTCCTCCCACCCTCCCCGTGTCACTGGGGCTGACACCGGGCTAGGGTGGAGAGATGACCCTGGGTGGGAGCTGCCTACCCCTGGCTCTGTCACAAGTGTCTTGGAGTGTGGGATGGTGTCTTGAGCTGGGCTCAGGACAGGAGGAGGGTGATGGGGTCCCCCCAGGGCCTGGTGTGTCTGAGGGTGCTCTCTGTCCTGCAGGATGAGCCCACCACAGGGATGGACCCCAAGGCACGGCGATTCTTATGGAACCTCATCCTGGATGTCATCAAAACGGGTCGCTCCGTGGTGCTCACATCTCACAGGTCTTGGTGGGGGGGGGGTTTTGGCTGCACCCACGATGCCTCTGGACACCTGGGGCATTGTGTGGGTGGGAGGCTCTTTGGTCCCCGGGGGATGGCATTCGGTAGGAGCCCAGGACCCCTGTTGCCTTCTCCCGTCCCTGGTGGTGGGGCCACAGCACCCAGGTGATGGCTTGGGGAGCTTGGCTCCCCGCCTGCCCCAGCTGCGGCCCGGGGCACTGGCCCCCAGCGCTACCCTGCTGAAGCCTGCCCTGTCTCCCCAGCATGGAGGAGTGCGAGGCGCTCTGCACTCGCTTGGCCATTATGGTGAATGGGCGGCTCAAGTGTCTTGGGAGCATCCAGCACCTGAAGAACCGGTAAGAGACTGGTGGGGGTCTAGCACCCCAAGTGTGCTGCAGCGTGGGATGGGGCTGGGCCCCCAGGGCAGGGCGACAGCATGGCATGTGCGGAAAGATGTCAGCCCTTTCTGTGGGTGCTGCTTTGGAGGATGGGCAGGGGATGGGCTCACTCAACTGTCCTGGCACCATCCTAGTGGGTGCAGTGGCTGATGGAGAGCATCGTCCCCTTCCGTGGGGTCAGTCCTTCCCCAGAGGGGTGCAGGTGGGGTGACAGATCTTCATGGGGTCCCTCATCCCCACACAGGTTTGGAGATGGCTACATGATCACGGTGCGCACCAAGTCCAGCCTCAACGTCAAAGAGGTGGTGAGGTTCTTCAACCGCAACTTCCCTGAGGCCATCCTCAAGGTGAGCTCCCTGCAGTGTGATGGCGCCCCCTGCCAGCCTCCACCTCGGGGTTCAAGCAGCCTTCATCCACCAAGGGACATCGCTGTAGAACCCTCCATGGGGTGACAGGAGGGAGTCTGGGAGTGAGGGCTCAGGTGTCACATCCCTGTCCCTTGCAGGAGCGTCACCATACCAAGGCCCAGTACCAGCTGAAGTCGGACCAGATCTCACTGGCACAGGTGTTCAGCAAGATGGAGCAGGTGGTGGATGTGCTGGGCATCGAAGACTACTCTGTCAGCCAGACAACGCTGGACAATGTGAGACCAGGGACAGCGCGGGTGGCTGGATGCTTGTCCTGAGAGAGGGTGGCTGTGCCCGGGGTGGGGGTGGCTGTGCCAGTGTGCCTGGCAGAAACCATCTTTGGGATAGGAGCTGGTGGGGTGCATGGTGGTGGCCACAGCCTGGTGGGATGCGCTGGAGCCTGTCTCCAGCAGCATGGATGGCAGGCGAGGGGCAGCCAGGGGGTGGAGGTGCTTGTGGGGTTCCCTCACAGCCTCCTGCCCCTTCCTCCCCAGGTGTTTGTGAATTTTGCCAAGAAGCAAAGTGACAACCTGGAGCAGCAGGAGACGAGCCCCAGCTGTGCCCTGCAGTCACCCCTGGAGCGTGTGCTGAGCCTGCTGCGCCCCCGGGCTGCCCCCACAGAGCTGCGGGCCCTCGTTGTGGAGGAGCAGGAGGACCTGGAGACGGATGATGAAGGCCTAATCAGCTTTGAGGAGGAGAGGGTGAGAGGTTGTCCCCAGATCTGGGTGTCCCTGCTCCCAGCTGTGTCCCTGCCAGGGAGCACTGGGGCTGGGTGCTGCTGCACCGGGTCTCGTCCAGGGAAGGGAACGCAGTGGGGCCAGGGATGGACTAGAGGGGGTTCTCTGGGAGGGGTGACTGCTCCCCCCTCAAGCAGCCCCTGCCCAGCCCAGCCCCTCAGCCCTGCCCATCTCTCTGCCTGCAGGCTCAGCTGTCGTTCAACACAGACACACTGTGCTGAGACCCCAGGGACAGCCATGTCCCCTGGTTGTGAAGCCACTGAACCCTTTTAGCCTCTTTCCACCCTTCGCCCCACTGAGCGGAGCTGCTGCAGCTGGAGGTGCGTGCCAGAGAGGACATGGTGGGTATGGTGCTGGCCTGTATGGACCTCGCAAGTCACCTTCAGCTCCAGGGCAGTGTCACTGTGTGGTGCCAGGGGCCATCATCCTCGGCCGGCTCACCTGGCCAGCGTGTACCAATGGACAGACTGCGAAGAGGATGCAGATTGGCTCCAGTTGCCAAGCCCTGCACGCTGTGTGGTGGGGATGAGGCCTGTGAGCTGTGCCTTCAGTTGGATGCCCATGTTGCACCCACCCTGGGGACGCCCAGCTGTGGGGATGCCCCCCTGCCCCAGCACTGGCACCACTTCAGGCCTGGTCCAGGCAGAACCAGAGGAAGGACAGCTGCTTTCGCCTTGTTTCCATCACCCCTGGCTTGCTGCTTGCCCATGGCACTGCAAAGGCAGGAGATCTGGTGCTTCACTCACGGTTGGTTTCCGTCACTGACGGGATGTCACTGGTGGGCCTTCAGCCTGCCCAGGACAGGGGCCTCAGCCTGGCAGGTGCATCCTGCCCACCCACACTGCTGCCAGCCACGGGGTCTGGCCGCCCTGGCCCTGCCCGGCCTCACCATGCGTGCACTAGGCACTCGGCACTGTCCCCGGGGCTGGGCAGCAGCACCCCTGCAGATGGGCACGAGGTGGGGCAGAGGGGTATTTCACAGGGTATTTCACATGCTGGCACCAGCTGTTTCTCCCCTCTGCCCCCAACCACGTCCCTCCCAGAGTCCCTCACGCCGCCTCCTGCCTGCCCTCACCACCTGCTTCCACCACCACAGGGCATCGCTGTGGCTGTGCCACCTTTCCGCTGTGACCCCCTCCTTTTCCCCCTTGGCCTGGCACTCATTGCTCAATGTCCAGACCTGCAGAGGAGCCACCTGCACTCACGGGTTTCTTATTGTTGGGCCACTGGTGATACTGGGAGAGGAGCTGCTGCAACCCAGGCTGTCTTTTGAAGCTGGGAGCGTGGTGGCCTTGAGCTAGGAGAACGAAAGAGCTCGCCTGGGCACTGGCAAAACCTGGCAGTGGTGCCAGGGGGTGGAGGGGCTGGCACTGTCACCAGGGTCTGCAATGTCACCTGGGGCTGGCAGTGGGCATGCCCTCGGCCAGCAGTGCCCCTCCTTTCTGCAGAGGGTCCTGCTGCCTTGTCACCTACAGGGGCCGTACCCAGCACCTGCAGCCTAGCAGCATCCCCCAGCCCATGGCTCTCCAGCAACTCGCAGCTGTGCCCAGAGGTGGGGTGACGGCAGGGCCTATGACACTGATCCCGACCACTCACCCCCTGGGTGTCCCAGGCCTTTGCAGCACCGTGGGGTAGCCATGCACAGTTCCCCTCTTCTTCCCAGGGAGCACACAGGGCCAAGTTGCCCATGTGTGCCGCACTGCCCTTTCTGCCTCAAGGGCAACAGGATCAGCTGGAGGCCCCGAGCTGGCTCCTGCCCACTGGGAAGCAGGCAGAACCAGGTACCCCAGCTCGCTGCTGTGGGGCAGAGCACCACGTGGACAGGTGCATTGGACCAGCCCTGGCCCCACTCAAGGGCACAAGCAGGGGCGGAGCCAGGTGGCAGCTCACACTCTGCTGTCCCTGTGTCCTCGGTCTTGCCAGTCCTGTATGCCACCTGCTATAGATTGTGATACAATATACAGTATTTTCAATAGGGGAAACACTCGGGGGGGTGGGGTGGGGAGATAAGCTCTATTTTCAGATTTTTTCAGACCATATTTTTTTTTAACGGCATACTGGAAACTGGCTGGTCCTGGGGTGGGGTGGATGGCACAGGTAGGCAGCCCCGACCTGGGGTGACCCCTGCTGCCTTGCTGGGCGTGCTCTGCCTTCCTGGGTGGGCACTGGGGGGCAAGCCAGCTCAGGGTTAGCCCTTGGTCACCTTTGGGTCCCCAGCTGTGACCTCAGTGGGGGGGCCCTCGGGGCCTCCCAAGGTGTCCATAGTGCCGTACTCTGGCCAGGGCTTTGTCCTCACCTGGCACCCACTCTGCTGCTCAGGGCTCTGGGAGGGCACCGGCACCGTGGAGACAGAGTCCCTGCCTGCACCCTCTGCAGCGCTGTCCCCACCTGCTGCTGTGCCACCATCCCCATGCCCTGTGGCTTTTGATGGTCAATGGCGATGCTTTTGTGCCCCCAGTACGGTGTGCCCAGCACAGCCTGGATGGCTGCAGTGGCCTCCCCACCCTGAGCTCAGGGCTGCCTGCTGGGGGCACCCCGAGGGTGGCAGCGGGGTGGGAGTACGAGGGCATTGCCCCAGGGCAGGGGTGGCTGCTGCCTTAACACTATTTGCTTTGTTGAGTTTGGCCCCGCTTCCTGCCTCAATTCCCTCTGCATGTCCTTGGCCAACAGCCGCAGGCACAGCACCGGTGTCACGCATGGCCCCAGGCATGGGGCACCCGGAGGGGTGGGGACACCTTGGAGGAGCCTGTACATTGCAAGCAAAAAAAAACAAAGATGAAATGTGAAAACAATGATTGTTTTAAATAAAAAATAATAATGAGCCAGCGATGCTGTGTGGTTGCTGGTGGGCAGGAATGCCAGGGATCAGTGCCTGGGGAGGGACTGGGACCTGGGATAGGGGTGCAGGAGCCTGCCGTGGGCAAATGAAGCTGGGCACAACACAGCTGCATCCAGCGCTTGGCATCTTCCAGGGCAGGTGGTGGGGCTGGCTGGGGGCATGAAGCCCGGCAGGGCGCCCAGGCAGGAGCTGCTGATACTGGCAATCCTGTGAGCCACCCTGGCCAGACTCAGGCTGGGAGCAGCAGCCAGGGCCTCACGGCAGGGCGTCCCTGGCTGCACCGTGGGGCCAGGTGTGGGTGGGAGCAGGTGCACCTCGGAGAGGAATGTGGGCTGGGAGGAGCCATAGCTCCAGCACAGGCACCTGCAGCACAGCCACCACTCAGCCAGCAGCCACCACCCAGCATGGCCGAGAAACCCCAAATACAGCTCTTTGTCAAGGTGAGGGCAGAGGGGAGGTCATGGGGGCCTGGGGTGCACCAGGCCAGTGGACTCCTCTGGCAGCCACCCCTGCCACTGCTGGGCTGGGGTGGCCCAGCTGCTCCTGCCCACCGCAGGGCCCAGATGTGGCGACCTGGGCAGGCATTTGGCAGTTCAGGGCTCTTCTCCATGGCACAGCAAGCTGCTGCCTGCCCCGCAGGCATGGGGGAGGCTGTGGGCGCTCAACATGGAGGGGTTTGGTCTGGGGTGCTCTACCCAAACCAGGGTCCCCTGCCCAGCAGCCTGGCCAGCAGAGCATCTGACTGACTGCCTGCACCTGCCGGGCCCTTCCCAGCCACCACCTGGCCGGGGCAGTTTGTCCAGCTGCACAGGGCAGGACAGGGCCTGCCTGAGAGTGACAGGGCCACCAGCATTGCCATCACCTTCCTCCGGTACAGTCCCTGCCACAGCTGCCCCTGGTGCCACCGTGGTTGCTGCCCCCAAGCCCCAGTCCACGTGGCCCTGCGGAGCTGGGGTAGCCTGGTGCCCCCGGGGAGTCAAGGCTAGCACCCGCCGTGCCACACAGGCTGCTCTGGGGTGGGGCACAGAGGCCCCAGGAGGCGGTGAGGGCCAGTGCCCTGCCCAGCATAGCAGGTGCCACAGGATGCCAGTGCTGCTCACCTGCCTGCGGCCAGCCCAGACATGGCTGGGGTGGGGTGGCACTTGCCCTGCCACCCTCACCCTACACCCACTGGGGCCACCCAGCCAGCACTGCCCCTGCTGCAGCAGCTGTGCCAGGGGGAAGCAGCAGCTGAGCTCTCCCTCTCTGCCCACAGGCAAGCGAGGATGAGGAGAGTGTGGGCCACTGCCCCTTCTGCCAGCGGCTATTCACGGTGCTGCTGCTCAAAGGGGTGCCCTTCACCCTCACCACCGTGGATGTGAAGCGGTGAGTTGTGCCCCCCCACTCACCATGGGGCCACAAGGGTTGCCAGCCATGGGGTCAGGGCCACAGGTGGTATGGGACAACCTTGCCCTGACACCCTGAGGGGGGAGTGGTAGGCCCCCAAAACTTTGGGAAGGGGCATGAAGGGTGGGCACTGTGGGACACATGCAGCCTGTTGTACCCCTGCAGCTGCCCACTACTGCCTGAGGGAGGTCAGCGGGCAGAGCTGCCATGGGCACACACTGAGGCAGGAGCAGCTTTGGGGCACCACCTCGTCCCTTTGCCCAGGACACATGTGTGTGTATACACAGACACACAGACACAGTGCCCTGCAGAGCCCTGGGCACTGCTGGGCATCAGCATCTGTCCCCATCTCTCACAGGGCACTGGATGTGCTGAAGGACTTCGCACCAGGTGCCCAGCTGCCTATTTTGCTGTACAACAGCGAGCCCAAGACCAACACTGTCATCATTGAAGACTTCCTGGAGGACAAGCTGGGCCCTCCCATGTCAGTGGGCAGTGCTGCCCCAAGAGGGGGCAAGGGGCCAAAGAGGGGCAGGACAGGCAGGGGGGCAGGCAGCACATGAGCCTGCTGGCCCCTGCCTCCTTCCTCAGCTGCGCCCATATCCCTGCAGGTTTCCCAGCCTGGTCCCACGGTACAGAGAGTCAAGCCTGGCTGGGAATGACATTTTCCACAAGTTCTCCACTTTCATCATGAACCCAGTGCCTGCCCAGGGTGAGGGTGAGGAGCTGAGTGGGGGGACACCAAATGCAACCTCTCAGGTGCCACCACCTCGACACCTGGTCAAGTCACCCAGAGCTGCTCCCCAGGCCACAGCTGGGTCTCTCCAGGCACTGCCCCTCCCCACACAGTTCAGTGCAGCCATGCCAGGGCTCTCCTGGGAGAGCAGGGGCAGGTGCCAGCCTGGGCAAAGCAGGAAAAGCACAGACAGGCACTGCCTGGGCACAGGGATGGGCTGGCAGGAGGCCTCAGCAGAGCTGCGGGGCCCCATGCCTGCAGCAGGGCTGTGGCCTGAGCCAGCAGCACTGCTGCTCTCCTCACAGCCCTGCACCGGAGCCTTCTGCAGGCCCTGCTGAAGCTGGATGAGTACCTGAGTGCCCCAATGGAGTACCAGCTGGCCCACAACCCCCAGCTCCGGGCCTCCCGGCGCCAATTCCTCGACGGGGACCAGCTCACATTAGCTGACTGCAACCTGCTGCCCAAGCTCAACATCGTTCAGGTGAGCCCAGGCATCCCAGTGCCCTGCCCTCCCCCTTGCCCTGGCTTCTCGAGGCTGCTGCCCCCACACCCTCACCTCCCACTCAGTGCCTATGGCAACCTCCTGCTCCTTTGCCAACCCCTATATCACCCCAGCGCCCCCCTGGAGTCCCCCTCCCCATGACCCCTGCCCAGCACAATGCCTTCCCACAGACCTCACTCCCCTCCGCATTCCCTGCTGGGTGCCACCCCTTGTCTCATGCAGGTCCAGGGATGTCCCCTGGCACCTTGCCACCCTTCCTGGCTGGCTCCTGGCTGCGAATACCAACCCACGGCTGGAGGGCCCTCCTTGGCACACCAGTAGCAGATAGGGCTGGGCAAGGGCTCACCCCATTTCTGCCTGCAGGTTGTGTGCCAGCATTACTGGCACTTTGGGATCCCCAAGGACCTGCGGGGTGTGTGGCACTACCTCAACGGCACCAGTGAAACCAAGGAGTTCAAATACACCTGCCCCAACAACGAGGAGGTCATACAAGCCTATCATTCTGTCATCCGGTCACTGCAGTGAGCTGGGCACACGCCCAGGTGAGCGTGGGGCCAGGGTTGGGCAGCAGCCAGCACCCACCCTGGGCCTGCCGTGACCACCACTGTCCTGCCTGCACACACCTGGGAGGGCAGAGCATGAGCTGTGCCCTGGCATGCAAATTCCCCCAGCTGGCACCCCTGCCTGTGGCACCAACAGGAATCTGCATTGCACTGCGCCCACAAATGCATTCTTGCCTCTTGTGCCACACTCTCTGCCTGGCCAGGACCCCCCCACCTGTCCTGTGGCCCCTCAAGCATCAGAATAGGTGAAAGGGGGCCACAGCCATGGGCCCTATCTGTACCAAAGCTCGGCAATGCTGAGGGCAAGGGCCGGAGCTGGGGATGAAAAGCTACCCAGAGCACAGGGCTGCAGGGCACAGAGGGCAGCACACTACTGCAGGCATCCTTGCAGCCTCCTTTGGAGGCACACCACACCACCTGCCAGGTGAGCAACCCAAGGCAGGGCTGTGCCAGGGCAGCAGGCACCACAGAACACCCCCGAGAAGTGGCAGTGGGCAAGGGGAACCAGCACAGCCACAGCACAGCCCTGGGGACAGAGCCGGGTGCACGCTGCAGGTGGTGGGTCTGGCCCAGCCCCCATCACCCTGGGTGTCCCCCCAGAAACTGCTGTTAGGAAGCTCTCAGGAGCAGATGTGGGAGAGGAATGGGGGTGAAGCAGGGCAAGTCCAAGCCATGTATCAGAGCTCTCAGAAATCAATAAAGGCTTTGCAAGCAAGTGTGAGTTTGGAGTGACCAGCCCCAGCACCTCTCCACCATTGCAGGACTTTGCGCCAGCCTCCCAGCCCTCCCCCAGTGCCTAGCAAGGGCTGGGCCCATTCTCCCAGCTCTCCAGGGGCCTGGGGAGGCTCTGACCACTCACCCACCAGTCCACTGGCACAAAGCTAGCAGGAAAGTGCACTCTGAGTCGCTGACCCTCCAAGTTCAGACTAAATTGGCCACAGGGTACCTGAGCAAGCGAAAGGCAGAACTGACCGACACACCTGGCACTGACCCAGTCCCCAGAGACTGGCTAAAATCACCTTTATTGGCAATAAGTTAAGCACAGGCAATCTTTTAATTACATAGCGATAAAAAAGTTCCTTAAAAACTCCACCAGTTCATTTCAGGTGAGGTAGAGAGGTGGCCCTGGCCAGCAGGGAATTGCTGCATGGAAAAAAGCCCCCAATTCTGTCATCTCTGCCCTGTCTGTCCCCCCAAAGGCCCTGCCACTGCACCAGCTGAGGATCTGCTGCTTGCTCAGGCCTGCCAGGTGCTGGCTCCAGCTCTCTGGTTCCTGCTTGCCCCATCCACTGCCCAGGGTGCAGTGAAACCTCCTCCACCACCCACCCACACAGGTGACAAGGCTCCGGTAGGGCTGTCATCAGAGAACAGGACAGCACAGGTCAGGAGTCCTCGAAATCCACTCCAGACGGTGCCTTCTTGCTAGATGGAGGTGGAAGGAGCATCACAGCCCAAAGCCCCACACTCTGTCCCCATGCAGCTACAGAGTCCACTGGATCTCCAGCACTGCCCAGCCCCAAAACTGGGCCTGGGAGCAGCACCTACCTTTTGAAGCCAGGGTTAATGAGAGACTCTCCTGGGATCTTCCTCTTGGCTGGAAAAGCTGAGCCAGCACCCCTGTTTTTCCTGGGATTGGGGTCTGCCTCGGTCAGAGACAAGCAGGACAGGGATTACAAAAGGTCAGCTCTACAAGCCCCTCCATGCCCAGGGTGGGCTTCCAGCAGCCCAGCCTGGCTGGCCCAGCACCCTTGGTGGGGGAGGAAGGGCCAAGCCTGGTCTCCTCTCCCAAAGAAGCAGGAAGGCATGGACCTGCCATAGCCCCCAGTTTGGAAGAGCAGCAAGGCCTGACCTCCTCCTGGAGGCTAGCAAACAACCTGTCTGGCGATGCCTGGCATCTAACCTGAGCAGAGTGCACCCCAGACACCTGTGAGCCACCAGGCTGAGCCCTAGCCCCTTCCATGCCAGGAAGGGCACTTGGACAGCAGGGCAGCCGACAGTAGCCACAACTGAGAGAACTGATAGTGTTGCAGAGCTGACGGTCACAGGACCAGCTGCCTCCTGGGGAAGAAAAGGCAAACAAATAGCGGGACCGGGGGAGGTGCTCCCTGGCAATTGCCCACCTGGCAGGAAGAGCTGCTGGCTCCAGGCAGCATTCTTCTCAGGGCTGCAGGAAGGTGCCAGTGTCTCCACCACTGCTGAGACAGGAACCAGAGCCAGAGCTTGTGACAACACACCACAACACGGCATGCAGCACTCCAGGCCTCCCCAGGAAGCTCCCTCCCCTCCACAGCCCAACTGAGCCACATTCTCCTCCCAGCAGTCCCACCTAGGCTGTTGCTGCCCCAGGATCTTCCTAGGCCCCTAAAATAGAGGCCTCTGTAAGGCAACTCCCACACACAGAGGCAATGGTGTGGTGCCAGTCATGGAGACAAGGTTGTGCTTCTGCACAGAGACACAACACCGGGTCCTCTGGTCCCATGCAGGACCTCTTCTGCCCGAGATGGTCAGACCAGCTTTGGGAACTGGCCAGCCTAAATCAGAAGAGAAGGCACCACGCCCTCCTGGCCAGTCCACCAGGACCAGCAAGGAGAAACCACCTGGCATGAGGCCAGGGCAGCACAGCCTTCTCCCATCGCTGGCTGAGCTGGATCACTTGGGGTGCCTTTGAGTGTTGGGCATGATACTGTAAAGGTAACAGGGAGCTGCCCGCCCTCCTCCTGCCTTTACCCCCTTCCAAAACCCACCACGGACCTCCCAGACGTCTCTCCAGGCTCTCGATGTGCCCCGCCATGCCAAACACCAGCGCCTGGAGCTGGCTCCTCGCCTCGGCGATGGGCAGCTTGAAGAGGTCGAGGGACCAGCACGGGGCCTCCTCCCGCAGCTGCAGCGTGGCCTTCCCCTCGCCCAGGTGCAGCGAGGCGGCCCCCCGCCCCAAGGCCTCCCTGCGTGGGTGAGGCCGGATGAGGGGGGCCCTCGGTGGAGGGGCCGGGTCCCCGCGGCTGTGGCACCTACCTGAGCTTCGTGCCGTACTCCTCTGGCTGCCATCGCTGAGGAGGAGAAAGGGCACGTCCCGAAACGGCCCGCCCCGGCCCAGGGCCAGGCTTGGCCTCACCGCCGCGCCGGCCCGGCCCGGGGCCCGGGCCCTCCCCACCACCCCGGCCCAGGTACGTACGCAGCCGAGCGGCCGGCTGGCGCCGAGCTCCGCGGCCCAGACCTCCAGGGCGTCGGTTACACTGCGAGAGGCAGCGGCTCAGGCTGTGCCGGGGCTGCTCGGCCCCGTTCCGGCCCGGCCCGGCCCGGCCCCAACCCCGCACTCACTAGACGGTGCCGCCGGGGCCAGGGCGGCACCAGCAGAGGTACCGGCCCGGCCCGGCCCGCAGCAGGTAGAAGGGCCCGGCCGGCTCCGCCATGGCGCCGGCGCCGGAAGGGGCGGGCGAAGCCCGCGGGCCTTCCCCGGCACTGGGGCCGCCACACCCACCATGGTCAACCTAGGGTTGCGGCGGGTGGAAGACAGCGTGGCCGCCAAGCACCCGGTGCGCTGGGCCGGGACCGGGGGTGCCGATGGGGCCGGGGTGGGGGGCGCGTGGGACCGGGGGCCGGAGTCCCGTGCTGAGGGTGTTTCCGCAGGCGCTGCAGCAGTACGCGGCCTGCCAGTCCCACGCCTTCATGAAGGGTATCGGCGCCTTCCTGGCAGGTACGGCCTGGCTCGGTTCCCCCCGGCCGCTCCCCGGGGGCTGCGGGCACCTGGGCGGGGGGCGGCCCGGGCGGGAGCCGCGGCCAGTAACGGCGCCCGGGCCCCGGGTTTCGGCAGGTAGCGGAGCCGCCTTCGCCGTACAGAAGCTGGTGAACAAGAAGCTGCCGTACAGCCTGCAGTGGAGCCTGCTGCTGGCCGGGGGTGAGTGTCCCGCCCGGTCCTGCCCGTGCCCAGGCAAGCCTGCGGGACGTGCTCGGGGTGGGCAGCAGCTGGAGCAGGGCCACGGTACAGGCAGAAGGGCAGTTTGTCCTTAGCGTGGGGTATTTTCTCCCTGGCTCCTGTCACATCCCTGCTCTCCCCAGCCTTGGGGTGCTCAGAGACAGCTCGCAGGCAGCTGCAGCAGCTCAGAAGGTGGCAGGTGCTTTCCCCACCGCTGCCCTTAGCAAGTGCCCTTGCTGCCAGCATTCTCGGGAGTGTTTTGGCCTCTCCAGCTGCAGGGTCCCTTGCCAGTTATGCGGTAACCAGAGCTGAGACGCAGAAATGCTCCGACTTCTGGATTTACCTGGAGACAGGCACGTCCCCACAGGAGCTCGCCGTGGCTAGCAGGGTGTCTCAGCCTGCAGGTACATTCACATCTCTCCTTGCTGCTTTCCCTAGGCTTGCTGTGCCTGTTTCTTCCCTGCTGCAACAATTTGCTGTTCCCACCTCATAATTAAGCTGGTGACTGTTTGCATCATTGCCAAAATCCCCATATAAGTACTGCACTGCCACCCCGCAGCCGAGGGAAGGGAGCAGACACCTGGGGTGGCAGCAGTGCTAGGGCAGCCAGAGCTCCCTGCCTGGTCTTGTGGGTCCCGTGTCCCTCCATGCTCCAGGCCCACCACTTCTGCTGCAGGTACCTGAGCAGGGCTGGTGGCGCTGGGTGGGAGCACTCGCTTCTGTCTGCTGCCCTGCCTGCTTTGTGGGTTCATGAGAGCCAGGGTGAAGGGCTTGTCTGATGGAAGAGAAAGAAGAGGGTAGGGAATGGAGGGAGGCACTAAACCCCTCCACACCTCAGTTGCTCTGTGGTCAGAGAATCATAGAGGTCTTTTCAAACCTTAGAATCATTAAGATTATTGAGTCCAACTGCCAACCCAACACCACCGTGCCTCCTAAACCATGTCCTAAAGTGCCACATCTATGTGTTTTTGGACACCCCCAGGGATGGTGACTCCACCACCTCTCTGGGCAGCCCATTCCAATGTCTGACCACTCTTTCAGTGAAGAAATTTTTCCTAATCTCCAGTCTAAACCTCCCCTGATGCAACCTGAGGCCATTTCGTCTCGTCCTATCACTAGTTACTTGCAAAAAGAGACCAACCCCCCCTTTACTACACCCTCCTTTCAGGTAGTTGTAGAGAGCAATAAGGTCTCCCCTCAGCCTCCTCTTCTCCAGACTAAACACCCCCAGCTCCCCCAGCCGCCCCCCAGCACACTTGTGCTCCAGACCCTGCCCCAGCCCCGCTGCCCTTCTCTGGACATGCTCCAGCACCTCAAGGGCCTTCTTGTCCTGAGGGGCCCAAACCTGAGCCCAGCATTCGAGGTGGGGCCTCCCCAGGGCCAAGCACAGGGGCCCCATCCCTGCCCGGCTCCTGCTGGCCACAGCAGTGCTGACACAAGCCCGGGGGCTGGTGGCCTCCTTGGCCACCCGGGCACTGCTGGCTCATGCCCAGCCGGCTGTCAGCCAGCACCCCCAGGGCCTTCTCTGCCGGGCACTTCCCAGCCCCTCTGCCCCAGGCCTGGAGTGCTGCCTGGGGTTGGTGTGACCCAAGGGCAGGGCCCGGCACCTGGCCTTGTTAAACCTCACACAGCTGGCCTCGGCCCATCGATCCAGCCTGTCCTGATGCCCCTACAGAGCCTTCCTGCCCTCAAGCAAATGGACACTCCCACCCAGTTTGGTGTAATCTGCAAACTTACTGAGGGCGCATTCAATCCCCTTATCCAGATCATTGATAAAGATATTAAACAAGACTGGCCCCAGTACTGAGCCCTGGGAAAGCCTGCTTGTGACCGGCCACCAACTGGTTTTAACTCCATTCACCACAACTCTCTGGGCTCGGCATCCAGCCAATTTTTTACCCAGCGAAGAGTTCACCCATCCAAGCCATGAGCTGCCAGCTTCTCTAGGAGGAATACTGTGGGAGACAGTGTCAAAGGCCTTGCTAAAGTCTAGGTAGACAGCATCCACATCCTTTCCCTCATCCGCTAGGCGTGTCACCCAGTCATAGAAGAAGATCAGGTTGGTCAGGCAGGACCTGCCTTTCATGAAGCCATGCTGGCTGGGCCTGATCCCCTGGCTGTCCTGTATGTGCCGTGTGAGCTCACTCAAGATGTACCACTCCGTAATCTTCCCTGGTACCGAGGTCAGGCTGACAGGCCTGTAGTTCTCTGAATCCTCCTTCCGGCCCTTCTTGCAGATGGGCGTCACATCAGCAAGCCTCCAGCCACCTGGGACCTCCCCAGTTGACAAGGACTGCTGATAAATGATGGAGAATGTCTTGGCGAGCTCCTCTGCCAGCTCCCTCAGTACTCTTGGGGGGATCCCATCTGGCCCCATGGACTTGTGTGTGTCCAAGTGGCACAGCAGGTCATAAACTGCTTCTTTCTGGATTATGGGGGGTTTATTCTGCACTCTGTCCCTGCCTTCCAGATCAAGGCAGAGCTGGGGGGGCACCAGATCAGCCGCTGCTGGGTGGTTCCCGTGGCTGCTTGCTGCTTTCTCCCCCTGGTACCTTCGGCTCCCAAAGCTAGGCCTAGCTGAATAGGGTTTAAATGCTTCACCATGGCTTTGTGGTTCTCTGCCCACCCCTGGCAAACATGCCGGGATAGTATGGGGTCCAGGGAGTTTGTTCTTTCTGTCACAGAAAATCTGCCCAGCTCAGAGGATGGAGAGAGCACGGCACCACTTCTGAGGAGGAACAAGTATGGGGACATTGTGGAATAGCCAGCAGAGCACAGCACACCATGCCCGTGTCCTGCTTTATCCCTTCCTGCCTGCCCAGCCTGCCTGTGAGACTGGTGGGCTCTGCGGCAGTGCCTGGGAGCTCGGATGAGTCGATCCTGCAGTGAGAGTGTGGTGGAGGCACTGTAGGGATTGCTGCCTCCCAGGTGGCCTCTGAACGTCACACATGGGGGAGTACAATAAAAGGCGAGAGCTGAAAGCGCACATTGTGGATGAAGTGAAGCCTGGTGGTGGGAGAGGGAGAGCTGGGGTGCAGGTGGTAACTCTCACCCTGAGGCAGCCTCTGCAGTAAATGTTGGAGCAGAGAGCTCTGGTCCCTCTGAGGCTACGGCACCTGCAATTCAACAGCGCAAGGCTGTGAAGTCACTGCAGGCACGGATGGGTTTGGGCTAAGCTGTGAGGGGGCAGAGTGGTTGTCATGTGCTTTCTGTTTCTTGAGCCTAGCTGGTCACAGTGTCCCGGACCCCATAGCAGCAAGGCTTTTCTTGCCTGCCCAAATGAGGCTGAGCTGAGCCCTGCAGGTCCTTGGCCCCTGGGGGGTGTGCTCTCTCTCCCTGCAAAGGGGGTGCACATGTCTCCAGAGTCCCTCTGTGTGGCCCCCACCTTGCTCTTGAGGCATGCACCCAGCCAGTCCCAGATTCTCTATCCAGATCTGTAACCAGCTGGCAAGGGAATGGTACTGTCTCAAATTCCACTTATCCAGAGAGGCTCATGGGAAGATTAAGCCTCTTCTACTTCATTTTTTCCCAACTGTAAACTCCAAGTCATGACTAGGGCAAACTGGGTGCTCTTGGTGGATGTCTAGCTCTGATTCAGCTGCAGCTGAATTTCTTAGAAGGGGAAACCCAGTCCGAGTTCTGAAGGCTAGCTGGTTTCTTAGAGAAGAGCAGCAGTGTTTCAGCTTGAAAGACCAGAAAAGCCTCCTTCCATGTCAGAGCTGGAGACAGAGTCTTGCCACAGGAGGGAGTCCCTATGCTGGCAAGATGAGGGGCCCAGGGAAAAGACTGGATTTGGGGCCTCAGAACATCATCTGAACTGGCATAATGTTTGGCCTGTACAGAGAGATGGGAAGCAGCTCTTAGAACAGCTAAAAGCAAAGTAGCTTCAGGGAACAGGCAGGTTAAGCCAAGTTCAGCATACTAGGAGTTTGGCTGGAGCGGGGAGCAGAGCTTGTGCTGCACGTGAGAGCAAGGAGGGCAGCAGGAAACCACAACTCCCGCTAATGCTGCTCCTCTGCTGGGGTGTGTGGAGGAACACAGCGGGGTGGGCTTGATGAGTTGGGACTGGCCCTGTGCAGCTGCCCGGCGGCTGGATGCATGCTGTGGTGGCTGAGCTGACTCAAATTGCCAGCCCTGCGGGCTGATCTCCTGCCCTGCTTGGGTAACAGACCCAGCCCCCTGGGAGCAGAGGCTCCCTACGTGTTTTCCTTGCGTTGGAGGCTGTGGCTGCGAGTGCAGCGGTGAATGCACGGGGCAGAGTCAGCTTGAGCGCTGCCTGCTCACACCTTTGGGATGACTGGACCTCTAGCACTTGGCAAACCTCAGCTTTGCAACCACAGCTGATTGCAACTTCTACCTCTAGGTGGGCCTGAGTCTGGATTGAGGTTTCAGGCCCACCTCAGTCCATCTTGGGGGGGTTCTCCAGATTGGTAGAGCATATGAAGCCATGATGGTGTCTCAGCACTAGGCAGGGGGCAAGGGATCGAGACCTTCAGGCAGAGCCTGACCTGTGGCTGTGTCCAAGTAGACCCCATAAGTGGCTCTACCTATGCGGGACAGCCAGGCTTTTTCAGACTGTTGCTTACAGGAGCCACGGAGCCATAGGAGTGGTTACAAAGATGTATTTCTGGTTATAAAAAACAAACACCCAAACAAAACCAAACCTTCTGCATGTTTCCATGTCCCTGTTCTTACTCAACTGGAAATGAAGGCATGTCCTCCCAGCTGCCTAGCATGGGGTGATGCAGGGCTCGAGCCCCAAAACAGCACAAAGCCCCACTCCCGCAGTGAGACAACCACCTCTGCGCTGGCATGGCCACACACCAGGGAGCCATGGGGGCTTTTTGTGCCATTGCTGGGGGGACAGAGGAGGCTCTGGCTGTGGCAAAGGCAAGTCTGGCTTTGGAGCCCCAGGAATGGGGAAAGCACTGCATCTCATTGCTGAAGTGGGACTTGGGAAGCTGCCTGCCCCCCCCATCTGGTTTTTGCTAAGCCCCTACACAGAGCCCCTGTGCTGAGGCTGGTGGAAGTCCAGGCCAAGATGTGGCCCTCAGAAAGGTCAGGGAGCTTTGTGCATCAGCCAGAAAGACAGTGTGGGGTCCCTTTGAGGCAGGGCTGATGCTCCAGGGACAGGCTAGAGAGGTCAGCTATAAGGACTAGCATAAGTAATGCTCCCCACCCACCCCATGCACATGAGTATAAATCCTGCTTTTGTCTGGACTTACTGGTCCAGTCCAGCCCAGGTCTGGTTGCAGGTCTGAATGTCCAAATCCCAAGCCTGCTCCAGGGTCCATCCCTGAGTCACACTGGGAAACCCTTAAGCCATTCTCCTGCAGGGCCAGCAGTCCTCTTCTGTCTCCCTGTTTCTGCAGCTTGAAAGCAAGGGGAGGGCAAAAAGGGACAGTTTTCCTTCTAGGACAGGCAGCATCAGATATTGGAGGAGGACATCTCTGAGCGCTTGCTGCATCCCAAGTGTTCAGGCCATGGAGACTCCAGCAGGAAGGAAGGTGCTGGGTCCTGCAGACAAGGCCCACCCTGCCCCTGCCGTTAGATTGCACTGGACTTGCTGCGCCGGAGCAGGCAGACAGCAGTCACCAGAGACGTCAGGGTGGCGACCACAAAGAGCAGGATGAGGATGACCCAGTAGTTGTACAGCATGCTTTTGTGGGAAGAGGGCTTCTCTGCCGGGATCATGTTGGTGAGGTTCAGCATGTAGCCCAGGGCCCAGCCGATGGAGGTTTCTCCTGCCTGTGGAAAGAGCATGGCATGGTCACCACCTCAGCCAACCCAGCTCCACAGGCCTCAAGAGACCTTCTAGGGACCACCTGAATTTCAGCCCAATGGAGGAGAAGGGTGTGAGGGAGTCAACAGCACCCTGAGCCCTCACTCGCCCATGGGTCCAGCCAGCCCAAGGACGAAGCAGTGACCCTTCTGTGCTGAGCTGGCCTCATCTGATGGGAGCATGATCTCATCCACTCAGGCCAGTCCTGATATCACTGCCCATCCCATGGCTCATGCAGGTGAGGGCACTTGGCAAAGGTGGGATCCTGCCCTGAGCTAACTTCCCAACAAGCCTGAGCAAAGAGTTGTTTGAGAAGGCTGGTGTCTTGAGGGCCAAGGAAAGACTGGAGGGTCTGACTCCATGATGGCAGTCAGCTCAGCACATTTTTTTTCCATCTCCCAGAAGATCTACCCAAATACTGGGAGTCCCATCCTGCCCCTGTTCCTCAAGATCTTCCCTCACATTGCTTGGCTCTTTCCTGGTGTGGAATCATCTCTCCTGCAGGGCTTTTTGGGCTCATTCAAACAGATATCATGGGATAGGTATGTGCTCTGGTGTTACCCACCTTTTTCTGGAAGGTGATGTTGGGGAAGGAATCATTGTTGAAGTTGTAGCCTTTGGTGGTGAGCAAATAAATGAATGTGCTGACGGCGCAGTAATCAGCCAGCCTTTTCTCCAGCTTGGGGGCTTTCTGGAGCAGCTGGGTGGGATGCATGGAGGGACAGAGAAAAGGGGTCAAACCAACACGGTCCAGGCTTTTCTTCTATGGCCTGAAGCTCTGGGTGGTTGCATCTGGCTGGCCAAGGCACTGCTCATACCCACCTGAGCCTCTCCTGGTCCCTTGTGGGAGCTGTCACCCACCCTCCCCCTACTCCATGGGTGCCAGGACACCCAGCCCCCTCCAAGGGCTGCTCTTAGAGCCCAGGTGATGCCCCACATGAAGCAGTCCCCTCCTCACTGCCATGCCTGAGGAACCCACCTCGCTCCAGCTGGTGGCACAGATGTACTTGGCAGCATCCTTCAGGTCGCTGGAGAAGTGCACGGGTCTCCCCATCACTGTCTGGATGAAGTCGACTGTGTAGAAGAAGGCAGAGAAGGCCTGATGGAGGAAAGGAGGCGGCTGTGGGATAGGCTGGGAGCAAACCCTCTTGCCACAAACAGCCACTCAGACTAGCATGGTGGGCACAAGTGACCACCCTTGCAGAGACAGGGATCTGGCTTTGCTGCTGCATGATGCGGGGGGTCCAGGAACACCTGCCCATGCAGCAGCCAGGCCACCACCCTGCTCCATGCCAGGACTTACGATGAAGTTTCCTGAAACCTCTGGCTGGAAAATGCCATTGAAGGAGCAGCGGGAGAAGGAGCAGGTGGTGAAGTCAAAGAGCTTGCTGACATGCAGGGAACAGAGGCTCCCATTCCCGGTGCCAACCACAGTAATGGTGGTGTTGAGGGCAAGGCTGGGCCTCTCCTTCTCCGTGCAGGGGCTGTCATAGATGCTGCTCAGCAACAGGCTCTTGTGGTAGCCCGTGGGCCAGCAGGGATGAGGGATGGTTGCTTGGTAGCTCTCAGCCTGCCAGAGAAGTGACACAAGACATGTGAGCTGTGCTGTAGCCCCAGCACTGCTGCCTGCTTGCCTCCATTTCCCTGCCAGGGAGATGCAGAGTGGCTTGGGCAGCAGGACACAGAGCTGGCAGTTGCCACAAGCAGCTTGAGATGACTCGTGACATCTTGGCTCTGGCCAAGGGGTGCAATACATTATTGAGTGGGCAGGAGGAAGCCCTGGGACCATCGGAGAGGGTTGGGTGCAAAGAGCTGGCTGGGAAAGGTGCACGGCCGGCCCTGCAGGGCTGTCCTAGAGATAGGGTTGGGGACACTCCTGTATAAACACCAGGGTGACAGGGCAGCTGTGAAGTGATAAGAGCCAGCATCCTTGTCAAGCACATGCTGGTACCTGGAGAAGCTTTGAGAGTAGCCTCTTGAGGACCTGGTCCCTTCCGTAGCAGAGGAAGCTGTGGGTGTACACTTTGTACACCTGGCCGTACAACTGCAGCTTCACCTCGTTTCTGGGGTCTTCGATGGTGTACCTGGTTTCAAAGGTGATCTGTGTGGAAGCACCACCAAAGTCCATCGCCCCTAGGGTCATCTTCTGGGGCTGGATCCATTCCCCGAGCCACCCGCGCTGAGCAAGGAAAACAAGAGCGGGCATAAAGATGCAATGAGCTGCAGGACAGCCTGGCCACCACAGCTGTCCCTGAAGGGCACCGCGCTCCCCTGCCCACCTTGATGAAGTTCTCCAGGAGGTAGTTTGCAGTGACCCAGCCAAAGACCCCTTCCTCTTCCCCCGACAGGATCTTTGCCCCCCGGAAATCGAAGGGGTACGACTTCAGCGTGGCCACCACAGCGCTGAGGACGGCATCCGAAGCCTGCAGGTTCGCAATGCTGCGGGCCAGGCAAGAGGGCAGAGTGGCAGGGCTGAGCTGGAGCACCATGAGCGGAGGCCCCACTGCCTGCACAGCCCTCCTGCCATGGCACATGGGGTAGGAGGAAGGTGTGTCTTCACCTGGGTACCTGTAGGGATGTCCCTCAAAAAGACCCAGCTAATTCCCCTTGTCACTTCTGGAAAGGGAGGCAGGTGCACTCCCTTCTCATGAGCCATGCTCTGTGGCTGATGAGGGGGGCATGACTCCTTCTTCTGTGTGGTTTTCAGAGAGGTAATTATTCTCACTGCATCCCATCAGGCTGGCAGTGGGTGCAGGGGGACGTTCCTCCTGGCTAGCCAAAAAGACTGGGTGGGTTATCCTGGGGCTGGCCCCACGCCAGCCCCTTTTCAGCCAGGGATGTGCTGGCTGTGCCCTGCAGAGCATCTCCTGCTCTGAAAGGCAGAACCTCTGCAAGGGACACAGAGCTGGGCAGCTGGGAGGGTTAAGAGCTTCACCTGGCAAAGAGGACACATTGCAACTATCCTTTACCATCTCTACCCCTGCCATGGTGAGACGGCAGGGTGGCATGGCAGGGCCCTCCAGGCAGGGTTTGAGGCCAGGCAGCTGGCCAGAGCAAGCACTCACTTGAGCAGGCGCATGCCAGCTGTGGCACCCAGGTAGAGTGGGGTACCCATGTGCTTCTCCTTGGGCACGTCTCTCAGAGCTTGGTTCAGGCAGTGCACCAAGCTTGTCCCAGCAGCCAGAGGGTTGGAGCTGTAGCTGGAGATGCCAGGACCTGCAAGAGGAAAGAGCATTGGTCCCTGCAGGTGGTGGGAAGATGCTTGGTGGGCAGCTTTGCTTCTCCCAGGCTGTTCAAAAGGCAGGTGGTGCAGGTTTCTGTGGGCATGGAGCCATCCAGAGTCCAGCCACATCTCCTTGCCCATGCCACACCCCCCACTGACTGACAGCTAGGGAAAGGTTGCTTAAAAAGAGAGTAGAAAACTGTCCGTCACTCCTTGCTGGGCAGGGAGCTGAATTGTTTCCTGGTGGTTCAGTGGATGCCAGGAAAAGATAAACCACAGGCATGCATGGTGGCAAGCCTTGGAGGGGGGAGATGGGGAACATTTAGGAACAGAGCTGAACCCCTTGTAACACCTCATTGTACTGGTGACTACACAGGGAGGCAGCTGGGCATGGCAGGGCATTTGCACTGTCAAGGTGCCCTGCCCACAGGGGATGTGACAGACCCTGCCACCACCCACCGTCCCCCGGTGACTGAGACAGCCCTTACCCTCCACATCGCACATGCTGTGCTCGCTGACCACCCCGGTGTCGTTCTCCTTGTCTGCAGGCCACTTGTAGATGAACATGGCTGTGTGGGAGGACCCGGCGTCCAGCACAATGCCATACTGTGGGGGGAGGCAGCAGGTCAGGCCGGAGGCAGGGGACCCCCCGGCTGCCCCAGGCCATCCCGAGGGAAGGCACTGGTGCTGAACGACCCGCTGTGCGTGGCCAGTCCTGTGCTGGCGGTGCCCGGCCCAGCAGCTTCAGGAGCGTCGTCTGGCAGAGGTGAGCACTGCTCAGCTCAGCACGGGCATGGTCTTGCCCACACCTGCCTGAACAGCGCCCTGCCCAGGACGTGGCTGGGAGTGGGTGCTCTCCCCAGCCAGGGACAGCGGCTGTCTCAGGACACCACTGAGCACTGTATGGGGACTCTGGCTTTTTGGGCATTGGGAACCCCTTGCCTCCTTGAGCACAGACTGGGAGGCTCTTCCTCTGCTACTTGCTCCCATCTTCCCACAGCACCACTCCTGGCCAGTGGGCATCTGTGCTGAGCTGTGCCCGCAAGTCCCTGGGGCCCGTGCAGGGGGGGACACCTGGGAGCAGCCCCTTGGGGATGCAGCTCGCCAAAGAAGGGCAGCCAGGCACCTTATCCCTCCTGCCCTTGTATGGCTCGGCCATTCTCCGGCTATAAATAACCCCACTTCCTCCCGCCAAACAAGGTTACCCAGTTCCCAGGGAGGGGGCTACCCCATGCTGCCTTCACCCCCTCCGGGCAGAACCCTCTGCCTCATCTTCCACCACCCGTGGGCTTAGGGCCGCCTGTGCTGGCCCCGCCTGTGGCCCCACTAGAGCTGCTTCACTGACAGAGAGGAGGCTGTGAGCCTGGGGGGGTGGGAAAGCAGCTAAGCATCTATGGGATGAAACCACTTAAGGCTTAAACCTGGCTTGTATAAAGGCTCTGTTTGTTGCCTGCCCTGCCCTGACCCGAGTACAGTCCCAGGGCTGAGGCAGGCAGCTCCTCTCCCTGCCCAACACCCAGGACCCACCCCAGCCCTGCCTGGTGCATGCCCCTCATCCCATCCTTGTCCCCTTGTCCTGGGTGGCTGCAGGGTTGGGTTTTGGCCAGCTCAGGCAGCAGAACTAAAGTGTCAGGGCACCCGCAGCGATGCCTGGGGTCCCAGCTTAGCCGCAACCCCTAGTCCCATGTGAACACATGGCCCCACACCAGTGGTACCCCCTGCTCCCCAAGGGAACCATTTCTAATGGGTTTCTAACCATTTCTAAGCCTCCCCTGGCACCTGTTAACTGTCAATGGCTTCCCACATGCTCTGGGCCAAAAGCTACAAGCCAGTGGAGAATCCCCATCTGCAGGCAGACTGAGGCCGGTGTGCCGTAGCACTGCTGTCACAGAGCAGCTCCCAGAGATGCTAAATGCTGCTGAGAGGAGAGGGGGGGCTTTGACAGCCTCCCCCTGCCCCAGCTACTGCTCCAAAGCACAAAGCTGGGGAGCAGGAACCCCAGTTTGGGCCATTTCTGGGCTGGATGGTTGGGGTTGGTGCCCTAGGCAGCCGTGGGAGGGCTCTCACTCAGCCTTCTCCTCTGCCCAGTGTCCTGTGGGCCATGCACACCCTAGCACTGACTGTTCCCCCGGTCCCTCCTCATCATAGCACCCTCTGCTTCGCCTGCCTGCCCTGGGACCCAAAGGGAAAGCATGGACAAGTCACCCCCAAACCCAGGGCTGAGCACAGCTGGGACCCCAGGAGCAGTTTCCAGGCCCAGGATGACATGTGGGGGCTGCAGCCCGTGGAGGGGGACAAGGCTGGAGACGGGGATACCTGTGGGGTGGCAGGGGCTAAGAAACGCTGGAGCAGGAGGCAACGAGGATGACCTGCAGCTCTGGGGACACTGGGTGCCAGGCACCAGGGATGGGGACAGCCCGGCGGGAGCAGTGCTGGGGGTGCCAGGCTGACCCTGCGGCAGGAACGGGCATGGCCATGTGAGCTTGGACACACGGCTGGATCCAGGGTGGGCAAGGGAAGCCCCATATCCCTGTGGTGGGGGAAACCTGGTTCAGGGGATTTTCTCCTGCCTTCACTGGGGCTGGCGCAGCTGGGCCCTGCTTGCAGCCCCACAGAGAGCTGGCATGGCAGTGCATGCGTGGGGTTGTACATGAAGGGGGGAATTGCACATGCATGTGGGTGCACACACATAGGTATACATGTGCATGCATGTATGTGTGCATGTGGTGTGCGTGCCTGCAGGCATGCATGTGTGTGCATGGACATATGCACACACGTGCAAATTTAGGTTGGAGGTGCATGGGGAGGTGCATGACATGGGTGCGCATGGTGGGATGTTCATGCACATAGGTGTGCCGACATGTTTGTGAGAATATGGGTGCGTGTGTCTCTATGCATATGTGCATTTAGGTGGGTGTGCATGGGCATGCATGCGAGTGTGCGTCCATGTGGGCACTCCTGTGGATGTGCGTGTGCAGGAGCTTTGAGAGGCTTAGGGCTTGTCTGTTCTCACTGCACAGGAAGCTAAGCTGTGGGTGCTCTCTGTAGGAGCAGAGCATGGGGAAGCTTAGCTCCTCCTGCGAGAAGCCCATCTGTCTGACCTGAGCAGTTCGTGGAGAGAGCAGTGTTCCTCTGCGTGTGCCGAGGGAGGCTGCCTTCCTCCTTTGCCTGTGTTAGGTGGTGGGGAGCACCTTCCCCTCTTCCCCTGAATTAGCAGCCTCTCCTCCCTGCATAGGGAGGGGTGATAGACTCTTAAGATCCCATTTTTTCGCTTTCTCACATAGTATTTGGGAGTTTAAATCAGATACATAAACTCAGGCAGTGGAAGTAGTAGGAGGGCGAGCTGGCAACAAGTGACAGCAAGTGAGAGTCTGGCTGGCAGCAAGGTACTGGGAGGGAGCGGGTGGAGAGGTGCAAAGGCCCTGCAGTTGTGGCTCTGCTGCCCACACAGGGCGGCCAGCAGCAAGAGGTGGCAGTGAGCCCTGTACCCAGGGCAAGCCCTGTGGGGAGATGTCATGTTTGGGGTGACAGTGACACCACCAGGGCAGGTTGCAGAACTAGCTGTCCCAGCAGACATGTCTTGGTGCCCTTCACTGCCAAGGCCTGTGAGTTGGGGTGGGGGGTCTCTCCTCTCACATCCCAGTGTCCAGGCAGGCAGAGCCCATCGCTCCCAGGTGCGGGGTGGCAAAGATGGGCAGCAGCCCCAAGACCTCATGGGTGAGGAATGGTCTGTGGGACCCCCCCCGACCAGCGGTGGCCTGGCCCCAGCAGTGCTTGGGCCTGGCTGATGGAACGACATGCGGCAACATGAACTGCTGCAGCGAGGTGGGTGCTGCCAGCCGCAGGGAGTGCCCGGCACCCAGCCAACTGCCGATGCCACAGCTCGCACCTGGCTGCCCCGGCATGAGAGGAGTCGCCATGGCCTTGTGCCAGCCCCCTCTGCCCCCTCCTGGGGGGTACAGGGTTTTGCACCCCAGCCTGTCCCAGCAGAGGAGCCATCCTCCCTGGCACCACTGGTCGCAGTGAGCAGGGGTGGAAGCCACTTGCAGATGTGTGTGCACGTGAAGGGCCCAAGGCAGTCCTGCATGGCCAAGAGGGTCCCCAGGGATGAAGGAGAGGTCCTGTCCCCTCCTCCAGACCTGGGGGTACACACACCCCTCCAGCAGCTGCATGGAAATCGGGGGGGGGGTGGTGTGTGACTCACAGCGGGGCTGTGATGGTGCCAGCCCCTGTCCCGGTCCTAGCCCCTGTGCCTGGGCATTGGAGCCACTGCATCACCCACTGCAGAGCAAGCTACTCTGCAGGCTCAAGCTGTGGATGAATTGTAGGCTTGCAGCCATGTGGGGGTCACAGGCAGGTTTTCTTCAGAGGCCCTGCAGACAGGAAGCCCCTGGAGGGAGAAACCTGGCTGAAAAACCCATCTTACTAGTGATTTGCAGCATAAGCACCGCCCTCAGCTCTTCTAGCTGAGGTGTCCTGTGCCTGCCAGCAAGTGGGCTGGAAACAAGGGCTGGAGGGACACAGGGATGCCCTGGCATGCTCCTGTGCTGGCGCCTGGCTCCTGTCATCCCTCTCATCGGCCCCAGCACATTTGCCTGTAGGCACCCCAGGGCTTGGTGGGGCCTCACACATATGTTCATGGCCCTGGCCCCAGCCCATGGGACAGCATCTCCTGGTGGCACAGGGATGAGGGATTTTTCTAACAGGTCCCCCTGACCAGACCCTGGTGATGCCACAGGGCCAGGGGACATGGGGTTCCCTGGCACAGCCCCACACTAGGATTGTCCCCATGCCAGCTGCAGCCCTGTTGCCTCCTGGGTCACCTGTGGCCCTGCAGGCTCTGCCCCACAGCAGCGTCACTCAGCCCAGCCCAAGCCAGGGCTGCTCAGTCCTGAAGCCCTTGCAGAGGTGACAAAGAGGGCGGGGATGTCCCCAAAGGCCACGTGGCAGCAAAGACCTGAGCAGGGCTCTGCCCAGAAATATCCCATGCCCCAGGGGAGGAGGCAGAGGGGGACACTGAGAACTGCCCAACTCTCTGTAGCCCAGCAGCATGCCACAAGGCTGTGCCCGTACCTCCAGCCCCCAACCCCACAGGGTCTCCAGGTGGCCCCACGGTGAAGCAGGGGTTCAGCCCAGCCCCACAACATCCCACCTCCCTTGAGTGTGGTGAGACCCGTGAGGGCTCAAGGTCTGCAGTGGGTTATGACGGGTTTCCTTTCCACTGTGGGAGCCACAGCTCTCCCAGGACAGCTGGCAGGGGAAGAGCCTTGCAGGCATTGTGATGGCCTTGTTGTGATGAAGATATTTGCCAAAAGAAGGAAAAGAAAAATTGTCAAAAGAAGGCAACAGCTCCAAGCAGTCAGGCTGTGGTGGTGTAAGCCCCACTGCAGACCTGTGAGGGAAGGGGAACACCATGCTCTCAGGATCAGTTGCCCCAGCAGCAGGATAACTAATTGGAGGCATTTTTAGGGCTATATTCCAAGCAAAGGAGCTGGAAAGGGAAGACGTGGAGCCATAGCTAGGCAGTGTACAGTGCTTATCACCCATCAGCTGCTGCTAACGTGGTCTGAGCCAGCAAGGACCATGTCTGGCCTGGGACGTGCCCAGGGTGCCCCACAGCAGGACCAAACTCCTCTAAATCATGTCTGCACATTTTGGGCTGAGTTAGACTAAGACAAAGCTTTGCATCCCCAAAACAGCTCTGAGCTTTGGGTAAAGACAAACCCCCCAGTGCCCACCTGGCTCCAGCCCCATCAGAACGGGCACTGCCATGACACTGGTGTGAGCCCTGGTGGGCAGCACCTCACGGCACGCACTGTGCTGGACCTCACATACACTTGGCACAGCCAGGGACAGTGCGAGACCCCAAGGCCCCGGGCCAGGTTGCGCAGCCTCAGGTGGAGCAGGACCAAGACACATGTGAGTGTTCAGGGATGCTGAGTCCCAAACCACATTGCTGCCTGTAGACTGGAAGGTGCTACCATCCAGGGAGAGAAAAAGCACAAAAAAGCTCAAAAATTAAATATCTGGGAATGCATCTGGCGTAAAAGCAAAACTCCAGCTTGGAACTAGGAGGAGAAAAGGCTTCTTAGGCTAACCCAAATGCTGCACACAGGGCTCTTGGCACTGATCCATCTAATTCCCCGTGTCCAAAGAAACAAAATCTGTTTTGAAACCAGCTACGGGCACTGCTCAATATGGCCCCAGCCCTTAGAAATGGGTGGCAAAAAAAGGTGTCACAGGGAAAGAGTTAATCATTGCTAGTTATACTAACAGCAGAGAGTATCATCATCTTCATTACATTTGACAAACCCAGAGAGAAGGCAGCACATCTGACATTCAGGCTGGCTCAGAAAGTTTTCAAGCAAATTGCTTGGGATGAGAAAAAGGGGGTTTTGGATGAATCATTTTCCAGGACAAGAGCCTGCTCCCCACAGAATAGCTTGGTCTGTCACTGAAAAAAAAAAAAAAAAGACTTTTTTAAAACAAAAGACTTGGGCTTGAAAAGAGTCAACTGGAGGACTTGGCCAACTAGAAATTGGTTGGAAACCTCTTTCAGCATCTGAATTTACAATGCAAAAGAAAAAAAAAAGCAGCTCGTTTTCACAGGGAAGTGCATTTCTCACCCAGCAGCGCAGGCTCAGGCCATATAGCTGGAGCCATGAATGCTGGGTGATGCTGGGGTGTGCATGCTGCCCCATCCCCAGACAGAACCATGGGAGCAGATGCTGACACAGCTGCTCTGGCCTGGGGGGCTGCATCCAAACACGCCACCACTATTTTTTAGTGTCTCCAAAAGATTCCTCTCCCAAAGATCAGGTCTGAGGTGCCGGTGCCTGGCAGGCGGGGGTCTTGCTGCTGGCCTGGTGGTGGGGACCTTCCCGTCCCTGTGCAGCCCAGCGGGGGCTGCTCCCTGCGACCCCCACCCCGCAGCTCGGGTACCCCCAGCCCCAGTGGACTCCCGTGACGCTGGGGATCCTCTGGATACCGGAGCCTCCACCGCACCGGGCATCCCGCAGATCGGGGTGCCCACTGCGGCTCCCCCAGCCCCCGGCAGCCCAGGTCCCCCTCGGTGGTGCTGTCCCCATCCCCTCCGTGCCCGGAGCCCCTGGTGCCGGCCCCGCTCACCTTGAAGCCCGGCGGGCCCCGCGTGTCCCCCGAGCCGAGGCAGAGTAGGAGGATGCCCAGGAGGCAGCCGAGGGCGAGGAGCAGGAGGACGGCAGCGACCCGGCGGGCCATGGCGGGGCCGGAGCGGGGCAGGTGAGCGGCTCCGCGGCGGCTGCGGCGGCTCTTGCTGCTCCTCCTCCCTTGCCTCCTCCTCCTCCTCGCCCGCCTCTCCCGGCTGAGTCACGGCCGCCCCGGCCCACCCGGGCGGGACACCGGTCTCCGCCGGGCTGCGGGGGGCCGGCCCCGGGTTGCGGGTCCGTCCTGCGCCCCCGCCCCGGGCATCGCCGCCGTCCCGGGCATCGCCCCTGCCCCAGGATCAGCCCCATCTGCCCGGCCACACCCCCCCCCCCACCCTCACCCCCCGGGCACGGTCCTTGACCCAGGGACTGGGCCCCATCCCGGCCCTGGGCATCACTGTTACCTCCGGGATCAGCCCCAGCCTGTCCTGCCTCACCGGGCATATCCTCTGTCCCTGAGATCAGTCACATCACCCCTCACCAGGCATTGTCTTTGATGCAGGACTCAGCCCCATCCTGCCCCCGTAAGGCATTGCCCCTGCCCCAGAGCTCAGCTCAGACTTGGGTGGAGGTGAGAACACCCTGAGCATCAGAAGAGCTCTGAGAAAGTGTCTCACCTACGGTGATCAACAGCTATTAAAATATTACTGCTTTTAATCATTTACAAGGATTTTGTGACAGTCTGAGGAGCCCAGATGTATGTTGAGATTTTTTTTAATACAGTCACAAGTGAATAATGTAATGCGTTTCCACATGGAGCAGTGAGCTAAGGAAGGTTGGGCCCCTGGCTCTGAGAAGGACATTCTGAGCTTGCTTCATAGTGCGATAAAAGAGTGAATAATAAACAAGGAGATATCACCAAGGAGAGGAGGCTGAAGGAGGACGCAGTTTCCAGTCTGGCTGTGTGGCAGGCTGGACCATTACACTTCAGCTCCTCGCGTCTCGCCTCACTTCTTAATTTTTTTTTGACACAAACCACTTTTTCTGCCGCTCACAGCCACTGTGCACGTAACAGGCATTGCAGCAGCACTGGGGTTTCTCAGAGCTTCTTGCCTATTGCTGTGGTTTCTCAGTGCAGAGGTGCTAGAGGGGCCCAGCCTGTGTCAAGAGCTTGTGGTCCGGCACATGCCACTGCATCGCAGAGGCTCTGTGGCTGGAGGTGACAGCCAGGGACGAGCTCCAGTTTTGTCCCCTGGAGCAGTGACCAGCAGCAGAGTCTGAGGAAGAAAATGGTTAAATAGGGGCACAGACAGTGACTCTTGCTTGGCCAGTGTGCATCATCACAGTGCAGGGCTTCTCTGCAGGATTGCTGTGTTCATCCTGTGAGTGTTTGCAGGTGTGTCTACTACCTCCTCACTTCAATTCATTAAGCATTCAACCTCTGGAAAACCTGTGTCAATCAACTCTAAGACATTAGTATACTGATTTGTGGGGAAAAAATGTTTCTTCTTTTCTGCTGCTGCTAATATGACAGGAGACCACAGTCTTGTCTCTGAGGATTAGCATAGCATCGTTTCTGCTGCCTTCCTGCATCACTGCTGAGTTTAAGGCTCTTCTCAAGTTTCCACAGGGAAATGCCTGCCTATTCCTGACTCTTCTTGCCATCCTCCTCACCCATCCAGTTTTCTGAGGCATACATCTGCAACCCTCACAGATGCACCGCACCAGGGATTAACACAGAAGCAGAAAGATCTCTGGATTGCACTTAATACCTTTCTTAAAAGCTGTCAAGCCTCCTGGTTCTCTTTTAGTCTGGACAAGCAGTGAGAAGAGGCCTTCAGAGACTGAAAAGGAATAGTAGTGAGCAGAGGCAGGGCAGCAAGAGCCCTGTGGGGGTAGGGGTGGTCCTTTGCTCCTCATCCTTATTTTGCTTTTAGGGTTTTGGAGCAAGTCCCTTTCTGGTAGGTGGTTACTTGGTGTGGTGGGACCTTCCTGGGATCTGAGTGCAGATGTGTCTTCCATACCTTGGTCTTGCACATACTTGGCAAGCCTGTTCCTAGGTTGCCTGTGTGTGGCACAGAGCAGGGGATTTGCAGCCCTTCCCACTGCAAGAGGGGCTGTTCCTCCTTCTCTGCATGGGGTCACATTTGCCACCCTCTGCCCAGCCCCATGATGCCAAGGTCTGGGGGAGCCTGTGCCCAGCCCTGGCTGATCGTTGCTCTCCCAGGAGACTCAACCTCCAAGAACTGGGCACCAAGAATGGGGACATGCTGGGCTGGGAATGCTCCCAGCCACGCAAGGGGAGTGATGGCCACATGGACTCATGTATAGCCAGAGAAATACTTCTGCCATGGCCCCAGCAAGGGGAGGCTCCCATGAGCAGCCATTTCTCATTGTGCCCCATTTACAGGAGGCACAGGCTGGGCTGAGACTGCTCACAGGGCCACATGTTGTCATCCATGGGAGGAAGAATCCCCCAGCCCTGCTCTCAATCCCAACCATAACCCCAGTCCTAGTCCTAATCCCAATCTCACTCCTGCCTGAGAGCAGCACTGGACCGACAGCCAGGTGGAAGGAGTTCAACCTGCTCCCAGTCCCCAGGGCCACATGCAGCCTGGCTGAGCTCTGCAGCTCTCACTGGAGTCAGGACCTGGACTGACTCAACCCTGGGGACTTAGCTGAGAAATCAGGTGTATTTTTTGGAGGTTGCAGGCCAGCATAGGCCAGCCGCCCTGCAAGCCCAGAGCCGTCCCTTCCCCAGGGATCTCCAGGCAGGCTGAGTCCTGTACCAACCAAAGGACTTGGATGTCTGGGCTTCCCAAACTGCTGATGCTGACTCTCTCCCCAGTGTCTCTTTGCCTTGCATGGAGATGTCCCAAAATTGCTCAGAGTACTGGACACCCTCCCAGCAACCTGTCCTGCTGGGGAGATGCACCCCTCAGCCCAGCAGAGGTGTGTGCAGCCAGAGCTGGAATGATGCTTTTGCCTGGGGTGCACTCACCTGCACCACCTGCACAGTGTCACTGACATGGTGAGAGCCGGGCCAGGGCTGGCTGGGGATCGAGTGCCTGTTTAGAATGCTGGAGGTGCCCACACCGGTCCCAGCACTGAGCAAGCCTACAACACATGCATACAAGGCATTTTTTTGGGTGGTGGTTTTTTTTGGTTTTTTTTTGAGTCTGTGGGCAATGAGGCTGCAAAGCCAACTAGTGTTTCCATCGGTAGAGTACAAAAATAAGGGGGTGCAACAAACCAAAGCGTGACTAAGGGCAGCTCCTGCTGAGCCAGGGGCTTTGCCTCTATGCTCTGCTGGTGGGAGCTCCCTGATGCACTCAAGTCTCGGCTGCAAGCCCAGAGCTTTTCCTCCTACAGGCACTGAAGGATTGGAAGGACCCTAGTGTATCCAAGGCTTTAATTGTGCTGCTGGCAAGGATGCGTGCCTGGAAGAAAGATCAAACCCAAGCACAAGTCCCCATTCTTGCCTTACTTCCTAAAACCTTTTCTTTCTCCTGTTTCTCAGGGCAGCGTCTCTGTGATGCCAGCCCAGGGGGGCTCCCATGGGCAGGGATCTGCTCCCTGTTGCCCCAGCACAGAAGCAGCCAGGAAACAGGCAGCTTCTCCTGAAAAGCCCCACCGGTTTCTCACAGCTGCCTTGCCAGGAACACTCTTGTGACGAGGCAGATGGCAGGGAGGCGTCCAGCCACAGGGCAGGCATTGCAGCGAGGAGCCACCGTGGGCTGGCAGGCATCCTGTGCTGTCAGCTCTGCTCATGCGGCTGTGGCATGGTGCCTGACGAGCTGTTTCTCCAAGCTCGTGGTACAAGGCTGCGGATCCCAGGGTGGGACACGGGACTTCCCTGAAACTGTGGCCCCAGGTCAGAGGTGTGCTAGCATGCAGAGCCCCGAGGCCACGGTCACATCCCACTGGCTCCGCGAAGATGCTGCAGGCTCATCTTTCCCTAAACCTGTGGGACAGGGTGTGTGGGCAGGAGGGAAGCACACCACATGAAAGCAGGGAGCACCATGTACAGACCCACATGGGCAGCCTTGCCCACAGGGCTCATCTCCATCCTCAGCATGAGGGAGGGGACAGTGGTGGGGTGGGGACAGAGCTGGCAGGACGGAGGGGGAAATTATGCTCTGCTTGGAATAAAGCAGGCAAACGTTTGCCACTTTTCTTAAAACTGGCCAATACTACCCAAGGCCTTCAATCACAAGCAAGAAACCACATTTTGAACGACCTTGGCTCACCACCATGAGCTCACAGCCAGCACCGGTGAGCAGCCGGGTGATGCAGAGGCTGAGCCCTTGCACCGGCTCTCAGGGCAGGAGGCTCCCTGAAGCAGCCCCGTGTGCCAGGTGGCCCATGACCACCACTGTGTCCTTATCCAGAGGTGCAGCAAGGATGGAGTCCCCTGCAGGATGTCAGAACACCCAGGTACCCCCTCTGAGCCCCCACCAGCGCATCAGAGGGGCTCTGAACAAGCAGGGGACTGTTAGAGGCAGCTGTGTGGGACTCTCCGATAGGGCTGCTGCTTAGCTTCCCAAGGTCTGGAGGTGAAGAAGACCATGGGGCTGCTGCAGACGTCTCCCTGTGGGCAGCAGCAGGCAGCAGGACAGGTGTCAGGAGACGAGCGGGGAGAGCATGGGGGTGCCTGTGGCCATACCTCCTCCACCTAGGGCTGTGTGTGCAAGCACTGCATTCCACTTTCCCCCAAAATGTCATGCCACTTTCTGACCTGAAGCAGTCTCTTATTTCCCAGTTATCTACATTTAACTCAGTCGCATGAGGGACTTTTCCCCCTGAAGGTCCAGACAGAACCTGCTTCCCCATTCTTGGCTACTGCATTGTTCTGCAAGGAGAGTTCAAGTCACCTGGAGGTATGTGGTTTGTGTTAGCATCTCTCCGTTAGCTCTCCTGTGCAGTGAATTTTCTCTTTCACCATTGCTATTGCATGGAGAAACTCTCTGCTCTGAGGTTCCCTTGAGTCCCTGGAGGTGTTGGGGCAAAACTAACATTTTAGGAGGACTTGAGCACCAGGAAGTCTCTGCGTATCCACCGCCCTCCTGCTGTGCCACAGCAGCCAGTTCAGGAGGTAGGAGCATCCCTGTTAGGGCATAAGCCACCTTTCCATTGCCATCCTGCAGCTATCTGGCAACGTGCCTCAGCCCAGTGAGGTGACACTGCTCCAGCACCCCTTTCCTGAGCTCTGGGAAGGGATGTGGGAAGGTGTCAGTTCAGCCCAATTCCATTTTGCACTGAGCAAGATCATTTTGCTTCCCTCTGATGTTTGCAATTGGTTTTGAGGACCAGCATCCCATGGAGGGTTCCCACTTGCAGAGGTGTAATCATGTCCCTCGATGCTGTTGTGCAGTGTGGCAGCCAGAGAAGCTGTCCTGTCCCAGGGCGACTGTTCCTTCAAATTTTTGGCATCACACTATGCTTGTTTGGTCTCAGACCTCACACTGGGAACGCAGTCTGAGGGAAAAGAGGGGTCTTTCTTCTTCTTTGGCAGGACATTGATAAAAACTAGATTCCCAATGCAGGCTGGGGCTCCCTGGTGGCCTCCCGAAAAGGTTGGGGATGGCCAGTAGAGCTGTCCCACATCTTCCCATTCCCTCCCTGTGCCACAGTCCTTCTGGGGAAACCTCTGCACCAGCGAGGCATCACATCTGAAGTCCCAGCTCTGCCAGTCCCTTTTCCCACCATTTTCCAGCTGGAGCTGTAAAAGCAGCCCCAGCATAGTATCTCAGAGCCCCACACCTGTGGGTGCCCCCAGCCTGGGGCAGCGCTTTGTCAGCCTGGCCGCCTGGCTCAGCAATCTCTAAATTTAAGTGTATAAGTAGTGTTGTTTCTCCCCCTAATAGCGGAGTTTCCTTTTGATAGATGGTTACTGTCTGTGTAAAGGCACACAGCCCTGAGGATCACCCTTCAGCCAGAGGGCATGTTTCCAGTTCTTTCCGCATCCCAAAATGCAACAAGAAATCCCTGGAGAGCTATTTCTTCTGCCGGCGCACCAGGGCTTGCTCCGGCTGAGTGTGACACACTTTCTCTTCCCAGCCTTAGTCCAAACAGCATTTTCTCATCCTTTCCCCACCAAACTGCTGCATGGGCAGCCAGATCCTTCCCTGCCCGGTGGGCTTCCAGGGTGCAGCCCCAGCTAGCCGACTGCTAGAGGGCAGAAGGTGACTTGAAGCCACCTATGCTGGTCCTGAGACGGGGAGACCATCCTTTGTTCCAAGACAAGGACTTCCTGCTGTCACTCTGCTGATTTAGCCAAAAACCCCCAAAGCCCGGCGGCACCAGGCCTCAGTTCCAAGTGACCTTGGCAAGTGATTCCTCACATGTTCCCAGGGCTCTGAGTCCTTGGTGGCGAAGGGAGGACCACAGACCCCCTCTGAAGAGGGGCACAGGGGAGGTCATGGACTGCTGGTATTTCTGCCTCAAGCTGTCACTGCTCCTGGTGGCGGGACACTATGTGCCCAGCAGAGCAATGCCAGCGTGATGGCACAGGCATGGCAGATGGTGGCACACACAGAGCAGACAGTGGCACAGGCAGATGATGGCACAGACAGGACACATGCTGACACTTGCAGTGATGGCACACACAGGACAGACTTCATTTCTCACCACCGGGGCAGGGAGGACAGCACGAGGTGCCCAGAGCAGCCTGGGGTGTGCCTGGGTGGCTGCAAGGACCTGTTTGCAGGGATGGCAGCAAAGAGACCTGCTGCAGCACAAGGGCAGGAGAGTGGGTGCTGCGACTGTTTGGCCCAGGCTCACCCAAGTGAGACCATCCTCTCCCATTTCGCTTCCAGCCCTTGGCAGCCATCCTGGGCTGCTTCCCGTCAGCAGCTCTGCCTGTCCCCACTGCCCAGGCCCTGCAGGATCCCAACACAAACCCACTGACATCTGAGCACCAGATAGATCTCTCCCAGCTGCTGATGGCTCCCAGTTTGGGCAAACACTGCTGGGAGTTTGCTTTTCCAGAGACACTCCCTCTGCATCTGCCTCCCAGCAGCAGCTTTCCAGCACCCAGGCTCATCATCTTCCAGCAAAACCAGCACTCCCCAGGGCTGCCTGGGGAGCAGGAATGAGCTTTGTAGAGCCACTGTGCTGAGATCAGGCTGTTGAACTGATCCATATCCAGGCCAGGGAATTAATCAGCTTTAACCAATTTATTAAGTTTTTTTTCATATTTAACCCTTCTGCTTCACCACCATTGCCCACTCTGGGGCTTTTCGTATGAACCCTCCTGCTGAATTCCTGGTGCACCCGTGGCTCCCCCTTCTCTCTTTAGGGTTCTTTCTCAAATGACTCAAAACTCAAAAATGGGAGTCAGACAACCCCAAATCCTGAAATTTTAAAAAAAGAAAGTTTATGAGCTGCAGAGAATTTCACTGTTAAGCTTTTCAGTTTTTGAACATAACTGCAAAGCTGGACTTTTATTTGTCTTTCAGGGAGAACTGGAGCTTCTGATCTCATCGTGGGATGCCACCAGCTGCAATTTAATAAAATCATGTGCTATGAATCTCTCAAAAAGCCCTTGAGAGCTTCATTCATTTCCTCTTCCTCCATATGCTACAAAACAGTACAATTTATGAGCAGCTGGATGCTCCTGAGGATGCACAGGGGTCTCTCCAGCTGGAGGTGGACACCCTCAAATGCACCCCAGTGCTGCAGGTTACCTGCTTCTGCCCCAAAACAAAGACATCTCTGTGGGTCTTCTTCAGGCCACTTCAGAAAGGTCAGCTGGCTCAGTGCAAACCTCTGAAAAATGATAAAAGAGTTGCTTCAGCATGAAGCAGGTCACGGGCTGCTTCATGTCCCTTGCCCCACTTCCATGGTGCAGCATCTCGCTCAGCTCTGGGAGCATCCCAGCTGGCGGCAGAGTTTCAGCCTCAGAGTCCAGCCTCCCTTCTTCACTAACATGTGCAAAATATTTTGAAGAAACATGGTCCCACAAAGGGTGTTATGTGCTGCAGGACAGAAGTGCAAGCAGGACCCATGCCTGGAGTATCACCAGTTAAACATACGTCCCTGAGGCTGAAGCAGGTTGCAGAGGTGATGAAGTCAGGAGAAAGGAGATGGAGAATAGCTGTGCCCTGGAATGATCTCTGAGGCCTTCAGGGCTGCTAATGCTTCACTCAAAGCCACCACCCTGCCCTTTTAAGATATGTTTGTGCTTTGTAACTGGGACAAAAGGAAAGGAAAAACCCACCCAGGTTCATTTGTGGGAAGCTGGCTGTGTGACCTCCAGGTGCTCCTCTGCACTCGCAGGGATGGGGTTGTGGTTGGGAAGGGCGTGGGAAAGATGCTCATCCCACCTTCAGGTTCACGCCTGCTCTCAGGTTTCAGCAGGTGAGTTGGATGAAACTACAGAGTGCAATTTTTCCAGCTTCAGCTGGTTTTTGCTCTTTTGTGGGGAGGAAGAGCAATCATCGCTTCACTTGCTGCTGATGGGAGCTGCAGGGAGCCGCTGACCTGCCACAGGGAAAAATCTTCCTTTGCTGGAAAGATTTTTTCAGCATGAAGTCCCTGGGAAGGGCTGATGTTAAACCCTCAGTGCAGACTAATAACTTTTTGCATGAGTGTGAAATTTGGCAGAAACCAGGGGTGCAGCCAGCTTACGAGAGGTATGCTCTGCAGCCAGCAGCTGCTTGTCTCCTTTCCAAGGAGCAGCCGGTGATGTCCAGCTCCTGAAACATTACCTGTGCTGAGTGTTGGAGGAGCTGCCCAGGCTGGTGAGTCCTCAGGAGAGCTGAAGCCAGTCTAGGTGTGTGGTAAGCTGCTGTCAAGGCAGAAATGATCCTGTGTCAACCAGACTGGAGCTGGGCAGAGGCTGGTGTGGATGAAAGACTGCATCCCGTTCCCAGCATGTCCTTCCTCTGCTCCAGCCCGGTCCCCCTCCTGCCAGAGGGCTGTTGTGTCCTTGGGACTGTGTTCTGTTTGCATTGGCAGCATTTTGGTAGCAGGAGGCTGCAGGGGTGGCTTCTGTGAGGAGGCAACAGGAGCCGTCCCCATGTTGGATCCAGCTAGCTCCAGGCAGCTCAAGACAGACCCACCACTGCCCACAGCAGAGGTGATCAGCAAAGATGGTGGTTCGTCTGTGATAACATATTTAAGAAAGTGTAAAAAAATGCCGTGCAGCAGATGGGAGAGAGAAGTGAGAATATGTGAGAGAAACAACCCTGCAGACACCAAGGTCAGCAAAAAAGGAGGGGGAGGAGATGCTCCAATCACGGGACCAGATTCCCCTGCAGCCTGTGGTGAAGATCATTGTGAGGCAGGCTGTCCCTCTGCAGCCCACAGAGGTCCATGGTGGAGGAGGTATCCACCTGCAGCCTGTGGAGGAGCCCACACTTCCACCTTCCCATGGTAGGAGCCTGCACAGCCTCTGAGGGCTGGTTTGAGAGCCAAACTGCTGCCAGAAGCCTGCCTGGCTGCCACGGCATCCTGTCTCCACCTCATTGTATAGGAAGGCATGTGCCTTGCTAAATCATTCAGTTTCCCTTTCCAACATCCCACATGTGCCTTTCTTAAAAAGTGAGCCACGGGATAGGTATTTTCAGTTCTCCTGCGATCACGTGGGTGCCCAGCTGCAGCAGGACTTCCACAAACTGGGGCCAAGCAGAGCTGCCAAGTGGCTGCTGCATCCCAGCCAGTGCCAGCCAGAGGTACATGGGTCCAAGATGGAGACCTTGAGCCCTGTCCCAGGCTGCAGATGCAACTCAGGCTCCTCTCATCACCCCACCAGGACTGTTGTGCCTGTGGGGCAGGAGGACAGCTCTGAGTGGGAAGGATGGACACCAGGTCCTGTGGCTTCAGAAGCATCTGTGTCTGTGCAAGGAGCCACATTTCCAGTGTCTGAAATAACTGGGGTCCCCTGGAAGTTACCAGGCAACTTGTGGTGAGGAGCTCACTGGGTAACCAGGCACTTGATTAGACCATGGCTGGCACACACCTCTCTGAGCGAATAAGGCTAGGAGAGGGCAGCAGTAACACAGCTGTGTTGTCCTCACTGTCCCTTCCTGACTCCCAGCAGTGTCCAGGGCTGAAGAAGATGACAACAAGCATACTTGAGCCCTCTCCCAGTCTCTGGTTGTTTTCAGCTCAGGGGATTTCCTGAGCCAGAGGTGATTTCCTGATTTCTCTGTATTTACACCCTTCAATAGATACCTCCTCTTTGGATTTGTCAAAAAAACTCTCTTTGGGTGCAGGTAAACTTCCAGCATCAGCACCATCCCTCACCAAGGAGCTCCTGCCACCCCAGCAGGAGACAATTCTCCAACTGCCTGCTTCAAGTTGGGTTGAGTCTGGCTGCCACCTTCACCTCATTCATGTGTTGGAAGAGCTGGTGGCTCCATCACTCTCTGGCCTCTCCAGGACAGTCCTGAGTTTCCAGACCCCCAGTTGCATCTTGTCTGGCTGGAGGGTCCCATCCTGCTCAGAGAGGAAGGTGCCTTCCCACTTCAGTTTCTCAGGGACCCTATGGCCACCACGATGCCTGCAGACACTGCTCCTCACACACCACCCTGGGTGTGTCCCAGGGGCCAGGATCAGCCCTCACGTTGCACCAGCTGCACCCTGCAGCCAGCTCCCACCCTCCATCCCACCTGGCAGCAAGCGGGACATTCACCATGGGACAGAGGTACACCATTATCCCACAGGCTGGCCCAGACCTCTTGGATTTTCCCTCCAGTGATGTATTTTCCATTGCATTTAAAAATAAAATCCCAGCAATAAAAGCTCCTGCTAATTTTATACCCAGCCTGTTTTTCCCAGGCTCCTGTAGGATGAGGTGCCTCCCCCAGCCTTGTGGTCCAGGTTCACCCCACAGCACAGACAATGCTTAAATGGCCAGGGTGGTGTCACATGTGGCCAGGGGTGTGTGGGGGGGTATAGGGTGCGTGGGTGTGCTGCAGTGGAGGACGTCAAGCCCCAACAGAATCTGTTGCCTGTGGAGGGGCTCCTTCCTCTTTGCCTTGCTGGGGAGCCGGGAACTGAGTAGGGAAAGTGGGGCTGGGAACAGAGTTTAGTGTGATGTGAGCAGAGTCACGGTGTGAGCTCAGACACGGTGTGAACATGGACGTGGTGTGACCACAGACATGCTGTTCATGGCCCTAGGACAGCTTGGCACAGTGTGAGCATGTACACCCACAGGTGTGCTGCTGTACCCATGCCTGTGCCCACCCACAGCAGCCAGTTTCTCCAGCAGTGCCTGAATCCCTGAGCATTTGCCTGGAGCAGTGCCATGAACACTGGCACACTGGTGTCCGTGCAGTGTCTCCCCCTTGGCGTCCCCCCGTCTGCCTGTCATTTGGGGGTGATTGTTATGCACTCACAGGCTGTGCTGGAGCATTCCAGCAGCTCTCAAGCTGCACCAGTGGTCTGCAGTGCCATGCACGTGGCCAGGCCAGGGTGGCTGTCACGGCCGGACATGGGCACATGTGGGGGACAGGGAAAACCTCCTCCCAGCCCTGTAGCTGGGCTGGCAGCTGGAGGGATGGCAAAAACTGCCCTACCCCAGCGGACATCACCCTGCAAACAGGTGCCTCTGGCCAGCATGGCCCCCATGGTCGTAGCAGCGGGAACCAGGTGCCAGCCCAGTTTGTGAGGGGCAGTAGGGTCCTGGGAAGGGGACCTGGCAGAAGAGACCCTGTCCTGCAGACCCACATCCCAAGTCTGCCACACAAACACCCTGTGAGCAGGGAGAGCCGCTGGTCCCACTGGGAGGCAGGAGGAGGAAAAGCAGCTCATGGCCCTGGGAAAAGGGTGGAAATCCCTGGAAAAACTTAGGGAGCAGAGACAGTCCCCAGGGCAGCACAGACAGGTGGGCTTTGAGCTCCCCCTCTCCCCAGGACATGGTGCAGCCATAGTGGGAGCCATACCCCATCCTGCAGACCCCACTGGCACAGCCATCCTGTGGGACACGAAGCAACTAGGACATTTCTGTTGGTGTTGGATCCTGCTGGGTGAGCTGGTCTCAACCTCACAGCCCTAATGGCCCCAACGGCTTTCTCTTAACCAAATAAAGTTTTGCAATATTTAGGTTTTCACAGCTTCTTTGGTTTTGTAAGACCAGGCTCCCACTAAGGATGGGCGTTGCAGGGGAAAGCTGAGTGATGGCAGTGATGAAGGCTGAGGACCCTACAGAGAAATAAAGGCCCTCTCCAAAAAGTATTGTTTTCAAAAGCTGCTTTTGTTTTTTTCTTTTTTTTTTTCCTCTAGTTTAATGATTTTAGGAGGGACAGGGAGATTTATGACTTTCTGGGAACTGGCATTGGTGTAACAGCCTACTCATCAGAGGAAAATGTGAAAAATGGCTGGGCCAGAATTTTGGACAGAGAAGCAAAATGAGAGCTGACATGTCGAGGTGTTCTGGGCGGTGCAGAGTGTGGAAAGCTGCAGGGATGAAGCTGCCTCTGCAAGACCCCCATGAGGATCAGCTGAGTGCCTCTGGCCACAGAGATGCCTGGGATGCTACTGGGGTGCTGGGCTCATCCATCCCCATGGGACAAGCCTGGCAGCTCGGCACAGAGCAGCTGGTGCTGGTGCTGCCCAGCCATGTGGCCACTGGTGAGAAGGTAGGTGTTTGCATCTGAGCAGGAGCATCAGCACTGGGATGTCTCTCACAAGCAGAAATTATTGTCTTTCTAAGCCATCAATATTAAATATTTAATGATTAAATTAGATTATTTGGTTATTATCTTCCTGGCCCATCCAGCTGAGCTCTCTCCAAGCTGGCTGGGGCACAACCCTTGTGGGATGCTGAATCCAGACACCAGCTCCTGGCCCCACATGGAGGGATGTCCAAACTGCCCATGGGACCAGGTCTCCCCTGCAAAGTGTTTCAGCCTGAGGACTAATAGAGGTTTTGGAAGAATTTCAGATCTAATGAGGATTTTTGAAACATCCCAAAGATGTGGATGCTTTCTGCATGGCAGAGCTCATGCCAGGAGTACCAGGATGGGGGTAATTTCTCTGTGTGCTACTTAGAAACAGCTTTTCCATTTCAACTGGCCCTAAATACAGTGGAAGAAAAAAGGGAAGAGTGTTTAAGAAGCCCAAACTGAATGCATACCAATGCAAAATATTTTAATTTTGGGCTAAAAAACTCTTGGGGCTGAGGCGATGTCTTTTGGGTTTCTTTGTTTAGCCAATAGGACAAAAAAAGCCTTATTCTTTACGAGTTTGTCCAGCACAACATGGGAGCTGTTCATCTTCAACAGGGATGGAAAAGCTGTTGTGGTTTGAGAGCTGCTCAATGCCTTTGTGGAAATGAAGCAACACAAAGCCTTGTGCAAGATCCTGTGCACGGGACTGCTGTTACCGCAGGCAGAGCCTGCCTGCACCCATGGCACCTGCCATGCTCAGCCCTTCCCTGTTGATCCCAGCGCTGCCTGTGGCACAGCTCATCCAGAGCTTCCCTTTACCTCCCCAGCTCCACATAGAATCACAGAATCATAGGATAGTTTGGTTCAGAAGGAAACTCCAAAGGTCATGTAGTCCAACCCCACTGCAATGTGCAGGGTCATACTCAACCAGATCAGATTGCTCAGAGCCTCTCACATCACTCTGGGTACCCCAAGCAGTAAATACAGATAGAAAACATTTTGCCATGAAGGTGTGTGCAATGGCACAAGGGGGAAAGTCAGCCCATGCATCTGGTGCATCCTCACAGTATGGTATGGCCAGGTTTGTTTCCCTCGTTCCTCCCCATTGCAGACCTGCCCATGTTGCCCACCCGTGGTGCTGCTGCCTAGTTCAGATGTCTGCCAGGACCACAGCGGCATGACAGGGAAGAGCCCAGGGCTGAGATGGGGCAAATTCGTGTCACTTGTGACACCGTCCTCACAGGCAGGATGACATATGGCACCTGTGCAGGGTTTGGCAGCGTTCAAACCCTCTGTGGCAGCTCTGTTCTCACTGGCAAGGAGCTGGCTGGAGGCCATACCTGGGGACACAGGTCTGGGGAACTTGGGCTAGGATGTCCTGCTTGCATTGGGCTATCGCCATTGTATCTGAGCTCTGCCCTGTGTGTCCCCACCTGTGGGACACACAAACGTGGCCATGGTCATGACCCTTGCCCGGGGGCGGCTGCAGGATGCCCCAGTGCAGGCAGCACAGGCAGCCCTGCCTGCCATCAGGCTATTGATGGAAAGATTTGATAATGGTTTCTTTTTTTCTTCACAAGGAAAAGGGTCAGAGGACAACCCTACAGCCATCACATCCCTACTTGGCACCTTTTTGGGCTTGTAGACACCCCTCAGACCTCCTCCACAGGCAGGAGAATGTTTTCAGCAGTGAAAAGAAATCAAACCTACCTGCCTGGACCTGTCTGAAGACAGGGTGTCCCTGGCTGCCTGGGGTGGGGGACAGCAGATTTGTGGGGTGCCTTGTATGCTTGTAGGGATGCCCTTGGGGGAAATGTGGGGGAAATACCCTGGAGAGGCTACAGGGCAGCAGGACACACTGCTCCCAGTGCTGGCCCCTGGACCTGGCTGCAGCTGCAGGGCAAAGAGGTGCTGTGTGTCCTCCCTGGCCTGTCTTGTGGGGCCAGACTGCAGTGGGATGTGAGAATGAATGGAGAAAAAAATGCTTGGTTGTTGAAATCGTGCAGGCATGGAGCAGCCCAGGATTCCTGCCATGGGGACATGCTGGTCCATGTGCCCAGCCCTTATCTACAGCTGGGGAAACTGAGGCAGAGCAGTTAACAGTGTTATTGCACAGGTGGGTTCTGATCACTCCCTGGGGTGCGGCTGCAGCCCGGCCTCCAGTGCAGTCTTTCTGCCTATACAGCCATTTCTGCCCCTTCGGCTGCCTGTCCATGCTGAGGCATGGACCTGCCCAGTGTGATCCTATCATCTCTTCAAAAGGGTGACCAGAGGTGCTCTGATGGCAGGGCAGGAGGAGGGGACCACCTCCACCATGTCTGCACCCACCACCACACCAGGGTCCCATGAGGGGACACTGTGGGTCTAAGGGCACCTGCACAGCGAGTGTGGCCCCGCCAGGGTGCTGGCCAGGACCCCAGCCTGTGCTCTGCTCCCCGACAGCTGCTTCTCAAGAGTGAGGAAACAGGGCGGATATCTGCCACAGGCAGCTGCCTTTTTATGTAATGCAAGGCGTAAAATCATGGTCCCCATGGCACGCAGCTGCAGACTAAAACAGGAATTTTGGGAGCTCCACCCCTCCCACACTAGCTGTCCCCGGGAGGGAGCATCTGGCTTCAATCAGCTGTACCCTGGAAGAGGCTCAGTTGGCTGTGCAGGCAGCAGTGAGCACCTGCGCCAGGCTGGGGTCACGGCTGCAGGGAGACATCAGACCTGGCAGGATGCTAAAGCAGAATCAGGATCCTGTGCTTGATTTCCCCCATGATGGAGATGCTGGGGACACCTGACACAGTGGCCCCAGCATACCCCCAGGAATGAGCCAGGATGGTGCAGCAGAGGCCAGCCCACCGCTGCCCCTGCTCTGTACCCCTCACAGGAGAGGGCAGACCCGGTCTCTTGCCACCTGGGATTGGGTCCATTTGCTCCATTGTGCCTCAAGTGCCAGTGGAAAACTAAGCTCTGCCATGGCCGCAGCCAGGGAGGAGGAACAGAGAGAACTGAGCATGCACTAGGTAATGTTGCTAAGGCAGGAGGCAGTTTGATCTCTGCCAAGAGGAGAAAAGCACTGGTGAGCTGGAGCCTGCAATACAGGCAGGGCTGCAGCAACAAGGCACAGGGCAGAACACCTGCATTGAGGGACCAAGGGGATGAGCAAAAGGTACCAGGTGCCAGCTTGCAGGTCTGAGACGCACCAGGCACCACCTCAGCCAACACAGCCCTTCACAGCCCAGCTCCCTGTCCCAGAAAAGACCAGCTGCAGGACCTGAGGGCTTCTCCATCACATCATCAGTTCAACCCCAGGGATTTGCACTAGCAAGAGCAGGACAGTGGGTGCAGTGCATATGGGCTGACAGCGTGCTGGGCACTAGAGCTACTGCAAACCGCCCAGGGCAGCAAGGAGCTTCCCTGGGCAGAGCAGTTTCTGACCGTGCAGCACAGAAGAAAAGCAAGAAGCACAAAACATATAGGCTAGGGGCCCAGGATGTGGCTGTTCCTGCTGGCATTTTTGATAATTGCTCTGCTGGGAGAGCTGACCTTCTTTAAGCAGGGTAGTTGGCACGCAGCCCAGCCTCCAAGGGCGTGAGAAGGGCATGGAGCTGGACAGAAGAGAAACTACAAATAGACCTGAGTGACTGGATCCTTCCCAAACCACATGGCTGAGGACATAAGAGGATGAGATCCTGCATCCCCCAGGGTAGCCCAGGGACCTAACATGTGTCTGGGTTGAGCCCAGACAAGGGCCAAGCACAGCCCGCTCCTGATAACAGCCCCCTATCACCAGGCTCTGGCAGTGGGGACCCCTTGTGCGGGCTCACCCTGACGCCTGTGATAAGTGCCCAGTGGCATGAGTGTTGACTACATGGTGTTGCACCTGAGCTTGACAAACTCAAGCATGGAGGTGCCGAGTTGGGGTGGGTCAGCAGGAGCTGTCCTGGCTGGGGACAGCAGAGACCTGCTGCAGCTCTTCTTGGTGTGGACCACAGCTTCACACAGCAGTTTCCAGATGTGATCAGAGCCCTGGAGGTGCATTCACAGATCTGTGCAAACCCAGCTCTAGTGGGAACAGAGCCTGACAAGAAGGGAAGACGTTTACCCACGTTACCCAGTGCATCGCTTACAGACCTGGCCACAAACCCAGGTCTCATGGCTCCCAGACTGCCACTATAGTGGTACCAGCCCCCACAGTTAAAGGTGTCAAAGTGGACGCAGCCCAGACACGCAGGTGAGGATCAAGCATGTGCCAGACCCATCAGGGACCCAGAAACAGCATGGCCAGGCCAGGGCAACAGCTTGAGGTCAGTCCTGCAGCTCCCAGGGGGACCCCAATCCCAGGAGGCCTCTTGCAGTTTCAGAGCTCTACCGTCGCCAGTTCTGCAAGGAGGGGCCCGGGGGCAGCGCTGCTGGAACACAGCCAGGACATTCCCCTGGGCTGGGGCAGCAGCAGGGTGGGGGGAGAGCTGTCCCAGCTCTGCACAGAGTGGCATTGAGCGAGGACAATGATCCTCTCTTTCCTTTGAAAGACCTCACAGGCTCCACACCCAAGCACGGACATGAAACAGGAACCAACAGCAATTATTGTCCCCCCTCCTTGCCATGTCCAAGGCTCGTGGCTGCCCTAAGCACCACTTGAAAGAGGCTGCAGCAAAGCTCCCTCTCCCAGCTGCAGGGGACTTGGCTCCGGTTCCCCCTCCTGGCTCCTCTGCTGGCACTGGAGGCATAGACAGCTCACCCACAGAGGGCTCTGCAGCATGCAGGGGGTCCCAGCTCACCCCCCAGCCTGGCCGTGCCAAGGAGCAAAGAAAGGTGCCCCTGGCCAGCATAGAACCCCAGGTTCACCCCAAAGAGGCGCTGCCAGCCTCAGCGCAGGGCAGAGGGATGTGCACCACAGCATGCCATGCCAGCAAGGTCCCCTCCAGCTGCCCCTGCAGGAAGGAGTCACTGCAGAGCACCACGGCCGCTGCTGCCCACAGCCAGAGGGGACTTAAAAAGAAATAAGGGGTTGTGTAACACACCAGCATCACCTGAGGAGTATGAGCCCCACACAGCTTCTGGAGTAGCAGCCAGATGAAGCTACAAGCATTGGAAAGGAGGCAGGTGGCTTCACAACCCTGGTCCCACAGCAGTGGGGAGAGACCAGAGGGTCCCCAGCCCCAGAGCCCAGGGAAGCCAGAGGGGATGGGAAAGGGCATAGGAACGCAGCCTGGAACAGACAGGCCCTGGGCTCCTCATGCCTAAGCTGTGCTTGTGCAACCTCAGCTCACCCCACATCCCTGGGACAGGACAGTCAGGAACTTCAAGGCTAGCAGCTCATTTAAGCAGAGAGACGGAAGGATAAATTAAATAGTTCACCCCACTTTATTACTCCTACCAACAGGCGACCCTCCTTATAAAGAAGGTCACTTTTAATCAAACCTCAGGTAAAACAGGCACTGGATACCAGAGGTGGCATCATGAAAGAGATGGCAGGCACTGATGCCCAGGGGACAACTAACACCCTACTCCTGCAGATAGGGGGTCACAACTACCCATGGCCTTGCTCCTCCCTCTTCCTCCCTCTCCCTGGCACTCTGCTGATCCCCACTCTGGCATAGGGCAGCAGGCACAAGGGTAGAGAAGGGATTCGTGCCTTGCAGTGAGCTTCAGGTCAAAAATCAACCTCAAAGAGAGGAGCTGGATGGGACATGTCTGCACTGGACAGGTAAAAACAGGAGTGATAAAGGAATGGGTCTGCGTGGTGCCCAGGCCACAGCAGGGCAGGTCCAACACTTCTGCCCAGATCAGTGCATTGTGTCACAGCATTGTGTCAGGAGAGTCAGAGCCTGAAACAACCTTGGAAAGAAAGGTCCTGGTCTTGGAGCTACAGAGGGCCAGCCCTGTGCTACATGGGGATTCACAAGGCTCTCCTGTGAAAGTACCACAAATACCAAGTACCAAGCCACAGTGGAAGACATTGTTCAGCTCAAGCATCATCACTGAACTGGGTGGGAAGGAGGAGGTCTCCTGAGTTGCACCAGACTAACAGGACCCATGCTTAGACTACCACCAGGACAGGCAAAGCTGCTACTTGGAGATGTGCCCAGAAAGAGCCCATCAGCCTCTGCTCTGTCACTCACATTCAGTTAAATACAAAACCTTGTCCTAAAGGTCATCTGTGAAGTCAGGCTTGTGTTAGCATCCTCATGCTGTAGGACATCACCTCTCCTTTTAAAGCCATAATGAAAAAATATAAGCCTGGCAGTCATAAGGAAACACTTGTCAGGTCAAGCCAAATAAAGGGACGCAGAGATGTCTGCCTCAATCTGCAAGCAACCTGAAAGAGCAGCTCAGAGGTACAGGCTACCTCGTTTGGGTCTATGGCTCATTAACTACAGAAGCCTGTAGACATGTAAACAGCGACTATGGCATCACTACTGCAAACTGGAAAGAGGGATTACACCAGGAGGAGCACCAGTTCAGGCACTGCTCTGGCCCAGTACACTGTCACTGGCAGGCAGAACTCAGGCAGCAGAGAGGGGCCAGGCACGCTCCACTGGATTTTTCAATCTTGTCCTCCAACAGCAGGACAAGCAGGGGGCAGGCCACCCTCCAATGGCCAGGCTTGCCTGGAGATGACAGCTGGAATGTTGAAGAAGCATCATCTTTTTCTGAGAGCAGCCAGAATTCAGCCTGAAGTGAGGCCAAGGGACAGCAGCTGCCCCCGCCTCCCCCCTCCCCGGCAGCATAGGTAGCGGCTGTTTCCCCCAGCATGTTGGGGATCACTGGGCTGGGGGTACAGTCCCTGCAGTCTCTAAAAAGACAGAAAAGGAACAGCTTGAGAGCAGCACAGCTGGTAAGCCCAGCAGCAGAGCAGTGCGGGGATACTCCCCAGGCAGGGTCAGGGAAACACCTCCTCAGTTTCCTCCTGCAGAGATGCCACCAGCAGCTCCAGACCTCGAGATATGACACCTGGAGCAATGGGTGCAAGAGTCCCATGAAACCCCCTGGGAAGCTTGAGGACATAGAGTGAGGAGACAGGTGCAGGTGCTAGATGAAGGTGGAGTCCAGCTGGCTTGTTTCGTGGTTACTACAGGCACGAGCCTCAAAGAGCTGCTTGATCAGGGCAGATTTCTCCTGCTCCAGCTGGGTGATGCGTTCACTCTTGTCAGTCACCTCCTGCACAGGACAGAGGAGGAAAATGCTGGCATTTGCTGCACTGTGGGTGCTGCCATGTGAACCCCAGCAGTAAGCCTGGCCCTGTCAGGGGCACCACGGGTACCCCTTCCCCAGCAGCCCTGCTTGCAGATCCCAGCAACAGCATCTTCACCCTCTCATGACCTGCATTTGTCACAGTCTTTTCCCTCCAGCAGGGATGCCCAAACCCTGCCCACAGACCCTCACCCAGCAAACAGCTGGACACAGCTGTGTGACAGGGGGTCTCCAGGTGCAGCCCACACACCCTCCTCTGACCAAGGTTGGCCAAGCTGAAGGAACACTTCCCACTGCCTCGTATTTCTTCCCCATCCCAGCCCTCCTCCTCTCCCAGCCTCCCTAAGGTGATCTCATCCCCCCATACCCCCACTCACCTTGGTGAGAAGCCGGTTTTGCTCCTTCAGCATATTTATGGCTTGCTGTGAGCCTGCTGACACCGGGGACACCACAGGGACCAGCCTGCTCAGAGCTGAGGAGGGGTTCACTGACTGCAGAGAAGATGAAGAGAAGGGATGAGACATCAAGCATCCTTCCTGGTGGCCCTCCCCAGCCTTTCTCCAAGGCCACAGTTTCTGTGGCATATGTGAAATGGAAAAAAGCCCAGCACACGAGAATAACCCAGCACAGGCCATCAGAGTCTCCAGCAAGGCAGGCAGATGTGGAAATCTTTCCTGCCAGGACAGCCAGGTCTGAGAAGGCTGACTCAGCACCTCAGCAGGATGGTTTCCTTATTCACTTAACAATGGCTACATCTTTATGGGGATCTCCTTTAGTCCCCACATGCCTTGAGCATCCTTCATCCCAGCTGGGGCCAGCTATGCTGTCCTCTTGGCCATCCCCTATCTTGCCCATGGAGCCAAGCCACATCCCCAGAGCCCAGGAGAACTATGGCAGCTCCAATGTCAGCCCAGCCACCAGCATAAGACAGGGGAAAGGATGGGTCCCAAGCTCACACAACCAACCACATGCTGCTAGTCTGCTGCTCTCACCTTGCCAGTGGTGGAAAGGAGGTCAGCCAGGCAGCGGTTCACCTCCTGTAGCTTGGGGACCAGGTGCCCCAGGTGGCTCTGGCTGCCCTCAGGGAGGAATTCCTGGGGGATGGGAAGAAGAGGATGGGGGTTACCATGGGGCCGGCTCCAGGACCAGCAAAGTCCCAGCCCAGTTCTCCAAACGCACAGAGCAGCCCCAGACCCTCCCAAGCAGATGGGCACCCCAGACTCACTGCACTGGTTTTGTTCTTCCCCAGGAGCCTCTGACATTCCTGCGTGAACTGGATGTGCTGATGGTACCATTCCCGTGCATGCTCTACCAGCTCCAGACCCTGCAGCAGGAAATCCTTCTCCTGTTCCAGCTCCTTCATGTGCTTCAGCTGGAGGACAGAGTGCACAGAGATGTCACCCCCTCCCCACCAAGGCCTTGTCAAGCCCCAAAAGCTAGTTTCTTCACAAGGCACAGAGGGATATGGATACGGGCAGGGGTTTCAGCCCCTCTTCCCATGAAAAACCATGGAGAAGTAGGATGGTGGCTGCTGCCTTATGCTGCTTTGGGGGAAGAGTTCTCCAGTTTAAGAGCACAGAAGCAGGTGAAGGATGGTCAGGCCACCTCCACACTCCTGCTTCCCACTGCAGAAGCAGGTTTCTCTGCCTTGTATTTATCCAGGGACACAGCAAGAGCAGGGTTTGCAGCCACTCCCCAAACCTCCCCAAGGCTACAGCATCAGCCAGCAGCACAAACACACAGTTTTCAGCAAGAGGCAAGCAGCCAAATTAAACGTGCAGACTGGAAGCTGGGGGGAAACTTGCAGCACTGTTTCCCCAGCACCCTGCTCTCCTCCCTCCTCTGCTTTACCCCTGAGGCACCTGAGCTGAGCAGAGCACAGCATACCTTTCTGCTGAGTGTCTCTGAGTCTCTCAGGTTCAAGCACCAGCATCACCTGGAGAGGGATGCGGGGATGTTTATGTGCCCAGAGGGCTGCTACAAGGGTGCCTGGGACTTCTGCCCCAGACCAGCGCCCTGGAACAGGCAGAGCAGGACTGCGTGCGGCACAGCCAGGGTTGCTGCAGGGCAGGCAGCTTGGCCCCTCCATTGACAGCAGGGCTGGAGCAGCCATCTCTGCCCCACGGGACATAGAGTCCCCTGCTCTGCTGTCACCTTCTTCTGCAGCCCCTCAGCACTGCACTGCCACTAGCAATTGCAGAGGTGGTGAGAGAAGAGGGGACATCCCTGTGGAACACAGGAACTGGTGCAGTGATCCTTCCATCAGCCCTCACCCAGTCAGCCCAGGGCTCCTGCTCCCCTTCTCCCAGGCCGTGCCAGCCTGCTCCCCTGGCTCCATACCAAGAGCAACGGGAGCTGCCTGCCTTGCTGCCTCTGCCTTCTCTGCTACAACACAGCCTGGCCTCCACCACCCGCAGCACAGACTGGGCTCCAGGAGTCTTCTCCAGGCACCAGTGGGACTTTGGTCTTCCAGAAGCTGCTGGATGCTCAGGACCTTCTGCTACTTTTGAGAGCATCTGGAGGTGGACAATTCAGCTCAGAAGTGACTCTGAACAGATCCCCATCCCCAGGGACAAAGGAGACCATACCAAGACCTTCTTCAAGCTGCCAGTGCTTCCCATCCCCAATGCCAGCCCCAAAGCCTCCCAGCCACGCCATGCCAGCCACCCTTTACCCCAGGGCTGCTCTTGCTCATGCTGCTCCTGGAAATGCTGTTTGCAACACGATGTCCCCCCAACCCCCACCTCCCCATGCTTGGACAGAGAGATGGACCAAAGGGGATGTACCCACAACAAGAAGCGCAGAGCCTTGGTGCTACACAGGCTGTTGCTGAGGGGCATGAAGAAGGTGCTGTATGTGGCAAGGACCCCCACCCAGCTTGGGCTGCAGCCTGCAACTGCCTGGCCTGCCCTAGTTCCACCAGGCTTGCTGGCCAGCATGGTGACCAGAGGAAAAGGCAGCATCCCAGAGAGCAGTGGGACATCACCAACTCCGCAGGGTATGGGAACAGATGGCATTCACTAAGGATGGGATGCTCTGGGGGCAGAGGCAGCTTCTGGGTCGGGAGGAAGACAGAGCGCTGGACTTGGCTGGTGCTACTTGGGGTAGATGGGGAGGGGACAGTGCTGTATGCTGTGCTGCCTACAAATGAAGGCACTCAGCCTCTCACAGAAGGTCTCATCCCAGCTATCCCCTGTGGCTATGGGGAAATTGGGCCGATCTGATGATGGACTGGCTGAAAAACACCAGTTGAGCAGACACCGGCTATGGTGGTGCAAAGGGTCCTGGGGCTGCAGCACAACCCCCACACCTCTGCTTTGCTGCTCAGGATGAACTTGTCCCAGTGCACCCTGGGATGCAAGATGGATACTAGTGCTCCCATCCCACCATGGGCTTTAGGCAAATTAGCCTAATCACAGCCAAGTGCCTAGTCTCTTCCGGGGCCCAACAACCTCCCAGTATGGTTGGTGGGAAGGGAATATGACAGCACTGCCCTGCATAGAGGTTGGGTCCTTGCTGGACTCAAACCTGCTCAAACTGTCTCTGTATGCTCAGAAGTAGGAATGGTACCCAAAGGCTCCTGCCAGGGTGCCAGGGAAGGTTTCTCACCTGTGGTACAGGGACCAACACCCCTTCTCTGGAGGGAGAAGCATGCAAAAGGCAGTGCAGCACCCAGGTACATGGGGAGGGGGGAAGAACAGCAAAGGACCTCTCTTCCACTGCCCCAACAGCAGCTTTGGGAAACAGAGGCAAGGGCAACACAAGCCCAGAGCAAGAGCGCTTGTGGCAGAGCTGGGAACAAACCCCAGCTCTCAATGAGATATGCTGGCTACCAGACCCTCCTTGCCTGTACCAGGAAGGACCTTGAGCTCATGAAGTGATGAGCCCCAGTCTAGAGCTACACACAGTGGAAGAGCCTTGCCAGGAAAGGAGGGACATGCCTCTCTCTGAGGCAGCAATTCCCAGACACCAAAACCCTGAGGACGAGAGATCCCATCCCCATACGTACGCATCTACATCTCTTACTCTTTGCCAGCACCTCTCAGCAGAGACACCCTCAACCCAAGAGCACCCCAACCCCTTGAATAGCTGCAAGTCCAGCAAACCATATGTGCCCAAATCCCCACCTCCCCAGGTCAGGCATTGGAGTATGCTATGTCCCCCAAGGCCAGCACCAGGCTGTAACAGATGCTGCCTGCACCACCAGTCAGCCCCACTGGGTTCAGGGAGCAGAGTGACACCAGGGTGCGAATGGTGGAATTGCAGAAGTGACAGTCAGCAGCAGCAGCTCCAGCAACCAGCAAGACAAGCTCTGGACGATAGCTCATTCTGCAAGCTGGGTCCTGGCTCTCTTCCCAGGAAAATTCAGCTTGAGCTTGTGGGCAACATGCCTGGGCAGCTCCTCCATCCCATTTGGGAGCAGGGCAGATCCCTCCATCCTGGGCTGCCTGGCTAAATTCAATGCTGATTCCTCTGCATTACCAGCAAAATGTCTCCCAGGAGCAAGGAGGATCAGCACACTTGAGCTCCAATCTGCAGAGAACGTCTGACAGTGGACAGAGCCCAGCACCACAGAGCATACCTGACCTTTGCTGGAGTGCTTGAAAGGCCCAGAGACCCACCTGCTCCGACACCTACACATTTGCCTTTCCCTGCCCAAGTTTCTGCCCCCAGGGAAGGCACCCATGTAGTCAAACACTGGGTCCATGGGCTGACTCCACTTGGGTGGGGAAGAAAGGAAACATGTGCCTCTTCCCTGCCTGGCACAATTCGGGACAGAAGCACCTCAGAAGTAATGGCAGGACCTCCACATGCATCAACAGAGCTTTGCATCCAAAATACCAGGATCTGCCCAACACCCCATGGCTCACACATGTAGGGTGGGCAGGGGGGAGCCACAACCCAAACAGCTGGTGTCAGTGGTGAAGGGCCCCCACAACTGACCTTCCCCCATGGACCATGGGCCCCTTCACTGGACCCCACAACACGTCTCTCCCCTTACCATGCTGAAGTCTACACCATTGGTGATGGTGTGTCTCCGGTGTTCTGCACGTCCCCTCTGATGCCTCCGAGTGTCCCCAGCCCCTGAAAGGCTGCCATCTCCCTGGGACTGTCCAGCAGCCTTGGCATCACCACCTGTAACAGAGGAAAGGATGAGGCCTCCAGCCACTTGCAATGAAAACCTCCCCACAGCCATTTCTATGGGACTATCTGCGGGGTGGTCATGCAAATAGACGTGGCAGGGAGCAGCTGAGCAAAGCACCAGCCTGAGTGCTTGCTTGCATCTTTGTATGGGCAGGGCAGGCTTCAGCAATGACTGACTTACCTGCACCAGGCTGGCAACAGACCTCAGTGGTCGTCATCTGCAAAAAGCAGGCAACTTCCAGGCAATGCAGTTTCAGTCCCAGCACAGGCAATTAAACCATTAGTGATATTGCCTACCCTCATCCTGTTCTTGTCCTGGCTCCCGCTCAGGTGGCACAGGCTCTGCCAGGAACCTGGCTCCTCCTGAACGCAGCTCCTGCTTGGTGCTGGGCTTGGCCATGCAGATCTGCCCCCCAAGACCCCATGCCTGTGGTCTAGGCATATAATAAATCAGGCTGTATGTTTTCCAAAATTTTATTAAAATCCCAACATCCTATCTTACAAAAGACTGATCTACTACAAACACACAATGCTGATGCAAATCCATGCATAACCTATTTTTTGAGATTAAGTTCATACTGGCATGTTTCAGGCTGGATCAGACATCTCCCGTCTGTGCTGCCTGTACACCAAAGCAGGTATTGGCTGGGCACATGCAGTGAAGTCAGTACAAGCCCCACACCACCCACCCTGGAGAACTCGCCAAAAATACAGCCCTGTGGCCACGGCCAAGCCAGCCCAGATCCCTGCTTCTGGCCAAGCTGGCAGAGCACCGCCCTGCTGCTCCAAACCAGGGCAGCCAAGGGTGCAGCCAGCACCCTTCCCAGACATGCCCAAAAGGCAAGCTTGCTGCACCTCCCTTCTTACCCTGGTCCCCTACCGAGTCCCCAGCAGATGCTGCCTCATGCTCACCTCCTCGCTCTTGCGGCTCACCCTGCTCTCTGGGCACAGCTTTCCTCGAGAGTTTCCTTCCCAACCTGGCTTTCAAACAAGAACAGCATGGAGGTAGGCAAGCAAGGCCAGGCAGCGAGGCAGCTGGGGAAGTTGTCTCCTCAGGACTGCTCCCCACATATCTCCCAGGTACCCCCACCCATCACCACATCCTTCCCCCATGGTTGGGCACATTCCAGCTCCCAGGCACCAGAGCTGCCTGTTCCCTCCTGTGCAGGCATGAAGGGCTGTGAGTGCTGGGACAGGGTGTGTAGCGCTGCCTGGCCTGGCACATTGCTGCCCACTGCTCCAAAAGTCTCCTCAGCTGAGCATATTGACACTATGGAAGAGGGATATGGGACAAGCGAGGGCAGCCACCCTTCACCTTGAAGGCAACAAGGTCTGGAGAGTTGCACTATACTGGGGCTGCCTGTGCTGCCACGTTTGTGCTGGTTCAGCAACGGGACCTGGACTCAGAGTCACAGGGCAGCAGGCAACAAGTGCCTCGCTCAGCCTGTCACTTTGTGTCACTGGGGAAAGAAGGCACCATGGCACAGGAAAAGTCCTCATCTGATCCATCATGTCACCCTGCTTCTCCTACCAGCAAGTGCTCCGGCGTAGACAGGTCTCCAGCATCACAATAAACAAAGTCTTTGATATCACCTGTTCACGTTTGCCAACTGTCTTTGGTTTCACACACCCTTATCTAGCTGGGAGGAACCCAGTGAGACTGGTGCAACCATGCACATGTTCTCCTAGCAGCCCTGTACGACTTTCTACTTGGGAAGCTGAGGAACATCCCCAAACCCAGGGTAGCTTCAATAGGCAGAACACCAAAGCAAAGCCAGGAGCACCTCTGGGAAGAGCTGCAGGGTAGAAACCTGTTAAAAATATTTTTGCTGCTATTACTTGGAAGTGCCAGGCTGAGCTGAGCTGAACCTGTGGTAAGGCAGTGCTCCCTGGTCAAAGAACTGAGCTCTGTGCACCTGAGGTGACAATGTAGTGGCTAAAACAGGACCCCTGATAACGAGCTAGGATCAATTCTTCTTAGGCAAAGAGCAGGACCAGCTCACCAGAGATGGAAGAGGTCCTGTCATGAGATATGGGATAGCCTCCTCCCTCCCAGCGCCCCTCTAGGGCATGAGCCCAGCATTCACCAGCCAGAGCAAGTGCCCAGGATGGAACAGACACCTCATGGTCATTTTACATATTTATGGACACTGCTGTGACAGCCCACCTAGGCACCAGTGGTAAGGAAGCCATCACGGTGACTTCCATGCCCAGTGATGTCTCCAATATCAGCCTCACCATCCTTGCACCCAGCAGATGCTGTCAGGTCCCTAGTGACTGTGGCTGGCGCCCAGCAGTGGCTTGTGGGTTGCTCCAGCACCACCAGGCTGATGAAATCTTCTGAAATGCTGGAAGCTGACTCTGAGGAGGGACTTCAGCACTTCTGCCCATATGCTAAGGGATGTTAGCAGGGAAGAGGGGACAGAATCACTGTCCCACTGGCTCACTGCACCCCTGGATGTGCCAGGAGGATCACCTGGCCCCAAGCTCTGCCATCTTGCCACAGTTCACATCCAAACAACTTCTGATGCATGCAGAGGCCCTCTGGACCAGAAGGCAGAGCTAGGGTGGCATCCTGTGAGCGCCTCCTTCCCCCAAAACAGACAGGGAGAGCTTCCTCAGACCCTCTGCAGTCGATGAGCACCGATACACCATCTCTCTACACTTAGTTAGATTCTTAAAGCAGCTACTTCATGCAGGTGGAGGCTCTGAACAGCCTCAAGCCCAAACAATATAATCTTAATGGAGACAGGGCTTCCTGGACCCATGGGCAGCTCTCAGCACCCAGCACATTTCTCTACAACGAGGAAGAGCAGCATCCTGCCATGGCAGTGCCCAGCTCCCTTGCAGCCAGTTGAGGAGACCACCTACTCATTCAGCCACACACTGGGAAACCCCCAACAGTGGAAAGGAATGCTGGGCAGGATCTGGAGCTAAAAGATATAAAATAACTCTGAGCTATAAGGTTCACTAAGCTGCTGAATCAACCTGAAATTCAGGCCTGTTCCCAGAATACGGCCCTCTACTGTGGGAAGCTGGCAGCAAGGGCCTGCCCGCAGGCTCAGGACATCAGTACATCAGCCTATAATGGAAAGATCCTCAGCAATCAGAAAGTTACTGTAGTCATCTGCTCACTCCATTCCAGGGCAGAGCTTTCAATTTGCCGATTATTTACCAAGCAGGATTTTTTTCAGGTTTTTCCAGATTTACACTTGATGATAGAAGAACTAGTCTGCTTAATAATATTCCCTAGATGAAGCTTCAGTGATTAGTCTGGAGGCAAAATGGAAAACAGAGAACCTCAGCCATAGCTAAAGTTTCTTCTCCACCCAACAGAAGAGGGGACTGGGAGGGAACGAGTGGGAAGGGAAGGCAAACCAGCCCAGACAACTTGCCCAGGATAGAGGAAGTCATTGCACTCAAGTGTTGCAATAACAAACACCAGCTCCTCACACAGACCTTTGTGTCTGTAGATCTCAAAGTGCTTCACAAATCTAGATAAATAATTATTACCTACACCATATAAGCCCAGAAGCCTGGTTTCCTCCTAACGTCTCTTACTGACTAGTAAGAAATCAGGATGCCAGTGAAATGGTCTCCCCCTTGCCAAGGTCAGCATGCCACCCAGGGGCAGGGGGCCCTGGCAGACCCAGCACAGGGACCCCAGGTCCTGAGGAAGGGGCAGAGCCCACAGGGACCTGCTGGTGAGCTCTGCAGACAAAGCCCTGGCCTGGCCACCTGGACAGCACTTCAGGACAGCAAAGCAAATCTCCCTGATGCCACTTTCCTATTTAATTATTGCTTATTTATTTATAATTGTAACTAGTGCCGTGGAATTATCCAAACAAAAAAGTTGGATCAGCTTTTGTTTTTCTTTTTTTTGCCCAAAACGTGGATGAAATCATGAACGAAGTCTTTCTGAGGGTGCACTCCCAGCACAGGGCCCACCCAAGAACGGGGCTACCCCATAACCGCAGCTCTCACTCCGGCAAAGTCGCTTGGCTCTTGGACACCCCAGGGCCCAGCGACTCTGCAACATGACCAGCTGCGTCACCCCCTCCCCGAGCAAGGTCACCTCCTACCTTTGTGCCAGGGGACAACCACGGACACGTTAAGTAAAGCCCTTAATTCTTCTTGTCACGGCTATAAACAGGCTATCACCCACGCGAGGAGGGAAGTGAAGGGAAACTCAAATCCGAGACGCAGAGCAGAGCGGCTCGCTTTCCACTCCACTTTACCCGCAGCTTGGATCCAAACCCACCAAAGCAAAATTAAAAACAGCCGGAACTTTGGCGGAGTTTTGCATCAGCCCCGCGGGAAGAACTTGCTGCTGGTTTAAGCTCGGAGGAGGGAGCAGGTCTGCGCTGCCCAAGAACCGGAGCAAGCCGCGGGGTCCCAACCAGCCCTGCCTAGCTCCGCGGCTGCCGGCAGCGGGCCGGGCATGCTCCCGACCCGCGGCGCTGCGGGCCCGCCGGCAGCGGCGGCTCACCTCGGCCGCGGGGCTGGCCGTGCCCCGGCTCCCGTTGCCCGCCGCTCCTCCCGCGCCGCTCCTCGGCACAGCGCGGGCTCGGCGGCTTCTCCGCGCTCCGCCGCCCGCCGCTCTCCACAGGGCGGGCCGGGCCGGGCAGGGCGGCGCGCAGCCCCACGACGAACCGCTCGAAGGTGAGGTACCCGCTGGCCGGGGCCGCCCGCCGCAGCCCCTCCATCACGCCGGCGGGCAGCTCCCGGGCTTCCGCTCCCCGCCAGCGGGACTCGATCTCCCGTAGGTGCACGTAACCCCGCCGCCGGTCATCCAGGATATCAAAGAGAGTCCGCAGGCTCTGCAGGAAGGCCCGGGGAAGACCCTCCGTACCGGCGGGGAGCGAGCGGTCGCCGCGCTCCGGAGCCATCGCCACGGCCGCCGCTCCCGAGCGTTAATCGCCGCTCCGGCCCCCGCGCTCCTATTGGTTGGTGGTGGGAGGTCTTGCGCTCTCATTGGTTGGCTGAGGGCGGTCGCGCTGGCCATTAGCTGAGGGGCGGGACGGCGGTTTGAGTTCCCGGCGGCGCCCGCCCCGCCCTCAGCCGGGGGGCCCGGTCCCTGCGGAGGGGGTGGGCTCAGAGAGGTGCCCCTTCCGCCACCCCACCGCCACCCGAGGGCCGGCACCGCGGCAACGGCCCGGCGACCTCCGCCCGGGACGAGCCGCGCTGGCCGGTGTCCACCCGCCAGGGGCAACTCATTTCTCGCAGCGCAGACCCTCTCCCGCTGCTCCCGCAGCTGCAAATCTCGTTAGTTACCCGCAAACTCAGGGTACCGCTACCTGCGCCCAAATGCAACGGGTGCATCTGCTGCCGGTTGTAATAAATAGCTTCGGACGGTTGGATTTTTGCATCTCAAAGACACCGTAACCTCGCAGAAAGGAAAGTGGCTCTCTTTTTAAGCAGAGGTACCTGAAGACCTTATATCTGTGAAGTCTCCAGAGCAAACGTGATTAGTGAACAGCAAGAAAAACAAAACAAAACAAAACAATATGGTGTTCACTGTCACTGCCAGCTTTGCAAACACAGCCCAGAAGTGGCAGTCCATCTTCTCACCTCGGCAGCATCCCCACGTGAGAGGGACATATGGGTCTTTTACATCAGCACAGAGAGATCCTGTGTGCTCGACTTGCCTGGTGCTGTGGGGGAAGTGAATGCTTACAGGGGCAATTGAGTCCGGGCATCCCAGCGCTGTGGCTGGTGCACCACCAACAGCCACCAGCCGACAGGAGTTGGGGTAGGGGCCCAAAGGAACTATGGACACGGAGACAGGAGGAAAAAAAATATACCAGTGTTGACAAATGTTGGAGAAACAGGATTTGGATCATATTCATAAATTTAGTATGATCTGGCTTTGTTAAGAGAATGGGTTTCTCTAATTTATACCCGAATTTGCTGTTAGATCCAACAGCATGTTAGCCCTAATGAAAGGTGTTGTCCTCCTCTGCAAAATTCCTCCGTCAGATGGTGTGTTGCAACAGAGCAGAATGCAAAGCCCTGGTGTCACGATTCCCATGTCAACAAGCACCACGACTCACTTGAGGGGCCCTGGGCACCCACATGCCAGCACCTCCAGAGCCCCCATCCTGGATTAATGCTTGTAACGTTGAGAGAATGAGCGTCAGGGAGCGACCATGCTGGAGAAGGGTGATGGCCAGAAAGGATGATTAGTCACTGTCTGGGCGCTCAGGTTGTGAGGCTGCCTGTGCTATGGACATGGTGGCTCATGGCTTAGACAGGTACTCTTCACTGAGTAAAACGTGGCTGGATGGCCGAGCCCAGAAAGTTGTGGTGAACAGAGTTATATCCAGTTAGCAGCTGGTCACAAGCAGTGTCCCCCAGGGCTCAGTACTGGGCCAGTCTTGTTTAATATCTTTATCAATGATCTGGATAAGGGGATTGAATGCGCCCTCAGTAAGTTTGCAGATTACACCAAACTGGGTGGGAGTGTCCATTTGCTTGAGGGCAGGAAGGCTCTGTAGGGGCATCAGGACAGGCTGGATCGATGGGCCGAGGCCAGTTGTGTGAGGTTTAACAAGGCCAGGTGCCGGGTCCTGCCCTTGGGTCACACCAACCCCAGGCAATGCTCCAGCCTTGGGGCAGAGTGGCTGGAAAGTGCCCGGCGGAGAAGGCCCTGGCGGTGCTGGCTGACAGCCGGCTGGGCATGAGCCAGCAGTGCCCAGGTGGCCAAGGAGGCCACCAGCCCCCGGGCTTGTGTCAGCACTGGTGTGGCCAGCAGGAGCCGGGCAGGGATGGGGCCCCTGTGCTTGGCACTGGTGAGGCTGCACCTTGAACCCTAGGTTCAGTTTTGGGCCCCTCAGTACAAGAAGGACATTGAGGTGCTGGAGCATGTCCAGAGAAGGGCAACAGAGCTGGGGAAGGGTCTTGCCGTGGTTTAGCCCCAGTCAGCAACCAAGCACCACATAGCTGCTCACTCACTCCCCCCTGGTGGGACAGGGGAGAGAATCGGAAGAGTAAAAGTGAGGCAACTCATGGTTTGAGATAAGGACAGTTTAATAGCTAAAGCAAAAGCTCTGCGTGGAAGCAAAGCAAAACAAGGAATTAATTCACTACTTCCCATGAGCAGGCAGGTGCTCAGCCATCTCCAGGCAAGCAGGGCTCCATCACGCCTAATAGTTACTTGGGAAGACAAACACCATCACTCCAAGCGTCCCCCCTTCCTCTTTCTTCCCCCAGAGCTTTATATACTGGGCATGACGTCATATGGTATGGAATATCCCGTTGGTCAGTTGGGGTCAGCTGTCCCGGCTGTGCCCCCTCCCAGTGTCTTGTGCACCCGGCAGAGCATGGGGAGCTGAAAAAGTCCTTGACTTGTGTAAGTGCTACTTAGCAACAAATAAAACACCTCCGCATTATCACCGCTGTTTCCAGCAAAAATCCAAAACATAGCCCCTTCCTAGCTACTATGAAGAAGTTTAACTCTATCCCAGCTGAGACCAGGACAGGTCTGGAGAAAAGTGTGCTGGGGAGCGGCTGAGGGAGCTGGGGGGGTTTAGCCTAGAGAAGAGGAGGCTGAGGGAAGACCTTATTGCTCTCTACAACTACTTGAAAGGAGGGTGTAGTGAGGTGGGGGTTCGTCTCTTTTTGCAAGTAACTAGTGATAGGACGAGATGAAATGGCCTCAGGTTGCATCAGGGGAGGTTTAGACTGGATATTAGGAAAAATGTCTTTACTGAAAGAGCGGTCAGGCAAACGTGTAGACATTGCACTTCAGGACATGGTTTAGGAGGCATGGCGGTGTTGGGCTGATGATTGGACTTGATGATCTTAGAGGTCTTTTCCAACCTTAATGATTCTATAATCTCCCTATGCCACAGACACCTCCCTGTGCCATGTGCCAAGGGTGATTTTCTTTAGCTCTGAGTTGGCTTCAAAGGCAAAGGGTGTAAAATGCTTGGCCCTCAAGCCCTCCCACTCATGTGGCCCTTGCTCTGCTCCCCTCACCATCAGCTTCCCTGCCTGGGCCAGACTCCATCCTCAGGTGTCTTCAGCAGTGTTGTCCTACTCCTGGCCTCGCAGCCTGCTCTTGCCGCTCTTCCTCATGGAGTTTCTCAGCACTGTCAGACCCAAGTATATCACAACAGCCTCTAGAGACCCTCACTGGGCTTTTCTCTGTCAAGGACCTGGTCTGGCTGGTCTCCTCTGTGCTATGGCTGGGCTGTTCACAGCCTGCTTTTCTTTAAACCAATTATTTTCATAAATTTCCCAGACCTGTCTTACCCGTTTTGAGATCTCTGCTTGGCTTAGCCATGTTTGACTGAACAGGTTCACACCTGGGAAGGGTACAAGGAGAAGGAACCAGTGCATCATCCCTCCCTTTCTGCTGTATAAACAAGGCAGTGAATGTGATGCTGCTCAGCTCTGGTAGCATCAGCACATGGACTATTTTGCTCAGCAAAGGCTAAATCTTCAGGAAAATTAGTTTTTTTCTCTAGGTTCCTCCACATCTCTGCACTTGCTGGAACAGCCAGGAACAACAGGAGAAATTAAAAATTGCCGCAATGTCTCTTGTCCAATTTTCCTGCCTGGCAGGTCTATCCCACCAGGAAAGCAATCCAGAGATACCAGAAACAATTCCTGGCATTGACTGTGTCTGGTGGTTCAGCTGAAATACTCTTGCTCCTCCATGTGGAGCCTTCTGCTTTGGCACAGGATGCTGGGACACAACTGCCCAGTGCAGCTCTGGTCGTACTACACTTCCCATACCAAAGTGTCCTCAAGAGGCTGCTGTGAGACAGGCTGATGTTTTCCTCCTCGCGTGGTCGGGTGAATGAGGTTAGGGAGATCTTGAAAATTCTTGGAAAAGGCTTTTTGAGGTGGGTTTTTTTTTGCCCTTTCAGTGAATAGTTTATCTTGAAGCCAGCCCAGTCTCTTCTGATTGGCAGAGCCATCTTTGTTTTTTTAAATATAAACAACATAGTTATTCAGTTTTCCTTCCTCCAAGCTACTGGGAAGCACCAGCTGCTATTCAAACCTGGCCCAATCCTCCCTCACTGCTGGCCTGCAGATACTGGCAGTGACACTGACAGCTCTGGTGTGCTGGCACCCAACGCCCCAGTGTCGCTCTCTGGGGAGGGCATGGGGTGTCTGATGTCCCCTGGAAGGCTGGTGGCAGGACAGTGTGTCCCACCAACCAGCACTGCAACTCCTGGGAGGAGAGATTGCAGCAGCTGCACCAAACCCCAGCAGACCACTGGGGGAAAAGGGTGCTGGTGGTGGAGACTGGGGCACCTTCCTACATGACACTGACCACCTATGGGTGATGCTGTGTGACTGTGGCAGTATATTAAGCCCCATGGTGACTTCAGCAGCATGTAGGTGTTCACATGTGAATCCTGACTCAGCAGAGGACACATGGTGACTGCAGCCATGAGGTTGTCTCATGATGACCATTTTCAAGCAGATGCCCTGAGCCTCTGCTGCTGCATGCTGGAAGAGAGCAAGGTCTGGTGGGGGACCAGCCGCATGTCGGTGGGCTCAGTGCATGCATGCTGCTGCCTGGCATGCAGACCAGCTGGCATGGCACAGCCTGCTTCTACATACTGCACTGCCAGCCAAAACAGTGCTGCAGCCAAAGTGGGCTGTGCACTTGCACCAGCCAGTGCAGGTTACCAGACCATACCCAGGAGGAGTTGGTCGCAGCTTGGTTAAAACCAGACCAGGGCTGTGCAAACAACAGCCCAGACGCCAAGTTCTGATGCTCCCTGTCACTGTCTGATTCACTACAAGCAACTGGTGTTAACCCCTTCTTTCACCCCAAAGCTGAGGGGGTACAGGGAATCACTTCCAGTGGGGTACCAAAGTGTCAACCCAGAAATGCATCTGTCCCCAGGAAACCTCTGGGCAGAGGCTAAAAATGGTGAGGGGAGTGTGGTCAGGGAGACGCAGCAGATTTTCCCTTGGGGGAGGGTTATCTTGTTTGATCTTCCCAGCTCTGAGATGCCAACATGTTTTCCATCTTGCTGCTATGGGGCCTCCCGAGGACATGCTCTGTTTGCTTTGGAGGGGGCCGAGAACTTCCCACAAAGTTACTTTTCTTTCCTCCAGACTGTTTTTCCCCTTGGAGGGCCGGCGAGCAGGAAGTCTGGTGGCTGCCTGGCAACTCACAGGCTGTCACGAGGGCTGGCAGAAGGGCGGCCAGTGGGAAGCTAAAATAAGCTGTCCAGGGGGGTGGTGGTTTTGCTTGCTCGCTCGGCAACACGCCTGGGTCTGCAGAGCAAGAATTTGTGTTGGCAGGAAATGGCAGTCACTTGTGTCCAGTCTCACCCTCCTGCCCAGCCAGCTGATGGGGTCTCAGCATGATGAGTTTAAATGTCCCTATATTAATATCTGGGGCTTAAATGGAAGTGCGATAGATTCTGCAAGGCCTCTGATTAGAATCTACCAAGCAATTGCTCTGTCCTATAAATTCCACTCTGCTGCTGCTGCTGAAGCCAGCTGTCACAAGAGCAACTAAGGGCAGCATGTAGTAGCAGTCATGCCACAGCAATAAACTACCCAGCCTTTTTTTGTCTTATTCAGAGAACAACTGTAAAACTACATTTCTCTGGGGAACATATTGGTGGATACTTATATATTGAAGCCTGATGCAGCGCCCTAAAAATAAGAAGCTCTACCTCTCTCCTGGTAGCATATCTTACCGCGATGGATCAGTGTTTGCTATCTGTCTGCTTTTTTAATTATGGATTTCCTGTTCAACCTACATGTTTGTATTTCCTTTGGCCCAAGCGTACCTCTGTCCTGCTCTCTCAGGTTGTCCTGCCCAGTATATTTGATCCAGCCTGCCATTGTTTTTATTGCTTTACAGAAGAAAATTTCTACCAACACTGGTGTGATGAGCATTTTGATACATTTGCAACGAGTGCAAGACAGGGCGTAAGACTTTCGCAGGTACAAAGGTCCCAGCACCCCTGGGGTCCCTGGCAGATACATCCCAGCAGCCAAACATCTCGCCGGCACAGTCCACTGCAGAAAGGCACCCTGGCTGTGAATTCGGCCGTGGGGGAAGGCTGTACTGACTGCAGGCAGCCTGCCTCGCAGGGCAGGACAACGGGCAAGGACCGGGCAAGAACCGGGCCAGGCACCGGGCAAGGTGCAGACAGGCACCCCGCAGTGGCGGAGGGAGGCAGGGTCCTGCGGACCCGAGGAAGGAGCCGAGCTCGGGAAGTACGCGGCGCCCGGGCGGGAGCGCAGCGCCGCGCCCAGAGCTCAGGACGGGTCGGGGGCGCGGCTCCGGGGAGCGGGGCCGCCGTGCAGTGGCCCCGCCCACTCCCCGCCCGGCCTCGCCGGTGGGTCGGGGCCGGGGCCGGGGCCGGGGCCGGGACCGCGCCATGGGGCCGCCCGAGGAGGTGCGAGCGCGGCTGGCGCGGTGCGGGCAGAGCCACCTGCTGCGCTTCTGGGCCGAGCTGGGCCCGGCGCAGCGCAGGGCGCTGCTGGCGGCGCTGCCGCCGGGCCTAGGCGAACACTGCCGGCTGGCGGCGGCGGCCGGGGCCCGCCAGCGGGGGCCGCCGGAGCGCCTGGACGGCCGAATGGAGCCGCTCCCCTCCCGGCTGCTCGGCAGCGCCCGCCGCAGCAGCCCTGCCGCGCTGGAGCGCTGGGAAGCGGAAGGTGAGCCGGCCGCGGGGCCGCCCGGCCCGGCCCAGGGCGGGTGTCCGGGCTCTGGCCCTTGGTGCTCCTCCCCGGCCCTCGCCCTAACGCCCGGGGCTCCGGAGGGCGGCCGGGGCGAGGGCTGGGCCGGGGGCACAGGGTCTGTCCCAGCGCCGCTGGCCGCTCCCGGTGGGTTCCCCAGCGCGTCCCTGCCGCCACTCGGTGCCAAAACCACTGAGGTTTGTCTGAAACACCAGCGGGGCTGTCGTAAAACCGGCGGAGCGCGGCCCGGCACCGGTGCGAAGCGCGGGGTGCTCGGGGGGCACGACCGTTCCGGCGGCATCCCGCAGAGCCTGGGCTGGTGCCGAGCCCGGGGCTGCTCCTGGCGGGATCCTCGGGGCAGGGAGCTGTGTCCTGCGGTAGCACCTCTGTGGTGGCATCCAGCAGCCTGCAGAGCAGCACCTTGTCGCTTCAGGGGTGTTGGGTCCGGTGGGGGAAGGCAAGTGGGAGCCAAGGGTGATGGTGAGGCCGTGGAGAGATTTGAGGTTATGGCTGTACCGCTGGGCCCTGAACACAGGCAGCCAGATCCCTGGTGCACAGCAGTGGCTGTGGAGGCACTTTGGGGAAGACATAGAATTTTCACTCTTTGCTGTTAAATACTGAGGCTGGAGAGCGTGTGGTCGGCAGGACACGGGGTAACGTTGTGCCTTGCAGGTGGAGGTGATGTCCCTGGGGAGGGTGGGAGCAGAGGGTTTGCATTGCTGCCAAAACAGGGAGCTGCATCGGGCCATGTGGGTGGCCCCCACGACAAATTACGGGTGCAAAGGCAGGTCTCGTGCTGGTGGGGAGCCCCATCCAGGCTGTGCCATGTGCATTGCAGGAGGGAGATAGGATCTGGGAGCAGAGTGGCTGGGTAGTATGGAAGAAGCCTAGGAAAGCCCGGCATCCATGTTTTTTCAAGCCTGGTAGATGATGGTGGCTTTCCCTGGTCACCCTGTGGATGTGTGAAAGATGGGGGTGATGAGGGAGGTGGTGGCTGGTGTGGATTGCTGTGTTCCCTCCATAGCACCTATGTTTTAAGCAGGCATCCTGTCCTTTTTTTCTAAGGGCACGCTCTATTTCATTTATTTACAAAGGTTCAGATGCATGTCCTCTCCCTCTTTATAAAATATAACAGCACTGTTAAAAACTAATCATAATAAAAAAAGGAAGCCAGAAAAAACTAGCTGTGGTTTGAGACACACTTGTCTAAATTGTGGCAAGCATCTGCACAGCCTTGACCCAAACCTGCCAGCAAAGAGGTGGGAATGTGTGGGCAGAGGAGTAAAAATTTCCAAACAAAAGCAAAAATAGAAGCAGCAGGGTCACAGGGCAGAGGAGCTTTTCTGCCACGTCAGACTCCGCTGGCAGGGCTGAGCGGTGATGGAGGAGTGGGAGGAAACTCTGGTGACCCATGGGCCATCTGTGCTTGGTCCAGCCAGGGTTTCCACTAGCTCTATTAACATCTCCAGCCAAGCAGAGGAGCGTGTCAGTGCCCAGCCAGCACCACGGCGGCCACCCAGATGTAACCAGTGGGGTTGGTAGGGGACCCACTGGGATGGTGGTCGCTGTCCATTGTTTGAGGGTGTCGTGGTGAGGAGGAAGGGAACCCATGAATCCTACAGGCAGATGGATCTAGGTCAGGGCCACGTGGTTGAATTAATGATTTTACCAAACTGGGTCCTTCGTCTTCTGCCCTGCCAGGCCAGCGAGGAGCTGACATATTTGCCTTGAGTTGCTGTCTGCAGCAGGGAAGGGAAGGCAAACTGTGCAGTGCTGGCATTGCTTGCTGCAAGCAATGCTTGCAGGGGTCCAGAAGGTCTGGTGTGTTTGGGACCACTGGCACCATACACAAATCACCTGGCCCTGAAGTCCGGATGGCCCCAGGCCACATCAGTCCTGCAGGCAGCGTTTCTTAATTTCTACCAGGAGAGGGGGACGTGGTTCGTCTGTTTTGCTTTGATTTGTTTTTTTATGATCCAGTTTAATGCTGGAGATGGAAATCAGCCCTTGGTTTTATTTCCTGGAGTAGGACAATCAGGAGCAAGACTTTGTGCCACTGAACCCAGGCTGTGCTGGCATGCTGCGTGTCCCTGCGGATGTGGCCTCATCCCCTGGAGCATCCCTGTGCCCCTGCACAGCATTTCCTGGTGGAGCTGGTGTTGGCACAAGTTTTGTGGGGGGTTGTGGGTCTCTGAGGGGATGCAGGTGCTGAAAGGCTCTTGTTTCCAGTGAGCTGCTCGTGGTGTTGAGCTGGACGAGAGCAAGAGTGAGCAGTTCTGACCCACTGCTTGACAGCACTGAGGCTGCACAGCTGCTACAGCCCTTGGCTGCGGGGTTGGGGTCACCCCTCAGCTGAGCTTGCCTGTGCTCTGTCTGTGGGTGTCCGAGCTCCCACCTGCAGCGTGTCCTCTAGAAAACAAAGACTGAACAGCTGAAATGATGTCTCCCCTTTTCCCCTGCCCCCTTTTTTGTTATTAAAAAAAGATTGTTAAAAGAACTAGGCAACTCAAAACTTGGGAACATCCAACATACACTTTTTTTAACTGTTAAAACTTTATTGTCTCTGAGCTGATAAAACTTAGCCTGGTCAGATTTGCTTTTAGATCTTAAACACAAACATTAAGCGATCACATTTTCTAGGCAGCCTTAGGGGTGATGGTATAAATCGAGCGCAGACACTTTTACATTCTGTAAATGATTTATTAATGAAATTTAAGTCTTGGGCATGGGCTGCAGTGTAGTTCCCATTTCATCAGAGGGTTTGCTGAGCTGTTCCAGTTGTCTGACTGCTCTGTAGAATTAATTATTTTGATCTTGCTTTATTCTTCTCTTGCTGACTGCTGTTGTAATTGGGCTGATGCTCCTGTTCAGCAGGATAATTCAGTCTGATCTTGCAAGTTCAACCTGTTCTTTCTGCAAAATCTATTTTTGTGTTTTACTTTCTATGCAGAATAAGACTTACTGCAGCATTAGTGAGTATCTTAACAGCCAACACATCTTCCCTTTTTTGTTTGGTTGAACTGTTCATATTTCATATACTGCAGAAAACAAAGTGGTTTTTTTTTTTAAGAGGGATAAATATTTCCATTTACTGCAGGAATGTGCAGCAAGATGAGTCAGTTGTTATGAACTTTAGTCATGAATATTAGTAGTTTTACAGTTGGGAAGTCAGAGCAGACCTACTTAAATTTTTGGGGATATTTGTTTTCATGGTGACCTAAGATCAGAAACTTGGAAAAACTCTCTGGTAGTTGTAGAGTTGCACTGTAAACACTGGGAATACCATGAGCGATGGGAAGGAGAGTCCCCTTGCTGAGTTGTTCATGTGTGCCGTGGTCAGCCCTCTCCCGGGAACACAGCCCCAACAGTCTGCTGGATTTGGGGAAGAGAAAAAGAGAATGACATCGTTGATGATGTCAGCGGTATTGCCTTGGCCTCAGGTTGATCCTGCTTAGGTTGAGATTTTGTTCTCCGCAGTGAGAGGCCCCTCCGGGAGGTGGCTGTGAAATGGCAAATCACACTTGGGCAGATCCCATCCTCTTGTCACTGCGTGGAAAACTTCTGAGAACTGCCGTCTCCTCTGGGATGTCCCTGCTCAGTGGGGTGACGCCAGCCCTGGCACCCGTGTGTTGTGGCCAAGGATCGCAGCTGCTTGCACTGGATGCTGCATGACAAATGGGACCTCGCAGGCTTTTCTGATACAGCGTTCGCTCCAGAGCTTCATGTGAGTGATTCCCCTTGGTCACAGTCTATTGCTCTGCATAAACCTCTAATCGGAGGTCAGTCAGATGTGGTCTGTCGCATCAGGACCAGAGTGTGCGTATCGGTGTGAGCCCGACAGTGCTGCGGCAGGGATGGTGCAGGGTGAGCGCTGGACTTGGTCCACTGGTGGATGAATCTCAGTTGCACCCCAAAGCAGAATCCCCTGTGCTGCAGCGACCAAGACCAGCAAATGCGGAATTCAGACCTCAGAGAGCTTTGTTTTAAATCAGTGTGAAATATTTTATCTCAAGCCGTTTCAGTCCTAGATTATTTAGGTTTTGTAAAATATTTTTATTGCCTGTTTGAAACAGAACAGTTTGGAAGTGTCCCACAGGGGAACTTTTTTAGATCTTTTTTTTCCCTCATAATTTCTTCCCTCCCTTAATTTTTCTTTTTCCACTGGCATGTTTTCAGTCAGATTTGGTGGAAGGAGCACGCCAGCCTGCCACAGTGCTGCCCTGCTCACGTATGTGAGGCCAAACAGAGAAGCACTGCCTGCTCCAGCCCTGTGGTAAGGCAAGACTTCTATAAGGATGAGCACTAATGAGTACTCGGCTTTGGAGCATGGGGGAGTGTCTTGGTGGAGACAGTTGATGGAGGTAGGCAATGAACGTGCTGCAGATGCACCATGACTCTGGTTGCTGTTAGGAATGCAAGCATTCCTACCTTGAGTGTTCCTGAGTGGGATGTGGATGGGTACTTTGATTTTACTAACCACATGCCTTAGCCTTCAACTTCAGTCCAAGGCTGTTCAGATCTTTAGAGAGCTTCAGGTTTGCTTTCTTAGAGGACTGCTGGTCCTCTTGATGCCGGAGGAAGGTTGTATGTTTCCTTTCATGCTGCTGCCCTCGTGACCCTCCTAACTGGTGCTGTAGGGCTCTGGTGTGACACAACTGGTGCAGCTGTGAACGAGCCAGGTATTTGCTTGCATACTGAGGAGTAAGTAGCTGCAGCCAACTGGATTATGACATATATTTGTCTTAGCTCCTCTGCCCAGTAGATTCTGCTCACTGGGCTTGCTGGCCCTGCATAGCTGCACATGGTGGTCTCATGCTGCGGTCTTGTGGTACTCATTCAGCCCTGGGTGGCTGTGGCATGGTGACGTTCAGAGCCGTTCCCATTGCCAGGTCTCTGGGCCTGTGTCCATCTGCTGTGGGTTTTAAATGTTGTTGGTAATCATTGGAGTGTGACTCATCCAGTGTCACCCTTGGTTGTGGGAATGATAGCAAGTACACTTTTGCCAGCGTTCATGGCCAAGGGCTTCTCTTTGCTCAGATGCTGCTATTTATCTTGCTTTATGAGAGGTTTATCGTTACTGTGGAGAGGCCAGGATTAAGCTTGCTCAGGGATAGATTGTCCAAGCGAGAGGTGTTTCCTTGCGGAGTGGTGAATTGACTCCCTGCACTGGTTCAGCTCAGCAGGACCATGACAGCTGTGATTCCTTTTCCTGGGATAAAGCAGGTGAAGGAAATGGGCAGGATCTGTGCAACCACATCCTTGCTTGTGGTAGCACTCGCTGCTTCAGCTACAGCCATGCCTATCCTCTCTCTGCCCTGCTCCAGGACAGGGGGTGGCTGCCACAACAGAGTGATCCAAACTGAAGGCTTTGGATTTGATTTCTAACGGCAATCGCTTTCCCTTCCTCTCCCCACTGGTAGTTTTGTCATTGCGGCTGACCCCTCCGCTGGCCTGTAATTCCTCCCCGTTCCATCCCGCAGCTGTTGCTCCAAGGCGCGGGTGCAAGCAGAGGCAATGGTGGGGCTGGTCCTGATGGGCACGGGGACACAAGGGCCAGCTGGGAGCTGAGCACCCCTGGCTAGCCTGGTGCTGAGCTGTCTGTTGGCTTGCTGAATCTCTGTGTCTGTGTGGGCAAAGGAGAGAAAGGAAGGGAGAGTGGGCTAGTACGAAAGAAGGTTTTACCCAGGTTTGAGTTCCCCAGGGCTGTGTGGCTGCAGCAAGCCAGGCTCGTGTGCAAAGCACATGTCTCACCCGCACACTTCCCTCCTGCATGAGTTTGCTGCCTCTGCGCCAGGTCCTGGTGGGGGGGGACAGTTGCCACCCAAGCCAGGGCACTGGGAGGCCTGGAGCTATGCTCCTGTGGCCCTTCACTCTGATCATTCCCTTCTTCCATGATGGTGCTCTGAGCTGGCAAACAGCCTGCTGAGTGTGTGGTGGCAAACCATGTGCTGAGGACCAGAGCAAGTAATAGTGCGTATCTAATATCGTAGACCCCCTGCTCTGTGCTTTAAGCCTTTTATGATGAGAAGTTCAGTGAAGATGCAAAAGAGCCGTTAATTGCTTGTGGTTTGTTGCATAAAATTATGCTTATTCTATTTGCATCACCGTACAGCTCACACAATGCTATTGTCTGTGCCTTTTAAATTTCAAGTTTAAACCAATTCAAGCTTCCCCCTCTATCCAAGGACCTCCTGAAACTTTGAAATCCCAAGACTTCCACCTTCAGTGCAGGTTTTCCTCTAGAGAGCAGGAGGGTGGACTGCAGATCTCCAGAGGTGGCTTCCAACTGACACTTCTGTGGTCTTGTGAGCTCAGAGGCTTGCTCTGCAGCAAAGCAATGTCAGGGGTGCACAACTGTCTTCCTTCAGTGTTCCTGAGTGGGCATTACCAGCCTTTTCAGAAAGGGTATTTTTAGGCAGAAACATGGTGTTGCTGCTGTGGTGGAACTGAAGCTTCTAAGCATGGGGAGGTCAACATCATTACTGCAATGTCATGGATTACTTACATCTGCTTTTATTGCTGAAAGGTAGATTCTTGAACAGAATTAAAACCAAACCAGGTTGTTACAGCAGCAATTGGTATTTTCCCTCTATTGCTCATTTAAACAGCTAATTATTTAAAGATTAGCATAAAAACAATCATGGGGTTTTTTTTCTAATTCAATATCTTTGGTCCCTGTGTCTTTTAGTCCAAGTCAGGAATTTTTTAGTCCCAGGCATGGTTGAAAGTGGGGTGTTTGTCCTCTCCTCGGAGGTTGGGTTGAAGCATGGCCTGTCCTGGACTGCAGGGAGCAGTGGCAGGCTTTGTGATGTGTGGTGGACTTCTTGCCTTAGGTTGCAAAAGGCTCTGATAGAAGCAGAAGCTGTGGTTTTTGACATGGCCAGTCCCAGAGCTCACTGCTTTCCTCCAGGATCAGTGTTCCCTAAGGAAAACTCTTTCTTATGGTTGCCAGTCATCACTGTGATGCTGGATTGAGAGAAGGCAGGGAACAAAGACTGTGAATGAGCTGGGTGTTTATTATGCAGTCTGGTTCTTCCCCAAGTTCTGGACTTTCCTGGTTTGTCAGGAGAAATGATATTGTTTTTAATTAGATTGTGGGAGTTGTGGCTTCTGCAGACTTGGCTGTGTTATTAGTCCTATCTGCAGCAAGTACAGATAGTTCGTAGAATAGAACCATAGAATGGGTTGGGTTGGAGCGGACCTTTAGAGGCCGTCTAGTCCAACCCCCTGCAGTGAGCAGGGACATCTTCAACTAGCTCAGGTTGCTCAGAACCCCGTCCAGCCTGACCTTGGATGTTTCCAGGGATGGGGCCTCCACAGCCTCCCTGGGCAACCTGTGCCAGTGTTTCATCACCCTCATAGTAAAAATTTTTTTCCTTATATCCAGTCTAAATCTACCTTCTTTTAGCTTAAATCCATTACCCCTTGTCCTGTCACAACAGGCCTTGCTTATGAGGTTGCCCCCATCTTTCCTATAGTCCCCCTTTAAGTACTGAAAGGCCGCAATAAGGTCTCCCCGCAGCCTTCTCTTCTCCCTGCTGAACAACCCCAACTCTCCCAGCCTGGCCTCGTAGCAGAGGGGCTCCGGCCCTCAGGTCATTTTTGTGGTCTCCTCTGGACCCGCTCCAACAGTTCCATGTCCTTCTTGCACTGAGGAGCCCAGAGCTGGATGCGGTGCTGCAGGGGGGTCTCACCAGAGCGGAGCAGAGGGGCAGAATTGCCTCCCTCTACCTGCTGGCCATGCTGCTGGGGATGCAGCCCAGGCGACGGTTGGCTTTCTGGGCTGCGAGTGCACATTGTTGGTTCATGTTGATTAAGGCAGATTCCAGAAATTCTCATGTTTTACTGAAGACGATGAGACTGCTTATTTGGGATGTAGAAATGTTGGTGATAAGGGACATCTGGAGGTCTCTAGTCCAGCCCCTATTTGGAATAGGACTGTAGCCAGCCCTAGGTCAGGTCAGGCTTTGTCAAAGCCTTGAAAACCTGAAGGGAAGGACATCCCACACCTCTCTGGATATCTTTTCCAGTGCTGCACCACCTTCCTAGTAAAGAGTTTTTATCCTAATGTCCAGTTTGAACCCCCTAAGCTGCAACTCATGGCTGTTGTTACACCATCCACTGCTTTAGGTGAGTAAACTGCTGCATCAAAGAGGTGAAATGAATTTTTTAGCATTGTATGTGGCATCATATTTCTCTCTGAACTGCCAGCAGTGGGCATTGAAATGGCAGCTTCTGGCTGCTGCCTGAACTCTGCAGAAAGGCTCAGGAGAAGAGGACAGGGTGTTGGTGGCTTTTGTGATTCCTATGTTCCCTGGAGCTTCTTTCTCCTGTTCAGGCTTGCATCAGATCTCGCAGAACAAGGTGGCAGTGCTGCTCCTGGCTGGAGGACAAGGAACTCGCCTGGGAGTGAGCTATCCCAAGGGCATGTACAACGTGGGGTTGCCCAGTGGCAAGACCTTGTATCAGATCCAAGCAGAAAGAATCCGCAAAGTGGAGCAGCTTGCTGGCCAGAGACACCACTGCAACTGTGCCATCCCCTGGTAGGTGACCTGGAGCCACAGACCTACTGTGCAGGTGTCTGTGTCGCAGTCTTGCCTAAGTTGTCTTCCAGAAGCACTTTGCTGGGTGCTGTACAGAAAGATATCGGGGAGAGCCTTTTGTCGGCAGGATTTGTGACGCCAGCAGCACGAGGAGGGTGCGCAGGGATGGGAAGTGGCAGGTCTGTGTCTGCAGACCTGAGGGACCAAGCACTGTTCTTGAATCACTACCCTAACTGCTGTACTGTGCTGTCTTTTCAAGCACAGTCCCTGACAACGCTATAGACAGCACTTTTCAGTGCCTGTTTCAGATCCTTTGTAAGAGATCTCATCTGTTTGTGCTGTGCTTTCTCAGGTTCCTGCATGGAGGGAGAGATTGCCTAGAGCTCACCTTCCAAGACCCTCCATCTTCCCTTGCCCACAATTTCTGCCACAGTAAAAAAACCTCTTCCCCTCACAGTGGTAAATGCTTGTCATGCTCCATTTTCAGGCCACCTCCTGCTGTCGTCGTTTGCAGCTGGCTGCTGTCTCTCCTGGCTGCTCCTAGCTTTCAAAAGCCTCCAGGCTTCAGAAGAGACTAGCTCTGTGCAAGATGCAAAATATGAATTCCCTATGGGATGTGGTGTGTGAGAGAGAGAAAGGTGCTGCGGCATGCTTCTGGGAACGTTTTCTGCTAAGTGTTCTTTGTTAGACTATGAAGAAAGACCTTTATGAAATCACTGCCTTGTCTGAGCCAGGGTTTGGGAAGCATACACACCACAGGATACTGTAGTGTCTCATTTAACACTCTTGGGTTTCCTCTCTTTCATGTTCCATTTTTAGTTTTGTCTTTCGCTTGTGATTTTTTTGCTCATTGCTCAGCTCCCATTCCTACCCAGGTACATCATGACAAGTGAGTTCACGCTGGGGCCTACAGAGGAGTTCTTTGTAGAACATGACTACTTCAACCTGCATAAATCCAATGTGGTCATGTTTGAACAGAGGATGCTGCCCGCTGTCACCTTTGATGGGAAGGTCATCTTGGAGGAGAAGGGGAAGATTGCTATGGCTCCAGGTACCCCACTGTTCACCCTTACATGCTACAGTAATGCAGTATGCGTTGATAACTGCTACTACCCATCAGCCAGCCTTGGCACACAGAGTGGTCTTTGGAGGTCAACGTTAATGCTTCTGATTAGCATGGGAGGGTTCAGTTAAATTTTTCAGGCTGGTAATCAAGAGTGTATCAATCATTGTTTAGTTCTTCCTGGGGATTTGCCCACGGCACATGTTTTTTCAAAGCCTGGGAATATTGGCAGGATTGGGAGTGGGACAGCTGCAGGTTAGGGACTATATGCATCGGCAGGGCTGTGTGTGAGGCCCCTGGGGTGCTGCCTCCCAGGGGTGAAGCTGTCGGGATCTGGGCTCCTGTTCAAGGCTGATAGCTAGAAATGAGTAAAAAAGCAGCAAGAAGATTAACTCCAAATCCAAAAAGATTGCAATGTCTCACCTAATAAAGTTGTTCTCTTAACCTGGACATGGTAAGAGACTTGGTCAATGTAGCCTGGTTTGGGCCATGTTGCAGTGATGTGCTTTTGTGGCTGCAGAGTGGTTTTCCTGAGCTGATGGGGGTATCAAAGGAGGAACCATGAAAGGGTGATCTGTGATGAACAAACGTGCAGGTGTCTCTTGTGCAGCTGCAGTTCAAGCCTTTAAAAGGGCATTGTGAAGTTGCGGGGAAAAGATAAACACAGAATAACATTTATTTTAATCTTTTTCTCCAGGCTGAGTTTTAAATATGCTTTTGCTCTGCACTGGAGGAGAAATGTAACAGGTTTTTCCCACCCTTTGCGTAATGTTTTGCCCTCTAGTGTTTTCCCTCTAAAGATCTTGCAAAGTTTCATAAAGTCTCGTAATGCTTCTCTGTGAGGCGCTCTGCAGGTGAGAGAGCTGGGGTGTGGAGTGGAACAGGCTTGCCTGAGCTGTGTGGTAGGGCTGGAAATAAAATCTGGTAGCATGGACTCTTGGCTACAAAGCATTCCCTGCTCTGCTCTTAAGGAAAGTTTGGTCAGAACTTTTAGTTTTTGCTCTGTTAGCCACAATCCCCCTACAAAGTCACTAATTAACTGGGGCTTTCTCTTTTGTCTTGCATTATAGATGGCAATGGTGGCTTATACCGTGCTTTGGTAGATAATAAGATCTTGAATGACATGAAGCAGCGTGGAATCCAGTATGTCCATGTATACTGTGTGGACAACATCCTCGTGAAAATGGCGGATCCAGTCTTCATAGGCTTCTGTGTTTCCAAAGGGGCAGATTGTGGTGCAAAGGTGAGGTGGTGTTAATGCTGGGCCATTTCCCCATGGGGAGTTAAGGTCTGATTACGCTTGGAAACTGCTGGCTAGGGTGAGCTTAGATGAACTGGGGTGTTCGGGCCTCTGTCCAACAGCAGCTTGCTCCAGGCAGATTTAGAGGAGCTGCTTGCTGCCTGCGTTGCATTCAGAATCCCTACCTGTGGGTGTCCTCCTCCCCTCTTCCCAGACTACTGTGGAAAATAAACTTCAAGTAGAGCAGGGACTGTAACTGCACTGGAAACTACAAACTGGAATTGCTTCCCCTTTATGCCTTGCCCTTTCTACAAAGGCACTTTGGCTATCTAGAAGCCTTATTGGACTGGGTTGTGTTTTACAAATCATTAGCACTGTTTATGCAAACAGGAAGTTGAACGCTAATAGCTGCAAACATTTTTCATTTAATGCCAGGTCCCAGTCCTTGATAAGAAAAGTACCCTACAGTATGCTGATTTCTTTTTAACTGGTTTGTCTTCTGAGTAACTGTGGAATTAAGTGGTCCAGTACTGGGTTTTATGCCCAATTGTTGGGTAAAATATGCCTCCAGGCTACTCCATACACCCAGCACTGCCCTGCCCATGCTCCTGAGGTGCTGGAGGATGAGCGTGCAACAGCCTGTAGGGTCGTTTGTATGTGGGAGTTGGAACAGCACTAGAATTTTCTTCTTCCTTGTCATAGCCCTCTGTCCTGTGGCTGCAGGTGGTGGAGAAGGCCTACCCCACAGAGCCTGTTGGGGTGGTGTGCTGTGTGGATGGAGTCTACCAGGTGGTGGAGTACAGTGAGATCAGCCTGGAGACTGCACAGCAGCAAAGCCCTGATGGGGGACTGATGTACAGCAGTGGCAATATCTGCAACCATTTCTTCACAGTTGAGTTCCTGGAGACAGTGGCCCAGTAAGTGTCAGCACACCTGCTAGGCAGCTGTGCAGCCCAGAACTGCCTCCAAAAGAGGGTGTTCCCATTTTTCACTTTGTAATTTCAGTTATGGGTACTTCCTGATCTCCTCTTCACCTCCTCTCTCCTCCAGCCAGTTCAAAACAGCTGTGTGCCCTTTCTGACAGCCCCAGCATGCTTTTCAGGCATTACCCAATGAAAAGATTGAATGTTTTGCTGTAGCTAAATCGACTGAGAGATACCAGTGCATGACCTTCCTGGGCCTGCAAGGGTGAGCAGCCATGTGGGCTGCAGTGTGGTCAGTGATGCAGCCCCGCACTGAGGATTTTCAATGGGAATGTCATCCATGCCATCCCTTGGGACAACAGAAGCTGGGGGAGGGGGTGAAGCTGAGAATGACTCTGCACCTTGGTATTGGGAGATGGGGATGTGATGCTGGGCATTCAGTGAGCAGCCATACAACCTTCCTGAAGAGCTTGATCCACCCTTGTGTGAGGAATCTGCTCTGCTCCGCTGTCATCCTGATCAGATAATCTGGGTTACCTTTTTTTCATTTCTGCCTGCAATTTCAGCTCAATGCTAGGTCCTCCCTCTTGCTGTACCCTGTCCTGTCCCACTGGTACAGGGAGTGCTGCTAGCTGGGCTGCTCTACTTAGTGAAGTGTTTCCTGGATGTGACTCGGATCAGTTTGGAGACAGCAACACCCACAACAGTCTAGAGATGACCCAGAGCAGTAATAAGCCATCAGCTTCCTAGAAGTGTACTACTTTTTTCTAAGCGGGCATGAAGTAAATGAACTTATTTCTTCTCCTTCTGCAGGAAATATGAGCCACAGCTGAGGCATCACGTAGCCATAAAGAAGGTACCCTACATTGATGAGGAGGGAAATCTGGTAAAACCGCTAAAACCAAATGGGATAAAGCTGGAGAAGTTTGTGTTTGATGTGTTCCAGTTCTCTAAGTTAGTGGCAGAAGTGATTTTTTTTTTTTTTTTCCTCCCCTTCTCAATGTTTGTTTGAATGACTGTAGGTTGTAACTGGCCTTGCCAGGGAGCGCGTGGTTTGTGGGTGGCTTATTAGAAAGGCTGTTGCATCTACATCAAGCTCCAACACACCAGGCTCTGAGAGGTGCAGTCACAGGGTGCCTGGCAGTAGCCAGGCTTACTCTGACCATGTTCCCAGAACCGTTCGTTTTGCTGAGGATTTGTTGGCTGGCCCAACCTCTGCCAGCTCTGTCAAAGAAAGAAAGAAGGAAAAACAAAAGGAAATCAAGTGCAAACCCCATGTTTAATACAAGCCCATGTTGGAGTATTCAGACTCACAAAAATCAGATCTTTCAGGATTGTGACTTTCATGGCAACTGCAGCTCTGGTTATGTTTTTGGTGCGTGTTACGCCAGGGCTCAGCTCACACCCTTTGTGCTTGGAAAACAGGTTGCTTAAGCACTGTGGGCCCAAGTTACTGTTGCTGTGGGAACTATCAGTGTTGACTTGCCAAGCTCTAAAACATAGCTGAGGGTGCTGTGTCATAGTGTTAGCACAGTCAGGGGTGCTTTGTGCTTAGGGAATGTGGGATTTTAATAATTCAGGAATTTAGCATAAGTGTTCTTATAAAATCTATTTTTTGAGGTCTCAAATTCTGGTTTAGGCTGAAATAAATGGCAAGAAGAGACCTCAGGCAAACTGAATTATCTTTGTTTGGGGATAGTACGTTCCATTTTAGAGGCTTTAGTTTAGGATAGAGAGGTCAAGGTTTGAACCGGTCTCCATTTCCAGACATGTTCAGTGAAGAAGTATCATACCAAAGGCAAAACCAGTGCAATGGAAACAGTGCCAAGTTCTGAGCTTTGAAAGGACTCATTTGGAAGCAGTGATTCCTTGTGCTTTTTTAATAATACTGCAAAACCAGCTTGGCAGCTGCTCTTCACACATGAAATGCACAGATGCTGCTGTGGGATTTTTTAAATTTGCATTCCCATTTCTGGTAAACAGCTGTACTTAACGTTCAGCTGTGAATCCTCCCATATGCTTATTCGTCCCTGGGAACTGGTGTCCTCAGGTGATCATTGCCTACAGACTCCCAAGTGGAGCCGGGCCGTTTCTTGGAGCAGGGGTGCATTGCTCTGAAGTGAGTGGTGCAGCTTGGTGCTGTGTCTGAGCTTCAGGCATCGCTTCTCACTCCATCCTGACATGCTCTTAGCTGAGACTTTTTGTCCACAAGCCTCTTAGTACCTGGAGAGGTTTCTGTAGGATCTTTGTAGAACTGTTGGTTTTCCTCTCACCTGTGCACAGCTCTGGATGGTCATGAGGCTGCAGTTATGTGACCTCTCCCAAAGAGAACGGGCTTTTTTTGTTTTTCCGTCATACAGCCCTGGTACTGCTTTGTCCTTCAGATAGGATGTAGGCTTTCCTTAGCTTGACTGCAGGCTGCATACATCGCTGCTCCCTAAAATATATATGAGCCTTTTCCCATGAAAGTTCTTGCATTAACAGGGCTGATGGCTAGCTTTGCTTTTCATTATAATTTTCTCCCCTTCGCTGGTAGGAATTTTGTGGTGTTTGAAGTTTTGAGAGAAGAGGAGTTCTCACCGCTAAAAAATGCTGACACAGCTGACAAAGACACTCCTACCACTGCTCGGCAGGCCCTCCTGGCCCAGCATTACCGCTGGGCTCTCAAGGCTGGGGCCAGATTTCTGGACAAAAATGGTTGCAGGATACCGGAGAAACTCGGGTATGCACCTCTGTGACCTTCTTCACAGCTTCTCTGCCTGTGGCTGCCCAACCATGCTAGCTAGCTAATGACATGTACTGTGTTCTACAAAACCAGGCGTTAGTTTGATCACAGGGTGACTCGGCATGATTTTCATTGAGCTGGTCTTTTCTGAACATGTAGAGTACCGTCTATTAGAGCTCCTGCTCCATCAGTGATTGTGAGTGCTCTAGACAGTAATGCACAGTGCTCTGGGCTTTATCTCTGGCAAAGGTTCCTGCCCTTTGGGTCATGAGTTGACTTTTTAGGCAGGGGTAACCTTTTTCCATCATTCTGGATTTAGCCAGCCCAAGGAATTCTAATTTGTAGTCCTCACCAGCTTTTTCTGAATATAGCCTGTGCTTAAAAGCTCAACAAGGTTCTCAGGTGGGCTTAAGGATAGCTTTTATAGCAATTTCCAATTCAGATACTTCCTGCATCATGGTGAATGGGAAGCTGCTTTTACTCTGTGGAGCTACACTTCATCAACTCATAGTTTAATAAACCCACAAGCTGTTCATTTTACTTGAAAGCACGTCTGTAAAAGTGATGTTCTTGTTTTGATGAGAAATATCTGGGACCTGCCAATTCCCTTTTATTTTCACACTTTGTGTTCATATAATGTCTGGTGCACGTGAATATAACAAATGTTTTATCCTTCTGGATATCCTAACCTTTCAAAGAGGATGCACTGTTTTTTAAGCATAGCAAGAAATTAATCCTGTGTTCTCTTCTCTAGTCTCTCAGGAACTGAAGATCCTCCGGCTGTGTGTGAGATTTCTCCATTAGTGTCTTACTTTGGAGAGGTGAGAATAACTGTCTATGGAGATATTTTTAAGAGTGTGTAGGTATGCATCTGATTTCCTTCCAAACACTGGGGATTTCTTTAGCCTGGGCTTGCTGAGAAATGGTAAGATCAAGGGAACTCAGACTCGGGCTCTGTGTTACATTTGTGGTTCCACTGTGGTATATTCTTCAGCAGCTTGTTCACTCTGAGTTTTAGCCACCTTTAAAATGAGATTTACAAGGAGGCTGCACAGTTTCATTAAGACTCACAAGTACTTTGAGTTCTTCTGAACAAAAAGTGCAGAATATTCAAATTACAAAGTCCACAGGGTCACTGTATTCGGTTGTATGCTAATTTGTGCCCATCTCCCACAGTAAGTGAATACTGAATGAGAAGTGTGATATGTGCATTGGCTTTAGAGAAACCACATCTTAGAACAGATTTCTCAAGTTTGTCCCTCTGAATATAATTGGTCCTGGGAAAGCTGCTTCCATTTAGCAGTGAGAAGAGGAGCTTCCCTATTTTGGACAGACAGGGTGAGAAGTCGTGGATTGAAGGAGGATATGTGGACACTGTAGGGAAGGGCATCCATAAAGCCTCACATCTTGGCTAGGTTTCTGTGTGCACGTAGCGAACTCATGGCAATCGATGTATTGTAAGAACAGAATGAAAACAAGGCAATTTAATTTGACTTTTCTTTGCTAGGATTGTTATAACGTGAGTTAAAGACAGCCCTTCTCATGCCTGCCCCTCCCCAGGAAGCTTGTTTCTGAGATCCATTGTTTTATGGTTCATTGGAGCCTTTCCTTCATGAACCCCGGGCTTGGGGCTGAAATGCTTTCCATCTCTGTCACTGGGGAAACTGTTGCTGTTGTCTGTCTTTGCTGTGACCTTTTAACTTTTAAGTCAGTCAGTCATTCTTTGAGGACATTATATAGACTTAAAATAAGTGCAGGTAACCAGTCTGATGTGTTTATGACCTAATGGTGCTGTTTTCACATGTTCTCAGGGTCTGGAGGCGTACATGAAGAACAAAGACTTCTCTTCTCCCTTTGTACTTGATGAAAACAAAGGGGAAATGCTAGGAAATTCTTGAGGAGGGAGGCCTTTCCTCCTCAAATCAGATATCTGTCAGATCCATTATAAGAACTGACATTACTCCAATGTCAGTATGAAGTGCATTATAAAAAAAGATTGCTTTGCAGTATCGGGTCGATGCCAAATCCTTACAGCAGTCATGTTTACACACATGTGCGTGCTCAGCAGTTCTGTTTGGTAAATTTGAAGGCTATGCCTTTTACCTCAGTCTGTTTTGTAGACTTGAATGTGAATGAAGATTAATACCTTCTGGCTACCAAACGGATTTTATATTTCTTATTTGCTGTGCATACAGATATGTAAGAGAGCCAGTCTGGGCCTAATAAATCAGCTTTGCATTCAAGAAGATTAAATCTTTTCAGTGCCTTGTTAGGTATCTTGTTTGTGCTGGAGGGTTGGGGTTTTTTTGTTTTGTTTTTAAATTGTGTGCACAGCTGAAGAATCAGTTTGATCCATCTTTTCCCTAATCCTGTGCTGGTTAGAAGATCTAATTCAGCAGTTGCATACTCTAACCAGATCATACAGAGAAGTCTGCTGTAGGTAGGGATGATGCTGTGTTTAAGTGTTGCTTGAGGTTCGACTCCAAAGCAGAACAGACCAGTTTGCATATCGAGGCTCGCTGGTGCCATCCAAGAAAACATAAGTAAATACGCAGCTTAGACTGATTGCTCTTTACAGCTGTACTGACCTGTGTTTTTTTTAATTAAAAAAAAAAAAAAAGAAAAATATGATGAGAGTTTTTCACAACAACCCTCTGCTCTTCTTGTCTATAACAAATATTTATCTTACTTTTCATTTTTCTGTTTAATGTATGCTGTATCCCTCAAAGGGGACTCTTTTTAAAGTGCCTCAAAGTAATAAGAGGAACAAATCCTGATGGTAGAATTTAATCCTTAACCAAACCCAAAAAAAGGCTTAGTTCCAGCATAACCAGTGTACACAGTAAAACACCAGTCTCTACGTCTACAGTTTCTGGCCAGGTAGTTTTCCAGCACTCTCCACTTATGAAATAATTCTTTAGATGCCTTCCTTTTAAATATATTACTAACCATAAAGTAAAGATAAGTGCCAGCTAATTAAGGATGCTAATTGCCAAAACATATGTAGCATGTGAACTTGGCCCTGGCTGAGGGATCCCAGGGTGGCAGTGATCCACAAATGACTGTTCCTGTTCAGCCGTTTGACACTGCCCTGGCAGGCTCCAGCTGGGTGGGCACCTGTGTGCTTCAGAACCTGCACTGAACACACCAAAGTAATTTCAGCAATGGTGAGGATGCTTCAGGTGCACTGCTGGGTGGCCTTTGCTTGAGGAAGACTCTCCACTTTTCCTCTAAATCAGGTGTTAAGGAAGGTGGTGAGGAAGTTGCCTCATCTGGAATGTTATGTCATGCATCTGCTTCTACTGAGGAATTGCTGATGCTGTTATATTAAGCATAAATCTTTTCAATAACTTCAGTAGCTTTCTGTAATTCCTGACATGAACCTGTATAGAATGTTGGGGAAGTATAAAAATGGCTTTGAGAGTACATACAGTTTGTAAGTAGGCTCATGTTTTCCAAAGAAAGCATCTAAATGTCAATGGCAGGGTTTTCAGGTGTAAAGTGTGTCTGCATGCACATGAGTAATGCGCCTTTTGCACATGCAAACTAGCCAATGGCAGTTCTCCTTAACTCATTTTGCATGTGGAGGCATTAATTCCCATTTTTGATATAAATTAAGCGTTTGTCCTTGACACTCAGTTTTGTAACTTTTTTCGTGGTGTTTCTATGGGTCATTACATTCCTGTCGGTCAAGTTTTATATCTGCAAAGAAATTGTGTTGTACCTCTGTGAGTACTACCTGTTGATGCAGGTACATGCTCATTTTAAATCACACTGTGCTATAGAGAAAGGATATTTCTTTTGCTCTTTCTGAAGTGCGTTCTCTTTTGAAACTTCAGTTCCCATGTGCTTTAATCATGTATACACTGAGCTGCTCAGCAGTGGTTTTTAGAGGTTGTTTTCAAGGAGAAACTGAATTAGAATGCTGAATGCCTTGCCTGTTGGTTTTTTCCTATGACTCCTCACATTTTAAACTGGAACGTAGAAAGAATTTTGAGAGAACTTTTGAAAAACAAAAATCTGTCCTGTACGTTGCAAAGTAATTCCAGTATGCACTATGAAATGAAAAAAGTACCTGAAACAAAGGGAGGTCCTGTAGTACTCCAGAAACTTTTGGACACCTTATTAAGCACCTAATAAAGATGTTACTGTGATTTCTGTGTGTCTGTCTGTGTTTCCTGTTCATGAGGAAAATACACTTGTCTTTGTCCCTACACGTCATGGGTGTTGCCACTGCAGCTGTAGGACACTGGCACAGTGTCACTGATGGCATGGCTGGAGGCTACAGAGCCCACACTTCAGATGTACAGGGGGTGCGGAATTCGGCGGAGGGGTTTGACATTGTGGGATGTATTTTTTCATCAGAAAACAGAAGACACTGTTCTTACCTGCAATCTGTTTTGGTTTGGTTTGGTTTTTTTAAGCTTTTCAACTCAGTTTGCCAAGGGAAGGGAGTTTAATTGTGGGTGGTGTGTGCTTTTTCTTTAAAGTAGATTTGAGTGATCTGAATCTGAGTCAGGCTTTCACAGCTGTTGTGTAGGTAATGAGCACTAACTGTGGTGCAACTTTTGCTTGGCTTCCCGTTGACAGGCACTTTTAAAATGGGGCTTTATTTATAGAACAATCAGTAGGGAAAGTTAGTAATTTTTCATAAATGATAGATTGTCCTCTGTTTTGGGGGTTCACTGCTGAACCCAGCAAAGGTCAGAAGTAGATATTCTTCCACCCCAACTATCTCTCCTGGCAGCCGTATGAAGGCTGCTGGGGTTTTCAATGTGTTTTTAGGCTACATGAATCAGTAGTTTCCTGTGATAGGAAAATAAATACTAAAACTTAGTGTATGGTGCAGGCTTCTGTTAAATTGTTCCTCTGCTTGTTTTTGTGGAGTGTTCATATCTACCAGAGTTGTTTGCTTGCTTAGTGTTTCTAATCAAGAAATGCTCAGAAAACCACCCAATTTTCAATTTTATCCGGAAATCCAGTGTGAAGTGGATTACAAATTTAAAGGCTCAAATGATGCATGTTAACTGAATAGTTACACACAGCTGAAGGTTAATTCAGTGCCAGCACTTAAAGCAGGAGTCCATGGCTGCTTCAACACTTTCTTTTTCCTGTTGGACTAAGAGTCTGATGTAGAACTTATGGTTATTACAACACCCCAGTCATATCGTGGATCTGAATGTGTAGATCACTAAACGGTGCCCTTCCCTATTCCTCTAGCCCCACTGATAATGTCCCTCCTCTGCCCCTGGGAAGATGCAGAGAACTATTTGCACAGGGAGTGATGAAGGGCTGAGGGTCTGTGAAAAGGGTGAGGGAAGGAATTGTGTGGGACAAGTGGATCCTGCTGAGTACCTAAATTCAGTGCCAGATCTTGTGGAAGGGTTTATTTACACAACCGCTTAAGTTGCTTTTCATCCACTCACACACATCCTCTCACAGATTTCAGTTATCTACTCTCAGGCCTGTGTTCCTGTGCTGTCTGCCCAGGTCTATGTGTGTGTGATGCAGAGGATGAGGGGTGATGGCTGTTAGATGTGTCTCTGGGGCTCTCACTGGCAGGTAATAATGACATTAGACAGCTCTTCCCTGTCCTCTAGGAGTCAGCAGTCGTTTGGGGTTTTCTTTCACTGTGCTCACCTTCCAGGCAGGAAGAGCAATGGTGTCTGGTGTGCCCTGCTCTTGTTGAGGCACAGTGTCTTCTGCTGCGTGGCTGGTGCCTTGGCCTTGCTGGAGTGTTTCTTCGAGCTGGATGGGAACCGCGCCTCGCTGAGCTTGACTGACAGGAGTGCGGAGGCCCTTCTGTTAATTGTCGTTGCTTTTCCTGGTGCCCTTCCACGTGCACATTTCCATTTATGTTTCTTTCATGCCAATGTTTCTGTGACTGGTCTCTATATTATAATCTCACAACACAAGGGAGAAGTGAGGGCTCCCAGCCTCTCTTTACGTCTCATTTCCTGCCCAGGCAGCTGAAGTCCTTCCTGGGCAGGGCCTGGCTATGTGGTGAGAGCAGGTAAACTGAGGGCCAGCGAGGGGAAGGAGCGGCAGAAATTCAGTCCCGACACTCCACCAGCCCTCCGCCCGGCAGCGGTGCTTGTGAGACGATGACTGTGGCTTTGCTCGGGCTCGGGACTCGCCCAGGCCCAGAGCCGCGGCCCCCCGTGGCACCCCTAGCAGGCGGTGCAGGGCCCCTAGCGGCACTAGCGCTGCCTGAAGCGGCGAAGGCCGCGGCTGCCGCCTCCTTGCCCGCGGTGAGGCGGGTGAGCCCCCGCTCCCGCCGATGGGCGCCGGAGGCCGCCGCCACGCCCGCCCTGCCTTCCCACGGCGGGCCCGGGGCCCTGCGGCCGCTGTTGCTAGGGCGCGGCGCGGCGGCTGCTGCTAGCGGCGCCATGGAGTCCCGGAAGTGCTCTTGGGCTAGAGCGGCACCCGGAAGCGGCCGCTCCGTCCGCCCTGTGCTGAGAGGCGCCAGATCATGGCGGCCGGCGCGCAAGGAGAGGGGTGGGTGGGCTGCGGCCCCTGAGGCGCCGCCATGTACTCGGCCGCTGCCGCCGCCGCCTTGCCGCCACGGCGGGACTTCATCTCCGTCACCCTCAGCCCGGAGGAGGCGGTGGGGGCCGGCGGCTACAATAACAGCAAGGCCTGGAGGCGGCGCTCCTGCTGGCGGGTGAGGGCGGGCTCGGGGCTGTGAGGGGACCTGGGCCGCGGGGGCTCCGGGCCGTGAAGGGAGGACCCGGCCTGAAGCGGGTGGAGGCTGGTAGTGGTGGGTGCAGGGGGCAGTGAGGGAGCCTGTAGGACTGGGGAGGAATGGGCTGTAGGGAGCGGGCAGTGAGGGGTGTCCCTGGGCTTGGGCGCAGCTGGACTGTGAGTTGGGGGTCCTGACTTGGGACCCCCTATTCCGAACTGGGGAGGGCGTGAGAGCTTGACGATGGGGTGCCCTGGGCTTTGGGGAGGGTGGCCCCGGGCTGGGGGCTCTGGGAAGAGCAGCTCCCCACGTGGTAGGGGTTTGCGGAGTGCAGCCTGGTGGAGAGTGCTCTAAGTCATATCTTAATTTCTGAGAACGAAGTCGGGGTGAGGGGATACCGTGTACGTTTGAGGGGAATCCTGCCCTCTGCTAGTGGGCCTGTGCGGGGTAACGCTGTGCTTTCTAGGCAGGAGTGGAGGGGGTGTGAGATTTGGTCTTGGTGCCTTTGCCACCTGTTTTTGGGCTTGAAGGGGGAGCCCTGTTCTCTGCCCTAGGAGAGTAAAGGGAACAGTTCTACTTTTTGTGGGGAAGGCTGAGTGTGAGAAGAGGGGTCTCCACCAGAGCTGTGTGGAAGTGACCTCCTTGTCTGCTTGGTGGTAGGGAATGGGCATGCAGCTTTACTGGGGATGGGAGTCTTGGGCTGGAGAGGTAGGGTGGGAAAGTGTGAGACAAAGTGACAAGATAAGCCTTGTTGGAGGTAGAAGATGATGTATAGCCACCTGTAGAGGCTTTACAGGTGGCTGGATGAAGTGTATGAAGAGCTTGTTTTGGGACACAATATGGCAGCTCCTCTCCTATTAACAGCTAGAGAAATGTGAGGATAGGGCACAAGATGTTTCACCCTTCTTTTTATCCTTATTCTTTGTCAGAAAAAAAAAAAAAAAGATGGTAGTGAATGCCTTCCAGTATTCCTGTGTCATTCCTACCTATCCCAAGACACCAGAGTCAATGTCTCTTTTCCCATCCTGCCCTGAGGGAACACAGGGCTGCTGGCTTCAAGCATCCTTCTACAACTGGGAGATGATGGTGTGGTTGGCCATGTAGGTAGAGCTGAAGGTGAAGGAGTAGGATCAGCATCTTGTGTGCGTAGGGAAGGGTGTACAGTATTACTGTGCAATCAGCAGCATGGGAGGAAAATGGGAAATGTGTGCTGTGAGGCTCGGCAGAGTGAGCACGTTGACAGTTCTTCACTGAAACATTTGCAGCTTCTGGTTGTTTTTAAGAGGATGAGGACTATGGGAAGTGCTGTGGGGCATAGAGTGGTATGTAGGAAACTGTGGATTGTTCCCAAGTGTAGGATTGGCACTAAAACACCATGTCTGTACATTTTGATAGGGCTGTTAAAAAACTAACAAAATGGTAATTTAGCAGTTAATGTTTAACTCCAACTGCTTCCTCGCTAAATGGAGGAAACTGCTCTCTTGGGCTAATGTAGCATTTGCTGTCTAACTTTTAGTGACTTTGTTGTATATACTTCAGTTTTAAAAACACATTTTTGTCCACTACTAAACTTGAAGATGCTGTGGTTTTGTCATGTTCGTTGTTCTGGTTCTGTTTGTTTACTTTGTTTTCATGTTGCTGTGGGTTGGTGACTTTATTTATGGTGGCAGGACCTGTTCTGTGTGACAGTTCTACATAGGTTTGTCAGAGGCAGAGTGCTTGGCTTTTCTGGTCCAATGACTGGTGCTTAGCTTATTTTGAGCCTTTCTTCTTCGCTGTAGTAACATTTTCAGTTTTCCTACCACTTTCTTCTGTTTCTTATTTTGCATGAATGTTCTGCAGTACCTCCCCAGCCAGAAGGGAGTAAAGAAGCTTTTGGCTTATTTCGCAGTTGGTCTCTGGCCAGATGTACAGGCCAGCCAGCAAAGGTTGTGATGAAAGTCAGCATGCTGTAGGTGATGCTCTCTGGGAGTCTTGCACTTGGCAGTCTCTTTGGTTCTTGCAGCAAGTGGCTCTGAGGTTTCTCTGAGCCTGCTGTGCCATATGCTAGCATGTTATATTTCTGTTTCTCTGTCATCAAAGAAAATAAGCAATGGATGTCTGCAGTTGGAAACAGAGGGTAGAATTAAACCTACTCAGTTTTGTGCGGCTTGCTCTGAATGAACCGATAAGAGTTTATTTTTGACTGAGTAGGCTTTTAATGCCATGCTAAATATTCTTCCTTTTACTTATTTTCTCTCCTAAAGAAATGGAAGCAGCTGTCTCGACTACAGCGGAGCATAATTCTCTTCCTGTTTGCCTTTTTGGCAGTCTGTGGAGTCATTTCATACACAAGCATTGGGGAACCGTGGAAAAGTATGTGTTTCGTATTGCTCAGAATTACCGGACTGTGGTGTTACATTTAAGAGATTGTTGTAGTTCTTATAACTAGTTTTAATTTTTATTGACAGTGACTGGGTGTATCCATTAAAGCTGAGATGTGAGATGACTTTGTGTGACATATTTCAATGACTTGTTTCTGCTTAATCAGAAATGTTTTTGATATGCCTTTTCATTGTTTATCTTGCCTAGAGCAATGTTTTGTTTTAGTTGGTTAAGATTTGGAGGCTGTGAGTGTCCCTTTTATTATGTATGTAGATATCAGTAACCCAAACCTAAACAGTAGGATAAGGTAATCCTCTCTTGGTTTTGATTGTCCATCAAATTAGAAATTACAAGCTTTTCTACAATACAAAGGCTTATTTACCTTCGATATTATCTTACTGCCTGTATTGAGAAGCTAAAATAATAGCAATTAAAAAAAAAAGCATGTGCTGCCTATTTGTATATTAGGGAGAGTGTTAATACCAAAAGACACTTTGTATCTAACAACTAGTGTGTGTTTATTAATGTTTAGTGAATAGAAATGCTTTTTGGAGGAGCATCTAGTATGCGAATGCAGCAAATTTATATAATTTCTAGCTGGAGTCTAAACTGTTGATTCTTTGTGCTGAGCAGTTTTGTGTGTCTAGGTCTTACAAACAAATCATTGGATGATCAGAGAACAGAACCAGAAATTCCTGGATTAAAGCTGGCAAATCCAGCTGTTCTACCAGCACTCCAGAAAGCAGATGCCAACCTTGGAAACTACCCAGAGCTTTCACCTCAGGTACTATGAGAAGAAATGAGTGTTATAAAGCTACCAAAGAGTTTTTGCAAGCTGCAGATAGTGTTTGGTTCCAACAGTTGTTGAGGAGAAAGAATTATAACCTGGACTAAAAGTCTGCTCTGGGTAGAATGCTCCCTTTGCAGGAAGGGCTTTGGTATAGTATTTCTTGGCTTTACCATTTTATTTAAGTGATCAGTATACTATTTCTTAATCACTGATATACCTAGGAGTGCCAGTACTTTAGGTCACAGTGACCTCTTACTTGAGGCTTCACTTCCCTGCTGTGATTAATTTGTTTGGATTTGCAGTGCTCTGGGCGTCAGTCTTGCTTTTGTGAGGAGCCTAAATAGAGTCATGGTTGAATATGAGACTTAGGGTACAGTGTCACGATGAGTTGGAATAGCTTTTCTGGTAGCTGGAAAAATAGCAGCAAACAGAACAGATGTTAGTAGGTTTTGAAGGGTTACATTTGTGGGGGTTATGACGGGAAAGAAACATGAACTGGCTGTGTGGAGTAGAGGAATACTGGTTACTGTGGTGTTCTTCATGTATTTACCTCATGAATTTTGGGATTTCTAGTTAATGAATACAAAATTTTCCCTGATCGTGCACAAATATACATGTATATTGTAATAGCAATTCTTCGTATTTGCTAACACTGCATTTTGTAAGCTTTTTTATTTGGCATGTTTTTTGCTAATTCTGATAAAAACTTACTGTAAAAATGGAGTCAAATACCTTTACAATCCCTTGGCAGTGCCTTGTGTTAAATTAATATCTGGTAGCAATAGAGATAGCGTAAAAGTAATTTATCAGAGTGAACTTAAGAACTGGATAACTTTACCAAATGTTTAAAACAAACAAAAACCCAAGGTCTTTAGCATAACTTCCATTCAAGGCAGAACTTGCATCCTGATACAATACGAAAATATGATTTATTTGAAGTTATGTTAACACTAGAATGCTGTTGATTTATGGTATGAAATTTTACCATTTCTGCAATACACCAAGCACATTTTTTTCCTTTATTTTCTCAGAAGCCACCAAAACCACGTCATGTTCGGCGTGGTCCTTCCAATCTTCAGATCAAGCCACCACAGAGGGACGTGAGACTGAAGACCCAACATGATACCAGCAGGGTTGTAGAAGTGCCAGTCCAGGCTGATAAAGAAGTGAAAACGGAGAAATCTGTTATCAGGTAGAAACGTTTCCAGCAAGTTATGATTCCTCCCCCCCTTTCCCCTGCCAAGATCCATTGGATGTTGGAGTGAAAATTGTAAGGGCTTTTTGTTGTCTCTGTCTGAGGTTGATTTCTTTCCGTGCATATATTTTTCTCTCAGGTCTGGCCTGACAGCTGTTGATATTGCTAGGCTGATTTATTCAATTTCAATGAATGTGCAGCTTTTCTATTTTTACTGTTTGCATCATAGAACTGCAGAGGATATGGAGCCCTACAAGGCTGTTTGTATTTCTGATGTGCTTAGACACTATTAATGCTCAGGAGGATTCTTAGTGTCTCTAGGTTTCTGCGGCTTGTTTTGTAGTAAATATTGATGTTCCAGTATCAATATGATAATACTGTCACAAGTGTCTTTGTCCTAGGTCAGACTTGGAAAATTACACCAGTGTCTGTGTTGGTTAGGGATACGATGCCACTAGACAAAGTAAGCCCAAGTTGAACTGGCAGAAGCTGTAGACATGCATCTAGTTGTCTGTGTGTGTAACTGTACAAGATATGCTTACTCCTCTCTTACAAAGGATTAATCACACAGTTCAAAGACCCCTTCCGCAGATATAGTAATATCTTTTACAGAGGGTCTGTGCTGCTATGATTATATTTATACTAAGTTATTCCTAAGATACTATTGATTGAAATCTTTTGATTTGGGAATAACTGGAGGGATGTAACTTGGATATAGAAGAGACTACTACAAGTTCAGCATAGATTCTTAAGATTTGGAACTCTAGGCTTGGCTTTTTTGTATGTTTGTGTCCTTTGCAGCACCGGCACAGCTGAGTTGATCATAGCATCAGAACTGTGCCTGTGTCAGCATTTTGGCTGTTGGCATCATGTGAAATGTCTCAGAGGGACTTGGAAGTGTTTCATTCCTGTGCTTAGACTATCACTTGTAGAGTTAAACAGGTGGTAACAGGAAAACGTAGGAGAGCAATGAATGCATAGTGAAGACTAGGTAAAAATTTGAGCAGGGAAACTAAATGATGAGATTTATGTAAGTCATAAGGTATGCTGACTGTAAACAATATAAACTGTAAAGGTCCTGTAAGCCTGGTTCCCTTAGGAGGCATATAATCATAGAATCATTAAGGTTGGAAAAGACCTTTAGGATCATCAAGTCCAACCGTGACCCCAACACCACCGTGCCTCCTAAACCATTTCCCGAAGTGCCACGTCTACACGTTTTTTGAACACTCCAGGGATGGTGACTCCACCACCTCTCTGGGCAGCCTGTTCCAATGCCTGGCCGCTCTTTCAGTGAAGAAATTTTTCCTAACATCCAATCTAAACCTCCCCTGGCACAACTTGATGCCATAATGAACTCAAAGGCAACATATCTATATATTAAACAGCGTGGTTGAGATTGTTTGATCTTGATATGAACTTGGCTTGAGTCGAAGTCCATTCTGAAAGACTTCTTGAGGAGATTTTTCATAAATACCTGTAAAAAATGATTTATGCATCTCTGGTTGTAGGGAAGGCTTGTGAAGCCCTTGGTAGTAAAGCAAATACTTTAAGTAGCTAGTGTTTTGTTCTTAATCATGATTTTTTGATGATCATCATTTGTGTGGTACTATTTAGTGTTACTGGCTCCTGTGACCATTTCAGAACTGGTAGATAGCAAAATACTTCTAATGAGCATTCTCAGGTGTTTTAGTTATTTTTAGAAGTTCTTTATTAAATTCCATTGCCAAGATAATTTAATGAAATTCCAAGAACCTGTAAGACACATTTCTTAATTCAGTAAAGTTTCTCTGGTGCAAATTACTTTTGAACAGAAAAATTATCTAGGGGACAACATAGTTATTTTGATCCTTGACACAAAATCCAACTCCTGTTTTATCAAAGTATCATGAGAAAAAGGAAATGCAGAGTAAGTCTTTCTTACTTGCATGACTTTCTGTGATCAAATTAAGTCTTAATTACAATTCCTTGTATTTGCAGCTGGAGAGGAGCTGTGATAGAACCTGACCAAAGCACTGAATCTCCATCTAGTAAAATAAAGGAACCAGAAAAACCTTCATCTGTGGAAGCTGAAGACCAGAAGGAACCAGGTAAATAGTACAGTTAATGATACTTTTATTTCTGTTCACTTCTATGGCTGAAGTTGTGCAATTCCTCCACACGCATCTATTTTATTTATTTAAAGTAAAGGAAACAAAAAGCATAGGAAAGGTTATTTACCCAGATCATCCAAGCCTTTCAGTATCCTTATTCCACCATGACAACCTTCATGCTTATTAGCCTTCAGAATTTGAAAATAAATTTTTGTGATGAATCTTTGGAATATAGCCTCTAGGAGGAGGCAGACATTCCCATCTTTTCTCCAAGAAACGACAGCCTAAAGAGAGAGAGCTTGAAAGGGACAGCTTCCTTTTTAGCAGTGGTTTTCCTTTTGTTTGCAAATACAGGGAAAGTGTCTTCCCCCCTGAATTAAAGCAAACTATTTCTAAGGCTACCCAGAAAGCTGTAGAAGGTGTTTTTGCAGTTGCTGTCCTTGTGGAGTAAAGAACATGTTGTTCCGCTTTCTGGGCTCATGCGAGAAAGTGCTGATGCAATAAATGTGGCATGTTACAATGTGATGTATTGGGCTTTTGCTAGCTTCATATACATGGGGTTAGTCATGCTGCTTCGTGTTTCCCACTCTAGAAATCTTTGTTTATAATTTTGCAAAATTTCAGCTAATGGGCTTGTTTCACTTCCACGTTGGGTGTGTAACATAAGCTCAACTTTATGGCAAATAGCCAGCAAAAATTTCAGTAGAACTGTGGAAAAAGACATGGCTTTGCCCAAGATGGAAAATGCAATTTTTTTCTTTTTTGTATTAAATGAAAATTTAAAGAAATAATTTTGTGTAACTGATTTTAAATTTAGCAAAAGGCAATGAATGAGATGGGAGTCTTTAGTGATACTCATCTAACAACTGTGCATGTGGTTGTTTTAATGTTTTATTTGCAGAAGTGACTTTTTTTTTTTAACCAGGGAGAGATCTCTGTTTCCACCTGACTGAATTGCCGACCAGAAACACTGACTGGTTATTCTGCAGAGGAAAGGCTGTACTGAAAAGAATAATCTGAGGATTGTTTTTCCATTACACTGATCGTTTAGTTTGGAAGACACTTTATGTTGGGTAGAATGCAGCAAAATGGTGTTTGATATAGCTGCCTAACTGCCCTGCAGAAGTCTTGAACAAGGTGCTGTTTTCTTTTTGCAGTGCCCCTAAATGAGCGGCAGATGGCTGTGATAGAAGCATTCCGCCATGCATGGAAAGGATACAAGGATTTTGCCTGGGGCCATGATGAGCTGAAGCCTTTGTCCAAGTCCTACAGTGAGTGGTTTGGACTTGGGCTTACCTTAATTGATGCCTTGGATACCATGTGGATTTTAGGCTTAAAAGAAGGTAATATTTTTTCCCCTCTAAAATAATCCCTTATTTTCTATTCAGACAGTAAATGTTCAGAGTTCTTTGAAGGGAGCATTTACTATGTGTGGCCAATAGGTTTCGTTTTCCATGACAGTAAATACATATGTATATAAAAACAATATGTATAAAAATAAATAGTAAAAAACCCCAACTATATTAAAGGACACCATTTTTCTTGGAATAGAATTTTGAGCCAGGAAAAAAAAATATTCTGCTGTTAAATATAACAATGGATATATCTGCTAGAAGCTGAGGAATGTATTAATAAGCATCCTGATTTTTGTTTCTGTACTAAAACCCTAGTGCTATCTTTGTGCCATTATACAGCGACCGTAGGCTTTCTACCCATCTGTCTCAGGTAGTTAGCTCGAAAGCTCCTAGGCCGTGTTTTTTCACATCTAATATCAGTATTTCACATCTGGATTGAAGCAGTTTGTTTCTGTAAGGAATCAGTGGATGGAGAAGTGTTCAATACCTTCTTCCTGAACGGCTGTGCTGTCTGTATGTTTTCACAGTTACTCTGGAAGTTACTACGTTAGAAAACTTTCAAAACGATAAAAAAAACTAAGTCAAAAATTCTGCGGTTCTGTTGCCAAAATACTTGCTTGGAGAGTTGTTTGAGGCTTTTTGTGGTGCAGGTTTTTTTTAGTGGTATTAAAAAATTTCTGGAACTGTATCTATTTAGCCTTGATAGATAGCTACCTTTGTAAACTTTTCAATCTTGCATTTTTTTTGTGTCAAGATAGGAAGAACAGAGGTGCTAGTAAGGGGACAATAAACAGTGAAAGTCTTTCATGGTTCTGTCTGTTCTACCTTTGAAGTTTGTGTAAAATGTGTTCATCTGATTCGTGTCAATATGGAACTGTTTGTGCTTGTGTAACCGAGGGCCGTTCAGTTGACTTGTTAACTGTCTTAATGGTTGGAATGTTGATTGGCGATTTGTTGCTAACAGTGGAAGCATCCTGATACAAAGGGGAGTGCCAAGATGGGGTGGGGCCACAGGTCGGCCAGTGATGATGGCAGGGAACTTCTTGGCTCAGAAGGAGCTAAAGCATGAAAACTGGGGGAAAGGTAATTCCGGCAGGGGGAGATTGTGACCACCGACCCAATTCAGGTCCAAAAAGACTTGCCCCCCCACACCCGTAAAGAGTGCTAATGCGTGCTAATCTACATGGCAAGCGTAGCTAATTTAAATACGGCTGACCGACGGCAAGTGGGATGCTTATCACTGACCAATGAGTGTAAACTTAGGCGTGTTTTTACTAATTGTTATTAATTAACTGAATATAAACCCTGTAGTATTGTATGACGGTATGCACGTTAGGTGGAAGGATCCCCCGTGCATCCAGCGCTGCTTGCTTGTCTCTATTCAATAAATTGTAAACTTTATAACATTCTACCTTTGAAGTTTGTGTAAAATATTAAATCAAACAAAAACCCTGTATCATGTGTTTGCAGCTCTAGGCCTGAGCAGGCTATCTCAAAGTTTCATCAAGTTGACACTGTGCTGCTTCCCCCCCCCCCCCCCATAAAAACTTAATTGTGAACTGCACAGAGCTTTTAAAATAAATTATTAGTAATTTAGATGTGTTGAAAATGGGTTTTTGGTGCAGGCTTCTTCATATTTTATAGCAGTTCTTTTGCTGATTGCCTTAGAAAGCTCCTGGGGTTTCTTCTGAATAATAAACACTATATAAATCAAAGGTCTCTTTGAGGTTGCCAGTCTTATAAGCTGATGAACGCTCACACCTCTGTGAAAGAGGACCTTATCTTTTCTATTGTACTGCTAGATAGGGCTAACAGCTGACAGCAGAGATTTTTATGTGGCTCTTATCAGTCTACCCAACATCGAAGACATTTTTTTCTTGTGAGGACACAGATGCATTCTTTTGCTTTAGAGTTAATCTCCTGTGGAATACCTTCCATTTCTGGGACACTGGTTGTTCTTCTTTGCCTGCTCATAAGCTGGAGTTTCTAGATGGTGTAAGATAGTTTGAGGTAACTCATGCCTCTAACCGTGAAGGCTAAACTAACTCACATGCATCACGGAGTTAGACCCTATGCAAAAGCTATCATTGAGTGATGCTGCTGCTAAGCTGATTGTTGAATCTAAAAAGGCTTTTACATTCCTTTTTGAATTAGTAGTGTGATAACCAATTTTGTTTTTGGAGGAAAAAATTGCAGACTGTTGGGATTTCATGGGTTAAGTGCTGAAGCAGGAGGCAGGCTCCCCAGGAGGTTGCTAGACTAAAGGTGTTAATAGCTGTTAACTGAAAATGTTATCTGTTATCTTGGCAGAGAACAACTTTGGTTTAAAAAGATTTGATTAAAAATTTCAGAAGGCTCTTGTGGAAGTGTAACTGATTGTCTGACAAGTCAAATTGATGGACTTAAAAGATGTCAACTTCTGGACTATTTTAACAAAGATTTCCTCAATTTCTTCTTGTTTTTTAGACTATTAGCAACTTCATTTTGCTGGATTTTTCTGTCTGTATGCATCTGTGGTGCATGCTGAATAAGAATTAAGCCAATGGTAGTCAAACTTCTCCCAGCATATGCTCTTCATTTTAGTTTTCCACCTAAAATTATGATCTCTGTAGACAGATATAAGTAACTGTCATGGATATATGGAGTACTAATGTCTCTAGTCTAGTTGTTGGAATATTCCAGACGTTCATAACTGAACTAACTTTTATACTTTGCAGAATTTGAAGAAGCAAAAAAATGGGTAGCAAATGATTTAGTATTTGATAAAAACGTGGATGTGAACCTCTTTGAGAGCACTATTCGTATCCTGGGGGGCTTGCTAAGCACCTACCATCTCTCTGGAGACAGCCTCTTCCTGGAGAAAGCTGTGAGTGATTACTGTTACAAATGAAGCTGGGTTATGTATTGCATATTGGACAAAGCTGAAGGAAGATTCATCAGAAAGTTAAATGTTGCTGGTTTTTAAGTTTCATATTTGAAGTAGTGGGGAATAGATTTACGATTAATCTTTTAAGCCTGTGCTTCTTTTTGCTCTCTGCACAACCTCAGAGCCTTTCTGTGTTTTATCGGGTATTCTCGTGTGCCCATTCTTCTGTTGATGAAGAGCTGACCATAATAAAGTTCATGAAACAAAAGAGGAAATAAATGGTTGGCAAAGAGTCATGGTTGTTTTTTGTAAACCTTTCTGTGTGTTTTAACAGCATCAGCCACCTCTTTAGATTAGCTAGATGCAGTCAGTGACTTCTGAATTACATCATGTTGCGTAGGGATTGCAGGCTCAAATGAGGCATGCAATACTAGGAACCAGGTAAAAACTCTGTAGTCATTACTATGAATAAATCCCTGACCTTTTTTAGCTCTTGGATTTCTTGCATCGTCTAAGACTGCTATTATCTTTTTCTGTCTCCTTGGTGAGAGAAAATTTAAAGGGCTGTGCATGTGTGTATGTATTTATTTTTGTTTTGTCCTGTGCTCTTGGGTTTTCTTTAGAAAGACATTGGCAACAGGCTTATGCCAGCATTCAAGACCCCCTCCAAGATACCGTATTCTGATGTCAACATTGGCCGGGGCACTGCACATCCACCTCGCTGGACATCTGACAGCACTGTGGCAGAAGTGACCAGTATTCAGCTGGAGTTTAGGGAGCTCTCTCGTCTCACTGGAGATGAGAAATTCCAGGTAGGGAAGAATCACTTGATGCTTTTCTCTTTTTCCACCTCTCTACAGCTCCATCACTGACTCTCCATCAATACATGTGGTCTCTATAGTCTTTGTGATGTTAAATGAGTTAAACTCTAGATGTGGGCAGGAAAAGAAATAAAGTAATTCCAATTATATTCTTAAACACCTGAAAAGTAGTAGTGGAGGTGAAAATTATTTTTCTCCTTCAGAAACAGCATTTGATTTTTTTTTTTTTAAAACCAATCAACCAACCAAACAGAAACCCCCAAAATAAAGAACAAAACCAAACCACAACAAAACCAAAACGAACACCACTCCCACCAACCCCCAAACCCCCAGTTTTTACCATTGACATTTTTGTTTGAAAAAATATTAAGCTAAACAGGGGACTGTGCAACTGTGCCTTACTTGATGTTGTTAGAATTCTGTGTGCGGTTTCTTGATGCCATTATCTAAATACAAAGAATAAAACCTTGGTGTTGCCGTCCAAGGAACTAAAATGTGACTTGGTAGATACGGGTCTGACAGCAGGTCACAGGATAAAGAAAAGTTAGTTGAAATTAATTCCAAAGAAAAGAATATTATCCACTCATATTTTTGTTTGGCAGTGTTGTTTAATTGTTTTACGCTGTATCCACAGCTCAAGTTTTGAAGAGTGCAGTTGTTTAAAGAAGTTTTGGCTACTGCATGATTCGCATAGTTGTTATTTTAGCCGTAATTCTGCTTTGTACATATGAGGGTCAGATCATAGTCCTGTGCCATAGTACTGGCTTTTGAGTGGGCTTACTTGAAGGAAAGGAAATAGTTATAGTTATTTCAGAGTACTTAAATGTACCCAGAACATCAGTTCTGAGAGTCAGCAAGTTTTAAATCCTGTGTTTAATATATTGCATGGGTTGAACTTAATGTCCCTGATGTTAATTTGAGGAAGAATAGTTAAAGATATGTTATCAGCCTGAAGTTACTAGCCACAATTTTGTGCATCATTTATACCTGTAACTTGTGTTTGCTGTTTTCTTTCTTTCAGAAAGCTGTAGATGAGGTGATGAAGCATGTTCACACCCTCTCAGGGAAACATGATGGACTAGTGCCTATGTTCATAAACACCAATAGCGGGCAGTTCACTCACTTGGGTGTCTACACTCTGGGAGCCAGAGCTGACAGCTACTATGAATATTTGCTCAAGCAATGGATTCAGGGTGGGAAAAAAGAAAATGAGTAAGTTCTTTCCACTTCTCACATTGGTGTGAGAATTATGTGAGCCATAAAACTTTCTGTTGTAGTTTGCTGCTTAAAGAAAAACAGTGTACGTGCCGAACAGTCAACTGAAAATATTCCTGTTTTTAAAAGCAAGCTAAGCAAGCAAGAGGTACCTGTGGTATCTTGATGTAAAAGCAGTATGAGAGTTAGGCCTAGTCTTAAAACCCTGCAGAAAACTTTTCTTCCTCAGCACATCAGATATGAGGAGGGTTACAGACAGAAGAGGAGGATTAAGTCTTTGCAGTATGTATGGAGCATAATTAGACACTTCTGAAGTACTGACGATGTTTCATTTCACCAGCGATGTCTATCTTCTCTGGGTTTGTTAGGGAAAGGTGAATCCTACAAGATGGTTGAATTGGGAGATGTAATCTATAAAGAATAACTTTTCTTAGAAAGAAGAGGAGACTGAAGTTTAATGGTTGTGTAAACTTTGCTTTAGGTCTCTTATGTTTCTTTCATCTGCACTGGAAAATGGGAAGAGAATGTCTGCAAGGAGCAGAGGAATTAGAGATATTGGAAAATAAGGTTTCCTCCAAAACAAGACAAAAATCCAAGCAGTTTTTGTCTGCTTATAAGCTAATTATGTGGGACTTGTTCATGTCAAGGGGTTTAATGCATACAGAGCGACAATGTGCCTCTCTGAGGCATTTCTTTATATCAAAGTAGGTACATCTCTACAAAAAAAGTTTGCAAATCTGCTTTTTCCAAGCCATACCTCACTGTAAATGGAGAACTGTTGCCTTTGGGACCCCAGACAATGGCATTTTGTGAGCCTCAAAATGGAATTACTCATCAGGGTTTTTCCACATAAAAGTACTTTGAAACACGGGAAATTCTGATTAAATACTGTTAAACAGTATTTCACAATGAGAGTGGTCAAACATTGGAAAAGATTCCTCCAAGTTATTGAATCGCCATCTCTGGATGGGGAATGGCCATCTCTGGATGGAGATACTAAAAAATTGCTCAGATAAGCCCTTGGGCAACCTGATCGAATTGAATCTACTTCAGAGTAGAGGGTTGAAGTAGAGACCTCCAAGAAGTCCTTACCAGCCTAGATTTTCTGTGATTTCAATTACTGTATTTCTAAGGATTCCTGAAATAAAATCTGGGTACTGCCTAGAAACAGAGTTGGGGGTATGTCTTCTTTAATACATAAATTTAGGGTTTACTTGAAAAGTAAATCCAATATTGCTACATGGTAGCAATAACTAATTAATGTCCAGTTGAGGGTGACTTTGAGGTTTTTTGGTCAGTTTTCACATTTGGTTAAATATTGTTCTTTAGACTGAAATAATGGTTTCCAAAAGGGGATTTTGCTGAACATCAGCTATGATTAAATGTGTTCTGACTGCATGTATGTGAGCCAACTGGGAATGATTTTAATTCACAGACTGTTGGAAGACTATATGAGAGCCATAGAAGGAGTGAAAAAGCATCTTCTTCAGAAATCACAACCCAAGAAGCTTACTTTTGTAGGAGAGCTTGCTCATGGCCATTTCAGTGCCAAGATGGTAAGAAGTACAACTGCATTTCAAAACAACAATATCAAAAGAAAACAGAAAAAACACCACCACCACAAAAAAAAAAAAGCCAAATACGGACAGGCAGATGCAAAGCTTTTGTGCTGTCTTTCCCCATTCTGTCCTCCAAACAAAAAAAAACCCCACAACAAAAAAAAACATAGAAAAAGCCAAGACTATATATACAGCCAGTGTGATGGCACTACTGACATAACTAGTTTGTAGATACTAGTCACCTGTGCAAACTCTTTTTGAGTTACTCTAGTAGATCCATTTGCATTCCTCTAAGACGGAACATTTTGGTGCTGGAGTAAAATTTTCTTTCTCTGTTTTTTGGTTTTAGTTATAAAATTCCAGTGTCTGAAACTGTTGAGGCAGTGCCTGGTTTATGTATTATTTGTTTTCCATAATTTAAAAATATATGTGGATAGTTGCACACCTCACTTTTCACATTTACCTTCAAAAGAAGCAGGTGATCTAATATTGTATTACTGGCTCAAAAAAAAAACCCCAAACTGATAATTTTGGAGGGTTCTGTCCATTCATGGCATTTGTTTCTTTTCCTACATGTAGGGTTATTGAGTTAAACAGTATGCTGTTTGCTGTAGGGAAAATTGATTGATCTCAACACTGCTGCTAATTTGTGCATCCATACTCTTTAAAATGCGTTACGATCTTTCAGTTAAAGATCTCATGCAGGTGCGGGTATTGTGTGTGTGTGTGTGGCTTTTGTTTAAGATGAGTGGTGTATTATTAATGTATGTGTAGCCTTATGCATATTTTTTCAGTACCTGAAGTGAGTTTTAGTGAATTCTTTGACTTGTTTGGTTTCTTGAGGTAGAGTTTTTGACATGTTCCATTCTGGTTTTCAGCACGTACTTCTTGCATCTGAATTTCCCAAAGGCTCTCCAAGCCTGCTGTGAGTGAGACCAGAGTCTGGGTTTTGGGTAGAGGGGTCTTCCCATCCCAAGATAGGACAGAATTGAGTTAAGACAGATCTGCCTTAGGTTTCTGCATGTGTCGGTACGCTTGCTTCTGTTCCAGGGTGTCAGTGTTTTGGTATTTAATCAATTGGTATTGGGTGACAGTCTTGACAGGTGTCTTACCCTGGCCAACTGGAAAAGTGGGGGATGTTCATCTCCTACGTCTATGTTGACCTCAACCATTTCCTTTAGGACTGGACAAAGCTTCTAAAGGTCCTTACGGGTGCTGCTTGTGCACCAGAGTGTTTTTACTGTGTTTTTGGGTGATGAGACCTGAGCTTTCATTCTGAATGGTAAGAATAATTTGAATTTCTGTCTGTGACATTAATCTGTAATTCTTACATTCACAATATCAGTGGTGGATTAGCCCCTGAAAGACGACAACCAGTCTTGTGTTGCAAATTGGATTTTGCTGGAGATGAGTTTTCGGCCTTTTATACAATCTGTTTTCTGGTGTGTTCTTCAACTGACTTTGACCATTGACCTCTCTTGGAAAGTAAACTAAATTAATCTTGGTTGTTTAGAGTGTTGCACAGTTCTTGAAGTAATACCACTCCTATTTTCCTTTGAACAAATTGTTTGCTCTAGCAAGTAAAAACTAAGAAAGGTCCCTCCAGTTCTTTCACTGCTGCAGCTTTGTCTTGGGGAAGCAAGCTGGAATGTTCTTCATGTGGTCATCCACAGGTGTCCCTCTTCCATGCATACACAAAGAGCCAAAGATGCTCTGTTCATGGTGCTTGGTATCTGTAGCATTCAGCTGGCTGTAAACAAGAGAATAAGTCTAGGAGAGCTGGTGGTGGGCATTGGAGCCAGCTGAATCCCAGACTCTCTAGAAAAATGGTGCTCTTGTGTCTTTGGTACTCCATAGATGTGAGGGGTAATGGCTTTTTACTACCCCAAATAAGAAGGTTGCAAGAAAGGGGCAAGTTTTCAGGCAGAAGAATGCCTGAAAGCTTAATAGTGTTTTCCTGTTGTACCAGTGGATCTAATGGTCTCTGCGGATGTTCTCTCTTACAGTAATGCTGAGGTGATTATTTCAGAATGATGAAAATCTTCTGCAGCTGACCTCTCCCCCTTCTCCAAAGCTTTGTTTTCTATGGCTGACTCCCATCTCTGTTCTATTTTTAAATTTGAAATTAAATTCAGATGATCAGTTTGTCCCTTATGTCCCTTTAGGAGTGTCTACTGAGAAACTTTTAGGTGATGCTTCCCACCCTGCTTCATGAGTTGGTATGAAATGTATACTTCTGGTAAACCAAAAGACGCACTCTTCCCCCTTGCCCTGACCTGAGACCTTCTTTTCAGAAACTTGGCATAAAAACAGTGTCTTGTATATTTTCCGAATTAGTGACGCCTGCCTAATGCTGCATTACATCAGTTTGTTAAAAAGTTACCCTCAAGTTCTTGGTACCTGAAATGTGTTTTGAAGAAGAGAAAGAACAACAAAAAAGATGCACACACAGGGAAACAGAGGCGTGTGCACACACACAAATACCTAGTTGTTGTGTAATTTTTTCGCCGGTAAGAGTTGTCTTGTCTTGCAGGATCACTTGGTTTGCTTTTTGCCTGGTACTTTGGCACTGGGAGCTCACAATGGATTGACTGCTGATCATCTGAAACTGGCTGAAGCCCTTATAGAAACCTGTTACCAGATGTATGCTCAAGTAGAGACAGGCCTGAGTCCGGAGATTGTACACTTCAATCTTCATGCACAAAAGGGCCACAAAGATGTGGAAATCAAGGTGAACAGATAGCTGGCCTGAACTGTAATTTGATGATTTGTCTGTAATGCTGTTGTGCTGTTGAAACTCCCAGCCAGATATTGGTAATGTGCTTGGTGGTGGAGCAGCTTGTTCTCTGGCTGCCTTGCTTTCTAGGTGTACTCTAGCTTTTGTTCTTAATTACCTCTGTAGTGTATTTAGAAGCTGAGTTATGCATAAGAAAGTCTTTGGAATAGATGGAGATGGGAATCACTATTTTTCTTCCTGCATGTGTCCTTGAGGAAATTCCCTGTCTGAATTTTTTTTTTTAATGTCTTTCAGCCTGCAGACAGGCACAACTTACTGCGACCAGAAACTGTGGAAAGCCTTTTTTATATGTACAGATTCACCGGTGATAAGAAATACCAAGACTGGGGCTGGGAAATCTTGCAGAACTTCAATAAATACACACGGGTAAGGTCAGCTTATAATGACCATGTTCTGTCAGGACTGTATTCATCCACTTGCTCTCTAACAAGAACTTTGGAAACTTCCTAACTTTCAAGAGTCATCAAATACCTGTGGGGAAATTCATAAGAACACACAGAAAAAAATCCTTTCATGCAGTGCCTTACAGTTTGAGATGCACTACTTAATACCTTCAGGGAAAGAACTTATCGTAGAATCATAGAATGTCCTGAGTTGGAAGGGACCCACAAGGATCATCAAGCCCAACTCCTGGCCCTGCACGGGACAACCCCAAAATTTAGACCATGTGTCTGAGGGCATTGTTCAAATACCTCTTGAATGTGGTCAGGCTTGGTGCTGTGACTGGCTCCCTGGGAAGCCTGTTCCAGAGCTCTACCACCCTCTGGGTGAAAAACCTTTTCTTAATATCCAACCTAAACTTTCCCTGGCACATCTTCTTGCCATTCCCTTGAGTCCTATCATTGGTCACCAGAGAGAAGAGATCAGTGCCTGCCTCTCCTCTTCCCCTTGTGAGGAAGCTGCAGGCCGCGAGGAGGTCTGCCCTCAGTCTCCTCCAGGCTGAATAAACCAAGTAATTTTAGCTGTTTCTCATACAGCTTCCCCTCTAAACCCTTCACCAACTTTGTGGCCCTCCTCTGGACACTCTATAGTAGCTTTATATCCTTAATACACTGGCACCCAAAATGCACCCAGCACTCGAGGTGAGGCTGCAACAGTGCAGAGCAGAGCAGGACAATCCTCTCCATTGACCAGCTGCAATGCAGGGCTTGATGGACCCTGGGGCACGGTTGGCCCTCTGGGCTGCCAGGGCACACTGTTGGCTCATGTTCGACTTGCCATCAACCAGAGCCCCCAGGTCCCTCTGCAGAGCTGCTCCCCAGCCTCTCATTCCCCAGGCCGTCTCTACATCCAGGGCTGCTGTGCCCCAGGGGCAAAATCCGGCACTTGCCCGTGTTAAACTTCATATGGTTGGTGATTGCCCAGCCCTAATTTGTCTAGATCCCTCTGCAGGGCCTCTCAAGAGTGTCAACAGCTCCCAGTTTTGTGTCATCAGCAAACTTAATTAGTATTCCTTCAAGTCTTGCATCCAAGTCATTTATGAAGACATTAAAGTACCAGCCCTAAGATGTAACCCCATTTACTATGACTCTTTGAGCCTGACCTGTCAGCCAATTGCTCACCCATTGCATTATGTGTTTATCCAGCTGTCTGCTGGACATTTTGTCTAGGAGGAGACTGAGAGACAGTATTGAAAGCTTTACTGAAATCCAAAAAGATTACAATGACTGGCTTCCCTTGGTCAACCAGGTGGGTAGCCTTGTTATAGAAAGAAGTTAAGTTTTTTAAGCAGGACTTGCCCCTTGTGAACCTGTGCTGGCTGGGATCAATGACTGTGTTGTCTTTCAGGTTTTTTTCAGTAACTCCCAGAATAATCTCCATAATTTTGCCAGGCACAGAAGTAAGGCTAACAGGCCTGTAGTTACTGGAGTCATCATTGTTGCCCTTCTTGAAGACTGGGATGTTTGCCAGCTTCCAGTCAGCTGGGACCCCTCCAGATTCCCAAGAGCACTGAAAAATCATTGAGAGAGGTCTTGCTGTGACATCAGCTCTTTAAGTACCCTTGGATGAATCTCATCAGGCCCCATTGACTTACAGGGGTCCAGCTGGAGCAGCAAGTCCCACACAAGTTTGGGATTGATTGGGAGTTCATCATTCCCACAGTCATGGTTCCCTAGCCCAGGGCTCTGGGACCTCCAGAACCCACCATCAGTGTTGAAGACCGAGGCAAAGAAAGCACTTAACACTTCTGCTTTGTCTCTCTCCCTGTTTGTGAGGTGACCATGGTCATCAAGTAACCGGCCAATGTTATTTCCGGGCTGCCTTTTGCCATTAACATTTTAAAAAGCCCTTCTTATTGTCTGTCACAGTATTGGCCAGCTTCAACTCCGATTGAGCTTTGGCCACATGAATTTCTTCCCTATGGTGGTGAACAGCATTTCTGTAGACCTCCCATGTCGCCTGATCGTCCTTCCACTGGCCATATACGTTATTCCTTTCGCCTTATTTCTAGAAGATCTCCGCTCAGTCAAGCTGGCCTCCTGCCTTGCCTGCCTGACCTTTTGGAATTGCCTGCTCCTGTGCTCTTAGAAGGTGGTACTTAAGTGATGAGCACTGATGGACTCCAGCATCTTCAAAAGCTTTTCCCCAGGGCACCTTACTAAGCAGTTCCCTGAGCGCCCTGAATTCTGCTCTTGTCATGTCCAGAGTTGAGGTTTTGTTGGAAGTTTCCCTCCTGTTACCATAGATTTTAAACTTGACTGCTTTATGGTCACTGTGGCCAAGGCAGCCGCCAATGCCACTTCACTCACGAAGGCCTCTCTGTTAATAAGAAACAAATTGAGGAAGGCTCCTTTCCTGGTCAGTTCCCTTATTACCTGTACCAAGAAGTTACCATCCAGATGGTTTAGGAACCTTATGGACCTGTTTGTCCCAGCTGTGTGGTATTCCCAGTTGACATCTGGCAAGTTGAAGTCTTCCATAAGGACAAGAGCAGATGACTTAGAAGCATCCCTTAGTTCCTTAAAGAATAACTCATCAGTGTCATCCTCCTGGTGGCCTGTAGTATACTCCCACGACAACATTTGCATTATTTGTCTGTCCCTTAATCCTTGCTCAGAGGCTCTCAGCTGTGCCATTGCCAACTGCAGGCTGCATGCATTCCAGCTCCCCTGCCTTCCCTGCCCTGCTTATCCCTTCTGAAGAGCTTGTAACCATCCATCATGTACACCGCTCACAGGACTCATCCCACCAGCTTTCACTATGCCAATGATGTGATATCTCTGGGACTGGGCCAAGGCTTCCAGCTCCTCTTTGCTTGTTCCCCATGCAGTCTGAAGAATGTCACTCGCATGCAGCTACTTGAACTTTGGCATGCCATCCTGTTGCTTGTCACTGACTGGCCTTGTATTTTCCCTTTCCCCCTTCCAACCTAGTTTAAAGCTCTGGCTATCAGCCCTGCTAGCTTCTGAGCAAACCCCTTTGTATTACACTGATTAAAAAGTAAAATGCAGAAGCTGTATGCGGACTACCAAAGTGCCTCTACACCTTCTTGGAAGCTGCTAGAATCTCTACTGCGATCTTTTTCAGAATTCAGAAGCTAAGAAGGACCTGGCTGGGTTGAAAGAACCCTTTGGTTGAAGTTGCCAAAAAAAAATTGCCACAAAATGGCATTAATGCTTTAATAGAGGGGTTTTGGTATTAATTCTGACTACAGTGCTCATGGAGTTACCACTCTGATGTGCTTAAAAGTGTGGCCTAGATGCCAATGGTCATTAAATATCCATGGTCTGTAACTAAGAGAACAGGTATGGTACTTTGACCAACTCTAATGTAGAAATTGCACTAGTGACTTTCTGTACATTTGTCCAGAAATTTCAAGGGGATGTTCTTTGTGATACCACTTTAAATTAAGCATAAATGGGCATTTTGCTTCATTTTATCCTCATGATTTCTTTCAAAATGCAATGAGATTTTTTTCATAACTGAAGTTTTATATGTAAATGAAAACCAAATATGAAATAAAAACCATGTTGATCTGTTTCTTAGCACTTACTTTCTCAAAGTGCACCTGGATGTTAATAAGTGAAAATAATTTTAGATTATCAAAATATATAATATTTCTGCTTTTTTTCCTTTTTGTGGCACAGGTTCCTACAGGTGGTTATACTTCCATTAACAACGTCCAGAATCCCAGTAATCCAGAGCCAAGAGATAAGATGGAGAGCTTCTTCCTTGGGGAAACACTCAAATACATGTTTCTGCTGTTTTCAGATGATATAGACTTAATCAACCTTGACAAATACGTTTTTAACACAGAAGCTCATCCACTCCCGATCTGGGTGCCAGCATAGACTGGGTGTCAGTAGACCTTCCAACAGTGGCATTTTTATCTTCAAGTCACTTTACTTTTCAGGGTTTGAGGAGAGATGCTGTATTGCACCTTTTTTGGCTTAAAACAAACAAACAAAACCTTTGGGAAAGCATCTGTGGTTTGGAGAAGTCATGTAAGTCTTAAGTCTAATCCCTAGTTCTGGGATGGACGGGCTGTGCCATACTAAGCTGGTTTTCCTGGTATTAATGATGAGGTTCAGAGAATAACTATAGTGTGGACCATGACATGGGGCTCTGGTGAACCAGAACTCACTTATGTCAGTCTTACTAAATGCTCATTAAATATTGGGAATGCAGCAAGTTGTCTTAAAGCACAGGATTGTCCCTGGAGAGACGGAATAAGCCTACAGGTTTCTGGTTTACTCTGGATTCACTGAAACACTTGGTTGCAGCACCATTCTGTCGCAAGAACGTATAGTGTTTCAGGTGGTAAGTGGAATAAACAAAGAACTGTCACGTCCCAGGATGATGCAAAGCTGTCAGTATTGCTACTGATACTCTGATCTCATTCCAAAGATGCTATGCTGCATCACGTTAGAAGAAGGAAGGGGCAGCAAAGCATCTGTTGTACAGTGTCTTAGTTTTATAGAGCACTTTGAACGATCTGTTCAAGCTGTGGCTGAAATGAACGATGGAAGAGAAGAATTTGCTGCTGATTTGGCCCTAAGTGGTATATAATTTTGTAGAGGTATTGCAGTTTTTAACTGATCTGCAGGAATGCAGAAGATAATGTGAAACTACATGTGCATTTTATATATTATTTGCATCAGTTAGACTCAGGTATTCTGACTGAAAGCTGCTTTCTGAGGTTGGGCACTGGGAAAGTTTGTGAGCACATTAGGTGTAACTCAAAGTCAGCCTCCTTCCGTCCCTTCCTGTCCAGATACTGCATTGTAAGGTGTTTGACTCAAAACAAGCTTACAACTGTACAGCAAAGTTCATGTTATTCACAATTTTTTGGACTGTGGAGAAATTTTCAATTTTTTTTTTCTTTAGGAGTACTTTGGGTAGAAGTATTTTCATTAGTAGTATTAAAAGCAGACAGTCTAAATGTATTCCAACAATTTCTGGTCCCAATAGAATTAGTGAAATCTGTTCAGTTGCTTGAAGACAAAGCAGACCCAGGTGTTTGGGGTTGTTTTTTTAAGAATCTTATGGGAGCTCTGGGATCTTTTTATTTTTATATGTGCAAATATATTTTAAACGATGATTTTGGAAATCAGCTTTCTATACTGCTTTTCCTTTTGGTTTTGTAGCTACTTGGACAGTCCTGTACTCACATTCTCAGAAATGTGCTTGTTTGTATTTCTTAAAGAGGTTGTTGTCACCAAAATATCCTTTCTCCTCATGTTAATGGGAGCGGCAGGAAGTATGCAGTGCATGGTAGTAACAGTGAGGTACAGTCCTCTCTGAATCTGGGACTACTAAGTGGAACTAATTAAATTTGACTGTAATGGTTAATTTTCCAGTGACTATGGGGGGTATATGTATTTTATAGTATTTGTAAAGTAAGATGCATCTTTTTTTGTTTTATGCTGATCAATTCTGTTTGCTGGAGTCAGGAGTTACCCTTGGGACCACTATTTAAGTCTTTTAAAGAATCTTTATCATTCCATATACTTATGATGGCTTATGGAAATTGAGAAATTTTACAAATTATTTAAATGCACCTTCTTCTGTTATCAAAGGGACCCTGGGATTTGCAAGGCATGACAAGTTTGTGCAAAATGTTAATGTTCCTCCAGTAGCTGTAGCCTTTGTCTGCACAACTGATTTGCTCCCAAGATTTTTGTTTTCTTTGACATAACAGTGAAGAAGGAAAATGCTGTTGAAATGTGGGAGCAAACACCTTTTTTTGTGTTTTGTTTTTGTTTGTGGAGCAGGTTCATATTTCTAAGGAGCTGAGCTTTGGCTAAAAGCTGAAGGCTTAGAACTGGAGATGAAAAAGAAAAAAAAGAAATTCAGTGACACTCCCCAGGCCCTACTGACTTGGGTTGCTTTGGCCTTGTGCCTTCAGCTGAAGCTAGTATTGAACCCTTAATTAATAACTTTGGAAGTTTCACAATCCATAGCAGAGTTTGGCATTTCATCTATATGGCAGCCCTACTGAGGAAAACAAAGAGATTTAAAAAGTGGAATATATATAAATGCTCACCAAAAATCTTCTGTTGTTGAAGTCTTAGACTAGTCTTAATGTAATTGACTCTACAAATGGGACCATGGGAGTCTGTGCTATCATTTTTTTGCCTTATGATTGGCTTGAGAGTAATAATCCATTTCATAATTAGTTGAAGGAGAGAAGAATAAATCACCACTTTCCCAAACACACTTCTTGTCATTTAGCTGAGCCTGTTGGTCCAAATGGTTTATTTTCTGCCTAATTCTTCCTGGGAAACTGAATCTCTTTGCAAAGTGTGGCTTTACTGTCCTCATCCTTTAAATCTAAAGTTAAGATTGGTCAGCTCTCTCTACCTTTGAGAACAAATGTTTGTTTTGGACTCCTATATCACATGTGAAATGGCACAAACCTAAATAATCTAATAAAAGCTCATCTGCTTCTTCCTGTTCTTTTGCAAAGGTCACTTTAATTGCTTATTTATTTTTACTTCTTTAATATCATGTGTTGTGTCACGTAAGTCCCTGAGCTTCACAGCCCATCTGAATTCCACTACATGCTCCACAGCTACAGAAGCTTTGCACATCTTTGAAAAGTTTTCTTTTGAGTACTCCGTAGTTCTTTGAACCAAAGCCTTAACTGCAGGGTCCGTAATCTGTTTTGGTGTTTGAAAATACTGGTGTGCTTCTGATGCTTCTGTTGAATGTTGTGGAAAGGCAGTCTTTTCAGAGCTGCCTTGGTTTCTCTCCAAGAGCCTGAGTGCCTTGCCTCATGAAAATAAAACAAAAACCCCAGCCCCACTTACGCTTTTACTGAGAAACAACAACGGGTACAGGCACAGCCACGCCATGCTCAGCTCTAGGACTTGTAAGGCTTATACTCTGGGCTTTAAGCCACAGCTCAGAAAAAATACATCTGTTTGCTCGAAGAAAATTCAATAGATGGATGGGGCCATAGTTAGCATCTAATCCGTGAACCTTTTGAGAACTGAAGTGTCTCTACAGGTCTTAGAAACTGGCAGTTTCACAAGGCCCGTGGCTGACACGGGCCCCTCCATGTGTCACATAGCTTTCTTTTACAAGATTTTCAACATTACATGTCAAGCTCAGATACAGCTGTATTCACTCCTCTAAATACTAGGCAAAGAATCTGCTTCGTTTCCTATTCTATACCACTGTGACGCTGCAGTGATGAGGAATGCAGGTAGTACAGGTTTTTGCAACTGAACAGGTTTACAGTTTTGTGACTTTCTCCTGCCCTTTAAGACTACTTTTGTTCAGCTGTGCCTGTCTGGAAATGACCATACAGGCAGTTCAGCTCCTGATATCCAGTGCCATGCTTGGTATATTTAACAAGACCAGTAAAACTGACACGGCAGGGTAGCTCTGGGCTGCTGTCTGGCAAGCTTGTTGCTTCAGCAGAAGGGCTAAGAGTTTCCCGACTTTGGATTCAGGACGAATGGCTAGGGTTTTTTGTTGGGTGTTTTGGTTTTTTTTTTTTTGTCTCTGAAGTATTGCTAGAACTTACTGTCAAAGTCTGGAGGCCTCAGCTTCCATTAAAAACCAACGCTGAGATCTTCAGAAATGGATGACTTGTGCTTGCTAGGACAACTTTCTGATTTGCATGATCAGTTTTCAAGCTCTGACTTAAAGGCATGTGACCAGAGACACACTTCTTACTGTTTTGTGCAGTGCTCCCATCTTGGTCATACTACCCATGCTGGTACATGATGACAGAATAAATAAGACTTTCCTCAGCAGCCCCACTGGTACAAGACTTAGACCAGCACAGGGGCTGCACCCACGGGTGGTGCTCTGGGTCATCTACTCTCTGCTCGCCCTCCCATCTTCCTTCGGTGTTCCTTGAAGTTCAGCCGTAAGCAGCATTCCTGCGATGAGCCGTGACTGCTGCTCTTGGGCTCAGAGTGTTCCACACAACCAGGGTTTCCACTGAGATTCCATTCTTCCTTGCCCAAGGCTTCAAAACGTTATGGACGTGTGTAGCACTGGCTTCAGACTTCTGCCAGAGTGTCTGAAGCCTGTTTTTGTAATTAAGTTTAGCGCTGCTCATCTGTCATCTGCATGGAAGTCCATGTATATCTTGTTTCTCCCTTTGCCATAGTATCTGAAAGCCTTTAGTTCACCCTTCCATATAACTAAACCATTTGCGTCCCTGGCACTATGTGGATTCCTTCAGGGCAAGTACTATCTTGCAAGAGGAAAGGAAGAGATCGCTATAGTCCATTTTAAGAGGATTAAAGATCTCTCATCCTTCCCGAAGGTCAAAAGACATGTGGGCCTCTGTTCACTCGAAGGCCCAAAACAAGCCACTGGACAAAGGCTTGCAGGTTACTTTCCTAAAGACTCACGGTGAAGTTGGCTCCTTCAGTGCACTGCGTCCGTTTAGTTACGGTGCCTGCTTGCTGGGAGCCAACAATGGTTTTAGAAAGGTAATACAAGCGAGATGTAATCTCTCTTTCTGCAGGCGCATCCACTGATGTCTGCTTTTTTTAATGTGGTGTTAGTCCTGAATAATTGCTGGGATACAGCAAATCTAGATGCAGAGAAGTCAGGAGGGGTGTCTGCGTGGAAGGTGAATACCAGATTCTGGCCTCTCAGTGCAGCTGGAAGTAGCTTACACAATGCAGCCATAGTTTCAACAACAAACCTGAAGCCTGACTTTGGTAAGAGCAAAAGGGATTTTGACAGCGTTTAGCACAGGTGTAGAGGTTTTAATCATCACAAATGGAGAAGATATGGGTCTTACTGAGGATGTAGTTCCATTAACGGTCTTAAAGTGTTCTTCTATGGGGGAGGGAGTTTGACTAATCAGGTCTTCCATATGTTGTCCTTCATTTGTACATATCTGAAAGGTCTGATAAATGGACTTCATCTGCTCCTGCTCTTCCCACAGTCCTCAGCGGGGGTGGGGAGCAGAAGCTTTGGCCTTTTGTGCTTAAGAACAGTGAAGAGGTAAGTGATTTGTATGCAAAAACCCCTTTTGTCAGCACCTGAAAATTGTGAAATAGCCTAAGCACCTACTTGGTAGCTCTGAGAACCAATCCTACCATGAGGGCAGGGAGGACCCAGCAGTGCAAACACTTGACACAAAGCCTTGTTTGAGCGTGTAACAGAAGCTGAAGCAATGCTGTGACTTTGCCTGTGTTGGTAACTTAAGCCTGCGATGACCCAGCAGGCTCCTCTACTGACTCATAAAATCATTGTAAATGGATCAACTGAGGCATCCAGTTGATTACCAGGATTTAATATTTTTGCAATTATTCTAGTTTTTTATTGGTGTATAGGAATTCCAGTAGGTAAGAACCCACCTGTTTATGTGCAAAGATGAGTTTACTCCACCTTGGAAGATGAGAAGTATCCTTTTCTATCTTCTTTGGTTATGCTACCAAGCCATGAAATTGTATCACACACTTCAATAAACTTGTAGTTTATTTTAAAAATGTCTGAAGATGTCTCAAGTGCGAATGTGCTTTACTGATCACTAATATGCAGCTCCTGAGTGATGGCAGTAGACACTGGGATTCCTTTGTGTAAATCTCCAGGTCAGCTGGACATCTCTTGTGCAAGTTAAAACAAAAAACCAAAAAAACCAAACCCACAGCACTGGATGAGGCTGTCAGAGTCTTATTTATGTAACTGGTCACTAGTGGAGTCTCCTGTGAACCTGTGTAAGGAATGAGCCTACCTCTGCTTTTCCACTAGTCATAGTTACTTTTTGTCTAAAAATAATTCAGCTTCAACCCTAAGGTGCCTCCTACAACCATGCTGTTCAGTACAGTGATGATTCTTGGGCCTTCCAGGCAAGCTTTTATAAGATTTCCACCATTTGAAATGCCTCCTCATTCTGAGGAGGTGAGCAGGAAACCCACACAATATGGTTTTGATGTCAGGCATTTGGCCTTTTGCTTTTATTTTGATGCTTGATTAGGGGCAGGTGGGACACTTCAGAAAGGTGAATTTCCACTGTCACGACAGAAGAGAGAACACTTTCTCAAACAGCACAGGCACAGCTCAGCAGGCTACTGTCTTTCTGTATCCTGGTGGCAGCCTCGCCAGAGGCTGTGCATTCACAGCCGCCTGCCAGATGAAGCTGCCAAGTGCTTCTCCCATGCTCTTTCCATCCCTGCAGATTTCACCCAGCCATTGATGATGCTCCCTTCAAGCCTGCGCACCTCTGTGACGGATGGGGGGTCTGCTGGGTTGTGTCCTCTAGAGAAGGCAGAGCAGTGTGAGCTAGTTGGTGGGCAGCAGCTCTTTGCCTCTTGCCCAAGGAAAGCCAAGCCAGGGAACTGAAGGACAGAGATTATCTGTTTTGTACTTCATATTTATGCCCTGCAAAACAAGTGGGAGGCAGGCTTGAGAGCCCTGAGCTCTCCCTTACAGCAGTGGCTGCTGCCGTCTCTGCTTTGGGCCTGAAGGCTGGTGGCTAATGCCAAGAGATGCCAGACTACTTCCTGTGACCAATCACTACAGGCTATCACACACTTGTACCAGTCCCCGTGCAAGGGCATGTTCTAATGGAAGTGCGTGAGCTTAGTGCCAAGGTCTGCACAGCCCAGCTTTCCTGAAGGCTGTAAGAGCCCTGTACTGGGGAAGAGGATTGCTCTTCCACAGTTCTGCAGCAACAGGCTGGTATCCAGCCCTCCTGAAGTAAAGTATCTCCTGGTTCTCAGACTGTGGCTAGCTAGGATCAAACACCCAGGGCAGTAGGATTTTGTCAGTCAAAGGGGAGTTCAGTACTTACCGGAGATCTAGGTGATGAGCACCTCCTTTAATGGTCAGTGCAATTAGTGAAGGACTGAGGCTGCTATTTATCTGCAAGGAAAAGGAGCAGAGACAAACTCTCATCAAGTTACTGGGCAGAACGGGACATCAGTTCTGAAAACTGGAAGATGAGCTGGAAAGGACTGAGGAAAAGCACTGAAAGGGATCCTTGGTACAGCTGACACTGTGTGCATGGCTAACAGTCCTAATGAGCCAAGTGAAGGCTTCCCCCAGGATGAAAACTGTCAGCCTATTCCAGTACAGGTGGCTTGAACCAAGATGCTCCTTTGGGTCTATGCACCCTAAGCAGCCGGTTCCTCTTGCAGCTGGGCTTGCCAAACCAGCCTAATACCAAGAAACTCCTGCATTACTGTCAGGAGGACAACTACCTCAAAATCCACTTCCAGGTAATTTTTGTTTTTAAATTTTAAAATAGAGCTCTGCCACCACTCTGAAGTTTTGTTGAACCTCAGCCAAAGCATGCCCTGGTTTGAGTCGCTGCTTACAGCAACCACTTGGTCTCACAAAGTGTGCTGAGACTGGAGATGGCAAGGAGCACTCCAGTGGCAGCACTGAGTCCAAGTCTTGACACGGAAGCACAACAGATTGTTGTTCAGACCCCGGCTGTTGGGTAAGGAGGCTCCTGCTGTGTCTGCACTAGTGAAGCCACATTTGCTGCATCAGTGTCCCTGGCTGATGGACACTATTCAATGTGTCCATCATTAATGTCCTGAATGGTTCAGCATAAAACAGCCACTTGCAGAAACTCAAATGGGCTAAAGATGAATTGCCAGTGCTGCTTTGAAAGGGAGAGGAGGTGGTGTATCACCTAAAAGCTGTTCTCTGTGCTTGGTGCGCAGGAGTACACATGCTTACCCCACCTCCAGCCCATGGGTCCAAGTCTCCATTTGAAAAAATGATGTTGCTTGCACTTTTCAGGTCTGAAATTCAGAGAGAGATGACATTTGAAAGGCTGCCTTCCTGCCCGTTTACCCACTGCATTTGGCTAATGCAGCAAACATGGCCAATAACAGAGAATACAGGAGAATAAAACACGTTCTTGGCAGTTTTTAGGTTTTCCACTTCTGTCTCAAGGAGTTACAGAAGGGTCTGCTTGGCTCAAGTCAGCACAAGGTTTCTGCCAGGACTCGTTAATGTGCTGTGCCTGTCCCTACAGAGCTCAGGGGGGCGGATGGGGACAGGCAGACAACTACAGGGTAATCCAAAGGGATGAGCAGCCAGCACAGCGCACCTCCTCCCCAGAAGTTTGTCTGCAGCCAGTGTGCTCGTGGCCTCACATGCCACTTGCTCTGACAGTACTGCTCTCGCATGGCTTCCGTGAAGGGCATCTCAGGGAACATGTCAGTCACGTTGTTGCTGTTGAAAGTTAAGTTGATCTCAGTGCAAACCTAAGAGAGGCACAAGAGCTGTCATGGGGTGGGGGATAACCAGGGCAGCAGCTGAAACCTGTTGATGTCTCCAACATCTTACCTGGTAGTCCCAGGCCTCAGCATCCGAGCCAATGCCGCAGCCCGTGGGGTCAGCGCAGGACTGGTACAGCTGGTATAAGTCGTAACACTGTGCCGAGCCAGAGGAGTTGTAAAACACCCCTGCCAGGAGGGAACACAGCACAAAGCCAACCTGTCAGTACCTCTCTGTTGTCTCACCCACTGCCTCCTGCATGAGTCTCACAGCCAAGCCCAAGCAGAGGGGTAGCTATCTCAGCTGGGCAAGTGTGTAAGGCTGGGACAGAGCTAGTGGGGTCTGCACCAGTGTTAGGTTACAATCCCAACTTCATTCCAAAGCTTTCACATGGTCTCAAGCCTGGCTGCATGATGACCTTTGCTTCTGCTGTATCCACAGGGTAGAAGAGGATCCCAAATGCTCACTGCTGCTCTGCTTGTGCCAAAAGCCAAGTTACTGGCTCACTAGTCCTTGGGAGAGCCCTAGCCCCCAATCGTTAACAACAAACCCAGGAGCAGGGTGTATATGGGCCATTAGTTGAATGCTTCAAACTGAACAGGGCATAACTGCTGAGACCTGCCCACCCCTTCCCTGAAAGTAGCTGTTTGAATGCATCAAATTGAGTCACAGGGCCAAGGGTGGCACATCGCAGACAGGACTTTGTTTGACTGTTGTTCAAGAAGGGAAAGACAGCATGTGCAGGCTTGCCCAGATGAAAGAGCACCTGACCAAGCGGCCCAGCGAAGCATAGCTGTCGTGCTGCCAAAGAATGAGCTACTTTTTGTGTGTATGGGTCGTTACCAGATAGTAAGGAGGAGGAATGCAGCTATGCTGGTGACTGTCTGCTGCTGCCCATGTCACAGCCCACAGGCAAAACCCACAAACCCTCTGCGCCTACAAAGCACCAGCCAGAGGCCCCTGAGGGAGGCTGCTGCAGCTACTGCCTTTTGGATGGCTCTGTGGCACGGGTAGCACAGCCTCAGCTCCCTCGACACATGAAACCACTAGTTCAGCTGCAGAAGACCGCCCTGGAGATACACTGAGTGTGTGCGGTGAAGAGTCCTGGGGCTGCTCCAGGGCTACGCACCTTTCAGAGCAATGCTGCTCAGCTCGCAGGCCAGCACGGCAAGGCTCGTGTCAGACACCTACCCGGCAAAACTCATGGAAGGGCTTGGCAGGCTTCGCTCACAGAGCACGCTCTGCGATGTGACACTGGAGGCAGAAGGGGTTTGCTTTCCAGCCCACAAGATCATTTTAGCATCAGCAAGTAATTACTGCAAGATCCTGTTTGTTGGAAACTTGACAAGAGCAGGGAGCCTGGATGGTAACGTCCAGCTGAAAGCTGTCAGTGCTGCTGGGCTGAGGAATGTTCTCAACTTCATTTACTCCAACAAGCTAGACCTCTCATTACAGAATATCGAGGAGACCTTCAAAGCTGCAGAAACCCTCCTGGTTCGGGAGGTGATCAAGATGTGTTTTCGCTTTCTGGAAGGTTGTTTGAACTGTGAGAACTGCATGGATGTTCTTAACATTGCTAAAAAACTTGGCCCACTGGAGCTGAGACAGAAAGCCATGTGCTACATAGGGCAGCACTACAAACAGATCCTGGTTGATCCTCAGTGCTTGAAAGACCTGGACTTAGGAACCCTTTGTGAAATTTTACACAGGACTGATTCTGAGGGATGCAGCAAGCTGGAGCTGTTCAGAGCTGCTGTGAGCTGGCTGCAGCATGACTGCACACGTCTGAAAGATGCAGCAGATATTTTAAGGAGCATAAGATTTCCTCTCATTCCTGTAAGGGATCTGCAGAGATACATCCAGGAAATGCCTCTTATGAGGCTGGATTCAGGCTGCCACAGATACCTACAGGAGGCTCTAAATTACCACTCCCAGCTGTATGCTCAGCCAGTCCTGCAGACCCAGAGCACGAGCCTCTGCTCCAGTTCCACCATGCTGCTTGTCGCTGGTGGTAGAACTGCGGACAACTGCGTGTGCAGAGAGATCTGGGCTGCAGACCAGAGCTGCAGCACCTGGCACAAGGTTGGGGACCTCTGCGTGCCAGTGTACAACCACTGCATTGCCATCATCAATGACTTCCTCTTTGTCATTGGGGGACAGTGCAAATTTGATCCCATGGGAAAGCATCCATCAAATGAGGTAAGACACAAGAAAATTTTAGCCTTGAGAAAATGGCTGGGTAAGGGAGGGATGGAGGGAGTCATTCCTCTTGCCCACCACAGATCACCCACCTCTACACATTTCTTAGTGCTCTGTGCAGTACTGAAAGCCCTTGGGAATACGGCTTCCAAATTCTCTGGGAAACAATCAGGTCTTGCCCTGGTCTCACCTTGCTCCTACTGTAAATTGTCATCCTAATCTGTACACAATTTCCACAGTGCAGGTTCAGCCAGGTCCGTGTCAGTCAATGAAGCAGTCTCATGAATGCTACCCCCATCCCCATTGTTGGTGCTATGGGACTCAGGCTTGGGAGGCATGGGTAAAGCCTACCACTTCACTTGAGAACTGCTCCTTCCTTGGTTTTGCCCTTGAAAGGCAAATTTGCTTTGGCTCCCAGGACCTTCCACCTCTGCCTGGAGAGTAAAAGGACTTGTGCAGGATTTTATGGTTTCTTAGATTGCTTCACTGATCTTCCCAGAAAGAACAGCATATTCTTCTTTCCCATCCTCCCAGGGGGCTTATTTCAGCATTGCACTTAGCTCAGCAGTGCCCCTGCAAACAGCAACTCTCTTCTACTGCCCTGAAGGCAGGAAGCAGCAGGGCCGTGGCACTGGCTGTCAGGCTACAGCCCAAAAAACCCAGCGCTCACTGCATGTGGTTCTGCAAATACTGCCCTTGCTCAGTGACCTGGGCTTTCTAATGGGGACTGACCAAATAAGCTTGGGGAGGTGTTTACTACTGAATGTGAGTGGAAGCTGAGCCTTAGCAGAGGTGCTGTGCCCCTGTGGTGATGCCACCAAGGACGAGGGAAGGGGAAGCCACTCCTGCCTTCTCCTAGGCAAGAGCAGTGGGCAAAGCTCAGCTGCCCTCTTCACTACACACTCAAACAGTAGCAAAGATGCAAAATGTGCCTGTTTAATTCTCACTGAAACAGTTTTCAGCTGACACATGCTAGCTGGTGGTTGAAACAATATTATTTCATTAAGCCAATGTTTCACCTCCTGCTTGCTGCAAGTTGAGAGCACAACCTGTTCCCAGACCCCCAGAGAAAGGCCACAGCTGAGTCTCCTGTCCCATTGGGGAGGTACTGCTGTATCAGGAGGCTAGTACTGGAAGTTGAGCCTGTCCAGGTCAGAATATAAAACCTTCCTCAGCCCAGGAAAAATGTGTATCAGTTCTTGAAGCCACAGGAGATGCAAGCCAGCCACCTGCCTTCTGCTAACCATCACCTGTCTGCTGTACCTAGGTTTTCCGATTTGATCCCCGCAACACTTCCTGGCTCCAGGTCGCCAGCATGCTGGAGAGGCGGACACGCTTCCACGCAGATGTACTGTCTGATCGCATCTTCGTCGTGGGTGGTGGGACACTGCTGGGGTCCCTCACCCGAACCGTGGAATTGTACCAGCCTGCTGACAACAAGTGGGAGTTTGCAGCTCCTTTCCCCATACCTATTGCTGATCATGCAGGCACAACCCACAGGGGAATCCTCTATATTTCAGGTGATAGAGCTAGTAGAAAGCAGCATATTTTCATACAGTTTCACTGATTTTTTGCTGGCATCTTAATGTCACAGTCTAAGCCTGCACCCACACCAACACCACCCACAGCTCCAGTGTTCCTGCCCAGCCTCACTGCCCTCCTGAAGGGCAAGAATTATTTTCTTTCCAAGACATTCAAGGTGACATCATTTGCTTGTAATCCACAGCCCTGCTCGCCTTTGACCTTGCATTCCTGGCTAAATCCCAAAACTTGGCTGTCCAAAAAGGTAAACCAGGAGCAAGCTGCCGTAGTGTTGGGGATGGGATTAAACCCTGGTGTTAATCTAAATGGAAGATGTGGGACTAACCCTACAAGGCTGCTTTGTTAATCTGTACAAAAAGAAGTATAATTCAGTATCTTACACTCGTACCCACTGAGTCTGTACAGCTGTTGCCCTACAAGGGATCCTCAGCCATGGCGCAGGGTGTTTAACAATAAAGCAGCACGGGTTTAGACACTTCAGGAAATTGTTGTTGTAGTATCTTTAGCTTTTGTAGCTACTAATTTGGACTTTAAAGTTAATCTTCGGTTTGTCCTAGGAAAAGCACGGTGTTGCCTGTGCTACTCCCTTCGCAGTTAAAAGTCCCAGGCTATTGTGCCATCGCTGTAGGCTCCCTGCTTTGTAAACCAGTTATGGTCAGCTGGGATCACAGTACTGATCCAGTCCAGGTTAACTTCAATTGCACGGTTGCAAGGAAGGGCAATTTTCTGCGATGGACTGTACACCCAAGTCCCCAGGGGCAGAGAAGGCAGTACATGGGCTGCCCTACTCAGCTGTGTACCCCACCAACAGCAGGGCTCCTGCACTGGCAGCACAGATGCTGGGAAAGGAAGGATAATGGCTCAGCTGGGGGAATGGCTGAGGTACAAGTTCAAGTCCCTGGTTTGACTCAGCTAACCCATGGCCTCTGTTGGTCTCAATTCCTACTAGAGAGAAAGGACAAAATCGCCTCAGAGAGCTTCAACCATAGTGATCTAGACTGGATAACACTATATCCCTTGATATAAGCTATAGAATTCTATTTCCTTCTAAATAGTGAGGTAACTTCAAATTTGATTTGGCCAGCCTACAGCCAAGCAAACTGAAAAATTAAAACCATTACTTTGGTACAAGATTTAAACACAAGTTCCACTCAGACAAAGGGTCCATGCACAGAAAGCATCAAAACCCAGGTCAGCTGGGGCTTATGGCCAATTGATAATATCATCTTCCTTGTTTGCAAAGACTCTCTGCAGGCTGGAATGCAACAGGCAGGCAGCTGGAGGCATTAACTCTTCCCATAGCAGCATCTTCCTTCTGCAAGGAGCTTTTCATAATGCACCCCTGAAATACACAAGTGAGTGCCTAGTACAGAGAAAAAGTTGACAACAGCACTGGCAGACTGGCTCTGACTTTCTGTTGAAGATCCAAAGTTTAAAGAGCTTTCTTTCAGTCCACCATTCTGTGACTGTGTGGGCTGGAAGCAGATTCCCTAAAGCTGTTCCTGGTTACCCTTGAAATACCCCATGAGCTTTATTCAAAAATCTTCTGTGGAAACTCTTTATAGAAAGAGCTGTAACTGGTTAGTTATTTTTTTTTCTCTTTAAAATACCTAAGAAGCTCATGTTTTAAATTTCATACTGCATCAGCTCTGCAGAATGGTGTGAAATTTTAAACCAGAGCTTCATAAGTATTTTAAAGGAAGAAAATCAGCTCTGCTGATGTTTGCAGAAGGTTTGCTGAATTTCAGACAGGATGATGGATAGATTTTCAAGACTTCTGCTTTCCTTCTAGGGGGCTTCTCTGGCGGTAAAACCTTACGAGACACTTACAGCTACATCCCTCGCCTCCGTCGCTGGATTGGCAACAGTGCCATGGCTTTTACCCGCTGTGATCATGGGATGGCAACAGTCAGGGACAGGATCTTTTGCATTGGAGGAAGGACACTAAAAGGAGTAAGTTAACTTGCTCTTATAATCCCAAATCTGACCCAAAATGGTGTCTGTGTATTGCTAGGCTGTGACTGTTTCATTCCAACAGGTTGACCAGTAACTTCATTATTTTTGGTCTCTTAGCAGACTGGCCTGCCATTATAGTCATGTGCATTGGAAGCTGCTCTGTTGTCACACTCTATTTGCTAGAGTACAAAGGCTGTTTAAAGCATTTTTTCAACTAGAGAAAACATATGGTAGAGGCACAGCTTGCTAACACAGGAAAACCTAAGTGTAAGACTGGTCACGCACCTGCCCCAAACACAGTGACCACCTGATTTTCCTTGTTCGAGCTGAGAGTGGTGAAACACTGGCAGATAGGAAGAGGAATGGACTGCAGTGAGGACACTAGCTGAGATTTTAGGAAAGATGGGATCAAGTCCTGGAATGCAAATGAAGTCTCTTCAAACCTGGATTTCCCACCTCTGAAAGAGGAGGGAACCACTGCCCAGCATTCTGGGAAGAGATCTGACAGGGACTGAAAGTCTCACTCTAGGAGCATCCCATTCCCTGAAGCCAAGAGAACTGAGTTTTCAAAGATCATTCACCAATTCCATTTGAAAGTGTAAAGACCTGGGGCCTGGCCCCATTTTACCGTGATGGGTACAGTTTCTTTTGAAGGGATGCAGGCATCTTAGAGTACTTAATTGCTCACTGAGGAGGAAGGGATAGAAATCTATAAAGAGAAATTGTACACCAAGGCTGACATAAAATTCCTCAAGATGACACTTAATTATTGTCCACAATTCAATGCAATATAGCTCTCTTTAGATTATTTCCTTCGTAACATGTTAAATGTCTGGGCTATGCCAGTTCCAGCAGGTCCTTGTGGCACCTTGCTCAGCTCACGCCTCTGATTTTCCAAGAACAAAACTCCTTTAAAGCCATGCCATTCTGGCATTTTATTCAGTTCCTTTTGAGGCTCTGATTGCTAAATGTGGATCGAAAATCTGGCACCTTGAGCCCCATGGTATTCAAATAGATGTTGAGACACTGGTTTCCTTTATCATGAACCTGGCGAGCCTGACAGGACAGTAATGCCCACTCGAGGTGTGATGTGATGGGTGAGTGTTGGTATGGTTCTTTGCAGGCAGAGGAATGGATTCACGTCAACGAGTCGGAGTATTATTGTCCTGTAAGCAATCAGTGGACAACACTAATGCTATGCCCGTTCAGCTGCTGCCAGTTCAGCATCACAGCCCATGAGTCTACGCTCTACCTTGCAGGAGGTGCATCGCTGCAGCACATGCAGAAAGAAGACAGTGTTTTCCTGTACAACACAGAGGGGCAGGTATGGAAGAAAGCCAGTCCCCTGCCTAAAGCTCTGGTGGATCATGCCTGTTGCATGATTAAACTGTCTCAAGTGAATGCAGCTGGTGAGATGCAGAGAGGGACAAAGTGCCCCCCTGTGAGAAGGAGGAAGAAATCTGCCCTCAGCTTGTTCAACACAAAGAAACAAGAGTAACATTCTGCCTCAGGAAAGAAGTAGGATGTGACTAGATCAAGGAGATCTGACAGGGTTTGCCAAGACATAAGTATTTTCTAGTTGCCAGCCAAACATCTGTAGCAGTGATTTGGAATTGGTACACTTCTGACTTGGTGCTATCATGATGGCATGCATAATTTGCAAAAAAAATGATTAGTTCCTAATCCTACTAAGCTGATTTACACCCATAAGAATTCCTTATATAAATTTTTTGTCATTCAGAACCTGTTTTTCTGAATAATAACCAATGCAGAACTTTTTAATAAGCAACTTGAGAGATTTTTATGAGGGTCTTCAAAAGAGCTTTGAATTCTGTCTCTAATAATTTCCTTACAAACACTGCTTGCTGACAAATTAACTACTCACAGAGATAAATACACACAATGTATTTAAGACTGTCTTCCACTGGATTAAGACTGTAAGGCACTGTGATGACAACCTTGCCCTCAACAAAGAGACCAGAAAACTTCCTTCAGCGAACGTGCACTGAACCTATGACTCCTTGAGCCAGAATATGGGTAAACTTTTCTAAAAGAACCAAGTACCTTAGAAGTCTACATCTCACAGTCAGTCAACAGGTGAAGGGACTGCAATGGCTGAAAAACCTGACAAGTTTTTCAGTTTGTTTGTTTTATCATCATTTATCAGTTTGTATCATAAGTTTGGAAAGGTGACAGAATGAACCCATGGCCCACCATGGGACAATCCATCTGATAGAGCCAATATGGGGTAAAGCGTCCCAGTGGGAGATCGGAGTCATACCAGGTCCCATGATACACGACACACAAAATGCAACAGCTCTACTTACAGGTGCTTCTAGAAAACAGGGCATTAAATAAAAGATCAAACTGATATTATTAACTCACCAACAAGAGCAGCAAGGCCTTGAATTGGGTCTGTGTGGGCAAGGATTTGTTCACAGCCAACCTGGACGAGACACATTACAGGCAAATTGCAGACACGATAGGTAACAGCCTCTGCTCTGTGGAAGGGCTAAGCTGGAAGATTCATTAGAATTATCAACATTTTATGGTTCAGCAGCTTTCTACAGGCCTAATGCAATAGGTTTTTTGGTTTTTTTTTTCCTCCCTTCTAGCAACAAAATACACAGAAACAAGGAGACTGGGCTAGGACAAACAGTTCCTTTACCAAGTGAAGCAGCTGTGCAGAGGCCACAAGTATACACAATAGCTCCTTCCTCCTACAATCAGAATATTTTAACGCCCTTCTCAAGCAGGAGTAGAATAATTATTTCCATTTAACAGGTTGTTAAACAGACCCTAGGAGGGAACTGGATGCCCAGTGGAGCCAGAGACAGCATCTCCTGAGCGCCAGTGCAGTGTAGCCTGTCTAACCTCTTGCACAGTATGCATTTTGCTCCAGGTAGGACTCGAATGATAAATGCCACAAGGCCAGAGGCAAATAAAGTCCCGTTGGAGTGGTGTGCTGGAGTGCAGCAGAGAACAGCAGCACAAGGCTGACAGCACACCAGGCAAAACCAAGAACTGCAACAGCAACTAGTGATCTGGGATCAAAGCTGGGACCTTTCAAAAGCAGCTGGTGTCCGAGAAGTCTTTGGAACCCCCTGAGAACCAGGCCCCTTTCCCACACTTTGCCATCTCCAACTCTCTTGAAAGTTTACAGGTTTTCCAGTCTCCACAGCAGCAGGCTTTTCTCTGCATTATGCTCTGAGGTGTGTCATCTTCCTGGGCAATACTTAGAAAGGAGCCTGATTTTTAGATCTCCATCCATACCCACAAAGCAAATATATCTATGAAAGTGTTTTGAAGTGGGCTACAACAAAACTACCCTTTCTTTTTTAAAAGGTACACATTTTCAGTGTTCAAAAGCTCAAGTCAACAAGCCTGCACAAGCCTTTGTGTCTAAGGTAAAGGCACAGCAGGGTAGGAGTGGCTCCAGCAAACCCTCCCCACCATCACAGAGAAGTTTAAAATGTGTAGATTTACTGTCAGAGTGGAAGGGCTGAAATATCCACCGCTACCTCCCTCTGTCACCATCACTAATGGTATGTGCTTGATGGTGTGCCAAGCTGTGCAGTGCCCTGCGCTCTGGTCACTGAGGTGCACATCGGAAACCACTACTCTCACCTGGGTTCTGGTACTCACCTTCACTGGATTGGCAGGAAGGTGACCCATGAAATCGGTTTTGTAAGGGTAGTCCATCATGGCCATCATGGTGAAGGCATTTCTAGCAAACCCAAAAAGCTGGTAAACATCCTCCTTGTTAGAGATCTTATTGCATGTGGCCATTTTGCTGCTGATCTCATTGTAGGCTGCAGAAGGAAGGAAAATGAAAGGCACAACCTTCAGCAGAGGAAAATAATACCAGGCTTCAGCATCTTGTTCCACTCAGGAGTAAGGAGATACTGTAACAGACAGATGAGGTTTCTAGTGGTGAGGACACATTATATCTAAATTTACACACACACGGATGTTCAGGCACAAGCTTCCTGTGCAGCTTCATGACCCCACATAGCCTATAGCCTGCACTCTGCCCCTCGCGTGGCCACCGACACCTCTCGGAAGAGCCCAGGGGAATCAGCACCCACTAAGAATGAGTCCCAGCTGGCACAGTGAGAAGAGCAGCTTGGTACGAGCTCATTCTTGCCAGTGCCCTTCCTGGCTGCCTCTTCCTCCCCCCCACAGGCTCCCTTTCAGGGTCTGCTGTGCCCTGCAGGGCAGTCTCCCCAGGCAAGCTCTTACGCAGGAGTGTAGGGTACAGCATTCAGGTCCCAGGGTGACTCAACAGCTGGAAGAACTGTCAGGGAAAAAAACAAAACAAAAAAGAGCTCCTTGGGAGCTAGGTGCATTTGCAGTAAGAATTGCCAACGAGAATAGCCCTCACAAAGTCACAGACAACTCCTGAGATGTGCCTTCAAACTTCAGTTTGATGCAGAGAGGTCAGCTGGAGTCAGGAAATCCATCTCTGCAGAGATTCCTTTAAGATTCACTCATATACCTTTGCATTTCTGCTGGAGAAAGCTGCTCCCATCATTTTCATCCTCCGCATTCTGGAGTCATAGTTCCTGCCTGTCCCTATCATACACTACAAGCTGCCCGCTGGAGCCCAGCTGTCTTTACTTGGAAACCCAAGGCCTGGGACCTGCCTCTGGATACTCATTTTAGAGCCTAGGCCTTAAATACGACCACCTTATCCACTCTGCTGCAGAAGGTGTGGCCCCAGGCAGACCTTGAGGACCTTGGCTATTTAACAGTAACCTTTTTCCTGCTGTGACACAAAGCTAAATGGGGGTTTGGACCCCTGGGTCCTCTGGGCAATTCCAGGATTAGCTCCTGCAGCAAGGCAGTGACACAGCCCTTGACATGCGGTACCACAGTCCAAGCCAAGCCTTGAGACAGACCAAGAACCCACCACAGCTGTTCCAACACCACACAGGGCTCCCAGGAGATGCTGCATCAGCCCATGATATCTGCTCTGGCCTACTTAGGAGACATTGCTGTGATCTTCACCAGTCTCTATCCTTGGCTTCACCTAACTGTCCGAGGCTGGAGATGAAAGAGATGTCAATGGCTGCTTCAAGACCTAGATTGCCTTCCAGATATTTCTCAGATATGTCCAGTGAGCTGAGCCACACAGCTGTCATACCCATCTGAACAGTTCTCAATAGTGTGGGTGTTCAGGACAAGTATCTGGTGAAACATGAGGCTTTACCAGCATAAAATGCAGGTGCTTTGCACCTGCAGACGTTTTTGCACTTTGGTGCAGAAAAGACAGTTTCAGTAACACTGCGCAAGCCCCCACATAGATGCTTTCATTTTGGTGTTGGTTACTAATTTTAATGCTGACTGAAACTGTTCATTAAATCAAAAATCAGTTGTACAAGGAGAAAGAGGTAGCCAGGTAGGCATTTGCATTCATTTAGCTGAGCCAACTGAAGACCTAGCTGAGGTAAAACTGAATTAACTTTTTTTCCATGTGGCTGCGAATGCCTGCTGGCTGCCCTTGAGAAGCCGTCTGCAGGGCTAAATCCTTACCTCCACTCAGGCACAGATCCTTAATCTGCTGGAAGGCTTTGCGGACAGCTGTGACACAGCCTGGGCTTGACTTCTGAAAATTCTGACGGGATAGAAAAGACATGGGATTACGGTTGCACAGAGGAGATACATGTGGAGGCTGCACTAGGAAGAACTGCCAGAAGTACCAGGAGATGACAGCGGTCACTGACCAGAACCTCATCTGCATCTCTAAGAGCAGCGACACCAGTGCTTCTGCCTTGTTCTCCAGACAATCAGCATGTCCCAGCAGAAGCCAACAGCCTGCACAGCTCAGGCCAAGCAGCAACTGTTTCACTAGATCTCAGTGCGATGAGCTGTTAGACAACATTCTTTGCACTAGATCTCAGTGCGACGAGCTGTTAGACAACATTCTTTGCACTTAGTGGAACCTTTAGAATGAATATGAAGCAGCGAGAGGAGACACATGCCTTGGTATGTGAAGCAGATGCCAGGCTCAAAAGTTTTTTACAGAATACAGTCCTTCCAACTGCACTTTGTCTATGAGAAGGAGTCATGGAGAAGTCAGTTATGCATGGTGGGCAGAGCACTGTTTTAGGAACCAAGAACCTGCTTTTTTTAAGCCTTCCAGCAACCTGCCAGACAACCCAGAAGGCCAAGTCCTTTTTCTTGGGAAAAACATTACTGATCCTGAAAAAGCTCTTTAAGGTATGTTTGAAGAGCTGTGACTGGTTATGCTGGTGTAACAATTTGTTTTTGTCACTGAAGGCTCTAGCAACCCAAACGGTTTCTCTCTTCTGTCACCTTGTAAGGCAGTTTGAAATCTGCTGGCAACCAGTGCTAATAATAAGAATTATTAGGGCTCTTTTAAGGTCCCTTTACCCTGCTAAAGCAATGGTTAAGTAACCACAAATCACTAGCTGTGCATTTTTCTTACAAAGACACAGCCTTGCCTAAAAAGATTTGGGCCCTTTCTTTTATTCATAACTCTGCCTTTATCTGATAGTTAGGCTTGGGGAAATCACTGTGGAGATTTCCACAATTTACCTGGGCATCCCTTTAGGGGTTCCAAATCTCCTTCTGGATGTGGTAATTGATCTTCATCTACTAATGGCTCTAGTTGGAGTGTGGGAATGGATTGGCCTGGGACAGAGGAGGAGGTCTGCTCTGGCTGCCATGACAGCTGAGCTCCCCACTAAGCAATGAAGGACTGCTGTAGTGCATTGCCTAACACGCTAAGGAACCACCCCCCATTCTAGTTCTCCCCTCCCAGACCCTTACTGACAGGAACAATTCAGCAGAAGCAGAGAGGAGGCATTACAGCGATTCCAAAGAAAGCTGTTCCCCCTCCAGGCTACCAACTTTACTCTTTTGAATCACACCTAATTCAGATGTCTAACCTGATCTGAAGTTGATGGCCTGAACAGCCCCTGCAGCAGTAACTTTAGAGGAAGCATGCATGCAGGTTTGTGTGTAGTATTCACGCAGTGGCTTTCTGCCCAGCTGCAGGCAGGGCAGTTGGCATATATAGCCAGTCTTATGCAAATGCCTTATGCATAATCAACTTTCTGCCCTTTGCTTGCTTCCCCTGTGAGGTGGAAGTTTATGAAGTGAGCTGGAAAAGCTCAGTGGAAGTCACAGGGAAAGCTGCTTTGAGACAATGGACTCTGACTCATGTGAAGAGAGAGCCCCTGCAATAATTCATGAAAGGTTTGTGCCTTCCTTAGTATTACCAGCTCTCAGGGGTGTTTGCGCACCAAGAAGAGCAACTGAATTCAGATTTTGGGTGTACAGATTGCTTTTATGCAAACATGAAGGTAGAAGGAATTACTTTGAAAACAACACAAAGTACTTGCTTAGGATCTCAGCCCAGAGGTTGGCTTACTGCTGCAGAGAATATATTTTAAAATTCATTGGAAAGTTTTTTCACATGAAAAGGTCAAAGCCCTGATTTCAGAGGTGTGTAATGACTCACAGCATATTCACAGCTGAAGCAAAACAGAGCTACCAGCTGAGCAGGCCTTCTGAGAAGGCATTGGCTTCAACCAGGGAAGAATTCCTACTGCAGTGCCCATTAGATGACTTTTTTGTTCAAAATGTATAATTTTAAGAGATGTCTTTTATTCTCTTATAGAGTTTGAAATGCTATTGTGTTTATTTTCATATGACAGTCTCTTCTTTATGCTGACTGGTAATGCGATCTGTCGTGTAAGTCTTTACATTGAAATAAGGTTTTCATATATGTAAATCAGAACAAAAGGACCACAAGTTTCATACACAGGTAGTTCATGCAAAGCCATCCATGTCACCCAGATCTAGAAATTCCTGTTGAAAAAGAGGCAAAACAGACACCATCACAAGATTTCAGTACTAACAGGAGTATGTTTCTTTCCTTATAAACTAAATATAAGTCAGTTCTGAGCAATACCATCTTCTGATGGGTCTTATGTCCTCAAAGTGTGAGAGACATATTTAAATTTTGGTTTTAAGGGAATCCAGGACACCTTGTGTATTTTCAGTCAGTGAAATGACGATTTCCAAGCTCTTCATTGAAACACAACCATCTTGGGACTAAGGAGCTCTGTGAATCACTCACATCAATGCAAAGCACAGTATTTTGGGAGAGAATTTGAAAAATAAATTATCCGAAGGGGGTTCAGCCAGACATAAAGGAAAATTTTCACACTGTAATATGGTCAAGTCACTAGAAATGGGAAAGTGAATACTTAGTGGTACTAAAGGTGCTGGAACTGAGTTATGCTGCTCATCAGGGCCTTTGGGTCATCAGCTGCCACAGCTAAGGCAGTGCTTAGCCATCACATCTGCAGCTGCTGCTTTTCCTTGCAGGATCCCATTTAATTGCATTCCCTGCCCGGCACTGATGCTGTGAAGACAGATGTCTGTTTAAACACATGGAAAAGGAAAAAAAAAAATCCAGCCTTCTTAAAGGCAGAAAATAATGCTCCTGAAAAGAGATGCTACTTACTGCTGTTACATCTCTGAAGAACTGGGTGGGGTCTCCAAGCCCAGCCACAGACAACAGAGGAGCACTGGCAGCTAATGCTCCGGCCACAAGGTTTGGGTATTTCATCCTCATGTAAGCGCTTAGCATTCCTCCATAGCTGCCACAGAAGAGACAAAAGAGTTATTTCCTTTAATGGAAATATATAGTGGAGGCTTAACATAGTAACTCAAAAGTTCAGGCCAGCAGTCACAGGCTTGCCTAACACAAGGCAACAAGAAGCTTATGGATATTTAGTAATGGATGTAAAAAGATCCAGTTATGGTCAATAAGCAGCACACAATGTGTTCTTACTGGCATTTCCCAAATGCTCACACCAACTCCAGTGGGAACATAGCAGCCCAGTTTGCTTCTGCAGCCAAATGTAAATCCTGCCTCAGTATTTAACTCTGCATCATCCTGAGTGTGTCCTGACAGCTTCAGTGCTGAACTAAGTGGGGCTCAAGTGAAGCTGTCACTGTTCAATGGGGGAAGGAGACACATTTTGCATGCATGATTATAAAGACTAGCTAGGCTCTTAGCAAAGGGTGTCCCTGAACACCACAGAATATGTGGTTCTGGCTGACTTGTACATTGAAGATGCCTACAAACATTCAGTCAGTGGTGCTCCTCCAAAGCAATCACAAATCGAGACTAATTCTTGATGGGAGAGCTGATTGAGACCTGGTGATGAGCTCTTGGGAACTCAGACACAGGCATATTTGCTCTCTATCAGGTTACATAGGTTAAAGCTCTGCCTTTAGAACTTGCTTAAGGTCAATGAGAACACCACGACTGTGGCTGGGAAAGGATGCAGAGAAGGGAAGGAGCACATAAAACATTTACCTTCCTCCAAAAGCAATGACAGGGCAGTCTGCCGCACCGTACTGCTGCTTAAGCTCAGTAATTAGCACTGCATAGTCAGCGAGAGCTTGTTCCACAGTAAGCAGACCAGTCTTCCTCAGATGTGTTGACTCAAGTCCAAATGGAAGAGACTTCCCATAGTACCTCTGCAAGGAGAGAGATATGCTGAGGAAACACTGGTGTCAAGGTCTGGGTCTTCTCTGTTCTCACTACTGGGATAAGTGTGCACAAACAGGAAATGATAACAGAGGAAGAGGTGTCCTCTAACTTGTTTGTAACTGAGGAAGTGCCTTTTCACCTGCATCTGATAAACAGAGACCTTCAGGACATATCCTGTAAAGGATGGACAGTCCACAACAAGCTACTTCAGCAGGTGCCAAGTGGGCCCTTAGCATGTGTCTCTCCTGAAATCCCCAACTAGAAAAGGGAACAGGGTAATCTCTTAATGCACAAGTTGTAGAACAGTAGATTTAATAGAGTGGTGTGGGAAAGGTTGGCTTGGGACTTTGTAGGCTAGAGAGATTAAATATTATCCAAGTAAAATAACTCTCTAGTCCAATGTGGGGTTCAAGGCCTGCGGAAACTACTTAAAAAAGCACTGGCCTAAAGCAAATACACTATGGCATAGGTTTTACTGAAACAGTAGCTGTATCCTGGATTGCTGGTAGGCATAGTAAAAAAAAAAAAATCCAGAAGCCATGGTTAAGTAAACAAGAGCTGTTACCATGAACAGAAAGCTTACAGCAGGTATACCTCAGCTTCGCGGCAAGAGATCTTACTATTTTTCTTGTCCTGCAGAAAGCTGAATTCAGCAATATTGAATGGAACAAGACTCTATAGTATGCATAATGACTAAAATACTCACATGCTCAGCAAAAATCACAAGTGCTTGCTGTTCCTCTGCTAACTCAAATATAAAGTCAGAGTTCTGAGCAAAAGTCCAGATGTCACCTTCATTGCCAGTATAGAAAAATATAGGTCCAGATCCTTTCTTCCAGAACTTTTCTGAATGAGACAATTGACAGAAGCAAATTAAAAAAACAAAAAAACACACCAACAAAAACGATGAGCATGAAATGACTCTACTTTTGGTGAGCTTGGGCAGGAGCTTAACAAGGAACAACTCTGTGAACAGGCTGATCCCTGAGACCCCAGCTGGGGAATAAAGGTGTTAGAAAGGCCAGGCTACAGAAATCTCTCATTTGAGTGGGAGTAAATAAGAACTTACACGAGATCAGCACATGGCCTGGAACTTCTATTTCTGCCTGAAAATCCCTAAAATCTCACTTCTGCAAGGCATTTGGAAACAGCTGCCCCCCAAAAGAGCAATTTCCCATTTCTTTACCCTTTTCAGCCCAACTCATCCCCAAACACATGCACAGATCACTTTTCCGACAAAATGGACATTAGACAATCGCCTGTATCTTTCTGCTGCTCCTGCTGTGATGTATAATGTAGAGCCATGCTGTAAATCACATACAGAATGGTTTGGGTTGGAAGGGACCTTCAAAGATCATCAAGTTTAACCTCCCTTCTGTAGGCAGGGACATACTCAACTAGATAAGGCTGCTCAAAGCCCCGTCCAACCTGACTTTGAACACTTCCAGGATGGGGCATCCACAACCTCTCTGGGCAACCTGGTCCAGTATCCCACCATCCTCATAGTAAAAAATTTATTCCTTATGTCCAATCCAAATCCACCCTCTTTCAGTTTAAAGCCCTTGCCCCTTGTCCTGTCACTACAAGCCATGGTAAAAATTCTCTGTCCATCTTTCTTATAAACTTCTTTTATATATTGAAAGGCTGCAATACAGCCTCCCCCAAGCCTTCTCTTCTCCAGGCTGAGCAACTCCAACTCTTGCAGCCTTTCCTCACAGCAGAGGTGTTCCATCCCTCTGATCATTTTTGTGGCCTCCTCTGGACCTGCTCCAATAGGTTCATGTCTCACCAGTGCTGAGGATCCCGGAGCTGGACGCGGTGCTGCAGGGAGTTCTCGTCAGAGGGGAGTAGAGGGGAAGAATTACCTTCCTGCACCTGCTGGCCATGCTGCTGGTGATGCAGCCAGGAGATGCTGATGACGATATGCTGACATATGGTTATATACGTAACACACACATACATAGCTCTCATATGATATATCATATATATAAAATATATGAAGATGGGGTGCTTCATCCTCTGATCTGTTTATACCTGAAGGCAAATTGAGACTGGCAGGACAAGCTGACTCACAATGTCAATAATTGCTTATCTAGCAAACAGTTGCTTTAATGCTTGCTGACTTTAACAAACGTGATTTTAGCTTAGTCTTAAATTGCACAGGAATTAAGAGGAATAATAAGTAGCTTTCTTCAACAACAGACCTCAGACCGTCAGTTAAGCATTGATCTCAACACATTGCTATATCACCCGAAAGGGACCCCCCCAGTAGTGGTTGTCCTACGGACACCACTGCAGCATGTCACATGAGGCTATTTCCATTAACAGAAAGGCCTGAATTTAATTCTTGGCATTCTCAACACAGACTTGCTAAAGCATGATTTGGCTTGGAAATGGGTTTGAAACCTTCCATTAGCCAAACTGCTGCTCTTTGTTAACAAAGAGGCTGATTCTCTCTGCGTTTCATTTACTTTCGGTATCAGATAGGAAACTGAAGTGCTATCTCTACTCTGGCCCTTTTTCTGATACGCTTCATGGCTGCTGGAGTAAACAAACATTCACAGGAGCCAAAACCAAACCATACATGGTGCTTAAGAAAGGTATCGATTTTAAAACTGAAATCCTGGGGAAGTGCCAGTTAGCCTCAAGACAGTCAGATGCCTGGTTGTGAAATAGTCTCCTTCAAGTTCTCACTGATAATCTGAAAAGTCTCATATTGCAAAAGAAACAGTAAAGGGGAAAAGGAACTACTTACAGCAATTTTGAGTAAGAAACTATTTGTAAACCAGCAGAACTACAATGTTAATGTTTTGTTTCTCACAAATATTATTCAGCTCTGCCCAGGACACACAGATAAAACAGAACCCTTCAAAAGGAAAACAAATAAGAGTTATGCAATGCTTTAAACCAGGTCACCCCAAAGTTCTGTTCAAAAAGGGCTGCTTAATTAGTGAAATTTCAGCCTTGGGTGTGCTATCAAAATTCACTAGTGTCCCCATATCTTTGGGCTGAACTGATCCATGAATTCACACTTGGTGAAATGGATATGACTGGGTGCAGGTGCTGAACAAGCTGCAGAGTAACAGGCAATGTGAGGAAGGCAAGATGCTGCATATGCAGCTGCAGATGCGGGCAGTCTGCAAGGCAGCAGCAAGCAGGCACCAGGCTGGGCAGCACTCTGGGCTGGTGCTAGTCACAGCTCCACCTTTGTTCTCTCCCTGCAAATCTCTCCCCAGTTCCTCCAAGCACACAGGACTGAAAAACAATTGATGCTGGTTAACTGGAATTGCTGTCTTTTTAGTCACACACTGTTTAGAAAAGCCTCCTCTCTCTTCCTGTCTGTTGCACAGACGATAGCTCATTATTTGGCTAGAAGGGAAAACAATGCCGGCTCCTTGCTGGAAACCCTCATTGTTCAGCATGGCTTAAGCTATCTGAAGTTGCAGGACTTTAACAAATGGATTTGCACACAAAACACTGACCCAAAAGGAGTTTTTTTTCATTCCTAATAAAAATGGGTACAGAGTGCAAAGTTAGGGTCACTATTTGCTTTTCCTGCTGTGTTCAGAGCACCAAGTTGCACTTGTAAGAGATGCTGCGTACAAGCATAAATTGGGAGAGGAGTGGCTGGAGAGCAACCCTGCAGAATGGGATCTGGGGGTGCTGGTCAACAGAAAGCTCTATAGGAACCAACAGAGTGCCCTGGCAGCTAAGAGGGCAAACCGCATCCTGGGGTTGCCCAAATACAGTATAACCAGCCAGTCAAGAGAGGGGTTTGTCCCGCTGTATTCAGCACTGGTGCAGCCTCACCTCAAATTCTGTGTACAGTTCTGGGCCCCACCATTTGAGAATGATGTGAACGTCCTCGAATGTGTCCCAAAGAGGGCAACAGAGCTGGTGACAGGGCTGGAAAGCATGTCCTCTGAGGAGTGGCTGAGGACTTTGGGCTTGTCTAGTTTGGAGGAAAGCTGGCTAAAGGGCAACCTCATCGCTCTCTGCAGCTTCCTGAGGAAGGGAAGTGGAGAGGGAGGTGCTGATCTCTTCTCCCTGGGATCTGGTGATAGGACGCATGGGAATGGTTCAAAGCTGCATTAGGGAAGGTTTAGACTGGACATTAAAAAGTATTTCTTTACCAAGAGGGTGTTGAAACACTGGAATGGGTTGCCTGGAGAGGCAGTCAATGCCCCAAGCCTGAGGGTGTTTAAGAGGTATTTGGACAATGCCCTTAATAACATGCTTTAACTTTTGGTCAGCCCTGAAGTCATCAGGCAGTTGGACCTGGTGATCATTGTAGGTCCCTTCCAACTGTAATAGTCTATTCTGTTCTATTCTATGGCCCACTGAAGACACATATGCACAGAGCCAGCCCTGGTAAAGCCTAATGCAGCTACTGATCTTACTCTGCAGAGGCCAATCCCACATCTGCATCCTACACCTCATGGTGAGAATGACAAATTGAGGGGAAGGAGAGGAGGATATGGACAATGCCAGAGGAACTGGCTAGCTCACAAAGGGCAGGCACTCAGCTCAAACTGACTCCTGGCTGCTCAGCACAGCTCTCTGCCTCAGAACAGAAGCAGTTAAAGCTTAAGCAGACAGAAATTCTGCCCCAAGTCATTGCAAGGCCCTGCCACAGCCATGTCAGGGCTGGGAGCAGCCTGGCTGCTGCATACCCCCCAGACCTACCTGAGACCAGGTACCGCTGTGGGAAGGTGTCATTGCCACACGTCTCAAAGCTGAAGTGGTCCCGCACCTGCTGGAAGAACCGCTCCTCCAGGCTGGGCCCTGCTGCCTGGGCAGCTGGAGGGGGGACAGTCAGCACAGGGGAAACTGGCAACCGGCGCCGACACGCAGCTCGGCCCAGCCCAGCCCAGCCCCGACGACTGGGGCCCAGGGGATCCCGGGGAGCCCAGTGCTCCCCAGGCTGGCTAGGAGCTCCCGCCCAGGGAGGCTGGGTCGAGATCCCGGCCGGGGCTCAGGGAAGCCGGCTGGGGGGCCCCACCCGCGGCAAGGCCGGCGCGGTTCGGGGCTCCGGCCCGGAACACCCACCGGGAGCGGCGCCGGCCGGCGGCAGCAACAGCGGCGCCAGGAAAAGGAGCAGGAACGGCAGCAGCGTTTCCATGGAAACCACCCAGCTCGCGCCTCCGCTCCGCGCTCACCGGAAAGCCCTCCCGCGCGGGAACCCCAGGCCGCCGGTCACATGATTCCAGCGCGTTCGGTATCACGTGGCGACCTCCCTCACGTGACCCCGAGAACGCCATGCGTACCGAAGCAGTACCATGATGCCTAAGGGGACATTCCCTTGCAGCTATGCACCGCGCACAGCCTGAGGGTGCTTTTGGGGGTGCCGGGGCGGGCCAGGCCCCGCCTCCTGGGCCCCGCCTCCTAGGGCCCCGCGGGGTCTCGGGACTGGAGAGTCGGGGCAGGTCTAGGGATGCTGAGTCAGGGTAGGGGCCTGTGGTGCCTTGCAGCTCCCTGTCGTGTTGCCCGTGCTCTGATCTTGGTGCTGGGAACCCAGCTTATGGCACAGGGATGAGGAGAGTTGAGGCCAGCATTGCTCGGTGCTGGTGCTAGGCTGTCACCCCTGTCCTCACAGGTTTGGGGGAGCTCCTGGGCAGGGCATGCGGTGTCTCCACCCTGGCCTCGTTGCTGGCTTCTGCTCTTTGAAACTCCACAGCATTTGCCTCCTGGTGCTGTCCTTTGCAAGGACAAGTGGTGGCACCTCAGGTCCCCCCTGTGATGTGTTTGCCTGAGAAGGAGGAGCTGGGGAGGAGTGAAAGCCCAGCCCAGCCAGCGCACAGGGGCCATGGCAGCTTGGCTCAGCACCCAGTGGAGGTGGGGGAAGTGGGAATGTAGCACAGGAGGAAATCAGGGTGAGGATCCACAGCGGGGTTTGTTGGCTCATGTTCACATCTCCAGTGAGGAGTGGTGGGTGAAGGAGCAGCAGAAGAGACGAGGCCTGGAGGATGCTTCTCACTCTCAGCAGGAGGATGTGTGTGACAAGAGTGGAGTGTGTCCCTGTGGTGGTGATACAGTGTAGCCTTGTGGTTGGGCATACTGGGGAGAGAGGGAGATTATGCTGCTCTGAGAGTAAGTCAGCAGCAGCATGAAATAATTTAGTGGGTGATTTCTCTAGGTTTTTGGCTCCAGAGGGAGGCCCTAGCAGATGCGCCAAAGGGCATGCAGCTCTGAAGGAAAAGGGGAATGGAGAAAGTTACATTGCAAAGTGGGCAGGGCTGGACCTACTAGTATGACTGTAAGTAAAGTCAGCAGTATCTATGATCTAGCTTGATCTTGTTATGCCAAGTGCAGTATAAACATGCAAAAATGGCCTGGTTTTACCCAAAGGGTCAGTATATTGTAAGCTTATTCAAAATGTTACAGACACTTTGCAAGATGTCTGTGTCATAGAAGGTTGCATTTTGTAAAGTAAAGGGTTTAGCTTACTAAAGACCAAAGGAGCTGTTACAGGAATCATAGAATCATAGAATGGTTTAGGTTGGAAGGGGCCTTTAGAGGCCATCTAGTCCAACCCCCTGCAGTGAGCAGGGACATCTTCAACTAGCTCAGGTTGCTCAGAGCCCCGTCCAACCTGACCTGGGATGTTTCCAGGGACGGGGACTCCACAGCCTCCCTGGGCAACCTGTGCCAGTGTTTCACCACCCTCATAGTAAAAATTTTTTTCCTTATATCCAGTCTAAATCTACCTTCTTTTAGCTTAAATCCATTACCCCTTGTCCTGTCACAACAGGCCTTGCTTATGAGGTTGCCCCCATCTTTCCTATAGTCCCCCTTTAAGTACTGAAAGGCCGCAATAAGGTCTCCCCGCAGCCTTCTCTTCTCCCTGCTGAACAACCCCAACTCTCCCAGCCTGGCCTCGTAGCAGAGGGGCTCCGGCCCTCAGGTCATTTTTGTGGTCTCCTCTGGACCCGCTCCAACAGTTCCATGTCCTTCTTGCACTGAGGAGCCCAGAGCTGGATGCGGTGCTGCAGGGGGGTCTCACCAGAGCGGAGCAGAGGGGCAGAATTGCCTCCCTCTACCTGCTGGCCATGCTGCTGGGGATGCAGCCCAGGCGACGGTTGGCTTTCTGGGCTGCGAGCGCACATTGTTGGCTCATGTCCAGCTTTTCATCCACCAGCACCCCCAAGTCCTTCTCTGCAGGGCTGCTCTCAATCTCTTCAGAAGAAGATTTAAAGGATGTGGTCATGGGTGGGAAGCTGCAGAAGCAGTATTTTCACATCTGCTAATACCACCTGCAGCCACATAATGGCAACCACAGCATGCAAGATCAGTCTGGTTCCGGCAGTTACAAGATAAAAAACCAGGAGGAAGTCAGATCTAGCCTGTCTTGGCGTGATGAAAGAGCAGCACCAGGCCACAATGATGAGTGAGTGGCTCTGGCCAGGGCTTCTCTAGGGCTGACTTTGTACTCAGGTTCCCACCTGAGGAGGTACAGAGATCCTGCTTAATTCTTGTCTGAAACTTGCATAAGATTTATCCCTGATAGACTGGTCACTTGATCGAAAAAAATTTTTTTAGTCTATTAGGATTTAAACAGTATTATGCTTTCTTTATTAATTTAATAGAATGAAAACATTATACTCAGAGGAGTTCTGAGCAGTATTTTAATTACAGTATTTTAAAAATTAATTTCCTGCACTCCCAAGTTTCTGCTTTCAGTAAGGTTGGAATTCTTGATTTTTGGGGGGCTGTTGTTTTTAAAAGTCTTTCAGCTTGATCCTTCTCAGCAGGTTTATTTCTGCAAAGGATGAAGCACAAGCAACTCTCTTCCCACCTCCATAGAGAGGAGGAGACTGTAACATAGGAGGCTCTTCTACTTCAGAAACCACTGGGTAGTCTTCAGACATGTTAGTTTAAAAACTAAACACATTTGCAGGAAATTGTTTGCTTTTGCAGTGGAGAGGAAAAGCTGGAACTGGTCCTTGGAGTGGGTCCTATGTGGGCTCAGGGTGAAGGCTGTGCTGCACATAGCAGGATTAAGACTCTATTTTTAGGCTACAGCTTATCTAAATTCTGTCCCAAAGAGATTTACAGAGTTAGGCTACAAGTAATGGCTGAGGTGCATAATCCAGGGATTTAGGGGAGGAAGAAAGGATTTGTACTCATTGCCAAGCTTTATGAAGAGGTTAAGGAAATCCATGAGGTGACATGGGGAAAGACATTTGTTCTGGGGTGAGGAAAAGGTTTTTCACCAAAGCCTTTTGTGTAAACCAATCCTAATAAAATAATGCCTTTTAAAAGTCTCTTAGTATCTTTGGAAATGGAAATACTTGCTGGTGGATGGGACAAAATGCCAAAGGTTTACCAAGACCTGAAAAAAGAAAGAAACAGTCTGTTTTTGTCCTTCCCCTGTCAATAATATTAAACTCATCCAAAGATACTAACTGAGAAGGCAAGTCCTTCTTTGGTGGTACTTTGAGGCTGTCAACCCTGGGTAGCTCTAGCTTCCCAAGCTCCTTCCAATCTCCCTTGGTCTGATCCTTGGCCTTGGTGGGCTAAAAGAGCAGGGGCTGCTTGGAGTGACACCCGGACCCAAACAGTTCAGTCCTGTATTTCTGGATGGCTGCATTTGTATTTTGTCTATTCATTTAAAATTATGTAAATCCTTCTTCTGTCTGCCCCAGGTTAACTGTTTCTAAGTTCCTGTTCTGTGAAAGTGGAGAGATCGGGCATTTGTCCTGTCTGAATTGAGCATCGTGTCTTGCTCTAATAACCTGTTGCACTGTGCTGCCTTTCTGTGGATTGGTTTCTGTTGCGTGTGTCAGCTGAAGAACAGCTGGTGTCAAGGTCCCTTGGTTGTAGCTGGCAGGATGGAAATGGGATGTTCAAACATATTGAAAATAGGAAGAGGGGTTAAGCATATAATCAATTATAAACAGCCTTGCACATAGTAATTGTGTAACTTCGGTTTCCCTCTCTGGAGGAAGTAGGATCTATGTATCTTTGTTTACAAAAATTCCCAGAGCACCTTTGAGATCAAGCAATACCTGTTACATGCTCAAAGGCATCCCCAGCAGGTCTGTATCACTGCTTATTTCGGGGACTCTGTGGAGCAGCAATGGAGATGTTGGGGCAGCAGTGGCGTTTGGCTCCGTGGGTGGAAACTCAGCTCCCTGGTGAGCCTTGGCTGAGACTGAGGGCTGTCAGTGTTCACCTGTGTAACTCCTGAGCAGTGGCCAAATGAGAGTACAGCCTCACTGACTCCTCTGCCTGCTGTGGTTGTTCCTGGCAGACCTGTCTGCCTCCCCTTCCCTGTGCTCCTCTGTCTGCTTCCTGTGGCAGTATGGAACAGCAACAAGACTTGGAGCAACCTTGCTGCAAATGAGGATATAGTGTATTTGGACACTGCATCCTCTCCCTTGCTTTCAACTGACAGCCTGGGACCATCCCCAGAGGCAAAAAAATGCATCTTTATTTTGGAAGAGATCCCTATGCTTTAGCATGTGGAGCAAGTGGATTAAAATACAGGAGGTGGTGGTCAAGAATGCAAAAAGGGGAGCACTGGACGTTGGCCTGTGTACTGCTGAGGCCAAAACGGCACCAGAGGTGGGAAGCTGGCCCTGTAACTTCAGCGAGGCCAAGCTTACCTGGCCACTTGGAATTGTGTATGCCAGGTTGGAGCTAGGAGAAGGGGGCACCCGTTCCCTGATCAGGTGGTTGTCATGGTCCCTCCCAGACACAGGTTTGTGCTGTTGGATAAAGAGCAGGACTGGAGAGCTGAGCCACATTAAAAATAGTTTCCCGTTCCTCCTGATGAATTAATTTTCTGAGGGATTGGTCGCCGGGCCTGACTCACAAGGCAGTTGGTGCAGAGGCTGGCACTAGCACCGGGTGGAGGGCAGGGACAGCTGAAGCAGGGGAAAGGTGCAGGCATGCCTTCGAGCAGCACCTGGGTTTCTTCTGGATTGCAGAAATGGAATAGACCGGGAAAACACTGTGGGTCAGGTCTCTTAGCTCACAGAGGATGTGATGTGGAAGGCTGGTGTCTGGCTGGGAGAATGCCTCCCTGCAGAGGCTGTGCTTACCCTAACCTTTATTTGGCCTGGTGGTCATCAGAGGAAAGGTTTGACCTTGTCTTTAGCTGCTCCTATCTCTGTAAAACACTGGGTGGATGTTCCTGGGGCCATGCTAGCTGGTGCTTTGAGCCACAGGTCAGCATGGTGGCACTGGAGATACAAAGAAACCATGTCCCTGAGGAGTGCAGCGAGCTGGCAGCAGCGCGGTGCAGCGCTGAGCCTCAGGTGCAGCGAGGTGACCAAGTACTAATGTCAATCCATGTTCAGACTTGCCAACAGTCCAGGACAATCCCATTTCTGCACAAGGTGTGGCAGACCCCACAGCTTGGGAGCATGCCAAGGCACAATACGTCTGCCCCTGCTCAGGCTAGCAGGCAGGGATGTTATCGTTCCTCAAGGATGTTCAAGGACAAGTTCCGGGAGGCAGCTGGTGATGGGTGTACATGGCCAGTGCAGCTGTGCAGCAAGCTGGTGGGAGGGGTAAGTGTCAGTGTGAGACAGGCCTCAGCAGCAACCTCAGACTTGTTTGAAGGACCAAAGTAAGCCACCGTGCCTATGGGGTGACAGATCAACCAGATTTTTCCTACTCTGGGGTATGAGAAGGGTTTGTGCACACAATTTCTCAAGCTATAAACTTCCTCCTTCTGGCAGGACCCAGTTCTGTGGTGTTCTAGACAGTGTCAACAATCTCCTGGTTGTCCCATGTTGTCCCATGTTGGCAAGAGTACTTTGGAGGACATGGCTTTTCCATGAGTTTGGGTCTGAAAAAGGCAGGTTCTCAGACCTATCTCAAGTCTCTCTCTGTTCCTCTTTGTTACCCTGGTCTGCAGGCCCAGGTGGGAGTCCGGGGGGTCCCAGGGGTCCCTTGCCCAGGGACAGAGTGGCTCTCCCAAGACCATGACATTCACTGAAATGTACCTGGGCCTCCATCCGTACTCAGCGGATGGACTTCCCATATGCTGGGCCTTTTCTGCAAGGCTCTATTGCATTTGCCAGAGGCTCCTCTTCAGGCTAATGCTTTGTGAGCAAATCCTGGCTGTCGCTGTCACACCTGTGCTTCTGTCAGTAATATTCCAACATCTACCCACGGAGACCTCCAGTGTTTGGGACAGGCAGCTGTCACCTCACAAGTTCCTGATAGGGTGGTATGGCTGCTGGCTGGCCTGGAAATGCCCAGAACCTCTTGGTGTCCTGCGCTGGGCTTCAGCTGCTCAGTTCCTCCAGGGACACCCTTTGACCTTTATTTAATTACTTCAGTGACAGCAAACACACAGAAAAGAACATCCTTGACAACCTCCCAGGGTCTTTGATAATCCTAAAGCGATTGAAAGCAGGGGTGGAGGAAGGTGTAGCAAGCTTCCATCAGAGCAGAGCTGCTGCCTGATTGTGCTGCCACAGACATGTGGGAGCCCCTGCTGCTGCCCACTGTGCCTGGGGGCCATGGGCATGCTGGCCTAGGGGAAGCTGGGGCCACCAAGGAGGCTGGGAGAGATGGTGGCATTGTTTAAGGTCTTACCAGAGGTGAAAAGGACCTGGACAAGAGAAGGAAATTCTTGCAAGAGGAAACGTATGTCGCACTTTTACCTGGGTCTTGTGGTTTTCTGCAGAGTAATGCAGGTGCTTCTCAGCCATCAACATTGTGAAGTTTACAGCTGGAACTGTGTCTGCTTGAAAGCGGTGTTCTTGGTGAGTTGCCTTTCTGGTGTTCGTTTGCCTTAATGATGTGGATGCTGGGGCCACTGAGCCATCTGGCTGGTGTTGATGGGGCTGTTTGTGTGTCATTCAGCTGGATTGGACCTGAGCACAGGGACAGCACCTCTCTGCTTTGGCATCTGCTGATGATACTCCATAGCTAACAGCTTCCCTGGTAGCTGTAAGAGCAGACACCTGCTGCTAGGGCTGCTCTGTATGCTGCTTGTTGCAGGGAAAATGATCCATGCTCACAAGTGAGGTAGGATGACGTAGCAGGGTGCTTTGTGGAGTGTGGCTGGTCATGAGCTTGGCTGGGTGCACCACATGGGTACGCAGCCTGTGAAGGAGTGTCTGTGTGCTGAGAAAAGCGAAAGGGGAGAAAGGAGCTGGGATTCTCCTCTTACCTTAGCACGGAATATGTTGCTCTTGATGGATGTTGTAGAAGGAGCAGACAGGAGGGAGAGCAGGGAAAGCAGGGGAGCTGGCTGGACAGCAAGCTGGGCCAGCCATACCTGAAGGAGAGACTGCGCTGCAGTGAGGAGTGAAGTGCCTGGGACTGACCACTGAAGTGAGCTTTTGGTCATGGGAGCTTCACTCCACAAATGGACTTGCCTGGCTGACCTGTTGGATTTGCTGAGATCACTGACACCTGAGCCATGTGAATGGAGTGGATTTTAGTCCCTGTTAATCCCTTTCCCAGTTTCGCCTAAAGGAAATGAAGCCACGGAGCTGTGGGTACCCAGAGCACAGCCTGACTGATAGCCCTGAGGTGCCAGTCTGCGGATGAGCTCCTGATGCCACACACACAAATCTGCTTGTTCCCACTGCATTTGTGTTTTTGGTCATAACAAAAATATGCCTGAAATGTCACCAATTTGAGGGAGGAGTTTGTAGCCCAAAGTTGTAGCCTGGCTTGTGAGTACACCTGGGCTCTGCAGGTCACTGCTGCCCTGAATCTCTGCAATAACTGCCCAGCCAGCTGCTCTCAGATCCTGTGCTGCAGTGGAAGGACACTTCTGAGGATGGTTTCTCATTGTACAGCTGCATCTTAGCAACCGTGTTTACAAGATGGCAGTAAATATTCTTAAAGTCAGGTACCTAGAAGCCATTAAGAGCCGTAACAGCCAGTTATGCCTAAACGCTGTCTTTCTGTGCTAGAAAGCAGTTTGAAACTGCATCTTGTGTTGTGATCTGTGGAACCTACCTTTCACAGGGTCAGCATGACCCCTGGGCATCCCAGAGAGAAGGGATTTCTGTTGCTTCCCTTGTTGGCGGTTGTCATTGTCATGGGTTTAGCTGGGATAGAGTTAATTTTCTTCACTCTAGCTGGCATAGTGCTGTGCTTTGGACTTCGTATGAAAACAATGCTGATAACACACTGATGTTTTAGTTGTTGCTGGGTAGTGCTTGTACTAGTCAGGGGCTTTTCCAGTTTCCCATGCTCTGCTGGGTGCACCAGAAGGCGGGAGGGGAGGGGCACAGCTAAGAGAGCGGATTCAAACTGGCCAAAGGGATCTTCTATATCATGTAATGTCATGCCCAGTATGTTACCTGGGAGGAGCTGGCTGGGAGAGGGAGGCAGTAATCGTGGCTCGGGGACCGGCAGCATCGGTTGGTGGGTGGTGAGTGCTTGTATTGTTTGTGTTTCTGGGTTTTTTTTCCCTTTTTCCCTTTTCCTTTTTATTATATTATCACTATTGTTATTACTATCATAATCAATATTATAATAATTATTATTTTATTGTAATTATTAAATTGTGCTTATCTCAACCCACAAGTTTTTTTTTTGCTTTTGCTTTTCCAATTCTCTTCCCCGTCCCACAGGGGTGGGGGGAGTGAGCGAGCGGCTGCGTGGTGTTTAGTTGCCGACTGGGACTGAACCATGACAGTCATGTAGAAGTACGAGGGGCTTCAAGACATCATGTCTGGGGCCTTGGGGAGGTATGGGCAAAACCTGTGATCTGTAGCAACTAGACATTTCTCTGCACACGTCAGTGCCCTGTGCCAGGTCTGATGGAGGGGGTCTGTAGTGCTTGAGGGGAATAGGATCTGTGACACCCTAAATTGAAGTTTCCTGCAGTATCCAACTGGCCATTTTTGCTCCACCTGATTTCATTGTTACTGAAGGAAACTACCCAGGCTGGTTAATCCCTCTGCAGAGAGGATTTAAGGACCCTCACCCAGGAGAGCCTGTGTGGCTTCTCTGAGCATCTCCCCTGCAGCCTGCCTTGCTGTCTGGGATAAATGCTGGTCCTGGCTCCATGTGCCTCCAGCCGTGGCAGCATGGGGTGTTCCCGGGGTGCCAGCAGGTCCAGAGAGGAGGGCAGGGGGCTAACTGCCCCTTCTTGCCTGTGCCTCTCCCTGGCCCCTGCTGTTTGGTGGGGACAGAGGGCTGAGCCTTGGTCACACGTTGCTGTCCTGAGAGCCCCATCCTGCTCTGGAGCACACCAGAGTCACCAGTGCAGCACAGGTGTTTCTGACTGTGGCTGCCTTGCCTCCCTTGTCACCAGCTGCCTGCTGTTCCTGCATGACCCAGATTTTTGTTTGTCTTGTCCTCATCAAATAACCAAAATGAGTCCTGGGTGCTCTCGTAGTGGGGTTGCTGTAACCCACAGGGTCCCCTCACCCCACGTCACAGCAGCATTTCTATCAACGGAGAAATGTTGTGGTGCCTGTCCCACAAGGGAGAGGGGGTCGCCCTGCTCCTGCCCCGTGGGTCCATGGAGAGCTGTAGTGCATGGTCGTGGGTGCTGTGTGGCTGCCATCTATGAGCACCTTTATCCTCGGTGTGAAGGGATGGGATGGCAGCCGGGAGAGGAGGCAGAGCTGGACGAGAAGTGAGCAGACATGGCCCACTGTCAGAGACAGGAATAGAAAGTGTTTCTTTCCTCAGGATGGGGTTGTATGAGCTCTTCTGTCTTCACGCAAGTACTGGGAAGTCCCACTGCCTGTCACCATTTAATAGCCTGGGGTCTAGTGGTGGTGTCCTTGCCTGGATGCCCTTGTGAGACAGGCACGTTCACGTGTGGCATGTCTGGCATTTGAACTGCCTTTGCTCTGAGCAGCCCTCATCCATCCTCCAGGAGCCAGCAGGCTCTGGGGAGCTGCCAGGGGCAGGGTGGGGGGATCTGACCGGGCCAACCGAGGTCCCACTGTGCGGCGGAGTAAGTTCCTGACCTAGAGGTAAGTTTCTGACGGGAGCGCCGATGGTTGGGGTTGCCTTTGCTGTGCTTCACGGAGGAGGCTGGGCGTGGGGAGCGCCGTGGGGCAGCCGATGCAGAGCTGCCCGCTGGACACAGCGATGCAGATGCCGTGTGCTGGGCGGGGACAGACGGGGAGGGCCGCTGCCCCGGGAGCCGCAGCCCTTTGTCCCGGGAGTGGCTGCGGCGCCGGGGGCGGGGGGCGCTGCGGAGGGTGGGAGGGGGGTGTTCTGAGGAGGCGATGCCTCCTTGTGGAGGGGGGCCGGTGCACGCGCGGGTGGTGGCGCGTCGCCGGCGAGCCGAGCCGAGCCGAGCCGAGGGAAGCGCGCCCTGCAGGACCCGGACCCATCGCGGCCGAGCCGGAGCAGGTGGGTCGGCGCTCGGGCCGGGCGGGGGTCGCCGAGCCAAGGCCCGGGCGGCCCCGCGCCGTGTCAAGCCGTGTCGCCGCTGGGAAGCTCCGGAGAGGGCGGGCCGCACCCCGCGGGAAAAGGGGCATCCCCGCCGCGATCCCCGAGCGCCCTCGGACCCTTCTCCTTCTCTTCCCTGGGAGCGGAGCCCCGGGCGTGGGGAGCCGGCACCGCCCGCAGCCGCCGTACCGGGCCCGCACTGGCTGCGGCGGAGCTCTGGCGTGCCGGGTACCTGCGGCGCTGAGACCCTGCCGCTCGCAGAGCACTTGAGCGATCTGTAAGGGGACACCGTTGTATTAATTAAGCCCTGCTGGCTGCCCTGCTCCTCCTTGAAGGGATGGGGCCGAGCTGATTCTAGCCCCGAGAGCCTCCTTTGCTCTTTGTGCCTCCTGACGGGAGCGGCTGAGCAGGCAGGGGATGGGGGAGAGCTGTTCTTGAGAGTGATGGCGAGGAGGAGCAGCTTCCGGACGGAGCGGTTCTCCTAGCCTGGGCTGGTCCTGAGCAGGGCCAGAGGTGGTTTCCCAGCTGCTGCACCCAGGACCTGCTTGGTGGTCCACAGAGAGCAATGTCTCCAGCACTGTCCCTAGTCTTAATTCAGAGAAGGGCTCTGGGCTTTTTGGAAGACTGCAAGAAAAAGGTAGATCCCAAGGGGGAGAAAAAATAGTTTGTGCTTGGTGTGGAGTTCTCAGGCAGTTGCTCTGTGTCACCCTTCCCTATGTCCAAGCAAGTAGTTTGCCTTTGATGCAGCTCTGGATGCTGCTTGCGCATACTGTGCACATGCTGGCTCAGACTGGCTTGCTGAAGGAGAGGTGTGTTTTCAGCCCAGTCTCTGCTTTGCAGAAAAGTCCCTCTTCCCCTGCCCTTTCATGGTGTTCCTGGCTTGGAGACATGGATCTACCCCTTAGCAGCCCCATGAACAAGGGCCCTGCAGCAGCAAGGAATAGCTCAGGGCAGCTCAGGCAGGACTCTCCCACATCTGTAGCGCAGCAGCTCCAGCAGCTCTTTCTTCCATTTCCCTGCCAAGTTCAGTGATTCCAGTGCAGAAACAGTACCCAGGAGAGAGCATGCTCAAGCTGCAGGATCCTGCCTTCAGCTTCAATCCCAAATGTATCTTGTTTTTCTTTAAAAAAGAAAACCCAAACCAAACAACACTCAGACAACAGGGAAAACTGAGTTGGAGGCTATGTAAAACCCGCATGTAAAGTGTATGTAAAGCTGTGAGGTAAACAAATGGTAAAAAGCCAGTGCTGAGTAGTGAAAGGATTACCGTTATCATGCAAGGTCAGTCACAGCATGGCACAAACCTTCCAGGGGTCAAACAGACACCAACTGGAGCGGAAGTGTTCAAAGCAGAGCTACCTGCATGTGGATGGTTATAAATCACAAGGAAAGAGTTACAGTGCTCCTGTCCCTGAACAGAGAAGGAATATAAAACCAAGCTGGACCCAAGCAGTGAGGCTGAGGGATGTACCAGGCTGCGAAGCTGGTACATAAGCTCATCGTGGGATGGGCCCATCAGTGTGGGGAGGACCGGGTAGCACTGAGAGCCCCACAGGGTCCTGCAGGGACCTCGCTGGAGAATCCTTGACTGGCCCATGGTCCTTCCATGGGCAGGAGTCACCGCTGAGTCACTCAGGGTACCTAGCATGTATTTGTTTGTCCTTTTCCTGTTGAATATTACTCCACCAGGAACGGGCGCTTTTGCAGGAATGTTGCTACTTGCACCCGGTAGGGAGGCTGTGTGGGGTGAGAGGCAGCTGTGTTTCCGGCATGCCTGTTGTGCTTGTCCACCAGGCAAGGTCCTCCTTGCACAGTAAATTCCTCAGCAGTCCCCACTGCTGATGCTTGCTGTTCATACACTGTTGTTATTTTCTTTTTAAATTATTAGACCCGTGATCGTCAGGTTTGGTGCTTTCTAGTGATGTTTCAGAGGATCTCAAAGCAATGTGTAAGCTCATGGGCTGAAACTGGAGGTCCTCTTGTAACCAAAGCACCTCTCTACACCAACTGGCAAAGCTTTCAGGAGTATGTTTGATATCTTCAGGCTGCAGCCAAATGTACCTGCACGTGGGGAGTGGCACAGGAGTTATCTGGAGAGCATGGGCATGAAGGAGGAAGCCCACTTATGGCAGAAGTTGTGATTTTTCTGCCTCATCCACGCTTCTTGCTGTATGGAGAAAGCTGCTGCATGTCTGCCTTGTGCACACAGAAGCTGGTTTTCTTCTGCTGGGGACTGGAAGCCTAGTGGCTTCCTGCAGTCAGAGTTTAAAACATTGGGGCCTTTAAAGAAAACACTTCAGGGTCTTACTGTTCAAATTAAGTCTTGCATAATCTTCTCCCCTAAGGGCAGATTTTAAAATGAAAACTTTATGTAAAGTAGCAGCCTGGAATTACATAAAGTAAGGCCATGAGGACTTACATAAGGACTTGGAGCACAGTTTCTGAGGCAACTTTCAACTTTCAGCATTGAAGGCAAATGCTTTGGCTCCTGCCCCATCTGATCTTCAACATGAGCGCTTAAGGCTAGAGGTTAAGGCTTTTGCCACTGAACATGAAGTGTGGTGTTGCTGCTATTTAGCAAGTGGTTGGCTGGTGCTGTGCTCCCGTGTCCTCAGTGACAGCTCTAATTAGATAAAGCGTGCATACTGTGGGTCAGCTCTGTACTGCTGCAAGTTTGTTGAAGTCACTGGAGTTACAGTGGGGTGGGAATGGGCCTTGATGTCCTGGGAGAGGTAAGCTGCATGAACTGCATCTTCACCAGTGTCCTACTCCTCAACTGCTTGTTTGCTGCTGGGGGTTCCTCTCCACTGCCCTCCCTCCTTGGTGTGGAAGTGGACAATGAGGAAATAGCAGAGTACAAACCCACTATGGGCATGAGCTCGCCAGCTGGGGAGGCTTGCTTGCCACACTGTTGCCCTGCCAGAGCCGGGTTAAAGGCTCGGCAGCGATGTTAGGGGATGTGAAGAGCCTGCTGTGGTGGGCAATGCTGACAGAGGTGCAGCCTGGGCTGGTGTTCAGTCTCAGCAGATCTGATTCTTGCTCCCCATGCAGTGGGTGTGCTACTGAGCTGTGCAACTTCTGGCCAAGGTACTTTCTGGGGCTAAAAATTTATTAGTTTCAAAAGCTTTATTGGGTGGATTAGTAGAAGAAAAACATGCATTGGGAGATATTCAATACAAATCACTGTATACCTTCTGTGCTGAGCTGCAAATGGGAGCCCAGAAGGCAAATGAGCAGAGCTGGGTCTGTGAGCCGAGGGGTAAGGGGGCCCTTCTCACCCCTCACAGCTCAGACTTGACATCTCACCTTGACACTGGCTCATCACATGGCCTTGGGCAAGTCACTTAACTTGCTTTTCTTATGTTTTAGCTTTAGTTTTTCCATCTGTTAGGGATTGCCTTAGGGGCTCAGTCTGCTGTGATATATTGATAAGAAAATGCTCATCTCAGATGCAAATCTATTTCTCTTTCCTTGGCCCTTTGGGAGCTGCTGAGTGATAACTGTTCCCTGGACAGAGACTTTACTGCATTCAGTGTCATTGGCATTAGGTGGCTGTGATGGTGTGCGCAGAGCTCTTGGAAACAGCTTGCTTGCCTTGAGAAGCTTCTTATAACTCGTGTTGTTGTGCAAATACTGCTTGTTTATGTAGCATCACATGGAGAAATTGATTTAATGGGGGGAAAATGCTTGATCGATTTCCCTGGTGGGGGTAACCTGACTTTCTGAGGTGTGCAGGAGAGCTGGGCAGCTTGTCAGCCAGCTGAAGCTCAACTTCACACAATTCATATAGTTTTTAATAAGCCAGTGGTGGATTAGATACAGCAGGTGGTGGTGAGAGGAAGGCTCATAGTGGAGAGGGGGGAGAGCAGGGTGTTATGGGAGAGCAGTCCTGGATGCTTGAGGCAAATGGAGCTTGGGGTACTGTCCCCAAGGCAGACAGACAAATCCTGCCCTGACATGGTGGTATTTGGAGCTTGCCCTCCTTCGCTCCCCTTGGAAGGACTTGTGTCTCACCGGACGTATCCTGGAGGCTGTTGGAGCAGGTACCGTCTCCCCTGCATCTGCACAGCCCTGCTGCGTGGGCTGGGGTGAGGGCCAAGTGCAGGACAGGGACATTGTGCCCAAAAGTGCTGCGGAGATGCTGAACTTCTGAGAAAGCACTTGGCTGCCCTGCTGAGATGGATCTGGTTACCTCCATCTCAAAGCATGGGCTTTTAAATTATTTCTTGCCTACTTATCTCCTGCAGCCTCTGGCCAGTAGATTACGGTGGTTTTAGTCCCTGTGTACACATGGGATAGAAAGGCCCAGTGCCCATGAGGTCCTTGCTGGCCTCCCACTGTCAGCAGCTGTTTCTTGAAGTAGCTTTTTTTCTAAGCATGAATTAATCTGTTGAAGGGGGGAAAATTGTGAAGTAACGTGTCTGTATTTGCAACTCAAAAACCTCTGTCATAGCTGAGACCTGGAGCCTTAGTCACATTTCATATAACACAGAGTCTTGAAGCCAGTGTGTTTTCCTTGCATGCCTGTTGGTGCAGCCAGGGTAGCTGAGGTGTGCAGCTGGCCATCATGCCAGCATTGGCCGTCATACCAGCTCCTGGAAAGATTTGGGTGGCAGAGACTGAGAAATGGGCTGGCTGAAATGAGCCCTCTTCAGTACTGGTGAATCTAAGAGGATTTGTCACCTCCTGACTTTGTCTGTATAGTGTGAGAGGGGGTGGTTGTTTCTGTGCACAAGCTGCATAATGCAGTGAAAGCACGTCTGAAAATGTGTTTTTCCAATGTTGAGAAAGCTTTAAAGCACAGCAGTCTATGCCAAATGCGTTGAAATAATTTTGCTCTAGCTTTTTGTAGGAAGAAGACTAACAAGCAGAAAATAAGGGGTTTCTGCCCCATATCTATAAAAGGTTGAGAACATTTGCTCCAAATTATTTGTCTTTCATTAATTTGTTTTAAGCTGCCTGGAAAGATCAATTGTTTAGTTCGTGAAGACCATAACTCCAGCACTGGGGACAACCCAGCTGGAGTTGATGGGACTGCTGTGATTAATTTTCCACTGCTTGGAAAAGTCATGTCTGAGATGCTCTAACTGGATTTCAGCTGTATCTGCTGGATATTTACTACAGTTCTGCTTTGGCTGGAGAGTGGAAAATGTGCAGAGGGAAACATTCTGGGGGCTTCTTAAGCTTACAAGGGGCAGAATTTTTCCCAGGATGACCCCTCTGAATCAGCAAGGTTTCACAGCAGGTTTACCAGCCTCTCTGTGTCCTCTGCTGGATTCAGGTCTGCTGCGAAGATGCCTCTTGCTTGGGGACCCGCCACCACTTCATCCCCGTTGCACTGCCCTGCCCAGCACAGGGGTGGCTCTGACCACGGTGGTGAATCTGCAAAGGAACTGGAGTGAATGTGGCAGTGTGAGGGCTCGGGATCTTCTCCTTGTGCAGACTTCCCAGTCTGCACAGACACTGTCCCAGAGGCACAGAGAGGTTATGAGGAATGCAATATTAGGCTGTGAATTAGCTGGATAGTGCCCCAGATGTTTCTGTAAATGATGCAGGGAGAGAAGCACGTCCAGAGGGCAGTTTGGGGCCTATAAAGTCCTTGTTCTGAGTGACTGCCCCTTTGCTCTGGAGGCAGCCGAACTGGAAAGGCTGGGGAATGTGGATATTTTGGCATACCTCAGCCCAGGGGAAGCTTTGCCCTTCCTCTCATGGTGGATCAAGAGTTAATTAATGTTACACTGGAGCCATTCCCTCAGGGAGGCACATGCATCTTGCGCTGGAGGCAGGATTAGGAAGCATGAGTCAAATTCACTGCTGAATTATACAGGCTTTAAAATTCAGTCAGCTGGGGGTTGCCTGCTTGTGTGCTCACCACTGCAGCTGCTCCCCGTGGATGAGGAGGCTCGGGGCAGCTTTCCTCCATCCTCTCAGCAGATTTTTGCCTTATCTTTTTCCTTGAACTGTGACCTGCAAATGTGGAGAGGGGAAAGGTGGTCTCTTTAGGAAGGAAGTACAATGAATGATTTCTGCTTAACGGAAGGATGGTGCCTCGTTTTTGTCTTAGATCTTGAAGAGCTTGAAAACCAAAGCAGAGCCCAAGTATCACTGAACACAGAAGGGCCATAGGACAAGGGTGTTTAGCTGTCATGGTGGAGTGAGGGAGGCATACACAACAAGGCTGTTTAATATACCTCTGTTGTGACCAGATCCAGTGGGTTGTTCATTGATGTGAGCCTGAGTTAAAAAGGCATTGTCACCACTCTCTGGCTTTCCCTGCATGCTGATGCTTCTTGCATATGGCTAGTGTGTCTGCTGAGTCTGCGGGAAGTGACAGCAGGCTGTCCTCCCTCAGCCAAGGGATCATCCTCTGCCAGAACGGGAGTGGCCCTTAAATTAAAGACTGCATTTGCTTTGTTTTAATTCTCAGGTTGTTTCCCTCAGGTGTCTCTCACCTGCTGTTTCTCTCTGCCCAGATGGCTGCTGTCAGCAGAAGGGCAAACTAAGGCCCAAAGCCTCGAGGGTATTTGGGGCCCAGGGTCACCTCTTGCCAGGTTTAGTTCTCTGAAAGTGAGGTGCCTGGTCCAAGTGGATCTCCCTGGTGGTTTTAATAGTTTCTGGAGAAAGACCAGCACTTCCTGAGAAAGACTGATCCCACCTCCTGGGGTGTCCTGTGATGTCCTCAGCACTGCTGGCATTGCACAGGGTGTGTCCTACCTTGGCCAGGTCCTTGTGGGTGCCAGGGGCAGCTGGGCACCGTCCCCACAGCTGAGTGTCAGAGCATATCATGCAGCTCACTTCCTCTGCCCTGGAGACATGGGTGTGCCCGTGGCTGTGCTCCCACCATTAAGAACCCCTTCTGAGCATCCCCTGAGCCCTGCAGGGCAGAGCAGCATCCCCCCTCTGCAGTTAGTGTAATGACCTCTAAGCCCTGACACACAGAGGCCTCACTCTTCAGTTGGTAACTTCAAGCCTCCTGGCAGCCCCAATGTACAGGATCCCAAATGGACCATGGCTTATTTCAGGTTCCCTGTTTCAGGACAGCTGCTGCAGTAGTTTCTTGTGTTCTAGTTTCAACTGGAACCTCTGCTCTGTTTGTGCACCTGCCAAAGAATGGCATGGAGCAGTTTGAAGAGCTTATTCTGGTTCCGATTTGTGCTCCATTTAAATGTTGAGCAGTGCCTTGTGCTGGTGTTTGGTGCTACGGCATGAGAAGAGGGCCCATGGTGATAGTGGTGCTCTTTGGGCAGCCCTGGAGTTCAAGCGAGAAATTTTGCTCACCTGAGAGTAGTGAATAGGACATGCAGGTGATCAATGAGTGCTTTTCATGTCTGATGAGCCAGGGGTCGATTTGCTCTCCTTTAAACTGATCAAGCCCCTGAGATCTCTGGAAAATGTATCACCTTCCATCCTGTGTTGCTGCGTCCCAGAGGTGGTGGGAAGGGATGTATTGTAAGTGGATGTGGGGCTAAAAGGCTGTTTGGAGTCAGAGAAGGGGCACAGCAGATTCTCCATCCCTGTCTGGCTGCACCTGGTGCAAAAGCCCCTTGTGCAGCCCTGGGGACATGGATGCCCTTGCACCACGTCTGTGGCTTTCCACCTCCCATCTTGGCCTCAGGATGCTGCAGAGTGTGGCTTTCCTGTGGAAACAGGGCAGCAACCTGGTGGGAAACGGTTGTCTCTGGGACAGCTGTTCCTCATGAGCCTCTAGCTCTGGTAGCACTTGCCCCATTTTGCAAGCTCTGTGCAGGTTAAGAGCTGGTCCCCATCCTGAATGGCTGAGAAAAGCCAAGAAGAGGAAGGAAGAGGAAGGGTGATGCCAAGGAGATGCTGGCTGGGGCTGCAGCCTAGGTGTCCTTACTCACTGCGCTGTGCTACTTCTGCAGGATTTTTCTGTGCTGTACATGAATAATCTCGTGGAGCAGCACGGTCACAGTGGTGACTCTGGTGTCTGCCCACCTGCAGATTTCAAAGACCTTAAAAAGTTTATCATGGTTAGTGTTTTCCTAGGAACAGCCTCAGAAGAGCAGAGTTTCATGGTGCCTGCAGTCTGCCCCTGTCCCCAACAGCAGACAGCACTGCAGTGTTGGAGGATGCCACAGTAGTAGAGTAGATACAGCAGTCAAGAGGAGGTGGGTGTCCATTAGTTATCTTCTTCACCCAACTCATCCCCTTGTATCTAAGGGATGGAGATACGGCTGGAGCATGGGTCTCGGGTCCACTGGGTCCTCTCCGAAATGGTGCTGGGGCAGTTCTGTGACTTTGAGCCATTTTCTGATTGTTTTCCATGTGCAAAGCCAAATTCCTCCCACCTGGCTCCCCAAGTGCAAAGCTCTATTAATGCCCTCTAAGCATCCCCAAAATGAAGTGCTTTCAGGGGATTTGGTGCTGTTTCCATTCATTGTTTTTTTTGTGGGTGTTTAATGCATTAAATATAAGAGCTAGCAGGAACTGACTGATGTCCAGTGGTTTGAAAAGATAGACCAGGTTTAAGAGGAAAACTACTTGACAGGTGTGGTGACAGCTTGTGTGTGAAACTCAGTGGGGGAGCTTTTGTGTTGCTCAGAAACAGCTGGCGAAGACCATGTAGCACTCCAGCAGTTTATTGAACGTATAAAGCACTGTTAGTGCCAGATATTACTGCTGTGGTGAGCTGCTCATGCACCTGCAGTACAGCACTTGGCCGTCTCCAGCCCAATGAGTTCTTAGGGACAGGAGGTAGCAAAAGCTTTGGGACACCAAACAAGACATGCAGGAGAGAACCCGAGGGGCAGGAAACCATGTTCTACCTGATGAGAAGCGATGCTGGTTGTTGCAGATGGGGTTTTCCTTGCTGAGATATCAGAATGTCTTAAGAAACCAGCAAAGGGCTGTTACTGCTTTTTGGCATTTGAGGAGAGGTGGACACAGAGGGTCATTCACTATGGGGTCATCTGCCAGCAGAGTGTGGCAGACAGCCTGAGACTTTATTCTAGTTTAGGACTGCGGCCATCTGCACCGAGAACAATCCTTGAGCTAAAAATAGTCTCTTGTCTTCTGGGAACAACACAGAGATTTGAGGTTTATTTTTGGGGTTTTGGTTGGAAACTCCAAGGATAAAGGGCATGGCTTTCACCTGCTGTGGAGCACGTTTGGCTTTGCAAGGAGCCCAGCCCTTCATGGGCTGCCTGATGGTATGGCCCCCACCTCCTTCCCAGGTCCCTACATAGCCTTCAGCCCTCATCTCTGAGCTGTAATAAAAAGCAAGTTACAGTAATTGCTATCAGATGATGCCTCAAACATTTCAGCAGTAAGATCAAGATATCTTTTCTCATCCTAATGCATTTTTCTTGATGGAGAGGGTGTGTTGGGGATGTTCGGTACCCAGCTAAAATGCTTGACAGTTCCCACACACTGAGCTTCCTTTAATCCATGTGCCCTGCTCTGCTTTTTTGTTTGTATGGAGTCAATTAAATATCAGGGGGAAATGAAGTTTATATATGCTGGTGAAATAAGTGCCATATGACATCCATTAGGTGTCTTGTACCATGAGTCTTCAGATTTAAAATAAAAATCAGAGAAAATGCACGAGGAGAGCAGCAAAGGGAGCAGTGATAGAGAGTAAATGTGTGGGACTAGGCTTGTGACTGCTGAGTTGTTACAGCTGGGTTTTTTTCTATGTTTTTCTGTACCTTTTCATCTCAAAGGAATCAGGGTGCCTTGGCGATCATCATCCATTTTGAAAGGCAAGCCTACTTGAAGCCTTCTCTGCTGACTGCTCCAGAGAGTGTGTTTTCACTTGTTCTTATCTTCTCTCTCTTCCTTCAAAACACCTACTAACTTCCCATCAGGCAGGCAGTGCTGTGGCACATCCTGTGCATGGAGAGTGTTACCAGGGAGGACTCTGCACAGAGACCTTCACAGGTGGTTGGATTAAACTTGCCCAAAACTTAGTGCAGAACAGCCAAGTTCTTGGAAGTCTTAGGTGCCTGACTGTTCTTAACCCCGCTAGAGGCCAAATTGCATCTTAGCTGCCTAAATGTCTTTATGCATCCTGGCCTGATGAGTCTTTATGAGTTTTGTGAAAGCCATTTCAAGGGGGACTCCATTCACTGGGTGTGGGTGCAAAGAAGCTAGAGATCAGGGCTTCTTGGATGAGGAGGGGGCCAGCTGTGTCTTCATTCCCCTGTAGTCTTGTCTTGTGAAGAAGTAGCAAGTCAGTTGCTGGAGGACTTGGTCGTTGAGGTTGTTGGAGTTGCCTCTCGACTTATCTTCAAAAATGTTTGTTGCTAAAGCTAAAGTTACAGACAATCTCGTCCTTGAAATCCTTGGGGAAATACTGATTTCTAGGGCCAGAAGATCTTAAAAGCTTGTCTCCCCCAGGTAGCATCAGCCATAGATCTTCACCTGGAAACTTTATGCTTTTTGATTAGGTTGCTTTCTGAATAACGTGAATTTCATTTATAAGTTAGGTGGGATCAAGACTGTGTCCCGATCAGGTTTCCAATGCTTAGGTCCTCCCTCAGCATAACGTCTGTGGAGTCTTTTAGCTATTTCAGATTTCAAAGGGGATTTATGTCATATGTTGGCCAGTTATAGCAAAGACCTATTCTTACCTGTGCCAGGGACCGGCTGTCGTCTCGGATCATCTGAGTTCCCATTTGCTGGATCTTATAATGCCCTTGTCCCTGTCACTTGGCATTTTCCCCTCAGCAGAAGGATTCTTTAGCTATCGGTCATCTTGTTACTTTCCTTTATGTTTAAATCTCCTGTGGAAGCAGATTTCCCAGATTTTAGATCTTTCCTAAGGTTTGTTTCTTACCTGGCAAGGGACAGGTTTGAAATCAGAGCAGCTATATCAAAGCCGGGATTGCAATCCAGAGTGTGATCCCAGCCCCATGAGCATAATGTCTTCCCAGGAGGGCAGGATTTCCACCAGGTCTGTGGCTTGCAGGTGTCCTTGTTGACAGCAGCATAATAAGCACTTGAATTTGCAGAGTGAAAACGATTTATCCTGCCAGTAACTTTCCCTGAGCTTTTTAATTCTTACTTTCCTGGCTGTATTTATTTATTGCATTTTATGAAAAACGTGTTCATGCTCAAATGAAATGCAAGTATCCCTTTATCCCTGCTGTGTAATTTACTGTCATTTGCCTTCCTGTGAGAGAGGAATTTGCCTTCCTGATTCTGTTTTATTCCCCCCCAACAGAAAATTGTCTTTTTGCTGGAGAGATCAAATATATTTGGGTTACTTGAGGGAAACAGCAAAGCTTAGACTAGATGTTCTCGTGTAAGGATGCCTATGAAAAGCTAATTGCTAACTTGTGTAATGATGGCACCCAGAGAAAGCCAGCTGGTCCCTGGTGATGCTGGGAACTATTGGCTGCAGGGCTGTTCCCGATATCCTCACACTGGTGAATGTCACTTTTATCTGTGGGAAACCAGCCTCTCGCTGGGCAGCAGGAGGTCTGTCTTTAGCCTCCACCCCAGGCTGGTAGTATTCAAGAAATACTTTTTTCTTTTTTTTTTTTTTGTGGTCAAGAACTCAAAAATACTGGTGACCTATTTTTAGGGGTCAGCAAATCCATTTTGGTTTTGCTTGACCTACTACATTGTCCTTATGCTACAGGAAGGTTTGCTGGTGTCTGTTATAAAGAGCCAGAATGGAATAAAGTCCATTTCTGTTGACAGAAATAAATGCTGAGTAACTCTTCTGAGGTGTTTTTTTCATCTGGCTTAGACAGATGATCTCATCTAATGTCACCATTGTTATCTGGATTTGCTTTGCATTTTCACCTGGGAGCTGATGAGCACTCATCCCTCCCTCTGCATGAGCCAAGTGCAGGTAGGGCAGGATGGAGAGGACTGTAGGGACCAGCCAACACATGTCCTGCAGGAGAAAACCACTCCACTTCTGAGTTTTAAACCATTTGGGGACTGAAGAGATTTACTGATTTAATGACGAGATGTAAACAACTGGCCATCAGTGAAGCGTCAGGATAGTTATCAGCAACACAACAGGTAAATCCCAGTGCTAGCCGCTTACAAAATGTTGATAGGCACCTACAGATTTCTAAACATCCTTCCATACCTGACCTGCCCAAGGCCAAATCCTGCACATCTGTGCACGCATGCACCCATACACCCCCCCCCTCCACGAGGAGGGTGGGTGCCCCGATTTGTGCACCTCAGTGCTGGCACCCAGTGCTGGAAGCCTACTGTCCTGGCAAAGATATTTTGTTTACAGAACGCTCCCACTCACAGAAGGTTTTTGCATGGCAAAAGTAAGCACCAGATAAGCTTTTACATGCTGCTCCCCAGAACAGAGCTGGTAGTCATCAGGCACTGGTCTTCCTGGCCCAGGGAAGTCCCTGGGCCCAGTCCAGCCTCCTGCAGAGGAGGAAGAGGAGGCTGGGGAGAAGCTGCTTTCCTGATGATGAGAAGTCCTGGAAACAGTGGCAGGGGTGGCACATTGGCTCTCTGGCAGGTAAGAGGAGGAAGAGTCTATTGTTCCCTTTTTGCAGGAAAATTTGCTGTCTAGAAGAGGGATTTGAAGCCTGGGGTTTGCATCCTCACAGCAGAGCCTGGGCCTGGGTAGATGCTCAGGGCCATGTCTGGCTGTGCATGGGTCTGGGAGAGCTGGTCTGCCGGCTGGGTGGTGGCTTACTTGGGAGCCATGGGTGCTGCATTGCTGAACAGAGGGAATAAACCCCCCGATGCTTGCCTGCTCCTGCTGGGCCCTTCCCTGGACTGGTGCCAGCTGTGGTGGTGGGGCTGGAAACATGCTTTTGGCTGCACAATTGCTTTCACAGGGTGCATGCAAAGCCTCTCTGCCAGCCCTGGCAGCTGCGGGAGCCTTGCCAAGCCCATGGCATGGCAGCAAGCATGAGCAGCCCCAGTGAGCTCTGCTGGGGAGCTGAACCCTTCCCTGGGGCTTGTGGGTTCTTCTCTGGTGTCTGCAGATGAGGAAAGTCCAGAGGAAGATGGTGTCTCAGATCTGCTTTTCGAAATGACAGCTAATTTCATATTTTTAATCTGGCAAGGAGTGAGTTCCCTGCAGTGACATCTCACAGCATCCAAACATTTCCCGGCTCCCCAGGCTTGATCACAGGAAATGTGAGCTGCTTCTTCAGTGGTCTTTGCTGCCACGGGGAGCTGGAAGGTGCATGTTGGGTGCTGTGTACGGAGGGAGCTCCTTGTTTGCTGCGGGCACAGCTGAAAGCTTGGAGACATGGGCAGTTTCCCCAGAGGGTGATGGAAACCAGTGGCACCATGGTTCCCACTCCGTCTCCCCTCTCCCTGCAGGGGACAAGCCTCCTTCTGTGCCCCAGTATGGTCTCCCCACCGTGGGGTGAATTCAAGCTGGGAGCACTGGGGATATGGGCAGCTGCCCCAGTGCTTTCCCTGCTCAGACAAAAGCACATCTTTGGGTGCTCTAAACCTTGCTGGTGACACGACGATGTGCCCTGCCCTGCTGCCTGGGGCTGCGGGCTGTCCCCTGAGTCCACCCTCCCTGATCCCCATCCTTCTCCCACCTTCTCCCTCCTTCTCCCTCTCCCTCCCCAGCTTCTAGGAATCCTTCAAATAAAGCTTCAGATAAAGCTTGGCATTTTGAAAGGCTGTTTTCTTCCCCGGCCTACATGTCAGCACTAATGTGGGGACAAACAGATGCATTTATAAGAAGAAAATAAAGAGTCGGCTCCCACTCAGCAGCATAGTGGCGAGGGGCTGTTCCCGGCGTGGTGGGGACGTTGCAGGGATTCTTCACTGGACAAAGAGGCAATTGGCGAACTAGGTCATGGCAAGAGGAGATGGTACATGGGAAAAGCACTGAACAGAGAGGCTTCTGAAAAGGAAACCATTCCCTGTAGAAGAGGCAGCCCCAGGCAGCGTGCTTTGCCCAAGGGGACCTGTCGTGCCTGTGCCTGGGTCACAGGTGCCCTGTTCAGGAGCAGTTCTGGGGCTTTGGTCCTGCAGGCATTTGCCATGCAGTCAGGTAGGATCCCAGGTGTCATTTTGATTTTGCTGGGACTGGATTCCTGCAGTCTGTGTGGGACCGTCCTATGGTGGCAACTTTGGGGTCCGGCTGCTTTCAGAAGTTTGTGCTGTTTTTTTCACCTGAGTTGCAGCTCTCTGAGTCTCAGCCTGGGTCTTGCCTCCTGTTTCGGTGAGGGAACCCTGCCCAGCTCGGTACTGTCTGCTTGCCTGCCCCATGTCCCAGCCCTCAGCTCTTCCTGAATTCCTGCCCTGCTTAGTCCTGCCACCACATCTGTCTGCTCCCATTTGGCAGCTCTCTCTTTAGATCTTAGCTGGACTATGGGTGGATGAGGTGGCCCGTGTAAACACTTTGTGCATATCTCAGTGCAGATTTTGCCTCACCCTGTAGAAGCAAAGTAACCATGAAATAATCCACAGAATCAAGGGATGCTGATACAGCTCCTTGTTTTGTGCAAGACCTAGGACAGAAACTTATGGAGGGCAGAGCTTACCTTTGCTTCATATGGAAGCACTGAAGAATTGTCCTTTGTTGACCGTTGTCTCATCTGGTTACAGTCTAGCAAAGCAGCTCGCTGGGGCGGCCAGGAATCTGAGTGCATGCTGTAAGTGGAAGGTGCTCAGACAGCTTTGTAGCATACCAACAGTTGTTCACAATTACCCAGAAGTAGGTGCCTTATTCAACTTGCTTAGGATGTCAGGAGGCCATTTTCCACTGGATTTGCCTCCCCTGCATTTTTGGAAGTAACTAGAGGCAAGTGATGCAGGAGAAGAGGAAGGATGGCATATGACTTTGGAGGAGTATGAGCCTGGTGCTATAAAAGGCAGAAAGGGGAAGAAAAGGAGGGGACTGGAGAGGGAAGCGTGAGAGTCAGAGCAGTGGAAAAGGAAAACAATTTAGCAGAGGCATGTGGGGCTTGGAGTCAAATTTGGGATACACAGGAGGGTGCTGGGTCATTTCCTTGTTCTGTGATTCTTTAGGTCTTATAATGAACTGTAGGCACCAGCCAAGAGAGGACCCTTTTAAGATCGAGTGTTTCCTGCTAGCACACTCAAGCCATGACCCTCTGTCTGCAATAGTAGCTAAGCCCTGCCTGGAGCTCTGGGGTAATGGATGTGGCATTAGTATGTGGTGCATGACCTATGCTAAAAGCGCAATTTAGACACAGTGGCTTTTAACCCAACATCTAGCTGAGGAAGACCAAGTCCCTGGGACTTCTCCTGGGCTGCACTATCATGTGTTGATGGTAATGCATCCTATCTATGGCAAACCTTTGGAAGGTATAAGTGAATATATGCTAATTTGACATTTTTAAGCCCTAGTTTAAAGAAGTCCAAATACAACCTGCGTAAGGCAGGCCTAAGTCCAGGACGACTTATCCAGGAGACAGTGCCCATGGGTGCTTCCCAGTGCAACGTGTGCTGCAGGGTGCATCATCTCGGTGCCTCGTGTCCTTTCCCTCTGTTCCTGAGGCTTTGTCCAGGCCCGGTCTCTAGAGCAGGTATTTGTTTCATGTCCAAGTACCACTGTTGGTTCACTGTGAAATACACTGTGTTTTAGCTGCTGCTCCGTGATATGTGAGGCAGGGCTGACCGCACCGGAGTCCTCCAGCCCCATGCAGTACTACGGTGAGTCGTCCGACACCTACTACCATGTGGACCGCTGGCAGAAGCTGCGCGCAGCTGTCAGGAAGCTGGAGTTCTGGGAAAACTTCAATGCTGAGCTGATAGACAGCGGCTTCTTCTCCAAAGTCTACAAGGTAAACTGACATGCAGGCAGCCCACAACCCGCTGAGCAGCTGCTGAGGCTGTGTAGATGGTGCCTCACCTGAAGAACCTATCCCTGAGTCCCTGAGCTTATTTCCTTATCTTTATCCCTCCCAGCTTACTCTGGCAGGTTGAATGGGGTGAGGGAGGAAGGAACACCCCCCTCAGCACACTTAGAACATTGCCTTTGATGCACATCTCCCCTTCCATAGCAAAAAAGGAGATGCGAGGACTCGATCAATCAGTGTTCATTGTTACTGTCATCTAGTCATACAACAGGCTTGTCAGGGAGCTAAACTGCGTATTGGATGAGATTAGAGGATATTTATGCTCTGTGCAGGTTTTGTTGTCAAAACTGTAGCAAAATATATAGAGAAAAAGAATGTAAAAGTAAATTGTGTGTGTTTCTCCCAGAATACCTGCCACACACACTCCATGGAGACACCAGTGCTGTCACCCTTCTCCAGCTGCTGCCCTGTATCACGGTGATGCTGGGCACCTGGGGCAGGGTCAGGTTGGGACAGGCTGGTGGTCTGTCCACTTCTGCCTCTGCTGCCTTCATGTCAGGAGACCCATGGCTCCCTGCAAGCCAGTGCATGATGTGGATGGTGTCTCACCAAAGCAAAACTGCTTTTCTCACTGGGGCTGTTGTGAGTCATTCCCTGCACCAAGCTCCACTGGTGTGGGAGTTTGTTTAACACTGAGCAAGCACAGGATCTGGGGTGCTGTTAGCTTTTCTCCCCATCCAATGCTGCTCCTCAGCCCGGGAGTGCCACTGCGTATTTGGGGGGAGTGGATGGGATCTGGGGATCTTTCCCTGCAGCCCTCAGTGATCGCTGCTCTGTGAACAGCAAAGTGAAAGGAGGTGCATCGCATTAGGAAGTGAGACTCAGCCTTCATCTCTGACAGCAGATGCCTTGTTGCTTTGCAGAGTGGACAGGTTTGCCCACCTTATCTCTCCTCCCAGCAGCCCTCCAGAATATGGCTGCTGACACTGGTTTTGGTTGTTGGGATGTGACACAGACCAAGTGGAAACAAACTGGGCCTGACTCCACCATTGACTTCAGCTCCTTAGCTTGACTGGCCCTGTGATAAACATAATGACTGCACATTTCTCAGCACAAGATGCTTCTGCCAGAGAAGTACTCTGACATATTCTGGGTGAGATCCCTGGCTGCTGTAAGCACATGTGGCTGGCTGAAACTAATGGAGCCAGGCTGACAGGATTTGGCCATGGAACTGTAGAAAATATGCAAGTCGGACAGATAAACACACATTACTTTACTGTATCTGGGCTTGGTGTTGTGATAAAGCCTTTGGGTGAACTTCAGGTCCAGGGACAGTGCACTAAAGCTGTTCAAGGGGAATCTTTAGCCAAAGCTCTATGGCAGTTCTTTGCAGACTGGAGCAATACATGACAAATACTTCTCCCTGTCACATCCTGCCTTTAGTAATTGTTTTCCCCACCTACACAGCATGCTGCTGCAATCGCTTTCTCTTTCCTTTAGCTAGCAGATTTTCATAGTAACAGTTGCTGTTTCCTCTGTGTGTGACATTTTCCTCCTGCCCTGGAGGAGGAATTCCAGCAATAGGCAGGCTGGAGACACACATCTTGAATGAAAATGAAATAATTCCTTGAAATAGAAGCAGAAAAAAGAAATGTAAAAAAAAAAAAAGTTTGAATGATATGCTATGTGTCAAATAGTCAGAAGACAGCAGAGGAGGATTAAGGATGAGGACAGTCGTTTGTGGGGACTTGAGCATGACTGTAACCGGGTGCTCTGATGACCCATTGTCCTCTTGGGTCAGCCAGTCCCTGTGGACTCATAGACCTGAACAGCAGCACTCCTGCTGCAAAGCATCACTGGCGATGGTCCTTTGAAGCTCTTTGCCAACAGATGCTGTCTTTCTGCAACTTTCCAGAGCCAGATTTTTACCTTTATTTCTCCACTCAAGGCTGACACCAGATCTTCACCCTTCATTGCTCATTAGCATGAAATAAGAATACCTTGGAGGACCCTCTGTGCTTCCCTGGTTCTCACACTAATCCAGGACAAAGCAGGAGACTTTACGTGATTCAGAGCAGACCACAGGCTACTCCAGATTGTCCAGAACAAAGTCTTAGAGCCTGTTGTCTTGGAAGAGGCCTTCTGAGCCCATTACTTTTGCCCATCTCTCTCACTACTTTATTTTGGGTGTGGGCCTACCCTTGCTTTTCAGTCCTTTCTTCTCCAGACCAGGCTGGACAGGAACCCCTCCAGCACTCACTGACTCCACTGGCCTAGGCAGTTTTTGTGAACTCTGCTGGTGTCCAGCTGGGACATGCAACCTCACCTGGAAGCTCAGTGTTTCCACCAGAGTTTGTGCAGAGCTAATAGGTCTCACTGAAACTCAGCATTAGCTCTTCTGAAAGTTTTTCAGATCTTCCAGATTTCAGCTGCTCCCTGTACTCTGTCCTGGACATAAGGGCACTCACAATTTTTGTACAAAGATGACTGATAGCATCTCTTATATTTACATCTGTTCAATTACAGTTCATAATCAGTTACGTCTGATTAGTGACCCACAGTCTGTGGTTATGAAGTCTCATCAGGTGAGGGTATCAGAGCCCTGGCTTCCTTATGACCTGCTCGAGTGGAAATGCAGAGTTATTCCAGTGATAACATTGACTATCAGGTTGTGTTCCTTTAGAAAGGAAGCAGCAGTTCATGTTGCTCCCAAGACTGTTTTATGACCCTGGTTATAATGAACTTTTCTCTCCTTCCAGCCCAGCTAGGTCTTACATGCAGCTCTTTGCTCTCCTCACCTGGGCTAGTAACCTTATCCATAAAGTGACCATCACAGAGAGCAATGGGTGATGCTTTGGGACTCAGAGTGATGCTCTTAAGCCAGCTCATGCTGTGTCTAAACTATTTTTCCCTTAAAACAAGCAAACAAAACCCCACAAACCTCAAAATGAGAGAAAATTAAACTCATGGCTGGATTTTGTGCTAGCCCTGGGGAAGCTGTCAAGATATTAGCGTGGGCTGCATTTAGTACATGAGTCTCCTTAAAACAGATGTTAATTGAGGAATGGAATGTTAAAGTACCACAGTGCTCTGTGATGTGGTCTGGAAGCTGCTATTCGGATCATCAACCCAGATAACATGAGCTGTAGTGCAGGGTCCCTGGATGGTCCTGTCAGGGCTGACAGCCAAGGCACCGTTGCATGTCCTGCAGCCTGCGTGAAACCCCTGCAGTCGGTACTGCCCAACCCTGGTGCCTCCACAGGGAACAGCAGATGTCCTCCTAAAAATGCCTGCTCAGTCTCTTTAGTGTTGTAGGATGGGGGAAGAGCATTTGTTTTCTGTTCTTTAGCTCCTAGTATCCCTGCCCAGGGGAAGCCCTAGGAATTAAATGTCTGATGGTAATCCATAGCAAGAGATTCAGGTCAGCATGTGGCTTGGAAGCAGACACGGGACCTCTGTCCTGGGATGCAGGAGAGAGTCGAGCTGGCTCTTTGCTTTTTTTGTTGTGTCTGTCTGGCAGAGCCTGGGTGGAAGGGAGATTGCCGTGGGCAGGGGTGCAGGAGGAACTGGGCATGAGGAGTGTGACCGGCAGCCTTGTGCAGTGATCAGACCCAGGTAGGAAGAAGGGATGGAGATGTGGGGCAGGCTGTGGTTGGGAAGGGACTTTGAATGTAAGGCATTGGAGGGGAGAAAGTCAGCCCTGCGGTAACCCAGTATGGGCTGAGAAACTCCTCCAGCCCAAGGAACACACAAATTTTGGCAGAGAAATAGTGTTGTGATGTGTTGGGACGTAGCTGTCCCCAACCACCCAGGCAGGCATCACTGGAGTGGAGCTTATGTGGAAGAGACAGCACCTTGCACTTGTCCAAACGACTGTGCAAAGCTCTGGGCAGCAGGAAATGAGATTCAGGCAGACCTCTGGAAGCTAAGAGATGTCCTGCTCCAACCTTGGCTCCAGGTGACCCAGGCTGCTGCTTGTAAAGTGATGGTGGTGAAGATCTACAAGAACGATGTGGACCAAGAGGTGATTGTGCGTGAGATCAGCCTGCTGCAGAAGCTGTCCCACCCCAACATTGTCAGGTGGGCACATCCTCTGGCCCTGAGCAGTGGGCACTGATGGGGGCTGGAGCTGGCTTTATGTCTCTAAGGCAGTTTTGCAGTGGGGGACTGAGCTGAATCTTGATGGCTTCTTTTCTATTTTTTTTCCTGGTGTGTTCTTCTGCTTAGGTATCTTGGGATATGCGTGAAAGATGACAAGCTGTACCCCATTCTGGAGGTAAAGGTTTCTTGTAAGTGTGCTGTGGGCAGGCAAGGACCTTGTGGTTCTTTGGCAGGGAGGATGGCAGAGATCCTGTACTGCATATCTACACCTCTCCGACTCCTATACCTGTGAATGGCTCTGGACTAGCAAGATTGCCTTGGAGGGGCTTCTGGTCCTTTCTGCCCAACAACTGATCACAGCTGGAGTGGGGTACAGTCACTGCAGGGCCATGAGATTCAGGCAGGTCAGCCAAAAAGTGTTTCAGGTTGGCTTGGTACCACCAAAGGGCCAGAACGGGCCAGCTTGTGGGGAGAGGAGGAGCCAGGGATGGAGGGTAGGAGTAGAAAGTAAAGTAGATGAGGAGTGGCAGGACCTCCAGGGTGTCTCTGGAATGGTGGTGTGGCCTAATGGAAAAGCCTGGGCTGGTACCAGGGAGGTCTCACCTTGTTCCTACGCTGTGGGGGCAGAAGGTGTTGACTGAGCTGCTGCCAGGCTTTTTGCCTCTAGTACACTGTCTGGGAGTGAGGACCACGGCTGGCTTATACAGCCATCCCTGCAGTGGGGCAGAGCCCGGAGATCGGCAGTGACTTGGTGTGCCAGGAGTGGTATTTGCACCATACAAGCACAGGGGCTCCTGCATGCAGTGGCATTCCCAACCTCCATCCCAAAGGATGGGTCCTGGGTTGGCGAGGGAGGGTTCAGCACCCGGGAAGCTCCAGGGGAACCTGTGCCTGGCTGCACAGCCACCTGTGTTTTGTCTCTGTTCACAGTACGTGAATGGGGGTTGCCTGGAGGAGCTCCTGGCCAGCAAAGACATTGCTTTGACATGGAAGGAAAAAGTGGACTTAGCTTCTGATATCACTAGAGGCATGATCTACCTGCACTCCAAGAACATCTACCACCGAGATCTCAACTCCAAGGTATGCAGCTGGAAAGGGGATGGCACCCCCAGACTGCTGAATGCAACTGTGTTAGGGGACCATACAGAGACCCCTTAGGGCTATAACCAGGAGGCCTCAGGCTTCATGCTGATCCTCTGATCCATGCTAATCCCTCTGCAGGCAAGGAAGCTTTCTTGGTAAAACCTGTCATTGCATTGCATTCATCACTTGGCAAGCAGGAGACCCAGATAGAGATAAAAATATATTGCTCCTAGTGCTGTTTCTGTCAGAGAAGAAACCAGATGAAAATGTGTGCAGGATTGCACATGGTTTTCTTTGCCTATGGTTGCAGGAGAAGCTCTGCCAGATTTAGAGATTTCCTTTCCTTCTCACAGCAAGGAAGAAGCTGTTGCTAACAGGATCTGGTCATGGACTCCGGGTATGGTATGGTCTGTGTCTGTCTGTAGAGCACCAGGAGAGCTCAGGAGATGAGTGTCTCCTCAGTCAAGGTCAGAGAAGTTGTTCTTCCTTGCTGTAGAGGATCCACGTCACCGATTTTAGGATGGTCACCCTCTATGGGTTTCACACCCTGGCACATGCCAGCTGTGAAAACTGGTGTCTAGAGAGAGGCTTTGGGGGTAACGCGAAGCCACATCATGTCCCTGCTGAATTTGCCCTCTGACTGAGAGGCTGCTTTCCTCAGCGTGGGCTCATGCTGCTTGATGGGGGCAGGAATAGCACTGGGGCTTTGCCATTCTCAGATTTGTCCATGACTTTGATGTGGCTCTTCCTCTGCCACTGGTATGGCAGTAGGAATGTGGTGGGGCAGCACCTGATCTCTCTTGGCCAAAACTATCCAAACCTCAGATGGATCTGCAGCATGTCCATGATATCACAGGGAAGGTGAGCTGAGGGGTTGGCCACCAGCCTGGACCATATCTGTGTCAGCTGATGCCAGAGGCTGGCTTGGTCATTCATGGAAATGGAGCCTGCAAGTCCTTGCAGTTGATGCTGGATAGGTAGTGGTGTATCTCATACAAGCCATATTTTTGGTGCTCTGTGAGCTTTTCAAGAGAAACTTGAAATATTGATGAAGGTTGGCAGTGGGGAAGCCAGTCAAGCATTACAGTCTCTCAAGACATCAGCACAGGAATGAAACTCACCTTTGTAATTTCTGGCTGTTTACTTGGCTCAGTTACTAACCACGAAATCGCAAGGACAGGGCAAGAACCTGGTTCACTCTGACCATGGGTTTCTTGGCCAGTGTACTCTGAAGTCAGGTGAGATGTAATTTCCTATTTGGTGGTGACTGATGAGCTCAGGAGCTTTCCAGATCTGCTTGTGGAAAGTGCCGAAGGCCCCTGCTTGTTCCTTTTGTCTCGCTGAGGTGATTCAACATTGAAAGAAGGTCATCATTCCACAGGGAAACCTAGGAAGCCTGCAGTGATGATGGATGAAGATACAGGAGAGAACTGTGTATCTGCTCACTTGAAATCTAGTTGTTAGTGAGAGCCATCTGGAGAAGGTGCCTGTCGTTTCTGCTAGTTCCCTGGGAGCAGAAGCCAAGGAGGAAATTCTGGGGAACAGGCTGAAACCGCTGGGGTTTTGAGACACCTTAAGATAATTTTATAGGAATTCCTCCAGCAAGCTGTGTTAGGGGTGTGTAGCCAAGGGCAGTTAAGGGCTGTGGCTGTGATCCTGACTGCCTTTGCCTGAATGGTGAAGAGGGTTGACATGTACTTTTTGGCCAGTTGGTGATGAATGCAGCAGTGGCAACGGTAAGTTCCATGGCTGGGCACTAGATTGGGGCAGACAAGGGGGTTCCTGAAGCCAGAGAAGCCTGCGGAAGAGCAGCGCAGCCTGCCAGGTCCCAGCACCTCTCGTGAGCAAGGCTGACGTGGCTTGGACATTGCCACAAGCAACTGCAGGAGATTTAAACGGCCCCTAGGGAGTGCGAGCAAACAGGACAGGCAAACAGCGTGTGGCATGTCAGCCAGGGCGTGACGGGGCAGTTTGTGCGGCAGGTTGCACAGGCAGGGTGAGCAGGGAGGGGGCTGAATCCAGCTTGTAGGCCCACAGCCCAGGGAAGTTCTCTAGGTCTCTGCCAGGATGGTGAGCACTTGCTGCAGAGCTAAAACCAGTGTTCCCATGGCAAAAGCCCCAGAGGTGTCAGATGCATCCACCCAGACGGAACTGGTAAGGAAGGAGGCCTCAGTACAGTAGGTAGATTGCAACGAGTGCCCTGACCCTTCTCCTGGTGTGAAGGTAAGAACCCGCACAAGGTGTGCACAGGTGGATGATCTGTTGTGCCACGTGGCTGAGTTGCAGGAGACAGTTAGAAGGCTGTGTAATATTAATAGAGCCGAGGCAGAGGTAGATAGGCGGTTTCAGAACCACGTTCTTGTAGCGGACGCCACTGAGAACAAGGCACCTTGGACCCTGGTGTCCCACAAAAGCAGGGCTCTGCTTCAACCCCTACCCTCCAGCATCACTACCAACAACAGATTTGAAGTTTTAGTGGCTGCAGACAATCACGAGCAAGGTCTGCAAGGTGCAGTTGCACCAACAGAGAGAGCGGATGCCATAAAAGAAGAGACAAGTGCTCATAGTGGGTGACTCCTTTTTAAAAGGCACTGAGGCACCCATCTGCCGACCTGACGGGGTCACAAGAGGTTTGTTCCCTTCCGTGAGCTAAGATCCGAGATATCGTTGAGAGGGTGCCACAACTTGTCAAGAGCACAGATTACTATCTGCTGCTACTTTTCCATGTGGGCACAAATGACTCTGCAAGCCAGAGCCTGGGCAGAACTAAGGAAGACTATAAAGCCCTGGGGAAGTAAGTGAAAAATATTGGTGTCCAAGTTATCTTCTCCTCCATCTTACCTGTTGGAAAAAAATGGGCAACTAGAAATAGGCAAATAATGCAAATCAACTCCTGGCTATGTGGCTGGTATTGACTTGAGGGTTTTGGCTTTTATGACAATGGGACATTCTTCAGCAACCATAGCCTGCTAGGTAGGGATGGAATCCACCTGTCTGGAAGGGGTAAGGGAATCTTTGGCAGCAGACTGGCCAACTTGGTGAGGAGGGCTTTAAACTGAGGGACTTGGTGGGTGGGGGCCAAAGTGGCAATGCTAATGCCATCACATACAATGGGGGAATAAGACAGGTCAACCAGTGCACTGATAAAGGTGCCTTAGCTGCCTCACGAGATGAAAACCAGGAGACCAACCACCTGAAGGGTGTGCATGGCTATAGTGGGTCCTTGTGCACCCCTCCAGGGAAACCTGTATGCTCAAGTACTTTTCTGAAATGCCTGTACACCAATGCACACAGCATGGGGAACAAACAGGAGGAACTAGATGTCTGTGTGTGGTCTCAGGGCCATGATCTGACTGCAGTCACAGAGACATGGTGGGATAGCTCACGTGACTGGAATGTGGTCATGGATGGCTACAGGCTTTTCAGGAAAGACAGACTAGCAAGGTGAGGTGGGGGATTTGTTCTTTATGTGAGGGAGCAGATGGAATGCATCGAGCTCTGCCTTGGAATGGAAGGAGAAAGAGTTGAGAGCTTGTGGGTAAAAATTAAGAGACAGGCAAATATGGGTGACACTGTTGTGGGTGTTTGCTACAGGCCACCTGATCAAGAGAGGTAGTTGATGACGCCTTCTACAGACAGCTGGAAGTAGCCTCACAATCGCAGGCCCTGGTCCTAGTGGGGGACTTCGACCACCCTGAATATTTGCTGGAAAAGCAACACGGCGAGCCATGCGCGATCCAGAAGGTTCCTGCAGAGCATCGAGGACAACTTTTTGATGCAAGCAGTGGAGAACCCAACAAGGAGAGATGTGCTGCTCAACCTTATACTAACGAACAAGGAAGGGCTGATTGAGGATGTGAGAGTTGGGGGTAGCCTTGGCTGCAGTGACCATGAGATGGTCGAGTTCAGGATACTGCATGGTAGAAGCAGGGCAACAAGTTGGATTACAACCTTGGACTTCAAGAGGGCCAACTTTGGCCTCTTCAAAGACCTGCTTGGAGGAACCCCATGGGTTGGGGGTCTAGAAGGCAGGGGGGTCCAAGAGAGCTGGTCAATATTCAAGGACCACTTCTTCCAAGCTCAAGATTGGTGCATCCCTGTGAGGAAGAAGTCAAGCCAAGGAGCCAGGAGACCTGCATGGGTGACCAAAGAGCTTCTAGTGAAACTCAAATGGAAGAGGGAGGTTCACAGTATGTGGAAAAGGGACTGGCCACTTGGGGAGAACATAGGAGTTTTGTCAGGGTATGCAGAGATGCAACAAGGAAGGCCAAGACCCACTTGGAACTAAATCTGGCAAGGGATGTCAAGGAGAACAAGAAGGGCTTCTTTAAATACATCAGTAGTAAAAGAAAGACTGGGGAAACTGTGGGCCTGCTGCTGAATGAGGTGGGGGGACCTGCTGACGCAGGATGCAGAGGAGGCAGTTACTGAATGCCTGCTTTGCTTCAGTCTTTACTGCTAAGGCTGGCCCTGAGGCATCTCAGCCACCAGAGGGGAGAGAGAAAGTCTGGAGAAAGGAAGACTTTCCCTTGGTTGAGGAGGACTGGGTTAGAGGCAAACTGGATCCTCATGAATCCATGGGCCCTGATGGGATGCACCCATGAGTGCTGAGGGAGCTTGTGGATGCCGAGCCAGTCTCCATCATCTTTGAAAGGTCATGGAGGACAGAAGAGGTGTCTGAAGACTGGAGGAAAGCAAATATCACTCCAGTCTTCACAAAGGGCAAGAAAGAGAACCTGGGAAACTATAGGCCAGTCAGCCTCACCTCCATCCCTGGAAAGGTGATGGAAGAGTTCATCCTGGAGGTCATCTCTAGGCATGTAGAAGAAAAGAATGTTGTCAGAAGTACTCAACATGGATTCACCAAGGGAAGATCATGCTTGACCAACCTGATAGCCTTCTATGATGGCGCGACTGGCTGGGTGGATGAAGGGAGAGCAGTCAAGGGAGAGCAGTCAATGTTGTCTATCTTGACTTCAGTAAGGCTGAACTCAGAGGGTCATGATCAACAAGGCAGTCTGGTTGGAGGCCCATAACTAGTGGTGTTCCCCAGGGGTCTGTACTGGGTCCAGTCCTGTTCAATATATTAATCAATGACCTGGACAATGGGATAGAGTGTAACCTCAGCAAGTTTGCTGATGGTACAGAGCTGGGAGGAGTGACTGATGCACCAGAAGGCTGTGCTGCCATCCAACGAGACCTGGACAGGCTGGAGAGCTGGGCCGAGGGGAACCTAATGAAATTCAACGAAAGCAAGTGCAAGGTCCTGCCCCTGGGGAGGAACAACTCCATGCACCAGTACAGGCTGGGGGCTGAACTACTGGAAAGCGGCCCTGTTGAGAAGGACCTGGGAGTGCTGGTGGACAACAAGCTGACCGTGAGCCAGCAATGTGCCCTTGGGGCCAAGAAGGCCAAGGGCATCCTGGGGTCCATTAAAAGGAGTGTGGCCAGCAGGTTGAGAGAGGTTATCCTTCCCCTCTACTCTGCCCTAGTGAGACTGCATTTGGAGTACTGTGTTCAGTTTTGGGCACCCCAGTTTAAGAAGGGCAGGGAACTGCTTGAGCAAGTCCAGCAGAGAGCTACCAAGATGATCAGGGGACTGGAGCATTTCCCTTATGAGGAAAGGCTGAGAGACCTGGGTTTGTTCAGCCTGGAGAAGAGAAGGCTGAGGGGGGATCTTATCAATACCTATAAATATCTAAAGGGTGGGTGTCAGGACAATGGGACTAGACTCTTTTCAATAGTGCCCAATGACAGGCCAAGGGCAGTGGGTGCAAGTTGGAACACAGGAAGTTCCACTTAAATATGAGAAAAAACTTCTTTCTTGTGCGGGTGCCAGAGCAGGGGCACAGGCTGCCCAGAGAGGCTGTGGGGTCCCTTCCCTGGAGACATTCACACCCCGCCTGGACGCGGTCCTGTGCCCCTGCTCTGGGGGTGCCTGCTCAAGCAGGGGGGAATGGACAAGATGATTGCTAGAGGGCCCTTCCAACCCCTGCCATTCTGTGATTCTGTGATTTTGAGGTCTCTTTCAGATAAAAGAATGTGGATCATCATGTCTGTTGAACACCTTCAAAGGAGTTTTCCTGGCTTCAGATGTGATTGGTCCATCCCTATTGTGCCTTGCACACTCCATGTCTGCTGCCAGGATGCAGGTCTCTGGAGAGGGGAAAGCCTTAACGGCGAGGTGGGGCTGAGAGCCACTGAGGTGCCACTCAGTGAAGTGTCCAGGCCCTTCCTTGCCAGGTGTTTCATGCCATGCCCCATGGGCTCCTTTCAGAACTGCCTCATTCGAGTGACACCGCGGGGCCGCGAGGCACTGGTGACTGACTTTGGGCTGGCCAGGGAGGTGGTGGAGCTGCCTGTGAAGGATGTGGAGAGGAAGCTGTCTCTGGTGGGCTCTGCTTTCTGGATGGCTCCTGAGATGCTGCGGGGAGAGCCCTATGACCGGAAGGTATGGCACTGCTTCCCAGCTCTTTGTTCATCTTCAGAGCTCCTGAGCGAGCATGGGGGTTTTCTCCTCTGCTTGCTGGTGATGTGTCCTAACAGCAGAAAAGCCCTTCCCTCTTTCCCTGGGAAACATTGCCCTGCTACCCGGACCTTTGCACTGCTTAGCATTTCGGAAGTTCCTTATGTGGCCTTGTTAAGATAAACTTTTAGGGAAATGGCTTGCTACTGTGGACAAACACAGTGAAGCCTCTCTGAGGAAGATACTTGATGATTTACAGCCTGATAAGCCTGTTGCAGGATCTATGGGGGGAGCTGTGGTAGGAGCACTGGACACATTGAACAAGAGGATGGGGCCAGGCTTCCTGAAGATGAGGCTGGACTCAAAGTGGGACTGTGGTGTTTCTGGTGGGTTCAGAAGCCCAGAGGAAGTTTAGGGGTTTGCTGCCTCCATCTCCAATGGGCTTTTTTGATGGGTTTTTGCGTAACTAATGGAAGGACCTTGTCATTGGTACTCTCCTTTGTCATGCTTTGCTCTGTGCATGCCTATCTTACCTCCCGCTCTCCCACCCCTCCTGCAGGTGGATGTATTTTCCTTTGGCATTGTCCTCTGTGAAATCCTGGGCAGGATCCCAGCTGACCCAGAAGTGCTTCCCAGGACTCAGGTAATGATTCCTGCAGCCAAATCTAATGGTGTTTTGTCCATGGTACTTGATTGTGGCTTCTCTCTGGACCAAACAGACCTGTACCCACGTGCATGTGTTGACACTCAGGTTTCTCTCTAGAGGTTTTCCATGAGAAAAATCTGATCTCAGAATTTTCAGTGCACAAGAGTTCAATGCATCTATAGTTTCAAAGCTTTTGTTAGATCAACAATTTGAGATTAAGTACTTCTGTTTAGTGACCTTAGTTCCAAATACTTTGTTTCATAGAATCATAAATGTTGGAAAAGACCTCTAGGATCATCACGTCCAACTGCCAACCCAACACCACCTTGCCTCCTAAACCATGTCCCAAAGTGCCACATCTGTGTGTTTTTTGGACACCCCCAGGGATGGTGACTCCACCACCTCTCTGGGCAGCCCGTTCCAATGTCTGACCACTCTTTCAGTGAAGAAATTTTTCCTAATCTCCAGTCTAAACCTCCCCTGATGCAACCTGAGGCCATTTCGTCTCGTCCTATCACTAGTTACTTGCAAAAAGAGACGAACCCCCACCTCACTACACCCTCCTTTCAGGTAGTTGTAGAGAGCAATAAGGTCTCCCCTCAGCCTCCTCTTCTCCAGACTAAACACCCCCAGCTCCCCCAGCCGCCCCCCAGCACACTTGTGCTCCAGACCCTGCCCCAGCCCCGCTGCCCTTCTCTGGAGACGCTCCAGCCCCTCAAGGGCCTTCTTGTCCCGAGGGGCCCAAACCTGAGCCCAGCATTCGAGGTGGGGCCTCCCCAGGGCCAAGCACAGGGGCCCCATCCCTGCCCGGCTCCTGCTGGCCACACCAGGGCTGACACAAGCCCGGGGGCTGGTGGCCTCCTTGGCCACCCGGGCACTGCTGGCTCATGCCCAGCCGGCTGTCAGCCAGCACCCCCAGGGCCTTCTCCGCCGGGCACTTCCCAGCCCCTCTGCCCCAGGCCTGCAGCGTTTGCCTGGGGTTGGTGTGACCCAAGGGCAGGACCCGGCACTTGGCCTTGTTAAACCTCAGCCCATCAATCCAGCCTGTAGAGCCTTCCTACCCTCGAGCAGATGGACACTCCTGCCCAACTTAGTGACATACGCAAACTTACTGAGGGCGCATTCAATCCCCTTATCCAGATCATTGATAAAGATATTAAACAAGACTGGCCCCAGTACTGAGCCCTGGGGAAGCCTGCTTGTGACCGGCCGACAGCTGGATTTAGCTCTGTTCACCACAACTCTCTGGGCTTGGCCATCCAGCCAGGTTTCTACCCAACAAAGACTACACCCATCCAAGCCATGAGCTGCCAGCTTCTCTAGGAGGATGATGTGGGAGACAGTGTCTACCAGCTAAAGTGCAGGTAAATAACATCCATAGCCTTTCCCTCATCCACTAGGCGTGTCACCCAGTCATAGAAGAAGATCAGGTTGGTCAGGCAGGACCTGCCTTTCATGAAGCCATGCTGGCTGGGCCTGATCCCCTGGCTGTCCTGTATGTGCCGTGTGAGCTCACTCAAGATGTATCACTCCGTAATCTTCCCTGGTACCGTGGTCAGGCTGACAGGCCTGTAGTTCTCTGAATCCTCCTTCCGGCCCTTCTTGTAGATGGGCGTCACATCAGCAAGCCTCCAGCCACCTGGGACCTCCCCTGTTAACCAGGACTGTTTCACTTTGACATTTCAGCTTCTCCACTGACATAGCAGGTTAAACACAACTTTTATCACAAACATTTATTTTCAAATATGTTGCAGTTAGTACACAGTTCATTTACAAACAGTGGCCTTCCCCAAAAACATGGCCTTTTTTGTTTTAACATTTGCAAAATTCCCTTCCACAAAGTGGGAAGGGAAAATTTACTGTGAACAGGGATGAAAAATCCAGCAGGAAAACAGGAAATTGCTGCTTTCCAAGGAGCAATGCAAAGAACCTGCAGTGACCAGCGATTATTCCATGTTTCTGTGAGACTGAACAGGAAATAATGCTCCATCTGTTTTCACAAGATGAAGGAGGATTACATATCAGAGACTCTGAAGTTTGGAGGGACAAAGTTATGGAACCAGGTGGCTGGACCCTTCAACTCCCATTTGCTGTTGGACGTCCAGCTTATCTGCAGTTCCTGTCCTTGGCAGCCACTGCACAGTACCTGGTGCTGGTTCCTCTACTGGTTTCTGCCTTTGTGGCCCTTCTTGCCTTAGTCTGAGCTTTTCCAGGAGGACACAAACTGCCCTGTAGGGATAGCACAGAGCAAGCAGAAGGATGCTGCAGTCTCCCAGCTCTGCTAATGATTTACCATCTGTGCAGTCCTGCCAGAGCTGATGGTGCCCTGGTATCTTTGCATAGCTGTCAGTAAAATAGCTGTGATGGAGACCCTAAAAGCTTTAAACCGTGAACATTTTGCACTTTAACACCTTGATAAGGATAAAGAGCTTTTAATTGACTTTATAGCTGAAGTCTTTTCTACATACACTTCCCCCTTCCTTACAGGACTATGGCTTGGATGTTGCTGCCTTCCAAGGGATGATCAGCAAATGTCCCAAGCGTGTGATGGACCTCACTGCTAGCTGCTGTCAGGTGAGATTCTTGCACTTTTTTTTTTTCTTTGGTTTTATTGGATTTGTATCACACTTGTATGACAGAGACAGACATTCTTGTGAACTCTGGAGAGCTTGAACCTCCTGCTCTCAGTGCTAGCACACAGGGCTCTGCCTCTTGAGCTGTGATGTGATGAGATATTCCTGGGCCAGCAGTATGCTTTCATCCACCGTGCAGTTGTGCCCCTAGGAGAAGTGTTTAGTTTGTGTATTACAGCCCAAAACATCCCAAGATCCTGCCTGTTCCCTTACATGTCGACCCCATAGTGGGAAGCAGCTTGGTGATGATGTCCAATTCCTCCTGAAGCCTGGCTGCAGGCAGAGGCACCCAGCTGATCCTCTCTGGAGGGCAGTGCCTCGCTCTTACTAGCTCTGGCATTTCAGATATCATCAGAACATGATATCTTCACCTTTCTTGCTTTAGCATAAAAGGTAATGGTGAAAGCTGGGGCCTCCCCATGTTGCCCCCAGGAAGCAGAGCAGAGAGAAGAAGATTCAAGTTAATATCTGAAAGGAAGAGAAAAACAAAGGCAGTAATCAGGTAGAGTGGAGAAGCTGGGTGATCATAATGCACCTAATCGTTAGGAGCTCAAGGCAGCAAGTGGAAGTAAATCCTTGCATGGGTCCCGAGGATGTGTGAATAACTTGCCCTCAGCGGTTCATGTCAGCAACTGGCTTAGATTTATCTGCATTCAGATCTTGTATCTCTGATACAAGCTTCCTAATGCAAGTTGATATAATAATGGGCTTCTGCCAGAAATGGCCCTTGGGGCTGTTCTTCTCTGCCTTCGTGTGATGTGCAATTTTCGGGAGTTTCTGGTGCAGCTTCCCAGGCTGCCTCCATGGGGTCAGGCACAATGGGCAGCCCCAGGATGGCACAATGGGGGTGCAGGATGGGGGGGTGCCCCAGGCCATGTCTGTCACTTAGGGTACACCCCAATGGCACTGGGAATGCTGGGGGATCACAGTCCACTGAGGATGAGCTACATCAGGGAGACAAGACAGTTAGATCCTGACTGTCTTGAAGTAGCTCAGGGAATGGTACATCACCCTCCTGATACCTACCTGCAGCCTTTCCCCATACAATGCCTGCCCCAGCACCATTTGGGTAGGCTTTGGCATGAGCAGTTCCCACACACTATCCAGGTAGGGGTATATCAGGCTGGTTTTCAGCATCTTGCTGCCTTTGCTGCAGCTGTACTCTACTATGGGACCTGTCCTGCAACTGCTCATTTGCAGCAGCCTGGGTCTGGATCACCAAGTGGTGATGCCAGAAGGTTCCACCAGCAGGTGTGTGGCTCAGACCAGTGCTAATAATGGATGGATGCTGTTGCCCAACCTTGGGGGACCCAGCAGAGCTGCTGCAGAGCACCCACCTCCTGTCTGGGGTGTCCTCTTCAGCATTCTCTTCTCATTCCAGGTGGATGCATTTAAGAGGCCGTCTTTCTCTGAAATCCTGGATGAGTTGGAGGACATTCTGGAGGGCCTGGAGCCTAGAAAGGATAATCATCTTTCAGGCTGAGCTGCCTGCCTCCTGTGAGACTTGGCAGAGAATCACCTAAACTGTAAATTAACTGTTTGGGGGAGTCAGGAGTGAAGAAGGTGAGGAAGGTAAAAGCTAAGTGATGCCCTGGATTTATTTAATCATAGTCTTGGTTTTGAATTTCTTGGATGGAAAACATGGTTAAAAATGGAGAAGGGACTTACAAAGGGTGTGTTTTTTCCTAGCTAAGTTTTTACCAGATGTAATTAGAACACTGAGCTGCCTTTGTCTGTTTCCTTGTTAAAAGCAAATGATACTGAAGGGACCTGAATTCCCTTGAGGATGCTTTCCAAGTGTCTGACAGAAACATTGTCCTCTCCTGCTTCCCTGTGCCCCCCAGACCCAGGGTCTTTCCCTTCTCCATTCCCATGGCCTTGGGGAATCGCCTCTTGGGGGGCTGGGGTCTGTGCAGTGTGAAGGAGAGGGGCTTTGGGGTGCTTGGTGAGCCTCAGGGTCACCTTATATTTCAAAGCCTTAAAGGACCTGTCCAGCAGCCTTGCTGGAACAGGTATGCTCTGTAAGGTCTCTGGCTGGGTATCCTGGCATCATGCTCGGGGCTCAGCCAGGCATGGAGGCATCTGCCAAGGTTTTGGAGTCAGCCAGGGCCATCCACAGAGTGCCAACCTGCGCCAGCCGAGGCAATGGGGAGGGTGTGCCTTATTGAGATGGGAACTAACTAACTAATATCTCCTCTAGAAAAGCTTTGTCAAACACATGTCCCAGCATCATGGCAGTCTGGATTTCTCCCCACCGTCCTTGACTGGGTTTTAAAGGCAGAGGGGTCTGCCTCACTGCTTCTCATCTTGCTGCAAACATGGTGACGAGCACAGTGCCAACAACTTGTGAGGCCGAAAGGGAGGAGATCTGGGTCCAGGATTATCCAGCATCTCACCCATTTCCCTATCTGGCCTAGCACACATTGCTTCCTTGGTGATGTGGGACACCCTTGCGGGCCCCAGGGCTCAGGCAGCCAGGAAAGGACTTTGTTTTGATATCGTGTTTTCTTCTGTTGGCCAGAGGAGGGTGCTGGGGCTGCCGATCCAAACGAGAAGTGGAAAGGATAATGGCTAAAAATGGTATGGCATTGCAAATTAAGGGAAGTAGGTGAGCAGTTGAGATGCTCCCCCAGATCAGCTGATTGCTGGGCCATTAGTCTGAAAGACATGTTCTTCTGGGACCAAAATGTTTGTGGGTGTAAATAGGTGTAAGGTCTGTATAGTGGTGGACCTGTGGCTCTGTCCTTGTAGACTGTAAGCTCTTGGAGCAAGGCTCATTCATCTGCCCACCAAAAAGTATTTGTACAGTGTTCAGCCCAGTGGGCCTTCAACCTACAGCTTGAAGACTGTTCTCCTACCTAGTGGTAGACCTACCTGAGGCCACATCTCAAGCTCTTGGAGCTGGATTTGGTGCCGTATATAGCCCAATGTCTCTGTGCCATAATGTCTGCACAAGGGAGTGCCAGTGATATGCTGGGACAGAGTTGTAGCGGAGGATCATGGTGCATTTTCACCAGGGATCATAAGGAATTGGGAGCTGGCATGAAATGCACTGAATGGCACCAGGGTCACCAGCTCAGCCACATCTCCAGGGGGCATCTACAGCTCGTCATTCCCCAGAGGTTCCATTGTGCTTTTGTGGGATATTGATTTATTTGCACATGAAACCTCCTCCTCAACAGTAAACTGCTCAGCAAATACCTTCATCCCAGTTGGACACTGTCAGCCGGGGGAAGCAAAGCCTCATGAAGTAGAAGACTGAAAATAAGGGAAGCTTTTCAACCTGGAGTGGGGAGAGGGGCCACTTTTTGGCCTGTGCCAGTTTGGGGACTTTAGATCAGTGGAGAGAAATGGACTGCAACAGCAGTGCAAACAGCATGGATATATGTGTGTGTGTCTCTCAGTGAGAGCCAGCCACCACCAGCATCACAGCAATGTGTTGTATGAACATCATAGGGTGTATACTTGGCTACCAGGAGACTGCAACCTCCTAAGGCTTCCCTGGCTCCCCTGGGCTCTTCTTCCATAAAGGAATAGGCTTGAGAATGAGTAATCCAACAGTATATGCTAACACCCAAAGCATTAAAGATAGAAAGTCTTTTCCGAAGGACACTATGGATGAAGGTTAGCTGTCCACCTTGGCTTTGTCCCTGGTGTCATTGTCATGGGTTTAGCTGGGATAGAGTGAATTTTCTTCACTCTAGCTGGCATAGTGCTGTGCTTTGGACTTTGTATGAAAACAATGCTGATAACACACTGATGTTTTAGTTGTTGCTGGGTAGTGCTTGTACTAGTCAAGGGCTTTTCCAGCTTCCCATGCTCTGCCGGGGGCACCAGAAGGCGGGAGGGGAGGGGCACAGCTAAGAGAGCGGATTCAAACTGGCCAAAGGGATCTTCTATATCATGTAATGTCATGCCCAGTATGTTTCCTGGGAGGAGCTGGCTGGGAGAGGGAGGCAGTAATCGTGGCTCGGGGACCGGCAGCATCGGTTGGTGGGTGGTGAGTGCTTGTATTGTTTGTGTTTCTGGGTTTTTTTTTTTCCCTTTTTCCCTTTTCCTTTTTATTATATTATCATTATTGTTATTATTATCATAATCAATATTATCATAATTATTATTTTATTGTAACTATTAAACTGTGCTTATCTCAACCCACAAGTTTTTTTTTTGCTTTTGCTCTTCTGATTCTCTCACCCATCCCACAGAGGTGGGGGGAGCGAGCAAGCGGCTGCGTGGTGTTTAGTTGCCAACTGGGGCTGAACCACGACAGTCCATTTTGGTGCTCAACGTGGGGCATGAAGGGTTTGAAATAATAGCAGTTGCTGGTCACAGCATTGAGTCATCTGTTTTCAATATAGTTTATCCAATCTACACCATGCTGATTTTGAAGTATACATTAAAAATTGCTGTTGGTTTTTGTAGTTTGCTGTGCTCTGCAGTGATTAGAGATGTTTTACCTAGGAGATTTGTTATTAAAACACTGGCCTTGACCGTTATTTGTTATTTGGGTCTTCCATGGAAGGCATTACTGTACTTTAGGTACCACCTCATGGATACAATTAGCAATTATACCTCCTCCTCTGATAGGTTTTTTATGGAGGAAATACAGAACAGCACCTTAGCTGCCATTGTATATAATGCCTCCTCCTTTATTACAACAACTTTTCAGTATCTTGAATATCCTTGGAGAGTTAAGATACACCTGTTGGTATTGCTTTGGCAGACGGTTTCAGCTCTGTCTAAGGTTAATAAGCAATTTAAGAATATCATTCAGAGATCTGCCCCAAGGCTCGATAGCTATGCGTGGCAGGGTATGTGGGATAGTGTGGGCAAATGCCTAAGACGGTGGGCACCCCCCGTGACGTGGGACTTCACTCCTGAACAAGTGCAGAATCCTGAAAAATTAGAATATTTGGAGGAAGTGTGTTGTCACCCTGGCCATCCCAGAGAGATACAAATCACTGCAATGGGCTGGGGCCTGGCCCATGCCTATCAAGCCCTGTTTAACACTGTTCAGTACCCCCAAGGGGAAGAGAAGGCCTCTGTATCTAAAAACAGAAAGACAAGGAAAGCAACAAGCACTGCGGCCACTCAACCCCCCATGACAGATGCTGTGGCTACTCCAACCCCGGTGACAAGCGTTGTAGAGAATCAACCCATGCCAGTATCAGTTGCCCCCATACACAAGAAGAAATCCTGGAAGAGAAAGTCAACTCATTTGGAAAGAGATGATGAAGAAGCAAGGCCATCATGAGGAGAGGAGGAGGAAGAGGAAGAACTTGTACAAGAAACAGAAACTACCCGATCCCTGTCCTTGAGTGAGTTGCACGATATGCAAAAAGATTTCGGCCATCGTTCAGGTGAGCACATTGTCACCTGGCTGCTCCGATGCTGGGATAATGGTGCCAGCAGTCTGGAATTAGAGGGGAAGGAAGCCAGACAACTGGGATCTCTTTCTAGGGAAGTGGGCATTGACAAAGCAATTGGAAAAGGAACACAAGCCCTCAGCCTCTGGAGGCAACTCCTGTCCGGTGTGAGAGAAAGGTATCCCTTCAAGGAAGATATTGTATTTTGCCTAGGAAAATGGATGACCATGGAGAAAGGTATCCGGTATCTGAAGGAACTAATTGTGCTTGAGGTGATTTATAGTGACCTGGATGATCAACAGTCATCCAAAGATCCAGACGAAGCCCAGTGCACACAACCCATGTGTCAGAAGTTTGTATAGCGCGCACCATCGTCGCATGGGAACTCATTGGCAGTAATGTCCTGGAAAGATGGCAAGGCACCAACAGTGGCAGAGGTGATTGACAGACTCTGGGATTACAAAGCAACTCTCTCTTCCTCCCTCATCTCAGCTGTGGAGAAACTGTCCCGGGAGGTCCTGGAACTCAAAGAAGGTATGTCCTACTCCCCAGCGGTACGGACCAGTATCTCAGCCATTAGGAGTAAGCGTCCCTCTGCTCCAGAGAGAGGATACACACCATGAGGCACCCTATGGTTTTACCTGCGTGACCATGGAGAGGACATGAAGAAGTGGGATGGAAAAACCTACCTTGACCCTAGAGGCACGGGTACATGAGCTGCAAGGGAAAACAGTCACTCAGGGGGGTTCTTCCAGGAAAGCTGCTGTTCCAGGTTCCAGCAAGCAATTCCCCAGACAGAGGAGCAGAAGCGCTGATTTTATTTCTGATCCTAATAGAGACACTGTGATTCATATTTACAAGAAGTGAGTGACGAATACTATGATCAGGACTGGAGGGGTCCTGCCTCCAGCCAGGTGGAGGAAAGGGATAACCGGGCTTACGGGACTGTGTGGATCCAATGGCCTGGCACATCCGACCCACGGGAGTATAAAGCTTTAGTGGACACCGGCGCACAGTGCACCTTAATGCCATCAAACTATATAGGGGCAGAACCCATCAGCATTGCTGGAGTGACAGGGGGATCCCAAGAGCTAACTGTATTGGAGGCCAAAGTGAGCCTAACCAGGAATGAGTGGCAAAAGCACCCCATGGTGACTGGCCCAGAGGCTCCATGCATCCTGGGCATAGACTGACTCAGGAGAGGGTATTTCAATTGCTTTTGCTCTTCTGCTTCTCTCCCCCATCCCACAGGGGTGGGGTGATTGAGCGAGCAGGTGCATGGTATTTAGTTGCCAGCTGGGGGTGAACCACGACACCTGGCTAGATGCATTGCTTTCACAAAGCCTTTCCCCATGCTGCCTGGTCTGTCACGCTAGAGTCTGTTCTTCCTCTGTCGCCGCTGCAAAACAGTAGACTAAAGGAAGATCCTTCAACATACCAGTCCCCCAAATGGCCTGTTATGGGGTGAAGGTGTCTTGTTGCAGGGGGACTTCCCTGCAGTGCTGCTCCCATGCTGGCCACCCACTTCCCAGGAGAGCAAGGCTTGGTACTGGTGTTGCTGTAACCACAGACTGGGCTGGTCCTTCCTCCAGATATACACCTGACTCTGTTCCTGCAGAGCAACAGCTGTGGGGCTGGGACACCCCTTTAGAAAAGTCATATGGAGTTGTGTATACTTTGGTGATGCTGGGAGTGAAGGAAGATTTTTTTGGTTTTATTTATCTGCTCAGGGTTAAGAAGCCTTTCAAGGATTAAATAGATCTGGGGCAGGGAGATATTTTCTGCACGGAGCATGAGGAAGGCATCAGCCAGCATGCTCTGAGCTGCAGTGGATCAGAACTGTGTTTCTTCTGGGCTTGCCATGTGCTCCATCCACTCTCATGGTGAGGCCACATACTGGATCTCAGGGTACTGAAGGATATCAGGTCCTTGCTAGAAGGACCTTTGGTGCCTGCTTCAGGGGCAGGTGGGACTGAGACTGTCTGCAGGCACCATGTAGACTAGAAAAGCCAGTGTTGAGAGTCTGCAGAGAGTAGAGGTGGTCTGGGAATTTGCTGCATCTTGTGGACCAAGAGTTTCTCTTCACTGGCCAGAGCTAGAGGGAGAGGCAAGCATGAGAAACCTGCCATGATGCCTTCCAGGTATGAGCCCCTGTGCAGGGAGTCCAGGGCCTGAGTCCTCCACACCAGTGTGATGCAAAGTCCAGGGCAGTAGGTGCATTTCATGTCTTGGAGTCCTGGCACTGAACTGAAGCAACTGCAATGGTGGGTGGAGGGTCTGGGTGGCACACCGGGCTCACTGTTCCTGGTCCTGGCCAGGAGCTGCCTCCTTGTCATGGTTTTAGCTGGGATAGAGTTAATTTTCTTCACTCTAGCTGGCATAGTGCTGTGCTTTGGACTTCGTATGAAAACAATGTTGAGATAACCCACCGATGTTTTAGTTGTTGCTGGGTAGTGCTTGTACTGGTCAAGGGCTTTTCCAGCTTCCCATGCTCTGCCGGGGGTACCAGAAGGCGGGAGGGGAGGGGCACAGCTAAGAGAGCGGATTCAAACTGGCCAAAGGGATCTTCTGTATCATGTAATGTCATGCCCAGTATGTTTCCTGGGAGGAGCTGGCTGGGAGAGGGAGGCAGTAATCGTGGCTCGGGGACCGGCAGCATCGGTTGGTGGGTGGTGAGTGCTTGTATTGTTTGTGTTTCTGGGTTTTTTTTTTTCCCTTTTTCCCTTTTCCTTTTTATTATATTATCATTATTGTTATTATTATCATAATCAATATTATCATAATTATTATTTTATTGTAACTATTAAACTGTGCTTATCTCAACCCACAAGTTCTTTTGCTCTTCCAATTCTCTTCTCTGTCCCACGGGGTGGGGGGAATGAGCAAGCGGCTGCGTGGTGTTTAGTTGCCGACTGAGGCTGAACCATTACAGTCCTCTGCGTCTCTTCCCTCTGGTGGGCGCTTGTTCCGCTGATGCCGCCAGCACAGACCTGCCATGCTGATCCCACGGGCCATGCATTCCCACATCCTCCATTGTATCTTCCTTTGTTCTTAGAAATGCCATTTGGAAATAAAGTCTAGCAGTTCTTTTCCACATCAGCCCTGGCTGCTGTGTTTTATCATCCTGGGTCTGCTGAGTGGTGCTGCTGAAATGCCGTGTTTCCAAGTATAGGCAGCAAACACAACTAAACGAACAGCTTCATGCCATATCAGCATAGGTGGCATAATAAACCTTTAGTTAAAAGTAATTTACATATGAGTATTACCTATAAGAGAGTGGTATTTTGAGTCCATTGCCCCCCCGTGGCCTCAGTTTGTGGCATAGTCAGCTGGTGTCTTAAGTCACCCCTTCACTTCAGTTGGGTGAGCAACAGCAGCAGCACAAGCACAGTGCAAAGGGTGCTGGAGTCATCTTTTCTACCCAGCAGCTCATAAGCCAAAAGGACCAAACCACAGTGAGATTATTTCCCTTCCCCAGCTGTAGCTTGTTTTATGCTAACTCATACATAGCATTAGTTACTCTTCAGATGCAACCCTTTCACGAGGACACCTCAGAATATCAGAGGAAAATGTTCACTATGCCAGGACAATTGGGTCTGCCATACCCAAACACAACTCATAACCAGTGCTGAAGCTCAGTTCTCTGAGCTCCTTACATGATAGTCATCAGTGTTAGGTAGGAAGAAGACCTATCCCTCCAAAGTCCAGTTTCTTGAAGTCAATCAGTTTTCAGATTTACAGCTGTGACATCTCTGGGCACTTGCACCTGGCCAAAGTGCTGTGTTCCTCCCTGGAAAAAGCCTCTATGCAGCCCTTGGAGGCTGGCACTAATTCCATGGGTGGTTTGGACTGTTGGGTCTTCCCATGTCCCAGACAATGCAGAAAGGTAGCACTGGAACAGCCCTCATCTGGCTAGGAGGCTGGCCTGGGTGGCACCTGAGAGGACTAGTTTGGCCCCATTTTCGCTTTCAGATGGCTATGCATCAACAAACCATCATAGATGCTTCCAGCCCCTTATCCAGGTGCCCTGATATGGCAGAAATCAGGTCTTCTCCCCAAAACCCATAGCCTGTCCAGCCCTGCACCTCTGGTGACTCCCCAGCCTCACTTGTCATTATTTGTGGCAAGGGAGGTGTCTGGAGATGCTCCAGGGATGTTGCCATTTCTAGGTTTCAGGTTTGGCCCTTTCCAGATCCGCTAATGAGCAGAAGAGGGTTTTCAAACACAAAATGCAAACCTGACTTTCCAAAAAGCTTTCCAGGACATAGAGAAGAAGCCCAGAGATGAGCAGTGGCCAGAATCAGGCACAGATTGACTGGGGCTATTATGCTTTTCTTCTGGGGACCCTGGGCAAGAGGATGGAAAGCAAGAGGGACTGGCTGGTATCCTGACCATTTGCGGAGCATATTCTTTTAGGACATCTCAAGCCTGTTCCCTGCCTCTTCCCCCACCGGTCAGGTGTGAGAGCTGATGGAGGAGTGGGAACCCTTCTGTTGAGGTGAGGTGGGACCTCTGGCCTGTTAGTATGATCTAGGGAACTGGATCCTGACTTCAGTGGTTCAATTCTTCCTGGCTGGAGTCAGTACAAGCCTTCTCTGTGACTGCTGCAGGCATGGTGCCTGGGCTGAACCATCAAGCCCAAGGACCCTCTCCCCCATATGCCTATATCAGCACAGGGGAGCATTTTACTGCCTTCCAGTTGTTGGGGCTTGTGCTGGAGGGATGCAGTACTAGGCCATGGCTCCCTGCATCAGCCTAAGGGATGCAGGAAAATGTCACTCTGCAGCCAGGTCCAAACTACCTCACCCAACACCACTGATGGCTTGTCATCCCTGAATATTTTCTCTATGGAGTCAGGTGGTGGTCTGGGAATATTGACTGGATGGGCTTGTGTAAACTGTTCTTGGTGTGCTCTTAATCCCTCAACATTGGTGTTCTTCACTGATGAAATTTAAATGTTGAAGGTTTCTGTGTAGTAAGAGAAGATAGAGGGGGACAGAGAAAGGAGATTCAGCACTTTTAGCTAGGTTAAAACTGAGGATGTCAGCACCAGCTTGCATGTCTCTGCAGAGGAGTCTGTGGTTCTGCAGAGCTGTCTGGCAGCACCTTGGGCCTGAGACGCTACTTGTGGACAACAGCATTAGCAGCTGATTGGGTGAGACACAGCTGGATGCTGTGGGACTTTGCATGATGCTGCAGTGACAGAGGATTTTGTGCTCTTAAGGCCTGAGGACAGCTCTCAATGACAGTGGCTTCTGGCAATGACCAGGACATCAGCATGACTAATAAGGAAGAGGCCAAGTCCAGGACCATCCCTCTGTTAGGAAGGACATCCATGCCCACAAGGCAGCCTGGTACAGCTGCGTGTCCATTCATCAAATACAGCACACTCAAAATCCTGCACCACCAGCACCACCATCTCAGATCATCTCCCAAGGCTTTCCCCTATGAAAGCGACAGATGCAGCTGTAAGCTGGGGTGTCTGATAGGTAATGGTCCAGTCAATCCTTTGGCATCTGTGAATCTGAGCTTCTGTCATCAGGTGTGGTTTTGGGGAGGAAAATTAAATTTATACATAATATATATCTATATATTCAAAAGTGCCATCTGTGCAAGCCACAGAGGATGGTCTGAACACTGTTTTCTGTGTTACAGGTAAGAGCTTTTCTTACTCTTACAGAAGGAGTTGGCACTCCTTCTGTGCCAACTACCCACACAATCTCTGTGCCCCCAGCATCTTACTGAGCCTGGAAAAATTCCTGGATCATAAGTTTGTCATCCTGGTCTGAGCAGCTCCATCACTAGAGACCCCCAAAAGAGTCATTGAACATGAGGGAGTCTGAGCACCATAGCCCATAGTCTAGAAGGCACTGACTGTATATAAAGCCTGGCTCCGAAACTGGAAACATCCAGTGATTTCTCCCATATCAAAGGTGCAAAGACTGAAAGTTATTTCTTATACAGACCTTCACTTGGCAGCTCTTCCAGAGACACACTGTAATTACTGATCTGTACTTCAGAGGCTACCTAAAATTCCCAAGACACTCACTGTTTTCAGAGCCCACAGCTGTAATTGGAAAGATCCATTAACTTCTCCAAAAATGAAGGTACCAAAAGTAAAAGCTATTGCCGGGCCTCACCGGCCCTTGGCAGCCCTTGCACAGACGCACCAACACTGGGGTTGTAGCGACATTTTGCTGTGCTCAGTTCTGCACCCCACTTAGCAACACCCCACGCTATGTGTTGATGGCATCGGGGAGGAGGCAGGGCATTGAAGGCACAGCCCTTAGCCTCAGAATCTGCCTGCTCACGACAGCCGGCTGACCGCGGTGCTGACACCCGTATCTACTCTCTTACCGCCTGGCCCTGCCCCCTGGACACGGCCCGGGGGGCGGTGCCAGTAGCCCCCCATAGCGACTGGCCCCGCCCCCTGGCAACGGCCTGGAGGGTGGTGCCGGCTCTCTCCCCCTTAGCGACGGGCCTCAACCCCTGGCGACGGCCCGGGAGGGGTGGGTACCAGCAGCCCCCCTTAGCGACAGGCCCCACCCCCTGGTGATGGCCCAGGTGGGGGTGTACCAGTAGCCCACCTTAGCAACTGGCCCCGCCCCGAGGCGACGGCCGGAGGGGCGGTGCCGGCTCTCTCCCCTTAGCGACAGGCCCCGCCCCCCGGCAACAGCCCGAGCCTGTGTTTGCTCCGCTCGGGGGGCTCGGTTTGGGTGTTTTCTCTGCCCCCTCCCTCCCGTGCCGGGAACTCCAGGCGGCTCTCGTACGGCTCCCGGGGCCTTCACCCCCCGGGGGGCTCGGCCCGCCCCTTTCGCGGGGCGCTGTGGGAAGGGCGGGGGCGGGGCCCGGGGGTCGAAGAGCCCCAGCCGGGGCTCGGGCAGCTCTTGCTGCCCCTGGGCTCCTCTGGCGTCGGTGCTCCCGTGTTCCCTCGGGCGGTCGCAGCCCCCCGGGCAGGCGTGCTCTGGCGTTTAGAGAAGCGGAGGCGTTGCCTGAGGTAAGGATTCCAGAGCTTGGCACTCTTTGGCGGCATCTGTACTAGAAAGGTCCCTTGTGGCCTGCTTTGCTTGTTTTCTCACGGGATGCTGTTTTGGGCGCTGAGGGGGCGGTGAGACGGTTTAGTGGTATGGTGTTCTGTCTGGGGTTTGGTTTTTGCTTTGCTGTTTTTTTTTCCTTGTAAGTGCATTTTATTTTGCTGGAATTCCTGGCTCTACTGAAGCTGGAACTTTAGGGTTTTTAACTAGTTGTTCTGTTTACTGTTTCAGTTGTTTACTTGGTCTCTCAATAGGCCTGCTGGTGAGATGCTGTGGTTGGGGTTAGGGTGAGTACGTTGCCTGCGGCTGGGTATGGAGCTTTTGCGTTTCTCAGGAGAGTAGGTGGGATGTTGGGCGTAGGGGTCACCTTGTCTCTTTGGTTCTCTAGGCACCGTAGGTGGAGGTGGCCACGAAATCCAGCCTCATTAGAGTGTGGGCGAGCAGAAGTTCATGGTGCTTCCAAGGAGGCTGTTGTGGAAGTGGTCAGCATTGAGTGGTGTGATGCTGAGTGATGGCACTGTGTGTTCGGAGATGAAGAAGAGGAGCTGTGTGACCGCAGCCCCATCCTACGTAGCCTGTGTGGCCTTTTTAAAGGATGGCTTTTGAGCCCCCAGATTTTGGAAGGGAAGCTGAGGGGCTGATGCTGTCTCTTTGCAGGTGGCCAGTCAGCTGGGGGAAGCACAGGTGGGTCAGGCAGGGGTTGTGAAATCTGACTGATCAGAGATTGGAGACATTAGGGCTGAGAGAGGTTGTGGGGTCCTCTCTGCAAAACATGAGTGTCTGCCAGGCAGGGTGGTCTCAGTCTTAGTCTGTGTTACCATGTGGTTTTGTAGTTTGTCTTCTGTGTCCCTTACTATACCTTACTCGGGTCTCGATGTCTCTATCATTCGATCTGTCCGTTGGGCACATCAGTAGCAATATTTGAGGGTCTTGTGAGCCTTGGCTCATCAGCATAACGCTGAGAGCTTCCTTGCCCACGTTATTTATGTAATGCACAGATCTGTCTTGTGTGTCTCTAATATCAGAAGTTTACAGATGGTCATTTTTCTGCAGTGGTGATTACGGCAGCCTCAGCATTGCTGCAGAAGAGCAGTCTGATTACCTGGAGCCCTTTCCCTGCATCTGAATGTTCTTAGACCTTTAAGCCTGGCTTGTCATGCATCCATCTGTCTTCCCAGTTTTGGAGTTGCTCTTTACTCACAGGTGATTATGTGCAACTTCTCTGTGGATGCTGTAGATTCTTCTTCGCGGCCCCATCGATCTTCTCGTGTGATGGCATCTCCAGGGGTCAATCTTCTTGGTGAGAGTTTTCTTAGGACCCTGGGTCACATGATCTGTAGTTTGCTTGCAGCGTTGGTCTGTGCACATCTGTGTCAGAGGTGCTCCAGGTGGGGGTATAGCAATGCTAGAGTTAGGGAAAGAGTAGCTATAAGAGCGTATGGTTACTGTTAATATGCATAGACTGTTTCGGCAAAGCCTGTACAGCCCTCTTTGGAGTGAGTAGCCGTTGGCAGCGGATGAGAACAGTGATTTCCATAGTGTTTTGTGGGTGCTGAGGGGATGACCGTAGCTGTCTGGGAGAGGCAGCTAGAGTGCTAGCTGAGCAGAGTGCATCTCACAGCTGTTCAAGCTTGTATGTGCGAGGGCTTAACGTTTGATTGAAGGTATTTCCTTTAACAGCAGGCTGTAGTTGGGTTGTAGGTGGTATTCCTACATGGGAACGAGTCCTGTGGAATGGTTAAGCTGTTGCTGTGCCTCCAGGTGACTTGTTCAGTAACACTATTTTTCCAGGTGCAGATGGATGAGTCGTGCAGGGCAACGGAGGAGAGCCCGGGGGAGCGCTGTAAGAAGGTGAGTCTGTGTGTAGTCCTGGAGGGAAGATGTGACTGATGGCTATAGGGCTGCATTATGGGATTTACTTTTTTTTTTTTTTGACTTGAGGGTGCTAAGTGACAAGCCGCGTGTGATCTGGCCCCTGGAGGTGAGTCAGGCAAGGTGACTGGTGCTTGGTGGGCTGGAGTAGGTGTTATTTTTCAGGTTATTCAGGGTTTTTTCTCCTTTTCTTCATTTTCCCATTTGGGGCCGATTCCCCCAAGTGGGGACTTTGCCCTGTGGGGCTGCGTACAGAGCCTGGGAGCTGCTGCCAGGGCACAAAAATACCCCAAACCCCCTGACTCTGGGTCTGCAATGGGGGGTGAAAAACCCCAAACAGACAAAAAATCCAAACAAAAACCCAAACAATTCTGGTGGAAAGAAAATAATTTGGGGCTTCTGGGAAAGCCAACTCCAGCTGGATTTGTGCAGCTGGAATGGAAAAAAAAAAGGGGGAGGGGGGACGGCGGGGAGGGAACAACAACCTAAAACCACCCACCAATCATTCTCATGCACAAAACCGAAAGTGAAAATTACCCTTTTTTGTGGGGAAAAGCACAAAAAACCCCCACAGAACCCAATATTTTGGAAAAGCAACCCCAATTATTAATTATGGAAAGAAGGGAGGAAAAAAAAAACAAAAACAAAACAAAGCCATATCAGAACCCTGATGGCACACATCTGCAGCAATTCCTGGGGCTTATTCTGCGGGGGCGGGGAACCCAACCTTGTTCCCCAGGTTTGCTGTGCTGCTTCTCCTCCCTAGGGCATGGGGGTGGGGGCAGTGGCATGGACAGTAGCAAGCACCAGATTTTTTTAAGCAGTCGAGAGGAAAGGACTGAAATGCTCGAGACACTTGGCTGTTTGGTGCAGAGGCAATGAATGGTGCTGCTGGGGCTGCGAGGGGGAAAGGTGCAGAGGAATAGAAGCTCTGTGCACGCAGCCAAGTTACGGTCTCCGGATGGTATTAATCAAGGAGAGTAATTCAGATAATGCTGCTGCCCAGCGACCAGAATTGGGTACTGAGCCCGGGAGCCGCGCACGCACGGTGGTGTCCCTGCGATCCGCGTTGTTCTCTCTGCAGGTAACAGCCCTGCGATGCTGCGGTGCCTGCGAGGTGATGCCGTCGTGCTCGTTGCTGCTTCCTGGTAAGGAAAGGCCGCTGCCCCCCAGCATGCGTGCTGTCGGCCGGTGCTTGGCATGCATGCCGTGGGACTGCAGCGCCTGTGCCCCCAGGCACGCGCCGGGTGCTCTGTGGTGAGCTGTGTCACAGAGAGAAGGCGTGTGGAGGTGGTTATTTCTTGCATGCGCAATGGTCATTCTGTGTCTCTTGGTATCCTACGTAGGCGCCCCAAGCAACGACAAGAGTGGTGGCCAATTCTGGAATTGTTGTGGAGTACAGAGAGGAATGCTGTGGTGTGTGTGAGGTGGGAAATGTTGTGGGAAGTGGCTGCGATGTGATGCTGACCGACAGCACTCTTCAGCCTTGATTTAGGTTGTGTATGGGTTGTTTTTTTTTATTCTGGCTGATGAAAAGGCACCTAGCAACTGCAGGTTTTGTTTGGTGGACTGACTGTGTGTATTCTTGTCAAGGATGGATTGAGACTCCTGGCCCCCTGACAGCTAAGTTGAGGCAGGGGTGCTGGGGAAGGGGTCGGGGTAGGGTGGGGACAAGGTTGGCCATGGCAGGAAGGGGTTTTAAAGATAGCCTAGGGGTGAGGGCTGTCCAGGAGGCGGTCCCCTTTGGGCAGGTAAGGGGAGCGAGTTCCTCTTCAGTGTGATGCTAGTTTGTGCCGGGTAGGGCGGCTCCAGGCTGTGTGTGTTGTTGTGTAGTTTGTATAGTCTGTGTTCAGTGTCTTAGACCTTTCTCAGGTCATGATGTTCTCTTTGCTTTCAGAAGCACAGTGCTATCCCTAGGGGCTGGCAAGGTTCTAATTGTGGGGATGGCACCCATTGCATGCTTCTTTCTTTGTGTTACAGTTTAAAGTGTGGATCGCTCTGGTGTTTGAGGAGTTTCTGGGCAGTTGTCACCTGCAGCATCATTCCCAGATGCGTGAACAGCTCTGCTCTGTCCGTTTTCAAGGAGTGTCATTTCTTCCCTCCATCCTTATGTTCTTAGGTCTTGTAGCCAGGCTTCTTGTGCACCCTCCCTCTCAGTTTTGAGAGGAACTTCTTGTCACGGGCCCTGATGCTTTTCTAATCTTTTTGGATCGCGTTAGGGCCTCCTTGCGTCACTGTCAGGGTTCTGCAGGTCTTGTTGCTGGATGAGCTCTTCTGTCCAGTTGTCTCTGTGTTTGCCAAGAGTGTTCTCTCGTCTCGGAGGTGCGCAGTTTGTAGTGTTTCTCATAGCGTTGGTGTGTGCGTTTGTGAGTTTGGCTCAGAGCTGCCTTGCTGGGCGTGTAGAGTCGGGTGGGTGGCACAGCGATGAGAGGTTAGGGTTCATCTGTTGCTATGCTAAGGCTGTTGGGGGAAAGGTTGTACTGTCATCTCAGATTGAGTGGCCCTCCTCAGCAGGCGAGGACCGTAATCACTGTGACGTTTTGTGGGCTCAGAGGCCGTGACTGTAGCTATCTGGGAGAGGCAGCTAGAGTTCAGCTGAGCAGATTACCTCTGCAGGGTGTTCAAGCTTGTACGTGCGTAGGGCTTCATGTTTGATGTCATATGTTTGTTTTAATGGCAGGTTGTAGTTGGTCTTTAGGTAGTATTCCTATGTTGGAGTAGGAATACTGGAACGGTGAAGGTATTGCTGTGCAACCAGGTGACCTGTTCGATATTGTTTTTGGAGATGCTGAGGGATAAGTTGTGCAGGGCAACGGAGGGGAACTGAGGGGACCGATGTAAGCGGGTGAGTTGGTGCATGGTGTATATAGAGGGAAGATGTGACTGATGGCTCTATGACTCCGTTGCTCCTTGCATTTGTCTTTTGTTTTTGTTTTGGTTTTGAAGTAGTGTAGCAATGAGCAAAGCGTGATTGGGGCACCGGAGGCAAGTCGAGCAAGGCAAGTGGTGATTGGTGGGCTGAAGTAGCAGTTCTTTTCTGAGGTGTTGTGTTGCTGGTGAAGTTACAAGCAACGCGTGCCATTTGGGTGTTACGGACAGCGGGCGAGCTGAACACGGCACCTGGAAGTGACGTAGGCCAGGTGGGAGGCTGTCGAGGGAAAGGAGTGCGAGACGGGGATCGGTGCAGGCAGGCTGTGGCATCGGGCAGCATCTCAGGAGGTGCCTTTTCACTTGGCTTTTTGCAGGTGCCGCTGGCAGGCTCGGAGTGGTGCTGCCACATGCCTGTGAGAGGTCTGAGAAGGTGGGGCAGTGGCCAGCATCTAAGATCAGAGAATGCTGTGGTCCATTGTTGAGCTCTTCAGTTTTGTAGGTAACATGTGGGCTGCCTTTGGAACGGCGTATGAGCATTTGAAGTGAGCTGGGTGGTAATGAGGAAGTCACGGGGCGGTGATTTCTCATTAGCGTAATGGTAGTTTACTGCGTTTTGATACATTTTGTGCCACAAGCGATGACAGAAGCGGTGTGTGATGTTGGAATCTGCAGAGCAGGTGAGCGCTGCATGTTCCTTTTGGTGAGGGTGATGTTCTGGAAGAGATGTGTGTTGACTGGTGTGATACTTATTGCTGGCCCTGTTGATTTTTTTTTTTAAGATGATGAAGAGGCACCTGGCAACTGCAAGAATATCCTGGTTAGCTGATGTGTTTTTTGTTGTGAAAGGATTCATAATCTGGCCCATCTGAAAGCCCCACAGTGTGACTTTGGTTAGAAAGAGATTTTGAAAAATTGAGATATTTCTTATTCAGTGAGGTTGCGTTCTATGAACTTGCCATCAGAGTGCATCTTAGAGACGATGTCTTTGTCAGTAGAACTCATCAGCACAAGACTTGCAAATGATTAAAAAAAATATCAGTCTTCCTTGTGGAGATCCAAGCACAGCACGTATTCCAAATGTTGATGGCATGGATAGTGTCTGCGTTCTCTGTTGTAACAGTCGAGATACCATAAAATACTGTTCCTTTGCATGCTTCGGTACAGCCAAACGCATTAGCATATCTGCCGGTCCTTTTTGGTAGCCTTATGTATTGCAACACTGGGGATTTGATTTGGTTGCGGGTTTTTTTCCCCCAAAATAAAAACATAGTGGGTATCTCCTCACTCACTGATTTTTTTTCTATCATAAATGAAACCTTAAAAAAAGCTAACATTGTCTGATTTACAGACTGACTTGCGTTGTTTCAGCTGTAACTGCTAAGCAGATGTAGAGTACGATATATTAGGTGTATTTAAGCAGTTAGGTATTTGTTGTAAATATTTAATGAGAGCTGACTGAATGTTTTGGGGGGCTTTTTTCCCCCTGATATTTTGAGGCAGTGTGCAGGGATGAATGTCACGGACATTCATGGGATATCCTGTTGGTCAGTTTGGGTCAGCTGCCCTGGCTGTGTCTTTCCTTCATCATTTATACCTAAACAAGGATTAGTTTGGTAGGAATCATGCTCTTTCAGTCTGAAGTGATCCTCCTGCAACAGCTTGTGCAGCTTTATAAACTGCTTCACATTCTTCCCTAAATTTACTAGTTATGGCCACGTAAATATTTTGAAGACTTTCAGAAGTTTATTCTGTAACAATTCTATTTCAGAAGTAAACTCAAGGTGCACTTCAAAGGGGCATGCAAGATATTCCTTAGAACTTGTGAAATATTACCATGAAATCACAATGATAAAATTTGACTCTGTCCATCAGCAGTTCTCAACCATCTACATAGACAAGATTTCTTTTTTTTTTTCAAATCAATGTCTCAAGTGATTTCAATCCCTGAAATAAAAGCTGCCTTATGGCATGCATGGTATAGACATCACCAGTGCTACGTGGAAGAGCTCTATCTCCTCTCCTCCTCCCTTCCAGAAGGGTATCAATATAAAACCCATTTATTTTTGTATTTTAGATTGACCCTTTGCTGCATAGTCAGCTGTGTATATTTAAAGTAATTCTCTGCTCAAAACCTCAGAGTAGTCTAGGAGTAAAAAACCTTCTAACTCACCACCAACAGAAGATTAAGAAAAAAGTGGGATTTAGTTTCTATCAAAAATAAAAGCATGTCTCACTTCTGGGGTGTCTTATTATTTTGCCAAAGACATGTAAATAGGGTTATTCTAGTATTCTGGTCTAGTATTAGATCACAGCCAGAAATATCAGCTTTAAGGAAAAGCCCTAATTTCACACCTATTTGAACAGCCAGTAGCTTTAAGCACCCAAATAATTTTAATTTTTCCATTTAATGAATGTTCTGCAGTTCTAGGAAGGTGAGTTATGCATTGCTGTTCACATACAAAAAGACAGCCTAAGAGATGTAAACTACTTATCGAATATTTGCCACCAATATTGTTAAATGCATAATCTCATACTAGCTACTACAAAGAAATTTAACTCTATCCTAGCTGAACCCAGGACAGTATCCACCCCTTATTCCATACCATTTACATCATGCTGAGGTTCCACAATATCCAATACAACCTCATTAACCTCCACCCCCTCCTTCCCATCCTTTGATAAAATACACCGATATCGTTTAGTCCATGGCTTTGGTCTCCATCTGTTCTTGTGGTCACTCAGGGCAGGAGAGGTGGTGTGTTGCGTGGAGTTACTGGGCACCAAAGCCAGCTCAGGTCGGGTCACTGCTGCACTCGCACTGCTCCTTGAAAGGCTTGTCCTCCATTGGTTCAGGTGGTTCCTGCTGTAGTAATTCCTATAACATGCAACTCAAATCACAGGTTACAACAACTTAAAGGTATATCCATGACAATCTCCACCCCTGGTCCCTTTGGGCCAGGTTATAGGTTTTAACATTGCAATGAACTCCTCCCCTTGCCCGTGGCTGGCTGCAGTCCCTCCAGAAGCAAACCTGTTCCAACATGGCTTTGCCCATGGCTTTATAGTGTTTTACTATAGGTGGGGTATCGTCATTTTGGAATGGTAGCGACAAATGGTTCATCATGTATAGTATTTTTGCTAATTGGTTGTGCGGGGTTTCTTGGCTATCTCCCCCTTTTTGTTTTTGGAGTAGTTGTTTGACTGTGCGGTGTGTTCATTTGTTGGAAAACACTTCTTCAAACTTGGAACCGCCATTTCCCCCTTTCCGGCGGCAGGTCTTTCCAAATCGGGATGTTGTTTTGGCTCCTGTTTCATATTCTCTTGGTGTGGGTGCTGGTGGCAGGGTCGGGCGGGCGCGGGTCCTGGGTCGGCGCCGCCGCAGATGCACGGCTCCGGCGTTGGTTTCTGGTTGCTGATCTGCCGCCTGCGAATGGCGCCCTGCTGACAGCGGCCTCTGCTCCACCCCTCCCTGGTACCAGCACCAGCCCCGGTTCCTCACGGGGTGGCGCGGGTGTTAGAGCCCCCGGCGCCGCTTCCTCTGCACCGGGATTATCGCCGCTCTTGGGATGGGGCTCTGGACCATCTCTCCACCATTTGTCCTGCTCCTTCCCATGTTTTAACATTGAACACTTCTGAGACTGTTGATGGAGCCCCATGCTTTTGCAGGAATTTCAGTAATAATTTTAAAAGTATTGTATTTAATGCCTTGCTTGCTTGATAACTGAATCAGTAACGTAACAATTGCCTCTTCTTCGGCAGAGAGATTAGCTCCTGTGCTTACTGCCCCAGCCACTCACCTGTAATATTAAGGTGATGTCCTGGCATTAAAGCTGCGGTCCCGCCGTCAGCTTGATTTGTCTGGCTGGGGTCCCTGCGGACGCTGCTCATCAGCGTTGCTCTCCCACGTCGTGGTCACCATTTGCAGGGATGAATGTCACAGACTCCTGACAGATGTCCTGCAGAAAACCTTTATTGTCAGCTTTTCACTGCTTTATATATCTCTTCGACGCATTCTCCATGTGATCACGTGCACAATTTGTTATTTGTCAGCTAGCTCTGAGCACGAGCCTTACATTCTAATAGGCTGTTCTATTTGCGTTACCTCATTTGTTTTAGCTTACTTAATTCTTTCTTGACATTCCCATGCTCCTGTCTCTGTTTTTTACTGCTGCGCTGCTTCAGCTCAAGGACATGTCAAACAGCGCTAAGTTACTTGCAAATTCATCCCCCACATCTCCCCGTTTTTATTTTGTATTAGACAGACATTTTTTACTATTCTCTCTATTAATCGCTGCAAGCACTGACTAAAGAATGGCAAAATTAAAAGCAAAATTAGGAATATTATTAAAAATACTATAGCAGTTTTTACTATTTCCTTGAACCATCCTGTGATTCCCCATCCAGTCAACCATGAGTCCCCACAAGACGTGTTGTAAAGGGATTACCCGCACTGACTGAGGACAGGCATATCGACTCCTGTCCCATTAAGCTTGCAAGGGTAACCCAGACATTTCTTCGTGGTTGGATGGAGACGCACAAATGGCAGAGGCTGATGATGGCAAGGAAGGTGATGAGGCCTAAAGCCATGGTTTCACTCCTTTTGCCGGAATCCATCGGGGACCGCAACCTGTGGAGACACAAGCATACCCTCTCCCCCAAGTTATTAGCGGATGAGAGCCTTCCCACAGGCCCATGTTTAGATCTTTTATTGTTACTAAGGGCTGTTCTGAATGTTCAATTGATGTTAGGGCTTGCTCATGGATTTATAGTGTTTTACTATAGGTGGGGTGTCATAGTTTTCAAATAGTAGTGACAAATGGTTCATCACATATAATATTTTTGCTAATCGGTTGTGCGGGGTTTCTTGGCTATCTCCCCCTTTCTGTTTTTGGAGCAGTTGTTTGACTGTGCGGTGTGTTCGTTCTATTATAGCTTGACCGGTAGGGGAGTGGGGAATGCCAGTAACATGGCAAATACCCCATTTGTGAAAAAGGGTTTTAAGTCAGCTACTGCTGTAGGCTGGGCCGTTGTTGGTTTTAATTTCACTTGGGATTCTGAGTGCAGCAAAAGCAGCTCGGAAATGGGCTTGTACATGTCTGCTAGTTTTGCTAGCGGCGGCCGTTGCCCATATTGCGTGAGAGACCGTATCAACTGATACGTGAACATATTTAAGTCGTCCAAACTCAGGAATGTGAATGACATCTGTTTGCCACAGGTGGAGGGAATGTAGACCTCGAGGGTTCACTGCTAAGGGGGGGTAGATACACAGGCCTGACAGTCTGGGCAAGTTTGCACGATTAACTTCACGTCAGCAATGGTGATACAGAATTGTTTCACTAAAGCTTTTGCTGATTGGTGGAAAAAATCGTGAGAGTCGTGCTTGCTCCAGTACATTTGATATGGGAGCAGCAAGGGTTACATTAGTTAAAATGTCAGCACGGGCATTACCACGTGTAAGAAAACCCAGTAACTGTGTGTGACTTCGAATATGAATTATACAATAGGGGTGTTTCTGCTGTTCAATTAAGAAAAGTTCTTTAAATTTAAAAAACTGGGTTTGCTTTGTTATATGTTTAAGATGAACTCTTTCTATTCGTTGAACCATGCCCACTATGTATTTGGAGTCAGAAATGATATTAAGAGGGGCAGTAGACCAGAATCGAAAGGCCATTATGACTGTGTGCAGCTCCACTGTTTGTGGTGAGCTGTAGAGAATCTTGACTTCATGCTTCCAGACTCCATTCCCTTCCTACGTGTTGTGGTTTAGCCGGCAGCTCAGCCCCACACAGCCGCTCGCTCACTCCCCCACCGGTAGATGGGGAGAGAATCAGAAGGGTAACGCTCGTGGGTTGGGATAAGAACAGTTTAATAATTAAAATTAAAAGAAACAACAACAGAAATGCAATGTAAAGGAGAACGAGAGGCGCAAAGCCCTGGGGGGGGGAAGGGAGGGGAGAGGGGAACGAACCGCCGAAACAAACCGCACGCGCCGCAGCCGCCCGCCGACCCGACGCCGCGCCGCCCCCGCGCTGCCACTGCCCCCCCTCAATATACTGGTCATGGTGTCACATGGTATGGAATGAACCTGCCATTGGCCAGTCGGGGTCAGCCGCCCCCACCATGGCCCTGCCCCTCCCAGCCCCCCCCCCGCCACGCGGCAGAGCGCGGGAAGCTGGAAAGGTAGCTGACCCCCCATGGTGAGGAGGATTAACCCCTTCTCAGCCAAAACCAGCACATTCTCCACCCCTTATTCCATACCATTTACACCATGCCCAGGTCCCATACGATGCAATGCAACCGTACCAACCACCACCCCTCCCCTTCCCATCCTTTAACATCATACACAGACATCGTTCCCTTAGATCATGGACCTTCCCTGTAAAATGTCCATTAAAATGTCCATTGAGTTCACCCAGTCCATGACTCTGGGCTCCATCTGCTGTATCAGGCTTTCAGGGTGGGAGAGGTGGTGTGTGTGGCGTTGGGTTGCTGCATACCGAGTCAGTCATCGTTCCGTCACTGCTGCACTTCACTTGTTTCACAGTTTCTCTTCCATGGGTTGGGAGGCTCGTACTCTGATATCATTGATACAACACATAGGTGACACACAATATTGTATAGCAGTTCGCATTGTGCCATTCGGTTCATTGGCTGTTTTCGCCCAAAATCAAACCCCCTTGAGGCACACATTGGATTTCTCCATCCTCCTGCATCACCCACCAAGTGCACACAGGTCCTCGAACAAAAGCAACCCCACGAATGGCTTTGCCTTTGCCTGAGGCAGGAAGAGCCCAGACTGTGTTGCCCAGTGTACTTTTTATGTGCATTACAGGGACTCTGTCCCCTTCCGCAGTATGTAGGATTTCTGACTGGGCAGGGCCAGCTCACCTGGCAGATCCCCTCCTGTTGACTAACCAGGTGGCCTTTGCTAAATGTGCATCCCAGTGCTTGAATGTTCCACCCCCCCCCCCCCATTGCTCTCAGTGTAGTTTTTAACAGTCCATCGTACCGCTGGATTTTTCCAGAGGCTGGTGCGTGATAGGGGATGTGATACACCCACTCAATGCCGTGCTCTTTGGCCCAGGTGCCTATGAGGTTATTTTGGAAGTGAGTCCCGTTGTCTGACTCAATTCTCTTTTCCCATTCAGCAATGTCTAAGGCCAGCTGGATGGCCTTTACCTCTGCAAACTGGCTCGATTCACCTTCTCCTTCAGCAGTTTCTGCTAATTATCGTGTAGGACTCCATACAGCAGCCTTCCATCTCCGGTGCTTTCCCACAAGGCGACAGGACCCATCAGTGAACAGGGCGTATTGCTTCTCGTTTTCTGGCAGTTTGTTATAGAGTGGGGCTTCTTCAGCACATGTCGCCCCCTCCTCTGGTGATAATCCAAAATCTTTGCCTTCTGGCCAGTCCATAATCAATTCCAAGATTCCTGGGCGACTGGGGTTTCCTACTCGAGCCCGCTGGGTGATCAGTGCAACCCATTTACTCCATGTAGCATCAGTTGCATGGTGTGTAGAGGGGATGTTTCCTTTGAACATCCAGCCCAGCACTGGCAGTCGGGGTGCCAGGAGCAACTGTGCCTCAGTACCAACCACTTCTGAAGCAGCTCGAACCCCTTCATATGCTGCCAATATCTCTTTTTCAGTTGGAGTATAGTGGGCTTCGGACCCTCTGTATCCCCGACTCCAAAACCCTAGGGGTCGACCTCGGGTCTCCCCAGGCACTTTCTGCCAGAGGCTCCAGGTAGGGTCATTCTCCCCAGCAGCGGTGTAGAGCATGTTCTTTGCATCTTGCCCTGCCCAGACTGGCCCAAGGGCTACTGCATGAACTAGCTCCTGTTTAATCTGTTCAAAGGCTTGTCGTTGCTCAGGGCCCCATTTGAAATCATTCTCCTTCCGGGTCACTTGATAGAGAGGGCTTACGATCATACTGTAATTTGGAATATGCATTCTCCAAAAACCCACAACGCCCAAGAAAGCTTGTGTTTCCTTTTTGCTAGTTGGTGGAGACATGGCTGCTATTTTGTTGATCACATCCATTGGGATCTGACGACGACCATCTTGCCATTTGATTCCTAAGAACTGGATCTCTTGTGTGGGTCCCTTAACTTTGTTTTATGGCAAAACCAGCTTTCAGAAGGATTTGGACTATTTTCTCTCCTTTCTCAAAAGCTTCTTCCACTGTGTTGCCCTACACGATGATGTCATCAATGTATTGAAGGTGTTCTGGAGCTTCTCCCTGTTCCAGTACAGTCTGAATCAGTCCATGGCAAATGGTAGGACTGTGTTTCCACCCCCGGGGCAGTCTATTCCAGGTGTACTGGACACCCCTCCAAGTGAAAGCAAACTATGGCCTGCACTCTGCTGCCAGAGGGACTGAGAAGAATGCATTAGCGATATCAGTTGTGGCATACCACTTGGCTGTCTTTGACTCCAGTTCGTATTGAAGTTCTAGCATGTCTGGCACAGCAGCACTCAATGGTGGAGTGACTTCATTCAGGCCACGATAAGTCTACTGTTAGCCTCCACTCTCCATTAGACTTCTGCACTGGCCATATGGGACTGTTAAAGGGTGAGTGGGTCTTACTGATGACTCCTTGGCTCTTCAGTCGGTGAATGAGCTCATGGATGGGAATCAGAGAGTCTCAGTTGGTGCGATATTGCCGCCGGTGCACTGTTGTGGTGGCGATGGGCACCTGTTGTTCTTTGACCCTCAGCAACCCCACAACAGAAGGGTCCTTCGAGAGGCCAGGCACGGGAGACAGCTGTTTAATTCTCTCCATCTCCAAGGCAGCTACACCAAAAGCCCCCTTGTACCCTTTTGGGTCCTTGAAGTACTCTTTGCTGAGGCAGTCTATGCCCAGGACGCATGGAGCCTCTGGGCCAGTCACCATGGGGTGCTTTTGCCACTCATTTCTGGTTAGGCTCACTTCGGCCTCCAATACAGTTAGCTCTTGGGATCCCCCTGTCACTCCAGCAATGCTGATGGGCTCTGCCTCTATACAGTTTGATGGCATTAAGGTGCACTGTGCGCCGGTGTCCACTAAAGCTGTATACTCCCGTGGGTCGGACGTGCCAGGCCATTGGATCCACACAGACAAGTAAGCCTGGTTATCCCTTTCTTCCACCCGGCTGGAGGCAGGGCCCCTCTAGTCCTGATCATGGCAGTCACAACTCACTTCCTGTAAATGTGAATCAAGAGTCCCTCTATTATGCTTAGAAATAAAATCAGCACTTCTGCTCCTCTGTCTGGGGACCTGCTCACTGGAAATTGGAGCAGCAGCTTTCCTGGAAGAGCCTCCCTGAGTGATTATCACACAGGCTTGATAAAGCCTCTTACTGGATGAAACGAATTCCTTCTGCATAAATCTTAGAAGCCTTTCGGCAGTGGCTGATGGAGGTAGGAGAGCAGAGCAGAAAAGATGGCTGTGTCCTAACAGCATGGAAGGCTGCAGGGAACAACACAAGAATTAGGACTGCCCTATGGCTACACATCAGATCTGATCAAATCTCATCCAACTGTAGCTTTGCTCATTGTTGTAGGTGGTAATGTACCAGGTTCGGAAGCTACGGATTACAAAATCACACAGTAGGTGACTGCGTCCCTCTGTTTTCACTTGGAAAGGCCATGATAAAACGGAATAACCATTTGCTCTCACTGTGGGTTCCCTTGCCCACCTCCCTCACAAAGCAAGGGGTAAGCAGTCAAAAGGACCTCCTCCTCGGTCAGCAGGCTCAGCCAACGAGCAGCCCCAGCACTACCTAATCAAACATTTGAGTACCATAGTCACAGAATCTGTACAGACTGTGAAGGGCATTTGCTATGTTTGTTAAATTGTTGTATCTACAGCTGGCAATTTTCAGCTGTGGATTTGCTCTAGAGAACTTGTCTGTCAGAGTGAAGTTACAGGAAATTTGCACGTTGTCATTGGCAGGAACAGCACTGGTTCTAAAGCGGGAATAATAAGGATTATATATATTATTGTTATTTGACCAAGTGTTGTTAGACTGAATTCCCATGTGTCTGTTCCAATGGGAAGCCTTTTCCCCTCACCTGTAGTACCTCATCTCTTCCCCAGTTGAGGCTCCAATTATTTATTTTTAGCCCTCTTGGAATCTGTAGCTCATCTAAAAGCAAATATATACTTTAATTTTGTTTCTGTGTGAGAGCAAATCTGGGAAGCTAAATGTTGACCAAATTTCTAACTGCCAAAACTCATAACATTTTAAAACATCGACATAAGGGAAAGGAATAGGAAACCATCAGGACATACCCCTTAACCATGCTGGAAAGCATTTGGGTTGCAGAAAACAGATCCAAACTCATCTCCTCACAGTGAATGGGCCTTATCTCTTCACGCGGGAAGGCTAGATAGAAGGGATATCTGAAGACTGCAAGATCTGTGATAGCATGGAAGAAGTTGCTAAAGGGATGCTCGAGCTGATTAGAATTACTAAAATATCTTTTCATATCTAGACAGTAGTTACTCTGTAACTACGGTGTTGCTGTACGCTTCTATGGGAGAACTTATCTTGGGCCGCATATCTCCGGGACACAGGGCTCTACCCACCCTGGGGACAGTGATGCACAGACATCAATATGATGGATACAAAATCTCCGTTTATTTAGCTGCGTCACACGCTTATATAGCTCTTGCGCTTCCTGTTCCTGCCACTCCTATGGGGAGAAGTCTATCTTTCCGTCACATCCCGTGATCTTCCGGTCGCCGATCCCTGTCTATTCCCCTACATCTCCCCCTCCCCATGCTACTAAAATTCTACAAAGCTACTTGCGTAAGCGGATACATATTGCGGTCAGGTCTATATTCATGTAACTCTCGCAGGCGCTCTTTGATTTGTCTTATAACACAGCATAACAATGGCAGCCCACAAGTAACCATGGTTACTACACACAACAAGATCCCCCCAATTATTACTATCCAGTTCCAGTTCATATCTCTCTTTTGCCGCCCTTTCCCAGTGTCGCTCTCGTTGCAATAGTGCTTGCGATCTTGTCAAGGAGCTCATTTCTTTTCCCAGTGGTACGGCTAGCATGAGGATCCATGTCAGCAGACCCTGCAAAGAGACAACTCAGAAAGGGATTATTCGTTGCACATCCTTGCACAGTTCTGCTTTCACACACTTTGCAGGCACCCATTCTGTGTGCCCTTCGTTCTCAGCCGCAGCGTAGCCCCTCCCCAGGCATCTCAGTTTCCATCCACTCTCCCATTGCTCACTGCCTGGGAACCTTACTCGTACCTGCGGATAGCGCTCCCCTGCTTGAGCTTTGCCAGAGTGCTTCTCCGCTGCTGTAACTTGCTCCTGCCCGCGTATAAAATGATTAAGCGAATATAATGCAGGCATTAAAATAGTTTGCTGAGCTGCTATGGGTATAGCTCCCTTATACCCCTCCCCCTCCCCAAGCTGTATTATTTTTGCTTTCAAGGTGCGATGAGCGCGTTCAACTATTGCCTGCCCCGTGCTATTGTAAGCAATGCCATGTTTTAATACAATATTCCAAGCTTTACACCATTCTTCGGTACTTTGAGCCCGAAAGCATGGTCCATTATCTGTTTTTATCTCGGTAGGCTTTCCAAGCCACGCCATTACCGTGGTCCAATGCGCAGTCAAGTGCGTTGCGGTCTGCTTCCGATGCTGAGTAGCCATGATGACTCCACTATATGTATCAATTGTAATTGCCAGGTGCTGTCTGGGGGCCAACTGTGGACATTCAGTAAAGTCAGTCTGCCAGATAGCATTTGCTTCCAGTCCTTGAGGGTTGACTCCTGCCTCCCACAATGGCGAGTGCTGACAGTAAGGACAGGTGGCTACTACTTCTCTTGCTGCTCTTATTGAGATGCCACACTCCTTTGCCAAGGCTTTAGCACCCAGGTGCAGTTGTTCATGCAGTTTCTTTGCCTCCGTCAACGTCCAGACTCCCGCGGCTGCCTCATCAGCCATGCGATTCCCCTCAATCAGTGGTCCAGGCCCCGTCTGATGACTGCGAATGTGAATTACTGTCACAGTTGCTCCTCGCTGCGATAAAGCAACCTCTAGCATCAAGGCAATTTCCGTGTGTGGTGCACCCTCCTTGTTTCATGGACGTGACTAATTTGTACACATATAAAGAGTCCGTGCACACATTTATATGCCGATCTATATCCTTTCGCAGGGCCATCTCTAGCGCTTTCGCCTCCAGCCACTGCACACTTTTACCCTGCTCCTCATACGTCTGGTGCATCCAACTATTCTCTTCTTTCCACACTACCGCCGCTCTGTTCGTCTTCGAGGAAGCGTCTGTGAAATATGTTGGTCCTGGGTGAGGGGTATCCAAAACTCTACTATCCACACTCAAATCCACCACTTTGGCTGTCTCGGCCCACCTCTGTACCGTGCCTGTGACGATTTTCCCTGGGTACGAGTATACTGCCAATTGTATATCCTCTTCACTCTCTACCACCTTCTGCCATTTCTCCCCATTCCACGGCACTGTGACCTTATCTGGCTCCTTCCCAAAGATTCCCTTGCTTTCCCGTCACAGACGCCAAATCATTCCCCCGGCTACCTTGACTTTTGTGGAGAATGCATCCTTGGGAACCTTCTGATATACCCATCGCAGTGGCTTTTCTTCCCCCGCCCGTATTTGATATAGCAATCCTAATCCTCCACTGGCGGTCAGAATCCAACCTGCAATTAATTCCTCTTGAGGGTCCCACCGCCATACTCCTTCCTTTTGCATTCGACGTTCTATCATCTGCAACTGCTGGACTGCCTCAGCGTCTAAACTCCTGGGCTCCCACGGGTCGGTCCCTTTCAGCAACGCATAGAAAGGTTGCATCTCCTCACTGGTGACACGCACGAATGTCCTCAACCACTGCAGTGCTCCTACCAGCTTCTGTACATCGTGTAAATTTTTAACCTTAGGTGTAAGTTTAATAGGCTGAGCTTGTATGGAATCCCCTTGTATTCTAGCACCCAGAAATCCACACACTGGTCCTCGCTGTACCTTTGCCTCAGCTACCTTGAGGCCCTGTCCCGCAAGGCCCCTTTGGGTGTCTGAAAAGACTTGTTCACACAACGCCTCGGTGGGCGCAGCTATGAGGACGTCATCCATGTAGTGGATCATGGAGACTCTCTCCTGATACTGTTGCCTTACTTGCTGCAATGCAGAAGCCACATACCTCTGGCAGATCGCTGGAGAAATTTTCATCCCCTGCGAAAGTCCTGTCCACTGCCATCTACTACCTGGTTCTGCGCGGTTCACCGTGGGCAGAGTAAAGGCAAATCTCTTTCTATCATCTGGATGTAGCGGAATACTGAAGAAGTCTTTGAGATCTAACACAATGACTCGCCATCCTTTCGGGACAGCACTCAGATCTGGTAGGCCAGGTTGGAGAGGCCCCATGTCCTCCATTTGCTGATTTACTGCTCTAAGGTCATGCAGCATCCTCCATTGGTTTTTATCTTTCTTTTTTATAGCAAATATAGGGGTGTTCCACGGGCTCATCGAGGGCTCTAGGTGTCCTGCTTCGTGCTCTCGTTTTACTATAGCTCTTACAGCCTCTGTTTTCTCTGTTGTCAGGGGCCACTGCTCCACCCAGACGGGCTGTTTGGTTTTCCACACCAACTTGTGCTGACGAAGCCCCTCTGAGGCAGTGGCCCTTATGCTAAATTTTTCAACCCGATCCCCATCTGGGCAAGGGCGTCCCGCCCTAACAAGGGGCTTGCTACCCCATCTGCTACTAGTATGGTCACTACGGCCGTGAGGAGCTTCCCTGCCTCCTCGTCCATGACTTCGAGTTTCACAGGGCAAGTACTAGTCCTCGTCTGTTGCTCTCCTCCTACCCCTATTATACGTTTTCCCATGGCAAGGGGCCAAGTTGGTGGCCACCGTTCGAGTGGCATCACTGTGACATCTGCCCCGGTATCCACTAACATTCCCAGGCATATCCGTGCCGGGCAACTCGGCTCTTGCGGGGTAATCATCACCGCCGCCATGGGTCTCTCGTTACAGCCTATGACCAAGGCCACGTGGGGGCCGTAACCTGCAAATCTTGCTGGTTCTGCTCCCCTGCCCGAAGTTTCACTCCCCCTTGGCCCGCTACGGTGGGCCAAGCTCCTGGCACTGGCACCATGATGGGGGCCATTTGACTCACAGGAGGTGCGAATCCCCCTCGCTTCGCCCTCCTTTAGCCGTTTCCCGGCTTTGTGGTTGGACAATCTCTTGCCAGGTGTCCTGGCTTCCCACACACCCAGCACCTCCCTACTGGGCACGCTCCTCCTCCATTACGTCCTCCCCTTTCCGCTAGCGGGCACCCAGCTTTAAAGTGCCCTTGCCATCCACACAAGTGACATCTCGGCCCCACCCCGGCCGCTTGCACCATCACCCTTTCTTCACTTCCACAGTCAGAGTTCTGGCAGATGTGCGCTCCCACACCGCCATGCTGATTCAACGCCTCCTGGCGCAAGACATGCCTGATGGTTTGACCCAATGATGCCCCCACCACCAGGGTGCGGAGGACATCTTGTGTTTGCGGATTTGCTTGATTTCGGAGGCAATCCATAAGGACTGCCTCCTTGGCTGCTTGTGGCAATTCTGATTCTATAATAGCCTTCTGCAGCCTGTCACAAAACGTTGTAAATGGCTCTGCTAGTCCTTGCTCTATCTTTTGCCAAGGTTCCACTTTTTTTTCATACCTGCCCACTTTGCTATACGCTCTGTGGGAACTCTCCGTTACCGCTTGCAGCTCCCTGCCCCTCCTCCAGGAGCTATCTGGACAGGGAATATCCCGGGCATCTCTATCCTTACTCCATCGAGGCTACAATCTCTGGCTATCAGCCGCCAGTTAGGTAACTCGACTGACTGTCGCTGGGGCGCCCCCTTCGTTAAGAGTCCTGTCTGCCGCCGAGTTACTTCCCCTAGTGCGCGCATAACCTACTGCAGCTGCCGCAGCACGTCCTCCGCGGACCCCTCCGGAGCTGCAGCGCTCCGGACCTCCCCTTTTGGCGGTCCCTCTCCTCCCTCCTTCTGACTGGTCCTCCGAGTCCCTGCTGCCTTATGCCTCTTTTTTGCGCGCTGCAGGCAAGCTGCCCCCTCTTCCCACATGTGGGCATCGGTTTCTCCCCCAACTTCTGATTCGCTGCTACTCGAGGTTGATCTATACCCACCCTGTCCTCCCCTCCAGGCACCCCAATCCCCCTCCTCGTCCGACTCCCATCTCAAGGGTTGCCCCGGGAGCCAGTCTCGAGGGCCGGGCAGAGGGCGGTGCCGCTGCCGGCGCTGCTTCCGGCGCTGGTCATCTTTCTCCTTCCGCTCCGTCACTCCCGCTGCGTCCGCTGCCACGCCCCCCTCCCCGCGCGCAGGCACCCGCACCTGTGCCAAATCATCCCAGGGGTATGCGGGGCGGGGGGGCATTCCAAGGGTCCTGCTGGCTCAACAGGGAACACCGCTGCTTCCCGATCCACCTCTTTGGGAGCCTCAGACTGAGTCGCTGGCCAGGCTACTCCGTCCGAACTCTCCGCTTCTTCCCCATCTCCTGCGATGCTTGCCCCTGTCTGCGTCCCCACTGCCCATCCTGGGTCTATTTCCGGGCTACTGTCGCCTGTAGCACCGTGCAGGCACAGCCGTGCCTGCCGCCACGTCTCCTGATCATCCCGAGCTTTCAATAGTAACCGGTGTATCTTTCCTCAGAGCTGTATGTACTGGGGTTTTCCCATCATAGCCCTTTCGGCTAACTCCTCTTTAATTCTCACCCAATTATCTTTATTAAATATGTCTGCGGGACTCCGTGTGAGCCCCTGCATAATCATCCATTGGATGGCCTTTGAGGTAGGCGCCTTTGAAATGGAAGTTCCATATTCCTTCCCCAATCCCTTCAGTACATTTACGACTGATTCCATGGCGCACCCGCCGACCTGCGGCTCCCCATCCCGCCCCTGCGTGCCTCAAGCTATCTTTTCCCCCCGGCGAACTTGCCATGCTGCCCCGCCGATCACGTCGGGGTCACCACTTGTAGCTGTACGCTTCTACGGGAGAACTTATCTTGGGCCACATATCTCCGGGACACAGGGCTCTACCCACCCTGGGGACAGCGATGCACAGACATCAATATGATGGATACAAAATGTCCGTTTATTTAACTGCGTCACACGCTTATACAGCTCTTGCACTTCCTGTTCCTGCCACTCCTATGGGGAGGAGTCTATCTTTCCGTCACATCCCGTGATCTTCTGGTCGCCGATCCCTGTCTATTCCCCTACACTACGGCATCCACAAAACCATTTGCAAAACAAGGCCCTGTAGTCCACAAATTGAATGAGGCCCTGTGCTATGTTTTGATAAAATCTCCAGGCAGTCTGAACTCTGATACACAGACAGTCTGCCCAGCCTTCACCATCTGACGCCATCTCGCAGTCCCTAGGCCTCCACCTCTATATGGGACCACTGCCATCTCATCCTCTGGAAGACAAGTAGAAAGCAAAACACTCTTCTTTCACCACCATGCATGCCATTTCCACTAACAAGGACGGTCCCTTCTTTTGAAGTTTGATTTACAGGTGCTATAGAGCCATTGTGCTGACTGCATGTCAGTCTCCAAGGAAACTAGTAGCATATATATTCCAGAAGCATCCCTAGATGAAAAGGGGTGTTATTAAAAGTGTTCTCAGCATAACCCCTGCTATGAGAAGGAGCAGAGTTCAAGGTCTTCCGTTGAATGGTTGAAGGATGCTGTGTTCAAATAGAATGCTCTTAAGGAAATAATAGCAGGTCAAGCTGGAGATCTGGCTGTTGTACAGGTCTGAAAGAGTCAGAAATTGAAAAATAATCTATGTAAAGCTTTAGAAAGGCTTGATATTCTTTTATAATTCAGCCTAATTTTAGGTTGGCATCTCCTCTGTATACTTAAGTATTAGCACTTTCTGTAATACATTGCCTTTTTGTGGCTATTATGCTTCTCAGCCCAACCCGTATCAGCGTGCACAGCTCTATTTTGAAGCTGATGCTCAACTAGGTTTTTTTATCACTTTTTTAAAAGACTGAACAGAAGCACAAGGTAGCCAGGCTGCAGTCCTCCCTGCTCCCTGGTGCCAAGCAGCTGGGTGCCCCACGGCTGGGATGGGTGCTCTGCGCAGTTGTTGGAAAAGACATCCCATGAAAATGTGCGCCTCCATGATCGTTAAAAACTGTCTGTGGCATTTTCAGAGTGTGTGCGCTGAGAGCAACATCTTACTTGAATTTTAAATAAGGAAATTCCCTTTCTTCTCCAAATTCCCTGGTAAGTTCCCATCTGAATAAGATATGCTTTCCTTTTTTGTCTTAAACCTGTAAGGATATTATTTATTCAATCCTAGTGGAAGCTTTATCCAGGAGGAGCCGAACTAACCCTATTCTAAAGTTTAAGTTACAAAAGCACTGGGGGAACATGTGAAATCAAAGGTATTACATAATATATGAGCTTCTCATTACTGTTGCTGTAGTACTGACTGCTAGAAACATAGCTGCTCAATACTGAAACTCATTTTCTCTTCTATGGCACAGTTCAGTATAACCAAACACAAATAAATGGAACAAAAGACTAAATCAAACAAGGCAAATAAAAAGAGCAAGAGAGCACTGCCAATAATTTGGAGTTTTGTTCCCAGCTTGGATCCAAGTGGACCATGATAATTCCAAGCATTTTCACAAAACAGTTTAATTTCACTTTATGAAGGAGTTTCAGTTTCATAACGCTCTCTGCCTGAGTGTGTATCTGAACAGACACTTACAGCTACAAGAAAACATTTGAAGACTCAAGAAGGAAGATTTAGGCGTTCGCAAAGCTCAAATCTGATCCTCAGTAAAGAAATGGAACTGGCTGGGAGAAGAAAAGGGATAAAGATGTTTTACAGGGGAAGAACAATTGAAGTAATTAAAATGATATTGCTTGCACTTCTTTTTTTATTTTTCTGTTTAAATCAGAAAAACAGCATGTGATGGCGTTAAGTTCTCATTTGTCCCTGTTGTATCTTCACCTTTCCTACCTATGCATCCTTAGGATGCCCATAAACAACAACTGCTGTCACTGTAATGGACAGAGAAAACGAAGCGTAAAATTGGAATATAACATCATAGCCGATCTGTTATTTCCTACAGCAGTTCTATCAAATCCAGAAACGAAACGACTGTAAGCTTGGCAGCAAGTAACAGAAGAAGAGTTATACCTGTGTTGTAGTTCAGCCCCAGTCGGCAACTAAACACCACGCAGCCACTCGCTCACTCCCCCCACCGCTGTGTGATGGGAGAGAGAATCGGAAGAGCAAAAGAAAAAGGAAAAAAACTTGTGGGTTGAGATAAGAACAGTTTAATAATTAAAATAAGATAATAATTATAATAATAAGGGGAAAAAAAACCCAGAAACACGAACGACACAACCACTCGCCACCCGCCGACCGATGCTGCTGGTCCCTGAGCTGTGATTGTCCCTTCCCTCCCCCGGCCAGATCCTCCCAGGTAACATACTGGGCATGACGTTACGTGATCTAGAAGATCCCTTTGGCCAGTTTGAATCTGCTCTCTTAGCTGTGCCCCTCCCCTCCGAGCTGCTGGTGCTCCCAGCAGAGCATGGGAAGCTGGAAAAGCCCTTGACTAGTACAAGCACTGCCCAGCGACAACTAAAACATCGGTCTGTTATCAGCATTGTTTTCATACGAAGTCCAAAGCACAGCACTGCACCAGCTGCAGGGAAGAAAATTAACTCTATCCCAGTTAAAACCAGAAAAATATTCTTTTGCCAAATAACAATCATACATACACCCTGACCTGGCTTATATTTTCTCCTCAGAACTGGCAGTAGGATGAAATAGAATTGACAAGACAGCCTTGCTAGTACTTGCTCCTAAATTGCCTACCTTGTGGGACATCAACTACAGCTATCATTGCATTACTCTCTCATTATGAAATATGATTTAACACAGCATTGTGCAACATGAGAATGTTTTCAAATCCTTATGCTACCCTTCTGCATTTCTTATTGAATTTGCCCTGCATTTCCCCTATCAGTAGACCTTTGTTATTTGATGCTAAAACATTTTAGGTAAACACAGATATATTTCCCTATTAATTTCCACATCTCATGTGAAAACCAGATTAAATTTACAAGACTCTACCAAATGTTAACATTTCATGTGACAGGATATGCCCAAAAGCATGTATACAAAGCGGACAGCAGAAACACTCTGACAGAGACATAACAGCAGAAAGAAAATGGAAACCCTTTTTAGCACGATTTGCAGTATCTTTTCTCCTTTCCTTGAAAAACATTTTGCAACAGAAGAGACAGCCGATGAGAGTTTGATGTTCAGATACATAAGAGCATCAATGTATAGTATTTTCCTTGATAGAAACCACAGGTCTATTTTAGCACAGAGAACACAGACAGAGTACCCCACGTGCTTGCTTAGAATCATGCCCTGGTGGGGAAAGCACAGAAGATTGGGTGTTCGTAAGGGCCTACCTAGTAGAATAGCAAATACTTTCATAGAATTTGCATATTCCTCCTCTATCCAAAAGGTGATCAAGCCATCACATATCAAAGGAATAGAAGAGCAATGTGCAAATTTACCAAACTCAAAATCTCAGGTCTGTAGTGAGGGAGACAAACAGCGAGCAGAAGGCAATTTTCACCACCTGGCAAGGATGCAGATTTAGGTCAATATCAGAAAAACTCCTTGTAATAGGATGAAGAAATAAAGTGGTATTATTAGCTGTATGCTTGGTATAAGGCACTTGCCAAAGCAAACAATACAAGCGATCTACAGAACCGAACAATAGTTAATTTTCAAAGAAACCACAGAAAGCCTATATCAAATTATCCCTTTAAAGATTAACATTTTAAAATGCTTGATGGTTTTATGTGGAGAAGCGCATGAGATGAGCGTTTTAAATTGTAGTGATGAAAATACAATGAGAACAGATTTTGTTTTCTTCTGTCGTGATAGAAAACAGCCTGTGCAACGCAATACAATACTAGGGGGATAATTCCTGTTCCTTCAGGCATCTGACCATGCCATATCTACCCGTCAGCCTGCCTTTCAAGTGCAAGAGAAAATCCTGTTTGCATTCAAATCTGAAAGACCTGAGAAGAACCCAAACCGCTTTGTAGGTGAGTTAACTTCTACTTAAGCCATTTAGTTAATAAGTTCAGCCCTTCTCCATGCACTTGGCAGTTAAAGGAAAATAAACATCTGTTGCAGTTCTGTTGTTAGTTCAAACAGCAAAGCATTAATGCTTGACCAGATATTGGCACAGCAATGATGCTGAAAACCTAACAAGAGACGCTCCGATCGGATAACTTAATCAAATGCTTAACAACACTCGTTAAGCTGCCAGTAAAGCAGGACATAACAACAAAATAGAAGGACTAATGTATCTTGATTAATCATACAATTTAAATTTTTTCATTGTTGAATTGAAATGAAGGAAGAAAACAGACTTCACAGCTACACCAGTAATTGTGCACAGCAGTGATAAAGCAGGGATTATAAGGTTACGGATAATTTGAGAATAATGTGAAATTACTTCAGGAGGTAGGCTAGGCTAGTTTTTTCTGGTTTAGATCAGGCTACTTAGAGAAGTGTCATACCGGATTCTGAGAATGGAGACATGCATATTACTAATATAAAATTCATTCTCTACTCACTAGAATAGAGGACAATGTTCATATGTTACCTGAATATTGAATATTTGTCTTCCTTTTTATCTTAATTGTACAACATACCAAACAGTAGGTCTAATACTTAAACAAAAGGGAAATAAAACAATCCTAGGAAAAGTCATGTGTTTGGTATGAATATCTGCTGGGTTCTACAGAGATGCTTGGTTTTACTGACACTTCCCACTGCAGTTACTCAAAACTGACACATGAATTATTTAGGTTAAGAGTATCACCAGTTCAAATATATTTATTTTCCTTATTTTGTGTCTCTTTACATAGGTTACACATCCTGACCAAACCAATTTGCTCAGTAAGTGATAATACTGGCTTCCAGAAAACAGATGTTAACATGCGGACTATCTTTCATTTAGTCCCAAGATTTTCAAAGGTTGGAAGAATGATCATAGGATCTTATTAATTTTTTGAAATTAGCTGTTTATTCTCAAGGAAATCAGAATTAAAATTATACCTTTGCCTGCTGCAGGTATTACTAAATGGAGCTCCTTCTCTCCAACGTGGTGAAAGGCAGACTAAGTGCACTGGGCAGCCCGTACAACTCAAGAACATGATTCCTGCCACACCAAGTCAAGTCTCATGGATTTAAGCAGGTCCAGAAGTGCTCTTCCACTGGGAAATACACTCTCAGAAAACATTACTCCTTTCTCCTCCTTCTGGACCCGTCAAGCCCGTGTATGAAATAGCCTTTCTATTTCAGCACAAAATCACTCAATCTGAAGAGAACAACTTCTGAGGACCAAATAAACATGTTACACAAATGAAGATCAAACCAAATCCGCTGCTGCATTTCCTTTTGTTTCCAACCATTAACCTTCGCTCTTTCCAGTTTAGCCTAAAGCATCTTCCTTGGTGAGGCAAAAATGTCTGATCCTGCCAACTTCACTATGCCAAGTCAGTTGAAGATGAATGGCTTTTCATTTTTTTCCCCTATGAACAAATATTTCCCCTGTGATCAGCAAAGTTAGGAAACACTAGACCGTAAGAAGTGGCACAATATTCCCTACAGCTCAGAAAATACACCATATCCCACACTTGTGCTGTAATCTCTTGTCCATACCGGCAGGTATGACAGATCTGATTTCCATGGCTGAGCAAAGGAAAGAAAGGCTGATAAAATCAGCATATAATTTCCGTTTGTCAACAGAAACAGGATTGTGATTCACATCTTTGCAATGGGAAACTGATGTACCAACCATTTCAGAAGCTGAGATACTATTCATGAACACCTGAAAAGTAGATTTCCCATAGGATTTTTTTCCCTTCTGTCTGCATTTCAGTAACTTGAAATGGGCTCCTTACGTGTATATTTTTTTACCTCTGTTGGGATTTCTTTTAAGCAAACATTTTAAAACATTTTGTTCATCTGTTGAAACCTACTATTTCCTGACAGAAAACATCATATGACAAAATACAACTCCTATTTGAGAAGGCACATTAGTGAAATGTACAGTGTTACTATATCTTTGATGTAACATTAAAGCACAATGTTAAGATCTTTCAGATTAAAACAAGCTTTAGTTGAAATTAAAAGAGGAGAAACCTAAGCCTGTATAATGTGTTAGGATTCAAAAAGGTTGCTTCTTCTAGATCACCACTTATAAGTCATCTAAGGTAGACATGTCCCAGCTTCTACTTGTATTTCTATTTCAGTATTTTTATAAAATTATTTCCACTTCATGTTTATTATTTATTTATCTTCACTCTTATTGCTTAAACATATTTTACTGCTCCCTTGTCACCTGCAAGAGAAGGACAGGAGAATAAAAGCTGTCACTACAAAAACTTCCGTGACCTCTCAATTTACAAACATCCACATCCTCAATTTTACACTTCATTACTGTTCCAGGTGCTGTTAACAGGCGCTTCTGATGGGTGCACAGCTATTGCACGGTTAGCTTTATTCCCTGACCTACATGTTTGCAACTGTGGCCCAACAAACTTCTAACACAGCCTAAGTACAAAAGAGCTTTTGTTCCCGGATCACAAGCACCAGTCATGACAAAAGGAGTCAGCTCTAATCCTGTCCAAGGAATCAGAGCGTTACAACAAATTTTCTGTACGGACCTGCAGCACCTTCCCCACTTGTGCAGAGAATGGAGATTTTGCTTTTCTCTCCTTAGAATGAAATAAAATGGAGTGGTGGTTGAGACAGCCGCGTGCCACCTGGGAGACTGGGGTTAACCTGGGACGTAGGAGAGCTCCAAGGGTATCAGTGGGGCGTGGGCAGGGTGCTCGTCGGGGACTCAGGGGAATGGCAAAAGTCACAGCGCGCGGGTCTCCCACGCACCGGGTGGGCACCTCAGCTCCTCCCAATGGGCTGGCTACGCTTCTTTCCCCTCTGTGGACTTTACTGTGCTGCCAGACATTTAAGAGTTAAGCGATGCAGTAAATCTTCATGCCAGTGGTGCGCTTCCCTAGTTACAAGAAGCTCCAAAAATCTATCCAGAAATTAAATAAATTCAGCTAGAAATATACTAAACTTTGGATGACGTGATTTATCCATTTTATTGGTATCAAAACCCAATACGCTGCATTTTGTTTAATTGCAAGGTATTTAACGTTGGTTTGCATTTGCAGTATGTTATTAAGTCTAACTGAATAATTAGATATTTTTTTTGCAAATAAAGAAACTGAGGCAAAGGGTTTACCCATCCAAGATACACATAAAGACTGTGAAAGGGTTATTAACACAACTCTTACATACCAAGGTGTTGTCATTCCTGCAGATTTTCACCTCACAAAGTATACTCCTGTATAAGAAATGTATTTGAGATACCATCCATGTGATTGTTTCCTCTCTAGCAACAAATATAACATACCCTTTCTGCATCATGCATGAAGTACACCTGTCATTTTATTCAAATTAGCACATCATCATCATGCAAATTGGATCAATCTGAGCCATCTGTCACTAAAATTTAGAGGTATATTATCAACATCATGTGTAAGGAGTTATGCATGCAAATTCCTGCACATCAAAACGATTCAATACCCAGAAGAATATTACGATATTAAGAATTATGGCCAACATGGCACACTTGTGTACGTAATGTTCCACGCTTCCCAGGCATTTTGCTCGATGCCTGAGAAGTAGGAAAGAAGACACCTCACAGAGAAGCCAAGCAAATGAAAAAATCACAAACAGGGTTGGTTTTTTTTCAGCATGGAACTGTAACTGCCATTCCCACACCCAAAACTTGCTAAATCAGGTAATTAATACAAAGGGTAATAATATTTGTAATAGCAGGTACAAAAACATCTGTTTTAGGAGATCAAATTCTTGCTGTAGGCTGGTCTCTTAAAACACGCAAAAACTACATCTGGCAACCGCCAAGCACAAGAACTCCTTTAGTAATTCATAATGATCTAATGAACACCTTTCATCTGACTCAAAAATTTATTTCAAGTGTACTTCAAGTCATGATCATGCCTTTGTATGTTTGTTACTTTCTTGGACTTGTGAGCCCTTTGTTTTGTTTTGTTTTGGCTGGAGGAAATCTGTGACACTGAGAGAATGGAATTAGTGTTTTCCTCTGTCCAAATCCTTGCTACGTTTTGTTCCAGAGGAAAATGGGATTCTGACTGCCTGATGGTCGATGGGATGGTTTCCCAGTTAGGAGACCAAGTTGAGGAGTGGTGGCGGAGAGAGGAAGGAGGAACTGGGAAATATCCACCTCCTAGTTTATGTGTGAGTGTTGTGTTCACTGAAGGCAACAACCACCACAACAAACCCGAGCACCAGCCCAGCCCTCCCCCAAAGCCAATGATTTCTCAAAGAGAGGAGTTTTTAAAAAACTTTAACCTTTCCATTCCAGGCACTGCTGGAGCTCTATTTGCTAGAAGGCGTTGAAGAAATCTACAAACATGCAATTGTATCCCTTGGAGTTATTTCCATGACACCTTCAGTATACGCGCATCAGTGTTCTGAAATGTTTGTCACCTACGTGTTCCATACATTTTCTAATTTATGCTTCAAACACAATGCAAGTGAAAACATCTCATTTAGAATGACGTCATAGAAGGAAGCATTGTTTTATTTCTTTGTACTGTGGATTGTTTAGGAATTTAAAAAATGTTTTTGTTGCAAAGTCTTTTCTGATATGAGAAAACAGGTTTACTAAGCAATGTTAAAGGTAGAAAGCTCCCTTAGATTTTCTCAAAATGTAAACTGTTTTCATTTTTGAAGCACCCATACCTGTAGCAAATGGCTGCTTCCTAGAGCAATGCACTAAAATGTGCTGCTTCAGAGCAAAAGGATCTCTAATAGTGGTTTACCAGTACTTGATTTTGCTGAAATCATCCATTTTGCAGCACAGCTAAGAGGGCTTGCATTTGTTCTCTTAAAAGTGCAGGCACACAGAATAATAAACAGAGAGAAGAGAAAAGTCATTGGGCAGAAACTTAATTTTTAAGCTGCCAAACTACCCTGTGTTGCTTTGGTTGTTTGCTGCCCGACCCGAGAGGGGAGCCTAGAGAGCAGGGGGTTTAAAAGCTGTTGCACCCCGGAGCTCTCTGATTAGCATACATTCCCCAAAACCAGCTGTCAGAAAGAGAAGGTGACACTGCCGATGAGTGATCCAGACACTGGTTTAAATCCAGTTTTAATCATTCAGAGCTAAGCTACGCTGTAAGGACACCCTAATTTCAATTGTTTTATATACGCTGGAAAGGAGGGAAAAAACAACTGTAGAATTTGTTTGCTTTAATAATCAAGCATTGGCTGTTCACATGTTTTGAATGTCCAACTGGTTGCTCCACTGACTAAAGAGGGAGCCTGAGTTTCCAACGGAACTATTTAAATATTGAAAGGCAACCTTTCTGAACGCCTTAGAGAAATCAAAGAGTCTTTCTTTCGGGGTATTTATTCAGAATGCAATTTTGTTGTTAGGACCTGACTATCTTCAGGTTGCAACAGCATAAAATGGCAAGACTAATACATGAGTATTTTCTGTGCACTACCACTATTATATTCTTAATTCACTTTATTATTTATTAATATTATATTATAATAGTAATAATATTGTTTCATGTGATAAATTGTTCATCTTGAAAATTTATTAGCCTTAATTAGATGCTTGATATCAGACAATTTACTTGCTGCTAGACATCATGCATTCCTTTCCAAATAAAACAGAAACTTCAGTCGACTCCTTCACAGCTGCCTTTGCCATCCCTTGGAGCCTTGTTAAGCTTATTCAAGGTTTTTGGCTTCTAAACCACAAGGACTACGAAGTAAGTAGGTTCCAATTTAGTTAGGCATACCTTGCAGTACAATGCTTTGATCTATAAAATGACTTCAGAAAATTGGTGCTTAGCTAACAACAGGTGATAAAACATGGGAAGCTTTTTTTATAATACTGCTTCAGCAGCACCTTCAGCAATACGTGATGATTTGAAATTTTGTTTTAATTACGTTGACAGGAAATGGATTAAGACAATCAAGAAGTCAGCGTTAATAATGCTTGACATGTGAATTGCCAAAGCAATCTGTTCAGGTTGTTTTCAGCAGAGCAGTTGAGCACTTTCTCAAAAGCAGTGGTTTGGGTACTTTAAATATTAAACTACCATCCTGGCAGCAAAATTTGAGACAGAAGACCGCAAAAGTGACTTTTCAATCTAATTCATATTCCTTCTGATGCTAAAGGTTGTTCGTTGCCTGTCACAATGTCAATATAACCTGTTTGCCTGGGAGAATAACTTGTATTTATAAAAGGTGATGTTTGCATACAGAGATTTGGTTATCCTGGCCATGTGTGAATCACTCCTTTCAAAAGACTCCCTTTGTTCTGTATGGCTCACTGATTTTTTTTTCTGCAGATACTTCAGAATTTATATTTACCTGTCCTATATAAAATCCTTCATTAGTCATCATCTAAGTTTATTCACCCTTACTGAAGACACTTTTGTGTGCATGTGTGTCTATATATCTTAATAAACCTGATATCTAACTTCTGCAGAATTCCCTGGCCCTGCTCGTTGAACCAGCTGCAATCAAACCTGTGTCGTGGCAAGACGTGCGAATTCTTCAGTCCCTCGTGTGCCAAGGAGAGCATAGGCGAACACAGGTTATGAAGCTATCAGTCTCCAGCTGTAGCGAAGTGCAGCTTTTCCTCACTGTGCTGTTGTTCAATAGGTAAAGAAATATCTGCCACCAATTTGGTACTCAAATACTGTGAAAGGTGGAGAACAAACACTAGAAATCACAATCCCCTAAATTTCCTTTAAAATTTGAATACAATATTTGTGGGGCATCTTTTTGGTGATACTATTAATATGCCTTTACGTCTCAAAAAATTAATTACAGGTGCATGACGGAGGCTTGGGCTCTGCTGCAGCAACACACCACTAAGATAAACGTGGAAGAGCTATTAAAAGACATGTATGACATCTGTCGGGAGATGGGACTAGTGGAAGACTTCCTGAAGCTGCCTTTCACAGATGCCGAACAAGTAAGTGTGGGCAAGAAAAAAAATCTTATTCCCCTCTTTGCCAAGAGAAGAAGCAGGATCATCATATATGTTTTAAAATGTGTTATTTCTCCTAGAAGTGTTTGGAGAAATTTTTACAGAATCATTAAATTCTTTTAGTCCAGCATCTGCAGCGTGCCAACTGTATGGCAGCACTACAGCTGAACCAGGCGATGAAGGTTCATCTCATGGTAAGCGTAAAAGTTCTGCCAAGTGTGCCAGTTTCTCAGGTGTTACTAACCAGTTCAACAGTACTCAGTAAGAATCCTGCTTTCTTTATCACACCATTCTTTGAAATACTTGGAATAAGCCTCTATACCTTACGTTACAGCTGAACCTAAAAGTTGAACAAAAGATGTCACTACTCCAAAGCTACCCTCTGAAGTTGGAAATTCAATGTCACAGGCTGTTGTTGACTCCACTTCAAATAGTTTGTTTGTGTCTGAGGATTAAATAAGTGTCTTTCCTGTCAGCCACTCTTATCATTCAGATATTCAGAGACATACGTTACGTAGGGTTCAGATGATTGGAAGTTGTTTGGGTCACTGTGGAATGAAGAGTGTGTTGTATGTCATCTCTTGTATCTTGCACGCAGCTCTGGGTGCCAATCCACAGGCAAAATTTGCATCATGGGTTGTTCTTTTTATTATTTCCTCAAGTTATAGCATGAGGTCTGCAATTCCACAACTTTCATTTTACCACTTTTAGGACAGAAATTCTTACCTAACTTCTGTATCTCAAAATAGCCAGGTCAAATTTTGTGTTATGTGAACTTCTGTTGTGGTTTTGTGATACATTTGCTGTTTTCCAGAACCATAGTTTTCCAGGGAAGCAAAGTTATGGGGTGGTTATGGAAGGTTAGGGCCTGCATTTGAAAGCTTTAATCCAGGGGGAAGGGGTGTGTAGGTAGCTTTCTCTTCCTCATTTTAATCCTCACTTCCTTTTGTCCAACGTAACCCGCCGTTGCCCTGGAGATTCAGTCACCTGGGACAGTGGCATTTCAGGAAAAACAAGGGCAAGGCTGCTGTTTTGTCAGCCACGTGAAACTTGTGGGTGCTGACAAGTGTGTCAGAATGAGGTTCTGCAGAGTGCTGCCATGGTTTTAGCTTAAAGTTGTAGGTTCTGTTATTATTCTAGTCTTCAATCCACTTGGCTAAAAATTCCGGGTGAAGCTGGTGTGCGTTGATGGGCAGAACTTGCTGCTGTTCTGTGCAGGGGGTGTATTTTACTGCACCTGTAGAGGAAACGTATTCGCTAACTTGAAATAGCACTGAGAGTTCCGTGCAATGAACTTCTTGTAATTAGTTAACTTCTTGCTTTACGCTTTTCGTTCATCAGAATGATTGTGATCCTCACTGGAGACAGAGAGCAGTTGCCAGAAATTCTCTCTCAGGCCAACGTGGCAAGACCCTTCCTAGAGGTCAGAGGCAGCTGGCTGTAGAGAGAGCCAAGCCTTACCATCTGCCTTCATCCGGACCAAGAGCAGGTAATTTTTAGGAGGGCAATATAACGCACAACTAACCATCACTTTCATTACACAAGGCTGATTGCTTTTCCCCTCTTGCTTTACAGATGCAAGACCAAAGCCATTCTCGACAGTAATAGAACAAGCTAATGCAGGAAACGTGCATCCAAGGGCACGTTTCAGCAGTCGTGTATTGGCCAAAATTAGAGAGTTATGGGTAGGAAATGAGCAGAAACCCAGTTGAGAGAGAGTTTTTCTGTTATGATAATGTTTTTTATGCAAAATACATATATTATGGTAAATGTGATTAGAGAATTTAAGATAGCTGAAACTAAAACAATGATTACCATCAAGCTATTGGTGTACGGATCTTGATAGACTTGATTGTGTGATCAAATAATAATCTCTTCCTACTTGCTGACATGTTTCTGCCTCTTTTACTTAAAAACAGGCAGAATGATAGAGAGCAGAAAAGAGGCCAGTAGTTGTCAGACGATTTTCCTACAGGCGGTAGGGCCAAATCAACCTCAATTCTGGTATATTTGGACTTGAGGGCAATGAATGTCAGTTACTGTCCTTCTCTGCTGTCCTTTTGTTATGACAGAAGACCAAGACCTTGGACAGATTGTATTACAAGAACATGCCCACCGTGCAAATAGGGCCACAGATAACTAAGAAGTTTAATCCCCCATCAGAACTTCTCATGGACGATTACGCTCAGGGTTGTCAGCGCATTCAGTTTATTTGCTGCAATTTCATCCCTTCCCATGTAAACAACCATAACTAGCTTCTGGTGGGGAAGAAACAAGCTCCAGGCAGAAGCCAACCCATAGTCTCTTGTGAGTTTTTAGGCAATGCTTGTAACCTCTCAGTCTAGGCCAATTGGAAAATACTATGAAATAATAGAATTTCACATAGTAAGATTGCATTTGCTTCTTATTTTGTTGGTACTTTTGTCTTCTGTGCAAAACTTCCAGGTTTCAATCGCAGGAATGCTGTTTTCACCAAAGCAGTCAAGATAATGAGTGCCTTTGAGATGCTCGGAGAGAAATGTTCTGCGGTTCCTTTTGAATTACATCTGTTCCTCAAATAAAAAGCGTTTCCCAATGCACTGTGCTGTGTGGGTGACCCATACGTGAGGCAGAGGGAAAAATGCAAGTGGCGGTTCCTGATGTGCCTGTTGGTTCAGGTCACTCACTTCTGGGCTGTGCATCACCCGGTGTGGTTCAAGAGCAGGCTTATTCCACAGCAGCCATTGGTGTGGTGTGCCTTGCTCTTGAACTTGGTTTAAACCCAGAGTAAACCATGAATTATTAGTGAAAGCCTGATTGCTGGTAGTTTGATACTACAATTGTAATGTTAATAGACAGAGAGAAGGATGCAGGAAACAGGTGTGTGACTTCTGTGAACATCGACAGCACAAGCGTGTGTGACCCTAGGAATCCAGGGCACAGCAAAGCCTTTGCTTCTGATCCAGCCTATTGGTCTCACAGTAGCTTCCTAAAGGACGAGAACGGCATGCTCATCTCCGCAGGATCCAGCAGTTCTGTGGGCCAGGTAAGCCTTGAGTCAAAGAACCAGCTGGAAGCAGTTGTCACTAATACGCAGCTGGAGACCGGTCAGTTCCTTTATCTCCTGTTATTAACATTCAGATCAGCGTAATGCAAAAGACCGGCATTTATCACTTTCCTGGTCTGAAGCATTGGCTAGATTTTATCTACATTTCTGTCCTCCTGGAACTGAATGTTACTGTCAAGTGTGCTTGCAAGTCTTGATTGCTAATTTAAACTGCTAGTGAGGGCTCTCCTGCCAGACAGCAGTGCTTGTGTGTGCATTTGCTTGCTCGCTTATGAAGAGGAGGCACTTGATCATTTGTTAGAGAGAGGACTTTGGTGATCATGGTCAGGAGTGCTGGAGAGCGCCTGGCAAGGTTATAACGCCACTCTGCTGGCGTACGGTCAGACGGGCTCAGGGAAGAGCCCGTGAGTGACGATCGGATATGGTGCGAACAGAGGCTGGGTGCCTGTTGTGCGCCAAGAGCTCTTCAAAGCCCCTCGCACTCGGGAGAACCACAAGCAGTGCCAGGTGGGATTAGCACAAAGTGATGCTACATGGAGTAAATGGGTTGCATTGATCACGCAGCGGGCTCAAGTAGGAAACCCCACTGGCCCAGGAATCTTGGAATTGTTTATGGACTGGCCAGAAGGCAAAGACTTTGGATTATCACCAGAGGAGGGGGTGACACGTGCTGAAGAAGCCCCACTCTATAACAAACTGCCAGAAGATGAGAAGCAATATGCCCTGTTCACTGATGGGTCCTGTCGCCTTGTGGGGAGCACCAGAGATGGAAGGCTGCTGTATGGAGTCCTACACGATAATTAGCAGAAACTGCTGAAGGAGAAGGTGAATCAAGCCAGTCTGCAGAGGTGAAGGCCATCCAGGTGGCCTTAGACATCGCTGAATGGGAAAAGTGGCCAGTGCTCTATCTTTATACTGACTCCTGGATGATGGCAAGTGCCCTGTGGGGCTGGCTACAGCAGTGGAAGCAAAGCAACTGGCAGCGTAGAGGCAAACCCATCTGGGCTGCCACATTGTGGCAAGATATTGCTGCCCGGGTAGAGAACCTGGTTGTAAAGGTACGTCATGGTTTTAGCTGGGAGAGAGTTAATTTTCTTCACTGTAGCTGGTGCAGTGCTGTGCTTTGGAGTTAGTATGAAAATAATGTTGATAACGCTCTGATGTTTTGGTTGTTGCTGGGTAGTGCTTGTACTAGTCAATGACTTTTTGGTGTTTTTGGTTAGACAGTGGAAAACACTTTTTGTCACTCCTCTGCCACTATGCACTGTGCTGGTTTTGGCTGAGTAGGGGTTAATTCTTTTCACTGTAGTGCCTGTGGTGGTCAGGGACCTTTCCAGCTTCCGGCGCTCTGCTGTGTGGTGGGGGGCTGGGAGGGGCGGGGCCACGGCCGGGGCAGCTGACCCCAACTGGCCAATGGCATGTTCATTCCATACCATGTGACCCATGAACAGTATATGAAGGGGGGCAGTTGCGGCTTGGGAAGGGTTGTGAGCAGCTGCCGTTGCATGTGGTTTGTTTTGGTGGTTCATTCCCTAGACCCCGCCCCATGTTTCACACCTCTTGTTGTTTTCCTTTCCATTGCAATTTTGTTTACTTCTGTAGTATGGAATACTTTTGATTTTTAGTATCTTGTGTAACAGAAATTCTTTTACTACTTGAAAGGCAAATGTTTTAATGCCGCTACGGTTAATGTTGCCATTTGTGTACGTATATGCTGATTTACATAATCCATGGAAGGACATCAAACCCAGACCCATAATCCATATGAAATAATGTACCAATAAGCAACATGATTTACCGCTGTGGGACATACACGTATGATTCCACTTCGATTTTTGTATCAAAGGACGGCATGGTGGGTTGACCTTTCTGGTGGGGCTTATCGGTTAGTTCCAGCTGGGCGGCACTGACCCTCCGGATGCACTGAGGCGGCCCCTGCAAGGACGGGACAGGCGCGGTCTGTGCCAGATGCTGGACTTTCACATGTGTTTGCGAAAGAGTGTGTAAGGGACTAGAAACCTGTCCCGAGAGGGCCGGTAGGACAAGTTTCACCACCACAGCTCAATCACCGCGGCAACCAAGCGGGACGGGCAGGCCCCCGCAGCCGCCCGGCGAGCCCTGCCCAGCGGCAGCACGCGTGTCCCGCGGCCTCTGGAGTGCGCGCCCTCCGCGCGTGCGCCGGGCCCAGCGCCGCCTGACCGCGGCCCGGACCCTCTAGAACTTTCCCGCGCCCTCTGGTGGCGGTACTGGGCATGCGCGGCACCGCCGGGCGGGAGGCGGGGGAGGGGAACCAGTCACTGACTCTGCAAGAGGGCAACGCTGTAAAAAGGGGAAACCAGCGGCGACCATGAGGAGTGTTCTGGGATGTCCCTCTGCTGCTGGATTTGGAGATACATCGGGCGGACCGCGCGGGGGGGCGGACCGCGCAGGGGGGCGGACCGCCAGGAGGGACGGACCGCCAGGAGGGACGGACCGCGCGGAGGGACGGACCGCCCCAGGTCCGTGGTGGTAGCTATTGCAGCGCTCTCGTGCTCGCTTGCTCGCTTTTTCTTTCTTTTTTTCTCTCTTTTTTTCTCTCTTTTTTTCTCTCTTTCTCTGCTTTTCTCTCGTGTATTTCTTGTTGGCCAAATGAAGTGACTTGGCACTTTGATTCCGTTTTGAGTCTTAATTCTGTTCCCAAGAATGTAAAAGGAGACTGGTCACGCTAACACATTGGAGTCAGTCAGAAGTTAAGCCCAGCCGCCCCCAACCTCCCAGAACTACCTGAGGTCAGTTGGAAAGCAAGGGGGTTTAACCTCTGCCAAATTGTTCAGCCCAACAGTGGATCGTGACAGACTGGTGGGAGCAGCAACCAAGAGGTGGTTTTAGCAGTTTCTCTCCAGCAGGTATGCCCTGCTGCAAGGTCTGGCCTCTCTGCCCAGCGACTGGACTAGAAGCAAATAAAGAGGAAGCCTTCAGCTGCTTCTGGTTTTAAGAAATACCAGGTCAACAATTGCTAAGTTCTTCCTGTTCATATCTCAGGGTCCTTTAGAGAGCTTGACATCTCCGCGTGATTCCCGCGAGGCTTCGGCTACCACGCGTGCTGTGCCTCACAGCCTCGCAGTTAAATTCCCCTTTCTGCGCTGCAGCTGCTTTGTGCAGTGGCCATAAGCTGCTCTGTTCCTCCTGCGTTTTGCTGGCGAGACGGCTGTACGAGGGCGATGCTGGCAGCACACACCAGCTGGGCTGCTCCAGTTCTCCTCTACACCCTTCCCTGTTCCCTCTTGCTCCTTCTAGCAAGAGATTGTAAAAGTAGCAAGTCACTTGAGCAACTCTTCTCTAGCATGCAAGTCCTATCAAACCAGTAATATGATACACCTTAAAATCTCTGTTCCTTTATGGATTATAGAGCTGAGACAGAACACCAGCAACACCACCATCACCACCCCCCAGCCACGACAAAAAAGATTTGATTTCTTTACAGCCAGCCGCCAGATCAGCCAGTAACGGGAGTGTGTGCCACTGGGTCACTGAGGCCAGCAGTGACTAGGGTCCATTTCTGAGCAACGCTGTCCTGTATAGAACCGAACCCTTTCCTGTTTTTCAAAAGCTTTCAATATTAGACATGAAAAAATTGGTCAGTAAGATACCTAGAAAAGAGGTTCTCTCTAAAAGTGCTCAAGGAACTGAACTTCTAAAATGTTAGTATTCGTGCCCTTCCTGCTGCTGGTTGTTTACCAGAATCAAGAGAAGCTAATTTGCCTGGTATTTGCTGGACACAGAAAGTAGTACATGTAAAGTAAGAAGTCCCACCAACCATTCCTGAATTCCCACCAGATTAGATATTTTTTGCATCTTGTTTATGCTCTTAATTCTGATGCCAATTAACTGACCTGCAGAATTCCTATTGATGCTGTTTTAAGTAATATTTTCCCCTCTGGGTATGCACATCTTGGTGTTGTGAGCCTTGGCCATTGCTTTTCTTGGTCTTATTCCACGGGATGACTCGTGTATTTATTTAACACCTTTTGGGATTTTTTTGCTCACACTGTGAGCATGTTTGCATTTAGCTAGACATACAGATGGTGAAGTGCAAGTTACACTGAGCTTTTTTTTTTAAAAAAAAAAATAAAAATTTGGGCCTAAATAATTGTGATGCAGAGATTCCCTGTCAGTACCATATGGTTAATGAATCTATATAGCTGTCAATTTTCAGTATGGCTATTGAAATCACAGCTCACTAGCTGACCTGCTTACAAAAACTTGCTCTTTAAAAAACAAAACTTCAAAAATGGATTTGGATGATGAACAAAAAGGATTTCAAAAACATTATTTTAGCAAATGGATTAATGACCCGAGGTACCACAGAGACCTTTTACGCTTCTACAAAAGCAGTTCTTATATAAAAGTTACAAGCAAAACAAGCTGAAATTAAAAATGAAAAAAAAAAGTTAAAGAGAAAGAAAATGAAAAAAAAGATAAAGAAGAGAAAGAAAATGAAAAAAAAGTTAAAGAAGAGAAAAAAATGAAAAAAAAAGTTAAAGAAGAGAAAGAAAATAAAAAGTTAAAGAGAAAGAAAATGAAAAAAAGTTAAAGAAGAGAAAGAAAATAAAAAAAGGTAAAGAAGAGAAAAAAATGAAAAAAAGGTAAAGAAGAGAAAGAAAATGAAAAAAGGTAAAGAAGAGAAAGAAAATGAAAAAAGGTAAAGAAGAGAAAGAAAATGAAAGAAAAAGGTAAAGAAGAGAAAGAAAATGAAAAAAAGGTAAAGAAGAGAAAGAAAATGAAAAAAGGTAAAGAGAAAGAAAATGAAAAAAAAAGGTAAAGAAGAGAAAGAAAATGAAAAAAAGGTAAAGAAGAGAAAGAAAATGAAAAAAGGCAAAGAGAAAGAAAATGAAAAAAAAGGTAAAGAAGAGAAAGAAAATGAAAAAGGTAAAGAAGAGAAAGAAAATGAAAAAAAGTTAAAGAAGAGAAAGAAAATGAAAAAAAAGGTAAAGAAGAGAAAGAAAATGAAAAAAAGGTAAAGAAGAGAAAGAAAATGAAAGAAAAAGGTAAAGAAGAAGAGAAAGAAAATGAAAGAAAAAGGTAAAGAAGAAGAGAAAGAAAATGAAAGAAAAAGGTAAAGAAGAAGAGAAAGAAAATGAAAAAAAGGTAAAGAAGAGAAAGAAAATGAAAAAAGGTAAAGAAGAGAAAGAAAATGAAAGAAAAAGGTAAAGAAGAGAAAGAAAATGAAAGAAAAAGGTAAAGAAGAGAAAGAAAATGAAAGAAAAAGGTAAAGAAGAGAAAGAAAATGAAAGAAAAAGGTAAAGAAGAGAAAGAAAATGAAAGAAAAGGTAAAGAAGAGAAAGAAAATGAAAGAAAAGGTAAAGAAGAGAAAGAAAATGAAAGAAAAGGTAAAGAAGAGAAAGAAAATGAAAGAAAAGGTAAAGAAGAGAAAGAAAATGAAAGAAAAAGGTAAAGAAGAAGAGAAAGAAAATGAAAGAAAAAGGTAAAGAAGAAGAGAAAGAAAATGAAAGAAAAGGTAAAGAAGAAGAGAAAGAAAATGAAAGAAAAAGGTAAAGAAGAAGAGAAAGAAAATGAAAGAAAAAGGTAAAGAAGAAGAGAAAGAAAATGAAAGAAAAAGGTAAAGAAGAAGAGAAAGAAAATGAAAGAAAAAGGTAAAGAAGAAGAGAAAGAAAATGAAAGAAAAAGGTAAAGAAGAAGAGAAAGAAAATGAAAGAAAAAGGTAAAGAAGAAGAGAAAGAAAATGAAAGAAAAAGGTAAAGAAGAAGAGAAAGAAAATGAAAGAAAAAGGTAAAGAAGAAGAGAAAGAAAATGAAAGAAAAAGGTAAAGAAGAAGAGAAAGAAAATGAAAGAAAAAGGTAAAGAAGAAGAGAAAGAAAATGAAAGAAAAAGGTAAAGAAGAAGAGAAAGAAAATGAAAGAAAAAGGTAAAGAAGAAGAGAAAGAAAATGAAAGAAAAAGGTAAAGAAGAAGAGAAAGAAAATGAAAGAAAAAGGTAAAGAAGAAGAGAAAGAAAATGAAAGAAAAAGGTAAAGAAGAAGAGAAAGAAAATGAAAGAAAAAGGTAAAGAAGAAGAGAAAGAAAATGAAAGAAAAAGGTAAAGAAGAAGAGAAAGAAAATGAAAGAAAAAGGTAAAGAAGAAGAGAAAGAAAATGAAAGAAAAAGGTAAAGAAGAAGAGAAAGAAAATGAAAGAAAAAGGTAAAGAAGAAGAGAAAGAAAATGAAAGAAAAAGGTAAAGAAGAAGAGAAAGAAAATGAAAGAAAAAGGTAAAGAAGAAGAGAAAGAAAATGAAAGAAAAAGGTAAAGAAGAAGAGAAAGAAAATGAAAGAAAAAGGTAAAGAAGAAGAGAAAGAAAATGAAAGAAAAAGGTAAAGAAGAAGAGAAAGAAAATGAAAGAAAAAGGTAAAGAAGAAGAGAAAGAAAATGAAAGAAAAAGGTAAAGAAGAAGAGAAAGAAAATGAAAGAAAAAGGTAAAGAAGAAGAGAAAGAAAATGAAAGAAAAAGGTAAAGAAGAAGAGAAAGAAAATGAAAGAAAAAGGTAAAGAAGAAGAGAAAGAAAATGAAAGAAAAAGGTAAAGAAGAAGAGAAAGAAAATGAAAGAAAAAGGTAAAGAAGAAGAGAAAGAAAATGAAAGAAAAAGGTAAAGAAGAAGAGAAAGAAAATGAAAGAAAAAGGTAAAGAAGAAGAGAAAGAAAATGAAAGAAAAAGGTAAAGAAGAAGAGAAAGAAAATGAAAGAAAAAGGTAAAGAAGAAGAGAAAGAAAATGAAAGAAAAAGGTAAAGAAGAAGAGAAAGAAAATGAAAGAAAAAGGTAAAGAAGAAGAGAAAGAAAATGAAAGAAAAAGGTAAAGAAGAAGAGAAAGAAAATGAAAGAAAAAGGTAAAGAAGAAGAGAAAGAAAATGAAAGAAAAAGGTAAAGAAGAAGAGAAAGAAAATGAAAGAAAAAGGTAAAGAAGAAGAGAAAGAAAATGAAAGAAAAAGGTAAAGAAGAAGAGAAAGAAAATGAAAGAAAAAGGTAAAGAAGAAGAGAAAGAAAATGAAAGAAAGAAAAAGGTAAAGAAGAAGAGAAAGAAAATGAAAGAAAGAAAAAGGTAAAGAAGAAGAGAAAGAAAATGAAAGAAAATGAAAGAAAAGGTAAAGAAGAAGGGAAAGAAAATGAAAGGAAGAAAAAGGTAAAGAAGAAGGGAAAGAAAATGAAAGGAAGAAAAAGGTAAAGAAGAAGGGAAAGAAAATGAAAGGAAGAAAAAGGTAAAGAAGAAGGGAAAGAAAATGAAAGGAAGGAAAAGGTAAAGAAGAAGGGAAAGAAAATGAAAGGAAAAGGTAAAGAAGAAGGGAAAGAAAATGAAAGGAAAAGGTAAAGAAGAAGGGAAAGAAAATGAAAGGAAGGAAAAGGTAAAGAAGAAGGGAAAGAAAATGAAAGGAAAAGGTAAAGAAGAAGGGAAAGAAAATGAAAGGAAAAGGTAAAGAAGAAGGGAAAGAAAATGAAAGGAAAAGGTAAAGAAGAAGGGAAAGAAAATGAAAGGAAAAGGTAAAGAAGAAGGGAAAGAAAATGAAAGGAAAAGGTAAAGAAGAAGGGAAAGAAAATGAAAGGAAAAGGTAAAGAAGAAGGGAAAGAAAATGAAAGGAAAAGGTAAAGAAGAAGGGAAAGAAAATGAAAGGAAAAGGTAAAGAAGAAGGGAAAGAAAATGAAAGAAAGGAAAAGGTAAAGAAGAAGGGAAAGAAAATGAAAGAAAGGAAAAGGTAAAGAAGAAGGGAAAGAAAATGAAAGAAAGGAAAAGGTAAAGAAGAAGGGAAAGAAAATGAAAGAAAGGAAAAGGTAAAGAAGAAGGGAAAGAAAATGAAAGAAAGGAAAAGGTAAAGAAGAAGGGAAAGAAAATGAAAGAAAGGAAAAGGTAAAGAAGAAGGGAAAGAAAATGAAAGAAAGGAAAAGGTAAAGAAGAAGGGAAAGAAAATGAAAGAAAGGAAAAGGTAAAGAAGAAGGGAAAGAAAATGAAAGAAAGGAAAAGGTAAAGAAGAAGGGAAAGAAAATGAAAGAAAGGAAAAGGTAAAGAAGAAGGGAAAGAAAATGAAAGAAAGGAAAAGGTAAAGAAGAAGGGAAAGAAAATGAAAGAAAGGAAAAGGTAAAGAAGAAGGGAAAGAAAATGAAAGAAAGGAAAAGGTAAAGAAGAAGGGAAAGAAAATGAAAGAAAGGAAAAGGTAAAGAAGAAGGGAAAGAAAATGAAAGAAAGGAAAAGGTAAAGAAGAAGGGAAAGAAAATGAAAGAAAGGAAAAGGTAAAGAAGAAGGGAAAGAAAATGAAAGAAAGGAAAAGGTAAAGAAGAAGGGAAAGAAAATGAAAGGAAAAGGTAAAGAAGAAGGGAAAGAAAATGAAAGGAAAAGGTAAAGAAGAAGGGAAAGAAAATGAAAGGAAAAGGTAAAGAAGAAGGGAAAGAAAATGAAAGGAAAAGGTAAAGAAGAAGGGAAAGAAAATGGAAGGAAAAGGTAAAGAAGAAGGGAAAGAAAATGGAAGGAAAAGGTAAAGAAGAAGGGAAAGAAAATGGAAGGAAAAGGTAAAGAAGAAGGGAAAGAAAATGGAAGGAAAAGGTAAAGAAGAAGGGAAAGAAAATGGAAGGAAAAGGTAAAGAAGAAGGGAAAGAAAATGGAAGGAAAAGGTAAAGAAGAAGGGAAAGAAAATGGAAGGAAAAGGTAAAGAAGAAGGGAAAGAAAATGGAAGGAAAAGGTAAAGAAGAAGGGAAAGAAAATGGAAGGAAAAGGTAAAGAAGAAGGGAAAGAAAATGGAAGGAAAAGGTAAAGAAGAAGGGAAAGAAAATGGAAGGAAAAGGTAAAGAAGAGGAGAAAGAAAATGGAAGGAAAAGGTAAAGAAGAGGAGAAAGAAAATGGAAGGAAAAGGTAAAGAAGAGGAGAAAGAAAATGGAAGGAAAAGGTAAAGAAGAGGAGAAAGAAAATGGAAGGAAAAGGTAAAGAAGAGGAGAAAGAAAATGGAAGGAAAAGGTAAAGAAGAGGAGAAAGAAAATGGAAGGAAAAGGTAAAGAAGAGGAGAAAGAAAATGGAAGGAAAAGGTAAAGAAGAGGAGAAAGAAAATGGAAGGAAAAGGTAAAGAAGAGGAGAAAGAAAATGGAAGGAAAAGGTAAAGAAGAAGGGAAAGAAAATGGAAGGAAAAGGTAAAGAAGAAGGGAAAGAAAATGGAAGGAAAAGGTAAAGAAGAAGGGAAAGAAAATGGAAGGAAAAGGTAAAGAAGAAGGGAAAGAAAATGAAAACCAACCAAGGTAAAGAAGAAGGGAAAGAAAATGAAAACCAACCAAGGTAAAGAAGAAGGGAAAGAAAATGAAAACCAACCAAGGTAAAGAAGAAGGGAAAGAAAATGAAAACCAACCAAGGTAAAGAAGAAGGGAAAGAAAATGAAAACCAACCAAGGTAAAGAAGAAGGGAAGGAAAATGAAAACCAACCAAGGTAAAGAAGAAGGGAAGGAAAATGGAAACCAACCAAGGTAAAGAAGAAGGGAAGGAAAATGGAAACCAACCAAGGTAAAGAAGAAGGGAAGGAAAATGGAAACCAACCAAGGTAAAGAAGAAGGGAAGGAAAATGGAAACCAACCAAGGTAAAGAAGAAGGGAAGGAAAATGGAAACCAACCAAGGTAAAGAAGAAGGGAAGGAAAATGGAAACCAACCAAGGTAAAGAAGAAGGGAAGGAAAATGGAAACCAACCAAGGTAAAGAAGAAGGGAAGGAAAATGGAAACCAACCAAGGTAAAGAAGGGAAGGAAAATGGAAACCACCAAAGGTAAGGAAGGGAAAGGAAAGGGATTGGGGGGGCAGTGAAGACATAGTATTATCTAATCCTCTTGATTTTCTAGGATAGCTGCTGGAACAGGCAGTGTGATTTTTACCCTCTTCACTAAGCAGCAATTGCAGAGTTAATTAGTCTCCACAGTTAGCAAGTGGGTGGCATTTACTTTGATAATAATATGGCTGTCTCAAAAATGGAGGCAGCACAGATCATGATTGTGTACCTTAGCTTTTGAGGCAGGAACAGTAAAGACTCTGGAAATGGGCTTAAGCAGAAAGCTAACTTAAAACGTTTTGCTGTGTCCCGAGTATGTTGTTTGTTCTAATTATAGAATGGCAAATATCAAGGAGAAATGATGCTGCGCCGGGGTGGTGGTGGTGACTCAATGTTCACTAGTCACTGCAGAGCAGGCTGTCAGAAAGCATTTCTTTTGAATCATACTCGGGTGCTACTTTTCTGGCTCGCTCTGCCTTGTAAATGAAGAAGGAAACATGAGCTATATTCGTAAGTGCCATGTTATTTAATTCCAGCAACGTCTGGAGTATTTGCTCAGTGACTGAGCCCTTTGAAGTGTTAGACCCTTGCTTAGTAGTAATAGTAGTAACGCATGACAAAGTTGGTGGTGTTTTAGATATAACTGTGGGAACAAGTGGCACACTTGAGCAATAACAACAATAACAGCAAAGGTAGTAGTTTATTATAACAGAAAAGAAATGAAATCTACGGCTGCTTTACATAGCTTTCGAACAACTAGAGAAGCACATACACAACACAAAAAAGAGTTTTAGTAGAAGACTTGCCATGAAAATAATTTCAGTCTGGTGCCATTGTGAGTGCTTGGCTAAATGAACAGGGCAACACGTAACTAGCCACCCAGTGAGCAAACATTAAATGTTATTTGTTGTGAGGAATGCCATTTGTTTCAGTACCAATGTTAGCTTTTTTCTAAAGCAACTTGATTGATATCACGTTTTTACATCAGAAAAAGAGAGTTGTAGTTCTGTGATAGACATTTGTTGAGACAAAATCTAACCTCTTCACATGTAATTCAGGCTTTAGCTATGAAAGTTTTTCCTGGTGGCTATCATTGCAACGTCTGCTCACACCTGGGGGATGTTGAGCAAGGCAAGACTCATCACCTGTGTGGAGCAGAGAGAATTCAGAGCTCCTCCAAAGGAGGATCTGGGCGGCCTCAGATCAATTTTGCAGTGTCCTGCCTAGAGTAACAGGGAACTTTTTTGCTTTAGTTTCAGGAAGTGTCTATCATTTTACCACAGAATTGTCGGAGATAATGTGCGGAATTTCCACTTTGCTTTTGAAAACTGGCTAGTTTTTGACATTGGTGTTTGAAACAAAATGGCTCTGCTAACTACTCGTATGTTATGTTGGAGAGACAGTCAATGCCTGAGTAGTAATTGATACGTATTTCTTTAAAATTTTCCCCTGAGAACCCTATCAGTTTTTCTCAAGAGCCTTTTCTTCTTCCCCCACACAAACTCTCTACTTCACTTTAATATTTTTGTCCAAAGTTTAGACTGTTGTCCACAATAGCCAACATGCTGGAAGACAAATTTTTAGGCAGTTTATTTCATTTTGTAAATTCAGCGTATAGATGGAAACTGCAGAACAGATGGAAGAAATGCTCTTACGGATTTGTAAACAGTGCAATCAAAGACATAGCTAGTTAGTGCCTGGCAAGGTTTTGCTATGACTTTTGTCATTTGAGAGATCTCTTGCTAAGGATGGGTGAACTGGTTTTAAAAGTGAGAGAAGAACTAGCTCATATAAGATTCTTCATAAGAGCTCTTAAATTCTTTTCTTATTTGTTGCCTATTGTCCGTTACACCATGCTGAAGTTCGGTGCAGTGGTTTGGTAACAGATAGCAATGTGCCACAATACAGACCAGCTCCGTGAACGAAGTAATTTAGCACAGCCTGTTTACTACAGTGGAGGATGCAGCTCTGAGGACCTTTGGTCTGTTTTCTGTTTGCTTTAGTATTACCCTGGTGGTGAACTGGGCTCCAGACCGAACATTTCAGAGGCTAATCTTCTGAGCCTCCCCTTCTGCACTATGGATGGTTGGGGTTTGGTGGGTTTTATTTAATTTTGTTTTCCGGTAATTTAAGATAAGTAAATTTAAATCTGGGTAATGCATGTGTGTGTATATATATCTATTGCTATTTATATTCAAAAAATAATAATTTGGGAGCTGTATTTTAGCCTAAGACAAGACTAGCATGCAAAGCGGAACCTGAAAGGTAGTATAGATTAACCTAAAATTTGTTTTAATCTCATTAAGACTGAATGCACATTTTTTAAAGTGCTCTTGAACTTTGGAAATTGACTCTGCCCAATTCTCAGTAACTTCTACACACAATGTACTCAGTTTAAAATTAAGGCATATTTTTAGTTTGTAGCTTCCAGGTTATTTACAGTAACTTCAGCACAAAAAAGTCAATCCATCTTATTTTGTTTTTATTAATTATTATCAATAATCATCATGTCCCTGGTTAACTGTGGAGCTACGTTGTCTTCTGGTCTCAGTCCCTTCTTATCAGTCTGTTCTCTTTAACAAAAAAGCATTGATGTAATTAACAGGGATTTAGGAAAAATAATTCTAGAGCTCACACGTGCAGACACACACACCAAGAAGCTAGCTCTGAGCAATATTGGTTCTACAGACATAAAGGCAATAATAAGAGGCAGCAATCAGCCATTTCAGGCTGAGCAAGCAATTGTGAGAGATTGGAATCGGGACACTCAAATATGTGTGTTCTTAGCAGAATGCAAGGGCTTCCTGAGGACAGATAATGATAACTGCAGATGTGGAGCTGCAGAGGAATAAGTTTTCTACAAGGATGTTCCAGAAGAGCAAAGCTAAAATTCCTGGAGGTGAAATACTTCTTCTCAGACAGTTTGCCTGACATGTTCATAAAGCATTGTTTACTCCTTGAAGTTCCTTTAGCTTAGCATTGGAGGCTGGTTTAGTTCCCCAACACTTCTCTTGAGATTAAATACATTTTGCAGAGTGGTTTTTAAATACCTGAGTAGCAGGATCTCAAGAAGTTGCTTCACTTATTTACTTAACTGAAGTTGCTTAGTTTTGCTTTTGCATTACTTAAGTTCATGTTTTACTTCTCCCCAAATCCTTCTTTGCCTGCTTCTGTTTCTGTTAAGAATCTATGCAAATGGAGCACATCTAGGATGTTTCATGGTGAGAACCTCATAGGGACTAGTCTCTTATTTACCTGGCACAAAGCACGATTTAATCATAATCTATGAAAACAATAGTTTAAAGAAAAGCCTTAGTGCTAGTGTGGAATTCAGCAAAAAATCGATTCTCTTGGTTTGAGAACTGATGCCTTTTTTCATGAAGAGTGTGGTTTAAAGTATTCATCTAGTGCTTAAAGAATTTCAGCTCTCTTGGCCTGTGTCATTGCTCTAAATACATGGATATTTCTTTGGTATGATGGTGAACTTTGTTCCTTATGGATTACAATGAACTCTGTATGAAAATTAAGGGAAGGAGCCTTTTTACTGGTGTAACCATTCAACTTTTTACAAAAGGCTTTACCATTCTTTTCGGCAAACACTTAAAAAATTTGGTAGAAGCCTATGCATTCAGACAGTCAATGTTCATGGCCTGTTTTCTCCAATAGTGATTGAATTGTGGTTGTTTGTGTTTTTTTTTTTTTACAGTTGATGCCAGTTTTTTTGGTTTCAGGAACAGTTATGCATTACTTCAATCTAAACCACAGATTCTGATACGTGGTACAGAGGTATAACCTGTAATGTGAATTCACTGTGGTTATAGGAATGTCTCATAATGGGGAACTTGCCCTTTGAGAGGACAATTTTAATCTTCCTTCTAACCAAATTCCTATTCTAGGTCTCCAGAATGGTTGCACACTGATGGTCTTAAAATGATTCTTCTCCCCCATATTGGGGAAGTGGCTTTCCCTGTAAAATCTACCTCCTCTTCAACATACTTGCAAACTCGTTTTGTCTCAAAAAAAAACAACCGCCAAAACAAACCCCAAGCACCCACCACAACCAACAAACCACAGCCCCCACCGCCAACAAAAAAGCAACAAACCGTGCAAAACCAGCTCCCCACAAAAAAACAGCCAAAAAAATCCCCCACCCACCCACCATCAGCTTCTCCTTTGGCAAGATACTCTTGATAGAAGGTTAGTGCTTGCTGATAAAAGGCAAGCAGAAGCTGCTTATGATCCATCTTCAGTGCCTGGGCTTCAGAAGTTGCTTTGACTCTCAGCTTCTTCCTTTGGGCTCTGCAAATAATGGAGCAGTTATTGCTGTGCTAGGGCTGTCTATATTCCACACTGGATATGTGGAAGGCCATGGATGCATAGCCTTTGCCCGTGGAAGTAAAAATGCCAGCATTGCTACTGTTGGTAGTCTTTTATGCTGACATAAATCTTTGGTTCTACCACTCTGACACTTGAGCTTTGGCTTTCTAGTTTTATCTGACTTCACCACTGACTCTGAGACTTCCTCTCATAAGGGGTGAACTGTGTGGGACCACACTCTGTTTTCTGCTGCTGAAAAAGTTCATAGTAAAATGTCACAGTGGAGGTTTTTAACAGAAGTATCATTCAATGTGATGAATAATAGAAACATCACTGCTGGGAAGACAACAGCACTAGAAAGGGTGCTCATGTTTAAAATGGAAAAAAAATCATAGTGAATGCAAATAGGCATTTATTGGAAACAGGGAGTCTTAGCTGTCTTGTTAGGCATTTCTAAAACATGAGAATGAAGTAACTTTGTCGTTGTTGGTCTTAAGATGTGAAGGTTGAAAATAATTGAGATAGAAAAATAACTTAATACAATAATTCTGGTATTTTCAGCACTTGACATAGTTACAAAGAATTAGACCAAGTGAGGAATTAAAGCTCATAACTAACAAGCAAGAACACCCAAAAGGCAGGAGCAGAGTTGAGAGATGCGGGAAGCTTGGAGAGAGATGTACTAGGACAGAACAGGTCCGGATGGCAGTTTTGTACTCTCTGGGATGGAAGTACAGCTAAAATCGTTGGCTAGGGACAGGTGACAGAACTAGTCAAGGACAGAAATGTAGGTCAGACAGAATTATTCAAGAATGTGAGAATTCTAACAGCCAGGGGAAGCAGCACTGTTTCTCGAGTAATTACTCTTTGGTCACTGAGCAGCATTGCCAGGCATCCTGCAGCAGTGGTATGTAGATTACTTTATTTTGTCTTTGGAATTAGATGAAGTCATCAACAGCACAGAAAACCTTTTCATGTTGGAAACAGTGGTGCTCTTTCCTCAAAAACTCCTTTCACCAGTGCCCCCCACATCCCATATATTGCACGGGTTTTTTATAATTATTTTGGTCAGCTTTTCATAATTTGTGCTACAGTGGAAAATCAACAGCTCAGATTGCTGTCTGTAAGAGAAAGGGGGGTCAGCTCATGATCAAAAGTTGCTTATTTACTCAGCATTTCAAATTAGAAGTGTTATTGCTGCCAAGAGAGTGAGTTTTCTAAGAATATTCACATTTTCTTTTACGATTCAATTCTTCTAACACGTCTGTGGCTTAACCCCAGCTGGCAGCTAAGCTCCACCTAGCCACTTGCTCACTTCCCCCTGGTGGGATGGGGAAGAGAATCAGAAGAGGAAAAGTGAGAAACCTTATGGGTTGAGACAAAGACAGTGTAACAGGGAACGCAAAAGCTGCGCACACAAGCAGAGCAAACCAAGGAATCCATCCCCTCCCCCCGACGGGCAGGCGTGGTCAGCCATCCCCAGGGCAGCAGGGCTCCATCATGCCTAATGGTGCCTGGGGAAGGCAAATGGCATCCCTGCCAACGTCCCCCCTTCCTCCTTCTCCCCCAGCTCCATGTGCTGAGCGTGATGCCATGTAGTGTGGGAGAGCCCTGAGGGCAGTGGGGGTCACTGTCCTGCCCATGTACCCCCAACCCCTTGTTCCCCCCAGCCCCTCGCTGGTGGGGTGAGGGGCAGGAAAGGCCTTGGCTCTGTGCAAGCCCTGCTCAGCAGGAGTGAAACCACCCCTGGGTTATCAGTGCTGTTCCCAGCACAAATCCAAACCACAGCCCCATCCTAGCTGGTGTGGAGGAAATTCTCTCTATCCCAGCCAAAATCAGCACACCTTGACCATGTGAGGCTTTTCACAGGCACAATGGACAAGATCCCCATTTGTCTACTGGCTGAAACATATGCCTGGCACTTTAAGCATTATTTGCAAAAATATGTAACTGGCAAAATACAGATTCCTTGCAAAATGTCCTTTTTAAGCTGAGGACTAGTTTGGGAATGGAAGAGTGGTTTTCACTGTCAATTTCTCTTGGTTTTTAAACACACTAGGGGTGGTTATTCTCCTCTCGGTGGATATTAAGTGAGAAGCAGTGGCAAGTAACACAAGGTAAAATGTTTGTGTGACACCAAGCCAAAAGTGCGTGTGCATATATATCTTAAGCTGCCTTATGCTCTGCAAGGTTAACTCTTCTTGCCTTTCCTGCAGAGAAAACCTGTGCCATTTAGAAGGTCTGTCCAATGCTATTGCAGGAAAATTTTAATGGATAGATCTCTTCTTCCTGCTTCCCCCTTTCCCTGTGCAACCCCCACCCCCAGGAGTAACTACTGTAGCTTTTCAAATCGGTGGCCACAAAAGTACCATATTGTATACTGTTAAAGCATACTACATTTTAAAAGTATAATGTTAAATTTATCTCGCAATATCCATGGAATTTTCTCTTATACTTTGTTATTCCTCATACTGGAAAATTCTGTGGTATATCTTCAAAGACTCCTGTTAAGACAGATGACATTGATATAATTTCTGGTTAGGTGACAACCAGCGGTCAGTCAACACAGGGACATTACTAACCTAATGTCACTCTGTAGAGATAATCCTCATGGAGTGTGTCATTAGAGACAAGTTTTGCCTGTAGAAGTGTTTTTACAAAGAATGCTTTTGTATGCTGTGAATAAGTGACATAAACACATCACTGGTGGGTGACTTAACAGTTGAGATGGTAATAAATAATGTGGAAATCACTGTCAGGGAATTCTGCATCATTTGTTGCAGTCATGTATGTGACACTGTGTTAGTTTGTTACCCTCTGGCAGGAGTATTTAGAGACCACTCTGTGTCTAGCTTTGTGACTACCCTCAGTCATCTTATTAATTGTGCATTCCTTGTTTCGTGCTGCGTCTTAAGCTGGACAGATACAATTATACGGTGAGATTTTTAATCCCACTTGTGCTGTATTATCAGTATTTTTTCATTGTTGAGGATTCTTAATTTTAGGTCAAAGACCGTGTTACTCTGACTTGGTCAATGGTTAGCTAGTGAATTTTTGACAGCAAAAATTTTATTACCTAGACCGAAGGTCAATTCTACAGAAGTAGTATAGCTCACATTGCCCTGTCCTAATCAATTGAATTATACTAGACAATTCAAGGTTGTAATAATACTCAAGCATGTTTAAGATGTAAAGAAAGTGGAATTTGGGAATTAAGCTACATAACTGTGATGGGATAGATAATTCTGTGTTTTATTCAGGGGTGTGAAGAAAGTGCAAGTAGACTGCCACTGCATCCTGCTGTAGACTGTAATTGCACACAGGCATTGGCCAAAGACTGACAGCCCTGCCAGTATGTCAGTGTGTCGCCACCGACTGCAGTGAAATTCCTACTAATTTGCACCGGCACGAGTAAAGGGGAATTTGACCCACGTTTCTTGGTTAGTTAACTAGTCTGCTACTTAAAGGCTGTCGCCTGCCCTGTTGAATTTGTCGCTGCTGCACAACAGTAAGAACTGCTGTTATATTTTGTTCCCGCGGTCTTTAATGACTAGTTGCTTGTTACTGCTCTTGGGTGTTAATCTACGGTGGGCCTCAGTTAACTTCACAGCTGCCAAGGTGAAAATATTGCTTGCAAAAGCAATTCTGATGGTTATGAAAGAGCAGTCACTTCTTTTAAATATATTTAAAACTCTTAATTTCAGTGGAAGTACAGCAACTTACTTCAGCTGAGAATTTGGCTAATTGTTGTATTTGTGTTCTATTTGTACAATCAGAAATGATGCTGCAGTACCGTGTCTCGGGGAGAAAGTAAGCCATCCACGGGAAACTTCCATGCAATATTCCTTGAAATATTGTAAGAACATTGTTTCTACTGTTCTGTTCTTTAAGAACCACGTGTTTCAAAGACCTCTCTAAACTTTCTAATCTCCTTATGTGGACAAGCTTTGTAGCGCTTTACATTACCTGACTTTTGTGTAGAAAATTAATTTAAAGCATACAAAAATAGAGGGGTTTCCCTTTTTTTACCAGTCACTTTCTTCAGGATCCTGTGTTTCACTAGTTTTAATACTGTCTATGCATCACTGTTTATCTCTTAAAGCTGGCTCTGATAGATAGCTTGCTGCAGACAGATGTAGATTACTTAAACTTTTCCCTACTAGTATTTTCTTACAGTTTTTTATGTTCACTGCGAAGTCTGACTTGGACTCAAACCTAGAAATTACAAGAGTCAAGGAAGTCGTCAGCTGACTGTCAGTTTTACGTATGTGTTTGCTGAAGCTTGCTCTCAAAATGAAAAACAAATTCTTTTCCAGGCATCCTGCTTAATAGTCATTTGCAAAGCAGTAAAAATAGATGCCCTGTTTAGAAATTAAATAGCTCCAGAGTCTGGCCTGGCTTTACAGACCAGCATGCACGTGAATCTTCAGGTAAACAGAATAACTTAAGTAAACGTCACTTCTCTGAATGGGTAAACTTCAAAAAATTAATTATAACCACAATGTGATTTAAAATTTTTTCATGTTGTTAAAATAGTTGATATTCATACCTTAAACAATGAGACTTGCTCCGATCTCTTGCCCGATTTGCTGTTACTTAGGGACCCACTTAATTGTGTTGCTTTGTCAAGTGTTTTCCCCCAGTTTGTTCTGTAAATGAAACCTATAGTGTACAGCCTTGCTTATGTCTGTAGTATCTTTGCCAATATGTGAGGCTTTATTTATATTATACTTTTCTTTCCTCTGAGAGATTAAATCTGTGACAATTAAAACTGATGCCAGCTTTGGTCTGTGGGTTAGCTGAGGTGTTTGAAGTATGCAAAGGGAGGTGATACACCAAATGGCCAAGCTTCCAGGTAGCCTGTTCGTTGGATGCTGTAGGCCTGGGTTCCAGCATCCATCAGAGGAATCAGAGGTCTCTTAATCTCTTAATCCCGCTCTTCCCCACCCCACCTACTTTTTGTGGAAGTGATGGGGAATGTTTGCTGGCATGAGTTTCATGTGGGAGGCATATATCTTAAAATATCACTTTAAATTGTATAAGAAATTAAAGGGGAACAATTACTCATGAAGTCAACATCAGTTTTAGATTTAAGTCTGCCATAATTTTGAGGAACTCAGTTTTTTTCGTTTGTTTCCTTCAATATGGACTGAAGGTGGAGTGATAAATGTGAACTTGTCTATTATTGAGGAGGGTAATGTCATATTGCCTTGAAACTACGTAATGTTCTTTAATTTGAATTATAAGCAGATATTATTTCTGTAGCTATGATTTGCTCTCCTCCCCGCTATGGGTGCAGTATGTGAAGACCCTGAATCTACCTGGAAAATCGCATTATAGATCAGAGTTACGCGCTTTGTTACCTTTCACAGAGACTTCTGCATAACATTCAGTCGTCATTCTTCATTGTGTTGCTGTGGGTTGTGTTTTTTTTAGTACTGTGAAAGATTCCAGCATGCTTTTTGGCCACTGGTGAAACTGGTTAAGCTGATTAGCGATGAGTGGTTTTGGTTACTTGGATTATTTATATCTTTCACTTATTATACGGATATAAACATAAAAGCTTTTAAGCCTGACACCTCTGTAATAAAAGGATCTTGATTTAAGTAATATTTTTAAGATGGGGCCTCAATAGTTATAAAGGAACTCAGGGGTAAGAATTGCAGATGATTCTTTTCTGTTCTAATAGGAGCTCTTCTAATTTTTTTGACAGTTGTGGTGTAATCATGCAGGCAAGTGCAGAGTATGCTGGCATGTACATAAGGAACCCATTTACTGAGTCACTGTCACTTTAACACCAGGGAGCTTGACTCCCTGAGGTGCCTCTAAAGCATTTCAGGATCACTGAGTCAGGACTAAATAACACCCAGCTGGGTAAGAACCTGTCAGATAATCCAGCTAATAGCTGGCTTAGTTATCAGTGCCCTTCTCTATCTGCCTTCTCTTCCCTCTGCCTTTCTGAATGTATGACGCATTTCCCACAACATCATGTTTAAAAGCCTCAATAATCCTGTAATGGCAGCTGATGGACACCTTTTATATGTTGATTCCTTTTTGCCTTGGTTTCAGAAAGATGGTGAAAGTTTGCATAATGAAATCTTGGTTAGAATGGCTTTTTTGTGTGTGCCGCTGTATTTCAGGTAGGATTTCTACTCTTTGGAGTGGCATAATTCTAACAGTCAGCATTAATGTATTTGCTTCTGGAAGAAATGTCATCTTTTTCCTCTGTGAGAATGCAACTATGGCATTAGTATAATTGCTTCTGGAAGAAATGTCATCTTTTTCCTCTGCGAGAATGCAACTATGCAACCAAATTTTTCTGTGAGTGTGCCCATTTCATAAATACGTCTGTTCTTCATGCCTTTAAGGTCAGTGACACAAAGGCATGAAGTTGCAGAGCATGAGCATGTCCACAGCAGACTTGTGAATATTCATACAGAACTTTATAATAAGTTTCTTGCTCAACCAAAAACCTTGCCTGTTGCTAAAGGCCTGCTTACATGGGGAAGTATTGCTGCTGTTTTTAAAGGGAGTTGGACCAAATCTCAAGACTGTTAAATAGCTGCTATTGTTCCTTACTAGTTAACACTGGTATAGTGTTTTAAAATACCCATGTGGCTCCATAACTACAAACACTTTATTACAGATTCTGTACGCCAAATCAGATTTCTTCATCCTGGAAGGTAATTGTGCCTAAAAAGAAAAAAAATCAAGTTCAGGGGTAGAATATAAACTTGTATGTTTAACCGTAAAGGTCCAGAATGGCCACACTTCTGCACATAATTAACTTTACTTACAAGTATGCCACAAATTCAGTGAGAGGTTTTTTCTTCTATGTCTTCATTTAGCCAATTCTGTTGCTTCCTTGTCTCAGAATGTTTAACTTCACAGGCTATGCTTCGTGGAAGATAACATTGATACTGAATTCCATGTAACAATCTATAATATAGAACAAACCTAATTAAATGTTCAAATAACTGATGCTATAAGGTAACTTGGCATGTTTCTATTGATCTAAAGGTGATGACACTCTACTTCATAAACAATGCTAATTCAGAAATCTTTAAAGGACTTTGGTCCTCTCAAAGGAGATTAAAGACTGTCTAAATATGCTGTGGTATAGCATAGGTAGGAGAATCTTTCAGATAACATTGGGTCACAAACTAGTTCCAGATATGCATGTTCAAGGTAATACTGACTTGCTTATGCCACATTGTTTCAACATGTTTTCAGAAACCGTGAATACTGTTGGCGTCCAACTTACCAGCCTGCAGTTGTCAGACCTATCAGTCCATATATCTGCACTGTACTTGCTAACCTTTAGATAGCTGGCCAGTCCTGAATGTAAATTAAGACTGCCTTTAACTTCCAAGCCTGCCTTTGCAGTTAGAGTGCCCTTGCCCAGGATACAGGTCAAACAGCTTGTGATTAGCTTTTTGTGAAGTTGCCTCAAACATGTTTCCTATTTTCTAGGTATACAGGCAGCCCTGATTCTGGTACTTGCCAAGTTTTGAGTCAGTTTGCAATCTTGCTGCTGTCCGAGCATAGTTCTGTGTAATATATTTATCTTTTCATTTAGTATATTTTTGCATCCTGCTGTATCCGGTGCAACAGGGTACTGTCAGCTTTGTCAGTTTGATCTTCAGTGCTGCTATAAAGCACTTAATTCTTGGCTAATCAGACTGCTTAATTAGCTGAATATTCTTAACTTGGTAAATTTAAATAGAGGGGTTGTAGCATCCAGTGTAACTGTACTTAAGAAAACTGCCTTAACTATTTTCAGACTTTCTTATCAGAATTTTATCCAGACTGAAAATCTGTCAAGGTTCAGTCTGAATCAAATCAACATAGGTAATGCTTAGGCTAGGCTTTTTCTCTGCTCTGTGCTAAAATACTGTGTGCAGTTCTTGAATTTGGTGTCTGATTTGCAGTGCAGAAAGCGGGCAGCTTTGAGCAGACCATAGGCAAATGTGCACAGCATTTGAAGGGGAGGAATACCTTGCTGTCGTTCTGTAGAAACACTCTCTGGGAAATGAGAAAGTGGCATTAATGGGTTCCAAGAGACATGATGAAACCATGTTGTTCTGCTGGCCGAAAGGAGATGGCAGTAGGAAAGATCAGATGGTGGGTGTAAGCTAAAAGATATCGCATGATGTTTGACAGAGTGGAGGCATATGTTGTAGACTCATGGAAGCAAAGAGAGGAAAAAGCAGTCAGGAATCCATTGTGTGTAGGTAATATGCTAGCAGGCTATGATGATCCATTGAAATGTCTTGTACACCTTCTGGATAAGTTTTCCTTTGTAGGTTCTACTAGTTTCCCATCAGAAGCAGGGCTTTTCCTTCCTTGGCACCTTTGCCCTTCAGTCCCAAGTGTGTTGCTACCTGGCCTCTTCATACCCGAGTTCAAGGCTAATCTTGTTCCTGTCTAATGCTTGTTGACTATGTCTCAGCTCCCCAGAGGTACTTCGGTGTCTATCCTGCAGCTGGATCCTGTTCCATATCTTTTCCTTCAAATACATATCAGTAAGAGGTTTTGTACAGTTAGGTTTCAATAAGCAAAACATATCTTTAAATTTAAATCCTCCACTGAGGCTTACTCTGTAACAGCAATAATGCAGGAGAGAATAAATGCGTCTCTGTGGCAAACTCTGAAGTCTGCTAGACAATCCCCTAGAAAAGTGTCTTATTAGTGCTTTTGGAATAAAATGTTGCCTTTACTGTGACAGAGCTGTGAACTTGGAATTGTAAGCGGAAACCAACTGTGTTTATAGGACCTGGGAATTTCAGTTCTTAACTCATGGTGACAAAGGAAGCAGGACTGGGTTTTCTGGGAGCCAGTGTGTCGTGAGCAGCTACATGCCATTACTAATAAAAGGGCCTAAAAGGGGCAGGAAATAAAGCTGATAGGTCAAGTGACTTTCATTTCCAGGATCATGGGGAGTCTAACTGGGTAGTTCTGGGAAATCAGGCTGGTAGTAATGCCTATGATCATCTGTAGCTAATCTGCAGCCACTGTGATGCTTTGGAGTTAGAACATTTTGCTCTGTTGGTATGAAAGTAAAAAGATCCCTCTTTTTGGGGTGGAGTCTGGGATCAGCTGTTACAGGACACTGCACCTCGCCCCGCCTCTCCTCCAAGTCATATTATAATGATAGCAGTATATTCAGGGCTATGAGTTTCAGTGTTGCGGAATTTAAGTGATGTGTCTCTGACAATCCCACAGACAAGGTGAACTTTTCACAAACAGTTAATCCTAACACAGGTTACCAGGCATCTGCTGTGGCTGGCTGGGCACGCATGTGAACATTGACTGAAATGTTGCAACTTCTTACTCATGCAAACACACCTGTATTATTGTCATTATGCCAATTAAAGAGTTCAAGTTGCAGAAATCATTTATGTTCAGCATGTGCACACCTTGAAATCTCCCAGGTGCTACAAACTGAAGGTATCTTCACTTCTGGAAAGCTGCTAGTTAAAGACATTATGCAAAAAGCGAGACATGAAGTTACTCTTGATCAAGGCTCTGGGCTCATGTATTCGCCATGCTTGGTGAGACACAAATTTTTACCATTTTCTGACATATTCTCTGTGACTCATAATCATTGATCTGTCATCTACTATCTTCAGGATTTAAAGATACATAGTGAATCTTAAAAAATAGTAAGAGTTGAAAGATGCCACTTCTATCAAACTTGGTATTTCACTGGTTAGTAATGCTCTTCCTCAATTTACCTTCCAAGTAAGAGGCTGGTGCATTGGCTATAGGCCCCAGCTCATGCTGGGATGTGACCGTGCTTTTGGAAGAGTCAAGTTTAAGGTGTGACACTAAGTTACTGTGCTCCAGAAACAGATAAGAGAAAGACAGTGGAGAGGTGCACAGCTCTTACCTAATACACCTGCAGAAAAGCTAGAGCTGGGCGCTGAAGAGGTTTGTATGCTAGGGAGGCGTTGGCTTCCCAAATGCTGTGCCGGAAGGTGTCTTGTAGTGAAATGGTAATTGCATTATGCTGCGTCTAGGTGGTGGCTGGAAGAAATAGAGGCATCCCCTCCTGATACAGTTGCTTTGCACAGGAGTTTAAAATAGTGGAGGTGTCCTATCTGTTGCAGGGTGATGTTGCATCATAATGCCCTCTTTGAGTTTTGCTATGCAGTAGCATTGCTTTTCATTGGCTTGATGAAAAAAAGAAAGTGGATTTTCTTGTTTTGCCTCAAAGGGATGTGTTGTTTTATAATTAACTGAAAAATTAAGATGAAGAATTTAAATCTGTGATTCCCTTATCATTAAGAATGTGAGTTTGCATTGGTTTAAGTATGACTTTTCAAGGAAATAATGAATTGGTAGTGCCTGTTCTGCAGTGGGGTAGAAACCCATGTAGATGACTCTCGTTTCACCCTCTTACTACTAACTGCAGGGTGACTTAGAAAGCTTTAACCTCTCCTCGCACTTCTTGTAGTCTTACATCAAAATCTATTCCCAGCCGTGCTAAGTAATACTTCGTTTTATCCAGATATGAGTCAGGCTTATTCATTGCACTTATTCTTTAGTCTTTCTTGACCTGTTTCAATTTTAATCAGCAGCAGAGTTATTGCCTACATGCTGATAGCTCTGTTGTCATTTTGCTATTGACTTTTTATTTTTACTAAAAAAACCCAAACCCAATCTTCTGTATTAAATTTCATTTTGAAGCCTTGAATTTTTTCCCCAGGTGTTTTGAGGATCTCTTGTAAAATGTTTATCTTGCAGGCTTCTTACAACTCCAAAACGAAGGGCTGGGTTTTGGGGTCTGCTGCTGCACAGATACACAAGTAGGTTTGCACTAGTTCTCCACAGCACTGTTATGACTGTTGCATGAACATAGAGACCAGGATGCTATAGCTTTCAATATTATGCAGGGTCTTTCAGATTCACAAAAGATATCTAAGTGCCCAGATACCACTAGTGGTCTCAATGTGCCCAGCGTGCCTTTGGAGAAGCTAGTTAAATTCTTGGCAGGTGTCTTAGTGAAGCAAGTTTCCATAATTAAACACAAGCCTTCCTAGATGCTCCCTTTACTCTGCTGTGTCCATTCAGGAGCTGAAATTACATGTATCTGGGCTAGATTTCCTGCAGATCTTCCCAATTTCTGAGCTTTCTCATTTCAAAGTATTGATTAATTAGACTTGTGATACCAGAGCACTTTATGTGCAGTAGAGACTGTGTTAATAACTGTTTTTCTAATTTTTTTGTTTTTGCAGTTGAAGGCTGCTTGGCGTTGCTGCTGACGGCTGCTGCTTAGAGCCCAAGGATTAAAAGTTCAGAGAAACTGATTCCTAGCTCTGTACATGAGACTGAAGACACGTTGCCACAGCAGTGTGTGGTATGGGCTGCTAAATATTTGGAGTTTTTTAGGTGTTTTCCCTGTTGCCAGTAAAAAGCCAGGCACAGTGATCCTGTAGTGCGAGGCCCTGGGAGCTGTCTGGGCTTGTGTTGGTTGGAGCTGGTTGGGGCTTGTTTTCCTGTGGCCTCCTTGGGGCTGGCGTCACAGCCCTGGGGGTCGGTACGTGACAGCCCACAGCCTGGTGTTGGCTGCGGCTGGAGGAGGCGAGTGGGCACCTGCCTGGCTCTGGCTGGGATCCGGACGGAGGAAGCAGCGTGTGATCAGAAAATGTGTGAAGATAAGCCCCAGTGGCCATGACTGAGCAGGAAGAGGTATTTCCCTGCCTGAGGCAATTGGACTGTAGAGTCAGGTGGACATACCAGGATGCCTTTGTGTAACACTTTTACCTGTGTAAGCAATGAGGTTTTTTTTATTTAATAATATGACTAACAATAAATTTTAACTCCCTTTTAATGTTGTTCCCTTTTACCCATCATAAGTCTTTTATTGCCTTTAGAAACTCCTTTTTAATTGCAGAATGCTGAAGAAATAAACAGACTTAAACCAAATTCTGCTAAAACTCAACAGAGCTGTCTTGTTTAACTAATGCCAGGCTGCTCGCAATGTATGTACCCTGTTTGAACATATCCAGCCCTTTGGACCACGACCAGTAGTTGAACTGCATTATTTCATCAGATGAATCACCTAATTATTTTCTAGGTTCTAATAGAGGTGATTCTTCCATGTTTCTCCTTTTTGTTTTGTGAAACAAACTTGATATAGTTTAACTTTCTTTCAAATAGATTCTAATGAAAGCTAAGAGTTATCAAAGGAGTAACAGTCCTACCTTGTCTTTTCAGGCTTTATTGTGAAATATTTTTACATAATGCTGAACTGTTCATTCATTAAACATATGTTCAAATTTTTTTATTTAATGTATAATCATGAAGGCATAGATTTGAGGGAGGAATGTTAGCATTTCTGTTGAACCAAATCTTTCTTAACCCCAAAACCCAAATGAGTTCTTGAAGGATTTAAAGATTTGGCTTATCAGAATACAAAAGGATGAAAGACAGGGTGACAAATACTAAGGGTAATAACAAAGAACTGCCTTTTTAGCTTTTCAATCCAAGTCTGATTTTAAGCACTTTATACATCCTGCTGTGAAACAGATACTGCTAGTGTATAAGAGTATTTAAAGACAGACGCACAAACTATTCTTTTCCTATCTATTGAAACGTTGAAAATATCTGTGTGTTTTTAAGTATTGGCAGAAGAATTTTGAGTGAGCTGCTGTGACAGGAAATTACAAAATGAACCGCAGCCTTGAAATGTGATTTTGCCTTGCACGGATAGATCCTTTAAACTAAGGTCTGATTCCTTTGCAGAACAGGCCCCTTCTAGCTTTGAGCAGGAAGCCCAGGTGGGCTGGTAGGCACCATGGCACCTCAGTTTTGCTTTACCTATGTGTACATGTGCAGAACAGCTCTACACAGAGCACACAGCAGTGAAAAGAGTGCCTCTTGGAAAGCATTCGTTACTGAGTGTGCTGATTTAGTGCACACATCTGTTCATGCAGTATAACCCTTGCAAGAAATGTTGATCTACTGGTTTTGTGCAGAGCCCACTCCAGGTGTGAGTATGTTTCCAGGAAGTATTCACCTGCAAAATGTCTGTGAAGCTGATTTATCTTCACCTGTGCAAGTCTGACACCTGAGGGGTGTTCTGTGTTCATGCCTAACCTGTGCAGCCCATGTACAAGTTCCTATATGTGAACCTGTGAATGGAAGTAAAATGGAAGCATCAGCCATACTCAAATAATGCTCTGCTCGTCTGTTCCTCATGAGAAGTTCACCACCAACATAGCAACGCACTTTGGAGTAAGTTGTTATCAAACACACCATTTACTGTCAGAGAGCAGCAAAAGAGTCATACCTCCTCATTCAAAAAGCAGATGAGAACTCACTTTGATGGTAGCTAACACGTACTGTCTTGCAAAGAAACGGGAAGTTGGGGAGTGATGTTTGTTAGCAAGAATTACCCATAGACCTAAAGAATGGCCAAAATACATTTCTGTGAATAGTCATTGTGCAATAACCCTCTCTGGTTGCTGTTTTGCTTCTGGCCTCTCAAATCTCAGTACAGAATAGGTCCTGGCAGATGCGCAGATGCGTAGCACAGTTGCTAAGCCACTGATATTTTTTTTTTTACTTGAAAATCACTGCTTCAGAAGTGAAATCTAGCTTTATTTGTAAGCGATCTCCAGTGATGTTTTTATTTTGCCTCAAAGATTGTGAATCCTGTAACTGTATTTGAGCGGATAACAGCAGCACAATCCATGTCGTGTGCTCCTACTCCCTACATCATCTTGGTACATTCACTCTGTAACTCTAAATTAAAAAATACTGTAGGAGAGCTGACACCAATGCTGTGAGAGCGTTGTGTAGTAATTGCATAGTGTTCTAGAAAGTCCCCTGTGAGGTCTGCAAATGAGGAGGGCAGAGCTCTGTCGTGGTGGCAAAATATGGATCCAAGCAGGGCTTTCTGCAGTGGAAAGCTCTTGTTCGTTTCATGTATGAGTAAATTGTACAAATTGGTTTGTGAAGCCAAGATTTCTATTGGGCTTGTTAACTAAAAGAAATAGAGCAGAAAACAAATAAGCATATTCTGATTTACTGGGTGCACTTCAGTACATGCTCTATGTTCCTTTGATTTGAAAATCTTTGGGGTGGCAGTGTTCCTACTCCCAAGTGAGTAGCAGACCTCCTGCTGTTCGTTATGTTACTGTTTATATTTTCTTTATATTTTAAGTTGGGACAGTGCATGTCAGTCCTCCTTCACTAGTTCCATAGCTTTATCTAACTAAAGATGAGCATAAAAACAACTTTTTTTTATCAGTATCTAAGAAAAAGATGTGAATGAGATTTGGTACCTCTCCTGTGTGCATACATGCAGGCTGGAAGAATGGGCTGACAGGAACCTCATGATGTTGAACAAGAAGTGCAAAGTCCTGCCCGTGGGAAGGAACAACCCCAGGCACCTGTACATGCTGGGGCCACCCCGCTGGGAAGCAGCCTGGCAGAAAAGGACCCGGGGTCCTGGCAGGCGCCAGGCTGACCATGAGCCAGCACTGTGCGCTTGCTGTGAAGAAGGTGAATGGTATCCTGGGCTGTTAGGCAAAGCTTTGCCAGCTGGCCAGAAGTGATCCTTCCCCTCTACTCAGCACTGGTGAGGCCACACCTGGAGCACTGTGTCCAGCTCCAGGCTGCTCAGTACAAGAGGTAAGGACATACTGTAGAGTCCAGCAAAGGGCCGCAAAGATGATTAAGGGACTGGAGCACCTCAGATATAAAGAAGGGTTGATTAGAGCTGGGACTGAGCCTAGAGAAGAGAAGGCACGGGGGGGATGTTGCTGATGTGTATAAATACCTGAAGGGAGGGTGTAAAGAAGGTGGAGCCAGGCTCTTGTCAGTGGTGCCCAGTGACAGGACCAGGGGCAGCGGGCACAACCTGAAACATGGTAGGTTCCATGTGAACGTCAGGAAATGCTTCTTTTCACTGTGAGGGTGACTGAGCATTTGAGCAGGCTGCCCAAGAGTTTGCAGTCTCAGTCCTTGGAGATACTTGAAAGCTGTCCGGACATAGTCGTGGACAACCTGCTGTAGGTGACTCTGCTTGGGCAGGGTGGCTGGACCAGATGACCTCCAGAGGCTCCTTCCACCCTCGGCCACAGTGCGATTCTGTGATATTAAGGTGGTTGAACAACTGACGGGCAGAGGTTTCCACTCTTATTTAGTTTTTGGAAATAAGTAACTTTTACTAAATGCTGTAATCAAATGTTATTTGACATTCAATGTTGATGGTAAATTTCAGCATGTGTGTCTTGTTTTAAGTTTCTGACTGTATAATATATCTGAGCTTTCAAACAAACGCTGTATGTGCTGCAAATACATGACTTTCTTGGATATGGATATGTTTGCTAGTGCCTGAACCTCCAGATGATAGCAATGATTTCAAGTCCCTCAGGCAGTTATGTAAGTCTTACTAGGTGTTAGCGGTAATAAATGCTCTTAATGCATGCAACTAAGCTGGAAAAGCTGAAAAAACTCATGCAGGGTATTCCTGCCTTCAGCTGACAACAGTGATCGCAGCTCCTTTATAGATATCTAAGTCACATTTCGTTTAACTAGATTGATAATAAGTTAGTCACAGCACTGAGGGTTCTCCACAGAATGCGTGACCCTGACAAAATATTTGGACGCTTAGTCTGTGGTTCGAGCTGTCATGATGAGACAGCTATCGGGAGTTCAGCTGGCAGAAGCAGTTGACTCGAATAGAGCATATAAGCTGCAGCAGCAGCAGCTTCTCTAGTCTGTGTGGTGTTTCCAGTCACCTTGACTTCCAGGGTGGGCTGTCTGATAGTGCAACTTGAAACAGCTCAAAATAATCTAGAGGAGCCTAGAAATTGCAAAAGGGGCAAAATTTTTAAACTGCAGAAGAGATTTAGGAGCCAAACTCTCACATGAGCTTGAACCCATGAGGAAGTCCCCATGTTACTTCTCATCCCAGTCATCTTCTGTTTGCCAACAACTACAGCCAAGCCTTTCTTAATTTACGTATATTTCTTAGATGGAAAGGTCTACAGGGGAAAATATGGTAGTAGTTTCAAGGCTCATCAACTTTCCAGCTGCTCCTCAGCTTTCCAGCCTATCTGAAGGGTCATGGAAACAGTTTGCTTAATACTTTGCATGGGACAGGGCATAGTAGGTTCCAGTTAGCTGCAAGTGTCGTTAATTCTACTAACAATACAAAGCAATCCTGAAAGCCCCTGTTAGTTGTTATTTTGGGGTCAAGGTATTCACCCTTAGGATGTATTCAATCAAGGAAAAATTCTACAACACTGAGCAAAATTATACCACTTGAATATTTATTCTTTGAAGGATTTCTGCTGGGTTTAGCTTAAATTTTGGAGGTAAACAGTGCATTACTAGAGCTTGACATTATGCCAAATTAAATATTTATGTTAAAGTTAGTTTGTGTACCTGCATAAAATAATGAATTAAAGCAGCCTTCCTCTGGCTTAGTCAGTAAACACTTATCTACCAAGTGAGGATCTGTGGAGGGGGAAGGGAAGTTGCAACTTCATCCACTGAATAGGACTTTTGCCAATATCATTTGACAATAGGACTAAAAAGGGGTAAACGACAGGACTTTTGCCCCTGCGTTGTCCTGGCAGAGCAGGGTCGTAGGAAGCAGAGCAAGATATGAAAATGTGGCCCAGACTGAGCAGGAGGAGATGTTCCCCGCTAGATCTGCCTGTGGAGGCCTGAGGCTGTAAAGTCTTTAACCCTGGGGATGTAGAGAGGAGTGCAGTGCCAGAGAGCAGGGTAGATGCCAGGAAGTTTTTTGACTAAATTATCTGTATTAGTAATGAGAATTCTTAATATTCATACTGGCAATGAGGTTAGTAAGATTTCTGTAATGAGACTGTAATTTTACCAGTCCAGTAGTCCAAACGCTATTGAAGTACCTGTATGTTCTTGGCTCCGCTTAAATGATGCGTTGCCTGTTGCATGGTTCTGAGTGTAGTGAATCACAAGAGGTATGTGACACCATACTGAGAAAAGTAGTTCCTGACTTGCACTCAGTGAAGCTTAGTATTTGTGACTAACTTTTGCAGCCCTTCCAAAGGTATGCGGAATAGCTAGTCTGTACTTGAAAGGTCACTCTGCCCTGTTGTCGTGTACTTCTGAACTGAAAAAGGAACATTTTGTTTATAGGTCCTTTCCATTTAGATCGAAAAATTAAAGCCGATATCCCATTTGTTCTTATTTATTGTAAGAAAGAAATACTGTGAGCAATATTTTTTCTAAGTAAAGTAACTTTAGTACTGTTACAGTCTTAGAAGTTATTAAAGCACAGTACTAGCATCAACTGGGCTGCTCAAGCTATCATGTGTGTTAATAGGTTCCTGAGAGCAGACTTCAATTTATGTTTGTAAAGCTCATTATTATGAAAAGGAATTGAAGTTCTGCCACTCCTTAGTCCCGCTCTCATTCTCACCTGAGCAGCACCTTGCAGTCACGGCTTCCAGTAGAGTTTGCAAATGACAGCAAAAGAAGAGCGGCGATCTTTTACGCTACTGTAACCTTTACAGTATATTTGCTTGGAGTAGGCAACCATTCCCTCTCTCTGTTGCTCACAGAGTATTAAGGTTACAGGCAGAGGAAATAAAAGGAATGGCCAACAACTGCAATTTGAAAATTTTCTAAAGGTCAAGGTAGTGTGGTTTAGGACTGTCTGTATGTCTTCATTTCAGCGGATGACAACTGACCAAATATACTAATAAACCACAAGCTGTATGTATTTTTAAATATCAATACAAAAAAATGTTTCAACAATCAGTTGAAATGACACTGTTTTTCTGTTAGGTTTTCAGTTGCCAATACCCAGAAGTTATTAAATTTAATAAAGGCATTTTGGTTTCTTTAATGCTGTAGGGTTTATTGCACCTTCATTCTCTTGGGCCTGCATGTTTCTGTATGGCAGGTAGGTATTGTAGCAAAGACTTTCGGGGATTACTCGTAACAATACGTACGGAGCTCTGCTCAGCAGAAAGCAGAGTGGCATTACACCTTTTGTTTGCGAAGCATCTATTCTCAGGCCGGCAAATCATCAGAAGGTCGCTTGCCCATTCAAATACTGTGCTTCAGTTAGGCACACTGACCCATATGAACAAGCTCTTGGTGTACGCATTCACATGAGCAATGTTTTCAGGGGGAAAAAATAAGATTGTCATAAAATTGCTGCAAGGTGAAGCCTCACTGAAGATATCCCTCTGCAGCAATGTAGGGTCCATTATATCCAACGGATACAAAAAACCCTCAAAGGGTGTGGATGCTGTAATGTCACCAGACAATCTGTCTGGTGACTTGTCTGTCACTAAGATCACAATGGTTTTGCCTTGATATCTAATCTGTGTGTCTCGCAACATTGGAATATTTCCTGTTCTGTGCGTGGTGGTCTGTGAAAACAATTTACTTCCTTCATCTTGGCAGTTACCTTTTGTCTTGTTTCCCCATGGTCGTCTCTCCTCCAGGTGAAATCTGTCCTGGAGCTGTGTGAATTTGTTTTCTAATGATTGAAGTGTGATCCCACTGCAGTTTCACATCTGAAACTTTGAAGTCTCCTGTTAAAGTCTGTCTTGCAGCCTTTGTGTCCTTTTATCAGAAAGAAATAGATGCCTTTAGGAGGCAGTTTGTTGCATTTCTCTGGGGTTGCTGTCTCTTCATTGGCTGCAGAGGTGGACTAAAACAGGAGCAACTTAATTCTCAGACCTTTTGGGATGATTGTACTCAGAGGAATTCCCATAACATAGCTGGATGTGTATGGAGCTGGTGGCGTAGGAAGGGAAGGAAGATGCTGTTATGGATACCTTAAAGCTAATGGCCATAGAACACAGTTGTAGACCCTTATCTTTATATTGCTCCAGATTCTTTTAAACCTGGTAGCCTGAAACAATTGTTAATTAGTGAATGTTACTCCTTTAGATGTCCCTTCTCTGAAAGTCCTACGAAGCATAATATGCTGTAATTAGTTCTATGCCACTTAATCAGTTTACAGCGTGGCATATCTTGGGAAAGGGTTTATTGCTCCCTTCCATTTAGCAAAGCGGTCCTCTGACAATGTGAAGGTCTCTGATGCATGAAGAATTGACACATTCTTCCCAACGAGCTGTATCCAACCCTGCTAAACTGCTGACTTTAGTTTAGATGTGTGACCTTTTACCTTCTTCAGTGCCTGTTCACTTCTGTGTTGAGACAAAATGAGAACAAAGCCCTAATAACTGGAGGACAATAAATGCAGATGGCCTTCTATTTTAGTACAAACATCTGTGACAAAAACCCAGCTCCTATGGAGGAGAGCTGTGCTGTGGGGAAGAGGTTACCTTGGCAACAAGGTCACCCGGCAGGGCCTGCGGTGTGAGGAGAGGGATGGGCAGCACGTGATGGGAGAGCTGCAGCGATGATGGGGGAGCAGGAGGTCAATCCCTCGCACTTCTCAGTGACTTCCATCAGCTCAAGGTGAGCTACTCGAGGAATTTCAAACCTGTCTTTCTGAATACAAATGGTCTGTGAATTGCCAAGGGCTTGGAGGACCAGAGGAAAGGGCTTTACATTCAGGAATTGTTATCATCAAAGGCATGTGTGGTGCTTTTTATATATATATTTTTTTAATAAAAGATGGAGGAGTAGAAGTTCTTTGTGAAGCTCCTCTGGCTACCTGCTCATAGCTATTTCTCCCAAAGAACTGAAGTGTGTTCTCCTGGAGCAGGATCACATATGTTAGGTGTGGAGAATGGAGTCTCAGGATGTGGCCCAGGGTGTTGGTAACAGGCGAACTGACCATGGGTTCTGTTTCATAGGTGTCGGTGCTAGACAGGTGTCCTTCAGGGCTGTGTCTAGCAACCCTATGATGAGTTAGAGCATAGGTGCTTGAGAGTGAGCTCGTGACAAACCAACACTGCTTGAGCAATTTGTCAAATTCCTATGGAAGCTCTTGAAGCTAGAAGAAACCTGGATGCTCTTGAGGTTGGTCTGGCTCTCAGTGTGCTAGATGGGCCTGAGGACAAAGAAAGGTAAAGGCTGCGGAGAAGTTACTTAGCACAGCTGGCAGATAGTGATTCTTAGTCCTTGCAGGATATACAGGAGATAAAGATGTAGAGGAGATACAGACCAGAGCAGAGTGTTTAAAGCTATACAGGGAATGAAGGGGATTGAACCTAAGGAACAAAGGAGAAAAGCAAAAAAGGAAAAGGTATGGAAGATAAAGCATGTGGTTTGGAAACAGCGGTTTGCACTCTTCCATCTTTCTCTTTCTTTTCCGTACTGCAAGAAAAATTAAATAGGGAAAGTAAAAGGCAACCTACTTAAAGCAGATAAATAAATAGGGTGCTGTAATTAGCAGGTGGATCTTAATCACTCCATATGTTCTCTCTTCTCTGTTTTTATTTTCTTCACCAAGCCGTTGGGTTTGTCTACTGCTGTTTGATTGCTGGGCCCTGTAAGAAATTCACTGCACTGCCATCCTTGAGGCACTTTTCTCTTGGTTCAGGATTTTCATTCAGCAAGGTAGTGTCGTTGCATTCAGTCTCTTCATAATTAGTATGCCTGCTAACCATGTCTGCAGTCTAAACTAAATCGCTTAGTTGGAAGCAAATGAGACAAGGGAGTGATGTTATTCTATATTCAGTGCTCACGTTTGGGTCTGTTTTTCAGTCAAAGAATTGCCAGCTTTTTAATTTCCAAAGCAACGTTCTGCAAATGTGTAAATGACACCACCTCCTCTCTCACATTGTGCAAGACCGTACGTCTAACCGCAGTGAAGAGAGAATCAAACCTGTGGCTTTGTTAGTGAGGAAATGATGTTTTTGATACTTTTCTCAGTCCTCCTCACCCCTCACCCCAGGCAAAACTAACCTCCTCCTCCACAGTCCTCTCGTTAAATGGAGATACAGCAGAAAGACACAGTCAGCGCCGATAACAGGGAAAGCAAACACAGTTTAGGAACTGCGAAGTTATTCTAGACTGCTCTTAATTTTTAAGGTCTAGTTCGCTTTTGTGCTGGAATTTGTGATGTAGCTAAAAAATCTCGTCCCAAGATCTACTTATTCTTAACTAGTGCCATAAATATTTCTTTTTTCAAGGCTGTGGGACAGCAATGGCCGTATCTGCAGTGATCTGAAGAAGCCACCTCAAATGTCTTTGAAACTGTCTATTTTCATTCCCTTGCTTATACTTTTGCTACACTTTAAAGGAACAAAGGAATTGTGGTATCACCAAACTGACACTGGTTGATGTGTCCCTGAAGATGGTTTTACCCATCCATGTCCAAAGATGCACGTATTTTCTTTTATTTCCTCCAGGTTTGTTTCCTGAAAAATATAGCTGGAGATCCAACTGTACGTGCTCTGTGCACAAATCGGGTAGGAGTTGAAGTTACTGTACGTACACCTCTGGGTTCATTGATAAACCAGAGAACATTGAGGAATACTGTGAAATTCACACAGAAAAAGAGAATGCTGGAAGCTCTAGAAGGGGAGTTATTACAAAGGAAAGAGGAGTTTAGGCTCAAGTTCTCAATTTTCCTTTTGAGCTTTTACCTCACCTTTCTACCTCGGATGTTTGTACATGTTAGTCTGAGAGCGCTCAGGCTATAAGTGTATTTAATGGAATGATGATGAGGGTATTCAACTTTAGGCTAGTCAGTTTAACAACTGTCAGTTAACTGAGCACTCTGTTAAAGACTTAAAGTAATTACAGGCAGAGGGCATAACCCAAGCTCTCAGGCACGCCTTGTCCTGCCTTTGTCTGCACTGAGAATTCAAGAAACATTAGGGATCACAGAAGCAGCAAGTACTATCCAAGTACCTGAAACCTGATTTCATCTAAGTAGTATCTTCTGCCTCTGTATGCGGGAGGAGGAAAGGTTCGTGGATTAAAGAATTCAGTCTGAAAAAAGGTAAGTTGTGACTGTAGTTGCAGCAGCGGGTGTACTACGGCTAAAGAAATGACTGGCTGTTAAACGTGGGTGTAGATGTAGGCTGCTCTTTCTCCAAATGAGCTGCCGCTGTTATCCTGGTTATAAAGATGCCAATCTCCTCTTAAGTGGCGTTTAACAAAACTACTAAAGCAAGATAATAAGATAACAATTTATTACTAAAATACAAACTGATATTTTGAAAAGCTGTAACTTCCTTGCTTAAGCACTTTTTTCAGATGTTAATTAAATATCTAGACATTCTCTTGCAAATTTAATTTAATAACATCTATTGCTTTTCCAGTTTTTGGTAAATGCTTGACTCTGTTCTCCAATATACTATTCATCCAGAGGACGTAACTTTCTAATAATCGGTGGCTATGTTCCTGTGCAGTCAGGCACTGCAAAGCATTGCATCAGAGGTTTTGTGTAAGCGCTCAAACCACGTGACTCTCGGTAAGACTGACAGCCCAACCCGACTGTGAAGTTGCCACCCTACTCCCAGTCATCAACCGCATGGCCAGCTGTGCGCTGCCTACTGCAGCCTGCCTGGTAGTAGATCTAAAATTGCAATAAGTAATTTTCTCTTTGGGCAAGAAAGAGTAATATTATTTCAAAGTACAAGCACTTAAAAGGCCCAGCATCTCCCACCTGTAGCACACTTTTTTCTTTGAAGCTTCTTGCCTAGGACCCATCTAGGTGTGCTAGTCAGAATGACTAATGATCTTCCCATCCATGTTACTTGTCTGTAACTCAGGCTCGAAGCATCCATACCACACTTAGGAATTCAGTATATTTTACAGCCAGCTAGCTCATGGCTTGTTTTGTCTGTCTGGCCGCTTGAGCTGGTGCACTTGAGTCCATGCTGATGTGGGGCCTGTGCTAGAGCGCTGCTCTCCCTAGAGCTCTGGTGGAGGCGGCTTCGTAACGCTTGCTCTGGGACTTGGACAGTGACATTGGGTGGCACGTTTGGGAGAAGGATCAGATGTTGCCTGATGAGTCGCGTGCTTTTTTTTTAGGTGGTTAGGATCAGTTTTGCTGTAGGTGTGTGTGTGTCTGTATGCACATGAGGGAGGTTTAAGAGAACAGTATCATGAAGACAAAAGCAAATATGGGTTGTTTGTTAAGATAATGTTATCAGGATGAAGACATTTAGTTGTAATGCCTCAGAAAAGTAAAAATCATTACCATGTAAAAGAATTTGTAACCTTCTCCTATGCCCCCTTTTGAATGCTCAGCCTGAGTTGTTGCATGCCCATCTCTTTGTAAGCAGCTGGTGAAATTGTTATGAAGGGCCTAGTGCAGGAATGCCTGAGGGCTGGGTGGCAAGTGTAAGCATTAATTTATGTAAAAATTATAACAACTGATTAAATGTTGTCATTTATTATGGGTGGGGAACTGGCTGACAGGCTGCACCCAAAGGGTGGTGGTAAATAGCTCTTTCTCAAACTGGCAACCTGTCACTAGTGGAGTCCCCCAGGGATCAATATTGGGCCCAGTGTTATTCAACATCTTTATAAGTGATCTGGACAACGGCATCAAGTGTAGCCTGATGAAGTTTGCTCATGGCACCAAACTGAGTGGGGAAGTAGATACTCCAGAAGGGAGAGCTGCTCTGCAGGGAGACCTGGATAGGCTGGAGGAGTGGGCCATCAAGAACCTTACGAAGTTCAGCAAGGAGAATTGTAAGGTCGTGCACCTGGGAAAACATAATCCGGGAGTGCAGCACAGACTGGGATCCACCTGGCTGGAGAGCAGCTCTGTGGAAAGGGACCTGGGGATCCTGGTGGGCAGGAAGCGCAACATGAGCGAACAGTGTCTGCTGCGGCCAAGAAGGCCAGCAGGATGCTGGGTTGCATCAAAAAGGACATTGCCAGCAGAGAGAAAGAAGTCATCATCCCACTCTACTCAGCGCTTGTCAGGCCACACCTGGAGCGCTGTGTGCAGTTCTGTTTCCCGCTGTACAAAAAGGATGTGGACAGGCTGGAAGGGGTCCAGAGAAGGGCCATCAAGATGATCAGAGGACTGGGAAGCTGCCATACGAGGATGGGCTGGGAGAGCTGGGTTTGTTCAGCCTTGAGAAAAGGAGGCTTAGAGGGGATCCCATCACCATGTACCAGTACTTAAGGGGTAGCTACAAAGAAGATGGAGACTCCCTTTTCACACGGAGCCCCATGGACAGGACAAGGGGGAATGGACACAAGTTGCTCTTGGGGAGATTCCGATTGGACACCAGTGGGAAATTTTTCACACTGAGGACGGTCAACCATTGGAATAATCTCCCTAGGGAAGAGGTTGACTCGGCCACGTTGGACACCTTCAAGAGTCGTCTGGACAGGGTGCTGGGCCATCTTGTTTAGACTGTGCTCTTCCTAGAAAGGTTGGACTAGATGATCCCTGAGGTCCCTTCCAATCTGTGATTCTGTGATTCTATGTTGGGGTTTCTGGATAGAGACTTTTTTTTTCTAGTTCTAAAATCAAAAAAATTACAGCATTATTTAATGAAATAAGAATCTTAAAAAAGTTGACTGAAAACTTGTATTAGTAATGATTGTGTCATAGCTTAAGAGGGATCATAATACTTAGCCCTTTTGAACACTGTCAGCCTGTGTCTTAGGTGGTTGTTCTTGCTATTTATATTTATAAAAATATTTTATAGAATATTTGAGGAATGCAGGAAAACAAAAAGATGCTACTTCAGAATGTAATATTTCTCACCTTAGTAAGTGTTCCAAGTGTCTTTTTTCATTCTGTGGGAGTTTGAGGTACTTAACTGATTGCAATAAAATAATGATAAAATGGTAGCAGTTGACAGATGTGCGTTTGAAGTTCTGTATTCATGTTCTCCCAACACTGTTAGACTCCCATCTTTAGTCATGGAAACACTTGATGTTATGCAAGACTGGTACTAATTTGTTTTATTTTGTTGGATGCATATTAAATGCAACTGTACAACTTAGATTTGTGTAAACATATTTGCAATTACGGGTGGCTTTAATTGTTCTTATTACATAATTAGTGAAAACAATTTGAAGCTTCAAATTGTAGATTCCAGTGGATTGAGAGAGCCTGGAGCGATTTGGCCCTTTGAAGAGAAAATAGTGCTTGCAGGCAACTTTCGAATATTTTTTTCAACTGCTGTTAGCTATGTTTTTGCTCTTTTTTACCTTGTTAATGTTCCCCATTTTCATAACTGCAGCTGTGACTGCTGTTTCAGGACCAGAAGAAACTTCCTTCCTAGGCTCAGAGTAATATCTTGCCTGTTGACAATGAATTACTGTTCTGTCACTTGTGAGTGCTCTTTTCTCTGTTGCAGGGTAGTGCAGCGTATCTTCATTCGTCGTATACACCCTTAATCTTGTTTTGAGAAGCAGGCCTGTGGCTGTTAGGGATCTCCTGCATCTTTCTAGCCTTCCTAGGGTCTGGGAGACTCTAAGGAGAGGAACGCAGTGGCCCTGCAAAAGTCAGCTGCATGGGTATAGGTTACCTGCTTCGACTCTGACAATGTGCTTTGTGGAAGACCTTTCCAAGGCTGTTTTTATTCCTCCTTTTACCCCACAATAAGACTTCTTTTTTTTCTAACTCTTTCTATGTCTTCTGAGCCATACTTCTCTGTTCAAAATGTCCTCTATTTCTTACCTCAGTTATAATTTTTATCTTATTGGAATCAGCAGTTGGTAAAGATTTGGCCTTCAGACAATTAAAAATATTTGAATAAAAAACATTATCCACAACCGGTCAACTATATATGTTTCCAGATCATGATTTGAAGTAGAAACAATTACAAACATTTATTTTAAGCAGAAGCTATCTTTTTCTGTCCTCTAGCAGTTATGATCCTGGGAGGTTACTGATCCTAATTTAATTGCACAGAACGGAGCAATATTTTTCATTATGAATGAGCTAAACAAAAGATTTAAGTAGTTGCTTATGCTGTTTAGGCTGTATTTCAGTTTTGGGGAAGAACATACTAATATTGAAATTAATAAATGTGTGTGCAGATAGACTATGTAGGAAGGCTAATTAAAACAATATTACTAAGTTCTGTGTCCATGAAGCTTTTTTCCTGCAGTTCAACATTTGGGGAAAAAAATCTCAAAATTAACAAAAATGAACAGATAAATATTCTCTAGAGCACTGTATATTGCAGGCCTGTACTTAGGGTAAGTTCTACAGTAAGATTTGCAGAATTTGGATTATAATTCAAAAAGACTACACAAATACACACAAGGTAAGATTTAGGTCATTATGTACAGCTTGATCAATGTTTTATGTACTACCAGGAACTAACACTGCATATCTTTGAGTTAAAACTTTAAGTGTTTAAATCAGTTCAACGACACCTGTAGGTAGAGGTGCTAGAAAAAAGTCTATGCAAGTTAAAATTTTATCTCTAACCTCAATTCTGAGGGGACAAATACTGTTCAATAATACTGTTAAGTGCAGTGCAACCCACTTCCAACAAGGGATGTAAGTCCAATGTAGTTTGCAACATTTTATTCCATCTGTGTGGCAGAAGGTCTTGCAGGACCAGCCTCTAAAATGCCTTCCAAGAGAACAGGGAAAACTGACTCTTTGATCTATATTGTAAATATAAAGGTCATTATTTCCAAAATAAAATTCTGAGGTTATAGTACCAAAAGCCATATTTTTGTTTTTAAAAAGCATCTGGCTTTTCAAAGGGTTTTAGCTCTTGAGATCTTAGAGGGCAGAATTACTTGAAAATATAAATTATTTTTGATATGGAACTTAACAGTGTTGTGGGACTTTTAACTGAGTGGTGGAGGAGTAATATTAGAAATATGTGGCAGCATACATGTATTTTTTGTACATTTCATTTCCTACTTGCCTCTTAGGGCTTGCAGGCAGAAAGAATTGCCTAACTGATGAATCAGCTTTCTATTCCGAACAGTCTGTTGCAACTATGTACAGCGCTGGAAGTACACACAGAATAAGGTAAATTAAACAAGCTACCATTAATGAGTTTTTCAGGCATATTCTACCTGGTACTCAAGTTTTTATGTGCTACCACTGCCGAGCCACTAGTTTTGTTGCCTTTAAATCCTTTTTCATGAGGCTGCCCAAAGCAGTCCCTGGGAGCGCTGTCTTGGGCTGGCAGGGCTGCTTGCGACCGAGCTGCAGGTGGCTGGGCCCCTTTGAGGGAAGCGCCGCTGTCCCATAGCGCACCCGAAGGGTGTCCGGAAGGGCACCGCTCCCCATGGATGAGTCTTTGGGGAAAAACAAGTCCAGACACGGACCCAGAGTGATCCGTGTCATGGATAAGTACAGGCAGGATTGGCGCAACAAGCAGCGGTGTGCGTGGGGAAGCACGAGCGTGCAGGTACAGCAACAGAAGGTGCAAGGCTACCAGGGACCAGATTCAACACACTTCGCTCCCTACTGGTTTCGCTGATGCACAGAAACATTATTGGCAAAGGCTGAACTTTCCTTGATGTTTTGTACCTGGGTTTTGGTTTTAATTTTATGGGCCCTAGTGAGGTAATGCGGTGTGACTCGTCAGGCTGGCCTTCTGCAGCCAAAAGTGGGCCTGATGCGTGCTTCTAGCTTGCTGCTCTCCAGGGTGTTCTCTGATGGCAGGACTGTGGGCTCTGCGGTTTTCTGTTGGGCTTCAAAGAAATCCTTCTGCAAAAGTGCTTGCTTTAGAGTATGTTGCTCTTACCTTTGCTAACATTAAACAATTCTTCTGCTTCCCTTTCTGCCTTCTGTTCTAACTCCTTTCTTAGTGCTTCCATTTTTGAGGCCACAAACGGGATATGCTTTTTATTCTTTATGGAAGCTGCAGCTAGAAGCCATAGAGTGGCTTGGTTTACATGTTGAACACTGATGCTACATATGCAGTGTCTCTCCATAGGTGCATGCATGCAAAGACCTGCCTATTCCCTCCTAATTTTGGGTGATGATCTAGGACATGGGTTTTTTTGAGCTGCACCTAACTTTAAGTTAGCCTGAGCTGGCTGTGGTAAATGAAGCAGCAGGAGCCGCTTGAAGCGGTTCATTTAGCCTGTGCTTTGACTCCCTCTGGGCATTGCTTGTTTTTCTCGATTTGCTGTGTATCAAGCCTAGGGTAACTTCCTACCTACACACCTTAGACAACACACTTATTAGTTATCATGTATTTTAGGCTGAATTAATTTTCTTACACCAAGGCTGAAGCATCTGGGTTTGTACTCTAGCAATAAGAAAAGAGAAGACTGTGTGTGGGGAGGGGTTGAACCAATTTGGGAAACTTGAAACAAAACTGGCCTAAATATCTCTCTACACTTTGAATGGCCGTGATTATTTTGTTTTGATTCAGCTAATTACATTTCTAACTAGGATAACTGAAGATCACTACATTGGATTCTCTCTGATTGAATGTTAACTGCCTTATGAATTTTTAATTTTTTGTATTATTGATTGCTTCTTCATACTGTAACTGACTGATAGGGAAATTTGAAATAATTATTTTTCAGGCCAAAGATCAGAATGCGTTTGAGTACTTTGAGTTGTAGTCGTTTCAAAAGCAGTAAGTGATTTTGTCAATATTCAAATGGCTTATCACTCTCAATTTTCAGAGGATCAGTTTACACTTCCACAAGTAAGGTCATTTGAAAGCCTTTAGAAGCATCAAAGTAGGCCATTTGAAGATTGCTGGTATTCAAAAACTGGCAGGAAAAACCTGTGTGCAAAACCCATGTTGTCTCCTCTGCTGGAATGCAGCAGTTCAGGAGCAGTAGAAGATTGATTCATCCTCTAATAAAATCCTGATCACCCAAAATGGTTTTCTTTTTAATTGTTCTGGATTTCTGTAAGATGTCTTAGTGACCTTGAAACTTTTTAAAAAACATACAGCTGCGATGCCCTGACTTTTCATGTAAATCGATTGCAAGATTTGTGGGAGAGTGTCAGAAATGCAAACTATTTGTTCAAGATGTTAAACGAAATGTCTGAAGTGTTTAAAAAGGAGAACAAATGCTCAAGGCACTGCATTTTCACCGCTTCTGAGATGTGGACTTCGTTGCTGTTGACCTTGAAGCCGACACTTCAGGAAGCAGCCTGTGCTTCTGTATATGTTTCTTTTAATTTTTTTTTTTTAATGCCATATTACCACAAAAGTTGTCTTGGGCTTGAGCCTGAAAACCCAACGGCTGTATTGTTAAAGGACTGATTTCAAAGTACTTCCTGGCATGCAAAATGACTCGCACAGCTGCCACTCTGTCCCTAAAGCTGGAAGACTAGGTCCTGGTGCTTAAAGGAGTACGGGCACTAAAGTCATAAACCTGAAGTAAGTACCTGCACACGTAAGACACATACATTGTGTACATATTGTACATGTTACGTACCTATGTATTCCATCTAACCCAGCTAGACTTAATTATAGGGCAATCTTAGTTCTCTGTAACATTTTTAGAATACTTTAACAGAACAGTTGTTGCTTATGACAGTTCTGTACCCATTTTGTGAAAAGCTATGTTCAGACATTTGTATTCTGCAGTTCAGATATATTGAAGAGAGGAACAGAGAATCTCTTTTTATACCAAATTAAGGCTTGAAAGAGCTTTTTGTTTCAAACACTAAAACGTGAGTTCAAGCAAAACCGAGACATTAAGTCTGCTGTCAGTTGAAGAATAATTCATGCTTTATTTATGACAAAAAGCAAATATGCTAATTGGAAGATTATTCAGCTTGGAATGAATATTTGATCTCTCGTGTACCTTAGGTCAGGCAAAACTTTTCAACTAGAAGAATCCCACCAAAGTGAAGGCCAAAAGTCTGAAGTTGGGTTATAGTCAAACATGTAAATGAGGTGTTGGTAAACTCTCTTCTTTTATGTCAGTAAGTGGTATTTTTGTCAGTTGTGCTGTAGGTTGTATTTGAATGATTCCAGAAAGCAACGGTGCTTCTTGTTACTTTGGGCATCTGCACTTCAGAATGCAACTGTTAGGGAGTGCAGAGCTTAGCTGTAAAGGCAGCGAAGGCAGTAGTTTCTCCCTCTTGGCCTTACTTGTTCCTGTGTACCTGTGGTATACCACCTCCATATGTGAAGGGCAAGCGGCTGCGTTAGCCCAAAACTAAGCAAAAGAGCCCTCACTAGGTGAGTACACAATACACAAAATGTGGTTCCATGACAAATGCTCCTTTCCAAAGACTGACTGACCAACTGCTAGAACCTGACTACCAACAAACTATTTTTTGTCCTTCACTTATGTATTGGTACACTTTTTGATCAGCAGAGATGGATTTTGGCTCCGAGTATGAGCTCGCTGCTGGACTCCCAGCTGCTTGCATGCTGGCTTTGATGCGTGCCAATGCTGGAAAAGAGAATTTTAAAAAGTCTGTTAGTTTTCCAGTGCTTACAGAAATAATAGGATTTGTTTCTTAAAACATATCATTGTACTTCTCCATGAAGCTGTGCTCTGCAGGACGCCAGATCTCTTCACGTGGTTTGAAGAGAACATATTTTTGAATAGACCCTAGAATAGAAAACGTCTGGTTTCTATCTTCAGTTTTATGTTTCTGTGGGATTGTAGCTGTTTGTGAGCTGCTGTTCAAAGGATTTAGGCATCATTTCTCCCCACTCTCCCTCCATAGTCACAGTTGGACTTGATGATCCTAGAGGTCTTTTCCAGCCTTAATGATTCTATGACTCCATGAATGGATATCAAACAGCCTTCACGTAGATGATGTGGATTTCATGTGCTGTGCATGAATAGCAGCTCTTCTACACATTTGGCTATCCAAGAGTATTATTTGTGAAAGGCCAGAAGTTCACGTGTCTTAAGGAAAGAAATAGAAGCTGATACATTCAAGATGAGTGTGTCCGTACGTATCAATGAACTGTAACTGGCGCAGGTTTGAATCCGGGCACTTGTGCTTCTCGGAAGTTAGACAGTTAAGTGAGTAATTTATAGTGGATAATCTCTATGATGAATTTCTCCTCTTTGCCTATTAACATATCTTCTATAAAAGCATCATATATCTTCTCAGATGTGCTTACTGTTTTAATTGATCTTTTGCATTCACTCTGGTTGTTGCTTTTGAGCCGTGAATTGCTTGTGGGTTATTAGTGTTTAAAATGCATTGCTGAATCTCAGTTTTATACAGAAGGATAATTTTTTGATGTCCAGGTGGAGATGAAATTAGTTTCTGGTGTGACCCTGCAATCTGTAAGATGAGTTTTAGTGTGTGTTATGTTCATGAAACTTTTGGAACCACTGTAATAGATGGCATAAACAACAAATATGCAGTAGCCTTCTGCCTCACCTGCTTGTTAATTTTTTTCTAATCCTTTCTTTAAATGTTTAGGGTCACTGGAGCAAAAGATCATTGTACCTTTCTGGATAGCTTTCTGTTGTTGGGGATTTCCTCTGGGGGCGGGGGAAGCGTTACTTTTCCAGGAATGAACTTGAGAGGTACGAAATAAGCAGAACAAGATATCACCTGTTTAGAAAATTTTATCAAGAGACTCCCAATAATTTTTTCTTCTTTTGGTAGCACTCTACACATTTTGCTATTAGGGAACAAACTTTGTTTTGAAGCCATTTATGGATTCAAAAGTTTTATTCAGTTCTAATGTTATCAAGAACCCATTACACTTAGGAAAATCACTAGGGAGAAAAAAAGGGAAGTGAGAACAACAGTGTATTATTTCATCTGTGTAAACAAAATAAACCAAAAAACCAAACCAATGAATACCAACCAAACCCTCTTCACACAAACACAGCAAAAAGAACTTTAGGTAAGAAACCTACATTGAATATAGGACTGGCCCTTTCATACTGCCCTGGGAATGCTGGGGTAAAAGATGAAGTAAGAATACAGTGCCAGAGAAAAAGAATTCTTCTGGTGAAGTTAGTTTTATGGACTGTTGTAGTCCCTAGCATATTCCCCTCTGCCTCCCTCACTTGCAGACAAAGGTGCACAGTCTGCAGAACTTCAGAGCCCACAAAGTTCATCTATTCCCCTTTCTGCTGAAAATGCTGACCCGAAATCAAAGGGGAATAGAGAGTTCAGGCAGGGAAGCTCCATCTGTGACTTACTGTTTTCTATCATGTACAGCATGAAATATCATCCTGAACGAGAAGCCTGAACATCCGTACTAGGAGTAACATATGTGATGTGCAGACACCTGCATCCAAATATCTGAATTTGCTGGCTGTTAGATATTTTCATTTGTTTAAAGAAAATGTGATGCAGTTGCTTAGCTTTTTGAAAAATTAAATTAACGATGTCAACACAGAAAAAGTGCTTCTTTTTGGGCTTAGCAACTTGTTAAGCTAATGGAACTTTTTCCTAGTGGTATTCTTCATATGTATTCTCAGCATATCCCACTATAAAGTCCCATGGAACCGTTATGGAGTGTGCTGCAGATGTGTATTGCCAATATGATAAATCGTCTAACAATGCTCAGACAATCAAAATGGATTTCCTAAAGAAGTTTAAATTTTATTTTAACAAAAGCTCTCCTGCAACCCTCAGAAGTAGTAAACAAATCTTCTCACCATTCCATGCACATTTAAAAACAAAAAAAGGCAACGGTGTGATTTATTTTTTTCCCATGACATAACTTGGAAATTATGCAAGTGACCTATTTAAGATTTTCTAGGTTTTTTCTAGGATTTGCATAATGCAAAGCGAGGTAACTATTCTATAATGAAGCATGATAAAGCAAGGTTCATCAAGCACAAGGAATTTTTTAAAAAATGTTGTGTGTGAAAGTTCACAGCTTTGAAATAAATCATGCCTGTTTACATTATTCGTTTGCTGTGATCACACCGGCACATTTGTGATGGCAGAGATGATGTACTAATTCATCTGTTGGGACTTGTAAGGAATCAGAAGAATTTCCTAATTTCAGAATAAAACAATAAGGCTCTCCTCGTGTGTGTTTATGCATTAGCGGAAAACACCCCTAATAGGAGAGTTAAATCAGCTTCATGTCCCTGGTATTTATAGAGAGTAGGATCTTTCTCCACGCCTGTTCCAAAGCAGGGTCTAATAAGGCATGTCCACTTTGGAGGTCATGTGCCCTCCTGCTCCTCTTCTGTATTCAAACCCATGGGCCAGATGGGCTTCACTCAATGATGGTGAAAGAGACTGCCCATGTGATTTTGCAAGGCTGGAAAATCACAGTTATTAAGGGAGGCCCCTGACAACTGGAGAACAGCTAAGATTACACCCATCTTAAATTAATATTAGAGGGAGGACCTGGGGAACTAAGGTTGGTCAGACTTACTCTAGTCCCTGGGAAGGTCATGCTAAACATCTTTGGAGTGCCAGCTACAAGCACATAAAGAACAAGCGTGCAGTTGGAAGTAGTCAGCATTGATTTATCAAAAGAAATCTCTGGTTTGTTAACCTTAACTGTTTTTTAATTGAAAAGGGCCCGGTAATATAGATGAAGGGAGATCAGTGAAGCTGTAATATGGTTTGACCTTGGTATGGCTTTGACACCTTTTTGCAGTGTTCTCATGTGGAAACTTGGGAAGTACGGGCTGGCTAAATGGTCACCTGAAAACTGGCTGTACTGCCAGGCTTGAAGGGTTGGTGGCCGATCACGAGCAGAGTGCCCCAGGAGTTAATATGGAGGCCAATTTTTTTCCTTGGAGTTGTAGCAGCATAGAAATACTGGTTGCAAGAGATTTCTGGACCTTGTTATATTGCCTGGAAGAGTTTGGCCCCCTCTTTGACGTTATCCATCAAAACTTGGAGCGACTTTTGGATTGTTCCTTAGACTCTTCTCAACCAGACTAAATAAGCTCAGCTCCCTCAACCTTTCCTTTAGATCAAGTGCTGCCACCACAGAGGTGGTCCTCCAACGTACTTTAGCAAGCTTCTGAGCCTCTTTTTTGAACTAGGCCACCCAGCAGGAACTGTACTCCAGATGCAATCTCACCAGAGTTGAGTGATGCCCATAAAGTGTAGTTTGAGAGGTTTGGGCAGAACTTCAGAGGAGGGGAAAAAAAAAAATCTACTATGAGGGTAGTACAGCACCAGAAGGGGTTTCCCAGACATTCTGGAGTCTCTGTACTTGGAGGTTTTCAAGATTTTGCTGTGTAAACCTGTGATTGATCTGGTTTAGTGGTGGTTAAGCTATAGCTTAAAGTGGGAGGTTGGACTAGCTGACCTTTTCGTTGGACCCTTCCTACAAATGCTTCTATGAATGGGATTCATTCACTATGAGAGCTAATTCTGATTTTTAAATTTGTGACTACTTAGAGTTTTCCTCTTCTATATTGCTAAACAGTACTCCAAAGAGCTGAATGATAGAACTGAAAGATCTGTTTTGAAATGCTGCTGTTTCAAACTGATGTTGTCCTGTTGAGTAATTTCTGACAGAACAAAACTTGTAATTCTGAAGATATTGTATCAGATTTTAAAAAATTGTATAGGATTGTGCACTTAATAGCAAATCAGGAGGATGCCCCCTTTCATATAACTGAAAGGTGTGTATCTTCAGTCTTTTCTCTGGACAAATGCTGTTTTCACACTGTATTTTTCTAGGGCCACAATCTAAATACAGTTTTGGAGAGGCGGGGGGGATGCCAGTTCACACAGTGTGCATTTATTGCTTTGGTATGCTGGTGCCGTGTTTGAAACTTCTGATGGTTTAATTTCTTTTCATAATCTTAGTGGAAATGTCAGATTTTTTCCAAAGGGAAAAGTCTGTAATTTCATTATCAATATTACAGTTACAGGAAACTCACACTGAAAGCATTAGGCTTGCAGTGAATAGAAATTAAAGAATTTGGCCTGGAATGTTTTCAGATAGGCCCTGTCTTTATAAATTAATGAATAAAAGAAGACATCAGAACTGTGCGGAGGTTTGTATGTGTCTGCTTTTGCAGGAGACGGCATGGTTGGGGTTCTCCTGCCATCGAAGCACGCGTTTGGTTGTTGGGAAGGCCATACAAGCCGCGTTGTGCTTTGAGCAGAAGGCTGGCCTGAGGGACCTTGCCTATTCTGTTGTGATCCTGTGGAGCGAGCCAGGGGATCTGCTGTGTTTGTCACCCCTCACACTGCTCGTTGGGGCTGCAATTCTATTCCTGTTTACCTTGTTGGTAACAAACTCTGCCCCAGACTTTACATGGTGAAATATCAACTGTCAAACACCTTTTCCTGGGTACTTTCAAAGTATATGCTGTTTGCATAGTCTTACCTATGTATTGTGTAAAGGGATGCCTGATGCCTGGTAAAGCAGAGGGGAGCAGCAGCTTTGCCTGGAGAGTTTATCGTTTAGGATCTGAGATAAAATACTGAGTGGGTAAGAGCCAAGTGAAGTGAGAATAAAGCAGGACTGCAGATAACATTCTGGGAACAACTTAGATCACATGTGTATCTGTCTCAAAAGATCTTTTAAAAACAGCTGCCCTACACAACTTGCAAGCAATGATATTTGGGGTCTATTGTATGGGAGGCGCTAAGAGTAAAATCTTAGTACAGTTTTAGAACAGAAAAGAGAAAAGACAATAACGCAAATTTAGTTGCCTAAAGGGTGCTTTTTTTGAGGATGTTTTGGACTAGCAGGAGATAACAGCTAATTCCACAGAAACCTGTAGAGAATGAGGTGTCAGTAATTAACAGTGCAGTTGTGAGCCAGTGATTTGAGGTAGAAAGGGTGGGTGAATTTTGTAGCTACTAGGAAGAAATAGCATCAGGATTTTATGTAAAACAGATCAGAGGAAGGATATAGTGGTGACCCATGCCTGAAGGGTGTAGAGAGGGAGGTGGTGAACAACTCTATAAGGAAGCATTCAAAAAGAAATTCAGGGAACTCCCTCTTAGCCTGGAGAAGTTCCAGGGGGCTGCTGCCTGTTAGAGGGAATGAATGGAGTTCTCAATTCCTCCAGAAATGAGAAATGGGCTAGTTTTCTCAGGTTATTATTTCTCATGGGCCAAAACCTTCTTGTGTGGCAGCTTGTACTGGAGACGGTGAGAACTCTGCCTCCCGCCCCTAGTGTGGCCATTAGAGGAAGAGGTGGTCAGGGCTCAAAGGGTGGCAGTGTGCCAGGATCGCCAGGTTTGGGAGGAGGGAGAGTTTGTGGAGGGCAGCTGAACGGTGTCTCTTAAGTGCTTTGCTCCAAGGCTCCTCCAGCCATGTGTTGTGATCATGGGCTCGGGGAAACTTGCGGGTGCAGTTGAGAAAGCTGCAAACAAAGAGCAAGGCCACCTTTAATTTGTACTTTCTTTTCTCTAGTTATGCCTCATATATACTCTTACGCATAATTTTCTGGTTATAGTGTATGAGTTCTTATAAGGTGCACTTCCTTACCGTCTGTGATCATTTTCTGACTAATTTACACCCACCTCTAATGTTCCTTAGCACAACAAATTAGCTTGCTTAAAGATCTGCTTTTGGGCCTACCTTTCTTTAGAAAGCAAGCTGTAGTCTAATTTTCTACATAATAGTTGCACGGCATAAATGGAATGGGAATAATTTGGTTTTCCTCTGTTCAACAAAAGATACAGTGTTTGTTCAGGAGCTTTTTATTAAAAAAAAGCATATGCCAAGGAATATGTAGCAGTAAGATAACACATGCCTCAAGGAACGCTGTGAGGCTTATACCATTGAAAATATTTTATTTCTGCATTTCTTTTTGAAAAGAAGTGTCCAAATACAAAAAGCCAACAGGGGGCTGTCACTAAAGCACCAAACAGACTTTATTTACAACATATTTGCACATAGTGCCTTCCAGTCAAAAAAAACGTAATTAATGTCCTGAAATACTAGTACGTAAGTTCTGAAAGTGAAAGTAATGCAGGATAGGCATGAAAATGGAAAATAAGGATCTTGATGTGCAAATAGTTGTACACAAAATGTGTTCCCCTATGTATGCGCTTACATATACTAGATTGCAGGATTGTGACCCAAGTATGTATGTCTTTATTGATCTGGGGACACAGGGTTTCAGATCTTTTAGAAAAGTTCTGACAACTTTAGTGGGAAAAGCATCTGCTTGTTTTAAATGTACCGTATCTTCAGTCACTGTTCAGCTATTTCTGAGTTGCTGGATCTCATCCTCTGATGGACATAAGCAATAATTCTGGTCCTTGAGCCCACTAAATTTGTACTCGGATGTTTCTTTGAGTAATCCTGGAACTATATTTTGTATGAACCTTGTCTTTTTTTCTTCCTTCTTTTCCTTCCTGATCTCCAATACAATTTTAACATAAGCAGAAGTCTTAACTGCATTTTCGAAGAAGTCCTTTGGAAGATCTTTGCTCCAAAGCAATGACTGCAAATCATGTACATGTATCATGGCACCTAGTTGCATCAGAGGAGGTTTGGGTTGGATAGTGGGAAAAATTTCTTCACTGAAAGGGTTGTCAAGCACTGGAACAGGCTGCCCAGGGAAATGGTGGAGTCCCTGGAAGTATTTAAAAGATGTGTAGCTGTGGTGCTTGGGGCCATGGTTTGGTGGTGGGCTTGGAAGTGCTGGGTTAACTGTTGGACTTGATGATCCTAAAGTTCTTTTCTAACCTAAATAATTCTATGTACCTCAACTGCCTTATAACATAGGAAGTCCATATCTAGAGAATATAGTCATCAATCACTGGTATTGCTCTTCGCTATCGGATAATTCTTCAGTCTGTGGCACACTGATGGTTCCTTGTAGAGCGTGGCTGCCTGCCTCCCCTTTCCTTTCTTCTGCAGGGAGCCTGTGAGTCAGTCTGTACGTGGGGCTCTCCTGTCTGAGCCATAAGCCCAGTACCTATTGTCATCTCCATCCTGTCCAACCTTGCCCTGTCTGTGCTGCCTCGAAAGGCTGTTGGGTAGCTGTTGATGGCTCAAGAAGCAGAAAGTGCTGTTGAATCTTTGACTGCCTGAAAGGAAGTTTCCAAAGGTATACAAATAGGAAAGCAGAGTGTATAGATGATTAGTTTTTGTTCCTTCTTCAGGTCTTGCCCAGGACTACTTTACAACAAAGGAATACATCTTCATAAATATTTCATAGTGTCTAAAATACTCAGGCCTCCACTGGAGCATCTGAACTGTTCCGTAATGCAAATGTGCCATAACGTAAGTATGATGTCGTCTTTACTTCTACATATGTCATTGTTTAGGGGTAACAGTAAGGAAGTTTTCTAGTTGTACTGATCTTAGATATAAGAGGAACAGTAGATGATATTGTGAAACAATTGTTATAGAACCAGTCAGTATTTTATGACAAATCTATCTTGGAAAACTGACTTTTTTCCTCCTGAAAAATGCTACTTAAAATGTTTTATGAAGTCCAGTAGGTTTTAAGCAACTTGACCATTGCATTACAACAACATCAATACAATAGTTACATTACATTTCAGTACAACTCTCAGGTTTGTTTCAGATTTTTCCTCAATTTAATTCATGCTGATATTTATAAATTCCTGTTTTATCATATTTTTGTGGGATCATTGTGTAGGTGACCAATTAGTGTGGGTTTTCTGTTTGTTTCCTTGCTTGTTTTACCCCTCTGACTGGTCAGTTTAGCAGTTTGAACTTATATTTCAATATTAGTTTTTAGTTTCCTGGTTTGTTTTGACCGTGTTCATCACCATAGCCATTGGGCACTGAAAGCAGTATCTTTAAGGAAAATAATAATGAAACTGGAAGTAAGGGCTCTTTTAGAGATCTTTTCCAGTACAGCACTGAAAAATACTTGCTTTCACAACCCCCTTCCTGCTCTGGTAGGTTGTGCTGTAAGGCAGCAATTACTGATCTTATTTCATCCCAATGAAGCACTGTTTTGCAAGATAAAATAAGGACTGGTAAGCAGCAGTTTCCTCCAGAAAAGGAACGATGTCTCTGATACTATTGCCGATTCAGTGAAGGAATGATCACTTTCTCATTCCCTAAGTTGTTTTGCAAAAGCTGTCTGAGAAAGCTTGGGAGATTGCAGGATGAAGCAGCTCGCAGAACAGGATTTTTCTAAGTACCATTTTGAAGTAGAGAAAATAAATCCTGCCTCCAGACTTTGCTTGGAGGAGAAGCTGCTGTAGCTATTCTGCAGTGTGATCTCCAAGAGTGTGCCCAGGAAGCTCTGAAGCTGTCCTCAGTCTCTTTCTGTGCAAGAAGCTGTGGTGCAGGGAGGTGAAAGAGGAAGACAAGATAAGTTTGTGTATTTCCAAATAATCCAACACCATATAAATTTGCCTCTTTGGAGTCATCTCCAGCATAGACTACTCTCTGCAGACAGGAAATGCAAGCTCGGTCGTTTCTGTTTTTGAAGGAAAACCATAAGTAATGAGAGTTATAATGAAGGGGAAGTCTAGGTCTCCTGGTCTTGCTTTAGCTGTAAAAGCCATGGAGAACTGAGCCTAGAACAGAGCTAAACTTTTAGTCAGTCCTCCTAGTTTGCAAGTGTAGTGGTTCCTGCCTCTTGGTAAGGATGAGACAAAGCACAGAGGAAGGCACGAGGGCTGATACAGTGCTTCCCACCATCCCCCTGAGGCATAGACCAGCATTGCTATGCCTTAGGGCTGTAGAGGAATGTTCTACAGCTGCTCGGGGTAAGGGTAGCCTCACAGGATGTAGCACTGGTACACTTAAACTGCCTTTTCTCAGTTGTTATTTAAAAAAAAAATGGAGCCAATTATTAAACTGGATCATTGTCTTAAGTCAGTGAAAGTGCAAAATAGGATGGGGGGAAGTATTTCAAGACCGTGTATAGGAAAATCTATATTAACGGTGTTGCGCGTAGTGGATACAGTTGTGTGGTGAGACTTTTTCCATGATGCCTAGGTCTGCAAGGGTACAGTTTGATGTAACCATCACTTTATGGCAAAGATTCTTGAGTACTTGGATGAGTAATCCTTCTGAATCAAATTATCTATTCACAAGTTTAGATGCAGACATGTTCAGGTACAATGATTTTTTCTTGACTATGTGCAACTGATAACTACACAGCATTCACACAGCTAGTATAGTTATGTTATGCAGTATTTAACCATGCTGCTCTCAATTTAATCTCTTTGTTTAAATCTTCTGCCTCTTCAGCACTTCAAATTTTCATTAAACAAAGATTAAAATGAAGTTTTTAGTAAAACACAGACTTAGGAAGAAAGTTTGAAAAGGAGAGGCAAATGTAACTTTTGGGGAGATTTTTGTCACTTCTTTTTCCTTCTGTCATTTTCATTTCCTCTTATTTTCTGATTTCAAACTAACTGGACCTGGTTCAAATATTCATGTTACTTCAATGCTATTTATGGATCAAAAGAGTCTGATTTCCATGGCAACTGCCCCAGGTTTTGAGCAAATATCAGCTTTGAAGGTGCTTTCTCTTCTTTGGGTTTGTATTTTGTGCTTATTGATTAACCCCAGGAGGGATTTAGATCTTGTTTATAAACAGAGGACTTAATTTGAAGAAGAAAAGCAAAGTTCAAAATAGAATGGAGTGTTAAAGATATTAGATCTAGCTGCAGAGTTCTATCAGATTCTGGCTTTGTCCTTGGCTATGTAAGCTGGTACAGCTTTCAAAAAGCAATCTTTAGCATAAGAAATGCAATGTTGCCTATAATCATGTTGTTTCATAGTTTCTAAATAAGTGTTCTGAAAGAGTTATCTATAGGTTTGTGGGCCACTGGCTGTCCATTTGATGGTGTCGTGGTTTAGCTGGCAGCTCAGCCCCACACAGCTGCTCGCTCCCTCCCCCACCGGTAGATGGGGGAGAGAATCAGAAGGGTAACGCTCGTGGGTTGGGATAAGAACAGTTTAATAATTAAAATTAAAAGAAACAACAACAGAAATGCGATGTAAAGGAGAACAACGAGAGGCGCAAAGCCCCGGGGGAGGGGGAAGGGAGGGGAGGGGGGGAACGAACCGCCGGAACAAACCGCACGCGCCGCAGCCGCTCGCCGCCTGCCGACCCGACGCCGTGTTGCTCCCGAGCTGCAACCTGCCCCCCCTCAATATACTGGTCATGGTGTCACGTGGTATGGAATGAACCTGCCATTGGCCAGTCGGGGTCAGCCGCCCCCACCATGGCCCCGCCCCTCCCAGCCCCCCCTGCCACGCGGCAGAGCGTGGGAAGCTGGAAAGGCAGCCGCCCCCCACGGTGAGGAGAATTAACCCCTTCTCAGCCAAAACCAGCACAGATGGTGATGCATGTGATGTGGGTAGATTACATGGTGAAAATGTAGCTGCTGAGCTGAAAGGGATAAGTGTTCTGAGTGTTTTCTTTCTAGTATTATTTTTCCAAGTAAGGAACTGCTATAGTTATCACAGGTATTTTTTGTGTGTGTGAATGCAATTGAAATGTTTCATATTGTCAAAAATAAGATGGCAAATGCAATCTTTCATTCCGAGATCATTTTATACTGTGCAAAAGTTCTAGGAATCAAACTTAAGCAGAAGTGGTGTGACAACATTTTAGCGGTCGTTCTCACACGAGTCAAGTTGCAACACAGATAGTACAGTTTGAAAGAGACCATTCAAAGCACAAGTACTGCAGATGCAGGCTGCCTTTGTCAAACATTCGGGTGGACAGGAAGGAGCAAACTGGATTCTCCTCTTGAGAAGTGGAAGTTGCTCACATGTGATAGCTGGTAGGCAAGAGCCTTGCTGGCAACTCTCTGCTGCCATTTCATGTTTCTGTTAGGAAGTGACGACTTTCCGTAACTCTAGGAAGCTTCCTCTGTAAGTGGTGATGATAACTGAACCTGAGTGTTGCCTGCACATAGCCAAATGCATGAGGACAAAGTTTTCCTGTTTAGAATGCCTGCTCTGCCTGTGTGTTACCTCCTACCACTCGTAGACCTTAATCCTGAAACAGCTGTAATATCCTTGTGTTTGGTGTACACAGCACCAGATTCTTCCAAAGGAGCATGTATTTATTGCCCATCTTTATAAGGAAAAAAAAAAGTATTAAATTCAGAGATTCATGAAGGGCATATCAAATTTTGATAAGTATTTCATGAATTGTTGAGAAGTCAGTGAAACTAAAAAATAATGAATCCCTGACTTTGAAGATGGAATAAATCTTGCTAAGGCTCAGCTTTTCTGACTGTGGTTCAGAAGCGCTGTTGTGTGTGTATGTTTATGCACTACCACGCCCACACATGAGCAGTTGTGGGAATAGCTGCATTTGTCAACGTAACATCTATTCTTCGTTGTCCTTTGGGGCTGGATCTCAAGGAGTGAGGCAGGGGACTTGTAGGGCACAAGAGCGTGTGATTGCCTCATGGGTAAATTTTAACTACGTGTCACAGTACCTATTCATGAGAAGGCAGAACTGAGGCTGCACAGGCGTTTCCTAGTTCTCTTGTATGTACGTGAAACGTCTTTCAGAGAAAGCAGTTAAGGTATTGGTTATGAGGAACACCTCCCCCTGTGTTATTGGCAAGACTAGAGACCTCACTTCTGGGCATTGCACCATCAGTTGTGAACTCCTGGGCTACAGTAGGTGGAGGCACAAAGATTCTAGAGATGGGTAAAGAGCTGAAATCTGTGTAGAAGAGAACCTGGAAAGGGGCTTGCACTGTGGACCAGTTCAGTGCCAGCACGGGGTTAGTGTTCGGTGGGGATGTGTGCTGGTTTTGGCTGAGAAGGGGTTAATTCTCCTCACTGTGGGGGTCAGCTACCTTTCCAGCTTCCCGCGCTCTGCCGCGTGGCGTGGCAGGGGGGGCTGGGAGGGGCAGGGCCATGGTGGGGGCGGCTGACCCCGACTGGCCAATGGCAGGTTCATTCCATACCATGTGACACCATGACCAGTATATTGAGGGGGGGCAGTGGCAGCGCGCAGGCGGCGCGGCGTCGGGTCGGCGGGCGGCGAGCGGCTGCGGCGCGTGCGGTTTGTTCCGGCGGTTCGTTCCCCCTCTCCCCTCCCTTTCCCCCCTCCCCCGGGGCTTTGCGCCTCTCGTTGTTCTCCTTTACATTGCATTTCTACTGTTGTTTTCTTTTAATTTTCATTATTAAACTGTTCTTATCCCAACCCACGAGCGTTACCCTTCTGATTCTCTCCCCCATCTACCGGTGGGGGAGTGAGCGAGCGACTGTGTGGGGCTGAGCTGCTGCTAAACCACGACAGTCTTTTTGGCGCCCAACGTGGGGCTCGAGGGTTGGAGATAACAACAGCTGCTGGTCCCAGCACCATGTTGTCCTTTTTGCAGTTGGTGTTAAAAATCGGTGTTGGTTGTTTGAGTCTGCTGTGTTCTGCTGTGATTAGTAATGTTTTGCCTACGAGATTTGTTATACAAACACTCGTTTTCAGCTTTATCTGGTATTTGGGGTTTTTGCTGAAACCGTTACTGTACTTCGGATACCACCTTGTTGAGGCAATTAGCAATTATACCTCCTCCTCTGAGAGATTTTACATGGAGGAAATACAGAATTGTACCTTTGCAACTTTGTTCTATGATGTCTGTGCCTTTGTTACAACAACCTTTATGTATCTTGAACATCCTTGGGTGGTTAAGGTGCAGTCATTGTTAGTTTTTGGGCATGTTGTTTTGGTTTTGACTAAGCAACTTAAGAATATCACCCAGAAATCTGCCCCGAGGCTTGATAGTTACGAGTGGCAGGGCATGTGGGATAGCATGGGCAAATACCTAGGGCAGTGGGCACCCCCAGTGTTTTGGAGTTTCACCCCCGAGCAAGTGCAGAATCCTAAAAAACTAGTAGAATATTTGGAGAAAGTATGTTGTTACGCTGGGAACTCCAGAGAGACACAGATAACTGCAACGTGCTGGGGTCTGGCCCATGCATACCGAGCCCTGCTCAACAGTATTCAGTGCCCCCAGGGGGAAGAGAATGTCTCTGGATTGAAATGCAAAGTGACTGGCACTGTAGACAATCCAGCCCTGACAACAGGCACTGCAGCCACTCAAACCCCCACAACAAGTACCGGAGCTAGCTCAGAAAATAAACCCGTACCAGTATCAGTTGCCCCCATACATAAGACGAAATATTGGAAGCGGACATCAACTCGTTTAGAACGGGATGATGAAGAACCAGGGCCATCGCGGGGAGAGGAGGGAGAAGTAATAAATGAAATAGAGACCACCCGATCCCTGTCCTTAAGCGAGTTGCGAGATATGCGAAAAGATTATAGCCGTCGTTCAGGTGAGCACATTGCCACCTGGCTGCTCCGATGCTGGGATAATGGGGCCAGTAGCCTGGAACTAGAGGGAAAAGAAGCCAAACAATTGGGATCCCTTTCTGGGGAAGGGGGCGTTGACAAAGCAATTGGAAAAAAACCACAAGCCCTCAGCCTCTGGAGGCGACTCCTGTCTGGAGTGAAGGAAAGGTATCCCTTTAAAGAAGATGTTACATATCGCCCAGGAAAATGGACAACTATGGAGAAAGGCATCCAGTATCTCAGGGAATTAGCTGTGTTTGAGGTGATTTATGGTGACCTGGATGATCAACGGTCATCCAAAGATCCAGATGAAGCCGAGTGCACACGACCCATGTGGCGGAAGTTTGTACGGAGCGCACCATCTTCGCATGCAAACTCATTGGCAGTGATGTCCTGGAAAGATGACGAGACACCAACGGTGGCAGAGGTGATAGATAGACTCCGGGATTATGACACAAATATCTCTTCCTCGCTTGTCTCTGCTGTGGAGAAACTATCCCAAGAGGTCCAGCAACTCAAAGAAGATCTGTCCTACTCCCCACCTCGACAGAGCAGTGTCTCAGCTGTTAGGAATAAGCGTCCTTTGGCTCAAAGAAGGGGATACACACCACGGGCCACCCTATGGTTCTACCTGCGTGACCACGGAGAGGACATGATGAGGTGGGATGGCAAGCCTACTTCGACCCTACAGGCACGAGTACATGAACTGCAAGGAAGAACAGTCACTCAGGGAGGTTCTTCCAGGAAAGCTGCTGCTCCAGTTTCCAGCGAGCAAGTCCCCAGACAGAGGAGTAGAAGCGCAGATTTTATTTCTAAGTGTAATAGAGGGACTCCTGATTCACATTTACAGGAAGTGAGTTGTGACTGCCATGATCAGGACTAGAGGGGCCCTGCCTCCAGCCGGGTGGAGGAAAGGGATAACCGGGCTTACTGGACTGTGTGGATCCGATGGCCTGGCACGTCCGACCCACAGGAGTATAAAGCTTTAGTGGACACCGGCGCACAGTGCACCTTAATGCCATCAAACTATATAGGGGCAGAACCCATCAGCATTGCTGGAGTGACAGGGGGATCCCAAGAGCTAACTGTATTGGAGGCCGAAGTGAGCCTAACTGGCAATGAGTGGCAGAAGCACCCCATTGTGACTGGCCCAGAGGCTCCGTGCATCCTTGGTATAGACTACCTCAGGAGAGGGTATTTCAAGGACCCAAAAGGTTACAAGTGGGCTTTTGGTGTAGCTGCCTTGGAGACGGAGGAAACTGAACAGCTGTCTACCTTGCCCGGTCTCTCAAAGGACCCTTCTGTGGTGGGGTTGCTGAAGGTCAAAGAACAACAGGTGCCAATCGCCACCACAACAGTGCACCGGCGGCAATATCGCACCAACAGAGACTCTCTGATCCCCATCCATAAACTCATTCACCAACTGAGGAGCCAAGGAGTCATCAGTAAGACCCACTCACCCTTTAACAGTCCCATATGGCCAGTCCGGAAGTCTAATGGAGAGTGGAGACTAACAGTAGACTATCGTGGCCTGAATGAAGTCACTCCACCGTTGAGTGCTGCTGTGCCAGACATGCTAGAACTTCAATACGAACTGGAGTCAAAGGCGGCCAAGTGGTATGCCACAATTGATATTGCTAATGCATTCTTCTCAATCCCTCTGGCAGCAGAGTGCAGGCCACAGTTTGCTTTCACATGGAGGGGCGTCCAGTACACCTGGAATCGACTGCCCCAGGGGTGGAAACACAGTCCTACCATTTGCCATGGACTGATTCAGACTGTACTGGAACAGGGAGAAGCTCCAGAACACCTTCAATACATTGATGACATCATTGTGTGGGGCAGCACAGCAGAAGAAGTTTTTGAGAAAGGTGAGAAAATAGTCCAAATCCTTCTGAAAGCTGGTTTTGCCATAAAACAAAGTAAGGTGAAGGGACCTGCACGAGAAATCCAGTTCTTAGGAATTAAATGGCAAGACGGTCGTCGTCAGATTCCAATGGATGTGATCAACAAAATAGCAGCCATGTCTCCACCAACTAGCAAAAAGGAAACACAAGCTTTCTTGGGCGTTGTGGGTTTTTGGAGAATGCATATTCCAAATTACAGTCTGATCGTGAGCCCTCTCTATCAAGTGACCCGGAAAAAGAATGATTTCAAATGGGGCCCTGAGCAACGACAAGCCTTTGAACAGATTAAACGAGAAATAGTCCATGCAGTAGCTCTTGGGCCAGTCCGGGCAGGACAAGATGTAAAAAATGTGCTCTACACTGCAGCCGGGGAGAATGGCCCTACCTGGAGTCTCTGGCAGAAAGCACCTGGGGAGACCCGGGGTCGACCCCTAGGGTTTTGGAGTCGGGGATACAGAGGGTCTGAAGCCCGCTATACTCCAACTGAAAAAGAGATATTGGCAGCATATGAAGGGGTTCGAGCTGCTTCAGAAGTGGTTGGTACTGAAGCACAGTTGCTCCTGGCACCCCGACTGCCAGTGCTGGGCTGGATGTTCAAAGGAAACATCCCCTCTACACACCATGCAACTGATGCTACGTGGAGTAAATGGGTTGCACTGATCACCCAGCGGGCTCGAGTAGGAAACCCCAGTCGCCCAGGAATCTTGGAAGTGATTATGGACTGGCCAGAAGGCAAAGATTTTGGATTATCACCAGAGGAGGAGGTGACACGTGCTGAAGAAGCCCCACTGTATAACAAACTGCCAGAAGATGAGAAGCAATATGCCCTGTTCACTGATGGGTCCTGTCGCCTTGTGGGAAAGCACCGGAGATGGAAGGCTGCTGTATGGAGTCCTACACGACAAGTAGCAGAAACTGCTGAAGGAGAAGGTGAATCGAGCCAGTTTGCAGAGGTAAAGGCCATCCAGCTGGCCTTAGACATCGCTGAACGGGAAAAGTGGCCAGTGCTCTATCTCTATACTGACTCCTGGATGGTGGCAAATGCCTTGTGGGGCTGGCTGCAGCAATGGAAGCAAAGCAACTGGCAGCGCAGAGGCAAACCCATCTGGGCTGCCACATTGTGGCAAGATATTGCTGCCCGGGTAGAGAAACTGGTTGTAAAGGTACGGCATGTGGATGCTCACGTCCCCAAGAGTCGGGCCACTGAAGAACATCGAAACAACCAGCAGGTAGATCGGGCTGCCAAGATTGAAGTGGCTGAGGTGGATCTGGACTGGCAGCATAAGGGTGAACTATTTCTAGCTCGGTGGGCCCATGACACTTCAGGCCATCAAGGGAGAGATGCAACATACAGGTGGGCTCGTGATCGAGGGGTGGACTTGACCATGGATATTATTGCACAGGTTATCCACGAATGTGACACATGCGCTGCAATCAAGCAAGCGAAGCGGGTAAAGCCTCTGTGGTATGGGGGACGATGGCTGAAATATAAATATGGGGAGGCCTGGCAAATTGACTATATCACACTCCCACAGACCCGCCAAGGCAAGCGCCATGTGCTTACAATGGTAGAAACAACGACTGGCTGGCTGGAAACATATCCTGTCCCCCACGCCACTGCCCGGAACACTATCCTGGGTCTTGAGAAACAAGTCCTGTGGCGACATGGCACCCCAGAGAGGATTGAGTCAGACAATGGGACTCATTTCCGAAATAGCCTCATAGACACCTGGGCCAAAGAGCACGGCATTGAGTGGGTGTATCACATCCCCTATCACGCACCAGCCTCTGGGAAAATTGAAAGGTACAATGGACTGTTAAAAACCACACTGAGAGCAATGGGGGGTGGGACATTCAAGCACTGGGACACACATTTAGCAAAAGCCACGTGGTTAGTCAACACGAGGGGATCTGCCAACCGAGCTGGCCCTGCCCAGTCAGAAATCCTACATACTGTGGAAGGGGATAGAGTCCCTGTAGTGCACACAAAAAGTATGCTGGGCAAAACAGTCTGGGTTCTTCCTGCCTCTGGCAAAGGCAAACCCATTCGTGGGATTGTTTTTGCTCGAGGACCTGGGTGCACTTGGTGGGTGATGCGGGAGGATGGAGAAATCCGATGTGTGCCTCAAGGGGATTTGATTTTGGGTGAAAACAGTAATGAACTGAATGGCACAATGTGAACTGCTATATAATATTGTGTGTCACCTCTGTGTTGTATCAATGATATCAGAGTACGAGCCTCCCAACCCATGGAAGATCAACTATGAAACAAGCCGTGCAGCAGTGATGGAACGATGACTGACTCGGTATGCAGCAACCCAACGCCACACACCATCTCTCCCACCCGGAAAGACTGATACAACAGATGGAGCCCAGAGTCATGGACTGGGTGAACTCAATGGACATTTTAATGGACATTTTACAGGGAAGGTCCATGAACTAAGGGAATGATGTCTGTGTATTATGTTAAAGGATGGGAAGGGGAGGGGTGGTGGTTGGTACGGTTGTATTGCATCATATGGGACCTGGGCATGGTGTAAGTGGTATGGAATAAGGGGTGGAGAATGTGCTGGTTTTGGCTGAGAAGGGGTTAATTCTCCTCACTGTGGGGGTCAGCTACCTTTCCAGCTTCCCGCGCTCTGCCGCGTGGCGTGGCAGGGGGGGCTGGGAGGGGCAGGGCCATGGTGGGGGCGGCTGACCCCGACTGGCCAATGGCAGGTTCATTCCATACCATGTGACACCATGACCAGTATATTGAGGGGGGGCAGTGGCAGCGCGCAGGCGGCGCGGCGTCGGGTCGGCGGGCGGCGAGCGGCTGCGGCGCGTGCGGTTTGTTCCGGCGGTTCGTTCCCCCTCTCCCCTCCCTTTCCCCCCTCCCCCGGGGCTTTGCGCCTCTCGTTGTTCTCCTTTACATTGCATTTCTACTGTTGTTTCTTTTAATTTTCATTATTAAACTGTTCTTATCCCAACCCACGAGCGTTACCCTTCTGATTCTCTCCCCCATCTACCGGTGGGGGAGTGAGCGAGCGACTGTGTGGGGCTGAGCTGCTGCTAAACCACGACAGGATGGCAGCGTGAGCACCTGCACGGCTGTTATATTAGACGATGCTTTATTACTGTTGTTGCACCGTTACAGCGTCATGGAGTGCACTGCAGCAAGCAGTGAATTCACAGTGCCCACCGCCGTGCTGCCGCAGGTCAGGGGGCCTCAGTGACAGCCTGCAGAACTGCAGGACTCGCCTCCTTTCACTGTTGTACTTGTTCTGTCTCTTCATTTTCCCACTCTGTGTTGGTCATGCAGCCACCGAGGCACTGGGCAGTAAGCTGTATTATCCTAATTGGCTTTGATTAAACGCTGCTCAGAACTTTTGCAGCCTAACAATAAAGCAAAGGCACTAGGACACATTTCTGGTCTCTTCAGGGAACCATTCTTTATAAATATCCTGGTTAGGTTGTTGCAAGCTACCATGTTGACTAATTTTGATCACCAGCCTTTAAATAAATGCAGTATATGGATGTGTTTTATGGGACATTGGGGGAAAATGAAAAGAAAAAACCCTTAGAATACGTCTCTTCATATTTTTCTGTCACCACCCACACTGTCAGCTGCTGTCATATTTGTCTGGCTTTGATAATGTTGTTCATTAAAGAAAATAACAGAGCAAGGTAGCTTTGGCTACTCAGCTCCTCTGGAGTCTTGAAGTTTGTGTGCCATTTCGTGGTACCACGTGACTGGGAAGTCCTGGATGCCAACAGTAGTGTTCTTTAAAAAGGCAGGTAGTAACAAGACTTTCCAGTTTTATTTTCTAATTTGATTTATTACTTTGTTCCTCAGGGAGATAGGGCATAACTCTATTTACAATTTATTTATTTTCTCAGACCTATATAGGAATGGAAGTACTTGGCAAAATGCTATGAATTTTTCCCGTGTCTTTTTTTTAAATGAAATTTTGTGTGAGGAAACAAGGCTGATGCCCTCCTGTGGGGGGCCCTCCCATACTTGCACAGAGCATTTTGTCTTTGCTAGACCCAGGTACTGCTTTTATTGTAGTCAGGTTACAGACACTCCATCGTAGGAATGAAAGCAGATTGTAGCGCAGAACTGGAAAAACTGACCAAAGTGTTTTGGTTAGGATTGTTTCACTAAATTTCACATTTGAATTAAGATATTAGAATAAAAGAGAATCAGAGAATGTTTTTCAAGTTTTTAACTGGAAGTGTGAATTCAAAAGAGGTAACATTTCAAGAGTCTGTGCAGTGAGGCACGTTGCACTGAGTTATGGTTTTGATTAACCCACGCAAATACACTCTAGTTTGGTATCTTCTCACAAACAGCTTTTGTAAACTGTAGTCAGCCTACTAAGGTTCAAGAGTCACAAGTTTGTACTGAAAGGGAAAGTCAGGAAACTTCTTTTTGGCAGATTCTGCACTGATAAGCACATTTTAAGACTCTGAACAGGATAAAAAAAATTTGTTGCTTCAGGTTTCCGTGTGAATGTTTCTTATAGTTCTAGCTGTGAAGTATTTCTGGTCTGTTTGGAAAGTTCACTGCTCGTATACTTTTTAAAACCAAGAATGGGTTTTAAACAGCTTTGTTAGTGTGGCTTCTTTAGTGATGTCTTTTTAATATTTGAGAATTGCAAGTAAAGTTATGCATAGACATACCTGGTTGATTCAGCCTGTATGTTTTCCATACTAATTTTATCCTGGTAGAGCTGTATTTAATTCAGCTGAATTACCTTTGATGTTTGTACGAGTTCTGAAGTAAAACTGCTCTTCTCTAACTCAGGAGCTGAGCAACTTCTGGAGGGATGCTAAAGGGATGCTGCATGGCGTGCCATGCACCTCAGCTCCTTGGTAAAAGGGAGCTGCAGGTATGTAGCACTTTGGTCACATCAAGCATACTCTGATACACTGTTTCTTTTCAGAGTAAACCTAATCTATTTATTTCCTTGCTAAAGGGTAATATTTTTGAATCTTGGCTAGAGCATCCTGTTTTTTCCCCCCCAGATATATATATCTAAATGTCCTGTTTTCAGAAACAATCTGCAATTTCCACTTAAGTAGTGTTGAATTATTTCTGTTGAATAGAAAAATCAGTGTTTCGGGTCTATATACAGCTGAGCTCCTAACAAGGGGGATGCTTTGACTTCAGGAGACGTAATAGCATACAGAGACTTTAACCTTTAGGTCACTTGAATGAATGCTGCCCGATTCGCCATAGCGTCATTTGTATGGGCTGGCTTCACTGGCCTGTGTGAAATGAGTTCATGGCGTCAGTTTGCTTCACAGAGGAGGATTCTTGTTGCAGGTGGCAAAAGCTGTTGAAGGCTCTTCTGGCAGAGACGTTAACATTGGACTGCGACTGGAGGGAGGGACATAGACAAGGAGGGGTAGGGACGCTCGTGCTGCTGCCGCCTGATCCCTACAAACATTCAGCGGGTGCCAGTGCTGCCACACTACTGAGACAATAATGCCTCCTTTATTTAAATTTGACGGAAGAATAGTGACTAAAATGACTAAATAAGGAGTAAATAATGACTAAACGGTAAGATCTCAGTTCTACCCTTTGCTGAACCTGCATTTGTGTGACTCTGTGGGTCCCTGGAACTGTGAAACCAAATACGGAGCAACATGGGTTAGAGAAGCTGTGAGCCTTGCCCTGCACTCTGGCCCTCCGCAGCATTGTCTGCTCCTGATCCTGCTTTGTTTCTGCTCCGTGGTCATCCGCAGCGGCCTGCAGCCTGGCCGCGCTCGCTGTGCTAGCTGGTGGCGTGACACTGCTGACTGCAGCGCATTTGCTGCTGTTTTTCACAGGCACTGCACTGCAACTAATGCCTTTACCTAAAAAACTCTTTCACTTCTTTCTGGTTCCCTGTTGAGAAACTACCATTTGCTCATGCAGAGTCACAATGGAAAATGTCAAGTCATTTTGGATTTGCCAGGATCTGGGGAGGAAGGGAGAAAGCCTTGTAACAGAAATAACTTTTATGAGGGTGAACCAAGCCAGGCATTTAACTCCTCTTCATCGTGTGGTTTTATTATATAATGCTTTAAATACAGAAGAGGAAGACAGGTGGCAAAGAGCAGGAGAGGACACCAGCCACTGGAGAACAAGACCATGTGGTCCCTAGGCAGTGGGGCTGAATAGGAGGGAGGGAATACAGCCACAGATGTCGTAACATTAATGGAGGCGTACAGGGCTGACCCAGATGGGAGACTAAGAGCAGATACAGGGTTCATACCATGTGATATCTTCTTTCCCTTGCTCTCTTTCTCTGTGCTGTTTTAAATTAATTTTCCTGTGTGGCTCCAGCACTGTTGTGATTTCTTTCCCCTGAGGACTGGCTTTCTATTACTTCTGGCTACCATGTACCTTTCATTTTTGATTTAGGTTTAATGGAGTCTAGGCGTGAATGTAAAATAGCCTGAGATGGTTGCATTTTTCACAAGTCTGTGAAAACTGTTGCATGTCTGGTTTATGGCAGTGATATTGGTAGGAGACCAAGTGAATTAGATAATTACAGAAAAATGATTTGGATTCTTGTTAATTCTGTAAAGGTACAGAGTTAAGTAGCTATCACTAGGTCACATGAACTAATTGTTCAGCACTTAAAAAATAAATAAAATCAATGTAACAGGACTTTGACTTCTCCAGTTACACAGCTGGAGAATCTGACCATCGAGATGCTGTTTCACGTTGACAAAATGTTCTTGTTTACAGCCCTACAAGTCTCAGAGTTACCAGGTTTTTAAAAGGCAATGCTTCAACTGGCTTTAGACATTTCTTTGTATTAGACCACATGAGTTTCACCAGAGAGTCCCAAATAGCCAATTTCTTGAGCTCTTGCAATGAGGAGTTCAGGACAATGCAGTGTGTCTAGTTCCGACAGCAGTAGTGATACAAGAAAAATAAACTCAAATCAGCGTCAGATCTATGCCATTTCAACACATCCCCTTGAATCTCTCACTAGCTGTCTGTCTCTGCATTTATACTGTGTTCTTGCTGTTGAAAGTCTGTTTACTTCTCTATGTTATTTTGCTTGTAAGGTTGTAATAAGGCTAAAGGACTTGATTCTCCAAGCTGCTAAGTACCTCTTGTGTTGTGCTGTACGCCCTCAACTTCTATTGCTTCAAGCACTCAATACCTTCTGAGATCCTGCCATTCTAGAAAGAGAAACACACTCAGTGTTTTGCAATTCTCTGATGAAAGTCACTATAGCCTATAGAAGTGCCAGGTAAAATTATTATTATTCAGGCATTGTACCAGTAGCATCTATTTGTGCATTTCACTTATTCTTCAAAAGTTTTGAGTAATCGTTCTCTGTTACCAGAGGTGAGAAGGGTTTGAGTATCTCTATCATCCCACACTTTTTACCTGCTACTTATTTGTCTCTACCAAAAGCGATTCCCCCAACTTTCTTCCAAGGTCCTGCCTGATAGGTGTAAGTTTTTATTTAAGAATTAAAACCAGAAGCAACAATTTTCACAAAGATTATGTACCTGTTCCGTTCACTTTTCCTTCACCTTAAGCACAAAGTCTACATGAATAATTATCCTAGTAGTAGTTTTTCAGTCTCACCATAACTAGATTTTGTTGAAATTTATTTGAACTTTTCACAGGAAGGAGCCATGTTTGAATGTTTGAAATTAGCTTTCTCAATGATCTAAAGGGAAGATGCCTCTTGACGTCTTTTGTAATATGTTTGGAGAAGGCAGCCGCCACTGTCAGGTCCAACAGCAGTCGTTTTTTTAAAAAACTGAACGCTCTGATACAAGGGGCTTCCATCTCAATCATCTTGCTCACGGAAAAATTGAGCCACTGCTCTAGGCTCTTTAGTCAGTGGAGAGGGCAAGCAGCTCCGCAGGGCAGTACGTCCCCTACAAAAGACCTATTTTAGGATGGAGTGAGTTTCTCTCTGGAGACACTCATCTTTCTTGTCTATGGAGATACATAAATAATAAACCTAGACTAGACGCCCATGTTTCGATGTTAAAAGATAATCTGAGTTGATTCTCACCCTAAAATCATGTATTATCACAACTTAACAATAGGCTTTTGGCATCCAAGTTGAAGAGGACTGTAATTAGTCATTATCTTTGAACCATTACTCAAGCAATTACTCAAACTCAAACCCTTACTTTAAGGGCATTGTTCTTGATTAATGATTCCAGGACCAAGATCTGTAAGAATCGCCGTAGAAGAAACTGTGATCGCTGCTGCTTTAATGAGTTTTAGTTCTGAGATTCATTATAGCTGAACTGGCCTTGTGAGTGGCCCTGAAAAATTATTTCTCTCAAAGTATGCCGCTAGCACTGAGCTGGATAAGTGTTTGTAAGGGGCTCTTGCAAACATCCTAGGTTTTTATTTTTTTATTTTTTCTTGAAGTGGAGTCCACCTTTGATTCTCTTTGCATACCTCTTTGTTTTCCTTTTGTAGAATGTGTGAGAAACAGGGCTAGAAACGTGACTGTATTCCTGGCTATGTAAATCAGAGTAGCTTCACTGGCTGAAGGCACTGTCATACTGTTTCATGAAAAGATGAAAGCTGTGGTTGTCTGAGGTTCTTTCTTTACACTTGTATGTCTGGTGCTCCAGCACAGGAGATATTTTCTTGTAGTCTAATACTGAAAGTGTGGAATCCTGGGTGGGTCTAATTTCTACTATTGGTATAGGTGAAGTAGGTACGCAAGAGGCTATACAAATAATAATTTGCTAGAAATAGTAGATGTTTGAATGGGAAGCAACTGAGAATCTTATGTAAACTTAAAATGTATCTGTACTGTAAATGTAGTCAATCTAATAAAAGCATATATGAAGAGTGGAAAGGGGATTAAGACAATTTTCTTAGATAATGATGGGGAGTTTTGTTATTTAAGGTGTTGACTTTTGACAAAGTAGGAACATACCTTAATGGCAAGTTCTTGCATCCTGTGAGGTTTCATTCTCTTTTAGGATTTCCTTTGATTTTGCTGCTAGATAGGTGCTTCAGATCTTAGCAGCTGGCAAATGATAAGCCAGAGAGGTCACTCTGATTCCTTCCTGCCTGCCCACCCCCCAGCTCTTCTAGCCCCAATGAATTGTTTCCCTCCTCTTCCATAAGAATTGCCATCCTCTCTGAAAGGTCATTGTCTAGGAACTTACTGATCATCATTCTGCAGTATGTAGCTTGACTGAGAGGCCTCTGATTCAGGCTGGAGACTATGAAGCACAGTTGTTGGGTTGTTTTTTTTTTTTATCTTAAGCGCATGCTCTTTGCTAAAAAACACGTGTGCGTGCACTCCTTTTCTTAAACCGCAGTGCATTTTAGCACAATGTGTTAGTGTTACAGTTGTGTGAATTTGACTTCTTTAAACCTGCTTTTATTTTTAAACATCCTGTTATGGAAAAACTTTATCATCCATCATTTAGTCACAAAAGGATGTTTTGTGTTTGACTGGGTTTTTGTCTTTTCTTTGGCCTCACTTAACATTAGCTTATTGCTATTAGTTTTAACAAGATTTTTACTCTTGTATCAGGTAGTAATCAATCTCTTCTGCCTTAATGAAGTATTGCTGCGAACTGAAGTTTGGGTCTACAGTCAAGTAAGAATGCCAGCTGCCTATGGCTGGGGGAGGTCTGGGTTCTGCAGGCTTCTAGATTGTCCTTTGTAGAGATGTTTACTGCAATAATCACATTAACGTGGTATTTCAGACAGAAGTCGGAGAGCAACTCTGTTACTCCCATCCTCTGTGGTGTCTTTTGTTTCCAGTAAGGCTGTCTGGCCATACCCACTCTGAAAAGTAGTACACTTAATTTACCTTAAAAAAAAAAAAGGAAGATTAATGAACACTTTTTTTTTCCCTTGACAGCTGTCTATAACAATGTCTTTCATAAAGTTCCCTTTCTTCATTTTTCACAGAAGGAAAGCAAAGAATCAAAGCTCAGACCATGTTAAGCACAAGATGTAGAACATAGTAGTTTTCTGAATGGGATCTTGGCTCTGTCCAGGCCTGTTTAATAAAATGGCTTCCAGCTGCTTCCCTCAAAACTCTTCCAGGTGAGGGAGAATCATTAGGAAGCAGTCGCACATGTAAAACTAGAATTTGCACTGCTGTTTACATTTCCTTGCCCAAGAGACTTGTAGTATCTTCGAGTGTGTGCACACAGAAATACAAATACAAATATATGCATATGCAGTCTTCTGCTCCTAATGGTTACTAGTTAAACTGGGATTCTTTCCATTCCCTTTGTAGCTATGTTAGAATTGCCTGTTCTTAAATAACATGGTAAACTGTCATGATTGTCATCTTATAAGATACTTGGGGATACAGAAGGGAAAAAATCTCTAAACATTGACAGACCTGGCTGGTTAAACTTCAAATTTTATTAGCTGTAGTAGGTGAAAAGATTACTTCTTTCTTCTGGGAAGACAATTAAGTGCTGCTTCACTGCGTGGATTATTAAGTTGACAGAAAGACACCAGAGAGAGGGTCTGTGTTAGCTAGTTAATAGGTCCTGGGCAGACAGAATTACTTTCAAGAACGCTTCATAAAAAAACCGATGACACCATACCTGCCAACCTCAAGTGGTACATGGGAAAGAGTTACTTGGATCCCTTAATTTCTATATTTTTATTTTAAACCATGTAATCCCCGTACTATCCCTACTGTATATAAGCCTGTGTGATACCGGGAAGGATCCTGGCTAAATGGGCCGGGTTTTACCCCCAGTCCATTCCGAGGGCGGAATCGATCCGGGTTTTACCCCCCAGTCCATTCCGAGGGCAGATCCGGTCTGTGTTTTACCCCCAGTCCATTCCGAGGGCAGATCCGGTCTGGGTTTTACTCCCCAGTCCATTCCCCGGGTGGATCTGGTCCATGTTTTACCCCCCAGTCCATTCCGAGGCCAGATCCGGTCCATGTTTTTGCCGCCAGTCCATTCTGAGGGTGGATCCGGTCCAGGTTTGACCCCCAGTCCATTCTGAGGGCGGATCCGGTCTAGGTTTTAATGCCAGTCAGTTCTGCAGGCGGATCCAGTCCAGGTTATACCCCCAGTCCATTCCGTGGGTGGATCCTGTTCATTTTTTTTCCCACCAGTCCATTCCGGGGGCGAATCCGGTCCGGGATTTCCCCGGCAGTCCATTCCGGGGGCCGTATCTGGCCTGGGTCTTTCCCTCCACTCCATTCCGGGACCAGATCCGGTCTGGGTTTTCCCCGGCAGTCCATTCCGGGGGCGGATCTGGTCTGGGTTTTTCCCGCCACTCCATTCCGGGGGCGGATCCGGTCCGGTTTTTTCCCCGGCAGTCCATTCCGGGGGCCAGATGTGGTCCGGGTTTTCACGGGCAGTCCATTCCGGGGTCCGAATCCGGTCTGGGTTTTCCGCGGCAGTCCATTCCGGGGGCCGGATCAGGTCTGGGATTTCTGCGGCAGTTCATTCCGGTGGCCGGCTCCGGTCCGGGTTTTCTGTGGCAGTCCATTCGGGGGGCTGGATCCGGTCCGGTTTTTCCGCGGCAGTCCATCCCAAGGGCTGGATCCTTTCCAGGTTTTCCACGGCAGTCCATTCCGGGGGCCGGATCCTTTCCAGGTTTTCCGCGGCAGTCCATTCCGGGGGCCAGATCCGGTCCGTTTTTTTCCCTGACAGTCCATTCCAGGGGGCTGGATCCGCTCCAGGTTTTCTCCAGCAGTCCATTCCGGGGGCCGGATCCGGTCGGGGTTTTCCCCGGCAGTCCATTTTGGGGCCGGATCCGGTCCGGGTTTTCCCCGGCAGTCCATTCCGGGGGCCGGATCCGGTCCGGGTTTTCCCCAGCAGTCTATTCCGGGGGCCGGATCTGGTCCGGGTTTTCCGTGGCAGTCCATTCCGGAGGCCAAATGAGGTCCGGATTTCCGCAGCAGTCCATTCCGGGGCCGGATTCGGTCAGTGTTATCCACGTCAGTCCATTCCGGGGGCCGGCTCCGGTCCGGGTTTTCCGCCTCAGTCCATTCCGGGGGCTGGATCCGGTCCGGGTTTTCCGTGGCAGTCCATTCCGGGGGCCGGATTCGGTCCGGGTTTTCCGCGGCAGACCATTCCGTGGCCAAATGCGGTCCGGGTTTTCCGCAGCAGTCCATTCCGGGGGCCATATCCGGTCCGGGTTTCCCCCGGCAGTCCATTCCGGGACCAAATGTGGTCCGGGTCTTCCGCAGCAGTCCATTCCGGGAGCTGGATCCGGTCCGTGTTTTCTGCGGCAGTCCATTCCGGGGGCCGGAACCGGTCCAGGTTTTCCCGGGCAGTCCATTCTGGGGGCCGGATCTGGTCCAGGTTTTCTCCAGCAGTCCATTCTGGGGGCCGGATTCGGTCCGGGTTTTCCCTGGCAGTCCATTCCGTGGCCTGTATCCATCCGGGTTTTTGCGGCAGTCCATTCGGGGGTCTGGATCTGTTTGAGGTCTTCTGCGGCAGTCCATTCCGGTGGCGGATCCGGTCCGGGTTTTCCCGCCACTCCATTCCGGGGTTTGGATCCGGTCCGGCTTTTCCGTGGCAGTCCATTTCGGGGGCCGGATCCGGTCGAGTTTTTCCCAGCAGTCCATTCCAGGGACGGATCCGGTCCGGGTTTCTCCTGGCAGTCCATTACGGGGGCTGGATCTGTTCCAGGTTTTCCCCAGCAGTCCATTCCGGGGGCCGGATCCGGTCCGGGTTTTCCGTGGCAGTCCATTCCGGAGGCCAAATGAGGTCCGGATTTCCGCAGCAGTCCATTCCGGGGCCGGATTCGGTCAGTGTTATCCACGTCAGTCCATTCCGGGGGCCGGCTCCGGTCCGGGTTTTCCGCCTCAGTCCATTCCGGGGGCTGGATCCGGTCCGGTTTTTTCCCTGGCAGTCCATTCCGGGGGCCAGATGTGGTCCGGGTTTTCACGGGCAGTCCATTCCGGGGTCCGAATCCGGTCTGGGTTTTCCGCGGCAGTCCATTCCGGGGGCCGGATCAGGTCTGGGATTTCTGCGGCAGTTCATTCCGGTGGCCGGCTCCGGTCCGGGTTTTCTGTGGCAGTCCATTCGGGGGGCTGGATCCGGTCCGGTTTTTCTGCGGCAGTCCATCCCAAGGGCTGGATCCTTTCCAGGTTTTCCACGGCAGTCCATTCCGGGGGCCGGATCCTTTCCAGGTTTTCCGCGGCAGTCCATTCCGGGGGCCAGATCCGGTCCGTTTTTTTCCCTGACAGTCCATTCCAGGGGGCTGGATCCGCTCCAGGTTTTCTCCAGCAGTCCATTCCGGGGGCCGGATCCGGTCGGGGTTTTCCCCGGCAGTCCATTTTGGGGCCGGATCCGGTCCGGGTTTTCCCCGGCAGTCCATTCCAGGGGCCGGATCCGGTCCGGGTTTTCCCCAGCAGTCCATTCCGGGGGCCGGATCCGGTCCGGGTTTTCCGTGGCAGTCCATTCCGGGGGCCAAATGAGGTCCGTATTTCCGCAGCAGTCCATTCCGGGGCCGGATTCGGTCAGTGTTATCCACGTCAGTCCATTCCGGGGGCCGGCTCCGGTCCGGGTTTTCCGCCTCAGTCCATTCCGGGGGCTGGATCCGGTCCGGGTTTTCCGTGGCAGTCCATTCCGGGGGCCGGATTCGGTCCGGGTTTTCCCGGGCAGTCCATTCTGGGGGCCGGATTCGGTCCGGGTTATCCCAGGCAGACCATTCCGTGGCCAAATGCGGTCCGGGTTTTCCGCAGCAGTCCATTCCGGGGGCCATATCCGGTCCGGGTTTCCCCCGTCGGTCCATTCCGGAGGCTGGATCGGGTCAGGGTTTTCCCCGGCAGTCCATTCCGGGACCAAATGTGGTCCGGGTCTTCCGCGGCAGTCCATTCCGGGAGCTGGATCCGGTCCGTGTTTTCTGCGGCAGTCCATTCCGGGGGCCGGATCCGGTCCAGGTTTTCCCGGGCAGTCCATTCTGGGGGCCGGATCTGGTCCAGGTTTTCTCCAGCAGTCCATTCTGGGGGCCGGATTCGGTCCGGGTTTTCCCTGGCAGTCCATTCCGTGGCCTGTATCCATCCGGGTTTTTGCGGCAGTCCATTCGGGGGTCTGGATCTGTTCGAGGTCTTCTGCGGCAGTCCATTCCGGTGGCGGAACCGGTCCGGGTTTTCCCGCCACTCCATTCCGGGGTTTGGATCCGGTCCGGCTTTTCCGTGGCAGTCCATTCCAGGGGCCGGATCCGGTCGAGTTTTTCCCAGCAATCCATTCCAGGGACGGATCCGGTCCGGGTTTCTCCTGGCAGTCCATTCTGGGGGCCGGACTTGATCCAGATTTTTCGCGGCAGTCCATTGCGGGGGCCGGATCCAGTCTGGGTTTTCCCCAGCCACTGCATTGCGGGGGCTGGATCCGGCCTGTTTTTTCCCGCTACTCCATTCCGGAGGCGGATGCGGTCCGGGTTTTCCCCAGCAGTCCATTCCGGGGGCCAGATCCAGTCCCGTTTTTCCCGGGCAGTCCATTCCAGGGGTCAGATGCAGTCTGGGTGTTCTCCAGCAGTCCATTCCGGGGACCGGATCCAGTCCGGGTTTTCCACGACAGTCCATACTGGGGTCTGGATCTGTTCGAGGTTTTCTGCGGCAGTCCATTCCGGGGGCCGGATCCGGTCCGGCTTTTCCGTGGCAGTCCATTCCGGGGCCTGGATACGGTCCGGTTTCCGCGGCAGTCCATTCCGGGGGCCGGATATGGTCCGGGTTTTCCGCGGCAGTCCATTCCGGGAGCCGGATATGGTCCGGGTTTTCTGCAGCAGTCCATTCTGGGGGCCGGATCTGGTCCGGGTTTTCCGCGGCAGTCCATTCCGGAGGCCGGATCCGGTCCGGGTTTTCCGCGGCAGTCCATTCCGGGGGCCGGATCTGGTCCGGGTTTTCCGCGGCAGTCCATTCCGGAGGCCGGATCCGGTCCGGGTTTTCCACGGCAGTCCATTCTGGGGGCCGGATTCAGTCTGTGTTTTCCCCAGCAGTCTATTCCGGGTGGCCGGATCCGGTCGGGTTTTTCCCAGCAGTCCATTCGGGGGCCGGATCCGGTCCGGGTTTCTCCTGGCAGTCCATTCCGGGTGCTGGATCCGGTCCGGGTTTTCCGTGGCAGTCCATTGCGGGGGCCGGATTCAGTCTGTTTTTTTCCCCAGCAGTCCATTCTGGGGGCCGGATCCGGTCTGTTTTTTCCCGCCACTCCTTTCTGGTGGTGGATCCGGTCCGGGTTTTCCCCAGCAGTCCATTCCGGGGGCCGGATGCGGGCCAGGTTTTTCGCGGCAGTCCATTAAAGGGTCCGGATCCGGTCCGTTTTTTTCCCCGGCAGTCCATTCCGGGGGCGGATCCGGTCTGTTTTTTTCCCCAGCAGTCCACTCCAGGGTTGGATCTGGTCCAGGTTTTTCCCTGGAAGTGCATTTTGGGGCCTTATCCGGTCCGGTTTTTCCACGGCAGTCCTTTCCGGGGGCCGGATCCGGTCCGGGTTTTCCGCGGCAGTCCATTCCGAGGCCATATTCGGCCCGGGTTTTCCGCGGCAGTCCATTCCGTTGGCCGGATCCGGTCCAGGTTTTCCGCAGCAGTCCATTCTGGGGGCCGGATCCAGTCCGGGTTATCCCCGGCAGACCATTCCGTGGCCAAATGCGGTCCGGGATTTCTGCAGCAGTCCATTCCGGGGGCCGGATCCGGTCCGGGATTTCTGCGGCAGTCCATTCCGGGGGCCGGATCCGGTCCGGGATTTCTGCGGCAGTCCATTCCGGTGGCCGGCTCCGGTCCGGATTTTCCGCGGCAGTCCATTCCATGGGTCTAATCTGGTCCGCGTTTTCTGCGGCAGTCCATTCCGGGGGCCGGATCCAGTTCAGGTTTTTGCGGCAGTCCATCCCAAGGGCCGGATCCGGTCCGTGCTTTCCGCGGCAGTCCATTTTGGGGCCGGATCCTTTCCAGGTTTTCCGCGGCAGTCCATTCTGGGGGTTGGATCCGCTCCAGGTTTTCCATGGCAGTCCATTCAGGGGGCCGGATCCGGTCGGGTTTTTCCCAGCAATCCATTCCGTGGGCCGGATCCGGTCCAGGTTTTCCGTGGCAGTCCATTGCGGGGCCGGATCCGGTCTTGGTTTTTCCCAGCCACCGCATTGCGGAGGCAGGATCCAGTCTGTTTTTTCCCGCCACTCCATTCTGGAGTCACATACGGTCCGGGTTTTCCCCAGCAGTCCATGCCGGGGGCAGGATCCGGTCCAGGTTTTCCACGGCAGTCCATTCCGGGGGCCAAATCTAGTCCGCGTGTTGCGCGGCAGTCCATTCTGGGGGCCGGATTCAGACCGGGTCTTCCGCAGCAGACCATTCTGGGGGCCGGATCCGGTTTAGGTTTTCCTCAGCAGTCCATTCCGTGGGCCAAATGAGGTCCGGGTTTTCCGCGGCAGTCCATTCCGGGGCTGGATTTGGTCCGGGTTTTCCATGGCAGTCCATTCCGAAGCCAAATTTGGACCAGGTTTTCTGCGGCAGTCTATTCCGGGGCTGGATCTGGTCCGGGTTTTCCGCGGCAGTCCATTCCAAGGGCTGGACTTGGTCCGGGTTTTCCGCGGCAGTCCATTCCAGGGGCCGGATCCGGTTCAGGTTTTCGCGGCAGTCCATTCCGGAGGCCGGATCCGGTCTGGCTTTTCCCCGGCAGTCCATTCCGGTGGCGGATCCGGTCCGGGTTTTCTGCGGCAGTCCATTCCGAGGCCATATTCGGCCCGGGTTTTCCGCGGCAGTCCATTCCGGGGGCCGGATCCGGTCCGGGTTTTCCCCGGCAGTCCATTCTGGGGGCCGGATCCGGTCCGGGTTATCGCCGGCAGACCATTCCGTGGCCAAATGCGGTCTGGGATTTCTGCAGCAGTCCATTCCGTGGGCCGGATCCGGTCCGGGTTTTCCGCGGCAGTCCATTCGGGGGGCTGGATCCGTTCCGGGTTTTCCGCGGCAGTGCATTCCGGGGGCCGGATCCGGTTTAGGTTTTTGTGGCAGTCCATCCCAAGGGCCGGATCCGGTCCGTGCTTTCCGCGGCAGTCCATTCTGGGGGCCGGATCCTTTCCAGGCTTTCCGCGGCAGTCCATTCCGGGGGTTGGATCCGCCTCAGGTTTTCCATGGCAGTCCATTCAGGGGGCCGGATCCGGTCCGGGATTTCCGCGGCAGTCCATTTTGGGGCCAGATCCGGTCCGGGTTTTCCCTGGCGGTCCATTCCGTGGGCAGGATCCGGTCCAGGTTTTCCACGGCAGTCCATTCCGGAGGCCGGATCTGGTCTGGCTTTTCCGTGGCAGTCCATTCCGGTGGCGGATCCGGTCCGGGTTTTCCTCAGCAGTCTATTCCGGGGGCCGGATCCGGTCTGGGTTTCTCCTGGCAGTCCATTCCGGGGGCTGGATCCGCTCCGGGTTTTCCGTGGCAGTCCATTCGGGGACCGGATCCGGTCCGGGTTTTCCCCGGCAGTCCATTGCGGGGGCCGGATTCAGTCTGTTTTTTTCCCCAGCAGTCCATTCCGGGGGCCGGATCCGGTCCAGGTTTCCCACCACTCCATTCCGGGGGCGGATCCGCTCCGTTTTTTTCCCCAGCAGTCCACTCCAGGGTTGGATCCGGTCCAGTTTTTCCCTGGAAGTGCATTTTGGGGTTTTATCCGGTCCGGGTTTTCCGCGGCAGTCCATTCCAGGGCCAAATGTGGTCCGGGTCTTCCGCGGCAATCCATTCCGGGAGCCGGATCCGGTCCGGGTTATCCCCGGCAGACCATTCCGGTGGCCAAATGCGCTCCGGGATTTCCTAGGCAGTCCATTCCGGGGGCCAGATCCGGTCCGAGATTTCTGCGGCACTCCATTCTGGGAGCCGGCTCCGGTACGGATTTTCCGCGGCAGTCCATTCCATGGGTCTAATCTGGTCCGGGATTTCCGCGGCAGTCCATTCCGAGGACCGGATCCGTTTCAGGTTTTCGCGGCAGTCCATTTTGGGGGCCGGATCCAGTCCGGGTTTTCCACGGCAGTCCATTCCAGGGGCCGGCTCCGGTCTGGCTTTTCTGTGGCAGTCCATACCGGGGGCCGGATTCAGTCTGTGTTTTCCCCAACAGTCTATTCCGGGGGCCGGATCCGGTCGGGTTTTTCCCAGCAGTCCATTCGGGGGCCGGATCCGGTCCGGGTTTCTCCTGGCAGTCCATTCCGGGTGCCGGATCCGGTCCGGGTTTTCCGCGGCAGTCCATTCCGGTGGCGGATCCGGTTCTGGGTTTCCCCCAGCAGTGCATTCCGGGGGCCGGATGCGGGCCAGGTTTTCCGCGGCAGTCCATTAAAGGGGCCGGATGTGGTCCATTTTTTTCCCCGGCAGTCCATTTCGGGGGCCGGATCCGGTCCGTTTTTTTCCCCAGCAGTCCACTCCAGGGTTGTATCCGGTCCGGTTTTTCCCTGGAAGTGCATTTTGGGGCCTTATCCGGTCCGGGTTTTCCGCGGCAGTCCTTTCCGGGGGCCGGATCCGGTCCGGGTTTTCTGCGGCAGTCCATTCCGAAGCCAAATTTGGCCCAGGTTTTCCGTGGCAGTCCATTCCGGGGGCCGGATCCGGTCCAGGTTTTCCGCAGCAGACCATTCGGGGGCCGGATCTGGTCCGTGTTATCCCCTGCAGACCATTCCGTGGCCAAATGCGGTCCGGGTTTTCCGTGGCAGTCCATTCCAGGGCCAAATGTGGTCCGGGTTTTCCGCGGAAGTCCATTCTGGGAGCTGGATCCGGTCCGGCATTTCCGCGTCAGTCCATTCCGGGGGCCGGATCTGGTCCAGGTTTTCCCTGGAAGTGCATTTTGGGGCCTTATCCGGTCCAGGTGTTCCGCGGCAGTCCTTTCCGGGGGCCAGATCCGGTCTGTGTTTTCCTTGGCAGTCCATTCCAAAGCCAAATTCGGCCCGGGTTTTCCGTGGCAGTCCATTAAAGGGGCCGGATGCGGGCCAGGTTTTCCCCAGCAGTCCATTAAAGGGGCCGCATGCGGGCCAGGTTTTCCGCGGCAGTCCATTAAAGGGTCCGGATCCGGTCCGTTTTTTTCCACAGCAGTCCATTCCAGGGTTGGATCTGGTTCAGTTTTTCCCTGGAAGTGCATTTTGGGGCCTTATCCGGTCCAGGTTTTCCGCGGCAGTCCTTTCCGGGGGCCGGATCCGGTCCGGGTTTTTCGCAGCAGACCATTCGGGGGCCGGATCCGGTCCGTTTTTTTCGCAGCAGTCCACTCCAGGGTTGGATCCGGTCCGGTTTTTCCCTGGAAGTGCATTTTGGGGCCTTATCCGGTCCGGTTTTTCCGCGGCAGTCCTTTCCGGGGGCCGGATCCGGTCCGGGTTTTCTGCGGCAGTCCATTCCGAAGCCAAATTTGGCCCAGGTTTTCCGTGGCAGTCCATTCCGGGGGCCGGATCCAGTCCGGGTTTTCCACAGCAGACCATTCGGGGGCCGGATCCGGTCCGGGTTATCCCCGGCAGACCATTCCGTGGCCAAATGCGGTCCGGGTTTTCCGTGGCAGTCCATTCCAGGGCCAAATGTGGTCCGGGTCTTCTGTGGCAGTCCATTCCGGAGGCCGGATCCGGTCCGGTTTTTCCGTGGCAGTCCATTCCGGGAGCTGGATCCAGTCCAGGTTTTCCGCGGCAGTCCTTTCCGGGGGCCGGATCCGCTCCGTGCTTTCCTTGGCAGTCCATTCCGAAGCCAAATTCGGCCCAGGTTTTCCATGGCAGTCCATTCTGGGGGCCGGATCTGTCCGGGTTTTCCGCAGCAGACCGTTCGGGAGCCGGATCCGGTCCGGGTTATCCACTGCAGACCATTCCGTGGCCAAATGCGGTCCGGGTTTTCCCCGGCAGTCCATTCCAGGGCCAAATGTGGTCCGGGTCTTCCGCGGCAGTCCATTCCGGGAGCTGGATCCGGTCCGGCATTTCCACGGCAGTCCATTCCGGAGGCCGGATCCGGTCTGGCTTTTCCGTGGCAGTCCATTCCAGGGGCCGGATCCGGTCGAGTTTTTCCCAGCAGTCCATTCCAGGGACGGATCCGGTCCGGGTTTCTCCTGGCAGTCCATTACGGGGGCTGGATCTGTTCCAGGTTTTCCCCGGCAGTCCATTCTGGGGGCCGGACCTGATCCGGGTTTTTCGCGGCAGTCCATTGCGGGGGCCGGATCCAGTCTGGGTTTTCCCCAGCCACTGCATTGCGGGGGCTGGATCCGGCCTGTTTTTTCCCGCTACTCCATTCCGGAGGCGGATGCGGTCCGGGTTTTCCCCAGCAGTCCATTCCGGGGGCCAGATCCAGTCCCGTTTTTCCCGGGCAGTCCATTCCAGGGGTCAGATGCAGTCTGGGTGTTCTCCAGCAGTCCATTCCGGGGACCGGATCCAGTCCGGGTTTTCCACGACAGTCCATACCGGGGTCTGGATCTGTTCGAGGTTTTCTGCGGCAGTCCATTCCGGGGGCCGGATCCGGTCCGGCTTTTCCGTGGCAGTCCATTCCGGGGCCTGGATACGGTCCGGTTTTCCGCGGCAGTCCATTCCGGGGGCCAGATCCGGTCCGGGTTTTCCGCGGCAGTCCATTCCGGGGGCCAGATCCGGTCCGTTTTTTTCCCTGACAGTCCATTCCAGGGGGCTGGATCCGCTCCAGGTTTTCTCCAGCAGTCCATTCCGGGGGCCGGATCCGGTCGGGGTTTTCCCCGGCAGTCCATTTTGGGGCCGGATCCGGTCCGGGTTTTCCCCGGCAGTCCATTCCAGGGGCCGGATCCGGTCCGGGTTTTCCCCAGCAGTCCATTCCGGGGGCCGGATCCGGTCCGGGTTTTCCGTGGCAGTCCATTCCGGGGGCCAAATGAGGTCCGTATTTCCGCAGCAGTCCATTCCGGGGCCGGATTCGGTCAGTGTTATCCACGTCAGTCCATTCCGGGGGCCGGCTCCGGTCCGGGTTTTCCGCCTCAGTCCATTCCGGGGGCTGGATCCGGTCCGGGTTTTCCGTGGCAGTCCATTCCGGGGGCCGGATTCGGTCCGGGTTTTCCCGGGCAGTCCATTCTGGGGGCCGGATTCGGTCCGGGTTATCCCAGGCAGACCATTCCGTGGCCAAATGCGGTCCGGGTTTTCCGCAGCAGTCCATTCCGGGGGCCATATCCGGTCCGGGTTTCCCCCCGTCGGTCCATTCCGGAGGCTGGATCGGGTCAGGGTTTTCCCCGGCAGTCCATTCCGGGACCAAATGTGGTCCGGGTCTTCCGCGGCAGTCCATTCCGGGAGCTGGATCCGGTCCGTGTTTTCTGCGGCAGTCCATTCCGGGGGCCGGATCCGGTCCAGGTTTTCCCGGGCAGTCCATTCTGGGGGCCGGATCTGGTCCAGGTTTTCTCCAGCAGTCCATTCTGGGGGCCGGATTCGGTCCGGGTTTTCCCTGGCAGTCCATTCCGTGGCCTGTATCCATCCGGGTTTTTGCGGCAGTCCATTCGGGGGTCTGGATCTGTTCGAGGTCTTCTGCGGCAGTCCATTCCGGTGGCGGAACCGGTCCGGGTTTTCCCGCCACTCCATTCCGGGGTTTGGATCCGGTCCGGCTTTTCCGTGGCAGTCCATTCCAGGGGCCGGATCCGGTCGAGTTTTTCCCAGCAATCCATTCCAGGGACGGATCCGGTCCGGGTTTCTCCTGGCAGTCCATTCTGGGGGCCGGACTTGATCCAGATTTTTCGCGGCAGTCCATTGCGGGGGCCGGATCCAGTCTGGGTTTTCCCCAGCCACTGCATTGCGGGGGCTGGATCCGGCCTGTTTTTTCCCGCTACTCCATTCCGGAGGCGGATGCGGTCCGGGTTTTCCCCAGCAGTCCATTCCGGGGGCCAGATCCAGTCCCGTTTTTCCCGGGCAGTCCATTCCAGGGGTCAGATGCAGTCTGGGTGTTCTCCAGCAGTCCATTCCGGGGACCGGATCCAGTCCGGGTTTTCCACGACAGTCCATACTGGGGTCTGGATCTGTTCGAGGTTTTCTGCGGCAGTCCATTCCGGGGGCCGGATCCGGTCCGGCTTTTCCGTGGCAGTCCATTCCGGGGCCTGGATACGGTCCGGTTTCCGCGGCAGTCCATTCCGGGGGCCGGATATGGTCCGGGTTTTCCGCGGCAGTCCATTCCGGGAGCCGGATATGGTCCGGGTTTTCTGCAGCAGTCCATTCTGGGGGCCGGATCTGGTCCGGGTTTTCCGCGGCAGTCCATTCCGGAGGCCGGATCCGGTCCGGGTTTTCCGCGGCAGTCCATTCCGGGGGCCGGATCTGGTCCGGGTTTTCCGCGGCAGTCCATTCCGGAGGCCGGATCCGGTCCGGGTTTTCCACGGCAGTCCATTCTGGGGGCCGGATTCAGTCTGTGTTTTCCCCAGCAGTCTATTCCGGGTGGCCGGATCCGGTCGGGTTTTTCCCAGCAGTCCATTCGGGGGCCGGATCCGGTCCGGGTTTCTCCTGGCAGTCCATTCCGGGTGCTGGATCCGGTCCGGGTTTTCCGTGGCAGTCCATTGCGGGGGCCGGATTCAGTCTGTTTTTTTCCCCAGCAGTCCATTCTGGGGGCCGGATCCGGTCTGTTTTTTCCCGCCACTCCTTTCTGGTGGTGGATCCGGTCCGGGTTTTCCCCAGCAGTCCATTCCGGGGGCCGGATGCGGGCCAGGTTTTTCGCGGCAGTCCATTAAAGGGTCCGGATCCGGTCCGTTTTTTTCCCCGGCAGTCCATTCCGGGGGCGGATCCGGTCTGTTTTTTTCCCCAGCAGTCCACTCCAGGGTTGGATCTGGTCCAGGTTTTTCCCTGGAAGTGCATTTTGGGGCCTTATCCGGTCCGGTTTTTCCACGGCAGTCCTTTCCGGGGGCCGGATCCGGTCCGGGTTTTCCGCGGCAGTCCATTCCGAGGCCATATTCGGCCCGGGTTTTCCGCGGCAGTCCATTCCGTTGGCCGGATCCGGTCCAGGTTTTCCGCAGCAGTCCATTCTGGGGGCCGGATCCAGTCCGGGTTATCCCCGGCAGACCATTCCGTGGCCAAATGCGGTCCGGGATTTCTGCAGCAGTCCATTCCGGGGGCCGGATCCGGTCCGGGATTTCTGCGGCAGTCCATTCCGGGGGCCGGATCCGGTCCGGGATTTCTGCGGCAGTCCATTCCGGTGGCCGGCTCCGGTCCGGATTTTCCGCGGCAGTCCATTCCATGGGTCTAATCTGGTCCGCGTTTTCTGCGGCAGTCCATTCCGGGGGCCGGATCCAGTTCAGGTTTTTGCGGCAGTCCATCCCAAGGGCCGGATCCGGTCCGTGCTTTCCGCGGCAGTCCATTTTGGGGCCGGATCCTTTCCAGGTTTTCCGCGGCAGTCCATTCTGGGGGTTGGATCCGCTCCAGGTTTTCCATGGCAGTCCATTCAGGGGGCCGGATCCGGTCGGGTTTTTCCCAGCAATCCATTCCGTGGGCCGGATCCGGTCCAGGTTTTCCGTGGCAGTCCATTGCGGGGCCGGATCCGGTCTTGGTTTTTCCCAGCCACCGCATTGCGGAGGCAGGATCCAGTCTGTTTTTTCCCGCCACTCCATTCTGGAGTCACATACGGTCCGGGTTTTCCCCAGCAGTCCATTCCGGGGGCAGGATCCGGTCCAGGTTTTCCACGGCAGTCCATTCCGGGGGCCAAATCTAGTCCGCGTGTTGCGCGGCAGTCCATTCTGGGGGCCGGATTCAGACCGGGTCTTCCGCAGCAGACCATTCTGGGGGCCGGATCCGGTTTAGGTTTTCCTCAGCAGTCCATTCCGTGGGCCAAATGAGGTCCGGGTTTTCCGCGGCAGTCCATTCCGGGGCTGGATTTGGTCCGGGTTTTCCATGGCAGTCCATTCCGAAGCCAAATTTGGACCAGGTTTTCTGCGGCAGTCTATTCCGGGGCTGGATCTGGTCCGGGTTTTCCGCGGCAGTCCATTCCAAGGGCTGGACTTGGTCCGGGTTTTCCGCGGCAGTCCATTCCAGGGGCCGGATCCGGTTCAGGTTTTCGCGGCAGTCCATTCCGGAGGCCGGATCCGGTCTGGCTTTTCCCCGGCAGTCCATTCCGGTGGCGGATCCGGTCCGGGTTTTCTGCGGCAGTCCATTCCGAGGCCATATTCGGCCCGGGTTTTCCGCGGCAGTCCATTCCGGGGGCCGGATCCGGTCCGGGTTTTCCCCGGCAGTCCATTCTGGGGGCCGGATCCGGTCCGGGTTATCGCCGGCAGACCATTCCGTGGCCAAATGCGGTCTGGGATTTCTGCAGCAGTCCATTCCGTGGGCCGGATCCGGTCCGGGTTTTCCGCGGCAGTCATTCGGGGGGCTGGATCCGTTCCGGGTTTTCCGCGGCAGTGCATTCCGGGGGCCGGATCCGGTTTAGGTTTTTGTGGCAGTCCATCCCAAGGGCCGGATCCGGTCCGTGCTTTCCGCGGCAGTCCATTCTGGGGGCCGGATCCTTTCCAGGCTTTCCGCGGCAGTCCATTCCGGGGGTTGGATCCGCCTCAGGTTTTCCATGGCAGTCCATTCAGGGGGCCGGATCCGGTCCGGGATTTCCGCGGCAGTCCATTTTGGGGCCAGATCCGGTCCGGGTTTTCCCTGGCGGTCCATTCCGTGGGCAGGATCCGGTCCAGGTTTTCCACGGCAGTCCATTCCGGGGGCCGGATCCAGTCCGGGTTTTCCACAGCAGACCATTCGGGGGCCGGATCCGGTCCGGGTTATCCCCGGCAGACCATTCCGTGGCCAAATGCGGTCCGGGTTTTCCGTGGCAGTCCATTCCAGGGCCAAATGTGGTCCGGGTCTTCTGTGGCAGTCCATTCCGGAGGCCGGATCCGGTCCGGTTTTTCCGTGGCAGTCCATTCCGGGAGCTGGATCCAGTCCAGGTTTTCCGCGGCAGTCCTTTCCGGGGGCCGGATCCGCTCCGTGCTTTCCTTGGCAGTCCATTCCGAAGCCAAATTCGGCCCAGGTTTTCCATGGCAGTCCATTCTGGGGGCCGGATCTGTCCGGGTTTTCCGCAGCAGACCGTTCGGGAGCCGGATCCGGTCCGGGTTATCCACTGCAGACCATTCCGTGGCCAAATGCGGTCCGGGTTTTCCCCGGCAGTCCATTCCAGGGCCAAATGTGGTCCGGGTCTTCCGCGGCAGTCCATTCCGGGAGCTGGATCCGGTCTGGCATTTCCACGGCAGTCCATTCCGGAGGCCGGATCCGGTCTGGCTTTTCCGTGGCAGTCCATACCGGGGGCCGGATTCAGTCTGTGTTTTCCCCGGCAGTCTATTCCGGGGCCATGATCCGGTCTGGTTTTTTCCAGCAATCCATTCCGTGGGCCGGATCTGGTCCAGGTTTTCCGCGGCAGTCCATTGCGGGGGCCGGATCCGGTCTTGGTTTTTCCCAGCCACTGCATTGCGGAGGCAGGATCCAGTCTGTTTTTTCCCGCCACTCCATTCTGGAGTCAGATACGGTCCGGGTTTTCCCCAGCAGTCCATGCCGGGGGCAGGATCCGGTCCAGGTTTTCCACGGCAGTCCATTCCGGGGGCCAAATCTAGTCCGCGTGTTGCGCGGCAGTCCATTCTGGGGGCCGGATTCAGACCGGGTCTTCCGCAGCAGACCATTCTGGGGGTGGGATCCGGTTTAGGTTTTCCTCAGCAGTCCATTCCGTGGGCCAAATGAGGTCCGGGTTTTCCGCGGCAGTCCATTCCGGGGCTGGATTTGGTCCGGGTTTTCCATGGCAGTCCATTCCGAAGCCAAATTCGGACCAGGTTTTCCGCGGCAGTCCATTCCGGGAGCCGGATCTGGTCCGGGTTTTCCGCGGCAGTCCATTCCAAGGGCCGGACTTGGTCCGGGTTTTCTGCGGCAGTCCATTCCAGGGGCCGGATCCGGTTCAGGTTTTCCGCGGCAGTCCATTCCGGGAGCCGGATATGGTCTGGGTTTTCTGCAGCACTCCATTCCGGGGTTTGGATCCGGTCCGGGTTTTCCCGCCACTCCATACCGGGGGCCGGATCCAGTCCGGCTTTTCCACGGCAGTCCATTCCAGAGGCCGGATCCGGTGTGTCTTTTCCGTGGCAGTCCATACCGGGTGCTGCATCCAGTCCGGGTTTTCTACGGCAGTCCATTGCGGGGGCCAGATTCAGTCTGTTTTTTTCCCCAGCAGTGCATTCTGGGGGCCGGATCCGGTCGGTTTTTTCCCGCCACTCCATTCCGGTGGCGGATCCGGTTCGGGTTTTCCCCAGCAGTCCATTCCGGGGGCCGGATCCGGTCCAGGTTTCCACGGCAGTCCATTCCGGGGGCCAAATCTAATCCGCGTGTTGCGCGGCAGTCCATTCTGGGGGCCGGATTCAGACCGGGTCTTCCGCAGCAGACCATTCTGGGGGCCGGATCCGGTTTAGGTTTTCCTCAGCAGTCCATTCCGTGGGCCAAATGAGGTCCGGGTTTTCCGCGGCAGTCCATTCCGGGGCTGGATTTGGTCCGGGTTTTCCATGGCAGTCCATTCCGAAGCCAAATTCGGACCAGGTTTTCCGCGGCAGTCCATTCCGGGAGCCGGATCTGGTCCGGGTTTTCCGCGGCAGTCCATTCCAAGGGCCGGACTTGGTCCGGGTTTTCCGCGGCAGTCCATTCCAGGGGCCGGATCCGGTTCAGGTTTTCTCGGCAGTCCATACCGGGGGCCGGATCCAGTCCGGCTTTTCCACGGCAGTCCATTCCAGAGGCCGGATCCGGTCTGGCTTTTCCGTGGCAGTGCATTCCGGTGGCGGATCCGGTCCGGGTTTTCTGCCGCAGTCCATTCCGGGGGCTGGATCCGGTCAGTTTTTCCCCAGCAGTCCATTCCGGGGGCCGGATCCGCTCCGGGTTTTCCGTGGCAGTCCATACCGGGTGCTGGATCCGGTCCGGGTTTTCTACGGCAGTCCATTGCGGGGGCCAGATTCAGTCTGTTTTTTTCCCAAGCAGTGCATTCTTGGGGCCGGATCCGGTCGGTTTTTTCCCGCCACTCCATTCCAGTGGCGGATCCGGTCCGGGTTTTCCCCAGCAGTCCATTCCGGGGGCCGGATGCGGGCCAGGTTTTCCGCGGCAGTCCATTCCAGGGGCCGGATCCGGTCCGTTTTTTCCCCCGGCAGTCCATTCTGGGGGCGGATCCGGTCTGTTTTTTTCCCCAGCAGTCCACTCCAGGGTTGGATCTGGTCCAGGTTTTCCGTGGCAGTCCATTACGGGGGCCGGATCTGGTCCAGGTTTTCCGCGGCAGTCCTTTCCGGGGGCCGGATCCGGTCCGGGTTTTCCGCGGCAGTCCATTCCGAGGCCATATTCGGCCTGGGTTTTCCGCGGCAGTCCATTCCGGGGGCCGGATCCGGTCCGGGTTTTCCGCAGCAGTCCATTCCGGTGGCGGATCCGGTTCTGGGTTTTCCCCAGCAGTGCATTCCGGGGGCCGGATGCGGGCCAGGTTTTCCGCGGCAGTCCATTAAAGGGGCCGGATCCGGTCCGTTTGTTTCCACGGCAGTCCATTTCGGGTGCCGGATCCGGTCCGTTTTTTTCCCCAGCAGTCCACTCCAGGGTTGTATCCGGTCCGGTTTTTCCCTGGAAGTGCATTTTGGGGCCTTATCCGGTCCGGGTTTTCCGCGGCAGTCCTTTCCGGGGGCCGGATCCGGTCCGGGTTTTCCGCGGCAGTCCATTCCGAGGCCAAATTCGGCCCAGGTTTTCCGTGGCAGTCCATTCCGGGGGCCGGATCCGGTCCGGGTTATCCCCGGCAGACCATTCCGTGGCCAAATGCGGTCCGGGTTTTCCGTGGCAGTCCATTCCAGGGCCAAATGTGGTCCGGGTCTTCCGCGGCAGTCCATTCCGGGAGCTGGATCCGGTCCGGCATTTCCACGGCAGTCCATTCCGGAGGCCGGATCCGGTCTGGCTTTTCCGTGGCAGTCCATACCGGGGGCCGGATTCAGTCTGTGTTTTCCCCAGCAGTCTATTCCGGGGCCGGATCTGGTCGGGTTTTTCCCAGCAATCCATTCCGTGGGCCGGATCCGGTTCGGGTTTTCACGGCAGTCCATTGCGGGGGCCGGATCCGGTCCATTTTTTTCCCCGGCAGTCCGTTCCAGGGGCTGGATCTGCTCCAGGTTTTCCCCAGCAGTCCATTCAGGGGGCCGGATGCGGGCCAGGTTTTCCGCGGCAGTCCATTAAAGGGGCCTTATCCGGTCCGGGTTTTCCACGGCAGTCCGTTCCGGGGGGCCGGATTCAGTCTGTGTTTTCCCCAGCAGTCCATTTCGGGGGCCGGATCCGGTCGAGTTTTTCCCAGCAGTCCATTCCAGCGACGGATCCGGTCCGGGTTTCTCCTGGCAGTCCATTACGGGGGCTGGATCTGTTCCAGGTTTTCCGCGCCAGTCCATTCTTGGGGCCGGATCTGGTCCGGGTTTTCCCCAGCCACTCAATTCCGGGGGTCGTATCCGGTCTGTTTTTTCCCGACACTCAATTCCGGGGGCGGATGTGGTCCGGGTTTTCCCTGGAAGTCCTTTCCAAGGGGCCTATGCACTCCAGGTTTTCCCCGGCAGTCCATTCTAGGGGCCGGATCTGGTCTGGGTTTTTCGCGGCAGTCCATTGCGGGGGCCAAATGAGGTCCGGATTTCCGCAGCAGTCCATTCTTGGGCCGGATTCGGTCTGTGTTATCCACGTCAGTCCATTCCGGGGGCCGGCTCCAGTCCGGGTTTTCCGCCGCAGTCCTTTCCGGGGGCTGGATCTGTTCCGGGTTTTCTGCGGCAGTCCATTCCGGGGGCCGGAACCGATCCAGGTTTTCCCGGGCAGTCCATTCTGGGGGCCGGATTCGGTCCGGGTTTTCCCCGGCAGTCCATTCCGTGGCCTGTATCCGTCCGGGTTTTCGCGGCAGTCCATTCGGGGGTCTGGATCTGTTCGAGGTTTTCTGCGGCAGTCCATTCCGGGGGCCGGAACCGGTCCGGGTTATCCCTGGCAGTCCATTCCGTGGTTTGGATCCGGTCCGTGTTTTCCGTGGCAGTCCATTCCGGGGCCTAGATACGGTCTGGGTTTTCCACGGCAGTGCATTCCGGGGGCCAGATCCGGTCCGTGTTTCCCGTGGCAGTCCATTTCGGGGGCCGGATCCGGTCCGGGTTTTCCCCGGCCACTCAATTCCGGGGGTCGTATCCGGTCTGTTTTTTCCCGACACTCAATTCCGGGGGCGGATCTGGTCCGGGTTTTCCCCGGCAGTCCTTTCCAAGGGGCCTATGCACTCCAGGTTTTCCCCGGCAGTCCATTCCGGGGGCCGGACCTTATCCAGGTTTTTCGCGGCAGTCCATTGCGGGGGCCGGATCCAGTCTGGGTTTTCCCCAGCCACTCCATTGCGGGGGCTGGATCCAACCTGTTTTTTCCCGCTACTCCATTCCGGCGGCGGATACGGTCCGGGTTTTCCCCAGCAGTCCATTCCGGGGGCCATATCCGGTCCCGTTTTTCCCGGGCAGTCCATTCCAGGGGTCGGATGCAGTCTGGGTGTTCTCCAGCAGTCCATTCCGGGGACCGGATCCGGTCCGGGTTTTCCACGACAGTCCATACCGGGGTCTGGATCTGTTCGAGGTTTTCTGCGGCAGTCCATTCCGGGGGCCGGATCCGGTCCGGCTTTTCCGTGGCAGTCCATTCCGGGGCCTGGATCCGGTCCGGGTTTTCCGCGGCAGTCCATTCTGGGAGCCGGATATGGTCCTGGTTTTCTGCAGCAGTCCATTCTGGGGGCCGGATCTGGTCCGGGTTTTCCGCGGCAGTCCATACCGGGGGCCGGATCCACTCCGGGTTTTCCACGGCAGTCCATTCCAGAGGCCGGATCCGGTGTGTCTTTTCCGTGGCAGTCCATACCGGGGGCCGGATTCAGTCTGTGTTTTCCCCAGCAGTCTATTCCGGAGGGCGGATCCGATCGGGTTTTTCCCAGCAGTCCATTCGGGGGCCGGATCCGGTCCGGGTTTCTCCTGGCAGTCCATTCCGGGTGCTGGATCCGGTCCGCGTTTTCCACGGCAGTCCATTCTGGGGGCCGGATTCAGTCTGTTTTTTTCCCCAGCAGTGCATTCTGGGGGCCGGATCCGGTCTGTTTTTCCCCGGCCACTCCATTCCGGTGGCGGATCCGGTCCGGGTTTTCCCCAGCAGTCTCTTCCAGGGGCCGGATCCGGTCCGTTTTTTCCCCCGGCAGTCTATTCGGGGGCCGGATCCGGTCCGGGTTTCTCCTGGCAGTCCATTCCGGGGGCGGATCCGGTCTGTTTTTTTCCCCAGCAGTCCACTCCAGGGTTGGATCTGGTCCAGGTTTTTCGCTGGAAGTGCATTTTGGGGCCTTATCCGGTCCAGGTTTTCCGCGGCAGTCCTTTCCGGGGGCCGGATCCGGTCCGGGTTTTCTGCGGCAGTCCATTCCGAGGCCATATTCGGCCCGCGTTTTCCGCGGCAGTCCATTCTGGGGGCCGGATCCGGTCCGGGTTTTCCGCAGCAGTCCATTCCAGGGGCCGGATCCCGTCCGGGTTTTCCCCAGCACTCAATTCCGGGGGTCGTATCCGGTCTGTTTTTTCCCGACTCTCAATTCCGGGGGCGGATCTGGTCCGGGTTTTCCCTGGAAGTCCTTTCCAAGGGTCCTATGCACTCCAGGTTTTCCCCGGCAGTCCATTCTGGGGGCCGGACCTGGTCCGGGTTTTTCGCAGCAGTCCATTGCGGGGGCCAAATGAGGTCCGGATTTCCGCAGCAGTCCATTCCGGGGCCGGATTCGGTCTGTGTTATCCACGTCAGTCCATTCCGGGGGCCGGCTCCGGTCCGGGTTTTCCACGGCAGTCCATTCCGGGGGCCGGATCCGGTTCGGGTTTTCACGGCAGTCCATTCCGGGGGCCGGTTTCGGTCCGGGTTATCCCAGGCAGACCATTCCGTGGCCAAATGCGGTCCGGGTTTTCCGCAGCAGTCCATTCCGGGGGCCATATCCGGTCCGGGTTTCCCCCGTCGGTCCATTCCGGAGGCTGGATCGGGTCGGGGTTTTCCCCGGCAGTCCATTCCGGGACCAAATGTGGTCCGGGTCTTCCGCGACAGTCCATTCCGGGAGCTGGATCCGGTCCGTGTTTTCCGCGGCAGTCCATTCCGGGGGCCGGAACTGGTCCAGGTTTTCCCGGGCAGTCCATTCTGGGGGCCAGATCTGGTCCAGGTTTTCTCCAGCAGTCCATTCTGGGGGCCGGATTCGGTCCGGGTTTTCCCCGGCAGTCCCTTCCGTGGCCTGGATCCGTCCGGGTTTTCGTGGCAGTCCATTCAGGGGTCTGGATCTGTTCGAGGTCTTCTGCGGCAGTCCATTCCGGGGGCGGAACCGGTCCGGGTTTTCCCGCCACTCCATTCCGGGGTTTGGATCCGGTCCGGCTTTTCCGTGGCAGTCCATTTCGGGGGCCGGATCCGGTCCCGGTTTTCCGCAGCAGACCATTCGGGGGCCGGATCCGGTCGAGTTTTTCCCAGCAGTCCATTCCAGGGACGGATCCGGTCCGGGTTTCTCCTGGCAGTCCATTACGGGGGCTGGATCTGTTCCAGGTTTTCCGCGCCGGTCCATTCTGGGGGCCGGATCTGGTCCGGGTTTTCCCCAGCCACTCAATTCCGGGGGTCGTATCCGGTCTGTTTTTTCCCGACACTCAATTCCGGGGGTGGATCTGGTCCGGGTTTTCCCTGGAAGTCCTTTCCAAGGGGCCTATGCACTCCAGGTTTTCCCCTGCAGTCCATTCTGGGGGCCGGACCTGATCCAGGTTTTTCGCGGCAGTCCATTGCGGAGGCCGGATCCAGTCTGGGTTTTCCCCAGCCACTGCATTGCGGGGGCTGGATCCAGCCTGTTTTTTCCCGCTACTCCATTCTGGAGGCGGATACGGTCCGGGTTTTCTGCAGCAGTCCATTCTGGGGGCTGGATCCGGTCCGGGTTTTCCGCGGCAGTCCATTTCAGGAGCCGGATATGGTCCGGGTTTTCTGCAGCAGTCCATTCTGGGGGCCGGATCCGGTCTGGCTTTTCCGCGGCAGTCCATACCGGGGGCCGGATCCACTCCGGGTTTTCCACGGCAGTCCATTCCGGAGGCCGGATCCGGTGTGTCTTTTCCGTGGCAGTCCATACCGGGGGCCGGATTCAGTCTGTGTTTTCCCCAGCAGTCTATTCCGGGGGCCGGATCCGGTCGGGTTTTTCCCAGCAGTCCATTCGGGGTCGGATCCGGTCTGGGTTTCTCCTGGCAGTCCATTCCGGGTGCTGGATCCGGTCCGGGTTTTCCGTGGCAGTCCATTGCGGGGGCCGGATTCAGTCTGTTTTTTTCCCCAGCAGTCCACTCCAGGGTTGGATCTGGTCCAGGTTTTTCCCTGGAAGTGCATTTTGGGGCCTTATCCGGTCCGGTTTTTCCGCGGCAGTCCTTTCCGGGGGCCGGATCCGGTCCGGGTTTTCTGCGGCAGTCCATTCCGAGACCATATTCGGCCCGGGTTTCTCCTGGCAGTCCATTCTGGGGGCCGGATCCGGTCCGGGTTTTCCGCGGCAGTCCATTTCGGGGGCCGGATCCCGTCCGGGTTTTCCCCAGCCACTCAATTCCGGGGGTCGTATCCGGTCTGTTATTTCCCGACACTCAATTCCGGGGGTGGATCTGGTCCGGGTTTTCCCTGGAAGTCCTTTCCAAGGGGCCTATGCACTCCAGGTTTTCCCCGGCAGTCCATTCTGGGGGCCAGACCTGGTCCGGGTTTTTCGCGGCAGTCCATTGCGGGGGCCAAATGAGGTCCGGATTTCCGCAGCAGTCCATTCCGGGGCCGGATTCGGTCTGTGTTAGCCACGTCAGTCCATTCCGGGGGCCGGCTCCGGTCCGGGTTTTCCGCCGCAGTCCATTCCGGGAGCTGGATCCGGTCCGTGTTTTCCACGGCAGTCCATTCCGGGGGCCGGAACCGATCCAGGTTTTCCCGGGCAGTCCATTCTGGGGGCCGGATTCGGTCCGGGTTTTCCCGGGCAGTCCATTCCGTGGCCTGTATCCGTCCGGGTTTTCGCGGCAGTCCATTCGGGGGTCTGGATCTGTTCGAGCTTTTCTGCGGCAGTCCATTCCGGGGGCCGGAACCGGTCCGGGTTATCCCCGGCAGTCCATTCCGTGGTTTGGATCCGGTCCGTGTTTTCCGTGGCAGTCCATTCCGGGGCCTAGATACGGTCCGGGTTTTCTGCGGCAGTCCATTCCGGGGGCCAGATCCGGTCCGTGTTTTCCGCGGCAGTCCATTTCGGGGGCCGGATCCGGTCCCGGTTTTCCGCAGCAGACCATTCGGGGGCCAGATCCGGTCGAGTTTTTCCCAGCAGTCCATTCCAGGGACGGATCCGGTCCGGGTTTTCCCCGCCACTCAATTCCGGGGGTCGTATCCGGTCTGTTTTTTCCCGACACTCAATTCCGGGGGCGGATGTGGTCCGGGTTTTCCCCGGCAGTCCTTTCCAAGGGGCCTATGCACTCCAGGTTTTCCCCGGCAGTCCATTCCGGGGGCCATATCCGGTCCCGTTTTTCCCGGGCAGTCCATTCCAGGGGTCGGATGCAGTCTGGGTGTTCTCCAGCAGTCCATTCCGGGGACCGGATCTGGTCCGGGTTTTCCCCGGCAGTCCTTTCCAAGGGGCCTATGCACTCCAGGTTTTCCCCTGCAGTCCATTCCGGGGGCCGGACCTGATCCAGATTTTTCGCGGCAGTCCATTGCGGAGGCCGGATCCAGTCTGGGTTTTCCCCAGCCACTGCATTGCGGGGGCTGGATCCAGCCTGTTTTTTCCCGCTACTCCATTCCGGAGGCGGATACGGTCCGGGTTTTCCCCAGCAGTCCATTCCGGGGGCCATATCCGGTCCCGTTTTTCCCGGGCAGTCCATTCCAGGGGTCAGATGCAGTCTGGGTGTTCTCCAGCAGTCCATTCCGGGGACCGGATCCGGTCCGGGTTTTCCACGACAGTCCATACCGGGGTCTGGATCTGTTCGAGGTTTTCTGCGGCAGTCCATTCCGGGGGCCGGATCCGGTCCGGGTTTTCCGTGGCAGTCCATTCCGGGGCCTGGATACGGTCCGGTTTTCCGCGGCAGTCCATTCCGGGGGCCAGATCCGGTCCGGGTTTTACGCGGCAGTCCATTTCGGGAGCCGGATATGGTCCGGGTTTTCTGCAGCAGTCCATTCTGGGGGCCGGATCTGGTCCGGGTTTTCCGCGGCAGTCCATACCGGGGGCCGGATCCACTCCGGGTTTTCCACGGCAGTCCATTCCGGAGGCCGGATCCGGTGTGTCTTTTCCGTGGCAGTCCATACCGGGGGCCGGATTCAGTCTGTGTTTTCCCCAGCAGTCTATTCCGGAGGCTGGATCGGGTCAGGGTTTTCCGCGGCAGTCTATTCGGGGGCCGGATCCGGTCCGGGTTTCTCCTGGCAGTCCATTCCGGGGGCGGATCCGGTCTGTTTTTTACCCCAGCAGTCCACTCCAGGGTTGGATCTGGTCCAGGTTTTTCCCTGGAAGTGCATTTTGGGGCCTTATCCGGTCCGGGTTTTCCGCGGCAGTCCTTTCCGGGGGCCGGATCTGGTCCGGGTTTTCCGCGGCAGTCCATTCCGAGGCCATATTCGGCCCGGGTTTTCCGCGGCAGTCCATTCCGTGGGCCGGATCCGGTCCAGGTTTTCCGCAGCAGTCCATTCCGGGGGCCGGATCCCGTCCGGGTTTTCCCCAGCCACTCAATTCCGGGGGTCGTATCCGGTCTGTTTTTTCCCGACACTCAATTCCGGGGGCGGATCTGGTCCGGGTTTTCCCTGGAAGTCCTTTCCAAGGGGCCTATGCACTCCAGGTTTTCCCCGGCAGTCCATTCTGGGGGCCGGACCTGGTCCGGGTTTTTCGCGGCAGTCCATTGCGGGGGCCAAATGAGGTCCAGATTTCCGCAGCAGTCCATTCCGGGGCCGGATTCGGTCTGTGTTATCCACGTCAGTCCATTCCGGGGGCCGGCTCCGGTCCGGGTTTTCCGCCGCAGTCCATTCCGGGGGCTGGATCCGTTCCGGGTTTTCCGTGGCAGTCCATTCCATGTGTTTGATCTGGTCTTGGTTTTCCGCGGCAGTCCATTCCGTGGGCCGGATCCGGTTCGGGTTTTCACGGCAGTCCATTCCGGGGGCCGGATTCGGTCCGGGTTTCCCCCGTCGGTCCATTCCGGAGGCTGGATCGGGTCGGGGTTTTCCCCGGCAGTCCATTCCGGGACCAAATGTGGTCCGGGTCTTCCGCGACAGTCCATTCCGGGAGCTGGATCCGGTCCGTGTTTTCCGCGGCAGTCCATTCCGGGGGCCGGAACCGATCCAGGTTTTCCCGGGCAGTCCATTCTGGGGGCCAGATTCGGTCCGGGTTATCCCCGGCAGTCCATTCCGTGGCCTGTATCCGTCCGGGTTTTCGCGGCAGTCCATTCAGGGGTCTGGATCTGTTCGAGGTTTTCTGCGGCAGTCCATTCCGGGGGCCGGAACCGGTCCGGGTTATCCCCGGCAGTCCATTCCGTGGTTTGGATCCGGTCCGTGTTTTCCGTGGCAGTCCATTCCGGGGCCTAGATACGGTCCGGGTTTTCCACGGCAGTGCATTCCGGGGGCCAGATCCGGTCCGTGTTTTCCGCGGCAGTCCATTTCGGGGGCCGGATCCGGTCCCGGTTTTCCGCAGCAGACCATTCGGGGGCCAGATCCGGTCGAGTTTTTCCCAGCAGTCCATTCCAGGGACGGATCCGGTCCGGGTTTCTCCTGGCAGTCCATTACGGGGGCTGGATCTGTTCCAGGTTTTCCGCGCCAGTCCATTCCAGGGGTCGGATCCGGTCCGGGTTTTCCCCGGCCACTCAATTCCGGGGGTCGTATCCGGTCTGTTTTTTCCCGACACTCAATTCCGGGGGCGGATCTGGTCCGGGTTTTCCCCGGCAGTCCTTTCCAAGGGGCCTATGCACTCCAGGTTTTCCCCGGCAGTCCATTCCGGGGGCCATATCCGGTCCCGTTTTTCCCGGGCAGTCCATTCCAGGGGTCGGATGCAGTCTGGGTGTTCTCCAGCAGTCCATTCTGGGGACCGGATCCGGTCCGGGTTTTCCCCGGCAGTCCTTTCAAAGGGGCCTATGCACTCCAGGTTTTCCCCTGCAGTCCATTCCGGGGGCCGGACCTGATCCAGATTTTTCGCGGCAGTCCATTGCGGGGGCCGGATCCAGTCTGGGTTTTCCCCAGCCACTGCATTGCGGGGGCTGGATCCAGCCTGTTTTTTCCCGCTACTCCATTCCGGAGGCGGATACGGTCTGGGTTTTCCCCAGCAGTCCATTCCGGGGGCCATATCCGGTCCCGTTTTTCCCGGGCAGTCCATTCCAGGGGTCAGATGCAGTCTGGGTGTTCTCCAGCAGTCCATTCCGGGGACCGGATCCGGTCCGGGTTTTCCACGACAGTCCATACCGGGGTCTGGATCTGTTCGAGGTTTTCTGCGGCAGTCCATTCCGGGGGCCGGATCCGGTCCGGGTTTTCCGTGGCAGTCCATTCCGGGGCCTGGATACGGTCCGGTTTTCCGCGGCAGTTCATACCGGGGGCCGGATCCACTCCGGGTTTTCCACGGCAGTCCATTCCAGAGGCCGGATCCGGTGTGTCTTTTCCGTGGCAGTCCATACCGGGGGCCGGATTCAGTCTGTGTTTTCCCCAGCAGTCTATTCCGGAGGCTGGATCGGGTCAGGGTTTTCCCCGGCAGTCCGTTCCGGGGGCGGATCCGGTCTGTTTTTTACCCCAGCAGTCCACTCCATGGTTGGATCTGGTCCAGGTTTTTCCCTGGAAGTGCATTTTGGGGCCTTATCCGGTCCGGGTTTTCCGCGGCAGTCCTTTCCGAGGGCCGGATCCGGTCCGGGTTTTCCGCGGCAGTCCATTCCGAGGCCATGTTCGGCCCGGGTTTTCCGCGGCAGTCCATTCCGTGGGCCGGATCCGGTCCGGGTTTTCCGCAGCAGTCCATTCCGGGGGCCAGATCCCGTCCGGGTTTTCCCCAGCCACTCAATTCCAGGGGTCGTATCCAGTCTGTTTTTTCCCGACTCTCAATTCCGGGGGCGGATCTGGTCCGGGTTTTCCCTGGAAGTCCTTTCCAAGGGGCCTATGCACTCCAGGTTTTCCCCTGCAGTCCATTCTGGGGGCCGGACCTGGTCTGGGTTTTTCGCGGCAGTCCATTGCGGGGGCCAAATGAGGTCCAGATTTCCGCAGCAGTCCATTCCGGGGCCGGATTCGGTCTGTGTTATCCACGTCAGTCCATTCCGGGGGCCGGCTCCGGTCCGGGTTTTCCGCCGCAGTCCATTCCGGGGGCTGGATCCGTTCCGGGTTTTCCGTGGCAGTCCATTCCATGTGTTTGATCTGGTCTTGGTTTTCCGCGGCAGTCCATTCCGTGGGCCGGATCCGGTTCGGGTTTTCACGGCAGTCCATTCCGGGGGCCGGATTCGGTCCGGGTTATCCCCAGCAGACCATTCCGTGGCCAAATGCGGTCCGGGTTTTCCGCAGCAGTCCATTCCGGGGGCCATATCCGGTCCGGGTTTCCCCCGTCGGTCCATTCCGGAGGCTGGATCGGGTCGGGGTTTTCCCCGGCAGTCCATTCCGGGACCAAATGTGGTCCGGGTCTTCCGCGGCAGTCCATTCCGGGAGCTGGATCCGGTCCGTGTTTTCCGCGGCAGTCCATTCCGGGGGCCGGAACTGGTCCAGGTTTTCCCGGGCAGTCCATTCTGGGGGCCGGATTCGGTCCGGGTTTTCCCTGGCAGTCCATTCTGGGGGCCGGATCCGGTCCGGCTTTTCCGTGGCAGTCCATTCTGGGGCCTGGATACGGTCCGGTTCTCCACGGCAGTCCATTCCGGGAGCCGGATATGGTCTGGGTTTTCTGCAGCACTCCATTCCGGGGTTTGGATCCGGTCCGGGTTTTCCCGCCACTCCATACCGGGGGCCGGATCCACTCCGGGTTTTCCACGGCAGTCCATTCCGGAGGCCGGATCCGGTGTGTCTTTTCCGTGGCAGTCCATACCGGGGGCCGGATTCAGTCTGTGTTTTCCCCAGCAGTCTATTCCGGAGGGCGGATCCGGTCGGGTTTTTCCCAGCAGTCCATTCGGGGGCCGGATCCGGTCCGGGTTTCTCCTGGCAGTCCATTCGGGTGCTGGATCCGGTCCAGGTTTTCCACGGCAGTCCATTGCGGAGGCGGGATTCAGTCTGTTTTTTTCCCCACATGTGCATTCTGGGGGCCGGATCCGGTCTGTTTTTTCCCGCCACTCCATTCCGGTGGCGGATCCGGTCCGGGTTTTCCCCAGCAGTCCATTCCGGGGGCCGGATGCGGGCCAGGTTTTCCGCGGCAGTGCATTAAAGGGTCCGGATCCGGTCCGTTTTTTTCCCCGGCAGTCCATTCCGGGGGCAGATCCGGTCTGTTTTTTTCCCCAGCAGTCCACTCCAGGGTTGGATCTGGTCCAGGTTTTTCCCTGGAAGTGCATTTTGGGGCCTTATCCGGTCTGGGTTTTCCGCGGCAGTCCTTTCCGGGGGCCGGATCCGGTCCGGGTTTTCCGCGGCAGTCCATTCCGAGGCCATATTTGGCCCGGTTTTCTCCTGGCAGTCCATTCTGGGGGCCGGATCCGGTCCGGGTTTTCCGCAGCAGTCCATTCCGTTGGCCGGATCCCGTCCGGGTTTTCCCCAGCCACTCAATTCCGGGGGTCGTATCCGGTCTGTTATTTCCCGACACTCAATTCCGGGGGTGGATCTGGTCCGGGTTTTCCCTGGAAGTCCTTTCCAAGGGGCCTATGCACTCCAGGTTTTCCCCGGCAGTCCATTCTGGGGGCCAGACCTGGTCCGGGTTTTTCGCGGCAGTCCATTGCGGGGGCCAAATGAGGTCCGGATTTCCGCAGCAGTCCATTCTGGGGCCGGATTCGGTCTGTGTTAGCCATGTCAGTCCATTCCGGGGGCCGGCTCCGGTCTGGGTTTTCCGCCGCAGTCCATTCCGGGGGCTGGATCCGGTCCGTGTTTTCCACGGCAGTCCATTCCGGGGGCCGGAACCGATCCAGGTTTTCCCGGGCAGTCCATTCTGGGGGCCGGATTCGGTCCGGGTTTTCCCCGGCAGTCCATTCCGTGGCCTGTATCCGTCCGGGTTTTCGCGGCAGTCCATTCGGGGGTCTGGATCTGTTCGAGGTTTTCTGCGGCAGTCCATTCCGGAGGCCGGATCCGGTCTGGCTTTTCCGTGGCAGTCCATACCGGGGGCCGGATTCAGTCTGTGTTTTCCCCAGCAGTCTATTCCGGAGGCTGGATCGGGTCAGGGTTTTCCCCGGCAGTCCGTTCCGGGGGCGGATCCGGTCTGTTTTTTACCCCAGCAGTCCACTCCATGGTTGGATCTGGTCCAGGTTTTTCCCTGGAAGTGCATTTTGGGGCCTTATCCGGTCCGGGTTTTCCGCGGCAGTCCTTTCCGGGGGCCGGATCCGGTCCGGGTTTTCCGCGGCAGTCCATTCCGAGGCCATATTCGGCCCGGGTTTTCCGCGGCAGTCCATTCCGTGGGCCGGATCCGGTCCGGGTTTTCCGCGGCAGTCCATTCCGGGGGCCGGATCCCGTCCGGGTTTTCCCCAGCCACTCAATTCCAGGGGTCGTATCCAGTCTGTTTTTTCCCGACTCTCAATTCCGGGGGCGGATCTGGTCCGGGTTTTCCCTGGAAGTCCTTTCCAAGGGGCCTATGCACTCCAGGTTTTCCCCGGCAGTCCATTCTGGGGGCCGGACCTGGTCTGGGTTTTTCGCGGCAGTCCATTGCGGGGGCCAAATGAGGTCCAGATTTCCGCAGCAGTCCATTCCGGGGCCGGATTCGGTCTGTGTTATCCACGTCAGTCCATTCCGGGGGCCGGCTCCGGTCCGGGTTTTCCGCCGCAGTCCTTTCCGGGGGCTGGATCCGTTCCGGGTTTTCCGTGGCAGTCCATTCCATGTGTTTGATCTGGTCTTGGTTTTCCGCGGCAGTCCATTCCGTGGGCCGGATCCGGTTCGGGTTTTCACGGCAGTCCATTCCGGGGGCCGGATTCGGTCCGGGTTATCCCCAGCAGACCATTCCGTGGCCAAATGCGGTCCGGGTTTTCCGCAGCAGTCCATTCCGGGGGCCATATCCGGTCCGGGTTTCCCCCGTCGGTCCATTCCGGAGGCTGGATCGGGTCGGGGTTTTCCCCGGCAGTCCATTCCGGGACCAAATGTGGTCCGGGTCTTCCGCGGCAGTCCATTCCGGGAGCTGGATCCGGTCCGTGTTTTCCACGGCAGTCCATTCCGGGGGCCGGAACTGGTCCAGGTTTTCCCGGGCAGTCCATTCTGGGGGCCGGATTCGGTCCGGGTTTTCCCCGGCAGTCCATTCTGGGGGCCGGATCCGGTCCGGCTTTTCCGTGGCAGTCCATTCTGGGGCCTGGATACGGTCCGGTTCTCCACGGCAGTCCATTCCGGGAGCCGGATATGGTCTGGGTTTTCTGCAGCACTCCATTCCGGGGTTTGGATCCGGTCCGGGTTTTCCCGCCACTCCATACCGGGGGCCGGATCCACTCCGGGTTTTCCACGGCAGTCCATTCCGGAGGCCGGATCCGGTGTGTCTTTTCCGTGGCAGTCCATACCGGGGGCCGGATTCAGTCTGTGTTTTCCCCAGCAGTCTATTCCGGAGGGCGGATCCGGTCGGGTTTTTCCCAGCAGTCCATTCGGGGGCCGGATCCGGTCCGGGTTTCTCCTGGCAGTCCATTCGGGTGCTGGATCCGGTCCAGGTTTTCCACGGCAGTCCATTGCGGAGGCGGGATTCAGTCTGTTTTTTTCCCCAGCAGTGCATTCTGGGGGCCGGATCCGGTCTGTTTTTTCCCGCCACTCCATTCCGGTGGCGGATCCGGTCCGGGTTTTCCCCAGCAGTCCATTCCGGGGGCCGGATGCGGGCCAGGTTTTCCGCGGCAGTCCATTAAAGGGTCCGGATCCGGTCCGTTTTTTTCCCCGGCAGTCCATTCCGGGGGCAGATCCGGTCTGTTTTTTTCCCCAGCAGTCCACTCCAGGGTTGGATCTGGTCCAGGTTTTTCCCTGGAAGTGCATTTTGGGGCCTTATCCGGTCCGGGTTTTCCGCGGCAGTCCTTTCCGGGGGCCGGATCCGGTCCGGGTTTTCCGCGGCAGTCCATTCCGAGGCCATATTTGGCCCGGGTTTCTCCTGGCAGTCCATTCTGGGGGCCGGATCCGGTCCGGGTTTTCCGCGGCAGTCCATTCCGTTGGCCGGATCCCGTCCGGGTTTTCCCCAGCCACTCAATTCCGGGGGTCGTATCCGGTCTGTTATTTCCCGACACTCAATTCCGGGGGTGGATCTGGTCCGGGTTTTCCCTGGAAGTCCTTTCCAAGGGGCCTATGCACTCCAGGTTTTCCCCGGCAGTCCATTCTGGGGGCCAGACCTGGTCCGGGTTTTTCGCGGCAGTCCATTGCGGGGGCCAAATGAGGTCCGGATTTCCGCAGCAGTCCATTCTGGGGCCGGATTCGGTCTGTGTTAGCCATGTCAGTCCATTCCGGGGGCCGGCTCCGGTCCGGGTTTTCCGCCGCAGTCCATTCCGGGGGCTGGATCCGGTCCGTGTTTTCCACGGCAGTCCATTCCGGGGGCCGGAACCGATCCAGGTTTTCCCGGGCAGTCCATTCTGGGGGCCGGATTCAGTCCGGGTTTTCCCCGGCAGTCCATTCCGTGGCCTGTATCCGTCCGGGTTTTCGCGGCAGTCCATTCGGGGGTCTGGATCTGTTCAAGGTTTTCTGCGGCAGTCCATTCCAGGGGCCGGAACCGGTCCGGGTTATCCCCGGCTGTCCATTCCGTGGTTTGGATCCGGTCCGTGTTTTCCGTGGCAGTCCATTCCGGGGCCTAGATACGGTCCGGGTTTTCCACGGCAGTGCATTCCGGGGGCCAGATCCGGTCCGTGTTTTCCGCGGCAGTCCATTTCGGGGACCGGATCCGGTCCCGTTTTCCGCAGCAGACCATTCGGGGGCCAGATCCGGTCGAGTTTTTCCCAGCAGTCCATTCCAGGGACGGATCCGGTCCGGGTTTCTCCTGGCAGTCCATTACGGGGGCTGGATCTGTTCCAGGTTTTCCGCGCCAGTCCATTCTGGGGGCCGGATCCCGTCCGGGTTTTCCCCGGCCACTCAATTCCGGGGGTCGTATCCGGTCTGTTTTTTCCCGACACTCAATTCCGGGGGCCGATGTGGTCCGGGTTTTCCCCGGCAGTCCTTTCCAAGGGGCCTATGCACTCCAGGTTTTCCCCGGCAGTCCATTCCGGGGGCCATATCCGGTCCCGTTTTTCCCGGGCAGTCCATTCCAGGGGTCGGATGCAGTCTGGGTGTTCTCCAGCAGTCCATTCCGGGGACCGGATCCAGTCCGGGTTTTCCCCGGCAGTCCTTTCAAAGGGGCCTATGCACTCCAGGTTTTCCCCTGCAGTCCATTCCGGGGGCCGGACCTGATCCAGATTTTTCGCGGCAGTCCATTGCGGAGGCCGGATCCAGTCTGGGTTTTCCCCAGCCACTGCATTGCGGGGGCTGGATCCAGCCTGTTTTTTCCCGCTACTCCATTCCGGAGGCGGATACGGTCCGGGTTTTCCCCAGAAGTCCATTCCGGGGGCCATATCCGGTCCCGTTTTTCCCGGGCAGTCCATTCCAGGGGTCAGATGCAGTCTGGGTGTTCTCCAGCAGTCCATTCCGGGGGCCGGATCCGGTCCGGCTTTTCCGTGGCAGTCCATTCCGGGGCCTGGATACGGTCCGGTTTTCCGCGGCAGTCCATTCCGGGGGCCAGATCCGGTCCGGGTTTTACGCGGCAGTCCATTTCGGGAGCCGGATATGGTCCGGGTTTTCTGCAGCAGTCCATTCCGAGGGCCGGATCTGGTCCGGGTTTTCCACGGCAGTCCATACCGGGGGCCGGATCCACTCCGGGTTTTCCACGGCAGTCCATTCCGGAGGCCGGATCCGGTCTGGCTTTTCCGTGGCAGTCCATACCGGGGGCCGGATTCAGTCTGTGTTTTCCCCAGCAGTCTATTCCGGAGGCTGGATCGGGTCAGGGTTTTCCGCGGCAGTCTATTCGGGGGCCGGATCCGGTCCGGGTTTCTCCTGGCAGTCCATTCCGGGGGCGGATCCGGTCTGTTTTTTACCCCAGCAGTCCACTCCAGGGTTGGATCTGGTCCAGGTTTTTCCCTGGAAGTGCATTTTGGGGCCTTATCCGGTCCGGGTTTTCCGCGGCAGTCCTTTCCGGGGGCCGGATCCGGTCCGGGTTTTCCGCGGCAGTCCATTCCGAGGCCATATTCGGCCCGGGTTTTCCGCGGCAGTCCATTCCGAGGCCATATTCGGCCCGGGTTTTCCGCGGCAGTCCATTCTGGGGGCCGGATCCGGTCCGGGTTTTCCGCAGCAGTCCATTCCGGGGGCCGGATCCCGTCCGGGTTTTCCCCAGCCACTCAATTCCGGGGGTCGTATCCAGTCTGTTTTTTCCCAACACTCAATTCCGGGGGCGGATCTGGTCCGGGTTTTCCCTGGAAGTCCTTTCCAAGGGGCCTATGCACTCCAGGTTTTCCCCGGCAGTCCATTCTGGGGGCCGGACCTGGTCCGGGTTTTTCGCGGCAGTCCATTGCGGGGGCCAAATGAGGTCCAGATTTCCGCAGCAGTCCATTCCGGGGCCGGATTCGGTCTGTGTTATCCACGTCAGTCCATTCCGGGGGCCGGCTCCGGTCCGGGTTTTCCGCCGCAGTCCTTTCGGGGGGCTGGATCCGTTCCGGGTTTTCCGTGACAGTCCATTCCATGTGTTTGATCTGGTCTTGGTTTTCCGCGGCAGTCCATTCCGTGGGCCGGATCCGGTTCGGGTTTTCACGGCAGTCCATTCCGGGGGCCGGATTCGGTCCGGGTTATCCCCAGCAGACCATTCCGTGGCCAAATGCGGTCCGGGTTTTCCGCAGCAGTCCATTCCGGGGGCCATATCCGGTCCGGGTTTCCCCCGTCGGTCCATTCCGGAGGCTGGATCGGGTCGGGGTTTTCCCCGGCAGTCCATTCCGGGACCAAATGTGGTCCGGGTCTTCCGCGACAGTCCATTCCGGGAGCTGGATCCGGTCCGTGTTTTCCGCGGCAGTCCATTCCGGGGGCCGGAACCGATCCAGGTTTTCCCGGGCAGTCCATTCTGGGGGCCGGATTCGGTCCGGGTTTTCCCCGGCAGTCCATTCCGTGGCCTGTATCCGTCCGGGTTTTCGCGGCAGTCCATTCGGGGGTCTGGATCTGTTCGAGGTTTTCTGCGGCAGTCCATTCCGGGGGCCGGAACCGGTCCGGGTTATCCCCGGCAGTCCATTCCGTGGTTTGGATCCGGTCCGTGTTTTCCGTGGCAGTCCATTCCGGGGCCTAGATACGGTCCGGGTTTTCCACGGCAGTGCATTCCGGGGGCCAGATCCGGTCCGTGTTTTCCGTGGCAGTCCATTTCGGGGGCCGGATCCGGTCCCGGTTTTCCGCAGCAGACCATTCGGGGGCCAGATCCGGTCGAGTTTTTCCCAGCAGTCCATTCCAGGGACGGATCCGGTCCGGGTTTCTCCTGGCAGTCCATTACGGGGGCTGGATCTGTTCCAGGTTTTCCGCGCCAGTCCATTCTGGGGGCCGGATCCGGTCCGGGTTTTCCCCGGCCACTCAATTCCGGGGGTCGTATCCAGTCTGTTTTTTCCTGACACTCAATTCCGGGGGCGGATGTGGTCCGGGTTTTCCCCGGCAGTTTTTTCCAAGGGGCCTATGCACTCCAGGTTTTCCCCTGCAGTCCATTCCGGGGGCCATATCTGGTCCCGTTTTTCCCGGGCAGTCCATTCCAGGGGTCGGATGCAGTCTGGGTGTTCTCCAGCAGTCCATTCCGTGGACCGGATCTGGTCCGGGTTTTCCCCGGCAGTCCTTTCAAAGGGGCCTATGCACTCCAGGTTTTCCCCTGCAGTCCATTCCGGGGGCCGGACCTGATCCAGATTTTTCGCGGCAGTCCATTGCGGGGGCCGGATCCAGTCTGGGTTTTCCCCAGCCACTGCATTGCGGGGGCTGGATCCAGCCTGTTTTTTCCCGCTACTCCATTCCGGAGGCGGATACGGTCCGGGTTTTCCCCAGAAGTCCATTCCGGGGGCCATATCCGGTCCCGTTTTTCCCGGGCAGTCCATTCCAGGGGTCAGATGCAGTCTGGGTGTTCTCCAGCAGTCCATTCCGGGGACCGGATCCGGTCTGGGTTTTCCACGGCAGTCCATACCGGGGTCTGGATCTGTTCGAGGTTTTCTGCGGCAGTCCATTCCGGGGGCCGGATCCGGTCCGGCTTTTCCGTGGCAGTCCATTCCGGGGCCTGGATACGGTCCGGTTTTCCACGGCAGTCCATTCCGGGGGCCAGATCCGGTCCGGGTTTTCCGCGGCAGTCCATTTCGGGAGCCGGATATGGTCCGGGTTTTCTGCAGCAGTCCATTCTGGGGGCCGGATCTGGTCCGGGTTTTCCGCGGCAGTCCATACCGGGGGCCGGATCCACTCCGGGTTTTCCACGGCAGTCCATTCCGGAGGCCGGATCCGGTGTGTCTTTTCCGTGGCAGTCCATACCGGGGGCCGGATTCAGTCTGTGTTTTCCGCAGCAGTCTATTCCGGAGGCTGGATCGGGTCAGGGTTTTCCGCGGCAGTCTATTCGGGGGCCGGATCCGGTCCGGGTTTCTCCTGGCAGTCCATTCCGGGGGCGGATCCGGTCTGTTTTTTACCCCAGCAGTCCACTCCAGGGTTGGATCTGGTCCAGGTTTTTCCCTGGAAGTGCATTTTGGGGCCTTATCCGGTCCGGGTTTTCCGCGGCAGTCCTTTCCGGGGGCCGGATCCGGTCCGGGTTTTCCGCGGCAGTCCATTCCGAGGCCATATTCGGCCCGGGTTTTCCGCGGCAGTCCATTCCGAGGCCATATTCGGCCCGGGTTTTCCGCGGCAGTCCATTCTGGGGGCCGGATCCGGTCCGGGTTTTCCGCAGCAGTCCATTCCGGGGGCCGGATCCCGTCCGGGTTTTCCCCAGCCACTCAATTCCGGGGGTCGTATCCAGTCTGTTTTTTCCCAACACTCAATTCCGGGGGCGGATCTGGTCCGGGTTTTCCCTGGAAGTCCTTTCCAAGGGGCCTATGCACTCCAGGTTTTCCCCGGCAGTCCATTCTGGGGGCCGGACCTGGTCCGGGTTTTTCGCGGCAGTCCATTGCGGGGGCCAAATGAGGTCCAGATTTCCGCAGCAGTCCATTCCGGGGCCGGATTCGGTCTGTGTTATCCACGTCAGTCCATTCCGGGGGCCGGCTCCGGTCCGGGTTTTCCGCCGCAGTCCTTTCGGGGGGCTGGATCCGTTCCGGGTTTTCCGTGACAGTCCATTCCATGTGTTTGATCTGGTCTTGGTTTTCCGCGGCAGTCCATTCCGTGGGCCGGATCCGGTTCGGGTTTTCACGGCAGTCCATTCCGGGGGCCGGATTCGGTCCGGGTTATCCCCAGCAGACCATTCCGTGGCCAAATGCGGTCCGGGTTTTCCGCAGCAGTCCATTCCGGGGGCCATATCCGGTCCGGGTTTCCCCCGTCGGTCCATTCCGGAGGCTGGATCGGGTCGGGGTTTTCCCCGGCAGTCCATTCCGGGACCAAATGTGGTCCGGGTCTTCCGCGACAGTCCATTCCGGGAGCTGGATCCGGTCCGTGTTTTCCGCGGCAGTCCATTCCGGGGGCCGGAACCGATCCAGGTTTTCCCGGGCAGTCCATTCTGGGGGCCGGATTCGGTCCGGGTTTTCCCCGGCAGTCCATTCCGTGGCCTGTATCCGTCCGGGTTTTCGCGGCAGTCCATTCGGGGGTCTGGATCTGTTCGAGGTTTTCTGCGGCAGTCCATTCCGGGGGCCGGAACCGGTCCGGGTTATCCCCGGCAGTCCATTCCGTGGTTTGGATCCGGTCCGTGTTTTCCGTGGCAGTCCATTCCGGGGCCTAGATACGGTCCGGGTTTTCCACGGCAGTGCATTCCGGGGGCCAGATCCGGTCCGTGTTTTCCGTGGCAGTCCATTTCGGGGGCCGGATCCGGTCCCGGTTTTCCGCAGCAGACCATTCGGGGGCCAGATCCGGTCGAGTTTTTCCCAGCAGTCCATTCCAGGGACGGATCCGGTCCGGGTTTCTCCTGGCAGTCCATTACGGGGGCTGGATCTGTTCCAGGTTTTCCGCGCCAGTCCATTCTGGGGGCCGGATCCGGTCCGGGTTTTCCACGGCCACTCAATTCCGGGGGTCGTATCCAGTCTGTTTTTTCCTGACACTCAATTCCGGGGGCGGATGTGGTCCGGGTTTTCCCCGGCAGTTTTTTCCAAGGGGCCTATGCACTCCAGGTTTTCCCCTGCAGTCCATTCCGGGGGCCATATCTGGTCCCGTTTTTCCCGGGCAGTCCATTCCAGGGGTCGGATGCAGTCTGGGTGTTCTCCAGCAGTCCATTCCGTGGACCGGATCTGGTCCGGGTTTTCCCCGGCAGTCCTTTCAAAGGGGCCTATGCACTCCAGGTTTTCCCCTGCAGTCCATTCCGGGGGCCGGACCTGATCCAGATTTTTCGCGGCAGTCCATTGCGGGGGCCGGATCCAGTCTGGGTTTTCCCCAGCCACTGCATTGCGGGGGCTGGATCCAGCCTGTTTTTTCCCGCTACTCCATTCCGGAGGCGGATACGGTCCGGGTTTTCCCCAGAAGTCCATTCCGGGGGCCATATCCGGTCCCGTTTTTCCCGGGCAGTCCATTCCAGGGGTCAGATGCAGTCTGGGTGTTCTCCAGCAGTCCATTCCGGGGACCGGATCCGGTCTGGGTTTTCCACGGCAGTCCATACCGGGGTCTGGATCTGTTCGAGGTTTTCTGCGGCAGTCCATTCCGGGGGCCGGATCCGGTCCGGCTTTTCCGTGGCAGTCCATTCCGGGGCCTGGATACGGTCCGGTTTTCCACGGCAGTCCATTCCGGGGGCCAGATCCGGTCCGGGTTTTCCGCGGCAGTCCATTTCGGGAGCCGGATATGGTCCGGGTTTTCTGCAGCAGTCCATTCTGGGGGCCGGATCTGGTCCGGGTTTTCCGCGGCAGTCCATACCGGGGGCCGGATCCACTCCGGGTTTTCCACGGCAGTCCATTCCGGAGGCCGGATCCGGTGTGTCTTTTCCGTGGCAGTCCATACCGGGGGCCGGATTCAGTCTGTGTTTTCCGCAGCAGTCTATTCCGGAGGCTGGATCGGGTCAGGGTTTTCCGCGGCAGTCTATTCGGGGGCCGGATCCGGTCCGGGTTTCTCCTGGCAGTCCATTCCGGGGGCGGATCCGGTCTGTTTTTTACCCCAGCAGTCCACTCCAGGGTTGGATCTGGTCCAGGTTTTTCCCTGGAAGTGCATTTTGGGGCCTTATCCGGTCCGGGTTTTCCGCGGCAGTCCTTTCCGGGGGCCGGATCCGGTCCGGGTTTTCCGCGGCAGTCCATTCCGAGGCCATATTCGGCCCGGGTTTTCCGCGGCAGTCCATTCCGTGGGCCGGATCCGGTCCGGGTTTTCCGCAGCAGTCCATTCCGGGGGCCGGATCCCGTCCGGGTTTTCCCCAGCAGTCCATTCCGGGGGTCGTATCCAGTCTGTTATTTCCCGACTCTCAATTCCGGGGGCGGATCTGGTCCGGGTTTTCCCTGGAAGTCTTTTCCAAGGGGCCTATGCACTCCAGGTTTTCCCCGGCAGTCCATTCTGGGGGCCGGACCTGGTCCGGGTTTTTCGCGGCAGTCCATTGCGGGGGCCAAATGAGGTCCGGATTTCCGCAGCAGTCCATTCCGGGGCCGGATTCGGTCTGTGTTATCCACGTCAGTCCATTCCGGGGGCCGGCTCCGTTCCGGGTTTTCCGCCGCAGTCCATTCCGGGGGCTGGATCCGTTCCGGGTTTTCCGTGGCAGTCCATTCCATGTGTTTGATCTGGTCTTGGTTTTCCGCGGCAGTCCATTCCGTGGGCCGGATCCGGTTCGGGTTTTCACGGCAGTCCATTCCGGGGGCCGGATTCGGTCCGGGTTATCCCCGGCAGACCATTCCGTGGCCAAATGCGGTCCGGGTTTTCCGCAGCAGTCCATTCCGGGGGCCATATCCGGTCCGGGTTTCCCCCGTCGGTCCATTCCGGAGGCTGGATCGGGTCGGGGTTTTCCCCGGCAGTCCATTCCGGGACCAAATGTGGTCCGGGTCTTCCGCGACAGTCCATTCCGGGAGCTGGATCCGGTCCGTGTTTTCCGCGGCAGTCCATTCCGGGGGCCGGATCCGGTCCAGGTTTTCCCGGGCAGTCCATTCTGGGGGCCAGATCTGGTCCAGGTTTTCTCCAGCAGTCCATTCTGGGGGCCGGATTCGGTCCGGGTTTTCCCTGGCAGTCCATTCCGTGGCCTGTATCCGTCCGGGTTTTTGCGGCAGTCCATTCCGGGGGTCTGGATCTCTTCGAGGTTTTCTGCGGCAGTCCATTCCAGGGGCCGGAACCGGTCTGTTTTTTCCCGCCACTCCATTCCGGGGTTTGGATCTGGTCCGGCTTTTCTGTGGCAGTCCATTTCGGGGGCCGGATCCGGTCCGGGTTTTTCCCAGCAGTCCATTCCAGGGACGGATCCGGTCCGGGTTTCTCCTGGCAGTCCATTACGGGGGCTGGATCTGTTCCAGGTTTTCCGCGCCAGTCCATTCTGGGGGCCGGATCCGGTCCGGGTTTTCCACGGCACTCAATTCCGGGGGTCGTATCCGGTCTGTTTTTTCCCGACACTCAATTCCGGGGTCGGATCTGGTCCGGGTTTTTCCCAGCAGTCCATTCGGGGGCCGGATCGGTCCGGGTTTCTCCTGGCAGTCCATTCGGGTGCTGGATCCGGTCCAGGTTTTCCACGGCAGTCCATTGCGGGGGCGGGATTCAGTCTGTTTTTTTCCCCAGCAGTGCATTCTGGGGGCCGGATCCGGTCTGTTTTTTCCCGCCACTCCATTCCGGTGGCGGATCCGGTCCGGGTTTTCCCCAGCAGTCCATTCCGGGGGCCGGATGCGGGCCAGGTTTTCCGCGGCAGTGCATTAAAGGGTCCGGATCCGGTCCGTTTTTTTCCCCGGCAGTCCATTCCGGGGGCAGATCCGGTCTGTTTTTTTCCCCAGCAGTCCACTCCAGGGTTGGATCTGGTCCAGGTTTTTCCCTGGAAGTGCATTTTGGGGCCTTATCCGGTCCGGGTTTTCCGCGGCAGTCCTTTCCGGGGGCCGGATCCGGTCCGGGTTTTCCGCGGCAGTCCATTCCGAGGCCATATTCGGCCCGGGTTTTCCGCGGCAGTCCATTCCGTGGGCCGGATCCGGTCCGGGTTTTCCGCAGCAGTCCATTCCGTTGGCCGGATCCCGTCCGGGTTTTCCCCAGCAGTCCATTCCGGGGGTCGTATCCAGTCTGTTTTTTCCCGACTCTCAATTCCGGGGGCGGATCTGGTCCGGGTTTTCCCTGGAAGTCCTTTTCAAGGGGCCTATGCACTCCAGGTTTTCCCCGGCAGTCCATTCTGGGGGCCGGACCTGGTCCGGGTTTTTCGCGGCAGTCCATTGCGGGGGCCAAATGAGGTCCGGATTTCCGCAGCAGTCCATTCCGGGGCCGGATTCGGTCTGTGTTATCCACGTCAGTCCATTCCGGGGGCCGGCTCCGGTCCGGGTTTTCCGCCGCAGTCCATTCCGGGGGCTGGATCCGTTCCGGGTTTTCCGTGGCAGTCCATTCCATGTGTTTGATCTGGTCTTGGTTTTCCGCGGCAGTCCATTCCGTGGGCCGGATCCGGTTCGGGTTTTCACGGCAGTCCATTCCGGGGGCCGGATTCGGTCCGGGTTATCCCCAGCAGACCATTCCGTGGCCAAATGCGGTCCGGGTTTTCCGCAGCAGTCCATTCCGGGGGCCATATCCGGTCCGGGTTTCCCCCGTCGGTCCATTCCGGAGGCTGGATCGGGTCGGGGTTTTCCCCGGCAGTCCATTCCGGGACCAAATGTGGTCCGGGTCTTCCGCGACAGTCCATTCCGGGAGCTGGATCCGGTCCGTGTTTTCCGCGGCAGTCCATTCCGGGGGCCGGAACTGGTCCAGGTTTTCCCGGGCAGTCCATTCTGGGGGCCGGATTCGGTCCGGGTTTTCCCTGGCAGTCCATTCTGGGGGCCGGATCCGGTCCGGCTTTTCCGTGGCAGTCCATTCTGGGGCCTGGATACGGTCCGGTTCTCCACGGCAGTCCATTCTGGGAGCCGGATATGGTCTGGGTTTTCTGCAGCACTCCATTCCGGGGTTTGGATCCGGTCCGGGTTTTCCCGCCACTCCATACCGGGGGCCGGATCCACTCCGGGTTTTCCACGGCAGTCCATTCCGGAGGCCGGATCCGGTGTGTCTTTTCCGTGGCAGTCCATACCGGGGGCCGGATTCAGTCTGTGTTTTCCCCAGCAGTCTATTCCGGAGGGCGGATCCGGTCGGGTTTTTCCCAGCAGTCCATTCGGGGGCCGGATCCGGTCCGGGTTTCTCCTGGCAGTCCATTCGGGTGCTGGATCCGGTCCAGGTTTTCCACGGCAGTCCATTGCGGGGGCGGGATTCAGTCTGTTTTTTTCCCCAGCAGTGCATTCTGGGGGCCGGATCCGGTCTGTTTTTTCCCGCCACTCCATTCCGGTGGCGGATCCGGTCCGGGTTTTCCCCAGCAGTCCATTCCGGGGGCCGGATGCGGGCCAGGTTTTCCGCGGCAGTCCATTAAAGGGTCCGGATCCGGTCCGTTTTTTTCCCCGGCAGTCCATTCCGGGGGCAGATCCGGTCTGTTTTTTTCCCCAGCAGTCCACTCCAGGGTTGGATCTGGTCCAGGTTTTTCCCTGGAAGTGCATTTTGGGGCCTTATCCGGTCCGGGTTTTCCGCGGCAGTCCATTCCGAGGCCATAATCGGCCCGGGTTTTCCGCGGCAGTCCATTTCGGGGGCCGGATCCCGTCTGGGTTTTCCCCAGCCACTCAATTCCGGGGGTCGTATCCGGTCTGTTATTTCCCAACACTCAATTCCGGGGGCGGATCTGGTCCGGGTTTTCCCTGGAAGTCCTTTCCAAGGGGCCTATGCACTCCAGGTTTTCCCCGGCAGTCCATTCTGGGGGCCGGACCTGGTCCGGGTTTTTCGCGGCAGTCCATTGCGGGGGCCAAATGAGGTCCGGATTTCCGCAGCAGTCCATTCCGGGGCCGGATTCGGTCTGTGTTATCCACGTCAGTCCATTCCGGGGGCCAGCTCCGTTCCGGGTTTTCCGCCGCAGTCCATTCCGGGGGCTGGATCCGTTCCGGGTTTTCCGTGGCAGTCCATTCCATGTGTTTGATCTGGTCTTGGTTTTCCGCGGCAGTCCATTCCGTGGGCCGGATCCGGTTCGGGTTTTCACGGCAGTCCATTCCGGGGGCCGGATTCGGTCCGGGTTATCCCCGGCAGACCATTCCGTGGCCAAATGCGGTCCGGGTTTTCCGCAGCAGTCCATTCCGGGGGCCATATCCGGTCCGGGTTTCCCCCGTCGGTCCATTCCGGAGGCTGGATCGGGTCGGGGTTTTCCCCGGCAGTCCATTCCGGGACCAAATGTGGTCCGGGTCTTCCGCGACAGTCCATTCCGGGAGCTGGATCCGGTCCGTGTTTTCCGCGGCAGTCCATTCCGGGGGCCGGATCCGGTCCAGGTTTTCCCGGGCAGTCCATTCTGGGGGCCAGATCTGGTCCAGGTTTTCTCCAGCAGTCCATTCTGGGGGCCGGATTCGGTCCGGGTTTTCCCTGGCAGTCCATTCCGTGGCCTGTATCCGTCCGGGTTTTTGCGGCAGTCCATTCCGGGGGTCTGGATCTCTTCGAGGTTTTCTGCGGCAGTCCATTCCAGGGGCCGGAACCGGTCTGTTTTTTCCCGCCACTCCATTCCGGGGTTTGGATCTGGTCCGGCTTTTCTGTGGCAGTCCATTTCGGGGGCCGGATCCGGTCCGGGTTTTTCCCAGCAGTCCATTCCAGGGACGGATCCGGTCCGGGTTTCTCCTGGCAGTCCATTACGGGGGCTGGATCTGTTCCAGGTTTTCCGCGCCAGTCCATTCTGGGGGCCGGATCCGGTCCGGGTTTTCCACGGCACTCAATTCCGGGGGTCGTATCCGGTCTGTTTTTTCCCGACACTCAATTCCGGGGTCGGATCTGGTCCGGGTTTTCCCCGGCAGTCCTTTCCAAGGGGCCTATGCACTCCAGGTTTTCCCTGGCAGTCCATTCTGGGGGCCGGACCTGATCCAGGTTTTTCGCGGCAGTCCATTGCGGGGGCCGGATCCAGTCTGGGTTTTCCCCAGCCACTGCATTGCGGGGGCTGGATCCGGCCTGTTTTTTCCCGCTACTCCATTCCGGAGGCGGATACGGTCCGGGTTTTCCCCAGCAGTCCATTCCGGGGGCCGGATCCAGTCCCGTATTTCCCGGGCAGTCCATTCCAGGGGTCAGATGCAGTCTGGGTTTTCCGCGGCAGTCCATTCTGGGGACCGGATCCGGTCTGGGTTTTCCACAGCAGTCCATACCGGGGTCTGGATCTGTTCGAGGTTTTCTGCGGCAGTCCATTCCGGGGGCCGGATCCGTTCCGGCTTTTCCGTGGCAGTCCATTCCAGGGCCTGGATCCGGTCCGGTTTTCCGCGGCAGTCCATTACGGGGGCCGGATATGGTCCGGGTTTTCTGCAGCAGTCCATTCCGGAGGCCGGATCCGGTGTGTCTTTTCCCTGGCAGTCCATACCGGGGGCCGGATTCAGTCTGTGTTTTCCCCAGCAGTCTATTCCGGGGGCCGGATCCGGTCGGGTTTTTCCCAGCAGTCCATTCCGAGTGCTGGATCCGGTCCGGGTTTTCCGCGGCAGTCCATTTCGGGAGCCGGATATGGTCCGGGTTTTCTGCAGCACTCCATTCTGGGGGCCGGATCTGGTCCGGGTTTTCCGCGGCAGTCCATACCGGGGGCCGGATCCACTCCGGGTTTTCCACGGCAGTCCATTCCGGAGGCCGGATCCGGTCTGGCTTTTCCGTGGCAGTCCATACCGGGGGCGGATTCAGTCTGTGTTTTCCCCAGCAGTCTATTCCGGAGGCTGGATCGGGTCAGGGTTTTCCGCGGCAGTCTATTCGGGGGCCGGATCCGGTCCGGGTTTCTCCTGGCAGTCCATTCCGGGGGCGGATCCGGTCTGTTTTTCACCCCAGCAGTCCACTCCAGGGTTGGATCTGGTCCAGGTTTTTCCCTGGAAGTGCATTTTGGGGCCTTATCCGGTCCGGGTTTTCCGCGGCAGTCCTTTCCGGGGGCCGGATCCGGTCCGGGTTTTCCGCGGCAGTCCATTCCGAGGCCATATTCGGCCCGGGTTTTCCGCGGCAGTCCATTCCGTGGGCCGGATCCGGTCCGGGTTTTCCGCAGCAGTCCATTCCGGGGGCCGGATCCCGTCCGGGTTTTCCCCAGCAGTCCATTCCGGGGGTCGTATCCGGTCTGTTTTTTCCCGACTCTCAATTCCGGGGGCGGATCTGGTCCGGGTTTTCCCTGGAAGTCCTTTCCAAGGGGCCTATGCACTCCAGGTTTTCCCCGGCAGTCCGTTCTGGGGGCCGGACCTGGTCCGGGTTTTTCGCGGCAGTCCATTGCGGGGGCCAAATGAGGCCCAGATTTCCGCAGCAGTCCATTCCGGGGCCGGATTCGGTCTGTGTTATCCACGTCAGTCCATTCCGGGGGCCGGCTCCGGTCCGGGTTTTCCGACGCAGTCCATTCCGGGGGCTGGATCCGTTCCGGGTTTTCCGTGGCAGTCCATTCCATGTGTTTGATCTGGTCTTGGTTTTCCGCGGCAGTCCATTCCGTGGGCCAGATCCGGTTCGGGTTTTCACGGCAGTCCATTCCGGGAGCTGGATCCGGTCCGTGTTTTCCACGGCAGTCCATTCCGGGGGCCGGAACCGATCCAGGTTTTCCCGGGCAGTCCATTCTGGGGGCCGGATTCGGTCCGGGTTTTCCCCGGCAGTCCATTCCGTGGCCTGTATCCGTCCGGGTTTTCGCGGCAGTCCATTCGGGGGTCTGGATCTGTTCGAGGTTTTCTGCGGCAGTCCATTCCGGGGGCCGGAACCGGTCCGGTTTATCCCCGGCAGTCCATTCCGTGGTTTGGATCCGGTCCGTGTTTTCCGTGGCAGTCCATTCCGGGGCCTAGATACGGTCCGGGTTTTCCACGGCAGTGCATTCCGGGGGCCAGATCCGGTCCGTGTTTTCCGCGGCAGTCCATTTCGGGGGCCATATCCGGTCCCGTTTTTCCCGGGCAGTCCATTCCAGGGGTCGGATGCAGTCTGGGTGTTCTCCAGCAGTCCATTCCGGGGACCGGATCTGGTCCGGGTTTTCCCCGGCAGTCCTTTCAAAGGGGCCTATGCACTCCAGGTTTTCCCCTGCAGTCCATTCCGGGGGCCGGACCTGATCCAGATTTTTCGCGGCAGTCCATTGCGGGGGCCGGATCCAGTCTGGGTTTTCCCCAGCCACTGCATTGCGGGGGCTGGATCCAGCCTGTTTTTTCCCGCTACTCCATTCCGGCGGCGGATACGGTCCGGGTTTTCCCCAGCAGTCCATTCCGGGGGCCATATCCGGTCCCGTTTTTCCCGGGCAGTCCATTCCAGGGGTCAGATGCAGTCTGGGTGTTCTCCAGCAGTCCATTCCGGGGACCGGATCCGGTCCGGGTTTTCCACGACAGTCCATACCGGGGTCTGGATCTGTTCGAGGTTTTCTGCGGCAGTCCATTCCGGGGGCCGGATCCGGTCCGTGTTTTCCGTGGCAGTCCATTCTGGGGGCCAGATCTGGTCCAGGTTTTCTCCAGCAGTCCATTCTGGGGGCCGGATTCGGTCTGGGTTTTCCCTGGCAGTCCATTCCGTGGCCTGTATCCGTCCGGGTTTTTGCGGCAGTCCATTCCGGGGGTCTGGATCTCTTCGAGGTTTTCTGCGGCAGTCCATTCCAGGGGCCGGAACCGGTCTGTTTTTTCCCGCCACTCCATTCCGGGGTTTGGATCTGGTCCGGCTTTTCTGTGGCAGTCCATTTCGGGGGCCGGATCCGGTCCGGGTTTTTCCCAGCAGTCCATTCCAGGGACGGATCCGGTCCGGGTTTCTCCTGGCAGTCCATTACGGGGGCTGGATCTGTTCCAGGTTTTCCGCGCCAGTCCATTCTGGGGGCCGGATCCGGTCCGGGTTTTCCACGGCACTCAATTCCGGGGGTCGTATCCGGTCTGTTTTTTCCCGACACTCAATTCCGGGGTCAGATCTGGTCCGGGTTTTCCCCGGCAGTCCTTTCCAAGGGGCCTATGCACTCCAGGTTTTCCCTGGCAGTCCATTCCGGGGGCCGGACCTGATCCAGGTTTTTCGCGGCAGTCCATTGCGGGGGCCGGATCCAGTCTGGGTTTTCCCCAGCCACTGCATTGCGGGGGCTGGATCCGGCCTGTTTTTTCCCGCTACTCCATTCCGGAGGCGGATACGGTCCGGGTTTTCCCCAGCAGTCCATTCCGGGGGCCGGATCCAGTCCCGTATTTCCCGGGCAGTCCATTCCAGGGGTCAGATGCAGTCTGGGTTTTCCGCGGCAGTCCATTCTGGGGACCGGATCCGGTCTGGGTTTTCCACAGCAGTCCATACCGGGGTCTGGATCTGTTCGAGGTTTTCTGCGGCAGTCCATTCCGGGGGCCGGATCCGTTCCGGCTTTTCCGTGGCAGTCCATTCCAGGGCCTGGATCCGGTCCGGTTTTCCGCGGCTGTCCATTCCGGGGGCCGGATATGGTCCGGGTTTTCTGCAGCAGTCCATTCCGAGGGCCGGATCTGGTCCGGGTTTTCCACGGCAGTCCATACCGGGGGCCGGATCTGGTCCGGGTTTTCCACGGCAGTCCATTCCGGAGGCCGGATCCGGTGTGTCTTTTCCGTGGCAGTCCATACCGGGGGCCGGATTCAGTCTGTGTTTTCCCCAGCAGTCTATTCCGGGGGCCGGATCCGGTCGGGTTTTTCCCAGCAGTCCATTCCGGGTGCTGGATCCGGTCCGGGTTTTCCGCGGCAGTCCATTTCGGGAGCCGGATATGGTCCGGGTTTTCCACGGCAGTCCATTCCGGAGGCCGGATCCGGTCTGGCTTTTCCGTGGCAGTCCATACCGGGGGCCGGATTCAGTCTGTGTTTTCCCCAGCAGTCTATTCCGGAGGCTGGATCGGGTCAGGGTTTTCCGCGGCAGTCTATTCGGGGGCCGGATCCGGTCCGGGTTTCTCCTGGCAGTCCATTCCGGGGGCGGATCCGGTCTGTTTTTTACCCCAGCAGTCCACTCCAGGGTTGGATCTGGTCCAGGTTTTTCCCTGGAAGTGCATTTTGGGGCCTTATCCGGTCCGGGTTTTCCGCGGCAGTCCTTTCCGGGGGCCGGATCCGGTCCGGGTTTTCCGCGGCAGTCCATTCCGAGGCCATATTCGGCCCGGGTTTTCCGCGGCAGTCCATTCCGTGGGCCGGATCCGGTCCGGGTTTTCCGCAGCAGTCCATTCCGGGGGCCGGATCCTGTTCGGGTTTTCCCCAGCCACTCAATTCCGGGGGTCGTATCCAGTCTGTTTTTTCGTGACTCTCAATTCCGGGGGCGGATCTGGTCCGGGTTTTCCCTGGAAGTCCTTTCCAAGGGGCCTATGCACTCCAGGTTTTCCCCGGCAGTCCATTCTGGGGGCCGGACCTGGTCCGGGTTTTTCGCGGCAGTCCATTGCGGGGGCCAAATGAGGTCCAGATTTCCGCAGCAGTCCATTCCGGGCCGGATTCGGTCTGTGTTATCCACGTCAGTCCATTCCGGGGGCCGGCTCCGTTCCGGGTTTTCCGCCGCAGTCCATTCCGGGGGCTGGATCCGTTCCGGGTTTTCCGTGGCAGTCCATTCCATGTGTTTGATCTGGTCTTGGTTTTCCGCGGCAGTCCATTCCGTGGGCCGGATCCGGTTCGGGTTTTCACGGCAGTCCATTCCGGGGGCCGGATTCGGTCCGGGTTATCCCCAGCAGACTATTCCGTGGCCAAATGCGGTCCGGGTTTTCCGCAGCAGTCCATTCCGGGGGCCATATCCGGTCCGGGTTTCCCCCGTCGGTCCATTCCGGAGGCTGGATCGGGTCGGGGTTTTCCCCGGCAGTCCATTCCGGGACCAAATGTGGTCCGGGTCTTCCGCGGCAGTCCATTCCGGGAGCTGGATCCGGTCCGTGTTTTCCGCGGCAGTCCATTCCGGGGGCCGGATCCGGTCCAGGTTTTCCCGGGCAGTCCATTCTGGGGGCCGGATTCGGTCCGGGTTTTCCCTGGCAGTCCATTCTGGGGGCCGGATCCGGTCCGGCTTTTCCGTGGCAGTCCATTCTGGGGCCTGGATACGGTCCGGTTCTCCACGGCAGTCCATTCCGGGAGCCGGATATGGTCTGGGTTTTCTGCAGCACTCCATTCCGGGGTTTGGATCCGGTCCGGGTTTTCCCACCACTCCATACCGGGGTCCGGATCCACTCCGGGTTTTCCACGGCAGTCCATTCCGGAGGCCGGATCCGGTGTGTCTTTTCCGTGGCAGTCCATACCGGGGGCCGGATTCAGTCTGTGTTTTCCCCAGCAGTCTATTCCGGAGGGCGGATCCGGTCGGGTTTTTCCCAGCAGTCCATTCGGGGGCCGGATCCGGTCCGGGTTTCTCCTGGCAGTCCATTCGGGTGCTGGATCCGGTCCGGGTTTTCCACGGCAGTCCATTGCGGGGGTGGGATTCAGTCTGTTTTTTTCCCCAGCAGTGCATTCTGGGGGCCGGATCCGGTCTGTTTTTTCCCGCCACTCCATTCCGGTGGCGGATCCGGTCCGGGTTTTCCCCAGCAGTCCATTCCGGGGGCCGGATGCGGGCCAGGTTTTCCGCGGCAGTCCATTAAAGGGTCCGGATCCGGTCCGTTTTTTTCCCCGGCAGTCCATTCCGGGGGCAGATCCGGTCTGTTTTTTTCCCCAGCAGTCCACTCCAGGGTTGGATCTGGTCCAGGTTTTTCCCTGGAAGTGCATTTTGGGGCCTTATCCAGTCTGGTTTTTCCGCGGCAGTCCTTTCCGGGGGCCGGATCTGGTCCGGGTTTTCCGCGGCAGTCCATTCCGAGGCCATAATCGGCCCGGGTTTTCCGCGGCAGTCCATTTCGGGGGCCGGATCCCGTCTGGGTTTTCCCCAGCCACTCAATTCCGGGGGTCGTATCCGGTCTGTTTTTTCCCAACACTCAATTCCGGGGGTGGATCTGGTCCGGGTTTTCCCTGGAAGTCCTTTCCAAGGGGCCTATGCACTCCAGGTTTTCCCCGGCAGTCCATTCTGGGGGCCGGACCTGGTCCGGGTTTTTCGCGGCAGTCCATTGCGGGGGCCAAATGAGGTCCGGATTTCCACAGCAGTCCATTCCGGGGCCGGATTCGGTCTGTGTTATCCACGTCAGTCCATTCCGGGGGCCGGCTCCGGTCCGGGTTTTCCGCCGCAGTCCATTCCGGGGGCTGGATCCGTTCCGGGTTTTCCGTGGCAGTCCATTCCATGTGTTTGATCTGGTCTTGGTTTTCCGCGGCAGTCCATTCCGTGGGCCGGATCCGGTTCGGGTTTTCACGGCAGTCCATTCCGGGGGCCGGATTCGGTCCGGGTTATCCCCAGCAGACCATTCCGTGGCCAAATGCGGTCCGGGTTTTCCGCAGCAGTCCATTCCGGGGGCCATATCCGGTCCGGGTTTCCCCCGTCGGTCCATTCCGGAGGCTGGATCGGGTCGGGGTTTTCCCCGGCAGTCCATTCCGGGACCAAATGTGGTCCGGGTCTTCCGCGGCAGTCCATTCCGGGAGCTGGATCCGGTCCGTGTTTTCCGCGGCAGTCCATTCCGGGGGCCGGATCCGGTCCAGGTTTTCCCGGGCAGTCCATTCTGGGGGCCAGATCTGGTCCAGGTTTTCTCCAGCAGTCCATTCTGGGGGCCGGATTCGGTCTGGGTTTTCCCTGGCAGTCCATTCCGTGGCCTGTATCCGTCCGGGTTTTTGCGGCAGTCCATTCCGGGGGTCTGGATCTCTTCGAGGTTTTCTGCGGCAGTCCATTCCAGGGGCCGGAACCAGTCCGGGTTTTCCCGCCACTCCATTCCGGGGTTTGGATCTGGTCCGGCTTTTCCGTGGCAGTCCATTCCGGGGCCTGGATACGGTCCGGTTTTCCACGGCAGTCCATTCCGAGGGCCGGATCTGGTCCGGGTTTTCCACGGCAGTCCATACCGGGGGCCGGATCCACTCCGGGTTTTCCACGGCAGTCCATTCCGGAGGCCGGATCCGGTGTGTCTTTTCCGTGGCAGTCCATACCGGGGGCCGGATTCAGTCTGTGTTCTCCCCAGCAGTCTATTCCGGGGGCCGGATCCGGTCGGGTTTTTCCCAGCAGTCCATTCGGGGGCCGGATCCGGTCCGGGTTTCCCCCGGCACTCAATTTCGGTGGGCCGGATTCAGTCTGTTTTTTTCCCCAGCAGTCCATTCCGGGGGCCGGATCCGGTCGGTTTTTTCCCGCCACTCCATTCCGGTGGCGGTTCCGGTCCGGGTTTTCCCCAGCAGTCCATTCCGGGGGCCGGATGCGGGCCAGGTTTTCCGCGGCAGTCCATTAAAGGGTCCGGATCCGGTCCGTTTTTTTCCCCGGCAGTCCATTCCGGGGGCGGATCCGGTCTGTTTTTTTCCCCAGCAGTCCACTCCAGGGTTGGATCTGGTCCAGGTTTTTCCCTGGAAGTGCATTTTGGGGCCTTATCCGGTCCGGTTTTTCCCCGGCAGTCCTTTCCGGGGGCCAGATCCGGTCCGGGTTTTCTGCGGCAGTCCATTCGGAGGCCATATTCGGCCCGGGTTTCTCCTGGCAGTCCATTCCGGGGGCCGGATCCGGTCCGGGTTTTCCGCAGCAGTCCATTCCGGGGGCGGATCCGGTCCATTTTTTCCCCCAGCAGTCCACTCCAGGGTTGGATCCGGTCCGGTTTTTCCCTGGAAGTGCATTTTGGGGCCTTATCCGGTCCAGGTTTTCCGCGGCAGTCCTTTCCGGGGGCCTGATCCGGTCCGGGTTTTTTCCCGCAACTCCATTCCGGTGGTGGATCCGGTCTTGGTTTTCCCCAGCAGTCCATTCCAGGGGCCGGATGCGGGCCAGGTTTTCCACGGCAGTCCATTAAAGGGGCTGTATCCGGTCCGTTTTTTTCCCCGGCAGTCCATTCCGGGGGCAGATCCGGTCCATTTTTTTCCCCAGCAGTCCACTCCAGGGTTGGATCCGGTCCGGTTTTTCCCTGGAAGTGCATTTTGGGGCCTTATCCGGTCCGGTTTTTCCGCGGCAGTCCTTTCCGGGGGCCGGATCTGGTCCGGGTTTTCCCGGGCAGTCCATTCCAGGGCCAAATGTGGTACGGGTCTTCCGCGGCAGTCCATTCTGGGGGCCGGATCTGGTCCAGGTTTTCCACAGCAGTCCATTCCGGAGGGCGGATCCGGTCTGGCTTTTCCGTGGCAGTCCATACTGGGGGCCGGATTCAGTCTGTGTTTTCCCCAGCAGTCTATTCCGGGGGCCGGTTCCGGTCGGGTTTTTCCCAGCAGTCCATTCGGGCGACGGACCTGGTCCGGGTTTCTCCTGGCAGTCCATTCCGGGTGCTGGATCCGGTCCGGGTTTTCCGTGGCAGTCCATTCCGGGGGCCGGATCTAGTCCGGGTTTTCCGCGGCAGTCCATTAAAGGGGCCGGATGCTGGCCAGGTTTTCCGCGGCAGTCAATTAAAGGGGCCGTATCCGTTCCGTTTTTTTCCCCGGCAGTCCATTCCGGGGGCGGATCCGGTCCAGTTTTTTCCCCAGCAGTCCACTCCAGGGTTGGATCCGGTCCGGTTTTTCCCTGGAATTGCATTTTGGGGCTTTATCCGGTCCGGGTTTTCCGCGGCAGTCCACTCCGGGGGCCGGATCCGGTCTGGGTTTTTCGCAGCAGACCATTCGGGGGCCGGATCCGGTCCGGCATTTCCGTGGCAGTCCATTCCGGGGGCCGGATTCAGTCTGTGTTTTCCGCAGCAGTCCATTCTGGGGGCCGGATCCGGTCCGGGTTTCTCCTGGCATTCCATTCCGGGCTCTGGATCCGGTCCGGGTTTTCCGTGGCAGTCCATTTCAGGAGCCGGATTCGGTCCGTTTTATACCCGGCAGACCATTCCATGGCCAAATGCGGTCCGGGTTTTCCGCGGCAGTCCGTTCCGGGGGCCGGATCCGGTCCGGGTTTTTCCCCAGCAGTCCACTCCAGGGTTGGATCCGGTCCGGTTTTTCCCTGGAAGTGCATTTTGGGGCCTTATCCGGTCCGGGTTTTCTGTGGCAGTGCATTCCGGGGGCCGGATCTGGTCCAGGTTTTCCGCGGCAGTCCATTCTGAGGCCATATTCGGCCCGGGTTTTCCGCAGGTTTCCATTCCGGGGGCCGGATGCGGTCTGGGTTTTCCGCGGCAGTCCATTCCAGGGCTGGATTCGGTCCGTGTTATCCCTGGCAGACCATTCCTTGGCCAAATGCGGTCCGGGTTTTCCGCAGCAGTCCATTCCGTGGACTGGATCCGGTCCGGGTTTTCCGCGGCAGTCCATTCCAGGGCCAAATGTGGTCCGGGTCTTCCGTGGCAGTCCATTCCGGGATCCGGATCCGGTCCGGCATTTCCGCGTCAGTCCATTCCTGGGGCCGGAACCGGTCTGGCTTTTCCGCGGCAGTCCTTTCCGGGGGCCGGATCTGGTCCAGGTTTTCTGCAACAGACCATTCGGGGGCCGGATCCGGTCCGTGCTTTCCGCGGTAGTCCATTCCGGGGGCCGGATTCGGTCCAGGTTTTCCGCGGCAGTCCATTCTGGGAGCCGGATCCGGTCCGGGTTTTCCGTGGCAGTCCATTCCCGGAGCCGGATGCGGTCCGTGTTATACCCGGCAGACCAATCCGTGGCCAAATGCGGTCAGGGTTTTCCGCGGCAGTCCATTCCGGGGGCCGGATCCAGTCCGGGTTTTCCGCGGCAGTCAATTCCGGGGGCCGGATCCGGTCGGGGTTTTCCCCGGCAGTCTATTCGGGGGGCCAAATGTGGTCCGGGTCTTCTGCGACAGTCCACTCCGGGAGCTGGATCCATTCCGGCATTTCCACAGCAGTCCATTCCGGGGGCCAGAACCCGTCCGGGTTATCCACGGCAGACCATTCCGTGGCCAAATGCGGTCCAGGTTTTCCGCAGCAGTGCATTCTGTGGGCCATATCCGGTCCGTGTTTTCCGTGGCAGTCCATTCCAGGGGCCGGATCCAGTCCCGGTTTTCCCGGTCACTCCATTCTGGGCGGCCGGATCTGGTCCAGGTTTTCTCCGGCAGTCCATTCCGTGGCCTGGATCCGTCCGTGTTTTCCGTGGCAGTCCATTCCAGGGTCTGGATCTGTTCGAGGTTTTCCGTGGCAGTACATTCCGGGGGCCAGAACCGGTCCGGGTTTTCCGTGGCAGTCCATTTCGGGGGCCGGATCTTGTCCGGCTTTTCCACGGCAGTCCATTCCGGGGGCCAGAACCCGTCCGGGTTATCCCCGGCAGTCCATTCCTGGGGCCGGATCAGGTGCGGCTTTTCCTTGGCAGTCCATTCTGTGGGCCTGGACACGGTCCGGGTTTTCCGTGGCAGTCCATTACGGGGGCTGGATCCAGTCCGGGTTTTCCCCAGCAGTCCATTCCGGGGGTGGATACGGTCCGGGTTTTCTGCAGCAGTCCATTCCGTGGGCTGGATCCGGTTTTGGTTTTTCGCGGCAGTCCATTCCGGGGGCCGGATCCGGTCCAGGTTATCCCCGGCAGTCCATTCCGTGGCCAAATGCGGTCCGGGTTTTCCGCGGCAGTCCATTTTGTGGGCCGGATCCGGTCCGGGTTTCCCCCGGCACTCAATTTCGGTGGGCCGGATCCGGCCGGGGTTTTCCCGGGCAGTCCATTCCAGGGCCAAATGTGGTATGGGTCTTCCGCGGCAGTCCATTACGGGGGCCGGATCTGGTCCAGGTTTTCCACGGCAGTCCATTCCGGAGGCCGGATCCGGTCTGGCTTTTCCGTGGCAGTCCATACTGGGGGCCGGATTCAGTCTGTGTTTTCCCCAGCAGTCTATTCCGGGGGCCGGATCCGGTCGGGTTTTTCCCAGCAGTCCATTCGGGCGACGGACCTGGTCCGGGTTTCTCCTGGCAGTCCATTCCGAGTGCTGGATGCGGTCCGGGTTTTCCGTGGCAGTCCATTCCGGGGGGGGATCCAGTCCGGGTTTTCCACGGCAGTCCATTAAAGGGGCCGGATGCTGGCCAGGTTTTCCGCGGCAGTCCATTAAAGGGGCCGGATCCGGTCCGTTTTTTTCCCCGGCAGTCCATTCCGGGGGCGGATCCGGTCCGTTTTTTTCCCCAGCAGTCCACTCCAGGGTTGGATCCGGTCCGGTTGTTCCCTAGAAGTGCATTTTGGAGCTTTATCCGGTCCGGGTTTTCCGCGGCAGTCCATTCCGGGGGCCGGATCTGGTCTGGGTTTTTCGCAGCAGACCATTCGGGGGCCGGATCCGGTCCGCGTTATCCCCGGCAGACCATTCCGTGGCCAAATGCGGTCCGAGACTTCCGCAGCAGTCCATTCCGGGGGTTGGAGCCGGTCGGGGTTTTCCCCGGCATTCCATTCCAAGGGCCAAATGTGGTCTGGGTCTTCCGTGGCAGTCCATTCTGGGAGCCGGATCCGGTCCGGGTTTTTCGTGGCAGTCCATTCGGAGGACGGATCCAGTCCGGGTTTCTTCTGGCAGTCCATTCCGGGCTCTGGACCCGGTCCGGGTTTTCTGTGGCAGTGCATTCCGGGGGCCGGATCCGGTCCAGAATTTCCGTGGCAGTCCATTCTGAGGCCATATTCGGCCCGGGTTTTCCGCAGGATTCCATTCCGGGGGCCGGATGCGGTCTGGTTTTTCCGCGGCAGTCCATTCCAGGGCCGGATTCGGTCCGGGTTATCCCCGGCAGACCATTCCTTGGCCAAATGCGGTCCGGGTTTTCCGCAGCAGTCCATTCCGTGGACAGGATCCAGTCCGGGTTTTCCGCGGCAGTCCATTCCAGGGCCAAATGTGGTCCGGGTCTTCCGCGGCAGTCCATTCCGTGGGCCGGATCCTTTCTAGGTTTTCCGCGGCAGACCATTCCGGGGGCCGGATCTGGTCCAGGTTTTCTGCAACAGACCATTTGGGGGCTGGATCCGGTCCGTGCTTTCCGCAGCAGTCCATTCCGGGGGCCGGATCCAGTCCCGGTTTTCCCGGTCACTCCATTCTTGGGGGCCGGATCTGGTCCAGGTTTTCTCCGGCAGTCCATTCTGGGGGCCGAATGCGGTCCGGGTTTTCCCCGGCAGTCCATTCCGTGGCCTGGATCGTCCGTGTTTTCCGTGGCAGTCCACTCCAGGGTCTGGATCTGTTCGAGGTTTTCCGTGGCAGTACATTCCGGGGGCCAGAACCGGTCCGGGTTTTCCGTGGCAGTCCATTTCGGGGGCCGGATCTTGTCCGGCTTTTCCACGGCAGTCCATTCCGGGGGCCAGAACCCGTCCGGGTTATCCCCGGCAGTCCATTCCTGGGGCCGGATCAGGTGCGGCTTTTCCTTGGCAGTCCATTCTGTGGGCCTGGACACGGTCCGGGTTTTCCGTGGCAGTCCATTACGGGGGCTGGATCCAGTCCGGGTTTTCCCCGGCAGTCCATTCCGTGGGCTGGATCCGGTTTTGGTTTTCCACAGCAGTCCATTCCGTGGGCCAGATCCGGTCCGGTTTTTCCACGGCAGTCCATTCCGGGGGCCGGATTCAGTCTGTGTTTTCCGCGGCATTCCATTCTGGGGGCCGGATGCGGTCCGGGTTTTCCCCGGCCACTCAATTCCGGGGGTCGGATCTGGTCTGGTTTTCCCGACACTCAGTTCTGGGGGCGGATCTGGTCCTTGTTTTCCCCGGCAGTCCTTTCCAAGGGGCCTATGCACTCCAGGTTTTCCCCGGCAGTCCATTCCGGGGGCAGGATCCGAACCAGGTTTGCCGCGGCAGTCGATTGCGGGGAGTGGATCTGGTCTGTTTTTTCCCGCCACTCCATTCCGGAGGCGGATACGGTCCGGGTTTTCCCCAGCAGTCCATTCCAGGTTTGGATCCGGTCTGGTTTTGCCTGGAAGTGCATTTTGGGGCCTTATACAGTCCGAGTTTTCCATGGCAGTCCATTCCGGGGGCAGGATCCAGTCTGGGTTTTCCGCGGCAGTCCATTCCGGGGACCGGATCGTTTCCAGGTTTTCTGCGGCAGTCCATTCCGGGGGCCTGATCCGGTCCGTTTTTTTCCCCAGCAGTCCATTCCAGGGGGCGGATCCGCTCCAGGTTTTCCACGGCAGTCCATTCCGGGGGCCGGATCCGGTCCAGGTTTTCCCCGGCAGTCGATAGCGGGGGCCGGATCCAGTCTGGGTTTTCCCCGGCAGTCCATTCCATGGACTGGATCCAGTCCCGGTGTTCCGTGGCAGTCCATTGCGGGGGCCGGATCCGGTCCTGTTTTTCCCCAGCCACTGCATTGCGGGGGTCGGAACCGGTCCGGGTTCTCCCGGACACTCCATTCCGGCGCCCTGATCTGGTCCGGGTTTTCCACGGCAGTCCATTGCGAGGGCCGGATCCGGTCCGGGTTTTCCCCGGTAGTCCATTTCGGGGGCCGTATCCAGTCCCGGTTTTCTGGGGCAGTCCATTCTGGGGGCTGGATCCGGTCCGGGTCTTTCCCGGCAGTTGATTCCAGGGGCCGGATCCGGTCCAAGTCTTCCCGGCCACTCCATTCCGGGGACTGGATCCAGTCCGGCTTTTCCACGGCAGTCCATTCCGAGGGCAGGATCCAGTCCGGGTTTTCCACGGCAGTCCATTGCGGGCGCCGGATCCGGTCTTGGTTTTCCCCATCCACTGCATTGCGGGGGCCGGATCCGATCTGATTTTTCCCGCCACTCCATTCCGGAGGCATATACAGTCCAGGTTTTCCCCAGCAGTCCATTCCAGGGGCTGGATGCGGTACGGGTTTTCTGCGGCAGTCCATTAAAGGGGCCGGATCCAGTCTGTTTTTTTTCCCCAGCAGTCCATTTCCAAGGGGCCGATCCGGTCCGTTTTTTTTCCCGCCACTGCATTGCGAGGGCCGGATCCGGTCCGGGTTTTCTGCAGCAGACCATTCCGGGGGCCGGATCCGGTTTTGGTTTTCCGTGGCAGTCCATTCCGGGGACCGGATCCCGTCCGGGTTTTCCGTGGCAGTCCATTCCGGGGGCCGGATCCGGTCCGGGTCTTCCGTAGCAGTCCATTCTGGGGGCCGGATCCGGTCCGGGTTTTCCGCGGCAGTCCATTCCATGGGTCGGATCTGGTCCGGCTTTTTCGCGGCAGTCCATTCCGGGGGCCGGATCCACTCCGGGTTTTCCACGGCAGTCCATTCCGTGGGCTGGATCCTTTCCAGGTTTTCCGCGGCAGTCCATTCCGGGGGCCGGCTCCGGTCTGGCTTTTCCGTGACATTCCATACCGGGGGCCGAATTCAGTCTTTGTTTCCCCCAGCAGTCCATTCTGGGGGCCGGATCCGGTCGGGTTTTTCCCAGCAGTCCATTCGGGGGCCGGATCCGGTCCGGGTTTCTCCTGGCAGTCCATTCTGGGTGCTGGATGCGGTCCGGGTTTTCCGTGGCAGTCTATTCGTGGGGCCGGATCCAGTCCGGGTTTTCCACGGCAGTCCATTCCAAGGGCTGGACTTGGTCCCGGTTTTTCGCGGCAGTCCATTGCGGGGGCTGGATCCGGTCTGTTTTTTCCTGCCACTCCATTCCGGTGGCAGATACGGTCTGGGTTTTCCCCAGCAGTCCATTCCGGGGGTTGGATCCGGTCGGGGTTTTCCCCGGCATTCCATTCCAAGGGCCAAATGTGGTCCGGGTTTTCCGTGGCAGTCCATTCCGGGGGCCGAATCCGGTCCAGGATTTCTGTGGCAGTCCATTCCGGGGGCCGGATCCGGTCTGGGTTTTCCATGGCAGTCCATTCCGTGGCCAAATGCGGTCCAGGTTATACCCAGCAGACCATTCCGTGGCCAATTGCGGTCCGGCTTTTCCGTGGCAGTCCATTCCGGGGGCTGGATCCGGTCCGGGTTTCCCCCGGCAGTCAATTCCGGGGGCCGGACCTGGTCGGGGTTTTCCCCGGCAGTCCATTCCAGGGCCAAATATGGTCCGGGTCTTCCGCGGCAGTCCATTCCGGGAGCTGGATCCGGTCCGGAATTTCCACGGCAGTCCATTCCGGGGGCCGGATCCGGTCTGGCTTTTCCCCAGCAGTCCATTCCAGGGTTGGATCCGGTTCAGTTTTTTCCCTGGAAGTGCATTTTGGGGCCTTATCTGGTCCGGGTTTTCCGCGGCAGTCCTTTCCGGGGGCCGGATCCGGTTGGGTTTTCCGTGGCAGTCCATTCCTGGGGCCGGATCCAGTCCGGGTTCTCCACGGCAGTCCATTCCGGGGGCCGGATCCGGTCCGGGTTTTCCGTGGCAGTCAATTCCGAGGCCAAAATTCGGCCCGGGTTTTCTGTGGCAGTCCATTCCGTGGCCAAATGCGGTTCAGGTTATCCCCGGCAGACAACTCGGTGGCCAAATTCGGTCCGGGTTTTCCACGGCAGTCAATTCCGGGGGCCGGATCCAGTCTGGGTTTCCCCCGGCAGTCAATTCCGGGGGCCGGATCCGGTCGGGGTTTTCCCCGGCAGTCCATTCCAGGGCCAAATATGGTCCGGGTCTTCCGTGGCAGTCCATTCCGAGGGCAGGATCCAGTCCGGGTTTTCCACGGCAGTCCATTGCGGGCGCCGGATCCGATCTTGGTTTTCCCCAGCCACAGAATTGCGGGGGCCGGATCCGATCTGATTTTTCCCACCACTCCATTCCGGAGGCATATACAGTCCAGGTTTTCCCCAGCAGTCCATTCCGGGCAGGATCCGGTCCAGGTTTGTCGTGGCAGTCCATTCCGGGGGCCAAATCTAGTCCGCGTCTTCTGCGGCAGTCCATTCCGGGGGCGGATCCGGTCCGTTTTTTTTCCCGCCACTGCATTGCGGGGGCCGGATGCGGTCTGGGTTTTCCCGGACACTCCGTTCCGGCGCCCGGATCTGGTCTGGGTTTTCCACGGCAGTGCATTGCGAGGGCTGGATCCGGTCCGGGTTTTCCCCGGTAGTCCATTCCAGGTGCCGGATCCGGTCCGGGTTTTCCGTGGCAGTCCATTCTGGGGGCCGGATCCGGTTTTGGTTTTCCGCGGCAGTCTATTATGGGAAAGTATAGGCTTGAGTCCACATGTGGGTCCCCTGATATGTTGTTTGAGATAGAAAGCGGGCTGGAGGATTATAGGTACGCGATGGAATTAGCTTGACTACAGACCCAGTGTCAGACCCGCTGATGGAAAATTACAGAGATCAGACCCGCTGATGGGAAATTACAGAGAATCTGCAAGTCACCAGGAGGAGGAAGAAAGGCGAGAGATATCTCGGCCTTGAGAGCAAAGAAGAAAGGCAGGGATATCTCTCGGCCTTGAGAGCAACCGACAAACAAGAACAAGGAGTTTAGGCACGAAGTACAGAAATAGACTGTTCGTTAAGGAGGTGTCGCAATCCGTATGAAGTAATTGTTGAAGCTTGTTTACAAGAGCATATAAAAGCGCTGTGACTTAAAAATAAAACTGAAGCTTGCTCTATCACTCACGTTGAGTTGGCTGCTTGCTTTCCTCGCTCGCCGCAACTGGCGCCCGAACAGGGACCTGAAAAGGACTATTTCTGATATGGCAGCGAGAGACGGAGACGCACTGGCAGACGGCGGCCAGGGGGCAAAAGAGGAGTCGATTTATGCATCATTTCTGATACGTTCCGACCCTCCAGCCTGGATCCAACCTCGGAATTCAAGAGGGGATCCGCTTTCCGCAGTTGAAGCTAACCCGGGAGTGAGAGCCGTACAAACGACGCTGATTTATCCTCACATCGGGCGATGGAGGTCGAGGTAGCTTTTGAATTATTAAAGTGCTTTTTAGAAAAGTGGGGAGTAAGTCAGTTAAAAGTCTTGTCAAGGCTAGTTACAGTGGGCAAAGCGAAAGGGTTCTTTAAAGAACCGGAGTCGATTTTTGAAGTAGAGGAGTGGAGAGCTTATGGTGATTGTTTGTGGGACTTGGTGATAGATGACGATAAGACAGCGAAAAAGCTAATGAAACCTTGGTGGGAAGTGATTAACTGTATGAAAAAATATAAAACTGAAAAAAGATTAGCAACAGTCGCCTCTGATCGGCTAGACAATTGTGACCCCAATGCTGGAAAGATTGGAATTGGCTTAGGCAATCCTTCGCCTCCCTTCTCGGGGATCCCAGTTATCGTACCTCGAAGGCCCCTTATTCCTCCTCCTCCCCCTCCTCCTCCTCCTGATGGATCTGTAGAAACTAGCGGAGAAGGAATAAGCTTGGGAAAGGGAGGTGAAGATATTGAAAATTTATGTGATGTAGTTTCTCCGGTGGAGGAAAATAAGCCGAGCACCCCGTCTAGTCACTGTTCTGTGCCTAGTGTGCGCAGCCGAGTTGACTGGCGGAAAATCGGGTTAGAGGCATTACAAAATGGGGACCTAGAGACCGCCGACTTGTTGGCTCAGGCTTTCCCTGTCATCTATCAACCGGACCCTGCTAACAATCAAAATTTATTCGCACACCATACTCCTCTTGATTGGAAAATCTTGAACCAGCTGAGAAGTACGGTCAGCGAATCGGGTGTACACAGTGAGCCGACCAGACAGATGCTAAATTACATTTGGGAAGCGGGCTGCTTTGTCCCGAGGATATTAAAAACATTATGAAGTTCATACTGACACAGTCGCAGCAGCTTTTATGGCAGGCTCACTGGCACGCCCTATGCGATAGATCAGCAAACACCCAGCGCCAGCAAAATGATCCGCTAGCAGGAGTAATAGTAGAACAACTTATGGGAATAGGACCCTTCTCGTCTCTAGACATGCAAATGCAGACAGGCCCTGATGTATTAAGAGAATCAATGAGGCTAGCAAGGGACGCCTTACAGCGCGTCAAAACAGCACCAATCACCCCTTCTTACATGTCGATTAAGCAAGGGAGGGAAGAGCTTTTTGCCACATTTGTAGATCGAGTTACAGGAGCGTTAGATCGTACCGACTTACCTGAGTTTATGAAGGGCCCATTGCTGCGTCAATGTGTTATGGAAAACTCCAACCAAGCTACTAAAAGTATTTTAATTACACTTCCCCTAGACGCAGGCATTGAGGTGATGCTTGAACGCATGAGTCGAGTACCTACCGGTCCTCAAGCTATGTTAGTTGAGGCACTGAGGGAAGTTGGGCAGGGAATGGTACAGGTTCAACAACAGGTTTGTGCCGCTCTCGCCCCATTGGGTCCAGCTAAAAACCCTAACAGAGGGCCAGCTACTTTTAGATGCTTCCGCTGCGGAAAAGCAGAACACATGAAGAGACAGTGCAGCGAAGCTAACTTATGGTGCAAACACTGCCAGGCTCAAGGCCACAATACAACTGCCTGCCAGCGTTCGGGAAACGGGAAGCTGAGCGCCCAGAGTCGCAGCGCGCAGGCACCAATTGCGGCTCCAGTGACTTCTCAGCACTCCGTCACCACGCCACCAGTCGTGCCGAGCAGCTCCGGCCAGCTTCCAATTTGCAACCCGCCACCAGAGGAAGCCTCGGCTTGGACTTGGCAACAGCAGTAGATGTCACTTTGATGGACACTCGTCCACAGAAGATCAGCATGGCTCACAGAAGAGCCAGTATGGGTCGGGCAGTGGCCGCTCAAACGGGAAAGTCTACAGCAAGCCCACATATTAATAAAAGAACAATTAGATCAAGGACATCTCTGACCGTCGACAAGCCCCTGGAACACCCCTATTTTTGTTATCAAGAAAAAGTCAGGGAAATACAGGCTGTTACATGATTTACGAGCAGTAAATCAGCAAATGCAAGCGATGGGGGCTTTACAGCCTGGCCTTCCAAATCCAGCCATGGTACCAACTGGTTGGCATTTGCTAATTATCGACTTAAAGGACTGCTTCTTTACTATAAAGCTGCATCCTCAGGATATCCAGCGATTTGCATTTACATTACCAGCAATCAACAGAGAGGGTCCTGACTTACGTTTCGAATGGACAGTATTGCCACAAGGCATGAAGAATAGCCCTACTCTGTGTCAACTTTTCATAGATGCTGCATTAAAAGACGTGAGGCAGCAATGGCCGGACACTATAATTTACCATTACATGGACGACATCTTGTTTGCGCAACAACAACCCTTCTCGGCACAGCAAGAATTATATTTACAGCAACAGCTCCAGCTACACGACCTAGTAATAGCAGCAGAGAAGGTTCAACGTTCGCCAGTATGGAAATACCTCGGATGGTGCATCAGTGACTCTCAAGTCAGTTCACAGAAACTTACGTTACACACAGCAATCAAAACCCTTAATGATGCTCAACGGCTGTTAGGAGACCTACAATGGCTACGGCCAGTAGCCGGAATCACTAATGATGACTTGGAGGTTCTTCGCCCTATGTTAAAGGGCACTGACCCTGCCGCGCCGGTCCGACCGACTGCCGAACAAACCTCGATGATACAACGCCTCAGCTCCGAGATCGTTCAGAGAGCAGTAGACCGGCTGGACCCCGATCTCCCCATCGATCTCACCATACTCCATGGTTCTACTCACATTTTGGGTGCACTTACTCAGTGCAAAAAGAAAAAGGGGGAGAAGATAAGGGTGTTGGAATGGATATTTACAAGCCTACAGCCGAAGACAAGCCTGCCCTACCTGCAGCCATCACGGACCAGGCATAGGGCTAGGAGTTAATCCCAGAGGCCTTCAGGCCAGGGAAATATGGCAAATGGACGTTACGCATGTGTCAGAATTTGGGAAACTAAAATATGTTCACGTTACTATCGATACTTATAGCAAGTTTTTATGACCAACAGCACAGTCGGGGAAAAGGCCGTCCATGTTATACGTCATTTAACAGTCTGTTTTGCTGTAATGGGAACTCCAACACAGATTAAGACAGACAATGGGTCAGCATACTGTAGTCAGAAGGTTAGGAAATTTTTACAGGCATGGGGGGTACGCCATCTCACGGGCATTCCACATTCACCCACAGGGCAAGCAATAATTGAGAGGGCACACCAGACTCTAAAACAATATCTAAACAAATTTCGAGACGTAAAAGATGTACAAGAACGGCTTGCAAAAGTTTTGTTTGTATTAAATCACTTGTGCATATTTGCAGAACACGATAACCCTCCTGCGTGGGTGCATGGGAATGACGGTAGGAAGGAGTCAAGACAGGCAGTAATGGTGAAGTATCGAGACCCTTCCACTGGTCTATGGCAAGGGCCCGTAGAAGTCAAATATTTTGGTCGAGGTTACATGTGTGTGCTTACCCCCACAGGTCCAAGGTGGATACCCAGTAGATGGGTAAAGGCTATGCCTAATGAACAGAAGAACGAAATCTGCGAAGTGACAGGAGACAGTGAAGACGTATGACTGCACCGGTAGAGGTAGCCAGGATACGGATAGAATGTCCCCAATGTAATAAGTGCTGACCCTGGGTACTAAGAGAGTGTCATAGCTGTCAACAGCGCGGGTGGGTAAGAACCCATCGAGCTAGGAGGTGGTGTGACAGTTGCTACTATCACCCATTACAGACACATAAGGTTTTAATTATCGCAGGCCACGAAATAGAGGGTTCTAGACGATATGAATTGCACACCCTTGACTGGATTAGACAAATCAATAGTACTCCTGTTAGTCATCGTAAGTATCGTGATAAGAATCACCGAGGGCATATACATACTGCCCCAGCCAAAACAGAATGTATGGGTTACCCTGGCAAATCTAACAGGCCAAGATTCCATCTGCCTATCATTGTCATCGCCAGGAAATCCCTTCTCCACCTGTTTGGTTGGAGTGCCGGTTGATAATTGGACGCTAGTGATACCACAAAATACACCACACTTAGGGAGCCTTTGTGATACTCCCCAGAATTGTGTGAATAATTGGGATGGTTGGGCAGTCCATCGCCCTCAAACTAATCTCGAGCCACAAGAGCTTGAGCTATTGGGTTCTTTGTCAATGGATGCTTGTTTATACTTTAATTATACGGAACGAAACCAGTCTCTTTCTTGGCCTGTGAATGCCACCCTAAGTGTATATAAAAATGCCACTGCTTGGTGTAACTACACCTCTGCAAATATCTCACGCTCTAGCAATATGCCTATTGCGCTACCTGCAGGTTTGTTTTTAATTTGTGGAGACCGGGCTTGGCCTGGCATCCCGTCACATATAAAGGGAGGGCCTTGCTCTATAGGTCGCCTAACACTTCTTACTCCTAACACTTCAATGATTTATCAACATTATAGAAAGATGAGAAGCAAAAGGAGCACTCATAAGTTTGAGAACAGCTGTGACTCTACAGCTGAGTTTTGGAATCCGGCAAAGATCATAGCTGCTTCCTTCTTGGCTCCTGGAGTTGGTGTTGCTCAAAGCCTCACGATGTTAAACAAGCTAGGGTGTTGGCTAGCTAAGCAAACAAATGCCACATCAAAGGCGTTATCTGACTTATTACTAGATGTAGGCTCTGTAAGACACGCTACGCTGCAAAACCGCACAGCCATAGATTTTTTGCTCTTAGCCCACGGACATGGGTGTGCTGAGTTTGAAGGGATGTGTTGCATGAATCTATCAGATCATTCGGAATCAATACATGCAAGTATTGAGGGCTTAAGAAGGAGGGTCTCAGAACTTAGGGAGGATGATCCATGGCATTGGTTTAACAGCTTGTTTAATGGATGGGACATTGGCAATTGGATTAAGAGTATCTTGCAGATGGGACTAATGATATTTATACTGTTTATCATTGTATTAATGTGTGTTCCTTGTATATCGCAATGTATGTGACGAAAGATGGAAAGAAGTATGAGTGCCGTGTTCCTTTCTCAAGGAACAAAAGAAAAAGGGGGAGTCCATTATGGGAAACTATAGGCTTGAGTCCACATGTGGGTCCCCTGATAAGTTGTTTGAGATAGAAAGCGGGCTGGAGGATTATAGGTACGCGATGGAATTAGCTTGACTACAGACCCAGTGTCAGACCCGCTGATGGGAAATTACAGAGAATCTGCAAGTCACCAGGAGGAGGAAGAAAGGCGAGAGATATCTCGGCCTTGAGAGCAAAGAAGAAAGGCAGGGATATCTCTCGGCCTTGAGAGCAACCGACAAACAAGAACAAGGAGTTTAGGCACGAAGTACAGAAATAGACTGTTCGTTAAGGAGGTGTCGCAATCCGTATGAAGTAATTATTGAAACTTGTTTACAAGAGCATATAAAAGCACTGTGACTTAAAAATAAAACTGAAGCTTGCTCTATCACTCACGTTGAGTTGGCTGCTTGCTTTCCTCGCTCGCCGCAGTCCATTCCGGGGACCGGATCCAGTCCGGGTTTTCTGTGGCAGTCCATTCCGGGGGCCGGATCCGGTCCGGGTTTTCCACGGCAGCCCATTTCGGGGGCCGGATTCAGTCCGGGTTTTCCGCAGCAGTCCATTCTGGGGGCCAGATCCGGTCTGGGTTTTCCGCGGCAGTCCATTCCATGGGTCGGATCTGGTCCGGCTTTTCTGCGGCAGTACATTCCGTGGGCCGGATCCTTTCCAGGTTTTCCACGGCACTCCATTCCGTGGGCCGGATCCTTTCCAGGTTTTCCGCGGCAGTCAATTCCGGGGGCCGGATCCGTTCCGGTTTTTCTGAGGGCCGGATCCAGTCCGGTTTTTCCGCGGCACGCCATTCCGGGGGCCGGATCCGGTCCGGTTTTTCCGCGGCAGTCCGTTCCGGGGGCCGGATCCGGTCCGGTTTTTCAGTGGCAGTGCATTCCGGGGGCCGGATCAGGTCCGGTTTTTCCACGGCACGCCGTTCCGGGGGCCGGATCCGGTCCGGTTTTTCCACAGCACTCTATTCCGGGGGCCGGATCAGGTCCGGTATTTCCGCGGCCTGGATCCGGTCTGGTTTTTCCACGGCACACCATTCCGGGGGCCGGATCCGGTCCGGTTTTTCCGGTGGCCGGATCAGGTCCGGTTTTTCCGCTGCAGTCCGTTCCGGGGGCCGGATCCGGTCTGGTTTTTCCACGGCAGTCCGTTCCGGTGGCCGGATGAGGTCCGGTTTTTCCGCGGCACGCCATTTCGGGTGCCGGATCCGGTCCAGATTTTCTGCGGCACGCCGTTCCGGGGGCCGAATCCGGTCCGGTTTTTCCGCGGCACGATGTTCAGGGGGCCGGATCTGGTCCAGTTTTTCTGCAGCATTCCGTTCCGGTGGCCGGATCAGGTCCGGATTTTCTGTGGCACGCCATTCCGGGGGCCGGATCCGGTCCGATTTTTCCACGGTACTCCATTCCGGTGGCCGGATCTGGTCCGGTTTTTCCGGGGGCCAGATCCGGTCCGTTTTTTCCACGGCACTCCATTCCGGGGGCCGGATCCGGTCCAGTTTTTCTGTGGCACGCCGTTCCGGGGGCCGGATCTGGTCCGGCTTTTCCGTGGCAGTCCATTCCGGTGGCCGGATTCAGTCCGGGTTTTCCGCAGCAGTCCATTCTGGGGGCCGGATCCGGTCTGGGTTTTCCGCGGCAGTCCATTCCATGGGTCGGATCTGGTCCGGGTTTTCCGCGGCAGTCCATTCCGTGGGCCGGATCCTTTCCAGGTTTTCCACGGCACTCCATTCCGGGTGCCGGATCCGGTCCGTTTTTTCCGCGGCAGTCCATTCCGGGGGCCGGATCCGGTCCGGTTTTTCCGAGGGCCGGATCCGGTCCGGTTTTTCCGCGGCACGCCATTCCGGGGGCCGGATCCGGGTCGGTTTTTCCGCGGCAGTCCGTTCCGGGGGCCGGATCAGGTCCGGTTTTTCAGCGGCAGTGCATTCCGGGGGCCGGATCAGGTCCGGTTTTTCCACGGCACGCCATTTCAGGGGCCGGATCCGGTCTGGATTCTCCGCGGCACTCTATTCCTGGGGCCGGATCCAGTCAGGCTTTTCCGTGGCAGTCCATTCCGGCGGCCAGATGCGGTCCGACTTTTCCGCGGCACGCCATTCCGGGGGCCGGATCCAGTCCGGTTTTTCCGCGGCAGTCCGTTCGGTGGGCCGTATCCGGTACAGTTTTTCCGCGGCACGCCGTTCTGGGTGCCGGATCCGGTCTGGTTTTTCCGCGGCACACAATTATGGGGGCCGGATCCGGTCCGGTGTTTCAGCGGCACGCCATTCCCGGGGCCGGATCCGGTCCGGTTTTTCTGCGGCACGCCATTACTGGGGCCGGATCCGGTCCGGATTTTCCGGAGGCCGGATCCGGTCCGGTTTTTCCGCGGCACGCCATTCCGGGGACCGGATCAGGTCCGGTTTTTCCGCGGCACGCTGTTCCGGGGGCCGGATCCGTTCCGGTTTTTCCGCGGCACGCCATCCCGGGGGCCGGATCTGGTCCGGTTTTTCCGCGGCAGTCCGTTCCGGTGGCCGGATCAGGTCCGTTTTTTCCGCGGCAGTCCATACCGGGGGCCGGATCCGGTCCGGATTTTCTGGGGGACGGATCCGGTCCGATTTTTCCGCGGCACGCTGTTACGGGGGCCGGATCTGGTCCGGATTATCTGCGGCACGCCATTCCGGGGGCCGTATCTGGTCCAGATTTTCCGTGGCAGTGCATTCCGGGGGCCGGATCCGGTCCAGTTTTTCCGCGGCACACCATTATGGGGGCCGAATCTGGTCTGGTTTTTCCGAGGGCCGGATCCGATCCAGTTTTTCTGTGGCATGCCGTTCAGGGGACCAGATCCGGTCCAGTTTTTCCGCGGCAGTCCGTTCCGGGGGCCGGATCAGGTCCAGTTTTTCCGCGGCACGCCGTTCTGGGGGCCGGATCCGGTCCGGTTTTTCCGTGGCCTGGATCCGGTTGGTTTTTCCGCGGCACGCCATTCCGGGGGCCGGATCCGGTCCAGTTTTTCTGTGGCATACCGTTCCGGGGGCCGGATCCGGTCCGGTTTTTCCGCGGCAGTCTGTTCCGGGGGCCGGATCAGGTCCGGTTTTTCCGCGGCACGCCATTTCGGGTGCCGGATCCGGTCCAGATTTTCTGCGGCACGCCGTTCCGGGGGCCGAATCCGGTCCGGTTTTTCCGCGGCACGATGTTCAGGGGGCCGGATCCGGTCCAGTTTTTCTGCAGCATTCCGTTCCGGTGGCCGGATCAGGTCCGGATTTTCTGCGGCACGCCATTCCGGGGGCCGGATCCGGTCCGATTTTTCCACGGTACTCCATTCCGGTGGCCGGATCTGGTCCGGTTTTTCCGGGGGCCGGATCCGGTCCGTTTTTTCCACGGCAGTCCATTCCGGTGGCCGGATCCGGTCCAGTTTTTCTGTGGCACGCCATTCCGGGGGCCGGATCTGGTCCGGCTTTTCCGTGGCAGTCCATTCTGGGGGCCGGATCCGGTCTGGGTTTTCCGCGGCAGTCCATTCCATGGGTCGGATCTGGTCCGGCTTTTCTGCGGCAGTACATTCCGTGGGCCGGATCCTTTCCAGGTTTTCCACGGCACTCCATTCCGTGGGCCGGATCCTTTCCAGGTTTTCCGCGGCAGTCCATTCCGGGGGCCGGATCCGGTCCGGTTTTTCCGAGGGCCGGATCCGGTCCGGTTTTTCCGCGGCACGCCATTCCGGGGGCCGGATCCGGGTCGGTTTTTCCGCGGCAGTCCGTTCCGGGGGCCGGATCAGGTCCGGTTTTTCAGCGGCAGTGCATTCCGGGGGCCGGATCAGGTCCGGTTTTTCCACGGCACGCCATTTCAGGGGCCGGATCCGGTCTGGATTCTCCGCGGCACTCTATTCCTGGGGCCGGATCCAGTCAGGCTTTTCCGTGGCAGTCCATTCCGGCGGCCAGATGCCGTCCGACTTTTCCGCGGCACGCCATTCCGGGGGCCGGATCCAGTCCGGTTTTTCCGCGGCAGTCCGTTCGGTGGGCCGTATCCGGTACAGTTTTTCCGCGGCACGCCGTTCTGGGTGCCGGATCCGGTCTGGTTTTTCCGCGGCACACAATTATGGGGGCCGGATCCGGTCCGGTGTTTCAGCGGCACGCCATTCCCGGGGCCGGATCCGGTCCGGTTTTTCTGCGGCACGCCATTACTGGGGCCGGATCCGGTCCGGATTTTCCGGAGGCCGGATCCGGTCCGGTTTTTCCGCGGCACGCCATTCCGGGGACCGGATCAGGTCCGGTTTTTCCGCGGCACGCTGTTCCGGGGGCCGGATCCGTTCCGGTTTTTCCGCGGCACGCCATCCCGGGGGCCGGATCTGGTCCGGTTTTTCCGCGGCAGTCCGTTCCGGTGGCCGGATCAGGTCCGTTTTTTCCGCGGCAGTCCATACCGGGGGCCTGATCCGGTCCGGATTTTCTGGGGGACGGATCCGGTCCGATTTTTCCGCGGCACGCTGTTACGGGGGCCGGATCTGGTCCGGATTATCTGCGGCACGCCATTCCGGGGGCCGTATCTGGTCCAGATTTTCCGTGGCAGTGCATTCCGGGGGCCGGATCCGGTCCAGTTTTTCCGCGGCACACCATTATGGGGGCCGAATCTGGTCTGGTTTTTCCGAGGGCCGGATCCGATCCAGTTTTTCTGTGGCATGCCGTTCAGGGGACCAGATCCGGTCCAGTTTTTCCGCGGCAGTCCGTTCCGGGGGCCGGATCAGGTCCAGTTTTTCCGCGGCACGCCGTTCTGGGGGCCGGATCCGGTCCGGTTTTTCCGTGGCCTGGATCCGGTTGGTTTTTCCGCGGCACGCCATTCCGGGGGCCGGATCCGGTCCAGTTTTTCTGTGGCATACCGTTCCGGGGGCCGGATCCGGTCCGGTTTTTCCGCGGCAGTCTGTTCCGGGGGCCGGATCAGGTCCGGTTTTTCCGCGGCAGTCCGTTCTGGGGGCCGGATCCGGTCCGGTTTTTCCGCGGTACACAATTATGGAGGCCGGATCCATTCCGGTTTTTCCACGGCACGCCATTTCGGGTGCCGGATCTGGTCCAGTTTTTCTGTGGCACACCGTTCCGGCGTCCGGATCCGGTCTGGTTTTTCCGCGGCACGATGTTCAGGGGGCCGGATCCGGTCCAATTTTTCCGCGGCATTCTGTTCCGGTGGCCGGATCAGGTCCGGATTTTCCGCGGCACGCCATTCCGGGGGCCGGATCCGGTCCGATTTTTCCGCGGTACTCCATTTCGGTGGCCGGATCTGGTCCGGTTTTTCTGGGGGCCGGATCCGGTCCGGTTTTTCCGTGGCAGTCCGTTCCGGGGGCCGGATCCGGTCCGGTTTTTCCACGGCACTCTATTCCGGGGGCCAGATCAGGTCCGGTATTTCCGCGGCCTGGATCCGGTCCGGTTTTTCCGCGGCACGCCATTCCGGGGGCCGGATCAGGTCCGGTTTTTCCGGGGGCCGGATCAGGTCCGGTTTTTCCGCTGCAGTCCATTCCGGTGGCCGGATGAGGTCCGGTTTTTCCGCGGCACGCCATTTCGGGTGCTGGATCCGGTCAAGATTTTCTGCGGCACTCTATTCCGGGGGCCGGATCCGGTCCGATTTTTCCGCGGCACGATGTTCAGGGGGCCGGATCCGGTCCAGTTTTTCTGCAGCATTCCGTTCCGGTGGCCGGATCAAGTCCGGATTTTCCGCGGCACACCATTCCGGGGACCCGATCCGGTCCGATTTTTCCGCGGTACTCCATTCCGGTGGCCGGATCTGGTCCGGTTTTTCCGGGGGCCGGATCCGGTCCGGTTTTTCCGCGGCACGCTGTTCTAGGGGCCGGATCAGGTCCGGTTTTTCCGCGGCAGTCCGTTCCGGGGGCCGGATCCGGTCCGGTTTTTCTGCGGCAGTCCATTCCGGGGGCCGGATCCGGTCCGGTTTTTCCGCGGCAGTCCATTCCGGTGGCCGGATCAGTTCCGTTTTTTCCGCGGCAGTCCATTCCGGGGGCCGGATCCGGTCCGGATTTTCTGGGGGCCGGATCCGGTCCGGTTTTTCCGCGGCACGCTGTTACGGGGGCCGGATCTGGTCCGGATTATCTGCGGCACGCCATTCCCGGGGCCGTATCTGGTCCAGATTTTCCGTGGCAGTGCATTCCGGGGGCCGGATCCGGTCCGGTTTTTCTGCGGCACTCTATTCCGGGGGCCGGATCCGGTCCGGTTTTTCCGCGGCACGCCATTTCGGAGGCTGGATCCGGTCCGGTTTTTTTGTCGCAGTCCATTCCGGGGGCCGGATCCGGTCAGGTTTTTCCACGGCAGTCCGTTGCGGGGGCCGGATCCGGTCCGGTTTTTCCGCGGCAGTCCGTTCCGGGGGCCGGATCCGGTCTGGTTTTTCCGCGGCACACCATTATGGGGGCCGAATCTGGTCTGGTTTTTCCGAGGGCCGGATCCGGTCCAGTGGTTCTGTGGCATGCCGTTCCGGGGGCCGGATCCGGTCCGGTTTTTCCGGGGGCCGGATCAGGTCCGGTTTTTCCGCTGCAGTCCATTCCGGGGGCCGGATCCGGTCCGGTTTTTCCACGGCAGTCCGTTCCGGTGGCCGGATGAGGTCCGGTTTTTCCTCAGCACGCCATTTCGGGGGCCGGATCCGGTCCGGATTTTCCGCGGCACGCCGTTCCGGGGGCCGGATCCGGTCCGGTTTTTCTGCGGCACGATGTTCAGGGGTCCGGATCCGGTCCAGTTTTTCCGCAGCATTCCGTTCCGGGGGCCGGATCCGGTCCGGTTTTTCCGCGGCACGCTGTTCTAGGGGCCGGATCCGGTCCGGTTTTTCCGCGGCACGCCATTCCGGGGGTCGGATCCGGTCCGGTTTTTCTGTGGCATGACGTTCCGGGGGCCGGATCCGGTCCGGTTTTTCCACGGCAGTCCATTCTGGTGGTCGGATCCGGTCCGGTTTTTCCGTGGCACGCCATTCCAGGGGCCGGATGCGGTCCAGATTTTCTGGGGGACGGATCCGGTCCGGTTCTTCTGCGGCAGTCCATTCTGGTGGCCTGATCCGATCCGGTTGTTCCACGGCACGCCATTTCAGGGGCCGGATCCGGTCTGGATTCTCCGCGGCACTCTATTTCTGGGGCCGGATCCAGTCAGGCTTTTCCGTGGCAGTCCATTCCGGCGGCCAGATGCCGTCCGACTTTTCTGCGGCACGCCATTCCGGGGGCCGGATCCAGTCCGGTTTTTCCGCGGCAGTCTGTTCGGTGGGCCGTATCCGGTACAGTTTTTCCGCGGCACGCCGTTCTGGGTGCCGGATCCGGTCTGGTTTTTCCGCGGCACACAATTATGGGGGCCGGATCCGGTCCGGTGTTTCAGCGGCACGCCATTCCCGGGGCCGGATCCGGTCCGGTTGTTCTGCGGCACGCCATTACTGGGGCCGGATCCGGTCCGGATTTTCCGGAGGCCGGATCCGGTCCGGTTTTTCCGCGGCACGCCATTCCGGGGACCGGATCAGGTCCGGTTTTTCCGCGGCACGCTGTTCCGGGGGCCGGATCCGTTCCGGTTTTTCCGCGGCACGCCATCCCGGGGGCCGGATCAGGTCCGGTTTTTCCGCTGCAGTCCGTTCCGGTGGCTGGATGAGGTCCGGTTTATCCGCGGCACGCCATTTCGGGTGCCAGATCCGGTCCAGTTTTTCCGCGGCATTCCGTTCCGGTGGCCGGATCAGGTCCGGATTTTCCGCGGCACGCCATTCCAGGGGCCGGATACGGTCCGATTTTTCCGCGGTACTCCATTCCCGTGGCCGGATCCGGTCCGGTTTTTCTGAGGGCCGGATCCGGTCCAGTTTTTCCGCGGTAGTCCATTCCGGTGGCCGGATCAGGTCCGGTTTTTCCGCGGCACGCTGTTCTAGGGGCCGGATCCGGTCCGGTTTTTCCGCGGCACGCCATTCCAGGGGTCGGATCCGGTCCGTTTTTTCCGCGGCAGTCCGTTCCGGTGGCCGGATCCGGTCCGCTTTTTCCGCGGCAGTCCATTCCGGGGGTCGGATCCGGTCCGGTTTTTCTGTGGCACGCCATTCCAGGGGCCGGATCCGGTCCAGATTTTCTGGGGGACGGATCCGGTCCGATTTTTCTGCGGCAGTCCATTCCGGGGGCCGGATCAGGTCCGGTTGTTCCACGGCACGCCATTTGGGGGCCAGATCCGGTCCGACTTTTCCGCGGCACGCCATTCCGGGGGTCGGATCCAGTCCGGTTTTTCCGCGGCAGTCCGTTCGGTGGGCCGTATCCGGTACAGTTTTTCTGCGGCACGCAGTTCTGGGTGCTAGATCCGGTCTGGTTTTTCCGCGGCACACAATTATGGGGGCCGGATCCGGTCCGGTTTTTCTGCGGCACGCCATTACTGGGGCCGGATCCGGTCCGGATTTTCCGGAGGCCGGATCCGGTCCGGTTTTTCCGCGGCACGCCATTCCGGGGGCCGGATCCGGTCCGGATTTTTCGCGGCAGTCCGTTCCGGGGGCCGGATCCGGTCTGGTTTTTCCGCGGCACACCATTCCGGGGGCCGGATCTGGTCCGGTTTTTCCGCGGCAGTCCATTCCGGGGGCCGGATCCGGTCCGGATTTTCTGGGGGACGGATCCGGTCCAGTTTTTCTGCGGCTCACCGTTCCGGTGGCCGGATCCGGTCCGATTTTTCCGGGGACCGGATCAGGTCCGGTTTTTCCGCTGGAGTCCGTTCCGGAGGCCGGATCAGGTCCGGTTTTTCCGCTGCAGTCCGTTCCGGTGGCCGGATGAGGTCCGTTTTTTCCGCGGCACGCCATTTCGGGTGCCGGATCCGGTCCAGTTTTTCCGCGGCATTCCGTTCCGGTGGCCGGATCCGGTCCAGATTTTCTGCGGCACGCCGTTCCAGGGGTCGGATCCGGTCCGGTTTTTCCGCGGCACGATGTTCAGGGGGCCGGATCCGGTCCAGTTTTTCCGCGGCATTCTGTTCCGGTGGCCGGATCAGGTCCGGTTTTTCCGCGGCACGCGATTCCGGGGGCCGGATCCGGTCCGGTTTTTCCGCAGCACGCTGTTCTAGGGGCCGGATCCGGTCCGGTTTTTCCGCGGCACGCCATTCCAGGGGTCGGATCCGGTCCGTTTTTTCCGTGGCAGTCCGTTCCGGGGGCCGGATCAGGTCCGGTTTTTCTGTGGCACGCCATTCCAGGGGCCGGATCCGGTCCAGATTTTCTGGGGGACGGATCCGGTCCGGTTTTTCTGCGGCAGTCCATTCTGGTGGCCCGATCCGGTCCGGTTGCTCCACGGCACGCCATTTCAGGGGCCGGATCCAGTCTGGTTTTTCTGCGGCAGTCCATTCCGTGGGCCGTATCCGGTACAGTTTTTCCGCGGCATGCCGTTCTGGGTGCCGGATCCGGTCTGGTTATTCCGCGGCACACAATTATGGGGGCCGGATCCGGTCCGGTGTTTCAGCGGCACGCCATTCCCGGGGCCGGATCCGGTCCGGTTTTTCTGCGGCACGCCATTACTGGGGCCGGATCCGGTCCGGATTTTCCAGGGGCCGGATCCGGTCCGGTTTTTCCGCGGCACGCCATTCCTGGGGCCGGATTAGGTCTGGTTTTTCCGCGGCACGCCATTACTGGGGCCGGATCCAGTCCGGATTTTACACGGCACTGTATTCCGGGGGCGGGATCCGGTCCCGTTTTTCCGTGGCCTGGATCCGGTACAGTTTTTCCGCGGCACTCCATTCCGGGGGCCGGATCCGGTCCGGTTTTTCCACGGCACGCCATTCCGGGGGCCGGATCAGGTCCAGTTTTTCCACGGCACGCTGTTCCGGGGGCCGTATCCGGTCCGGTTTTTCCGCGGCACGCCATCCCGGGGGCCGGATCTGGTCCGGTTTTTCCGCGGCTGTCCGTTCCGGGGGCCGGATCCGGTCCGGTTTTTCCGCGGCAGTCCATTCCGGGGGCCGGATCCGGTCCGGATTTTCTGGGGGACGGATCCGGTCCAGTTTTTCTGTGGCAGTCCATTCTGGTGGCCCGATCCGGTCCGGTTGTTCCACGGCACGCCATTTCAGGGGCCGTATCCAGTCCGGTTTTTCTGCGGCAGTCCGTTCCGTGGGCCGTATCCGCAACAGTTTTTCCGCGGCACGCCGTTCTGGGTGCCGGATCCAGTCTGGTTTTTCCGTGGCACACAATTATGGGGGCCGGATCCGGTCCGGTGTTTCAGCGGCACGCCATTCCCGGGGCCGGATCCGGTCCGGTTTTTCTGCGGCACGCCATTACTGGCGCCGGATCCGGTCCGGATTTTCCGGGGTCCGGATCCGGTCTGGTTTTTCCGCGGCACGCCATTCCGGGCGCCAGATCAGGTCTGTTTTTTCCGCGGCAGTCCATTCGGGGGGCCGGATCCGGTCCGGATTTTCTGGGGGCCGGATCCGGTCCGATTTTTCCGCGGCACGCTGTTACGGGGGCCGGATCTGGTCCGGATTATCTGCGGCACGCCATTCCGGGGGCCGTATCTGGAACAGATTTTCCGTGGCAGTGCATTCCGGGGGCCGGATCCGGTCCGGTTTTTCTGCGGCACTCTATTCCGGGGGCCGGATCCGGTCCGGTTTTTCCGCAGCACGCCACTTCGGAGGCTGGATCCGGTCCGGTTTTTTTGTCGCAGTCCGTTCCGGTAGCCGGATCCGGTCAGGTTTTTCCACGGCAGTCCGTTCCGTGGGCCGGATCCGGTCCGGTTTTTCCGCGGCACTCCATTCCGGTGGCCGGATGAGGTCCGGTTTTTCCGCGGCACGCCATTTCGGGTGCCGGATCTGGTCCAGTTTTTCCGCGGCATTCCGTTTCGGTGGCCGGATCAGGTCCGGATTTTCCGCAGCACGCCATTCCGGGGGCCGGATCAGGTACCATTTTTCCGCGGCACGCCATTCCGGGGGCCGGATCCGGTCCGGTTTTTCCGCGGCAGTCCGTTCTGGGAGCCGGATCCGGTCCGGTTTTTCCTCGGCAGTCCATTCCGGGGGCGGGATCTGGTCCCGTTTTTCCGCGGCCTGGATCTGGTCCGGTTTTTCCGCGGCACTCCATTCTGGGGGCCGGATCCGGTCCGGTTTTTCCGGGGGCCGGATCCGGTCCGGTTTTTCCGCGGCAGTACGTTCTGGGGGCCGGATCCGTTCCGGTTTTTCCGTGGCACGCTGTTCCGGTGGCCGGATCCGGTCCGGTTTTTCCGCGGCACGCCATTCCGGGGGCCGGATCAGGTCCGGTCTTTCCGGGGCAGTCCGTTCCGGGGGCCGGATCCGGTCCGGTTTTTCCGCGGCAGTGCGTTCCGATGGCCGGACCAGGTCCGGTTGTTCCACGACGCCCCATTCCGTGGGCCGGATCCGGCCCAGTTTTTCCGAGGCACGCCATTCCGGGGGCCGGATCCGGTACGGTTTTTCCGTGGCCTGGATCCGGTTGGTTTTTCCGCGGCACTCTATTCCGGGGGCCGGATCCGGTCCAGTTTTTCTGTGGCATGCCGTTCCGGGGGCCGGATCCGGTCCGGTTTTTCCGTGGCCTGGATCCGGTTGGTTTTTCCGCGGCACGCCATTCCAGGGGCCGGATCCGGTCCGGTTTTTCAGGGGGACGGATCAGGTCCGGTTTTTCTGCGGCAGTCCATTCCGGGGGCCGGATCCGGTCTGGTTGTTCCACGGCACGCCATTTCGGGGGCCGGATCCGGTCCGGTTTTTCCGCGGCACGCCATTCCGGGGGCCGGATCCGGTCCGGTTTTTCCACGGCACTCTATTCCGCGGGCCAGATCCGGTCCCGTTTTTCCGCGGCCTGGATCCGGTACGGTTTTTCCACGGCACGCCATTCCGGGGGTCGGATCCGGTCCGGTTTTTCCGCGGCACACCATTCCGGGGGCCGGATCCGGTCCGGTTTTTCCGTGGCAGTCCGTTCCGGTGGGCGGATCAGGTCCGGTTGTTCCACGGCACTCCATTCCGGGGGCCGGATCCTGTCCAGTTTTTCCGCAGCACGCCGTTCCAGGGGCTGGATTCGGTCCGGTTTTTCCGTGGCCTGGATCCGGTTGGTTTTTCCACGGCACGCCATTCCGGGGGCCGGATCCGGTCCAGTTTTTCTGTGGCATGCCGTTCCGAGGGCCGGATCCGGTCCGGTTTTTCCGCGGCAGTCCGTTCCGGTGGCCGGATCAGGTCCGGTTTTTCCACGGCACGCCATTCTGGGGGCCGGATCCGGTCCGGTTTTTCCGCGGCACGCCGTTCCAGGGGCCGGATCCGGTCCGGTTTTTCTGCGGCACGCTGTTCTAGGGGCTGGATACGGTCCAGTTTTTCCGCCGCACGCCATTCCAGGGGTCGGATCCGGTCCGGTTTTTCTGTGGCATGCCGTTCCGGGGGCCGGATCAGGTCCGGTTTTTCCACGGCAGTCCATTCCGGGGGCCGGATCCGGTCAGGCTTTTCCGCGGCAGTCCATTCCGCGGGCCAGATCTGGTCCGGCTTTTCTGCGGCACGCTATTCCGGGGGCCGGATCCTTTCCGGTTTTTCCGCGGCACGCCGTTTCGAAGGCCGGATCCTATCCGATTTTTCCACGGCACGCCATTCCGGGGGCCGGATCCGGACCGGTTGTTCCGGGGGCCGGATCCGGTCCAGTTTTTCCGCGGCAGTCCGTTTCGGTGGCCGGATCAGGCCCGGTTTTTCCGCGACAGTCCATTTCGGTGGCCGGATCCGGTCCGGTTTTTCCTCGGCAGTCCATTCCGGGGGCCGGATCCGATCCGGTTTTTCCACGGCACTCTATTCCGGGGGCGGGATCCGGTCCCGTTTTTCGGCGGCCTGGATCCGGTCCGGTTTTTCCGCGAAACGCTATTCCGGGGGTCGGATCCGGTCCGGTTCTTCCGTGGCACGCCATTCCGGGGGCCGGATCCGGTCCAGTTTTTATGCGGCACACCGTTCCGTTGGCCGGATCCGGTCCGGTTTTTCCGCGGCACGCCATTCCGGAGGCCGGGTCCGGTCCAGTTTTTCTGTGGCAGTCCATTCCAGGGGTCGGAACCGGTCCGGTTTTTCCGCGGCACGCCATTCCGGAGGCCGGATCCGGTCCAGTTTTTCCACGGCACGCCGTTCCGGGGGCCGGATCCGGTCCGGTTTTTCCGCGGCACGCTGTTCTAGGGGCCGGATACGGTCCTGTTTTTCCGCGGCACGCCATTCCAGGGGTCGGATCCGGTCCGTTTTTTCTGTGGCATGCCGTTCCGGGGGCCGGAACCGGTCTGGTTTTTCCGCGGCAGTCCGTTCCGGTGGCCGGATCAGGCCCGGTTTTTCCGCAGCACACCGTTCCGGGGGCCGGATCCGGTCCGGTTTTTCCGCGGCACGCTGTTCTAGGGGCCGGATCTGGTCCGGTTTTTCTGTGGCATGCCGTTTTGGAGGCCGGATCCGGTCCGGTTCTTCCGTGGCACGCCATTCCGGGGGCCGGGTCCAGTCCAGTTTTTCTGTGGCAGTCCATTCCAGGGGTTGGATCCGGTCCAGTTTTTCCGCGGCAGTCCATTCCGGAGGCCGGATCCGGTCCAGTTTTTCCGCGGCAGTCCGTTCCGGTGGCCGGATCCGTTCCGGTTTTTCCACGGCACGCCGTTCCGGGGGCCGGATCCGGTCCCGTTTTTCCACGGCTCTCTATTCCGGGGGCCGGATCAGGTCCGGTATTTCCGCGGCCTGGATCCGGTCCGGTTTTTCCGCGGCACGCCATTCCGGGGGCCGGATCCGGGCCGGTTTTTCCGGTGGCCGGTTCCGGTCCGGTTTTTCCACGGCAGTCCGTTCCGGGGGCCGGATCCGGTCCGGTTTTTCCCCGGCACGCCGTTCCGGGGGCCGGATCCGGTCCGTTTTTTCCGCGGCAGTCCATTCCGGTGGCCGGATCCGTTCTGGTTTTTCCGCTGGAGTCCGTTCCGGTGGCCGGTTCCGGTCCGGTTTTTCCACGGCAGTCCGTTCCGGGGGCCGGATCAGGCCCGGTTTTTCCGCGGCAGTCCATTTCGGTGGCCGGATCCGGTCCGTTTTTTCCGCGGCAGTCCATTCCGGTGGCCGGATCCGTTCTGGTTTTTCCGCTGGAGTCCGTTCCGGGGGCCGGATCCGGTCTGGTTTTTCCACGGCTCTCTATTCCGGGGGCCGGATCAGGTCCGGTATTTCCGCGGACTGGATCCGGTCCGGTTTTTCCGCGGCACGCCATTCCGGGGGCCGGATCCGGTCTTGTTTTTCCGGTGGCCGGATCAGGTCCGGTTTTTCCGCTGCAGTCCGTTCCGGGGGCCGGATCCGGTCCGGTTTTTCCGCGGCACGCCGTTCCGGGGGCCGGATCCGGTCCGGTTTTTCTGCGGCACGCTGTTCTAGGGGTCGGAACCGGTACGGTTTTTCCGCGGCACTCTGTTCCGGGGGTGGGATCCGGTCCCGTTTTTCCGCGGCCTGGATCCGGTACGGTTTTTCCGCGAAATGCCATTCCGGGGGTCGGATCCGGTCCAGTTTTTCTGCGGCACACCGTTCCGTTGGCCGGATCCGGTCCGGTTTTTCCGCGGCAGTCCATTCTGGGGCCGGATCCGGTCCGGTTTTTCTGCGGCAGTCCATTCTGGTGGCCCGATCCGGTCCGGTTTTTCCACGGCACGCCATTTCAGGAGCCGGATCCGGTCCGGATTTTCCGCGGCAGTCTATTCCGGGGGCCGGATCCAGTCAGGCTTTTCCGTGGCAGTCCATTCCAGCGGCCAGATCCGGTCCGACTTTTCCGCGGCAGTCAGTTCCGTGGGCCGTATCCGGTACAGTTTTTCCGCGGCACGCCGTTCTGGGTGCCGGATCCGGTCTGGTTTTTCCGTGGCACACAATTATGGGGGCTGGATCCGGTCCGGTTTTTCTGCGGCACACCATTCCCGGGGCCGGATCCAGTCCGGTTTTTCCGGGGTCCGGATCCGGTCCGGTTTTTCCGCGGCACGCCATTCCGGGGGGCGGATCAGGTCCGTTTTTTCTGCGGCAGTCCATTCCGGGGGCCGGATCCGGTCCGGTTTTTCCGCGGCAGTCCAGTCCGGTGGCCGGATCAGGCCCGGTTTTTCCGCGGCAGTCCATTTCGGTGGCCGGATCCGGTCCGGTTTTTCCGGGGGCTGGATCCAGTACGGTTTTACGCGGCAGTCCATTCCGGTGGCCAGATCAGGCCCGGTTTTTCTGCGGCACTCTATTCCGGGGGCCGGATCCTATCCGGTTTTTCCACGGCACTCTATTCCGGGGTCGGGATCCGGTCCGGTTTTTTCGCGGCCTCGATCCGGTACGGTTTTTCCGCGGCACGCCATTCCGGGGGCCGGATCCGGTCCAGTTTTTCCGCGGCAGTCCATTCCGTTGGCCGGATCAGGTCCGGTTTTTCCGCGGCAGTCCATTCCGGTGGCCGGATCAGGTCCGGTTTTTCCGCGGCAGTGCATTCCGATGGCCGGATCCGGTCCAGTTTTTCCGCGGCAGTCCGTTCCGGGGGCCGGATCCGTTCCGGTTTTTCCACGGCACGCCATTCCGGGGGCCGGATCAGGCCCGGTTTTTCCGGTGGCCGGATCAGGTCCGGTTTTTCCGCTGCAGTCCGTTCCGGGGCCGGATCCAGTCCGGTTTTTCCGCGGCACGCTGTTCTAGGGGCTGGATCCGGTCCGGTTTTTCCGCGGCACGCCATTCCAGGGGTCGGATCCGGTCCAGTTTTTCTGTGGCATGCCGTTCCGGGGGCCGGAACCGGTCCGGTTTTTCCGCGGCAGTCCATTCCGGGGGCCGGATCCGGTCAGGCTTTTCCGTGGCAGTCCATTCCGCGGGCCAGATCTGGTCCGGCTTTTCTGCGGCAGTGCATTCCGGTGGCCGGATCAGGTCCGGTTTTTCCGCGGCAGTCCATTCCGGTGGCCGGATCCGGTCCAGATTTTCTGGGGGACGGATCAGGTCCGGTTTTTCTGCGGCAGTCCATTCTGGTGGCCCGATCCGGTCCGGTTGTTCCACGGCACGCCATTTCAGGGGCCGGATCCGGTCCGGATTTTCTGCGGCAGTCCATGCCGGTGGCCGGATGCGGTCCGGTTTTTCTGCGAAACGCCATTCCGGGGGGCGGATGCGATCCGGTTTTTCCACTGCACTCTATTCCGGGGGCGGGATCCGGTCCCGTTTTTCCGCGGCCTGGATCCGGTCCGGTTTTTCCGTGAAATGCCATTTCGGAGGCTGGATCCGGTCCGGTTTTTCCGCGGCACTCTATTCCGGGGGCCGGATCCGGTCCGGTTTTTCCGGGTGCCGGATCAGGTCCGGTTTTTCCACGGCACGCCATTCCGGGGGCCGGATCCAGTCCGGTTTTTCCGCGGCACGCTGTTCTAGGGGCCGGATCCGGTCCGGTTTTTCCGCGGCACGCCATTCCGGGGGGCGGATCAGGTCCGTTTTTTCTGCGGCAGTCCATTCCGGGGGCCGGATCCGGTCCGGTTTTTCCGCGGCAGTCCAGTCCGGTGGCCGGATCAGGCCCGGTTTTTCCGCGGCAGTCCATTTCGGTGGCCGGATCCGGTCCGGTTTTTCCGGGGGCTGGATCCAGTACGGTTTTACGCGGCAGTCCATTCCGGTGGCCAGATCAGGCCCGGTTTTTCTGCGGCACTCTATTCCGGGGGCCGGATCCTATCCGGTTTTTCCACGGCACTCTATTCCGGGGTCGGGATCCGGTCCGGTTTTTCCGCGGCCTCGATCCGGTACGGTTTTTCCGCGGCACGCCATTCCGGGGGCCGGATCCGGTCCAGTTTTTCCGCGGCAGTCCATTCCGTTGGCCGGATCAGGTCCGGTTTTTCCGCGGCAGTCCATTCCGGTGGCCGGATCAGGTCCGGTTTTTCCGCGGCAGTGCATTCCGATGGCCGGATCCGGTCCAGTTTTTCCGCGGCAGTCCGTTCCGGGGGCCGGATCCGTTCCGGTTTTTCCACGGCACGCCATTCCGGGGGCCGGATCAGGCCCGGTTTTTCCGGTGGCCGGATCAGGTCCGGTTTTTCCGCTGCAGTCCGTTCCGGGGCCGGATCCAGTCCGGTTTTTCCGCGGCACGCTGTTCTAGGGGCTGGATCCGGTCCGGTTTTTCCGCGGCACGCCATTCCAGGGGTCGGATCCGGTCCAGTTTTTCTGTGGCATGCCGTTCCGGGGGCCGGAACCGGTCCGGTTTTTCCGCGGCAGTCCATTCCGGGGGCCGGATCCGGTCAGGCTTTTCCGTGGCAGTCCATTCCGCGGGCCAGATCTGGTCCGGCTTTTCTGCGGCAGTGCATTCCGGTGGCCGGATCAGGTCCGGTTTTTCCGCGGCAGTCCATTCCGGTGGCCGGATCCGGTCCAGATTTTCTGGGGGACGGATCAGGTCCGGTTTTTCTGCGGCAGTCCATTCTGGTGGCCCGATCCGGTCCGGTTGTTCCACGGCACGCCATTTCAGGGGCCGGATCCGGTCCGGATTTTCTGCGGCAGTCCATGCCGGTGGCCGGATACGGTCCGGTTTTTCTGCGAAACGCCATTCCGGGGGGCGGATGCGATCCGGTTTTTCCACTGCACTCTATTCCGGGGGCGGGATCCGGTCCCGTTTTTCCGCGGCCTGGATCCGGTCCGGTTTTTCCGTGAAATGCCATTTCGGAGGCTGGATCCGGTCCGGTTTTTCCGCGGCACTCTATTCCGGGGGCCGGATCCGGTCCGGTTTTTCCGGGGGACGGATCCGGTCCGATTTTTCCGTGGCACGCCATTCCAGGGGCCGGGTCCGGTCCAGATTTTCTGGGGGCCGGATCCGGTCCAGTTTTTCCGCGGCACGCCGTTCCGGGGGCTGGATCCGGTCCGGTTTTTCCGTGGCCTGGATCCGGTTGGTTTTTCCGCGGCACGCCATTTCCGGGGCCGGATCCGGTCCGGTTGTTCCACGGCAGTCCATTCCGGGGACCGGATCCGGTCCAGTTTTTCCGCGGCAGTCCATTCCGGGGGCCGGATCCGGTCCGGTTTTTCCGTGGCAGTCCATTCCGCGGGCCAGATCTGGTCCGGCTTTTCTGCGGCAGTGCATTCCGGTGGCCGGATCAGGTCCGGTTTTTCCGCGGCAGTGCATTCCGGTGGCCGGATCCGGTCCAGTTTTTCCGCGGCACGCCGTTCCGGGGGCTGGATCCGGTCCGGTTTTTCCGTGGCCTGGATCCGATTGGTTTTTCCACGGCACGCCATTCCGGGGGCCGGATCCGGTCCAGTTTTTCCGCGGCATGCCATTCCGGTGGCCGGATCCGGTCCGGTTTTTCCGCAGCAGTCTGTTCCGGTGGCCGGATCAGGTCCGGTTTTTCCACGGCACGCCATTCTGGGGGCCGGATCCAGTCCGGTTTTTCCGTGGCACGCCATTCCAGGGGCCGGATCCGGTCCGGATTATCTGGGGGACGGATCCGGTCCGGTTTTTCTGCGGCAGTCCATTCCGGGGGCCGGATCCGGTCCGGTTGTTCCACGGCACGCCATTTCGGGGGCCGGATCCGGTCCGGTTTTTCTGCGGCACGCTACTCCGGGGGCCGGATCCGTTCCGGTTTTTCCGTGGCACGCCATTTCGAAGGCCGGATCCGGTCCGGTTTTTCCACGGCACGCCATTCTGGGGGCCGGATCCAGACCGGTTGTTCCGGGGGCCGGATCCGGTCCAGTTTTTGCGCAGCAGTCCAGTCCGGTGGCCGGATCAGGCCCGGTTTTTCCGCGGCAGTCCATTTCGGTGGCCGGATCCGGTCCGGTTTTTCCTCGGCAGTCCATTCCGGGGGCCAGATCCGATCCGGTTTTTCCACGGCACTCTATTCTGGGGGCGGGATCCGGTCCCGTTTTTCCGCGGCCTGGATCCGGTCCGGTTGTTCCGCGAAACGCCATTCCGGGGGTCGGATCCGGTCCCGTTCTTCCGCGGCACGCCATTCCGGGGGCCGGATCCAGTCCAGTATTTCTGCGGCACACCGTTCCGTTGGCCGGATCCGGTCCGGTTTTTCCGTGGCACGCCATTCCGGAGGCCGGATCCGGTCCAGTTTTTCTGTGGCAGTCCATTCCAGGGGTCGGATCCGGTCCAGTTTTTCCGCGGCAGTCCATTCCGGGTGCCGGATCCGGTCCGTTTTTTCCGCGGCAGTCCGTTCCGGTGGCCGGATCCGTTCCGGTTTTTCCACGGCACGCCATTCCGGGGGCCGGATCAGGCCCGGTTTTTCCGGTGGCCGGATCAGGTCCGGTTTTTCCGCTGCAGTCCGTTCCGGGGCCGGATCCGGTCGAGTTTTTCCGCGGCACGCCATTCCAGGGGTCGGATCCGGTCCAGTTTTTCTGTGGCATGCCGTTCCGGGGGCCGGAACCGGTCCAGTTTTTCCGCGGCAGTCCATTCCGGGGGCCGGATCCGGTCAGGCTTTTCCGTGGCAGTCCATTCCGCGGGCCAGATCTGGTCCGGCTTTTCTGCGGCAGTGCATTCCGGTGGCCGGATCAGGTCCGGTTTTTCCGCGGCAGTCCATTCCGGTGGCCGGATCCGGTCCAGTTTTTCCGCGGCACGCCGTTCCGGGGGCTGGATCCGGTCCGGTTTTTCCGTGGCCTGGATCCGGTTGGTTTTTCCACGGCACGCCATTCCGGTGGCCGGATCCGGTCCGGTTTTTCCGCGGCAGTCTGTTCCGGTGGCCGGATCAGGTCCGGTTTTTCCACGGCACGCCATTCCAGGGGCCGGATCCGGTCCGGATTATCTGGAGGACGGATCCGGTCCGGTTTTTCTGCGGCAGTCCATTCCGGGGGCCGGATCCGGTCTGATTGTTCCACGGCACGCCATTTCGGGGGCCGGATCCGGTCCGGTTTTTCCGCGGCAGTCCATTCCGCGGGCCAGATTCGGTCCGGCTTTTCTGCGGCACACCGTTCCGTTGGCCGGATCCGGTCCGGTTTTTCCGCGGCACGCCATTCCGGAGGCCGGATCCGGTCCAGTTTTTCTGTGGCAGTCCATTCCAGGGGTCGGATCCGGTCCAGTTTTTCCGCGGCAGTCCATTCCGGGTGCCGGATCCGGTCCGTTTTTTCCGCGGCAGTCCGTTCCGGTGGCCGGATCCGTTCCGGTTTTTCCACGGCACGCCATTCCGTGGGCCGGATCAGGCCCGGTTTTTCCGGTGGCCGGATCAGGTCCGGTTTTTCCGCTGCAGTCCGTTCCGGGGCCCGATCCGGCCCGGTTTTTCCGCGGCACGCTGTTCTAGGGGCCGGATCCGGTCCGGTTTTTCCGCGGCACGCCATTCCAGGGGTCGGATCCGGTCCAGTTTTTCTGTGGCATGCCGTTCCGGGGGCCGGAACCGGTCCGGTTTTTCCACGGCAGTCCGTTCCGGGGGCCGGATCAGGTCCGCTTTTTCCACGGCATGCCATTTCGGGGGCCGGATACGGTCCGGTTTTTCTGTGGCACACCATTCCATGGGCCGGGTCCGGTCCAGATTTTCTGGGGGCCGGATCCGGTCTGGTTTTTCCGCGGCAGTCCGTTCCGGTGGCCGGATCAGGTCCGGTTTTTCCACGGCACGCCATTCCGGGGGCCGGATCCAGTCCGGTTTTTCCGTGGCACGCCATTCCAGGGGGCGGATCAGGTCCAGTTTTTCTGCGGCAGTCCAGTCTGGTGGCCGGATCAGGCCCGTTTTTTCCGCGGCACGCCATTCCAGGGGCCGGATCCGGTCCGGTTTTTCTGTGGCATGCCGTTCCGGGGGCCGGATCCGGTCCGGTTTTTCTGCGGCAGTCCATTCTGGTGGCCCGATCCGGTCCGGTTGTTCCACGGCACGCCATTTCAGGGGCCGGATCTGGTCCCGATTTTCCACGGCAGTCCATTCCGGGGGCCGGATCCAGTCAGGCTTTTCCGTGGCAGTCCATTCCAGCGGCCAGATCTGGTCCGACTTTTCCGCGGCACACCATTCCGGTGGCCGGATCCAGTCCGGTTTTTCCTCGGCAGTCAGTTCCGTGGGCCGTATCCGGTACAGTTTTTCCGCGGCATGCCGTTCTGGGTGCCGGATCCGGTCTGCTTTTTCCGCGGCACACAATTATGGGGGCCGGATCCGGTCCGGTGTTTCAGCGGCACGCCATTCCCGGGGCCGGATCCGGTCCGGTTTTTCTGCGGCACGCCATTACTGGCGCCGGATCCGGTCCGGATTTTCCGGGGTCCGGATCCGGTCCGGATTTTCTGGGGGACGGATCCGGTCCGATTTTTCCGTGGCACGCTGTTACGGGGGCCGGATCTGGTCCGGATTATCTGCGGCACGCCATTCCGGGGGCCGTATCTGGTCCAGATTTTCCGTGGCAGTGCATTCCGGTGGCCAGATCAGGCCCGGATTTTCTGCGGCACTCTATTCTGGGGGCCGGATCCGGTCCGGTTTTTCCGCGAAACGCCATTTCGGAGGCTGGATCCGGTCCGATTTTTCTGCGGCAGTCCATTCCGGGGGCCGGATCCGGTCCGGTTGTTCCGCGAAACGCCATTTCGGGGGCCAGATACGGTCCGGATTTTCTGCGGCAGCCCATTCCGGGGGCCGGATCCGGTCAGGCTTTTCCGTTGCAATCCATTCCGGTGGCCAGATCCGGTCCGGCATTTCCGCGGCACGCTATTCCGGGGGTCGGATCCGTTCCGGTTTTTCCGCGGCACGCCATTTCGAAGGCCGGATCCGGTCCGGTTTTTCCGCGAAACGCCATTCCGGGGGCTGGATCCGGTCCGGTTTTCCCGCGGCAGTGCGTTCCGGTGGCCGGATCCGGTCCAGTTTTTCCGCAGCACGCCATTTCGGAGGCCGGAATCGGTCCGGTTTTTCCGCGGCACGCCGTTTCGGAGGCCGGATCCGGTCCGGTTTTTCCGCGGCACGCTGTTCTAGGGGCCGGATCCGGTCCGGTTTTTCCGCGAAATGCCGTTTCGGAGGCCGGATCCGGTCTGGTTTTTCCGCGGCACGCCATTTCGGAGGCCGGATCCGGTCCGCTTTTTCCGCGGCACGCTGTTTCGGAGGCTGGATCCGCTCCTGTTTTTCCGCGGCACTCCATTCCGGGGGCCGGATCCGGTCCGGTTTTTCCGCGGCACGCCGTTTCGGAGGCCGGATCCGGTCCGGTTTTTCCGCGAAACGCCATTTCGGAGGCCGGATCCGGTCCGATTTTTCCGCGAAACGCCATTTCGGAGGCCGGATCCGGTCCGGTTTTTCCGCGGCACGCCATTTCGGAGGCCGGATCCGGTCCGGTTTTTCCGAGAAACGCCATTTCGGAGGCCGGATCCGGTCCGGTTTTTCCGCGAAACGCCGTTTCGGAGGCCGGATCTAGTCCGGTTTTTCCGCGGTACGCCATTTCGGAGGCCGGATCCGGCCTGGTTTTTCCGCGGCACGCCATTTCGTAGGCCGGATCCGGTCCGGTTTTTCCGTGGCACGCCATTCCGGGGTCGGATCCGGTCCAGTTTTTCTGTGGCATGCCGTTCCGGGGGCCGGAACCGGTCCGGTTTTTCCGCGGCAGTCCGTTCCGGGGGCCGGATCAGGTCCGCTTTTTCCACGGCACGCCATTTCGGGGGCTGGATACGGTCCGGTTTTTCCGTGGCACGCCATTCCATGGGCCGGGTCCGGTCCAGATTTTCTGGGGGACGGATCCGGTCTGGGTTTTCCGCGGCAGTCCGTTCCGGGGGCCGGATCAGGTCCGGTTTTTCCACGGCACGCCATTCCGGGGGCCGGATCCAGTCCGGTTTTTCCGCGGCACGCTGTTCTAGGGGCCGGATCCGGTCCGGTTTTTCTGCGACACGCCATTCCAGGGGCGGATCCGGTCCGGTTTTTCTGTGGCATGCCGTTCCGGGGGCCGGATCCGGTCCGGTTTTTCTGCGGCAGTCCATTCTGGTGGCCCGATCCGGTCCGGTTGTTCAACGGCACGCCATTTCGGGGGCCGGATCTGGTCCCGATTTTCCACGGCAGTCCATTCCGGGGGCCGGATCCAGTCAGGCTTTTCCGTGGCAGTCCATTCCAGCGGCCAGATCCGGTCCGACTTTTCCGCGGCACACCATTCCGGTGGCCGGATCCAGTCCGGTTTTTCCTCGGCAGTCAGTTCCGTGGGCCGTATTCGGTACAGTTTTTCCGCGGCACGCCGTTCTGGGTGCCGGATCCGGTCTGCTTTTTCCGCGGCACACAATTATGGGGGCCGGATCCGGTCCGGTGTTTCAGCGGCACGCCATTCCCGGGGCCGGATCCGGTCCGGTTTTTCTGCGGCACGCCATTACTGGCGCCGGATCCGGTCCGGATTTTCCGGGGTCCGGATCCGGTCCGGATTTTCTGGGGGACGGATCCGGTCCGATTTTTCCGTGGCACGCTGTTACAGGGGCCGGATCTGGTCCGGATTATCTGCGGCACGCCATTCCGGGGGCCGTATCTGGTCCAGATTTTCCGTGGCAGTGCATTCCGGTGGCCAGATCAGGCCCGGATTTTCTGCGGCACTCTATTCTGGGGGCCGGATCCGGTCCGGTTTTTCCGCGAAACGCCATTTCGGAGGCTGGATCCGGTCCGATTTTTCTGCGGCAGTCCATTCCGGGGGCCGGATCCGGTCCGGTTTTTCCGCGAAACGCCATTTTGGGGGCCAGATCCGGTCCGGATTTTCTGCGGCAGCCCATTCCGGGGGCCGGATCCGGTCAGGCTTTTCCGTTGCAATCCATTCCGGTGGCCAGATCCGGTCCGGCATTTCCGCGGCACGCTATTCCGGGGGACGGATCCGTTCCGGTTTTTCCGCGGCACGCCATTTCGAAGGCCGGATCCGGTCCGGTTTTTCCGCGAAACGCCATTCCGGGGGCTGGATCCGGTCCGGTTTTCCCGCGGCAGTGCGTTCTGGTGGCCGGATCCGGTCCAGTTTTTCCGCAGCACGCCATTTCGGAGGCCGGAATCGGTCCGGTTTTTCCGCGAAACGCCGTTTCGGAGGCCGGATCCGGTCCGGTTTTTCCGCGGCACGCCGTTTCGGAGGCCGGATCCGGTCCGGTTTTTCCGCGGCACACCGTTTCGGAGGCCGGATCCGGTCCGGTTTTTCCGCGGCACGCCGTTTCGGAGGCCGGATCCAGTCCGGTTTTTCCACGAAATGCCGTTTCGGAGGCCGGATCCGGTCTGGTTTTTCCGCGGCACGCCGTTTCGGAGGCCGGATCCGGTCCGGTTTCTCCGCGGCACGCCGTTTCGGAGGCTGGATCCGCTCCTGTTTTTCTGCGGCACTCCATTCCGGGGGCCGGATCCGGTCCGGTTTTTCCGCGGCACGCCGTTTCGGAGGCCGGATCCGGTCCGGTTTTTCCGCGGCACGCCATTTCGGAGGCCGGATCCGGCCCGGTTTTTCCGCGGCATGCCATTTCGGAGGCCGGATCCGGTCCGGTTTTTCCGCGAAACGCCATTTCGGAGGCCGGATCCGGTCCAGTTTTTCCGCGAAACGCCGTTTCGGAGGCCGGATCCGGTCCGGTTTTTCCGCGGTACGCCGTTTCGGAGGCCGGATCCGGTCCGGTTTTACCGTGGCACGCCATTTCGGAGGCCGGATCCGGTCCGGTTTTTCCACGGTACGCCATTTCGGCGGCCGGATCCGGTCCGGTTTTTCCGCGGCACGCCATTTCGGAGGCCGGATCCGGTCCGGTTTTTCCACGAAATGCCGTTTCGGAGGCCGGATCCGGCCCGGTTTTTCCGCAAAACGCCATTTCGGAGGCCAGATCCGGTGTGGTTTTTCCGCGGCACACCATTTCAGAGGCCGGATCCGGTCCGGTTTTTCCGCGGCACGCCATTTCGGAGGCCGGATCCGGTCCGGTTTTTCCGCGGCACGCCATTTCGGTGGCCAGATCTGGTCCGGTTTTTCCGCGAAACGCCGTTTCGGAGGCCGGATCCGGTCCGGTTTTTCCGCGGCACGCCATTTCGGAGGCCGGATCCGGCCCGGTTTTGCCGCGAAACGCCATTTCGGAGGCCGGATCCGGTCCTGTTTTTCCGCGGCACGCCATTTCGGAGGCCGGAATCGGTCCGGTTTTTCCGCGAAACGCCGTTTCGGAGGCCGGATCCGGCCCGGTTTTTCCGCGGCACGCCGTTTCGGAGGCCGGATCCGGTCCGGTTTTTCCGCGAAACGCCGTTTCGGAGGCCGGATCCGGTCCGGTTTTTCCGCGGCACGCCGTTTCGGAGGCCGGATCCAGTCCGGTTTTTCCACGAAATGCCGTTTCGGAGGCCGGATCCGGTCTGGTTTTTCCGCGGCACGCCGTTTCGGAGGCCGGATCCGGTCCGGTTTCTCCGCGGCACGCCGTTTCGGAGGCTGGATCCGCTCCTGTTTTTCTGCGGCACTCCATTCCGGGGGCCGGATCCGGTCCGGTTTTTCCGCGGCACGCCGTTTCGGAGGCCGGATCCGGTCCGGTTTTTCCGCAGCAGGCCATTTCGGAGGCCGGATCCGGCCCGGTTTTTCCGCGGCACGCCATTTCGGAGGCCGGATCCGGTCCGGTTTTTCCGCGGCACGCCATTTCGGAGGCCGGATCCGGTCCAGTTTTTCCGCGAAACGCCGTTTCGGAGGCCGGATCCGGTCCGGTTTTTCCGCGGTACGCCGTTTCGGAGGCCGGATCCGGTCCGGTTTTACCGCGGCACGCCATTTCGGAGGCCGGATCCGGTCCGGTTTTTCCACGGTACGCCATTTCGGCGGCCGGATCCGGTCCGGTTTTTCCGCGGCACGCCATTTCGGAGGCCGGATCCGGTCCGGTTTTTCCACGAAATGCCGTTTCGGAGGCCGGATCCGGTCCGGTTTTTCCGCGGCACGCCATTTCGGAGGCCAGATCCGGTGTGGTTTTTCCGCGGCACACCATTTCAGAGGCCGGATCCGGTCCGGTTTTTCCGCGGCACGCCATTTCGGAGGCCGGATCCGGTCCGGTTTTTCCGCGGCATGCCATTTCGGTGGCCAGATCTGGTCCGGTTTTTCCGCGAAACGCCGTTTCGGAGGCCGGATCCGGTCCGGTTTTTCCGCGGCACGCCATTTCGGAGGCCGGATCCGGCCCGGTTTTTCCGCGGCACGCCATTTCGGAGGCCGGATCCGGCCCGGTTTTGCCGCGAAACGCCATTTCGGAGGCCGGATCCAGTCCTGTTTTTCCGCGGCACGCCATTTCGGAGGCCGGATCCGGTCCTGTTTTTCCGCGGCACGCCGTTTCGGAGGCCGGATCCGGCCCGGTTTTTCCGCGGCACGCCATTTCGGAGGCCGGATCCGGTCCGGTTTTTCCGTGGCACGCCGTTTCGGAGGCCGGATCCGGTCCGGTTTTTCCGCGAAACGCCATTTCGGAGGCCGGATCCGGTCCGGTTTTTCCGCGGCACGCCATTTCGGAGGCCGGATCCGGTCCGGTTTTTCCGTGGCACGCCATTTCGGAGGCCGGATCTGGTCCGGTTTTTCCGCGGCACGCCATTTCGGAGGCCAGATCCGGCCCGGTTTTGCCGCGAAACGCCATTTCGGAGGCCGGATCCGGCCCGGTTTTTCCGCAAAACGCCATTTCGGAGGCCGGATCCGGTCCGGTTTTTCCGCGGCACGCCATTTCGGAGGCGGGATCCGGCCCGGTTTTTCCGCGGCACGCCATTTCGGAGGCCGGATCCGGCCCGGTTTTGCCGCGAAACGCCATTTCGGAGGCCGGATCCGGCCCGGTTTTTCCGCGGCACGCCATTTCGGAGGCCGGATCCGGCCCGGTTTTTCCGCGGCACGCCATTTCGGAGGCCGGATCCGGTCCGGTTTTTCCGCGGCACGCCATTTCGGAGGCCGGATCCGGTCCGGTTTTTCCGCGAAACGCCATTTCGGAGGCTGGATCCGGTCCGATTTTTCTGCGGCAGTCCTTTCCGGCGGCCGGATCCGGTCCGGTTGTTCCGCGAAATGCCATTTCGGAGGCCAGATCCGGTCCGGTTTTTCCGCGGCACGCCGTTTCGGAGGCCGGATCCGGTCCGGTTTTTCCGCGAAACGCCATTCCGGGGGCTGGATCCGGTCCGGTTTTCCCGCGGCAGTGCGTTCTGGTGGCCGGATCCGGTCCAGTTTTTCCGCAGCACGCCATTTCGGAGGCCGGATCCGGTCCGGTTTTTCCGCGGCACGCCGTTTCGGAGGCTGGATCCGGTCCGGTTTTTCCGCGGCACTCCATTCCGGGGGCCGGATCCGGTCCGGTTTTTCCGCGGCACGCCGTTTCGGAGGCCGGATCCGGTCCGGTTTTTCCGCGAAACGCCATTTCGGAGGCCGGATCCGGTCCGGTTTTTCCGAGAAACGCCATTTCGGAGGCCGGATCCGGTCCGGTTTTTCCGCGAAACGCCGTTTCGGAGGCCGGATCCAGTCCGGTTTTTCCGCGGTACGCCATTTCGGAGGCCGGATCCGGCCCGGTTTTTCCGCGGCACGCCATTTCGGAGGCCGGATCCGGTCCGGTTTTTCCGTGGCACGCCATTCCTGGGTCGGATCCGGTCCAGTTTTTCTGTGGCATGCCGTTCCGGGGGCCGGAACCGGTCCGGTTTTTCCGCGGCAGTCCGTTCCGGGGTCCGGATCAGGTCCGCTTTTTCCACGGCACGCCATTTCGGGGGCTGGATACGGTCCGGTTTTTCCGCGAAACGCCATTTCGGAGGCCGGATCCGGTCCGGTTTTTCCGCGAAACGCCATTTCGGAGGCCGGATCCGGTCCGGTTTTTCCGCGAAACGCCGTTTCGGAGGCCGGATCCAGTCCGGTTTTTCCGCGGTACGCCTTTTCGGAGGCCGGATCCGGCCCGGTTTTTCCGCGGCATGCCATTTCGGAGGCCGGATCCGGTCCGGTTTTTCCGTGGCACGCCATTCCTGGGTCGGATCCGGTCCAGTTTTTCTGTGGCATGCCGTTCCGGGGGCCGGAACCGGTCCGGTTTTTCCGCGGCAGTCCGTTCCGGGGGCCGGATCAGGTCCGCTTTTTCCACGGCACGCCATTTCGGGGGCTGGATACGGTCCGGTTTTTCCGTGGCACGCCATTCCATGGGCCGGGTCCGGTCCAGATTTTCTGGGGGACGGATCCGGTCTGGGTTTTCCGCGGCAGTCCGTTCCGGGGGCCGGATCAGGTCAGGTTTTTCCACGGCACGCCATTCCGGGGGCCGGATCCAGTCCGGTTTTTCCGTGGCACGCCATTCCAGGGGCCGGATCAGGTCCAGTTTTTCTGCGGCAGTCCAGTCCGGTGGCCGGATCAGGCCCGTTTTTTCCGCGGCACGCCATTTCGGAGGCCGGATCAGGTCCGGTTTTTCCGCGGCACGCTGTTCTAGGGGCCGGATCCGGTCCGGTTTTTCCGCGACACGCCATTCCAGGGGCGGATCCGGTCCGGTTTTTCTGTGGCATGCCGTTCCGGGGGCCGGATCCGGTCCGGTTTTTCTGCGGCAGTCCATTCTGGTGGCCCGATCCGGTCCGGTTGTTCCACGGCACGCCATTTCAGGGGCCGGATCTGGTCCCGATTTTCCACGGCAGTCCATTCCGGGGGCCGGATCCAGTCAGGCTTTTCCGTGGCAGTCCATTCCAGCGGCCAGATCCGGTCCGACTTTTCCGCGGCACACCATTCCGGTGGCCGGATCCAGTCCGGTTTTTCCTCGGCAGTCAGTTCCGTGGGCCGTATCCGGTACAGTTTTTCCGCGGCACGCCGTTCTGGGTGCCGGATCCGGTCTGCTTTTTCCACGGCACACAATTATGGGGGCCGGATCCGGTCCGGTGTTTCAGCGGCACGCCATTCCCGGGGCCGGATCCGGTCCGGTTTTTCTGCGGCACGCCATTACTGGCGCCGGATCCGGTCCGGATTTTCCGGGGTCCGGATCCGGTCCGGATTTTCTGGGGGACGGATCCGGTCCGATTTTTCCGTGGCACGCTGTTACAGGGGCCGGATCTGGTCCGGATTATCTGCGGCACGCCATTCCCGGGGCCGTATCTGGTCCAGATTTTCCGTGGCAGTGCATTCCGGTGGCCAGATCAGGCCCGGATTTTCTGCGGCACTCTATTCTGAGGGCCGGATCCGGTCCGGTTTTTCCGCGAAACGCCATTTCGGAGGCTGGATCCGGTCCGATTTTTCTGCGGCAGTCCATTCCGGGGGCCGGATCCGGTCCGGTTGTTCCACGAAACGCCATTTCGGGGGCCAGATCCGGTCCGGATTTTCTGCGGCAGCCCATTCCGGGGGCCGGATCCGGTCAGGCTTTTCCGTTGCAATCCATTCCGGTGGCCAGATCCGGTCCGGCATTTCCGCGGCACGCTATTCCGGGGGTCGGATCCGTTCCGGTTTTTCCGCGGCACGCCATTTCGAAGGCCGGATCCGGTCCGGTTTTTCCGCGAAACGCCATTCCGGGGGCTGGATCCGGTCCGGTTTTCCCGCGGCAGTGCGTTCTGGTGGCCGGATCCGGTCCAGTTTTTCCGCAGCACGCCATTTCGGAGGCCGGAATCGGTCCGGTTTTTCCGCGGCACGCCGTTTCGGAGGCCGGATCCGGTCCGGTTTTTCCGCGAAACGCCGTTTCGGAGGCCGGATCCGGTCCGGTTTTTCCGCGGCACGCCGTTTCGGAGGCCGGATCCAGTCCGGTTTTTCCACGAAATGCCGTTTCGGAGGCCGGATCCGGTCTGGTTTTTCCGCGAAACGCCGTTTCGGAGGCCGGATCCGGTCCGGTTTTTCCGCGGCACGCCGTTTCGGAGGCTGGATCCGCTCCTGTTTTTCTGCGGCACTCCATTCCGGGGGCCGGATCCGGTCCGGTTTTTCCGCGGCACGCCGTTTCGGAGGCCGGATCCGGCCCGGTTTTTCCGCGGCACGCCATTTCGGAGGCCGGATCCGGCCCGGTTTTTCCGCGGCACGCCATTTCGGAGGCCAGATCCGGCCCGGTTTTGCCGCGAAACGCCATTTCGGAGGCCGGATCCGGTCCTGTTTTTCCGCGGCACTCCATTCCGGGGGCCGGATCCGGTCCGGTTTTTCCGCGGCACGCCGTTTCGGAGGCCGGATCCGGTCCGGTTTTTCCGCGGCACGCCGTTTCGGAGGCCGGATCCGGTCCGGTTTTTCCGCGAAACGCCATTTCGGAGGCCGGATCCGGTCCGGTTTTGCCGCGGCACGCCATTTCGGAGGCCGGATCCGGTCCGGTTTTTCCGCGCACGCCATTTCGGAGGCCGGATCCGGTCCGGTTTTGCCGCGGCACGCCATTTCGGAGGCCGGATCTGGCCCGGTTTTTCTGCGGCACGCCATTTCGGAGGCCGTATCCGGCCCGGTTTTGCCGCCGCACGCCATTTCGGAGGCTGGATCCGGTCCGGTTTTTCCGCGGCACGCCATTTCGGAGGCCGGATCCGGTCCGGTTTTTCCACGAAACGCCATTTCGGAGGCCGGATCCGGCCCGGTTTTGCCGCGGCACGCCATTTCGGAGGCCGGATCCGGTCCGGTTTTTCCGCAAAACGCCATTTCGGAGGCCGGATCCAGTCCAGTTTTTCCGTGGCACGCCATTTCGGAGGCCGGATCCGGTCCGGTTTTTCCGCGGCACGCCATTTCGGAGGCCGGATCCGGTCCGGTTTTTCCGTGGCACGCCATTTCGGAGGCCGGATCCGGTCCGGTTTTTCCGCGGCACGCCATTTCGGAGGCCGGATCCGGCCCGGTTGTTCCGCGGCACGCCATTTCGGTGGCCGGATCCGGTCCGGTTTTTCCGCGGCACGCCATTTCGGAGGCCGGATCCGGTCCGGTTTTTCCGTGGCACGCCATTTCGGAGGCCGGATCCGGTCCGGTTTTTCCGCGGCACGCCATTTTGGAGGCGGGATCCGGCCCGGTTTTGCCGCGGCACGCCATTTCGGAGGCCGGATCCGGTCCGGTTTTTCCGCGGCACGCCATTTCGGAGGCCGGATCCGGCCCGGTTTTGCCGCGGCACGCCGTTTCGGAGGCCGGATCCGGTCCGGTTTTTCCGCGGCACGCCATTTCGGAGGCCGGATCCGGTCCGGTTTTTTCGCGAAACGCCATTTCGGAGGCCGGATCCGGTCCGGTTTTTCCGCGAAACGCCGTTTCGGAGGCCGGATGCGGCCCGGTTTTTCCGCGGTACTCCATTTCGGAGGCCGGATCCGGTCCGGTTTTTCCGCGAAACGCCATTTCGGAGGCCGGATCCGGCCCGGTTTTTCCGCGGCACGCCATTTCGGAGGCCAGATCCGGCCCGGTTTTTCCGCGGCACGCCATTTCGGAGGCCGGATCCGGCCCGGTTTTGCCGCGGCACGCCGTTTCGGAGGCCGGATGCGGCCCGGTTTTTCCGCGGCACGCCATTTCGGAGGCCGGATCCGGCCCGGTTTTGCCACGGCACGCCATTTCGGAGGCCGGATCCGGCCCGGTTTTTCCGCGGCACGCCATTTCGGAGGCCGGATCCGGCCCGGTTTTTCCGCGGCACGCCATTTCGGAGGCCGGATCCGGCCCGGTTTTTCCGCGGCACGCCATTTCGGAGGCCGGATCCGGTCCGGTTTTTACGCGAAACGCCATTTCGGAGGCTGGATCCGGTCCGATTTTTCTGCGGCAGTCCTTTCCGGCGGCCGGATCCGGTCCGGTTGTTCCGCGAAACGCCATTTCGGGGGCCAGATCCGGTCCGGATTTTCTGCGGCAGCCCATTCCGGAGGCCGGATCCGGTCAGGCTTTTCCGTTGCAATCCATTCCGGTGGCCAGATCCGGTCCGGCATTTCCGCGGCACGCTATTCCGGGGGTCGGATCCGTTCCGGTTTTTCCGCGGCACGCCATTTCGAAGGCCGGAATCGGTCCGGTTTTTCCGCGGCACGCCGTTTCGGAGGCCGGATCCGGTCCGGTTTTTCCGCGAAACGCCGTTTCGGAGGCCGGATCCGGTCCGGTTTTTCCGCGGCACGCCGTTTCGGAGGCCGGATCCGGTCCGGTTTTTCCGCGGCACGCCATTTCGGAGGCCGGATCCGGTCCGGTTTTGCCGCGGCACGCCATTTCGGAGGCCGGATCCGGTCCGGCTTTTCCGCGAAACGCCATTTCGGAGGCCGGATCCGGTCCGGTTTTTCCGCGGCACGCCATTTCGGAGGCTGGATCCGGCCCGGTTTTTCCGCGGCACGCCATTTCGGAGGCCGGATCCGGCCCGGTTTTGCCGCGGCACGCCATTTCGGAGGCCGGATCCGGTCCGGTTTTTCCGCGAAACGCCATTTCGGAGGCCGGATCCGGCCCGGTTTTGCCGCGGCACGCCATTTCGGAGGCCGGATCCGGCCCGGTTTTGCCGCGGCACGCCGTTTCGGAGGCCGGATGCGGCCCGGTTTTTCCGTGGCACGCCGTTTCGGAGGCCGGATCCGGTCCGGTTTTTCCGCGGCACGCCATTTCGGAGGCCGGATCCGGCCCGGTTGTTCCGCGGCACGCCATTTCGGAGGCCGGATCCGGTCCGGTTTTTCCGCGGCACGCCATTTCGGAGGCCAGATCCGGCCCGGTTTTTCCGCGGCACGCCATTTCGGAGGCCGGATCCGGTCCGGTTTTGCCGCGGCACGCCATTTCGGAGGCCGGATCAGGCCCGGTTTTGCCGCGGCACGCCATTTCGGAGGCCGGATCCGGTCCGGTTTTGCCGCGGCACGCCATTTCGGAGGCCGGATCCGGCCCGGTTTTGCCGCGGCACGCCGTTTCGGAGGCCGGATCCGGCCCGGTTTTTCCGCGGCACGCCGTTTCGGAGGCCGGATCCGGCCCGGTTTTGCCACGGCACGCCATTTCGGAGGCCGGATCCGGTCCGGTTTTTCCGCGGTACGGCATTTCGGAGGCCGGATCCGCTCCGGTTTTTCCGCGGCACGCCATTTGGGAGGCCAGATCCGGTCCGGTTTTTCCGCGAAACGCCATTTCGGAGGCCGGATCCAGTCCGGTTTTTCCGCGGCACGCCATTTCGGAGGCCGGATCCGGTCCGGTTTTTCCGCGGCACGCCATTTCGGAGGCCGGATCCGGCCCGGTTTTGCCGCGGCACGCCGTTTCGGAGGCCGGATCCGGCCCGGTTTTTCCGCGAAACGCCATTTCGGAGGCCGGATCCGGTCCGGTTTTTCCGCGGCACGCCATTTCGGAGGCTGGATCCGCTCCTGTTTTTCTGCGGCACTCCATTCCGGGGGCCGGATCCGGTCCGGTTTTTCCGCGGCACGCCGTTTCGGAGGCCGGATCCGGCCCGGTTTTTCCGCGGCACGCCATTTCGGAGGCCGGATCCGGTCCGGTTTTTCCGCGGCACGCCGTTTCGGAGGCCGGATCCGGTCCGGTTTTTCCGCGAAACGCCATTTCGGAGGCCGGATCCGGTCCGGTTTTGCCGCGGCACGCCATTTCGGAGGCCGGATCCGGTCCGGTTTTTCCGCGGCACGCCATTTCGGAGGCCGGATCCGGTCCGGTTTTGCCGCGGCACGCCATTTCGGAGGCCGGATCTGGCCCGGTTTTTCTGCGGCACGCCATTTCGGAGGCCGTATCCGGCCCGGTTTTGCCGCCGCACGCCATTTCGGAGGCTGGATCCGGTCCGGTTTTTCCGCGGCACGCCATTTCGGAGGCCGGATCCGGTCCGGTTTTTCCGCGAAACGCCATTTCGGAGGCCGGATCCGGCCCGGTTTTGCCGCGGCACGCCATTTCGGAGGCCGGATCCGGTCCGGTTTTTCCGCAAAACGCCATTTCGGAGGCCGGATCCAGTCCAGTTTTTCCGTGGCACGCCATTTCGGAGGCCGGATCCGGTCCGGTTTTTCCGCGGCACGCCATTTCGGAGGCCGGATCCGGCCCGGTTGTTCCGCGGCACGCCATTTCGGTGGCCGGATCCGGTCCGGTTTTTCCGCGGCACGCCATTTCGGAGGCCGGATCCGGTCCGGTTTTTCCGTGGCACGCCATTTCGGAGGCCGGATCCGGTCCGGTTTTTCCGCGGCACGCCATTTTGGAGGCGGGATCCGGCCCGGTTTTGCCGCGGCACGCCATTTCGGAGGCCGGATCCGGTCCGGTTTTTCCGCGGCACGCCATTTCGGAGGCCGGATCCGGCCCGGTTTTGCCGCGGCACGCCGTTTCGGAGGCCGGATCCGGTCCGGTTTTTCCGCGGCACGCCATTTCGGAGGCCGGATCCGGTCCGGTTTTTTCGCGAAACGCCATTTCGGAGGCCGGATCCGGTCCGGTTTTGCCACGGCACGCCATTTCGGAGGCCGGATCCGGCCCGGTTTTGCCGCCGCACGCCATTTCGGAGGCTGGATCCGGTCCGGTTTTTCCGCGGCACGCCATTTCGGAGGCCGGATCCGGTCCGGTTTTTCCGCGAAACGCCATTTCGGAGGCCGGATCCGGCCCGGTTTTGCCGCGGCACGCCATTTCGGAGGCCGGATCCGGTCCGGTTTTTCCGCAAAACGCCATTTCGGAGGCCGGATCCAGTCCAGTTTTTCCGTGGCACGCCATTTCGGAGGCCGGATCCGGTCCGGTTTTTCCGCGGCACGCCATTTCGGAGGCCGGATCCGGCCCGGTTGTTCCGCGGCACGCCATTTCGGAGGCCGGATCCGGTCCGGTTTTTCCGCGGCACGCCATTTCGGAGGCCGGATCCGGTCCGGTTTTTCCGTGGCACGCCATTTCGGAGGCCGGATCCGGTCCGGTTTTTCCGCGGCACGCCATTTTGGAGGCGGGATCCGGCCCGGTTTTGCCGCGGCACGCCATTTCGGAGGCCGGATCCGGTCCGGTTTTTCCGCGGCACGCCATTTCGGAGGCCGGATCCGGCCCGGTTTTGCCGCGGCACGCCGTTTCGGAGGCCGGATCCGGTCCGGTTTTTCCGCGGCACGCCATTTCGGAGGCCGGATCCGGCCCGGTTTTGCCACGGCACGCCATTTCGGAGGCCGGATCCGGCCCGGTTTTTCCGCGGCACGCCATTTCGGAGGCCGGATCCGGCCCGGTTTTTCCGCGGCACGCCATTTCGGAGGCCGGATCCGGTCCGGTTTTTACGCGAAACGCCATTTCGGAGGCTGGATCCGGTCCGATTTTTCTGCGGCAGTCCTTTCCGGCGGCCGGATCCGGTCCGGTTGTTCCGCGAAACGCCATTTCGGGGGCCAGATCCGGTCCGGATTTTCTGCGGCAGCCCATTCCGGAGGCCGGATCCGGTCAGGCTTTTCCGTTGCAATCCATTCCGGTGGCCAGATCCGGTCCGGCATTTCCGCGGCACGCTATTCCGGGGGTCGGATCCGTTCCGGTTTTTCCGCGGCACGCCATTTCGAAGGCCGGAATCGGTCCGGTTTTTCCGCGGCACGCCGTTTCGGAGGCCGGATCCGGTCCGGTTTTTCCGCGAAACGCCGTTTCGGAGGCCGGATCCGGTCCGGTTTTTCCGCGGCACGCCGTTTCGGAGGCCGGATCCAGTCCGGTTTTTCCACGAAATGCCGTTTCGGAGGCCGGATCCGGTCTGGTTTTTCCGCGGCACGCCGTTTCGGAGGCCGGATCCGGTCCGGTTTTTCCGCGGCACGCCGTTTCGGAGGCTGGATCCGCTCCTGTTTTTCTGCGGCACTCCATTCCGGGGGCCGGATCCGGTCCGGTTTTTCCGCGGCACGCCGTTTCGGAGGCCGGATCCGGTCCGGTTTTTCCGCGGCACGCCATTTCGGAGGCCGGATCCGGCCCGGTTTTTCCGCGGCACGCCATTTCGGAGGCCAGATCCGGCCCGGTTTTGCCGCGAAACGCCATTTCGGAGGCCGGATCCGGTCCGGTTTTTCCGCGGCACTCCATTCCGGGGGCCGGATCCGGTCCGGTTTTTCCGCGGCACGCCGTTTCGGAGGCCGGATCCGGTCCGGTTTTTCCGCGGCACGCCGTTTCGGAGGCCGGATCCGGTCCGGTTTTTCCGCGGCACGCCATTTCGGAGGCCGGATCCGGTCCGGTTTTGCCGCGGCACGCCATTTCGGAGGCCGGATCCGGTCCGGCTTTTCCGCGAAACGCCATTTCGGAGGCCGGATCCGGTCCGGTTTTTCCGCGGCACGCCATTTCGGAGGCCGGATCCGGCCCGGTTTTTCCGCGGCACGCCATTTCGGAGGCCGGATCCGGCCCGGTTTTGCCGCGGCACGCCATTTCGGAGGCCGGATCCGGTCCGGTTTTTCCGCGAAACGCCATTTCGGAGGCCGGATGCGGCCCGGTTTTGCCGCGGCACGCCATTTCGGAGGCCGGATCCGGCCCGGTTTTGCCGCGGCACGCCGTTTCGGAGGCCGGATGCGGCCCGGTTTTTCCGTGGCACGCCGTTTCGGAGGCCGGATCCGGTCCGGTTTTTCCGCGGCACGCCATTTCGGAGGCCGGATCCGGCCCGGTTGTTCCGCGGCACGCCATTTCGGAGGCCGGATCCGGTCCGGTTTTTCCGCGGCACGCCATTTCGGAGGCCAGATCCGGCCCGGTTTTTCCGCGGCACGCCATTTCGGAGGCCGGATCCGGTCCGGTTTTGCCGCGGCACGCCATTTCGGAGGCCGGATCAGGCCCGGTTTTGCCGCGGCACGCCATTTCGGAGGCCGGATCCGGTCCGGTTTTGCCGCGGCACGCCATTTCGGAGGCCGGATCCGGCCCGGTTTTGCCGCGGCACGCCGTTTCGGAGGCCGGATCCGGCCCGGTTTTTCCGCGGCACGCCGTTTCGGAGGCCGGATCCGGCCCGGTTTTGCCACGGCACGCCATTTCGGAGGCCGGATCCGGTCCGGTTTTTCCGCGGTACGGCATTTCGGAGGCCGGATCCGCTCCGGTTTTTCCGCGGCACGCCATTTGGGAGGCCAGATCCGGTCCGGTTTTTCCGCGAAACGCCATTTCGGAGGCCGGATCCAGTCCGGTTTTTCCGCGGCACGCCATTTCGGAGGCCGGATCCGGTCCGGTTTTTCCGCGGCACGCCATTTCGGAGGCCGGATCCGGCCCGGTTTTGCCGCGGCACGCCGTTTCGGAGGCCGGATCCGGCCCGGTTTTTCCGCGAAACGCCATTTCGGAGGCCGGATCCGGTCCGGTTTTTCCGCGGCACGCCATTTCGGAGGCCGGATCCGGCCCGGTTTTTCCGCGGCACGCCTTTCGGAGGCCGGATGCGGCCCGGTTTTTCCGCGGCACGCCATTTCGAAGGCCGGATCCGGCCCGGTTTTGCCGCGGCACGCCATTTCGGAGGCCGGACCCGGCCCGGTTTTTCCGCGGCACGCCATTTCGGAGGCCGGATCCGGTCCGGTTTTTCCGCGGCACACCATTTCGGAGGCCAGATCCGGTCCTGTTTTTCCGCGGTACGCCATTTCGGAGGCCGGATCCGGTCCGGTTTTTCCGCGAAACGCCAGTTCGGTGGCCGGATCCGGCCCGGTTTTTCCGCCGCACGCCATTTCGGAGGCCGGATCCGGCCCGGTTTTTCCGCGGCACGCAATTCGGAGGCCAGATCCGGTCCGGTTTTTCCGCGAAACGCCGTTTCGGAGGCCGGATCCGGTCCGGTTTTTCCGCGAAACGCCGTTTCGGAGGCCGGATGCGGCCCGGTTTTTCCGCGGTACTCCATTTCGGAGGCCGGATCCGGCCCGGTTTTTCCGCAAAACGCCATTTCGGAGGCCGGATCCGGCCCGGTTTTTCCGCGGCACGCCATTTCGGAGGCCAGATCCGGCCCGGTTTTTCCGCGGCACGCCATTTCGGAGGCCGGATCCGGCCCGGTTTTGCCGCGGCACGCCGTTTCGGAGGCCGGATGCGGCCCGGTTTTTCCGCGGCACGCCATTTCGGAGGCCGGATCCGGCCCGGTTTTGCCACGGCACGCCATTTCGGAGGCCGGATCCGGTCCGGTTTTTCCGCGGCACGCCATTTCGGAGGCCGGATCCGGCCCGGTTTTTCTGCGGTACGCCATTTCGGAGGCCGGATCCGGCCCGGTTTTTCCGCGGCACGCCATTTCGGAGGTCGGATCCGGCCCGGTTTTTCCGCGGCACGCCATTTCGGAGGCCGGATCCGGTCCGGTTTTTCCGCGAAACGCCATTTCGGAGGCTGGATCCGGTCCGATTTTTCTGCGGCAGTCCTTTCCGGCGGCCGGATCCGGTCCGGTTGTTCCGCGAAACGCCATTTCGGGGGCCAGATCCGGTCCGGATTTTCTGCGGCAGCCCATTCCGGGGGCCGGATCCGGTCAGGCTTTTCCGTTGCAATCCATTCCGGTGGCCAGATCCGGTCCGGCATTTCCGCGGCACGCTATTCCGGGGGTCGGATCCGTTCCGGTTTTTCCGCGGCACGCCATTTCGAAGGCCGGATCCGGTCCGGTTTTTCCGCGAAACGCCATTCCGGGGGCTGGATCCGGTCCGGTTTTCCCGCGGCAGTGCGTTCCGGTGGCCGGATCCGGTCCAGTTTTTCCGCAGCACGCCATTTCGGAGGCCGGAATCGGTCCGGTTTTTCCGCGGCACGCCGTTTCGGAGGCCGGATCCGGTCCGGTTTTTCCGCGAAACGCCGTTTCGGAGGCCGGATCCGGTCCGGTTTTTCCGCGGCACGCTGTTCTAGGGGCCGGATCCGGTCCGGTTTTTCCGCGAAATGCCGTTTCGGAGGCCGGATCCGGTCTGGTTTTTCCGCGGCACGCCGTTTCGGAGGCCGGATCCGGCCCGGTTTTTCCGCGGCACGCTGTTTCGGAGGCTGGATCCGCTCCTGTTTTTCCGCGGCACTCCATTCCGGGGGCCGGATCCGGTCCGGTTTTTCCGCGGCACGCCGTTTCGGAGGCCGGATCCGGTCCGGTTTTTCCGCGAAACGCCATTTCGGAGGCCGGATCCGGTCCGGTTTTTCCGCGAAACGCCATTTCGGAGGCCGGATCCGGTCCGTTTTTTCCGAGAAACGCCATTTCGGAGGCCGGATCCGGTCCGGTTTTTCCGCGAAACGCCGTTTCGGAGGCCGGATCCAGTCCGGTTTTTCCGCGGTACGCCATTTCGGAGGCCGGATCCGGCCCGGTTTTTCCGCGGCACGCCATTTCGGAGGCCGGATCCGGTCCGGTTTTTCCGTGGCACGCCATTCCGGGGTCGGATCCGGTCCAGTTTTTCTGTGGCATGCCGTTCCGGGGGCCAGAACCGGTCCGGTTTTTCCGCGGCAGTCCGTTCCGGGGGCCGGAACAGGTCCGCTTTTTCCACGGCACGCCATTTCGGGGGCTGGATACGGTCCGGTTTTTCCGTGGCACGCCATTCCATGGGCCGGGTCCGGTCCAGATTTTCTGGGGGACGGATCCGGTCTGGGTTTTCCGCGGCAGTCCGTTCCGGGGGCCGGATCAGGTCCGGTTTTTCCACGGCACGCCATTCCGGGGGCCGGATCCAGTCCGGTTTTTCCGTGGCACGCCATTCCAGGGGCCGGATCAGGTCCAGTTTTTCTGCGGCAGTCCAGTCCGGTGGCCGGATCAGGCCCGTTTTTTCCGCGGCACGCCATTCCAGGGGCGGATCCGGTCCGGTTTTTCTGTGGCATGCCGTTCCGGGGGCCGGATCCGGTCCGGTTTTTCTGCGGCAGTCCATTCTGGTGGCCCGATCCGGTCCGGTTGTTCCACGGCACGCCATTTCAGGGGCCGGATCTGGTCCCGATTTTCCACGGCAGTCCATTCCGGGGGCCGGATCCAGTCAGGCTTTTCCGTGGCAGTCCATTCCAGCGGCCAGATCCGGTCCGACTTTTCCGCGGCACACCATTCCGGTGGCCGGATCCAGTCCGGTTTTTCCTCGGCAGTCAGTTCCGTGGGCCGTATCCGCAACAGTTTTTCCGCGGCACGCCGTTCTGGGTGCCGGATCCGGTCTGCTTTTTCCGCGGCACACAATTATGGGGGCCGGATCCGGTCCAGTGTTTCAGCGGCACGCCATTCCCGGGGCCGGATCCGGTCCGGTTTTTCTGCGGCACGCCATTACTGGCGCCGGATCCGGTCCGGATTTTCCGGGGTCCGGATCCGGTCCGGATTTTCTGGGGGACGGATCCGGTCCGATTTTTCCGTGGCACGCTGTTACAGGGGCCGGATCTGGTCCGGATTATCTGCGGCACGCCATTCCGGGGGCCGTATCTGGTCCAGATTTTCCGTGGCAGTGCATTCCGGTGGCCAGATCAGGCCCGGATTTTCTGCGGCACTCTATTCTGGGGGCCGGATCTGGTCCGGTTTTTCCGCGAAACGCCATTTCGGAGGCTGGATCCGGTCCGATTTTTCTGCGGCAGTCCATTCCGGGGGCCGGATCCGGTCCGGTTGTTCCGCGAAACGCCATTTTGGGGGCCAGATCCGGCCCGGATTTTCTGCGGCAGCCCATTCCGGGGGCCGGATCCGGTCAGGCTTTTCCGTTGCAATCCATTCCGGTGGCCAGATCCGGTCCGGCATTTCCGCGGCACGCTATTCCGGGGGTCGGATCCGTTCCGGTTTTTCCGCGGCACGCCATTTCGAAGGCCGGATCCGGTCCGGTTTTTCCGCGAAACGCCATTCCGGGGGCTGGATCCGGTCCGGTTTTCCCGCGGCAGTGCGTTCTGGTGGCCGGATCCGGTCCAGTTTTTCCGCAGCACGCCATTTCGGAGGCCGGAATCGGTCCGGTTTTTCCGCGGCACGCCGTTTCGGAGGCCGGATCCGGTCCGGTTTTTCCGCGAAACGCCGTTTCGGAGGCCGGATCCGGTCCGGTTTTTCCGCGGCACGCCGTTTCGGAGGCCGGATCCAGTCCGGTTTTTCCACGAAATGCCGTTTCGGAGGCCGGATCCGGTCTGGTTTTTCCGCGGCACGCCGTTTCGGAGGCCGGATCCGGCCCGGTTTTTCCGCGGCACGCCGTTTCGGAGGCCGGATCCGCTCCTGTTTTTCTGCGGCACTCCATTCCGGGGGCCGGATCCGGTCCGGTTTTTCCGCGGCACGCCGTTTCGGAGGCCGGATCCGGTCCGGTTTTTCCGCGGCACGCCATTTCGGAGGCCGGATCCGGCCCGGTATTTCCGCGGCACGCCATTTCGGAGGCCAGATCCGGCCCGGTTTTGCCGCGAAACGCCATTTCGGAGGCCGGATCCGGTCCTGTTTTTCCGCGGCACTCCATTCCGGGGGCCGGATCCGGTCCGGTTTTTCCGCGGCACGCCGTTTCGGAGGCCGGATCCGGTCCGGTTTTTCCGCGGCACGCCGTTTCGGAGGCCGGATCCGGTCCGGTTTTTCCGCCACACGCCATTTCGGAGGCCGGATCCGGTCCGGTTTTGCCGCGGCACGCCATTTCGGAGGCCGGATCCGGTCCGGTTTTTCCGCGGCACGCCATTTCGGAGGCCGGATCCGGCCCGGTTTTGCCGCGGCACGCCATTTCGGAGGCCGGATCCGGTCCGGTTTTTCCGCAAAACGCCATTTCGGAGGCCGGATCCGGTCCAGTTTTTCCGTGGCACGCCATTTCGGAGGCCGGATCCGGTCCGGTTTTTCCGCGGCACGCCATTTCGGAGGCCGGATCCGGCCCGGTTGTTCCGCGGCACGCCATTTCGGTGGCCGGATCCGGTCCGGTTTTTCCGCGGCACGCCATTTCGGAGGCCGGATCCGGTCCGGTTTTGCCGCGGCACGCCATTTCGGAGGCCGGATCCGGCCCGGTTTTTCCGCGGCACGCCGTTTCGGAGGCCGGATGCGGTCCGGTTTTTCCGCGAAACGCCATTTCGGAGGCCGGATCCAGTCCGGTTTTTCCGCGGCACGCCATTTCGGAGGCCGGATCCGGTCCGGTTTTTCCGCGGCACGCCATTTCTGAGGCCGGATCCGGCCCGGTTTTGCCGCGAAACGCCATTTCGGAGGCCGGATCCGGTCCGGTTTTTCCGCGGCACGCCGTTTCGGAGGACGGATGCGGCCCGGTTTTGCCGCGGCACGCCATTTCGGAGGCCGGATCCGGCCCGGTTTTTCCGCGGCACGCCGTTTCGGAGGCCGGATGCAGCCCGGTTTTTCCGCGGCACGCCATTTCGGAGGCCGGATCCGGCCCGGTTTTGCCGCGGCACGCCATTTCGGAGGCCGGATCCGGTCCGGTTTTTCCGCGGCACGCCATTTCGGAGGCCGGATGCGGCCCGGTTTTGCCGCCGCACGCCATTTCGGAGGCCGGATCCGGCCCAGTTTTGCCGCCGCACGCCATTTCGGAGGCTGGATCCGGCCCGGTTTTTCCGCGGCACGCCATTTCGGAGTCCGGATCCGGTCCGGTTTTTCCACGGCACGCCATTTCGGAGGCCGGATCCGGTCCGGTTTTTCTGCCACACGCCATTTCGGAGGCCGGATCCGGCCCGGTTTTTCCGCGGCACGCCGTTTCGGAGGCCGGATCCGGTCCGGTTTTTCCGCGGCACGCCATTTCGGAGGCCGGATCCGGCCCGGTTTTGCCGCGGCACGCCATTTCGGAGGCCGGATCCGGTCTGGTTTTGCTGCAGCACGCCATTTCGGAGGCCGGATCCGGTCCGGTTTTTCCACGGCACGCCATTTCGGAGGCCGGATCAGCCCGGTTTTTCCGCGAAACGCCATTTCGGAGGCTGGATCCGGTCCGGTTTTTCCGCGGCACTCCATTCCGGGGGCCGGATCTGGTCCGGTTTTTCCGCGAAACGCCATTTCGGAGGCCGGATCCGGTCCGGTTTTTCCACGGCACGCCATTTTGGAGGCCGGATCCGGTCCGGTTTTTCCGCGGCACGCCATTTCGGAGGCCGGATCCGGTCCGGTTTTTCCGCGAAACGCCATTTCAGAGGCCGGATCCGGTCCGGTTTTTCTGCGGCACGCCGTTTCGGAGGCCGGATGCGGCCCGGTTTTTCCGCGGCACGCCATTTTGGAGGCCGGATCCGGCCCGGTTTTGCCGCCGCACGCCATTTCGGAGGCTGGATCCGGCCCGGTTTTTCCGCGGCACGCCATTTCGGAGGCCGGATCCGGTCCGGTTTTTCCACGGCACGCCATTTCGGAGGCCGGATCCGGTCCGGTTTTTCCGCGGCACGCCATTTCGGAGGCCGGATCCGGCCCGGTTTTTCCGCGGCACGCCGTTTCGGAGGCCGGATCCGGTCCGGTTTTTCCGCGGCACGCCATTTCGGAGGCCGGATCCGGCCCGGTTTTGCCGCGGCACGCCATTTCGGAGGCCGGATCCGGTCTGGTTTTGCTGCAGCACGCCATTTCGGAGGCCGGATCCGGTCCGGTTTTTCCGCGGCACACCATTTCGGAGGCCAGATCCGGTCCTGTTTTTCCGCGGTACGCCATTTCGGAGGCCGGATCCGGTCCAGTTTTTCCGTGAAACGCCATTTCGGAGGCCGGATCCGGTCCGGTTTTTCCGCGGCACGCCATTTCGGAGGCCAGATCCGGCCCGGTTTTTCCGCGGTACGCCATTTCGGTGGCCAGATCCGGTCCTTCTTTTCCGCGGTACGCCATTTCGGAGGCCGGATCCGGTCCGGTTTTTCCGCGAAACGCCATTTCGGAGGCCGGATCCGGTCCAGTTTTTCCGCGAAACGCCATTTCGGAGGCCGGATCCGGCCCGGTTTTTCCGCGGCACGCCATTTCGGAGGCCGGATCCGGTCCGGTTTTTCCGCGAAACGCCATTTCGGAGGCCGGATCCGGTCCGGTTTTTCCGCGGCACGCCATTTCGGAGGCCGGATCCGGTCCGGTTTTTCCGCGAAACGCCATTTCGGAGGCCGGATCCGGCCCGGTTTTTCCGCCACACGCCATTTCGGAGGCCGGATCCGGCCCGGTTTTGCCGCGGCACGACATTTCAGTGGCTGGATCCAGTCCAGTTTTTCCGTGAAACGCCATTTCGGAGGCCGGATCTGGTCCGGTTTTTCCGCGGCACACCATTTCGGTGGCCAGATCCGGTCCTGCTTTTCCGCGAAACGCCATTTCGGAGGCCGGATCCGGTCCAGTTTTTCCGCGGCACGCCATTTCGGAGGCCGGATCCGGCCCGGTTTTTCCGCGGCACGCCATTTCGGAGGCCGGATCCGCTCCGGTTTTGCCGCGGCACGCCATTTCGGAGGCCGGATCCGGTCCGGTTTTTCCGCAAAACGCCATTTCGGAGGCCGGATCCGGTCCGGTTTTTCCGCGGCACGCCATTTCGGAGGCCGGATCCGGTCCGGTTTTTCAGCGGCACGCCATTTCGGAGGCCGGATCCGGTCCGGCTTTTCCGCGAAACGCCATTTCGGAGGCCGGATCCGGCCCGGTTTTGCCGCGGCACGCCATTTCGGAGGCCAGATCCGGCCCGGTTTTGCCGCAGCACGCCATTTCGGAGGCCGGATGCGGCCCGGTTTTTCCGCGGCACGCCATTTCGGAGGCCGGATCCGGTCCGGTTTTTCCGCGGCACGCCATTTCGGAGGCCGGATCCGGTCCGGTTTTTCCGCGAAACGCCATTTCGGAGGCCGGATCCGGTCCGGTTTTTCCGCGAAACGCCATTTCGGAGGCCGGATCCGGCCCGGTTTTTCCGCGGCACGCCATTTCGGAGGCCGGATCCGGCCCGGTTTTGCCGCGGCACGACATTTCAGTGGCTGGATCCAGTCCAGTTTTTCCGTGAAACGCCATTTCGGTGGCCAGATCTGGTCCGGTTTTTCCGCGGCACACCATTTCGGTGGCCAGATCCGGTCCTGCTTTTCCGCGAAACGCCATTTCGGAGGCCGGATCCGGTCCAGTTTTTCCGCGGCACGCCATTTCGGAGGCCGGATCCGGCCCGGTTTTTCCGCGGCACGCCATTTCGGAGGCCGGATCCGCTCCGGTTTTGCCGCGGCACGCCATTTCGGAGGCCGGATCCGGTCCGGTTTTTCCGCAAAACGCCATTTCGGAGGCCGGATCCGGTCCGGTTTTTCCGCCACACGCCATTTCGGTGGCCGGATCCGGTCCGGTTTTTCAGCGGCACGCTATTTCGGAGGCCGGATCCGGCCCGGTTTTGCCGCGAAACGCCATTTCGGAGGCCGGATCCGGCCCGGTTTTGCCGCAGCACGCCATTTCGGAGGCCGGATCCGGCCCGGTTTTTCCGCAGCACGCCATTTCGGAGGCCGGATCCGGTCCGGTTTTTCCGCGGCACGCCATTTCGGAGGCCGGATCCGGTCCGGTTTTTCCGCGAAACGCCATTTCGGAGGCCGGATCCGGTCCGGTTTTTCCGCGAAACGCCATTTCGGAGGCCGGATCCGGTCCGGTTTTTCCGCGAAACGCCATTTCGGAGGCCGGATCCGGTCCGGTTTTTCCGCGGCACGCCATTTCGGAGGCCGGATCCGGTCCGGTTTTTCCGCGAAACGCCATTTCGGAGGCCGGATCCGGTCCGGTTTTTCCGCGGCACGCCATTTCGGAGGCCGGATCCGGCCCGGTTTTGCCGCGGCACGACATTTCAGTGGCTGGATCCAGTCCAGTTTTTCCGTGAAACGCCATTTCGGTGGCCAGATCTGGTCCGGTTTTTCCGCGGCACACCATTTCGGTGGCCAGATCCGGTCCTGCTTTTCCGCGAAACGCCATTTCGGAGGCCGGATCCGGTCCAGTTTTTCCGCGGCACGCCATTTCGGAGGCCGGATCCGGCCCGGTTTTTCCGCGGCACGCCATTTCGGAGGCCGGATCCGCTCCGGTTTTGCCGCGGCACGCCATTTCGGAGGCCGGATCCGGTCCGGTTTTTCCGCAAAACGCCATTTCGGAGGCCGGATCCGGTCCGGTTTTTCCGCCACACGCCATTTCGGTGGCCGGATCCGGTCCGGTTTTTCAGCGGCACGCCATTTCGGAGGCCGGATCCGGCCCGGTTTTGCCGCGAAACGCCATTTCGGAGGCCGGATCCGGCCCGGTTTTGCCGCGGCACGCCATTTCGGAGGCCGGATCCGGCCCGGTTTTGCCGCAGCACGCCATTTCGGAGGCCGGATGCGGCCCGGTTTTTCCGCGGCACGCCATTTCGGAGGCCGGATCCTGCCCGGTTTTTCCGCGAAACGCCATTTCGGAGGCCGGATCCGGTCCGGTTTTTCCGCGAAACGCCATTTCGGAGGCCGGATCCGGTCCGGTTTTTCCGCGAAACGCCATTTCGGAGGCCGGATCCGGTCCGGTTTTTCCGCGGCACGCCATTTCGGAGGCCGGATCCGGCCCGGTTTTTCCACGAAACGCCATTTCGGAGGCCGGATCCGGCCCGGTTTTTCCGCGGCACGCCATTTCGGAGGCCGGATCCGGCCCGGTTTTGCCGCGGCACGACATTTCGGTGGCTGGATCCAGTCCAGTTTTTCCGTGAAACGCCATTTCGGTGGCCAGATCTGGTCCGGTTTTTCCGCGGCACACCATTTCGGTGGCCAGATCCGGTCCTGCTTTTCCGCGAAACGCCATTTCGGAGGCCGGATCCGGTCCAGTTTTTCCGCGGCACGCCATTTCGGAGGCCGGATCCGGTCCGGTTTTTCCGCGAAACGCCATTTCGGAGGCCGGATCCGGCCCGGTTTTGCCGCGGCACGCCATTTCGGAGGCCGGATCCGGTCCGGTTTTTCCGCAAAACGCCATTTCGGAGGCCGGATCCGGTCCGGTTTTTCCGCCACACGCCATTTCGGTGGCCGGATCCGGTCCGGTTTTGCCGCGGCACGCCATTTCGGAGGCCGGATCCGGCCCGGTATTGCCGCGGCACGCCATTTCGGAGGCCGGATCCGGCCCGGTTTTTCCGCGGCACGCCATTTCGGAGGCCGGATCCGGCCCGGTTTTGCCGCAGCACGCCATTTCGGAGGCCGGATGCGGCCCGGTTTTTCCGCGGTACGCCATTTCGGAGGCCGGATCCGGCCCGGTTTTTCCGCGAAACGCCATTTCGGAGGCCGGATTCGGTCCGGTTTTTCCGCGAAACGCCATTTCGGAGGCCGGATCCGGTCCGGTTTTTCCGCGGTACGCCATTTCGGAGGCCGGATCCGGTCCAGTTTTTCCGCGGCACGCCATTTCGGAGGCCGGATCCGGTCCGGTTTTTCCGCGGCACACCATTTCGGAGGCCAGATCCGGTCCTGTTTTTCCGCGGTACGCCATTTCGGAGGCCGGATCCGGCCCGGTTTTTCCGCGAAACGCCATTTCGGTGGCCGGATCCGGCCCGGTTTTGCCGCCGCACGCCATTTCGGAGGCCGGATCCGGCCCGGTTTTGCCGCGGCACGCCATTTCGGAGGCCGTATCCGGTCCGGTTTTTCCGCGAAACGCCATTTCGGAGGCCGGATCCGGTCCGGTTTTTCCACGGCACGCCATTTCGGAGGCCGGATCCGGTCCGGTTTTTCCGCGGCACGCCATTTCGGAGGCCGGATCCGGTCCGGTTTTTCCGCGAAACGCCATTTCAGAGGCCGGATCCGGTCCGGTTTTTCCGCGGCAGGCCGTTTCGGAGGCCGGATCCGGTCCGGTTTTTCCGCGGCACGCCATTTCGGAGGCTGGATCCGGTCCGGTTTTTCCACGGCATGCCATTTCGGAGGCCGGATCCGGTCCGGTTTTTCCGCCGCACGCCATTTCGGAGGCTGGATCCGGCCCGGTTTTTCCGCGGCACGCCATTTCGGAGGCCGGATCCGGTCCGGTTTTTCCACGGCACGCCATTTCGGAGGCCGGATCCGGCCCGGTTTTTCCGCCACACGCCATTTCGGAGGCCGGATCCGGCCCGGTTTTTCCGCGGCACGCCGTTTCGGAGGCCGGATCCGGCCCGGTTTTGCTGCAGCACGCCATTTCGGAGGCCGGATCCGGTCCGGTTTTTCCGCGAAACGCCATTTCGGAGGCCGGATCCGGTCCGGTTTTTCCACGAAACGCCGTTTCGGAGGCCGGATGCGGCCCGGTTTTTCCGCGGTACGCCATTTCGGAGGCCGGATCCGGTCCGGTTTTTCCGCGAAACGCCATTTCGGAGGCCGGATCCGGTTCGGTTTTTCCGCGAAACGCCATTTCGGAGGCCGGATCCGGCCCGGTTTTTCCGCGGTACGCCATTTCGGAGGCCGGATCCGGTCCAGTTTTTCCGTGAAACGCCATTTCGGAGGCCGGATCCGGCCCGGTTTTTCCGCGGCACACCATTTCGGAGGCCAGATCCGGCCCGGTTTTTCCGCGGTACGCCATTTCGGTGGCCAGATCCAGTCCGGTTTTTCCGCGAAACGCCGTTTCGGAGGCCGGATCCGGTCCGGTTTTTCCGCGAAACGCCATTTCGGTGGCCCGATCCGGTCCGGTTTTTCCACGAAAAGCCATTTCGGAGTCCGGATCCGGCCCGGTTTTTCTGCGAAACGCCATTTCGGAGGCCGGATCCGGTCCGGTTTTTCCGCGGCACGCCATTTCGGAGGCCGGATCCGGCCCGGTTTTGCCGCGAAACGCCATTTCGGAGGCTGGATCCGGTCCGGTTTTTCCGCGGCACTCCATTCCGGGGGCCGGATCCGGTCCGGTTTTTCCGCGAAACGCCATTTCGGAGGCCGGATCCGGTCCGGTTTTTCCACGGCACGCCATTTCGGAGGCCGGATCCGGTCCGGTTTTTCCGCGAAACGCCATTTCGGAGGCCGGATCCGGTCCGGTTTTTCCGCGAAACGCCATTTCAGAGGCCGGATCCGGTCCGGTTTTTCCGCGGCACGCCGTTTCGGAGGCCGGATGCGGCCCGGTTTTTCCGCGAAACGCCATTTCGGAGGCCGGATCCGGCCCGGTTTTGCCGCCGCACGCCATTTCGGAGGCTGGATCCGGCCCGGTTTTTCCGCGGCACGCCATTTCGGAGGCCGGATCCGGTCCGGTTTTTCCACGGCACGCCATTTCGGAGGCCGGATCCGGTCCGGTTTTTCCGCGAAACGCCATTTCGGAGGCCGGATCCGGTCCGGTTTTTCCGCGGCACGCCGTTTCGGAGGCCGGATCCGGTCCGGTTTTTCCGCGGCACGCCATTTCGGAGGCCGGATCCGGCCCGGTTTTGCCGCGGCACGCCATTTCGGAGGCCGGATCCGGTCTGGTTTTGCTGCAGCACGCCATTTCGGAGGCCGGATCCGGCCCGGTTTTGCCGCGAAACGCCATTTCGGAGGCCGGATCCGGTCCGGTTTTTCCGCGGTACGCCATTTCGGAGGCCGGATCCGGTCCGGTTTTTCCGCGGCACGCCATTTCGGAGGCCAGATCCGGCCCGGTTTTTCCGCGGTACGCCATTTCGGTGGCCAGATCCGGTCCTTCTTTTCCGCGGTACGCCATTTCGGAGGCCGGATCCGGTCCGGTTTTTCCGCGAAACGCCATTTCGGAGGCCGGATCCGGTCCAGTTTTTCCGCGAAACGCCATTTCGGAGGCCGGATCCGGTCCGGTTTTGCCGCGGCACGCCATTTCGGAGGCCGGATCCGGTCCGGTTTTTCCGCGAAACGCCATTTCGGAGGCCGGATCCGGTCCGGTTTTTCCGCGGCATGCCATTTCGTAGGCCGGATCCGGTCCGGTTTTTCCGCGAAACGCCATTTCGGAGGCCGGATCCGGTCCGGTTTTTCCGCGAAACGCCATTTCGGAGGCCGGATCCGGTCCGGTTTTTCCGCGGCACGCCATTTCGGAGGCCGGATCCGGTCCGGTTTTTCCGCGAAACGCCATTTCGGAGGCCGGATCCGGCCCGGTTTTTCCGCGGCACGCCATTTCGGAGGCCGGATCCGCTCCGGTTTTTCCGCGGAACGCCATTTCGGAGGCCGGATCCGGTCCGGTTTTTCCGCAAAACGCCATTTCGGAGGCCGGATCCGGTCCGGTTTTTCCGCGAAACGCCATTTCGGAGGCCGGATCCGGTCCGGTTTTTCAGCGGCACGCCATTTCGGAGGCCGGATCCGGCCCGGGATTGCCGCGGCACGCCATTTCGGAGGCCGGATCCGGCCCGGTTTTGCCGCGGCACGCCATTTCGGAGGCCGGATCCGGCCCGGTTTTGCCGCAGCACGCCATTTCGGAGGCCGGATGCGGCCCGGTTTTTCCGCGGCACGCCATTTCGGAGGCCGGATCCGGTCCGGTTTTTCCGCGAAACGCCATTTCGGAGGCCGGATCCGGTCCGGTTTTTCCGCGGCATGCCATTTCGGAGGCCGGATCCGGTCCGGTTTTTCCGCGAAACGCCATTTCGGAGGCCGGATCCGGTCCGGTTTTTCCGCGGCACGCCATTTCGGAGGCCGGATCCGGTCCGGTTTTTCCGCGAAACGCCATTTCGGAGGCCGGATCCGGCCCGGTTTTTCCGCGGCACGCCATTTCGGAGGCCGGATCCGGCCCGGTTTTGCCGCGGCACGACATTTCAGTGGCTGGATCCAGTCCAGTTTTTCCGTGAAACGCCATTTCGGTGGCCAGATCTGGTCCGGTTTTTCCGCGGCACACCATTTCGGTGGCCAGATCCGGTCCTGCTTTTCCGCGAAACGCCATTTCGGAGGCGGGATCCGGTCCAGTTTTTCCGCGGCACACCATTTCGGAGGCCGGATCCGGCCCGGTTTTTCCGCGGCTCTCCATTTCGGAGGCCGGATCCGCTCCGGTTTTGCCGCGGCACGCCATTTCGGAGGCCGGATGCGGCCCGGTTTTTCCGCAAAACGCCATTTCGGAGGCCGGATCCGGTCCGGTTTTTCCGCCACACGCCATTTCGGTGGCCGGATCCGGTCCGGTTTTTCAGCGGCACGCCATTTCGGAGGCCGGATCCGGCCCGGTATTGCCGCGGCACGCCATTTCGGAGGCCGGATCCGGCCCGGTTTTGCCGCGGCACGCCATTTCGGAGGCCGGATCCGGCCCGGTTTTGCCGCAGCACGCCATTTCGGAGGCCGGATGCGGCCCGGTTTTTCCGCGGTACGCCATTTCGGAGGCCGGATCCGGCCCGGTTTTTCCGCGAAACGCCATTTCGGAGGCCGGATTCGGTCCGGTTTTTCCGCGAAACGCCATTTCGGAGGCCGGATCCGGTCCGGTTTTTCCGCGGTACGCCATTTCGGAGGCCGGATCCGGTCCAGTTTTTCCGCGGCACGCCATTTCGGAGGCCGGATCCGGTCCGGTTTTTCCGCGGCACACCATTTCGGAGGCCAGATCCGGTCCTGTTTTTCCGCGGTACGCCATTTCGGAGGCCGGATCCGGCCCGGTTTTTCCGCGAAACGCCATTTCGGTGGCCAGATCCGGCCCGGTTTTGCCGCCGCACGCCATTTCGGAGGCCGGATCCGGCCCGGTTTTGCCGCGGCACGCCATTTCGGAGGCCGTATCCGGTCCGGTTTTTCCGCGAAACGCCATTTCGGAGGCCGGATCCGGTCCGGTTTTTCCACGGCACGCCATTTCGGAGGCCGGATCCGGTCCGGTTTTTCCGCGGCACGCCATTTCGGAGGCCGGATCCGGTCCGGTTTTTCCGCGAAACGCCATTTCAGAGGCCGGATCCGGTCCGGTTTTTCCGCGGCAGGCCGTTTCGGAGGCCGGATCCGGTCCGGTTTTTCCGCGGCACGCCATTTCGGAGGCTGGATCCGGTCCGGTTTTTCCACGGCATGCCATTTCGGAGGCCGGATCCGGTCCGGTTTTTCCGCCGCACGCCATTTCGGAGGCTGGATCCGGCCCGGTTTTTCCGCGGCACGCCATTTCGGAGGCCGGATCCGGTCCGGTTTTTCCACGGTACGCCATTTCGGAGGCCGGATCCGGCCCGGTTTTTCCGCCACACGCCATTTCGGAGGCCGGATCCGGCCCGGTTTTTCCGCGGCACGCCGTTTCGGAGGCCGGATCCGGCCCGGTTTTGCTGCAGCACGCCATTTCGGAGGCCGGATCCGGTCCGGTTTTTCCGCGAAACGCCATTTCGGAGGCCGGATCCGGTCCGGTTTTTCCACGAAACGCCGTTTCGGAGGCCGGATGCGGCCCGGTTTTTCCGCGGTACGCCATTTCGGAGGCCGGATCCTGCCCGGTTTTTCCGCGGCACGCCATTTCGGAGGCCGGATCCGGTTCGGTTTTTCCGCGAAACGCCATTTCGGAGGCCGGATCCGGCCCGGTTTTTCCGCGGTACGCCATTTCGGAGGCCGGATCCGGTCCAGTTTTTCCGTGAAACGCCATTTCGGAGGCCGGATCCGGTCCGGTTTTTCCGCGGCACACCATTTCGGAGGCCAGATCCGGCCCGGTTTTTCCGCGGTACGCCATTTCGGTGGCCAGATCCAGTCCGGTTTTTCCGCGAAACGCCGTTTCGGAGGCCGGATCCAGTCCGGTTTTTCCGCGAAACGCCATTTCGGTGGCCCGATCCGGTCCGGTTTTTCCACGAAAAGCCATTTCGGAGTCCGGATCCGGCCCGGTTTTTCTGCGAAACGCCATTTCGGAGGCCGGATCCGGTCCGGTTTTTCCGCGGCACGCCATTTCGGAGGCCGGATCCGGCCCGGTTTTGCCGCGAAACGCCATTTCGGAGGCTGGATCCGGTCCGGTTTTTCCGCGGCACTCCATTCCGGGGGCCGGATCCGGTCCGGTTTTTCCGCGAAACGCCATTTCGGAGGCCGGATCCGGTCCGGTTTTTCCACGGCACGCCATTTCGGAGGCCGGATCCGGTCCGGTTTTTCCGCGAAACGCCATTTCGGAGGCCGGATCCGGTCCGGTTTTTCCGCGAAACGCCATTTCAGAGGCCGGATCCGGTCCGGTTTTTCCGCGGCACGCCGTTTCGGAGGCCGGATGCGGCCCGGTTTTTCCGCGAAACGCCATTTCGGAGGCCGGATCCGGCCCGGTTTTGCCGCCGCACGCCATTTCGGAGGCTGGATCCGGCCCGGTTTTTCCGCGGCACGCCATTTCGGAGGCCGGATCCGGTCCGGTTTTTCCACGGCACGCCATTTCGGAGGCCGGATCCGGTCCGGTTTTTCCACGGCACGCCATTTCGGAGGCCGGATCCGGTCCGGTTTTTCCGCGGCACGCCGTTTCGGAGGCCGGATCCGGTCCGGTTTTTCCGCGGCACGCCATTTCGGAGGCCGGATCCGGTCCGGTTTTTCCGCGGCACGCCGTTTCGGAGGCCGGATCCGGTCTGGTTTTGCTGCAGCACGCCATTTCGGAGGCCGGATCCGGCCCGGTTTTGCCGCGAAACGCCATTTCGGAGGCCGGATCCGGTCCGGTTTTTCCGCGGTACGCCATTTCGGAGGCCGGATCCGGTCCGGTTTTTCCGCGGCACGCCATTTCGGAGGCCAGATCCGGTCCGGTTTTTCCACGAAACGCCGTTTCGGAGGCCGGATGCGGCCCGGTTTTTCCGCGGTACGCCATTTCGGAGGCCGGATCCTGCCCGGTTTTTCCGCGGCACGCCATTTCGGAGGCCGGATCCGGTTCGGTTTTTCCGCGAAACGCCATTTCGGAGGCCGGATCCGGCCCGGTTTTTCCGCGGTACGCCATTTCGGAGGCCGGATCCGGTCCAGTTTTTCCGTGAAACGCCATTTCGGAGGCCGGATCCGGTCCGGTTTTTCCGCGGCACACCATTTCGGAGGCCAGATCCGGCCCGGTTTTTCCGCGGTACGCCATTTCGGTGGCCAGATCCAGTCCGGTTTTTCCGCGAAACGCCGTTTCGGAGGCCGGATCCAGTCCGGTTTTTCCGCGAAACGCCATTTCGGTGGCCCGATCCGGTCCGGTTTTTCCACGAAAAGCCATTTCGGAGTCCGGATCCGGCCCGGTTTTTCTGCGAAACGCCATTTCGGAGGCCGGATCCGGTCCGGTTTTTCCGCGGCACGCCATTTCGGAGGCCGGATCCGGCCCGGTTTTGCCGCGAAACGCCATTTCGGAGGCTGGATCCGGTCCGGTTTTTCCGCGGCACTCCATTCCGGGGGCCGGATCCGGTCCGGTTTTTCCGCGAAACGCCATTTCGGAGGCCGGATCCGGTCCGGTTTTTCCACGGCACGCCATTTCGGAGGCCGGATCCGGTCCGGTTTTTCCGCGAAACGCCATTTCGGAGGCCGGATCCGGTCCGGTTTTTCCGCGAAACGCCATTTCAGAGGCCGGATCCGGTCCGGTTTTTCCGCGGCACGCCGTTTCGGAGGCCGGATGCGGCCCGGTTTTTCCGCGAAACGCCATTTCGGAGGCCGGATCCGGCCCGGTTTTGCCGCCGCACGCCATTTCGGAGGCTGGATCCGGCCCGGTTTTTCCGCGGCACGCCATTTCGGAGGCCGGATCCGGTCCGGTTTTTCCACGGCACGCCATTTCGGAGGCCGGATCCGGTCCGGTTTTTCCACGGCACGCCATTTCGGAGGCCGGATCCGGTCCGGTTTTTCCGCGGCACGCCGTTTCGGAGGCCGGATCCGGTCCGGTTTTTCCGCGGCACGCCATTTCGGAGGCCGGATCCGGTCCGGTTTTTCCGCGGCACGCCGTTTCGGAGGCCGGATCCGGTCTGGTTTTGCTGCAGCACGCCATTTCGGAGGCCGGATCCGGCCCGGTTTTGCCGCGAAACGCCATTTCGGAGGCCGGATCCGGTCCGGTTTTTCCGCGGTACGCCATTTCGGAGGCCGGATCCGGTCCGGTTTTTCCGCGGCACGCCATTTCGGAGGCCAGATCCGGCCCGGTTTTTCCGCGGTACGCCATTTCGGTGGCCAGATCCGGTCCTTCTTTTCCGCGGTACGCCATTTCGGAGGCCGGATCCGGTCCGGTTTTTCCGCGAAACGCCATTTCGGAGGCCGGATCCGGTCCAGTTTTTCCACGAAACGCCATTTCGGAGGCCGGATCCGGTCCGGTTTTGCCGCGGCACGCCATTTCGGAGGCCGGATCCGGTCCGGTTTTTCCGCGAAACGCCATTTCGGAGGCCGGATCCGGTCCGGTTTTTCCGCGGCATGCCATTTCGTAGGCCGGATCCGGTCCGGTTTTTCCGCGAAACGCCATTTCGGAGGCCGGATCCGGTCCGGTTTTTCCGCGAAACGCCATTTCGGAGGCCGGATCCGGCCCGGTTTTTCCGCGGCACGCCATTTCGGAGGCCGGATCCGCTCCGGTTTTTCCACGGAACGCCATTTCGGAGGCCGGATCCGGTCCGGTTTTTCCGCAAAACGCCATTTCGGAGGCCGGATCCGGTCCGGTTTTTCCGCCACACGCCATTTCGGTGGCCGGATCCGGTCCGGTTTTTCAGCGGCACGCCATTTCGGAGGCCGGATCCGGCCCGGGATTGCCGCGGCACGCCATTTCGGAGGCCGGATCCGGCCCGGTTTTGCCGCGGCACGCCATTTCGGAGGCCGGATCCGGCCCGGTTTTGCCGCAGCACGCCATTTCGGAGGCCGGATGCGGCCCGGTTTTTCCGCGGCACGCCATTTCGGAGGCCGGATCCGGTCCGGTTTTTCCGCGAAACGCCATTTCGGAGGCCGGATCCGGTCCGGTTTTTCCGCGGCATGCCATTTCGGAGGCCGGATCCGGTCCGGTTTTTCCGCGAAACGCCATTTCGGAGGCCGGATCCGGTCCGGTTTTTCCGCGGCACGCCATTTCGGAGGCCGGATCCGGTCCGGTTTTTCCGCGAAACGCCATTTCGGAGGCCGGATCCGGCCCGGTTTTTCCGCGGCACGCCATTTCGGAGGCCGGATCCGGCCCGGTTTTGCCGCGGCACGACATTTCAGTGGCTGGATCCAGTCCAGTTTTTCCGTGAAACGCCATTTCGGTGGCCAGATCTGGTCCGGTTTTTCCGCGGCACACCATTTCGGTGGCCAGATCCGGTCCTGCTTTTCCGCGAAACGCCATTTCGGAGGCGGGATCCGGTCCAGTTTTTCCGCGGCACACCATTTCGGAGGCCGGATCCGCTCCGGTTTTGCCGCGGCACGCCATTTCGGAGGCCGGATGCGGCCCGGTTTTTCCGCAAAACGCCATTTCGGAGGCCGGATCCGGTCCGGTTTTTCCGCCACACGCCATTTCGGTGGCCGGATCCGGTCCGGTTTTTCAGCGGCACGCCATTTCGGAGGCCGGATCCGGCCCGGTTTTTCCGCGAAACGCCATTTCGGAGGCCGGATCCGGTCCGGTTTTTCCGCGGCATGCCATTTCGTAGGCCGGATCCGGTCCGGTTTTTCCGCGAAACGCCATTTCGGAGGCCGGATCCGGTCCGGTTTTTCCGCGAAACGCCATTTCGGAGGCCGGATCCGGCCCGGTTTTTCCGCGGCACGCCATTTCGGAGGCCGGATCCGCTCCGGTTTTTCCACGGAACGCCATTTCGGAGGCCGGATCCGGTCCGGTTTTTCCGCAAAACGCCATTTCGGAGGCCGGATCCGGTCCGGTTTTTCCGCCACACGCCATTTCGGTGGCCGGATCCGGTCCGGTTTTTCAGCGGCACGCCATTTCGGAGGCCGGATCCGGCCCGGGATTGCCGCGGCACGCCATTTCGGAGGCCGGATCCGGCCCGGTTTTGCCGCGGCACGCCATTTCGGAGGCCGGATCCGGTCCGGTTTTTCCGCGAAACGCCATTTCGGAGGCCGGATCCGGTCCGGTTTTTCCGCGGCATGCCATTTCGGAGGCCGGATCCGGTCCGGTTTTTCCGCGAAACGCCATTTCGGAGGCCGGATCCGGTCCGGTTTTTCCGCGGCACGCCATTTCGGAGGCCGGATCCGGTCCGGTTTTTCCGCGAAACGCCATTTCGGAGGCCGGATCCGGCCCGGTTTTTCCGCGGCACGCCATTTCGGAGGCCGGATCCGGCCCGGTTTTGCCGCGGCACGACATTTCAGTGGCTGGATCCAGTCCAGTTTTTCCGTGAAACGCCATTTCGGTGGCCAGATCTGGTCCGGTTTTTCCGCGGCACACCATTTCGGTGGCCAGATCCGGTCCTGCTTTTCCGCGAAACGCCATTTCGGAGGCGGGATCCGGTCCAGTTTTTCCGCGGCACACCATTTCGGAGGCCGGATCCGGCCCGGTTTTTCCGCGGCTCTCCATTTCGGAGGCCGGATCCGCTCCGGTTTTGCCGCGGCACGCCATTTCGGAGGCCGGATGCGGCCCGGTTTTTCCGCAAAACGCCATTTCGGAGGCCGGATCCGGTCCGGTTTTTCCGCCACACGCCATTTCGGTGGCCGGATCCGGTCCGGTTTTTCAGCGGCACGCCATTTCGGAGGCCGGATCCGGCCCGGGATTGCCGCGGCACGCCATTTCGGAGGCCGGATCCGGCCCGGTTTTGCCGCGGCACGCCATTTCGGAGGCCGGATCCGGCCCGGTTTTGCCGCAGCACGCCATTTCGGAGGCCGGATGCGGCCCGGTTTTTCCGCGGTACGCCATTTCGGAGGCCGGATCCGGCCCGGTTTTTCCGCGAAACGCCATTTCGGAGGCCGGATTCGGTCCGGTTTTTCCGCGAAACGCCATTTCGGAGGCCGGATCCGGTCCGGTTTTTCCGCGGTACGCCATTTCGGAGGCCGGATCCGGTCCAGTTTTTCCGCGGCACGCCATTTCGGAGGCCGGATCCGGTCCGGTTTTTCCGCGGCACACCATTTCGGAGGCCAGATCCGGTCCTGTTTTTCCGTGGTACGCCATTTCGGAGGCCGGATCCGGTCCGGTTTTTCCGCGAAACGCCATTTCGGTGGCCGGATCCGGCCCGGTTTTGCCGCCGCACGCCATTTCGGAGGCCGGATCCGGCCCGGTTTTTCCGCGGCACGCCATTTCGGAGGCCGGATCCGGCCCGGTTTTGCCGCGGCACGACATTTCAGTGGCTGGATCCGGTCCGGTTTTTCCACGGCACGCCATTTCGGAGGCCGGATCCGGTCCGGTTTTTCCGCGGCACGCCATTTCGGAGGCCGGATCCGGTCCGGTTTTTCCGCGAAACGCCATTTCAGAGGCCGGATCCGGTCCGGTTTTTCCGCGGCAGGCCGTTTCGGAGGCCGGATCCGGCCCGGTTTTTCCGCGGCACGCCATTTCGGAGGCTGGATCCGGTCCGGTTTTTCCACGGCATGCCATTTCGGAGGCCGGATCCGGCCCGGTTTTTCCGCCGCACGCCATTTCGGAGGCTGGATCCGGCCTGGGATTGCCGCGGCACGCCATTTCGGAGGCCGGATCCGGTCCGGTTTTTCCACGGCACGCCATTTCGGAGGCCGGATCCGGCCCGGTTTTGCTGCAGCACGCCATTTCGGAGGCCGAATCCCGTCCGGTTTTTCCGCGAAACGCCATTTCGGAGGCCGGATCCGGCCCGGTTTTTCCGCGAAACGCCGTTTCGGAGGCCAGATCCGGCCCGGTTTTGCTGCAGCACGCCATTTCGGAGGCCGAATCCCGTCCGGTTTTTCCGCGAAACGCCATTTCGGAGGCCGGATCCGGTCCGGTTTTTCCACGAAACGCCGTTTCGGAGGCCGGATGCGGCCCGGTTTTTCCGCGGTACGCCATTTCGGAGTCCGGATCCTGCCCGGTTTTTCCGCGAAACGCCATTTCGGAGGCCGGATCCGGTTCGGTTTTTCCGCGAAACGCCATTTCGGAGGCCGGATCCGGCCCGGTTTTTCCGCGGTACGCCATTTCGGAGGCCGGATCCGGTCCAGTTTTTCCGTGAAACGCCATTTCGGAGGCCGGATCCGGTCCGGTTTTTCCGCGGCACACCATTTCGGAGGCCAGATCCGGCCCAGTTTTTCCGCGGTACGCCATTTCGGTGGCCAGATCCAGTCCGGTTTTTCCGCGAAACGCCATTTCGGAGGCCGGATCCGGTCCGGTTTTTCCGCGGCACGCCATTTCGGAGGCCGGATCCGGTCCGGTTTTTCCGCGAAACGCCATTTCGGAGGCCGGATCCGGCCCGGTTTTTCCGCGGCACGCCATTTCGGAGGCCGGATCCGCTCCGGTTTTTCCACGGAACGCCATTTCGGAGGCCGGATCCGGCCCGGTTTTGCCGCGAAACGCCATTTCGGAGGCCGGATCCGGTCCGGTTTTTCCGCGGTACGCCATTTCGGAGGCCGGATCCGGTCCGGTTTTTCCGCGGCACGCCATTTCGGAGGCCAGATCCGGCCCGGTTTTTCCGCGGTACGCCATTTCGGTGGCCAGATCCGGTCCTTCTTTTCCGCGGTACGCCATTTCGGAGGCCGGATCCGGTCCGGTTTTTCCGCGAAACGCCATTTCGAAGGCCGGATCCGGTCCAGTTTTTCCGCGAAACGCCATTTCGGAGGCCGGATCCGGTCCGGTTTTGCCGCGGCACGCCATTTCGGAGGCCGGATCCGGTCCGGTTTTTCCGCGAAATGCCATTTCGGAGGCCGGATCCGGTCCGGTTTTTCCGCGGCATGCCATTTCGTAGGCCGGATCCGGTCCGGTTTTTCCGCGAAACGCCATTTCGGAGGCCGGATCCGGTCCCGTTTTTCAGCGGCACGCCATTTCGGAGGCCGGATCCGGCCCGGTTTTGCCGCGGCGCGCCATTTCGGAGGCCGGATCCGGTCCGGTTTTTCCGCGAAACGCCATTTCGGAGGCCGGATCCGGCCCGGTTTTTCCGCGGCACGCCATTTCGGAGGCCGGATCCGCTCCGGTTTTTCCACGGAACGCCATTTCGGAGGCCGGATCCGGTCCGGTTTTTCCGCAAAACGCCATTTCGGAGGCCGGATCCGGTCCGGTTTTTCCGCCACACGCCATTTCGGTGGCCGGATCCGGTCCGGTTTTTCAGCGGCACGCCATTTCGGAGGCCGGATCCGGCCCGGGATTGCCGCGGCACGCCATTTCGGAGGCCGGATCCGGCCCGGTTTTGCCGCGGCACGCCATTTCGGAGGCCGGATCCGGCCCGGTTTTGCCGCAGCACGCCATTTCGGAGGCCGGATGCGGCCCGGTTTTTCCGCGGCACGCCATTTCGGAGGCCGGATCCGGTCCGGTTTTTCCGCGAAACGCCATTTCGGAGGCCGGATCCGGTCCGGTTTTTCCGCGGCATGCCATTTCGGAGGCCGGATCCGGTCCGGTTTTTCCGCGAAACGCCATTTCGGAGGCCGGATCCGGTCCGGTTTTTCCGCGGCACGCCATTTCGGAGGCCGGATCCGGTCCGGTTTTTCCGCGAAACGCCATTTCGGAGGCCGGATCCGGCCCGGTTTTTCCGCGGCACGCCATTTCGGAGGCCGGATCCGGCCCGGTTTTGCCGCGGCACGACATTTCAGTGGCTGGATCCAGTCCAGTTTTTCCGTGAAACGCCATTTCGGTGGCCAGATCTGGTCCGGTTTTTCCGCGGCACACCATTTCGGTGGCCAGATCCGGTCCTGCTTTTCCGCGAAACGCCATTTCGGAGGCGGGATCCGGTCCAGTTTTTCCGCGGCACACCATTTCGGAGGCCGGATCCGGCCCGGTTTTTCCGCGGCTCTCCATTTCGGAGGCCGGATCCGCTCCGGTTTTGCCGCGGCACGCCATTTCGGAGGCCGGATGCGGCCCGGTTTTTCCGCAAAACGCCATTTCGGAGGCCGGATCCGGTCCGGTTTTTCCGCCACACGCCATTTCGGTGGCCGGATCCGGTCCGGTTTTTCAGCGGCACGCCATTTCGGAGGCCGGATCCGGCCCGGGATTGCCGCGGCACGCCATTTCGGAGGCCGGATCCGGCCCGGTTTTGCCGCGGCACGCCATTTCGGAGGCCAGATCCGGCCCGGTTTTGCCGCAGCACGCCATTTCGGAGGCCGGATGCGGCCCGGTTTTTCCGCGGTACGCCATTTCGGAGGCCGGATCCGGCCCGGTTTTTCCGCGAAACGCCATTTCGGAGGCCGGATTCGGTCCGGTTTTTCCGCGAAACGCCATTTCGGAGGCCGGATCCGGCCCGGTTTTTCCGCGGTACGCCATTTCGGAGGCCGGATCCGGTCCAGTTTTTCCGCGGCACGCCATTTCGGAGGCCGGATCCGGTCCGGTTTTTCCGCGGCACACCATTTCGGAGGCCAGATCCGGTCCTGTTTTTCCGCGGTACGCCATTTCGGAGGCCGGATCCGGTCCGGTTTTTCCGCGAAACGCCATTTCGGTGGCCGGATCCGGCCCGGTTTTGCCGCCGCACGCCATTTCGGAGGCCGGATCCGGCCCGGTTTTGCCGCGGCACGCCATTTCGGAGGCCGTATCCGGTCCGGTTTTTCCGCGAAACGCCATTTCGGAGGCCGGATCCGGTCCGGTTTTTCCACGGCACGCCATTTCGGAGGCCGGATCCGGTCCGGTTTTTCCGCGGCACGCCATTTCGGAGGCCGGATCCGGTCCGGTTTTTCCGCGAAACGCCATTTCAGAGGCCGGATCCGGTCCGGTTTTTCCGCGGCAGGCCGTTTCGGAGGCCGGATCCGGCCCGGTTTTTCCGCGGCACGCCATTTCGGAGGCTGGATCCGGTCCGGTTTTTCCACGGCATGCCATTTCGGAGGCCGGATCCGGCCCGGTTTTTCCGCCGCACGCCATTTCGGAGGCTGGATCCGGCCTGGGATTGCCGCGGCACGCCATTTCGGAGGCCGGATCCGGTCCGGTTTTTCCACGGCACGCCATTTCGGAGGCCGGATCCGGCCCGGTTTTGCTGCAGCACGCCATTTCGGAGGCCGAATCCCGTCCGGTTTTTCCGCGAAACGCCATTTCGGAGGCCGGATCCGGCCCGGTTTTTCCGCGGCACGCCGTTTCGGAGGCCAGATCCGGCCCGGTTTTGCTGCAGCACGCCATTTCGGAGGCCGAATCCCGTCCGGTTTTTCCGCGAAACGCCATTTCGGAGGCCGGATCCGGTCCGGTTTTTCCACGAAACGCCGTTTCGGAGGCCGGATGCGGCCCGGTTTTTCCGCGGTACGCCATTTCGGAGTCCGGATCCTGCCCGGTTTTTCCGCGAAACGCCATTTCGGAGGCCGGATCCGGTTCGGTTTTTCCGCGAAACGCCATTTCGGAGGCCGGATCCGGCCCGGTTTTTCCGCGGTACGCCATTTCGGAGGCCGGATCCGGTCCAGTTTTTCCGTGAAACGCCATTTCGGAGGCCGGATCCGGTCCGGTTTTTCCGCGGCACACCATTTCGGAGGCCAGATCCGGCCCAGTTTTTCCGCGGTACGCCATTTCGGTGGCCAGATCCAGTCCGGTTTTTCCGCGAAACGCCGTTTCGGAGGCCGGATCCGGTCCGGTTTTTCCGCGAAACGCCATTTCGGTGGCCCGATCCGGTCCGGTTTTTCCACGAAAAGCCATTTCGGAGTCCGGATCCGGCCCGGTTTTTCTGCGAAACGCCATTTCGGAGGCCGGATCCGGTCCGGTTTTTCCGTGAAACGCCATTTCGGAGGCCGGATCCGGTCCGGTTTTTCCGCGGCACGCCATTTCGGAGGCCTGATCCGGTCCGGTTTTTCTGCGGCACGCCGTTTCGGAGGCCTGATCCGGTCCGGTTTTTCCGCGGCACGCCATTTCGGAGGCCGGATCCGGCCCGGTTTTGCCGCAGCACGCCATTTCGTAGGCCGGATCCGGCCCGGTTTTGCCGCGGCACGCCATTTCGGAGGCCGGATCCGGTCCGGTTTTTCCGCGGCACGCCATTTCGGAGGCCGGATCCGGTCCCGTTTTTCCACGGCACGCCATTTTGGAGGCTGGATCCGGTCCGGTTTTTCCGCGGCACGCCATTTCGGAGGCCGGATCCGGTCCGGTTTTGCCGCGGCACGCCATTTCGGAGGCCGGATCCGGTCCGGTTTTTCCGCGAAACGCCATTTCGGAGGCCAGATCCGGTCCGGTTTTAACACGGCACGCCGTTTCGGAGGCCGGATCCAGTCCGGTTTTGCCGCGGCATGCCATTTCGGAGGCCGGATCCGGTCCGGTTTTTCCGCGAAACGCCATTTCGGAGGCCGGATCCGGCCCGGTTTTTCCGCGAAACGCCATTTCGGAGGCCGGATTCGGTCCGGTTTTTCCGCGAAACGCCATTTCGGAGGCCGGATCCGGTCCGGTTTTTCCGCGGTACGCCATTTCGGAGGCCGGATGCGGCCCGGTTTTGCCGCGGCACGCCATTTCGGAGGCCGGATCCGGTCCAGTTTTTCCGTGAAACGCCATTTCGGAGGCCGGATCCGGTCCGGTTTTTCCGCGGCACACCATTTCGGAGGCCAGATCCGGCCCGGTTTTTCCGCGGTACGCCATTTCGGGGGCCAGATCCGGTCCGGTTTTTCCGCGAAACGCCGTTTCGGAGGCCGGATCCGGTCCGGTTTTTCCGCGAAACGCCATTTCGGTGGCCGGATCCGGTCCGGTTTTTCCACGAAAAGCCATTTCGGAGTCCGGATCCGGCCCGGTTTTTCTGCGAAACGCCATTTCGGAGGCCGGATCCGGCCCGGTTTTTCCGCGGCACGCCATTTCGGAGGCCGGATCCGGTCCGGTTTTTCCGCGGCACGCCATTTCGGAGGCCGGATCCGGTCCGGTTTTTCCGCGAAACGCCATTTCAGAGGCCGGATCCGGTCCGGTTTTTCCGCGGCACGCCGTTTCGGAGGCCGGATCCGGTCCGGTTTTTCCGCGGCACGCCGTTTCGGAGGCCGGATCCGGTCCGGTTTTTCCACGGCACGCCATTTCGGAGGCCGGATCCAGCCCAGTTTTGCCGCCGCACGCCATTTCGGAGGCCGGATCCGGCCCGGTTTTTCCACGGCACGCCATTTCGGAGGCCGGATCCGGTCCGGTTTTTCCACGGCACGCCATTTCGGAGGCCGGATCCGGCCCGGTTTTTCCGCCACACGCCATTTCGGAGGCCGGATCCGGCCCGGTTTTTCCGCGGCACGCCATTTCGGAGGCCGGATCCGCCCCGGTTTTTCCGCCACACGCCATTTCGGAGGCCGGATCCGGCCCGGTTTTGCCGCGGCACGCCATTTCGGAGGCCGGATCCGGCCCGGTTTTGCTGCAGCACGCCATTTCGGAGGCCGGATGCGGCCCGGTTTTTCCGCGGTACGCCATTTCGGAGGCCGGATCCGGTCCGGTTTTTCCGCGAAACGCCATTTCGGAGGCCGGATCCGGTTCGGTTTTTCCGCCGCACGCCATTTCGGAGGCCGGATCCGGCCCGGTTTTGCCGCGGCACGCCATTTCGGAGGCCGGATCCGGTCCGGTTTTTCCACGGAACGCCATTTCGGAGGCCGGATCCGGTCCGGTTTTTCCGCAAAACGCCATTTCGGAGGCCGGATCCGGTCCGGTTTTTCCGCCACACGCCATTTCGGTGGCCGGATCCGGTCCGGTTTTTCAGCGGCACGCCATTTCGGAGGCCGGATCCGGCCCGGGATTGCCGCGGCACGCCATTTCGGAGGCCGGATCCGGCCCGGTTTTGCCGCGGCACGCCATTTCGGAGGCCGGATCCGGCCCGGTTTTGCCGCAGCACGCCATTTCGGAGGCCGGATGCGGCCCGGTTTTTCCGCGGCACGCCATTTCGGAGGCCGGATCCGGTCCGGTTTTTCCGCGAAACGCCATTTCGGAGGCCGGATCCGGTCCGGTTTTTCCGCGGCATGCCATTTCGGAGGCCGGATCCGGTCCGGTTTTTCCGCGAAACGCCATTTCGGAGGCCGGATCCGGTCCGGTTTTTCCGCGGCACGCCATTTCGGAGGCCGGATCCGGTCCGGTTTTTCCGCGAAACGCCATTTCGGAGGCCGGATCCGGCCCGGTTTTTCCGCGGCACGCCATTTCGGAGGCCGGATCCGGCCCGGTTTTGCCGCGGCACGACATTTCAGTGGCTGGATCCAGTCCAGTTTTTCCGTGAAACGCCATTTCGGTGGCCAGATCTGGTCCGGTTTTTCCGCGGCACACCATTTCGGTGGCCAGATCCGGTCCTGCTTTTCCGCGAAACGCCATTTCGGAGGCGGGATCCGGTCCAGTTTTTCCGCGGCACACCATTTCGGAGGCCGGATCCGGCCCGGTTTTGCCGCGGCTCTCCATTTCGGAGGCCGGATCCGCTCCGGTTTTGCCGCGGCACGCCATTTCGGAGGCCGGATGCGGCCCGGTTTTTCCGCAAAACGCCATTTCGGAGGCCGGATCCGGTCCGGTTTTTCCGCCACACGCCATTTCGGTGGCCGGATCCGGTCCGGTTTTTCAGCGGCACGCCATTTCGGAGGCCGGATCCGGCCCGGGATTGCCGCGGCACGCCATTTCGGAGGCCGGATCCGGCCCGGTTTTGCCGCGGCACGCCATTTCGGAGGCCGGATCCGGCCCGGTTTTGCCGCAGCACGCCATTTCGGAGGCCGGATGCGGCCCGGTTTTTCCGCGGTACGCCATTTCGGAGGCCGGATCCGGCCCGGTTTTTCCGCGAAACGCCATTTCGGAGGCCGGATTCGGTCCGGTTTTTCCGCGAAACGCCATTTCGGAGGCCGGATCCGGTCCGGTTTTTCCGCGGTACGCCATTTCGGAGGCCGGATCCGGTCCAGTTTTTCCGCGGCACGCCATTTCGGAGGCCGGATCCGGTCCGGTTTTTCCGCGGCACACCATTTCGGAGGCCAGATCCGGTCCTGTTTTTCCGCGGTACGCCATTTCGGAGGCCGGATCCGGTCCGGTTTTTCCGCGAAACGCCATTTCGGTGGCCGGATCCGGCCCGGTTTTGCCGCCGCACGCCATTTCGGAGGCCGGATCCGGCCCGGTTTTGCCGCGGCACGCCATTTCGGAGGCCGTATCCGGTCCGGTTTTTCCGCGAAACGCCATTTCGGAGGCCGGATCCGGTCCGGTTTTTCCACGGCACGCCATTTCGGAGGCCGGATCCGGTCCGGTTTTTCCGCGGCACGCCATTTCGGAGGCCGGATCCGGTCCGGTTTTTCCGCGAAACGCCATTTCAGAGGCCGGATCCGGTCCGGTTTTTCCGCGGCAGGCCGTTTCGGAGGCCGGATCCGGCCCGGTTTTTCCGCGGCACGCCATTTCGGAGGCTGGATCCGGTCCGGTTTTTCCACGGCATGCCATTTCGGAGGCCGGATCCGGCCCGGTTTTTCCGCCGCACGCCATTTCGGAGGCTGGATCCGGCCTGGGATTGCCGCGGCACGCCATTTCGGAGGCCGGATCCGGTCCGGTTTTTCCACGGCACGCCATTTCGGAGGCCGGATCCGGCCCGGTTTTGCTGCAGCACGCCATTTCGGAGGCCGAATCCCGTCCGGTTTTTCCGCGAAACGCCATTTCGGAGGCCGGATCCGGCCCGGTTTTTCCGCGGCACGCCGTTTCGGAGGCCAGATCCGGCCCGGTTTTGCTGCAGCACGCCATTTCGGAGGCCGAATCCCGTCCGGTTTTTCCGCGAAACGCCATTTCGGAGGCCGGATCCGGTCCGGTTTTTCCACGAAACGCCGTTTCGGAGGCCGGATGCGGCCCGGTTTTTCCGCGGTACGCCATTTCGGAGTCCGGATCCTGCCCGGTTTTTCCGCGAAACGCCATTTCGGAGGCCGGATCCGGTTCGGTTTTTCCGCGAAACGCCATTTCGGAGGCCGGATCCGGCCCGGTTTTTCCGCGGTACGCCATTTCGGAGGCCGGATCCGGTCCAGTTTTTCCGTGAAACGCCATTTCGGAGGCCGGATCCGGTCCGGTTTTTCCGCGGCACACCATTTCGGAGGCCAGATCCGGCCCAGTTTTTCCGCGGTACGCCATTTCGGTGGCCCGATCCGGTCCGGTTTTTCCACGAAAAGCCATTTCGGAGTCCGGATCCGGCCCGGTTTTTCTGCGAAACGCCATTTCGGAGGCCGGATCCGGTCCGGTTTTTCCGTGAAACGCCATTTCGGAGGCCGGATCCGGTCCGGTTTTTCCGCGGCACGCCATTTCGGAGGCCTGATCCGGTCCGGTTTTTCTGCGGCACGCCGTTTCGGAGGCCTGATCCGGTCCGGTTTTTCCGCGGCACGCCATTTCGGAGGCCGGATCCGGCCCGGTTTTGCCGCGGCACGCCATTTCGGAGGCCGGATCCGGCCCGGTTTTGCCGCAGCACGCCATTTCGTAGGCCGGATCCGGCCCGGTTTTGCCGCGGCACGCCATTTCGGAGGCCGGATCCGGTCCGGTTTTTCCGCGGCACGCCATTTCGGAGGCCGGATCCGGTCCCGTTTTTCCACGGCACGCCATTTTGGAGGCTGGATCCGGTCCGGTTTTTCCGCGGCACGCCATTTCGGAGGCCGGATCCGGTCCGGTTTTGCCGCGGCACGCCATTTCGGAGGCCGGATCCGGTCCGGTTTTTCCGCGAAACGCCATTTCGGAGGCCAGATCCGGTCCGGTTTTAACACGGCACGCCGTTTCGGAGGCCGGATCCAGTCCGGTTTTGCCGCGGCATGCCATTTCGGAGGCCGGATCCGGTCCGGTTTTTCCGCGAAACGCCATTTCGGAGGCCGGATCCGGCCCGGTTTTTCCGCGAAACGCCATTTCGGAGGCCGGATTCGGTCCGGTTTTTCCGCGAAACGCCATTTCGGAGGCCGGATCCGGTCCGGTTTTTCCGCGGTACGCCATTTCGGAGGCCGGATGCGGCCCGGGTTTGCCGCGGCACGCCATTTCGGAGGCCGGATCCGGTCCAGTTTTTCCGTGAAACGCCATTTCGGAGGCCGGATCCGGTCCGGTTTTTCCGCGGCACACCATTTCGGAGGCCAGATCCGGCCCGGTTTTTCCGCGGTACGCCATTTCGGGGGCCAGATCCGGTCCGGTTTTTCCGCGAAACGCCGTTTCGGAGGCCGGATCCGGTCCGGTTTTTCCGCGAAACGCCATTTCGGTGGCCGGATCCGGTCCGGTTTTTCCACGAAAAGCCATTTCGGAGTCCGGATCCGGCCCGGTTTTTCTGCGAAACGCCATTTCGGAGGCCGGATCCGGTCCGGTTTTTCCGCGGCACGCCATTTCGGAGGCCGGATCCGGTCCGGTTTTTCCGCGGCACGCCATTTCGGAGGCCGGATCCGGTCCGGTTTTTCCGCGAAACGCCATTTCAGAGGCCGGATCCGGTCCGGTTTTTCCGCGGCACGCCGTTTCGGAGGCCGGATCCGGTCCGGTTTTTCCGCGGCACGCCGTTTCGGAGGCCGGATCCGGTCCGGTTTTTCCACGGCACGCCATTTCGGAGGCCGGATCCAGCCCAGTTTTGCCGCCGCACGCCATTTCGGAGGCCGGATCCGGCCCGGTTTTTCCACGGCACGCCATTTCGGAGGCCGGATCCGGTCCGGTTTTTCCACGGCACGCCATTTCGGAGGCCGGATCCGGCCCGGTTTTTCCGCCACACGCCATTTCGGAGGCCGGATCCGGCCCGGTTTTTCCGCGGCACGCCATTTCGGAGGCCGGATCCGGCCCGGTTTTTCCGCCACACGCCATTTCGGAGGCCGGATCCGGCCCGGTTTTGCCGCGGCACGCCATTTCGGAGGCCGGATCCGGCCCGGTTTTGCTGCAGCACGCCATTTCGGAGGCCGGATCCGGTCCGGTTTTTCCGCGAAACGCCATTTCGGAGGCCGGATCCTGTCCGGTTTTTCCGCGAAACGCCGTTTCGGAGGCCGGATGCGGCCCGGTTTTTCCGCGGTACGCCATTTCGGAGGCCGGATCCGGTCCGGTTTTTCCGCGAAACGCCATTTCGGAGGCCGGATCCGGTTCGGTTTTTCCGCGAAACGCCATTTCGGAGGCCGGATCCGGCCCGGTTTTGCCGCGGCACGCCATTTCGGAGGCCGGATCCGGTCCGGTTTTTCCGTGAAACGCCATTTCGGAGGCCGGATCTGGTCCGGTTTTTCCGCGGCACACCATTTCGGAGGCCAGATCCGGCCCGGTTTTTCCGCGGTACGCCATTTCGGGGGCCAGATCCGGTCCGGTTTTTCCGCGAAACGCCGTTTCGGAGGCCGGATCCGGTCCGGTTTTTCCGCGAAACGCCATTTCGGTGGCCGGATCCGGTCCGGTTTTTCCACGAAAAGCCATTTCGGAGTCCGGATCCGGCCCGGTTTTTCTGCGAAACGCCATTTCGGAGGCCGGATCCGGTCCGGTTTTTCCGCGGCACGCCATTTCGGAGGCCGGATCCGGTCCGGTTTTTCCGCGGCACGCCATTTCGGAGGCCGGATCCGGTCCGGTTTTTCCGCGGCACGCCATTTCGTAGGCCGGATCCGGTCCGGTTTTTCCGCGGCACGCCGTTTCGGAGGCCGGATCCAGCCCGGTTTTTCCGCGGCACGCCGTTTCGGAGGCCGGATCCGGTCCGGTTTTTCCACGGCACGCCATTTCGGAGGCCGGATCCAGCCCAGTTTTGCCGCCGCACGCCATTTCGGAGGCTGGATCCGGCCCGGTTTTTCCGCGGCACGCCATTTCGGAGGCCGGATCCGGTCCGGTTTTTCCACGGCACGCCATTTCGGAGGCCGGATCCGGCCCAGTTTTTCCGCCACACGCCATTTCGGAGGCCGGATCCGGCCCGGTTTTTCCGCCGCACGCCGTTTCGGAGGCCGGATCCGGTCCGGTTTTGCCGCGGCACGCCATTTCGGAGGCCGGATCCGGCCCGGTTTTGCCGCGGCACGCCATTTCGGAGGCCGGATCCGGCCCGGTTTTGCTGCGGCACGCCATTTCGGAGGCCGGATCCGGTCCGGTTTTTCCGCGAAACGCCATTTCGGAGGCCGGATCCGGTCCGGTTTTTCCGCGAAACGCCGTTTCGGAGGCCGGATGCAGCCCGGTTTTTCCGCGGTACGCCATTTCGGAGGCCGGATCCGGCCCGGTTTTTCCGCGAAACGCCATTTCGGAGGCCGGATCCGGTTCGGTTTTTCCGCGAAACGCCATTTCGGAGGCCGGATCCGGCCCGGTTTTGCCGCGGCACGCCATTTCGGAGGCCGGATCCGGTCCAGTTTTTCCGTGAAACGCCATTTCGGAGGCCGGATCCGGTCCGGTTTTTCCGCGGCACACCATTTCGGAGGCCAGATCCGGCCCGGTTTTTCCGCGGTACGCCATTTCGGGGGCCAGATCCGGTCCGGTTTTTCCGCGTAACGCCGTTTCGGAGGCCGGATCCGGTCCGGTTTTTCCGCGAAACGCCATTTCGGTGGCCGGATCCGGTCCGGTTTTTCCACGAAAAGCCATTTCGGAGTCCGGATCCGGCCCGGTTTTTCTGCGAAACGCCATTTCGGAGGCCGGATCCGGTCCGGTTTTTCCGCGGCACGCCATTTCGGAGGCCGGATCAGGCCCGGTTTTTCCGCGAAACGCCATTTCAGAGGCCGGATCCGGTCCGGTTTTTCCGCGAAACGCCATTTCAGAGGCCGGATCCGGTCCGGTTTTTCCGCGGCATGCCGTTTCGGAGGCCGGATCCGGTCCGGTTTTTCCGCGGCACGCCGTTTCGGAGGCCGGATCCGGTCCGGTTTTTCCACGGCACGCCATTTCGGAGGCCGGATCCGGCCCAGTTTTGCCGCCGCACGCCATTTCGGAGGCTGGATCCGGCCCGGTTTTTCCGCGGCACGCCATTTCGGAGGCCGGATCCGGTCCGGTTTTTCCACGGCACGCCATTTCGGAGGCCGGATCCGGCCCGGTTTTTCCGCCACACGCCATTTCGGAGGCCGGATCCGGCCCGGTTTTTCCGCGGCACGCCGTTTCGGAGGCCGGATCCGGTCCGGTTTTGCCGCGGCACGCCATTTCGGAGGCCGGATCCGGCCCGGTTTTGCCGCGGCACGCCATTTCGGAGGCCGGATCCGGCCCGGTTTTGCTGCAGCACGCCATTTCGGAGGCCGGATCCGGTCCGGTTTTTCCGCGAAACGCCATTTCGGAGGCCGGATCCGGTCCGGTTTTTCCGCGAAACGCCGTTTCGGAGGCCGGATCCGGCCCCGTTTTTCCGCGAAACGCCATTTCGGAGGCCGGATCCGGTTCGGTTTCTCCGCGAAACGCCATTTCGGAGGCCGGATCCGGTCCGGTTTTTCCGCGGCACGCCATTTCGGAGGCCGGATCCGGCCGGGTTTTTCCGCGGCACGCCATTTCGGAGGCCGGATCCGGTCCGGTTTTTCCGCGGCACGCCATTTCGGAGGCCGGATCCGGTCCAGTTTTTCCGTGAAACGCCATTTCGGAGGCCGGATCCGGTCCGGTTTTTCCGCGGCACACCATTTCGGAGGCCGGATCCGGCCGGGTTTTTCCGCGGCACGCCATTTCGGAGGCCGGATCCGGTCCGGTTTTTCCGCGAAACGCCGTTTCGGAGGCCGGATCCGGTCCGGTTTTTCTGCGGCACGCCATTTCGGAGGCCGGATCCGGTCCGGTTTTTCTGCGAAACGCCATTTCGGAGGCCGGATCCGGTCCGGTTTTTCCGCGGCACGCCGTTTCGGAGGCCGGATCCGGTCCGGTTTTTCCGCGGCACGCCATTTCGGAGGCCGGATCCGGTCCGGTTTTTCCGCGGCACGCCATTTCGGAGGCCGGATCCGGCCCGGTTTTGCCGCAGCACGCCATTTCGGAGGCCGGATCCGGTCCCGTTTTTGCCGCGGCACGCCATTTCGGAGGCCGGATCCGGTCCAGTTTTTCAGCGGCACGCCATTTCGGAGGCCGGATCCGGTCCCGTTTTTCCACGGCACGCCATTTTGGAGGCCGGATCCGGCCCGGTTTTTCCGCGGCACGCCATTTCGGAGGCCGGATCCGGTCCGGTTTTTATGCGGTACGCCGTTTCGGAGGCCGGATCCGGCCCGGTTTTGCCGCGAAACGCCATTTCGGAGGCCGGATCCGGCCCGGTTTTGCCGCAGCACGCCATTTCGTAGGCCGGATCCGGCCCGGTTTTGCCGCAGCACGCCATTTCGGAGGCCGGATCCGGTCCGGTTTTTCCGCGAAACGCCGTTTCGGAGGCCGGATCCGGTCCGGTTTTTCCGCGAAACGCCATTTCGGAGGACGGATCCGGCCCGGTTTTGCCGCGGCGCGCCATTTCGGAGGCCGGATCCGGCCCGGTTTTTCCGCGGCACGCCATTTCGGAGGCTGGATCCGGCCCGGTTTTTCCGCGGCACGCCATTTCGGAGGCCGGATCCGGTCCGGTTTTTCCGCGAAACGCCGTTTCGGAGGCCGGATCCGGTCCGGTTTTTCCGCGGCACGCCATTTCGGAGGCCGGATCCGGTCCGGTTTTGCCGCGGCACGCCATTTCGGAGGCCGGATTCGGCCCGGTTTTGCCGCGGCACGCCATTTCGGAGGCCGGATCCGGTCCGGTTTTTCCGCCGCACGCCATTTCGGAGGCCGGATCCGGCCCGGTTTTTCCGCGGCACGCCATTTCGGAGGCCGGATCCGGCCCGGTTTTTCCGCCGCACGCCATTTCGGAGGCCGGATCCGGCCCGGTTTTTCCACGGCACGCCATTTCGGAGGCCAGATCCGGTCCAGTTTTTCCGCGAAATGCCATTTCGGTGGCCGGATCCGGTCCGGTTTTTCCGCGGCACGCCATTTCGGAGGCTGGATCCGCTCCTGTTTTTCCGCGGCACTCCATTCCGGGGGCCGGATCCGGTCCGGTTTTTCCGCGGCACGCCATTTCGGAGGCCGGATCCGGTCCGGTTTTTCCGCGGCACGCCATTTCGGAGGCCGGATCCGGTCCGGTTTTTCCGCGAAACGCCATTTCAGAGGCCGGATCCGGTCCGGTTTTTCCGCGGCACGCCGTTTCGGAGGCCGGATCCGGTCCGGTTTTTCCGCGGCACGCCGTTTCGGAGGCCGGATCCGGTCCGGATTTTCCATGGCACGCCATTTCGGAGGCCGGATCCAGCCCAGTTTTGCCGCCGCACGCCATTTCGGAGGCTGGATCCGGCCCGGTTTTTCCGCGGCACGCCATTTCGGAGGCTGGATCCGGTCCGGTTTTTCCGCGAAACCCCGTTTCGGAGGCCGGATGCGGCCCGGTTTTTCCGCGGTACGCCATTTCGGAGGCCGGATCCGGCCCGGTTTTTCCGCGAAACGCCATTTCGGAGGCCGGATCCGGCCCGGTTTTGCCGCGGCACGCCATTTCGGAGGCCGGATCGGGTCCAGTTTTTCCGCAAAACGCCATTTCGGAGGCCGGATCCGGTCCGGTTTTTCCGCGGCACACCATTTCGGAGGCCAGATCCGGCCCGGTTTTTCCGCGGTACGCCATTTCGGGGGCCAGATCCGGTCCGGTTTTTCCGCGTAACGCCGTTTCGGAGGCCGGATCCGGTCCGGTTTTTCCGCGAAACGCCATTTCGGTGGCCGGATCCGGTCCGGTTTTTCCACGAAAAGCCATTTCGGAGTCCGGATCCGGCCCGGTTTTTCTGCGAAACGCCATTTCGGAGGCCGGATCCGGTCCGGTTTTTCCGCAAAACGCCATTTCGGAGGCCGGATCCGGCCCGGTTTTTCCGCGAAACGCCATTTCAGAGGCCGGATCCGGTCCGGTTTTTCCGCGAAACGCCATTTCAGAGGCTGGATCCGGCCCGGTTTTTCCGCGGCACGCCATTTCGGAGGCCGGATCCGGTCCGGTTTTTCCACGGCACGCCATTTCGGAGGCCGGATCCGGCCCGGTTTTTCCGCCACACGCCATTTCGGAGGCCGGATCCGGCCCGGTTTTTCCGCGGCACGCCGTTTCGGAGGCCGGATCCGGTCCGGTTTTGCCGCGGCACGCCATTTCGGAGGCCGGATCCGGCCCGGTTTTGCCGCGGCACGCCATTTCGGAGGCCGGATCCGGCCCGGTTTTGCTGCAGCACGCCATTTCGGAGGCCGGATCCGGTCCGGTTTTTCCGCGGCACGCCATTTCGGAGGCCGGATCCGGTCCGGTTTTTCCGCGAAACGCCGTTTCGGAGGCCGGATCCGGTTCGGTTTTTCCGCGAAACGCCATTTCGGAGGCCGGATCCGGCCCCGTTTTTCCGCGAAACGCCATTTCGGAGGCCGGATCCGGTTCGGTTTTTCCGCGAAACGCCATTTCGGAGGCCGGATCCGGTCCGGTTTTTCCGCGGTACGCCATTTCGGAGGCCGGATCCGGTCCAGTTTTTCCGTGAAACGCCATTTCGGAGGCCGGATCCGGTCCGGTTTTGCCGCGGCAAGCCATTTCGGAGGCCGGATCCGGTCCGGTTTTTCCGCGGCACGCCATTTCGGAGGCCGGATCCGGTCCGGTTTTTCCGCGGTACGCCGTTTCGGAGGCCGGATCCGGCCCGGTTTTGCCGCGAAACGCCATTTCGGAGGCTGGATCCGGCCCGGTTTTGCCGCAGCACGCCATTTCGTAGGCCGGATCCGGCCCGGTTTTGCCGCAGCACGCCATTTCGGAGGCCGGATCCGGTCCGGTTTTTCCGCGAAACGCCATTTCGGAGGACGGATCCGGTCCGGTTTTTCCGCGAAACGCCATTTCGGAGGCCGGATCCGGTCCGGTTTTTCCGCGGCACGCCATTTCGGAGGCCGGATCCGGCCCGGTTTTGCCGCGGCGCGCCATTTCGGAGGCCGGATCCGGCCCGGTTTTGCCGCGGCACGCCATTTCGGAGGCCGGATCCGGTCCGGTTTTTCCGCGGCACGCCATTTCGGAGGCCGGATCCGGCCCGGTTTTTCCACGGCACGCCATTTCGGAGGCCGGATCCGGTCCGGTTTTTACGCGAAACGCCATTTCGGAGGCCAGATCCGGCCCGGTTTTGCCGCGAAACGCCATTTCGGTGGCCGGATCCGGTCCGGTTTTTCCGCGGCACGCCATTTCGGAGGCCAGATCCGGTCCAGTTTTTCCGCGAAACGCCATTTCGGAGGCCGGATCCGGTCCGGTTTTTCCGCCGCACGCCATTTCGGAGGCCGGATCCGGCCCGGTTTTGCCGCGGCACGCCATTTCGGAGGCCGGATCCGGTCCTGTTTTTCCACGGCACGCCGTTTCGGAGGCCGGATCCGGCCCGGTTTTGCCGCGGCACGCCATTTCGGAGGCCGGATCCGGCCCGGTTTTGCCGCGGCACGCCATTTCGGAGGCCGGATCCGGTCCTGTTTTTCCACGGCACGCCGTTTCGGAGGCCGGATCCAGCCCGGTTTTTCCGCGGCACGCCGTTTCGGAGGCCGGATCCGGTCCCGTTTTTCCGCGGCACGCCATTTCGGAGGCCGGATCCGGCCCGGTTTTGCCGCGGCACGCCATTTCGGAGGCCGGATCCGGTCCGGTTTTTCCGCGAAACGCCATTTCGGAGGCCGGATCCGGTCCGGTTTTTCCGCGGTACGCCATTTCGGAGGCCGGATCCGGCCCGGTTTTTCCGCGGTACGCCATTTCGGAGGCCGGATCCGGCCCGGTTTTGCCGCGAAACGCCATTTCGGAGGCCGGATCCGGTCCGGTTTTTCCGCGAAACGCCATTTCGGAGGCCGGATCCGGCCCGGTTTTTCCGCGGCACGCCATTTCGGAGGCCGGATCCGGTCCAGTTTTTCCACGGCACGCCATTTCGGAGGCCGGATCCGGCCCGGTTTTTCCGCGGCACACCATTTCGGAGGCCAGATCCGGTCCTGTTTTTCCGCGGTACGCCATTTCGGAGGCCGGATCCGGTCCGGTTTTTCCGCGAAACGCCGTTTCGGAGGCCGGATCCGGTCCGGTTTTTCCGCGAAACGCCATTTCGGTGGCCGGATCCGGTCCGGTTTTTCTGCGGCACGCCATTTCGGAGGGCGGATCCGGTCCGGTTTTTCCGCGAAACGCCATTTCGGTGGCCGGATCCGGTCCGGTTTTTCCACGAAACGCCATTTCGGAGGCCGGATCCGGTCCGGTTTTTCCGCGGCACGCCATTTCGGAGGCCGGATCCGATCCAGTTTTTCCGCGGCACGCCATTTCGGAGGCCGGATCCGGCCCGGTTTTTCCGCGGCACGCCATTTCGGAGGCCGGATCCGGCCCGGTTTTTCTGCGGCACGCCATTTCGGAGGCCGGATCCGGCCCGGTTTTTCCGCGGCACGCCATTTCAGAGGCCGGATCCGGCCCGGTTTTTCCGCGGTACGCCATTTCGGAGGCCGGATCCGGTCCAGTTTTTCCGCGGCACGCCATTTCGGAGGCCGGATCCGGTCCGGTTTTTCCGCGGCACACCATTTCGGAGGCCAGATCCGGTCCTGTTTTTCCGCGGTACGCCATTTCGGAGGCCGGATGCGGTCCGGTTTTTCCGCGAAACGCCATTTCGGAGGCCGGATCCGGCCCGGTTTTTCCGCGGCACGCCATTTCGGAGGCCGGATCCGGCCCGGTTTTGCCGCGGCACGCCATTTCGGAGGCCGGATCCGGTCCGGTTTTTCCGCGAAACGCCATTTCGGAGGCCGGATCCGGTCCGGTTTTTCCGCGAAACGCCATTTCGGAGGCCGGATCCGGTCCGGTTTTTCCACGGCACGCCATTTCGGAGGCCGGATCCGGTCCGGTTTTTCCGCGGCACGCCATTTCGGAGGCCGGATCCGGCCCGGTTTTGCCGCGGCACGCCATTTCGGAGGCCGGATCCGGCCCGGTTTTGCCGCGGCACGCCATTTCGGAGGCCGGATCCGGCCCGGTTTTGCCGCGGCACGCCATTTCGGAGGCCAGATCCGGTCCAGTTTTTCCGCGAAACGCCATTTCGGAGGCCGGATCCGGTCCGGTTTTTCCGCGAAACGCCATTTCGGAGGCCGGATCCGGTCCGGTTTTTCCGCGGCACGCCATTTCGGAGGCCGGATCCGGCCCGGTTTTGCCGCGGCACGCCATTTCGGAGGCCGGATCCGGTCCTGTTTTTCCACGGCACGCCGTTTCGGAGGCCGGATCCGGCCCGGTTTTGCCGCGGCACGCCATTTCGGAGGCCGGATCCGGCCCGGTTTTGCCGCGGCACGCCATTTCGTAGGCCGGATCCGGTCCTGTTTTTCCACGGCACGCCGTTTCGGAGGCCGGATCCAGCCCGGTTTTTCCGCGGCACGCCGTTTCGGAGGCCGGATCCGGTCCCGTTTTTCCGCGGCACGCCATTTCGGAGGCCGGATCCGGCCCGGTTTTGCCGCGGCACGCCATTTCGGAGGCCGGAAATGGTCCGGTTTTTCCGCGAAACGCCATTTCGGTGGCCGGATCCGGTCCGGTTTTTCCGCGGCACGCCATTTCGGAGGCCGGATCCGGTCCCGTTTTTCCGCGGCACGCCATTTCGGAGGCCGGATCCGGTCCCGTTTTTCCGCGGCACGCCATTTCGGAGGCCGGATCCGGCCCGGTTTTTCCGCGGTACGCCATTTCGGAGGCCGGATCCGGCCCGGTTTTTCCGCGAAACGCCATTTCGGAGGCCGGATCCGGTCCGGTTTTTCCGCGAAACGCCATTTCGGAGGCCGGATCCGGCCCGGTTTTTCCGCGGCACGCCATTTCGGAGGCCGGATCCGGTCCAGTTTTTCCGCGGCACGCCATTTCGGAGGCCGGATCCGGCCCGGTTTTTCCGCGGCACACCATTTCGGAGGCCAGATCCGGTCCTGTTTTTCTGCGGTACGCCATTTCGGAGGCCGGATCCGGTCCGGTTTTTCCGCGAAACGCCGTTTCGGAGGCCGGATCCGGTCCGGTTTTTCCGCGAAACGCCATTTCGGTGGCCGGATCCGGTCCGGTTTTTCTGCGGCACGCCATTTCGGAGGCCGGATCCGGTCCGGTTTTTCCGCGAAACGCCATTTCGGTGGCCGGATCCGGTCCGGTTTTTCCACGAAACGCCATTTCGGAGGCCGGATCCGGTCCGGTTTTTCCGCGGCACGCCATTTCGGAGGCCGGATCCGATCCAGTTTTTCCGCGGCACGCCATTTCGGAGGCCGGATCCGGTCCGGTTTTTCCACGGCACGCCATTTCGGAGGCCGGATCCGGTCCGGTTTTTCCGCGGCACGCCATTTCGGAGGCCGGATCCGGTCCGGTTTTTCCGCGAAACGCCATTTCGGAGGCCGGATCCGGCACGGTTTTGCCGCGGCGCGCCATTTCGGAGGCCGGATCCGGCCCGGTTTTTCCGCGGCACGCCATTTCGGAGGCCGGATCCGGCCCGGTTTTTCCGCGGCACGCCATTTCGGAGGCCGGATCCGGCCCGGTTTTGCCGCGGCACGCCATTTCGGAGGCCGGATCCGGTCCGGTTTTTCCGCGGCACGCCATTTCGGAGGCCGGATCCGGTCCGGTTTTTCCGCGGCACACCATTTCGGAGGCCAGATCCGGTCCTGTTTTTCCGCGGTACGCCATTTCGGAGGCCGGATGCGGTCCGGTTTTTCCACGAAACGCCATTTCGGTGGCCGGATCCGGCCCGGTTTTTCCGCGGCACGCCATTTCGGAGGCCGGATCCGGCCCGGTTTTGCCGCGGCACGCCATTTCGGAGGCCGGATCCGGCCCGGTTTTTCCGCGGCACGCCATTTCGGAGGCCGGATCCGGTCCAGTTTTTCCGTGAAACGCCATTTCGGAGGCCGGATCCGGTCCGGTTTTTCCGCGGCACACCATTTCGGAGGCCAGATCCGGCCCGGTTTTTCCGCGGTACGCCATTTCGGAGGCCGGATCCGGTCCGGTTTTTCCGCGGTACGCCATTTCGGTGGCCAGATCCGGTCCGGTTTTTCCGCGAAACGCCATTTCGGAGGCCGGATCCGGTCCGGTTTTTCCGCGGCACACCATTTCGGAGGCCAGATCCGGCCCGGTTTTTCCGCGGTACGCCATTTCGGTGGCCAGATCCGGTCCGGTTTTTCCGCGAAACGCCATTTCGGAGGCCGGATCCGGCCCGGTTTTTCCGCGGTACGCCATTTCGGAGGCCGGATCCGGTCCGGTTTTTCCGCGGCACACCATTTCGGAGGCCAGATCCGGCCCGGTTTTTCCGCGGTACGCCATTTCGGTGGCCAGATCCGGTCCGGTTTTTCCGCGAAACGCCATTTCGGAGGCCGGATCCGGCCCGGTTTTTCCGCGGTACGCCATTTCGGAGGCCGGATCCGGTCCAGTTTTTCCGTGAAACGCCATTTCGGAGGCCGGATCCGGTCCGGTTTTTCCGCGGCACACCATTTCGGAGGCCGGATCCGGCCCGGTTTTTCCGCGGCACGCCGTTTCGGAGGCCGGATCCGGTCCCGTTTTTCCGCGGCACGCCATTTCGGAGGCCGGATCCGGCCCGGTTTTGCCGCGGCACGCCATTTCGGAGGCCGGATCCGGTCCGGTTTTTCCACGGCACGCCATTTCGGAGGCCGGATCCGGCCCGGTTTTTCCGCCACACGCCATTTCGGAGGCCGGATCCGGCCCGGTTTTTCCACGAAACGCCATTTCGGAGGCCGGATCTGGCCCGGTTTTTCCGCGGCACGCCATTTCGGAGGCCGGATCCGGTCCGGTTTTGCCGCGGCACGCCATTTCGGAGGCCGGATCCGGTCCGGTTTTGCCGCAGCACGCCATTTCAGAGGCCGGATCCGGTCCGGTTTTTCCGCGAAACGCCATTTCGGAGGACGGATCCGGTCCGGTTTTTCCGCGAAACGCCATTTCGGAGGCCGGATCCGGTCCGGTTTTTCCGCGGCACGCCATTTCGGAGGCCGGATCCGGCCCGGTTTTTCCGCAAAACGCCATTTCGGAGGCCGGATCCGGCCCGGTTTTTCCGCGGCACGCCATTTCGGAGGCCGGATCCGGTCCGGTTTTTCCGCGGTACGCCATTTCGGAGGCCGGATCCGGTCCGGTTTTGCCGCGAAACGCCATTTTGGAGGCCGGATCCGGCCCGGTTTTTCCGCGGCACGCCATTTCGGAGGCCGGATCCGGTCCAGTTTTTCCGCGGCACGCCATTTCGGAGGCCGGATCCGGCCCGGTTTTTCCGCGGCACACCATTTCGGAGGCCAGATCCGGTCCTGTTTTTCTGCGGTACGCCATTTCGGAGGCCGGATCCGGTCCGGTTTTTCCGCGAAACGCCATTTCGGAGGCCGGATCCGGTCCGGTTTTTCAGCGAAACGCCATTTCGGTGGCCGGATCCGGTCCGGTTTTTCCACGAAACGCCATTTCGGAGGCCGGATCCGGTCCGGTTTTTCCGCGGCACGCCATTTCGGAGGCCGGATCCGGTCCAGTTTTTCCGCGGCACGCCATTTCGGAGGCCGGATCCGGCCCGGTTTTTCCGCGGCACACCATTTCGGAGGCCGGATCCGGCCCGGTTTTGCCGCGGCACGCCATTTCAGAGGCCGGATCCGGCCCGGTTTTGCCGCAGCACGCCATTTCGGAGGCCGGATCCAGTCCGGGTTTTCCGCGAAACGCCATTTCGGAGGCCGGATCCGGTCCGGTTTTTCCGCGAAACGCCGTTTCGGAGGCCGGATGCGGCCCGGTTTTTCCGTGGTACGCCATTTCGGAGGCCGGATCCGGCCCGATTTTTCCGCGAAACGCCATTTCGGAGGCCGGACCGGTTCGGTTTTTCCGCGAAACGCCATTTCGGAGGCCGGATCCGGCCCGGTTTTTCCGCGGTACGCCATTTCGGAGGCCGGATCCGGTCCAGTTTTTCCGCAGCACGCCATTTCGGAGGCCGGATCCGGTCCGGTTTTTCCGCGGCACACCATTTCGGAGGCCAGATCCGGCCCGGTTTTTCCGCGGTACGCCATTTCGGTGGCCAGATCCGGTCCGGTTTTTCCGCGAAACGCCGTTTCGGAGGCCGGATCCGGTCCGGTTTTTCCGCGAAACGCCGTTTCGGAGGCCGGATCCGGTCCGGTTTTTCAGCGAAACGCCATTTCGGTGGCCGGATCCGGTCCGGTTTTTCCACGAAACGCCATTTCGGAGGCCGGATCCGGTCCGGTTTTTCCGCGGCACGCCATTTCGGAGGCCGGATCCGGTCCAGTTTTTCCGCGGCACGCCATTTCGGAGGCCGGATCCGGCCCGGTTTTTCCGCGGCACACCATTTCGGAGGCCGGATCCGGCCCGGTTTTGCCGCGGCACACCATTTCAGAGGCCGGATCCGGCCCGGTTTTGCCGCAGCACGCCATTTCGGAGGCCGGATCCAGTCCGGTTTTTCCGCGAAACGCCATTTCGGAGGCCGGATCCGGTCCGGTTTTTCCGCGAAACGCCGTTTCGGAGGCCGGATGCGGCCCGGTTTTTCCGTGGTACGCCATTTCGGAGGCCGGATCCGGCCCGATTTTTCCGCGAAACGCCATTTCGGAGGCCGGACCGGTTCGGTTTTTCCGCGAAACGCCATTTCGGAGGCCGGATCCGGCCCGGTTTTTCCGCGGTACGCCATTTCGGAGGCCGGATCCGGTCCAGTTTTTCCGTGAAACGCCATTTCGGAGGCCGGATCCGGTCCGGTTTTTCCGCGGCACACCATTTCGGAGGCCAGATCCGGCCCGGTTTTTCCGCGGTACGCCATTTCGGTGGCCAGATCCGGTCCGGTTTTTCCGCGAAACGCCGTTTCGGAGGCCGGATCCGGTCCGGTTTTTCCGTGGCACGCCATTTCGGAGGCCGGATCCGGTCCGGTTTTTCCACGAAAAGCCATTTCGGAGTCCGGATCCGGCCCGGTTTTTCTGCGAAACGCCATTTCGGAGGCCGGATCATGTCCTGTTTTTCCGCGGCACGCCATTTCGGAGGCCGGATCCGGCCCAGTTTTTCCGCGGCACGCCATTTCGGAGGCCGGATCCGGCCCGGTTTTTCCGCGGCAGGCCGTTTCGGAGGCCTGATCTGGCCCGGTTTTTCCGCGGCACGCCATTTCGGAGGCCGGATCCGGCCCGGTTTGCCGCGGCACGCCATTTCGGAGGCCGGATCCGGCCCGGTTATCCGCAGCACGCCATTTCGTAGGCCGGATCCGGCCCGGTTTTGCCGCGGCACGCCATTTCGGAGGCCGGATCCGGCCCGGTTTTTCCGCGAAACGCCATTTCGGAGGCCGGATCCGGCCCGGTTTTTCCGCGGCACGCCATTTCGGAGGCCGGATCCGGTCCCGTTTTTTCCGCGGCACGCCATTTCGGAGGCCGGATCCGGTCCGGTTTTGCCGCGGCACGCCATTTCGGAGGCCGGATCCTGTCCGGTTTTTCCGCGAAACGCCATTTCGGAGGCCAGATCCGGTCCGGTTTTTCCGCGGCACGCCATTTCGGAGGCCGGATCCAGTCCGGTTTTGCCGCGGCACGCCATTTCGGAGGCCGGATCCGGTCCGGTTTTTCCGCAAAACGCCATTTCGGAGGCCGGATCCGGTCCGGTTTTTCCGCGAAACGCCGTTTCGGAGGCCGGATGCGGCCCGGTTTTTCCGCGAAACGCCGTTTCGGAGGCCGGATCCGGTCCGGTTTTTCCGCGAAACGCCATTTCGGTGGCCGGATCCGGTCCGGTTTTTCCGCGAAACGCCATTTCGGAGGCCGGATCCGGTCCGGTTTTTCCGCGGCACGCCATTTCGGAGGCCGGATCCGGTCCAGTTTTTCCGCGGCACGCCATTTCGGAGGCCGGATATGGCCCGGTTTTTCCGCGGCACGCCGTTTCCGGCCCGGTTTTTCCGCGGCACGCCCTTTCGGAGGCCGGATCCGGCCCGGTTTTTCCGCGGCACGCCATTTCGGAGGCCGGATCCGGCCCGGTTTTGCCGCGGCGCGCCATTTCGGAGGCCGGATCCGGCCCGGTTTTTCCGCGGCACGCCATTTCGGAGGCCGGATCCGGTCCGGTTTTTCCACGGCACGCCATTTCGGAGGCCGGATCCGGCCTGGTTTTTCCGCGGCACGCCATTTCGGAGGCCGGATCCGGTCCGGTTTTTCCGCGAAACGCCATTTCGGAGGCCGGATCCGGCCCGGTTTTGCCGCGGCACGCCATTTTGGAGGCCGGATTCGGCCCGGTTTTGCCGCGGCACGCCATTTCGGAGGCCGGATCCGGCCCGGTTTTTCCGCGAAACGCCATTTCGGAGGCCGGATCCGGCCCGGTTTTGCCGCGGCACGCCATTTCGGAGGCCGGATCCGGCACGGTTTTGCCGCGAAACGCCATTTCGGAGGCTGGATCCGGCCCGGTTTTTCCGCGGCACGCCATTTCGGAGGCCGGATCCGGTCCGGTTTTTCCACGGCACGCCATTTCGGAGGCCGGATCCGGCCCGGTTTTTCCGCGGTACGCCATTTCGGAGGCCGGATCCGGCCCGGTTTTTCCACGGCACGCCATTTCGGAGGCCGGATCCGGCCCGGTTTTTCCGCAAAACACCATTTCGGAGGCCGGATCCGGCCCGGTTTTGCCGCGGCACGCCATTTCGGAGGCCGGATCCGGCCCGGTTTTGCCGCGGCACGCCATTTCGGAGGCCGGATCCGGTCCTGTTTTTCCACGGCACGCCGTTTCGGAGGCCGGATCCAGCCCGGTTTTTCCGCGGCACGCCGTTTCGGAGGCCGGATCCGGTCCCGTTTTTCCGCGGCACGCCATTTCGGAGGCCGGATCCGGCCCGGTTTTGCCGCGGCACGCCATTTCGGAGGCCGGATCCGGTCCGGTTTTTCCGCGAAACGCCATTTCGGAGGCCGGATCCGGTCCGGTTTTTCCGCGGTACGCCATTTCGGAGGCCGGATCCGGCCCGGTTTTTCCGCGGTACGCCATTTCGGAGGCCGGATCCGGCCCGGTTTTGCCGCGAAACGCCATTTCGGAGGCCGGATCCGGTCCGGTTTTTCCGCGAAACGCCATTTCGGAGGCCGGATCCGGCCCGGTTTTTCCGCGGCACGCCATTTCGGAGGCCGGATCCGGTCCAGTTTTTCCACGGCACGCCATTTCGGAGGCCGGATCCGGCCCGGTTTTTCCGCGGCACACCATTTCGGAGGCCAGATCCGGTCCTGTTTTTCCGCGGTACGCCATTTCGGAGGCCGGATCCGGTCCGGTTTTTCCGCGAAACGCCGTTTCGGAGGCCGGATCCGGTCCGGTTTTTCCGCGAAACGCCATTTCGGTGGCCGGATCCGGTCCGGTTTTTCTGCGGCACGCCATTTCGGAGGGCGGATCCGGTCCGGTTTTTCCGCGAAACGCCATTTCGGTGGCCGGATCCGGTCCGGTTTTTCCACGAAACGCCATTTCGGAGGCCGGATCCGGTCCGGTTTTTCCGCGGCACGCCATTTCGGAGGCCGGATCCGATCCAGTTTTTCCGCGGCACGCCATTTCGGAGGCCGGATCCGGCCCGGTTTTTCCGCGGCACGCCATTTCGGAGGCCGGATCCGGCCCGGTTTTTCTGCGGCACGCCATTTCGGAGGCCGGATCCGGCCCGGTTTTTCCGCGGCACGCCATTTCAGAGGCCGGATCCGGCCCGGTTTTTCCGCGGTACGCCATTTCGGAGGCCGGATCCGGTCCAGTTTTTCCGCGGCACGCCATTTCGGAGGCCGGATCCGGTCCGGTTTTTCCGCGGCACACCATTTCGGAGGCCAGATCCGGTCCTGTTTTTCCGCGGTACGCCATTTCGGAGGCCGGATGCGGTCCGGTTTTTCCGCGAAACGCCATTTCGGAGGCCGGATCCGGCCCGGTTTTTCCGCGGCACGCCATTTCGGAGGCCGGATCCGGCCCGGTTTTGCCGCGGCACGCCATTTCGGAGGCCGGATCCGGTCCGGTTTTTCCGCGAAACGCCATTTCGGAGGCCGGATCCGGTCCGGTTTTTCCGCGAAACGCCATTTCGGAGGCCGGATCCGGTCCGGTTTTTCCACGGCACGCCATTTCGGAGGCCGGATCCGGTCCGGTTTTTCCGCGGCACGCCATTTCGGAGGCCGGATCCGGCCCGGTTTTGCCGCGGCACGCCATTTCGGAGGCCGGATCCGGCCCGGTTTTGCCGCGGCACGCCATTTCGGAGGCCAGATCCGGTCCAGTTTTTCCGCGAAACGCCATTTCGGAGGCCGGATCCGGTCCGGTTTTTCCGCGAAACGCCATTTCGGAGGCCGGATCCGGTCCGGTTTTTCCGCGGCACGCCATTTCGGAGGCCGGATCCGGCCCGGTTTTGCCGCGGCACGCCATTTCGGAGGCCGGATCCGGTCCTGTTTTTCCACGGCACGCCGTTTCGGAGGCCGGATCCGGCCCGGTTTTGCCGCGGCACGCCATTTCGGAGGCCGGATCCGGCCCGGTTTTGCCGCGGCACGCCATTTCGTAGGCCGGATCCGGTCCTGTTTTTCCACGGCACGCCGTTTCGGAGGCCGGATCCAGCCCGGTTTTTCCGCGGCACGCCGTTTCGGAGGCCGGATCCGGTCCCGTTTTTCCGCGGCACGCCATTTCGGAGGCCGGATCCGGCCCGGTTTTGCCGCGGCACGCCATTTCGGAGGCCGGAAATGGTCCGGTTTTTCCGCGAAACGCCATTTCGGTGGCCGGATCCGGTCCGGTTTTTCCGCGGCACGCCATTTCGGAGGCCGGATCCGGTCCCGTTTTTCCGCGGCACGCCATTTCGGAGGCCGGATCCGGTCCCGTTTTTCCGCGGCACGCCATTTCGGAGGCCGGATCCGGCCCGGTTTTTCCGCGGTACGCCATTTCGGAGGCCGGATCCGGCCCGGTTTTTCCGCGAAACGCCATTTCGGAGGCCGGATCCGGTCCGGTTTTTCCGCGAAACGCCATTTCGGAGGCCGGATCCGGCCCGGTTTTTCCGCGGCACGCCATTTCGGAGGCCGGATCCGGTCCAGTTTTTCCGCGGCACGCCATTTCGGAGGCCGGATCCGGCCCGGTTTTTCCGCGGCACACCATTTCGGAGGCCAGATCCGGTCCTGTTTTTCTGCGGTACGCCATTTCGGAGGCCGGATCCGGTCCGGTTTTTCCGCGAAACGCCGTTTCGGAGGCCGGATCCGGTCCGGTTTTTCCGCGAAACGCCATTTCGGTGGCCGGATCCGGTCCGGTTTTTCTGCGGCACGCCATTTCGGAGGCCGGATCCGGTCCGGTTTTTCCGCGAAACGCCATTTCGGTGGCCGGATCCGGTCCGGTTTTTCCACGAAACGCCATTTCGGAGGCCGGATCCGGTCCGGTTTTTCCGCGGCACGCCATTTCGGAGGCCGGATCCGATCCAGTTTTTCCGCGGCACGCCATTTCGGAGGCCGGATCCGGTCCGGTTTTTCCACGGCACGCCATTTCGGAGGCCGGATCCGGTCCGGTTTTTCCGCGGCACGCCATTTCGGAGGCCGGATCCGGTCCGGTTTTTCCGCGAAACGCCATTTCGGAGGCCGGATCCGGCACGGTTTTGCCGCGGCGCGCCATTTCGGAGGCCGGATCCGGCCCGGTTTTTCCGCGGCACGCCATTTCGGAGGCCGGATCCGGCCCGGTTTTTCCGCGGCACGCCATTTCGGAGGCCGGATCCGGCCCGGTTTTGCCGCGGCACGCCATTTCGGAGGCCGGATCCGGTCCGGTTTTTCCGCGGCACGCCATTTCGGAGGCCGGATCCGGTCCGGTTTTTCCGCGGCACACCATTTCGGAGGCCAGATCCGGTCCTGTTTTTCCGCGGTACGCCATTTCGGAGGCCGGATGCGGTCCGGTTTTTCCGCGAAACGCCATTTCGGTGGCCGGATCCGGCCCGGTTTTTCCGCGGCACGCCATTTCGGAGGCCGGATCCGGCCCGGTTTTGCCGCGGCACGCCATTTCGGAGGCCGGATCCGGTCCGGTTTTTCCACGGCACGCCATTTCGGAGGCCGGATCCGGTCCGGTTTTTCCGCGAAACGCCATTTCGGAGGCCGGACCCGGTCCGGTTTTTCCGCCGCACGCCATTTCGGAGGCCGGATCCGGTCCGGTTTTTCCACGGCACGCCATTTTGGAGGCCGGATCCGGTCCGGTTTTTCCGCGAAACGCCATTTCAGAGGCCGGATCCGGTCCGGTTTTTCCGCGGCACGCCATTTCGGAGGCCGGATCCGGTCCGGTTTTTCCGCGAAACGCCGTTTCGGAGGCCGGATCCGGCCCGGTTTTTCCGCGGCACACCATTTCGGAGGCCGGATCCGGTCCGGTTTTTCCGCGGCACGCCATTTCGGAGGCCGGATCCGGTCCGGTTTTTCCGCGAAACGCCATTTCAGAGGCCGGATCCGGTCCGGTTTTTCCGCGGCACACCATTTCGGAGGCCAGATCCGGTCCTGTTTTTCCGCGGTACGCCATTTCGGAGGCCGGATGCGGTCCGGTTTTTCCGCGAAACGCCATTTCGGAGGCCGGATCCGGCCCGGTTTTTCCGCGGCACGCCATTTCGGAGGCCGGATCCGGCCCGGTTTTGCCGCGGCACGCCATTTCGGAGGCCGGATCCGGTCCGGTTTTTCCGCGAAACGCCATTTCGGAGGCCGGATCCGGTCCGGTTTTTCCGCGAAACGCCATTTCGGAGGCCGGATCCGGTCCGGTTTTTCCACGGCACGCCATTTCGGAGGCCGGATCCGGTCCGGTTTTTCCGCGGCACGCCATTTCGGAGGCCGGATCCGGCCCGGTTTTGCCGCGGCACGCCATTTCGGAGGCCGGATCCGGCCCGGTTTTGCCGCGGCACGCCATTTCGGAGGCCAGATCCGGTCCAGTTTTTCCGCGAAACGCCATTTCGGAGGCCGGATCCGGTCCGGTTTTTCCGCGAAACGCCATTTCGGAGGCCGGATCCGGTCCGGTTTTTCCGCGGCACGCCATTTCGGAGGCCGGATCCGGCCCGGTTTTGCCGCGGCACGCCATTTCGGAGGCCGGATCCGGTCCTGTTTTTCCACGGCACGCCGTTTCGGAGGCCGGATCCGGCCCGGTTTTGCCGCGGCACGCCATTTCGGAGGCCGGATCCGGCCCGGTTTTGCCGCGGCACGCCATTTCGTAGGCCGGATCCGGTCCTGTTTTTCCACGGCACGCCGTTTCGGAGGCCGGATCCAGCCCGGTTTTTCCGCGGCACGCCGTTTCGGAGGCCGGATCCGGTCCCGTTTTTCCGCGGCACGCCATTTCGGAGGCCGGATCCGGCCCGGTTTTGCCGCGGCACGCCATTTCGGAGGCCGGAAATGGTCCGGTTTTTCCGCGAAACGCCATTTCGGTGGCCGGATCCGGTCCGGTTTTTCCGCGGCACGCCATTTCGGAGGCCGGATCCGGTCCCGTTTTTCCGCGGCACGCCATTTCGGAGGCCGGATCCGGTCCCGTTTTTCCGCGGCACGCCATTTCGGAGGCCGGATCCGGCCCGGTTTTTCCGCGGTACGCCATTTCGGAGGCCGGATCCGGCCCGGTTTTTCCGCGAAACGCCATTTCGGAGGCCGGATCCGGTCCGGTTTTTCCGCGAAACGCCATTTCGGAGGCCGGATCCGGCCCGGTTTTTCCGCGGCACGCCATTTCGGAGGCCGGATCCGGTCCAGTTTTTCCGCGGCACGCCATTTCGGAGGCCGGATCCGGCCCGGTTTTTCCGCGGCACACCATTTCGGAGGCCAGATCCGGTCCTGTTTTTCTGCGGTACGCCATTTCGGAGGCCGGATCCGGTCCGGTTTTTCCGCGAAACGCCGTTTCGGAGGCCGGATCCGGTCCGGTTTTTCCGCGAAACGCCATTTCGGTGGCCGGATCCGGTCCGGTTTTTCTGCGGCACGCCATTTCGGAGGCCGGATCCGGTCCGGTTTTTCCGCGAAACGCCATTTCGGTGGCCGGATCCGGTCCGGTTTTTCCACGAAACGCCATTTCGGAGGCCGGATCCGGTCCGGTTTTTCCGCGGCACGCCATTTCGGAGGCCGGATCCGATCCAGTTTTTCCGCGGCACGCCATTTCGGAGGCCGGATCCGGTCCGGTTTTTCCACGGCACGCCATTTCGGAGGCCGGATCCGGTCCGGTTTTTCCGCGGCACGCCATTTCGGAGGCCGGATCCGGTCCGGTTTTTCCGCGAAACGCCATTTCGGAGGCCGGATCCGGCACGGTTTTGCCGCGGCGCGCCATTTCGGAGGCCGGATCCGGCCCGGTTTTTCCGCGGCACGCCATTTCGGAGGCCGGATCCGGCCCGGTTTTTCCGCGGCACGCCATTTCGGAGGCCGGATCCGGCCCGGTTTTGCCGCGGCACGCCATTTCGGAGGCCGGATCCGGTCCGGTTTTTCCGCGGCACGCCATTTCGGAGGCCGGATCCGGTCCGGTTTTTCCGCGGCACACCATTTCGGAGGCCAGATCCGGTCCTGTTTTTCCGCGGTACGCCATTTCGGAGGCCGGATGCGGTCCGGTTTTTCCGCGAAACGCCATTTCGGTGGCCGGATCCGGCCCGGTTTTTCCGCGGCACGCCATTTCGGAGGCCGGATCCGGCCCGGTTTTGCCGCGGCACGCCATTTCGGAGGCCGGATCCGGTCCGGTTTTTCCACGGCACGCCATTTCGGAGGCCGGATCCGGTCCGGTTTTTCCGCGAAACGCCATTTCGGAGGCCGGACCCGGTCCGGTTTTTCCGCCGCACGCCATTTCGGAGGCCGGATCCGGTCCGGTTTTTCCACGGCACGCCATTTTGGAGGCCGGATCCGGTCCGGTTTTTCCGCGAAACGCCATTTCAGAGGCCGGATCCGGTCCGGTTTTTCCGCGGCACGCCATTTCGGAGGCCGGATCCGGTCCGGTTTTTCCGCGAAACGCCGTTTCGGAGGCCGGATCCGGCCCGGTTTTTCCGCAAAACGCCATTTCGGAGGCCGGATCCGGCCCGGTTTTGCCGCGGCACGCCATTTCGGAGGCCGGATCCGGCCCGGTTTTGCCGCGGCACGCCATTTCGGAGGCCGGATCCGGCCCGGTTTTTCCGCGGTACGCCATTTCGGAGGCCGGATCCGGTCCAGTTTTTCCGTGAAACGCCATTTCGGAGGCCGGATCCGGTCCGGTTTTTCCGCGGCACACCATTTCGGAGGCCAGATCCGGCCCGGTTTTTCCGCGGTACGCCATTTCGGTGGCCAGATCCGGTCCGGTTTTTCCGCGAAACGCCATTTCGGAGGCCGGATCCGGCCCGGTTTTCCCGCGGTACGCCATTTCGGAGGCCGGATCCGGTCCAGTTTTTCCGTGAAACGCCATTTCGGAGGCCGGATCCGGTCCGGTTTTTCCGCGGCACACCATTTCGGAGGCCGGATCCGGCCCGGTTTTTCCGCGGCACGCCGTTTCGGAGGCCGGATCCGGTCCCGTTTTTCCGCGGCACGCCATTTCGGAGGCCGGATCCGGCCCGGTTTTGCCGCGGCACGCCATTTCGGAGGCCGGATCCGGTCCGGTTTTTCCACGGCACGCCATTTCGGAGGCCGGATCCGGCCCGGTTTTTCCGCCACACGCCATTTCGGAGGCCGGATCCGGCCCGGTTTTTCCACGAAACGCCATTTCGGAGGCCGGATCTGGCCCGGTTTTTCCGCGGCACGCCATTTCGGAGGCCGGATCCGGTCCGGTTTTGCCGCGGCACGCCATTTCGGAGGCCGGATCCGGTCCGGTTTTGCCGCAGCACGCCATTTCAGAGGCCGGATCCGGTCCGGTTTTTCCGCGAAACGCCATTTCGGAGGACGGATCCGGTCCGGTTTTTCCGCGAAACGCCATTTCGGAGGCCGGATCCGGTCCGGTTTTTCCGCGGCACGCCATTTCGGAGGCCGGATCCGGCCCGGTTTTTCCGCAAAACGCCATTTCGGAGGCCGGATCCGGCCCGGTTTTTCCGCGGCACGCCATTTCGGAGGCCGGATCCGGTCCGGTTTTTCCGCGGTACGCCATTTCGGAGGCCGGATCCGGTCCGGTTTTGCCGCGAAACGCCATTTTGGAGGCCGGATCCGGCCCGGTTTTTCCGCGGCACGCCATTTCGGAGGCCGGATCCGGTCCAGTTTTTCCGCGGCACGCCATTTCGGAGGCCGGATCCGGCCCGGTTTTTCCGCGGCACACCATTTCGGAGGCCAGATCCGGTCCTGTTTTTCTGCGGTACGCCATTTCGGAGGCCGGATCCGGTCCGGTTTTTCCGCGAAACGCCATTTCGGAGGCCGGATCCGGTCCGGTTTTTCAGCGAAACGCCATTTCGGTGGCCGGATCCGGTCCGGTTTTTCCACGAAACGCCATTTCGGAGGCCGGATCCGGTCCGGTTTTTCCGCGGCACGCCATTTCGGAGGCCGGATCCGGTCCAGTTTTTCCGCGGCACGCCATTTCGGAGGCCGGATCCGGCCCGGTTTTTCCGCGGCACACCATTTCGGAGGCCGGATCCGGCCCGGTTTTGCCGCGGCACGCCATTTCAGAGGCCGGATCCGGCCCGGTTTTGCCGCAGCACGCCATTTCGGAGGCCGGATCCAGTCCGGGTTTTCCGCGAAACGCCATTTCGGAGGCCGGATCCGGTCCGGTTTTTCCGCGAAACGCCGTTTCGGAGGCCGGATGCGGCCCGGTTTTTCCGTGGTACGCCATTTCGGAGGCCGGATCCGGCCCGATTTTTCCGCGAAACGCCATTTCGGAGGCCGGACCGGTTCGGTTTTTCCGCGAAACGCCATTTCGGAGGCCGGATCCGGCCCGGTTTTTCCGCGGTACGCCATTTCGGAGGCCGGATCCGGTCCAGTTTTTCCGCAGCACGCCATTTCGGAGGCCGGATCCGGTCCGGTTTTTCCGCGGCACACCATTTCGGAGGCCAGATCCGGCCCGGTTTTTCCGCGGTACGCCATTTCGGTGGCCAGATCCGGTCCGGTTTTTCCGCGAAACGCCGTTTCGGAGGCCGGATCCGGTCCGGTTTTTCCGCGAAACGCCGTTTCGGAGGCCGGATCCGGTCCGGTTTTTCAGCGAAACGCCATTTCGGTGGCCGGATCCGGTCCGGTTTTTCCACGAAACGCCATTTCGGAGGCCGGATCCGGTCCGGTTTTTCCGCGGCACGCCATTTCGGAGGCCGGATCCGGTCCAGTTTTTCCGCGGCACGCCATTTCGGAGGCCGGATCCGGCCCGGTTTTTCCGCGGCACACCATTTCGGAGGCCGGATCCGGCCCGGTTTTGCCGCGGCACACCATTTCAGAGGCCGGATCCGGCCCGGTTTTGCCGCAGCACGCCATTTCGGAGGCCGGATCCAGTCCGGTTTTTCCGCGAAACGCCATTTCGGAGGCCGGATCCGGTCCGGTTTTTCCGCGAAACGCCGTTTCGGAGGCCGGATGCGGCCCGGTTTTTCCGTGGTACGCCATTTCGGAGGCCGGATCCGGCCCGATTTTTCCGCGAAACGCCATTTCGGAGGCCGGACCGGTTCGGTTTTTCCGCGAAACGCCATTTCGGAGGCCGGATCCGGCCCGGTTTTTCCGCGGTACGCCATTTCGGAGGCCGGATCCGGTCCAGTTTTTCCGTGAAACGCCATTTCGGAGGCCGGATCCGGTCCGGTTTTTCCGCGGCACACCATTTCGGAGGCCAGATCCGGCCCGGTTTTTCCGCGGTACGCCATTTCGGTGGCCAGATCCGGTCCGGTTTTTCCGCGAAACGCCGTTTCGGAGGCCGGATCCGGTCCGGTTTTTCCGTGGCACGCCATTTCGGAGGCCGGATCCGGTCCGGTTTTTCCACGAAAAGCCATTTCGGAGTCCGGATCCGGCCCGGTTTTTCTGCGAAACGCCATTTCGGAGGCCGGATCATGTCCTGTTTTTCCGCGGCACGCCATTTCGGAGGCCGGATCCGGCCCAGTTTTTCCGCGGCACGCCATTTCGGAGGCCGGATCCGGCCCGGTTTTTCCGCGGCAGGCCGTTTCGGAGGCCTGATCTGGCCCGGTTTTTCCGCGGCACGCCATTTCGGAGGCCGGATCCGGCCCGGTTTGCCGCGGCACGCCATTTCGGAGGCCGGATCCGGCCCGGTTATCCGCAGCACGCCATTTCGTAGGCCGGATCCGGCCCGGTTTTGCCGCGGCACGCCATTTCGGAGGCCGGATCCGGCCCGGTTTTTCCGCGAAACGCCATTTCGGAGGCCGGATCCGGCCCGGTTTTTCCGCGGCACGCCATTTCGGAGGCCGGATCCGGTCCCGTTTTTTCCGCGGCACGCCATTTCGGAGGCCGGATCCGGTCCGGTTTTGCCGCGGCACGCCATTTCGGAGGCCGGATCCTGTCCGGTTTTTCCGCGAAACGCCATTTCGGAGGCCAGATCCGGTCCGGTTTTTCCGCGGCACGCCATTTCGGAGGCCGGATCCAGTCCGGTTTTGCCGCGGCACGCCATTTCGGAGGCCGGATCCGGTCCGGTTTTTCCGCAAAACGCCATTTCGGAGGCCGGATCCGGTCCGGTTTTTCCGCGAAACGCCGTTTCGGAGGCCGGATGCGGCCCGGTTTTTCCGCGAAACGCCGTTTCGGAGGCCGGATCCGGTCCGGTTTTTCCGCGAAACGCCATTTCGGTGGCCGGATCCGGTCCGGTTTTTCCGCGAAACGCCATTTCGGAGGCCGGATCCGGTCCGGTTTTTCCGCGAAACGCCATTTCGGAGGACGGATCCGGTCCGGTTTTTCCGCGAAACGCCATTTCGGAGGCCGGATCCGGTCCGGTTTTTCCGCGGCACGCCGTTTCCGGCCCGGTTTTTCCGCGGCACGCCCTTTCGGAGGCCGGATCCGGCCCGGTTTTTCCGCGGCACGCCATTTCGGAGGCCGGATCCGGCCCGGTTTTGCCGCGGCGCGCCATTTCGGAGGCCGGATCCGGCCCGGTTTTTCCGCGGCACGCCATTTCGGAGGCCGGATCCGGTCCGGTTTTTCCACGGCACGCCATTTCGGAGGCCGGATCCGGCCTGGTTTTTCCGCGGCACGCCATTTCGGAGGCCGGATCCGGTCCGGTTTTTCCGCGAAACGCCATTTCGGAGGCCGGATCCGGCCCGGTTTTGCCGCGGCACGCCATTTTGGAGGCCGGATTCGGCCCGGTTTTGCCGCGGCACGCCATTTCGGAGGCCGGATCCGGCCCGGTTTTTCCGCGAAACGCCATTTCGGAGGCCGGATCCGGCCCGGTTTTGCCGCGGCACGCCATTTCGGAGGCCGGATCCGGCACGGTTTTGCCGCGAAACGCCATTTCGGAGGCTGGATCCGGCCCGGTTTTTCCGCGGCACGCCATTTCGGAGGCCGGATCCGGTCCGGTTTTTCCACGGCACGCCATTTCGGAGGCCGGATCCGGCCCGGTTTTTCCGCGGTACGCCATTTCGGAGGCCGGATCCGGCCCGGTTTTTCCACGGCACGCCATTTCGGAGGCCGGATCCGGCCCGGTTTTTCCGCAAAACACCATTTCGGAGGCCGGATCCGGCCCGGTTTTGCCGCGGCACGCCATTTCGGAGGCCGGATCCAGCCCGGTTTTTCCGCGGCACGCCATTTCGGAGGCCGGATCCGGCCCGGTTTTGCCGCGGCACGCCATTTCAGAGGCCGGATCCGGTCCGGTTTTGCCGCAGCACGCCATTTCGGAGGCCGGATCCGGTCCGGTTTTTCCGCGAAACGCCATTTCGGAGGCCGGATCCGGTCCGGTTTTTCCGCGAAACGCCGTTTCGGAGGCCGGATCCGGCCCGGTTTTGCCGCGGCACGCCATTTCGGAGGCCGGATCCGGTCCGGTTTTTCCGCGGTACGCCATTTCGGAGGCCGGATCCGGTCCGGTTTTGCCGCGAAACGCCGTTTCGGAGGCCGGATGCGGCCCGTTTTTTCCGCGGTACGCCATTTCGGAGGCCGGATCCGGCCCGGTTTTGCCGCGGCAGACCATTTCGGAGGCCGGATCCGGCCCGGTTTTGCCGCAGCACGCCATTTCGTAGGCCGGATCCGGCCCGGTTTTGCCGCAGCACGCCATTTCGGAGGCCGGATCCGGTCCGGTTTTTCCGCGAAACGCCATTTCGGAGGCCGGATCCGGTCCGGTTTTTCCACGGCACGCCATTTTGGAGGCCGGATCCGGTCCGGTTTTTCCGCGGCACGCCGTTTCGGAGGCCGGATCCGGTCCCGTTTTTCCGCGGCACGCCATTTCGGAGGCGGGATCCGGCCCGGTTTTGCCGCGAAACGCCATTTCGGAGGCCGGATCCGGTCCCGTTTTTCCACGGCACGCCATTTCGGAGGCCGGATCCGGCCCGGTTTTTCCGCGGCACGCCATTTCGGAGGCCGGATCCGGCCCGGTTTTTCCACGAAACGCCATTTCGGAGGCCGGACCGGTTCGGTTTTTCCGCGAAACGCCATTTCGGAGGCCGGATCCGGCCCGGTTTTTCCGCGGTACGCCATTTCGGAGGCCGGATCCGGTCCAGTTTTTCCGTGAAACGCCATTTCGGAGGCCGGATCCGGTCCGGTTTTTCCGCGGCACACCATTTCGGAGGCCAGATCCGGCCCGGTTTTTCCGCGGTACGCCATTTCGGTGGCCAGATCCGGTCCGGTTTTTCCGCGGCACGCCGTTTCGGAGGCCGGATCCGGTCCGGTTTTTCCGCGAAACGCCATTTCGGAGGCCGGATCCGGTTCGGTTTTTCCGCGAAACGCCATTTCGGAGGCCGGATCCGGTCCGGTTTTTCCGCGGCACGCCATTTCGGAGGCCGGATCCGGTCCCGTTTTTTCCGCGGCACGCCATTTCGGAGGCCGGATCCGGTCCGGTTTTTCCGCGGCACTCCATTTCGGAGGCCGGATCCGGTCCGGTTTTTCCGCGAAACGCCATTTCGGAGGCCAGATCCGGCCCGGTTTTTCCGCGGCACGCCATTTCGGAGGCCGGATCCAGTCCGGTTTTGCCGCGGCACGCCATTTCGGAGGCCGGATCCGGTCCGGTTTTTCCGCAAAACGCCATTTCGGAGGCCGGATCCGGTCCGGTTTTTCCGCGAAACGCCATTTCGGAGGCCGGATCCGGCCCGGTTTTGCCGCAGCACGCCATTTCGGAGGCCGGATCCGGTCCGGTTTTTCCGCGAAACGCCGTTTCGGAGGCCGGATCCGGCCCGGTTTTTCCGCGAAACGCCATTTCGGTGGCCGGATCCGGTCCGGTTTTTCCGCGAAACGCCATTTCGGAGGCCGGATCCGGTCCGGTTTTTCCGCGGCACGCCATTTCGGAGGCCGGATCCGGTCCAGTTTTTCCGCGGCACGCCATTTCGGAGGCCGGATATGGCCCGGTTTTGCCGCGGCACGCCATTGCGGCACGCCGTTTCCAGCCCGGTTTTTCCGCAGCACGCCATTTCGTAGGACGGATCCGGCCCGGTTTTGCCGCAGCACGCCATTTCGAAGGCCGGATGCGGCCCGGTTTTTCCGCGAAACGCCATTTCGGAGGCCGGATCCGGTCCGGTTTTTCCACGGCACGCCATTTCGGAGGCCGGATCCGGTCCGGTTTTTCCGCGAAACGCCATTTCGGAGGCCGGATCCGGTCCCGTTTTTCCGCGGCACGCCATTTCGGAGGCCGGATCCGGCCCGGTTTTTCCGCGGCACGCCGTTTCGGAGGCCGGACCCGGCCCGGTTTTTCCGCGGCACGCCGTTTCCGGCCCGGTTTTTCCGCGGCACGCCATTTCGGAGGCCGTTTCCGGCCCGGTTTTTCCACGAAAAGCCATTTCGGAGTCCGGATCCGGCCCGGTTTTTCTGCGAAACGCCATTTCGGAGGCCGGATCCGGCCCGGTTTTTCCGCGGCACGCCATTTCGGAGGCCGGATCCGGCCCGGTTTTGCCGCGGCACGCCATTTCGGAGGCCGGATCCAGCCCGGTTTTTCCGCGGCACGCCATTTCGGAGGCCGGATCCGGCCCGGTTTTGCCGCGGCACGCCATTTCAGAGGCCGGATCCGGCCCGGTTTTGCCGCAGCACGCCATTTCGGAGGCCGGATCCGGTCCGGTTTTTCCGCGAAACGCCATTTCGGAGGCCGGATCCGGTCCGGTTTTTCCGCGAAACGCCGTTTCGGAGGCCGGATCCGGCCCGGTTTTGCCGCGGCACGCCATTTTGGAGGCCGGATCCGGTCCGGTTTTTCCGCAAAACGCCATTTCGGAGGCCGGATCCGGTCCGGTTTTGCCGCGAAACGCCGTTTCGGAGGCCGGATGCGGCCCGGTTTTTCCGCGGTACGCCATTTCGGAGGCCGGATCCGGCCCGGTTTTGCCGCGGCACGCCATTTCGGAGGCCGGATCCGGCCCGGTTTTGCCGCAGCACGCCATTTCGTAGGCCGGATCCGGCCCGGTTTTGCCGCAGCACGCCATTTCGGAGGCCGGATCCGGTCCGGTTTTTCCGCGAAACGCCATTTCGGAGGCCGGATCCGGTCCGGTTTTTCCACGGCACGCCATTTTGGAGGCCGGATCCGGTCCGGTTTTTCCGCGGCACGCCGTTTCGGAGGCCGGATCCGGTCCCGTTTTTCCGCGGCACGCCATTTCGGAGGCCGGATCCGGTCCGGTTTTGCCGCGGCACGCCATTTCGGAGGCCGGATCCGGCCCGGTTTTTCCGCGGCACGCCATTTCGGAGGCCGGATCCGGCCCGGTTTTTCCACGAAACGCCATTTCGGAGGCCGGATCCGGCCCGGTTTTTCCGCGGCACGCCATTTCGGTGGCCGGATCCGGTCCGGTTTTTCCACGAAACGCCATTTCGGAGGCCGGATCCGGTCCGGTTTTGCCGCGGCACGCCATTTCGGAGGCCGGATCCGGCCCGGTTTTGCCGCAGCACGCCATTTCGGAGGCCGGATCCGGTCCGGTTTTTCCGCGAAACGCCATTTCGGAGGCCGGATCCGGTCCGGTTTTTCCGCGAAACGCCGTTTCGGAGGCCGGATGCGGCCCGGTTTTTCCGCAGTACGCCATTTCGGAGGCCGGATCCGGCCCGATTTTTCCGCGAAACGCCATTTCGGAGGCCGGACCGGTTCGGTTTTTCCGCGAAACGCCATTTCGGAGGCCGGATCCGGCCTGGTTTTTCCGCGGTACGCCATTTCGGAGGCCGGATCCGGTCCAGTTTTTCCGTGAAACGCCATTTCGGAGGCCGGATCCGGCCCGGTTTTTCCGCGGCACACCATTTCGGAGGCCAGATCCGGCCCGGTTTTTCCGCGGTACGCCATTTCGGTGGCCAGATCCGGTCCGGTTTTTCTGCGAAACGCCATTTCGGAGGCCGGATCCGGTCCGGTTTTTCTGCGGCACGCCATTTCGGAGGCCGGATCCGGCCCGGTTTTTCCGCGAAACGCCATTTCGGAGGCCAGATCCGGCCCGGTTTTTCCGCGGTACGCCATTTCGGTGGCCAGATCCGGCCCGGTTTTTCTGCGAAACGCCATTTCGGAGGCCGGATCCGGTCCGGTTTTTCTGCGGCACGCCATTTCGGAGGCCGGATCCGGCCCGGTTTTTCCGCGGCACGCCATTTCGGAGGCCGGATCCGGCCCGGTTTTTCCGCGGCACGCCATTTCGGAGGCCGGATCCGGTCCGGTTTTGCCGCGGCACGCCATTTCGGAGGCCGGATCCGGCCCGGTTTTCCGCGGCACGCCATTTCGTAGGCCGGATCCGGCCCGGTTTTGCCGCGGCACGCCATTTCGGAGGCCGGATCCGGTCCGGTTTTTCCGCGAAACGCCATTTCGGAGGCCGGATCCGGTCCGGTTTTTCCGCGGCACGCCATTTCGGAGGCCGGATCCGGCCCGGTTTTTCCACGGCACGCCATTTCGGAGGCCGGATCCGGCCCGGTTTTTCCGCGGCACGCCATTTCGGAGGCCGGATCCGGCCCGGTTTTTCCACGAAACGCCATTTCGGAGGCCGGATCCGGCCCGGTTTTTCCGCGGCACGCCATTTCGGAGGCCGGATCCGGTCCGGTTTTTCCACGAAACGCCATTTCGGAGGCCGGATCCGGTCCGGTTTTGCCGCGGCACGCCATTTCGGAGGCCGGATCCGGCCCGGTTTTGCCGCAGCACGCCATTTCGGAGGCCGGATCCGGTCCGTTTTTTCCGCGAAACGCCATTTCGGAGGCCGGATCCGGTCCGGTTTTTCCGCGAAACGCCGTTTCGGAGGCCGGATGCGGCCCGGTTTTTCCGCAGTACGCCATTTCGGAGGCCGGATCCGGCCCGATTTTTCCGCGAAACGCCATTTCGGAGGCCGGACCGGTTCGGTTTTTCCGCGAAACGCCATTTCGGAGGCCGGATCCGGCCTGGTTTTTCCGCGGTACGCCATTTCGGAGGCCGGATCCGGTCCAGTTTTTCCGTGAAACGCCATTTCGGAGGCCGGATCCGGCCCGGTTTTTCCGCGGCACACCATTTCGGAGGCCAGATCCGGCCCGGTTTTTCCGCGGTACGCCATTTCGGTGGCCAGATCCGGTCCGGTTTTTCCGCGAAACGCCGTTTCGGAGGCCGGATCCGGTCCGGTTTTTCCGCGAAACGCCATTTCGGTGGCCGGATCCGGTCCGGTTTTTCCACGAAAAGCCATTTCGGAGGCCGGATCCAGCCCGGTTTTTCTGCGAAACGCCATTTCGGAGGCCGGATCCGGTCCGGTTTTTCTGCGGCACGCCATTTCGGAGGCCGGATCCGGCCCGGTTTTTCCGCGGCACGCCATTTCGGAGGCCGGATCCGGCCCGGTTTTTCCGCGGCACGCCATTTCGGAGGCCGGATCCGGTCCGGTTTTGCAGCGGCACGCCATTTCGGAGGCCGGATCCGGCCCGGTTTTCCGCGGCACGCCATTTCGTAGGCCGGATCCGGCCCGGTTTTGCCGCGGCACGCCATTTCGGAGGCCGGATCCGGTCCGGTTTTTCCGCGAAACGCCATTTCGGAGGCCGGATCCGGTCCGGTTTTTCCGCGGCACGCCATTTCGGAGGCCGGATCCGGTCCCGGTTTTTCCGCGGCACGCCATTTCGGAGGCCGGATCCGGTCCGGTTTTTCCGCGAAACGCCATTTCGGAGGCCGGATCCGGTCCGGTTTTTCCGCGAAACGCCATTTCGGAGGCCAGATCCGGTCCGGTTTTTCCGCGGCACGCCATTTCGGAGGCCGGATCCAGTCCGGTTTTGCCGCGGCACGCCATTTCGGAGGCCGGATCCGGCCCGGTTTTTCCGCAAAACGCCATTTCGGAGGCCGGATATGGCCCGGTTTTGCCGCGGCACGCCATTGCGGCACGCCGTTTCCAGCCCGGTTTTTCCGCAGCACGCCATTTCGTAGGACGGATCCGGCCCGGTTTTGCCGCAGCACGCCATTTCGAAGGCCGGATGCGGCCCGGTTTTTCCGCGAAACGCCATTTCGGAGGCCGGATCCGGTCCTGTTTTTCCACGGCACGCCATTTTGGAGGCCGGATCCGGTCCGGTTTTTCCGCGAAACGCCATTTCGGAGGCCGGATCCGGTCCCGTTTTTCCGCGGCACGCCATTTCGGAGGCCGGATCCGGCCCGGTTTTTCCGCGGCACGCCGTTTCGGAGGCCGGACCCGGCCCGGTTTTTCCGCGGCACGCCGTTTCCGGCCCGGTTTTTCCGCGGCACGCCATTTCGGAGGCCGTTTCCGGCCCGGTTTTTCCAAGAAAAGCCATTTCGGAGTCCGGATCCGGCCCGGTTTTTCTGCGAAACGCCATTTCGGAGGCCGGATCCGGCCCGGTTTTTCCGCGAAACGCCATTTCGGAGGCCGGATCCGGCCCGGTTTTTCCGCGGCACGCCATTTCGGAGGCCGGATCCGGTCCAGTTTTTCCGCGGCACGCCATTTCGGAGGCCGGATCCGGCCCGGTTTTTCCGCGGCACACCATTTCGGAGGCCAGATCCGGTCCTGTTTTTCTGCGGTACGCCATTTCGGAGGCCGGATCCGGTCCGGTTTTTCCACGAAACGCCATTTCGGAGGCCGGATCCGGTCCGGTTTTTCCGCGGCACGCCATTTCGGAGGCCGGATCCGGTCCAGTTTTTCCGCGGCACGCCATTTCGGAGGCCGGATCCGGCCCGGTTTTTCCGCGGCACACCATTTCGGAGGCCAGATCCGGTCCGGTTTTTCCGCGAAACGCCATTTCGGTGGCCGGATCCGGTCCGGTTTTTCCACGAAACGCCATTTCGGAGGCCGGATCCGGTCCGGTTTTTCCGCGGCACGCCATTTCGGAGGCCGGATCCGGTCCAGTTTTTCCGCGGCACGCCATTTCGGAGGCCGGATCCGGCCCGGTTTTTCCGCGGCACGCCATTTCGGAGGCCGGATCCGGCCCAGTTTTGCCGCGGCACGCCATTTCGGAGGCCGGATCCGGCCCGGTTTTGCCACAGCAAGCCATTTCGGAGGCCGGATCCGGTCCGGTTTTTCCGCGGCACGCCATTTCGGAGGCCGGATCCGGTCCGGTTTTTCCGCGAAACGCCATTTCGGAGGCCGGATCCGGTCCGGTTTTTCCGCGCCACGCCATTTCGGAGGCCGGATCCGGCACGGTTTTGCCGCGGCGCGCCATTTCGGAGGCCGGATCCGGCCCGGTTTTTCCGCGAAACGCCATTTCGGTGGCCGGATCCGGTCCGGTTTTTCCACGAAACGCCATTTCGGAGGCCGGATCCGGTCCGGTTTTTCCGCGGCACGCCATTTCGGAGGCCGGATCCGGTCCAGTTTTTCCACGAAACGCCATTTCGGAGGCCGGATCCGGTCCGGTTTTTCTGCGGCACGCCATTTCGGAGGCCGGATCCGGCCCGGTTTTTCCGCGGCACGCCATTTCGGAGGCCGGATCCGGCCCGGTTTTTCCGCGGCACGCCATTTCGGAGGCCGGATCCGGTCCGGTTTTGCAGCGGCACGCCATTTCGGAGGCCGGATCCGGCCCGGTTTTCCGCGGCACGCCATTTCGTAGGCCGGATCCGGCCCGGTTTTGCCGCGGCACGCCATTTCGGAGGCCGGATCCGGTCCGGTTTTTCCGCGAAACGCCATTTCGGAGGCCGGATCCGGTCCGGTTTTTCCGCGGCACGCCATTTCGGAGGCCGGATCCGGTCCCGGTTTTTCCGCGGCACGCCATTTCGGAGGCCGGATCCGGTCCGGTTTTTCCGCGAAACGCCATTTCGGAGGCCGGATCCGGTCCGGTTTTTCCGCGAAACGCCATTTCGGAGGCCAGATCCGGTCCGGTTTTTCCGCGGCACGCCATTTCGGAGGCCGGATCCAGTCCGGTTTTGCCGCGGCACGCCATTTCGGAGGCCGGATCCGGCCCGGTTTTTCCGCAAAACGCCATTTCGGAGGCCGGATATGGCCCGGTTTTGCCGCGGCACGCCATTGCGGCACGCCGTTTCCAGCCCGGTTTTTCCGCAGCACGCCATTTCGTAGGACGGATCCGGCCCGGTTTTGCCGCAGCACGCCATTTCGAAGGCCGGATGCGGCCCGGTTTTTCCGCGAAACGCCATTTCGGAGGCCGGATCCGGTCCTGTTTTTCCACGGCACGCCATTTTGGAGGCCGGATCCGGTCCGGTTTTTCCGCGAAACGCCATTTCGGAGGCCGGATCCGGTCCCGTTTTTCCGCGGCACGCCATTTCGGAGGCCGGATCCGGCCCGGTTTTTCCGCGGCACGCCGTTTCGGAGGCCGGACCCGGCCCGGTTTTTCCGCGGCACGCCGTTTCCGGCCCGGTTTTTCCGCGGCACGCCATTTCGGAGGCCGTTTCCGGCCCGGTTTTTCCAAGAAAAGCCATTTCGGAGTCCGGATCCGGCCCGGTTTTTCTGCGAAACGCCATTTCGGAGGCCGGATCCGGCCCGGTTTTTCCGCGAAACGCCATTTCGGAGGCCGGATCCGGCCCGGTTTTTCCGCGGCACGCCATTTCGGAGGCCGGATCCGGTCCAGTTTTTCCGCGGCACGCCATTTCGGAGGCCGGATCCGGCCCGGTTTTTCCGCGGCACACCATTTCGGAGGCCAGATCCGGTCCTGTTTTTCTGCGGTACGCCATTTCGGAGGCCGGATCCGGTCCGGTTTTTCCACGAAACGCCATTTCGGAGGCCGGATCCGGTCCGGTTTTTCCGCGGCACGCCATTTCGGAGGCCGGATCCGGTCCAGTTTTTCCGCGGCACGCCATTTCGGAGGCCGGATCCGGCCCGGTTTTTCCGCGGCACACCATTTCGGAGGCCAGATCCGGTCCGGTTTTTCCGCGAAACGCCATTTCGGTGGCCGGATCCGGTCCGGTTTTTCCACGAAACGCCATTTCGGAGGCCGGATCCGGTCCGGTTTTTCCGCGGCACGCCATTTCGGAGGCCGGATCCGGTCCAGTTTTTCCGCGGCACGCCATTTCGGAGGCCGGATCCGGCCCGGTTTTTCCGCGGCACGCCATTTCGGAGGCCGGATCCGGCCCAGTTTTGCCGCGGCACGCCATTTCGGAGGCCGGATCCGGCCCGGTTTTGCCACAGCAAGCCATTTCGGAGGCCGGATCCGGTCCGGTTTTTCCGCGGCACGCCATTTCGGAGGCCGGATCCGGTCCGGTTTTTCCGCGAAACGCCATTTCGGAGGCCGGATCCGGTCCGGTTTTTCCGCGCCACGCCATTTCGGAGGCCGGATCCGGCACGGTTTTGCCGCGGCGCGCCATTTCGGAGGCCGGATCCGGCCCGGTTTTTCCGCGAAACGCCATTTCGGTGGCCGGATCCGGTCCGGTTTTTCCACGAAACGCCATTTCGGAGGCCGGATCCGGTCCGGTTTTTCCGCGGCACGCCATTTCGGAGGCCGGATCCGGTCCAGTTTTTCCACGAAACGCCATTTCGGAGGCCGGATCCGGTCCGGTTTTTCCGCGGCACGCCATTTCGGAGGCCGGATCCGGTCCAGTTTTTCCGCGGCACGCCATTTCGGAGGCCGGATCCGGCCCGGTTTTTCCGCGGCACGCCATTTCGGAGGCCGGATCCGGCCCAGTTTTGCCGCGGCACGCCATTTCGGAGGCCGGATCCGGCCCGGTTTTGCCACAGCAAGCCATTTCGGAGGCCGGATCCGGTCCGGTTTTTCCGCGGCACGCCATTTCGGAGGCCGGATCCGGTCCGGTTTTTCCGCGAAACGCCATTTCGGAGGCCGGATCCGGCCCGGTTTTTCCGCGGCACGCCGTTTCGGAGGCCGGATCCGGCCCGGTTTTTCCGCGGCACGCCGTTTCCGGCCCGGTTTTTCCGCGGCACGCCGTTTCGGAGGCCGGATCCGGCCCGGTTTTTCCGCGGCACGCCATTTCGGAGGCCGGATCCGGCCCGGTTTTTCCGCGGCACGCCATTTCGGAGGCCGGATCCGGCCCGGTTTTGCCGCAGCACGCCATTTCGGAGGCCGGATCCGGTCCGGTTTTTCCGCGAAACGCCATTTCGGAGGCCGGATCCGGTCCGGTTTTTCCACGAAACGCCATTTCGGAGGCCGGATCCGGCACGGTTTTGCCGCGGTGCGCCATTTCGGAGGCCGGATCCGGTCCTGTTTTGCCGCGAAACGCCGTTTCGGAGGCCGGATGCGGCCCGGTTTTTCCGCGGTACGCCATTTCGGAGGCCGGATCCGGTCCGGTTTTTCCCCGGCACGCCGTTTCGGAGGCCGGATCCGGTCCGGTTTTTCCGCGAAACGCCATTTCGGTGGCCGGATCCGGTCCGGTTTTTCCGCGAAACGCCATTTCGGAGGCCGGATCCGGTCTGGTTTTTCCGCGGCACGCCATTTCGGAGGCCGGATCCGGTCCAGTTTTTCCGCAAAACGCCATTTCGGAGGCCGTATATGGCCCGGTTTTGCCGCGGCACGCCATTGCGGCACGCCGTTTCCAGCCCGGTTTTGCCGCGGCACGCCATTTTGGAGGCCGGATCCGGCCCGGTTTTGCCGCGGCACGCCATTTCGGAGGCCGGATCCGGCCCGGTTTTTCCGCGGCACGCCATTTCGGAGGCCGGATCCGGCCCGGTTTTTCCGCGGCACGCCATTTCGGTGGCCGGATCCGGCCCGGTTTTTCCGCGAAACGCCATTTCGGAGGCCGGATCCGGCCCGGTTTTGCCGCGGCACGCCATTTCGGAGGCCGGATCCGGCCCGGTTTTTCCGCGAAACGCCATTTCGGAGGCCGGATCCGGCCCGGTTTTTCCGCGGCACGCCATTTCGGAGGCCGGATCCGGTCCGGTTTTTCCACGGCACGCCATTTCGGAGGCCGGATCCGGCCCGGTTTTTCCGCAAAACGCCATTTCGGAGGCCGGATCCGGCCCGGTTTTGCCGCGGCACGCCATTTCGGAGGCCGGATCCGGCCCGGTTTTTCCGCAAAACACCATTTCGGAGGCCGGATCCGGCCCGGTTTTGCCGCGGCACGCCATTTCGGAGGCCGGATCCGGTCCGGTTTTTCCGCGGCACGCCATTTCGGAGGCCGGATCCGGTCCGGTTTTGCCGCGGCACGCCATTTCAGAGGCCGGATCCGGCCCGGTTTTGCCGCAGCACGCCATTTCGGAGGCCGGATCCAGTCCGGTTTTTCCGCGAAACGCCATTTCGGAGGCCGGATCCGGTCCGGTTTTTCCGCGAAACGCCGTTTCGGAGGCCGGATCCGGCCCGGTTTTGCCGCGGCACGCCATTTCGGAGGCCGGATCCGGCCCGGTTTTTCCACGAAACGCCATTTCGGAGGCCGGATCCGGCCCGGTTTTTCCACGAAACGCCATTTCGGAGGCCGGATCCGGTCCGGTTTTGCCGCGGCACGCCATTTCGGAGGCCGGATCCGGCCCGGTTTTGCCGCAGCACGCCATTTCGGAGGCCGGATCCGGTCCGGTTTTTCCGCGAAACGCCATTTCGGAGGCCGGATCCGGTCCGGTTTTTCCGCGGCACGCCATTTCGGAGGCCGGATCTGGCCCGGTTTTTCCGCGGCACGCCATTTCGGAGGCCGGATCCGGTCCGGTTTTTCCGCGGCACGCCATTTCGGAGGCCGGATCCGGCCCGGTTTTTCCGCGGCACGCCATTTCGGAGGCCGGATCCGGTCCGGTTTTTCCGCGAAACGCCATTTCGGAGGCCTGATCCGGTCCGGTTTTTCCGCGGCACGCCATTTCGGAGGCCGGATCCGGTCCGGTTTTTCCGCGGCACGCCATTTCGGAGGCCAGATCCGGTCCAGTTTTTCCGCGAAACGCCATTTCGGAGGCCGGATCCGGCCCGGTTTTTCCGCGGCACGCCATTTCGGAGGCCAGATCCGGTCCAGTTTTTCCGCGAAACGCCATTTCGGAGGCCGGATCCGGTCCGGTTTTTCCGCGGCATGCCATTTCGGATGCCGGATCCGGCCCGGTTTTGCCGCGGCACGCCACTTCGGAGGCCGGATCCGGTCCTGTTTTTCCACGGCACGCCGTTTCGGAGGCCGGATCCGGCCCGGTTTTTCCGCGGCACGCCGTTTCGGAGGCCGGATCCGGTCCGGTTTTTCCGCGGCACGCCATTTCGGAGGCCGGATCCGGCCCGGTTTTTCCGCGAAACGCCGTTTCGGAGGCCGGATCCGGTCCGGTTTTTCCGCGAAACGCCATTTCGGTGGCCGGATCCGGTCCGGTTTTTCCACGAAACGCCATTTCGGAGGCCGGATCCGGTCCGGTTTTTCCGCGGCACGCCATTTCGGAGGCCGGATCCGGTTCAGTTTTTCCGCGAAACGCCATTTCGGAGGCCGGATCCGGCCCGGTTTTTCCGCGGCACGCCATTTCGGAGGCCGGATCCGGCCCGGTTTTGCCGCGGCACGCCATTTCGGAGGCCGGATCCGGCCCGGTTTTGCCGCAGCACGCCATTTCGGAGGCCGGATCCGGTCCGGTTTTTCCGCGGCACGCCATTTCGGAGGCCAGATCCGGTCCGGTTTTTCCGCGAAACGCCATTTCGGAGGCCGGATCCGGTCCGGTTTTTCCGCGCCACGCCATTTCGGAGGCCGGATCCGGCACGGTTTTGCCGCGGCGCGCCATTTCGGAGGCCGGATCCGGCCCGGTTTTTCCGCGTCACGCCATTTCGGAGGCCGGATCCGGCCCGGTTTTTCCGCGGCACGCCATTTCGGAGGCCGGATCCGGTCCCGTTTTTCCGCGAAACGCCATTTCGGATGCCGGATCCGGTCCGGTTTTTCCGCGGCACGCCATTTCGGAGGCCGGATCCGGCCCGGTTTTTCCGCGGCACGCCATTTCGGAGGCCGGATGCGGCCCGGTTTTTCCGCGGCACGCCGTTTCCGGCCCGGTTTTTCCGCGGCACGCCATTTCGGAGGCCGGATCCGGTCCGGTTTTTCCGCGGCACGCCGTTTCGGAGGCCGGATCCGGCCCGGTTTTTCCGCGGCACGCCGTTTCGGAGGCCGGATCCGGCCCGGTTTTTCCGCGGCACGCCGTTTCGGAGGCCGGATCCGGCCCGGTTTTTCCGCGGCACGCCGTTTCCGGCCCGGTTTTTCCGCGGCACGCCGTTTCGGAGGCCGGATCCGGCCCGGTTTTTCCGCGGCACGCCGTTTCCGGCCCGGTTTTTCCGCGAAACGCCGTTTCGGAGGCCGGATCTGGTCCGGTTTTTCCGCGAAACGCCATTTCGGAGGCCGGATCCGGTCCGGTTTTTCCGCGGCACGCCATTTCGGAGGCCGGATCCGGCCCGTTTTTTCCGCGGTACGCCATTTCGGAGGCCGGATCCGGCCCGGTTTTGCCGCGGCACGCCATTTCGGAGGCCGGATCCGGCCCGGTTTTGCCGCAGCACGCCATTTCGTAGGCCGGATCCGGCCCGGTTTTGCCGCAGCACGCCATTTTGGAGGCCGGATCCGGTCCGGTTTTTCCGCGAAACGCCATTTCGGAGGCCGGATCCGGTCCCGTTTTTCCGCGGCACGCCATTTCGGAGGCCGGATCCGGCCCGGTTTTGCCGCGGCACGCCATTTCGGAGGCCGGATCCGGTCCGGTTTTTCCACGGCACGCCATTTCGGAGGCCGGATCCGGCCCGGTTTTTCCGCGGCACGCCATTTCGGAGGCCGGATCCGGCCCGGTTTTGCCGCGGCGCGCCATTTCGGAGGCCGGATCCGGCCCGGTTTTTCCGCGGCACGCCATTTCGGAGGCCGGATCCGGCCCGGTTTTTCCGCGGCACGCCATTTCGGAGGCCGGATGCGGCCCGGTTTTTCCGCGGCACGCCATTTCGGAGGCCGGATCCGGTCCGGTTTTTCCGCGGCACGCCGTTTCGGAGGCCGGATCCGGCCCGGTTTTTCCGCGGCACGCCGTTTCGGAGGCCGGATCCGGTCCCGTTTTTCCGCGGCACGCCATTTCGGAGGCCGGATCCGGCCCGGTTTTGCCGCGGCACGCCATTTCGGAGGCCGGATCCGGTCCGGTTTTTCCGCGAAACGCCATTTCGGAGGCCGGATCCGGTCCGGTTTTTCCGCGGCACGCCATTTCGGAGGCCGGATCCGGTCCGGTTTTTCCGCGGCACGCCATTTCGGAGGCCGGATCCGGTCCGGTTTTTCCGCAAAACGCCATTTCGGAGGCCGGATCCGGCCCGGTTTTTCCGCGGCACGCCATTTCGGAGGCCGGATCCGGTCCGGTTTTTCCGCGGTACGCCATTTCGGAGGCCGGATCCGGCCCGGTTTTGCCGCGAAACGCCATTTCGGAGGCCGGATCCGGTCCGGTTTTTCCGCGAAACGCCATTTCGGAGGCCGGATCCGGCCCGGTTTTTCCGCGAAACGCCATTTCGGAGGCCGGATCCGGTCCAGTTTTTCCGCGGCACGCCATTTCGGTGGCCGGATCCGGTCCGGTTTTTCCGCGGAACACCATTTCGGCGGCCGGATCCGGTCCGGTTTTGCCGCGGCGCGCCATTTCGGAGGCCGGATCCGGCCCGGTTTTTCCGCGGCACGCCATTTCGGAGGCCGGATCCGGCCCGGTTTTTCCGCGGCACGCCATTTCGGAGGCCGGATCCGGTCCCGTTTTTCCGCGGCACGCCATTTCGGAGGCCGGATCCGGCCCGGTTTTTCCGCGGCACGCCATTTCGGAGGCCGGATCCGGCCCGGTTTTTCCGCGGCACGCCGTTTCCGGCCCGGTTTTTCCGCGGCACGCCGTTTCGGAGGCCGGATCCGGCCCGGTTTTTCCGCGGCACGCCGTTTCGGAGGCCGGATCCGGCCCGGTTTTTCCGCGGCACGCCGTTTCGGAGGCCGGATCCGGCCCGGTTTTTCCGCGGCACGCCGTTTCCGGCCCGGTTTTTCCGCGGCACGCCGTTTCGGAGGCCGGATCCGGCCCGGTTTTTCCGCGGCACGCCGTTTCCGGCCCGGTTTTTCCGCGGCACGCCGTTTCGGAGGCCGGATCCGGCCCGGTTTTTCCGCGGCACGCCGTTTCCGGCCCGGTTTTTCCGCGAAACGCCGTTTCGGAGGCCGGATCTGGTCCGGTTTTTCCGCGGCACGCCATTTCGGAGGCCGGATCCGGTCCGGTTTTTCCACGGCACGCCATTTCGGAGGCCGGATCCGGTCCGGTTTTTCCGCGGCACGCCATTTCGGAGGCTGGATCCGGTCCGGTTTTTCCGCGAAACGCCATTTCGGAGGCCGGATCCGGTTCAGTTTTTCCGCGGCACGCCATTTCGGAGGCCGGATCCGGCACGGTTTTTCCGCGGCACGCCATTTCGGAGGCCGGATCCGGCCCGGTTTTGCCGCGGCACGCCATTTCGGAGGCCGGATCCGGCCCGGTTTTGCCGCAGCACGCCATTTCGGAGGCCGGATCCGGTCCGGTTTTTCCGCGGCACGCCATTTCGGAGGCCAGATCCGGTCCGGTTTTTCCGCGAAACGCCATTTCGGAGGCCGGATCCGGTCCGGTTTTTCCGCGCCACGCCATTTCGGAGGCCGGATCCGGCACGGTTTTGCCGCGGCGCGCCATTTCGGAGGCCGGATCCGGCCCGGTTTTTCCGCGTCACGCCATTTCGGAGGCCGGATCCGGCCCGGTTTTTCCGCGGCACGCCATTTCGGAGGCCGGATCCGGTCCCGTTTTTCCGCGAAACGCCATTTCGGAGGCCGGATCCGGTCCGGTTTTTCCGCGGCACGCCATTTCGGAGGCCGGATCCGGCCCGGTTTTTCCGCGGCACGCCATTTCGGAGGCCGGATGCGGCCCGGTTTTTCCGCGGCACGCCGTTTCCGGCCCGGTTTTTCCGCGGCACGCCATTTCGGAGGCCGGATCCGGTCCGGTTTTTCCGCGGCACGCCGTTTCGGAGGCCGGATCCGGCCCGGTTTTTCCGCGGCACGCCGTTTCGGAGGCCGGATCCGGCCCGGTTTTTCCGCGGCACGCCGTTTCGGAGGCCGGATCCGGCCCGGTTTTTCCGCGGCACGCCGTTTCCGGCCCGGTTTTTCCGCGGCACGCCGTTTCGGAGGCCGGATCCGGCCCGGTTTTTCCGCGGCACGCCGTTTCCGGCCCGGTTTTTCCGCGAAACGCCGTTTCGGAGGCCGGATCTGGTCCGGTTTTTCCGCGAAACGCCATTTCGGAGGCCGGATCCGGTCCGGTTTTTTCCGCGGCACGCCATTTCGGAGGCCGGATCCGGCCCGTTTTTTCCGCGGTACGCCATTTCGGAGGCCGGATCCGGCCCGGTTTTGCCGCGGCACGCCATTTCGGAGGCCGGATCCGGCCCGGTTTTGCCGCAGCACGCCATTTCGTAGGCCGGATCCGGCCCGGTTTTGCCGCAGCACGCCATTTTGGAGGCCGGATCCGGTCCGGTTTTTCCGCGAAACGCCATTTCGGAGGCCGGATCCGGTCCCGTTTTTCCGCGGCACGCCATTTCGGAGGCCGGATCCGGCCCGGTTTTGCCGCGGCACGCCATTTCGGAGGCCGGATCCGGTCCGGTTTTTCCACGGCACGCCATTTCGGAGGCCGGATCCGGCCCGGTTTTTCCGCGGCACGCCATTTCGGAGGCCGGATCCGGCCCGGTTTTTCCACGAAACGCCATTTCGGAGGCCGGATCCGGCCCGGTTTTTCCGCGGCACGCCATTTCGGAGGCCGGATCCGGTCCGGTTTTTCCGCGAAACGCCATTTCGGAGGCCGGATCCGGTCCGGTTTTTCCGCGGCACGCCATTTCGGAGGCCGGATCCGGCCCGGTTTTGCCGCGGCGCGCCATTTCGGAGGCCGGATCCGGTCCGGTTTTTCCGCGGCACGCCATTTCGGAGGCCGGATCCGGCCCGGTTTTTCCGCGGCACGCCATTTCGGAGGCCGGATCCGGTCCGGTTTTTCCGCGGCACGCCATTTCGGAGGCCGGATCCGGTCCGGTTTTTCCGCGGCACGCCGTTTCGGAGGCCGGATCCGGCCCGGTTTTTCCGCGGCACGCCGTTTCGGAGGCCGGATCCGGTCCCGTTTTTCCGCGGCACGCCATTTCGGAGGCCGGATCCGGCCCGGTTTTGCCGCGGCACGCCATTTCGGAGGCCGGATCCGGTCCGGTTTTTCCGCGAAACGCCATTTCGGAGGCCGGATCCGGTCCGGTTTTTCCGCGGCACGCCATTTCGGAGGCCGGATCCGGTCCGGTTTTTCCGCGGCACGCCATTTCGGAGGCCGGATCCGGTCCGGTTTTTCCGCAAAACGCCATTTCGGAGGCCGGATCCGGCCCGGTTTTTCCGCGGCACGCCATTTCGGAGGCCGGATCCGGTCCGGTTTTTCCGCGGTACGCCATTTCGGAGGCCGGATCCGGCCCGGTTTTGCCGCGAAACGTCATTTCGGAGGCCGGATCCGGTCCGGTTTTTCCGCGAAACGCCATTTCGGAGGCCGGATCCGGCCCGGTTTTTCCGCGAAACGCCATTTCGGAGGCCGGATCCGGTCCAGTTTTTCCGCGGCACGCCATTTCGGAGGCCGGATCCGGCCCGGTTTTTCCGCGGAACACCATTTCGGCGGCCAGATCCGGTCCTGTTTTTCTGCGGTACGCCATTTCGGAGGCCGGATCCGGTCCGGTTTTTCCGCGAAACGCCGTTTCGGAGGCCGGATCCGGTCCGGTTTTTCCGCGAAACGCCATTTCGGTGGCCGGATCCGGTCCGGTTTTTCCACGAAACGCCATTTCGGAGGCCGGATCCGGTCCGGTTTTTCCGCGGCACGCCATTTCGGAGGCCGGATCCGGTCCAGTTTTTCCGCGGCACGCCATTTCGGAGGCCGGATCCGGTCCGGTTTTTCCGCGGCACGCCATTTCGGAGGCCGGATCCGGCCCAGTTTTGCCGCGGCACGCCATTTCGGAGGCCGGATCCGGCCCGGTTTTGCCGCAGCACGCCATTTCGGAGGCCGGATCCGGTCCGGTTTTTCCGCGAAACGCCATTTCGGAGGCAGGATCCCGTCCGGTTTTGCCGCGGCGCGCCATTTCGGAGGCCGGATCCGGCCCGGTTTTTCCGCGGCACGCCATTTCGGAGGCCGGATCCGGCCCGGTTTTTCCGCGGCACGCCATTTCGGAGGCCGGATCCGGTCCCGTTTTTCCGCGGCACGCCATTTCGGAGGCCGGATCCGGTCCGGTTTTTCCGCGGCACGCCATTTCGGAGGCCGGATCCGGCCCGGTTTTTCCGCGGCACGCCGTTTCCGGCCCGGTTTTTCCGCGGCACGCCGTTTCGGAGGCCGGATCCGGCCCGGTTTTTCCGCGGCACGCCGTTTCGGAGGCCGGATCCGGCCCGGTTTTTCCACGGCACGCCGTTTCCGGCCCGGTTTTTCCGCGGCACGCCGTTTCGGAGGCCGGATCCGGCCCGGTTTTTCCGCGGCACGCCGTTTCCGGCCCGGTTTTTCCGCGGCACGCCGTTTCGGAGGCCGGATCCGGCCCGGTTTTTCCGCGGCACGCCGTTTCCGGCCCGGTTTTTTCCGCGAAACGCCGTTTCGGAGGCCGGATCTGGTCCGGTTTTTTCCGCGAAACGCCGTTTCGGAGGCCGGATCCGGTCCGGTTTTTCCACGGCACGCCATTTCGGAGGCCGGATCCGGTCCGGTTTTTCCGCGGCACGCCATTTCGGAGGCTGGATCCGGTCCGGTTTTTCCGCGAAACGCCATTTCAGAGGCCGGATCCGGTCCGGTTTTTCCGCGGCACGCCATTTCGGAGGCCGGATCCGGCCCGGTTTTTCCGCGAAACGCCATTTCGGAGGCCGGATCCGGTCCGGTTTTTCCGCGGCACGCCATTTCGGAGGCCGGATCCGGCCCGGTTTTGCCGCGGCGCGCCATTTCGGAGGCCGGATCCGGTCCGGTTTTTCCGCGGCACGCCATTTCGGAGGCCGGATCCGGTCCGGTTTTTCCGCGGCACGCCATTTCGGAGGCCGGATATGGTCCGGTTTTTCCGCGGCACGCCATTTCGGAGGCCGGATCCGGCCCGGTTTTGCCGCGGCACGCCATTTCGGAGGCCGGATTCGACCCGGTTTTGCCGCGGCACGCCATTTCGGAGGCCGGATCCGGCCCGGTTTTGCCGCGGCACGCCATTTCGGAGGCCGGATCCGGTCCTGTTTTTCCACGGCACGCCGTTTCGGAGGCCGGATCCGGCCCGGTTTTGCCGCGGCACGCCATTTCGGAGGCCGGATCCGGCCCTGTTTTTCCACGGCACGCCGTTTCGGAGGCCGGATCCGGCCCGGTTTTTCCGCGGCACGCCATTTCGGAGGCCGGATCCGGCCCGGTTTTGCCGCGGCACGCCATTTCGGAGGCCGGATCCGGTCCTGTTTTTCCACGGCACGCCGTTTCGGAGGCCGGATCCAGCCCGGTTTTTCCGCGGCACGCCGTTTCGGAGGCCGGATCCGGTCCCGTTTTTCCGCGGCACGCCATTTCGGAGGCCGGATCCGGCCCGGTTTTGCCGCGGCACGCCATTTCGGAGGCCGGATCCGGTCCGGTTTTTCCGCGAAACGCCATTTCGGAGGCCGGATCCGGTCCGGTTTTTCCGCGGCACGCCATTTCGGAGGCCGGATCCGGTCCGGTTTTTCCGCGGCACGCCATTTCGGAGGCCAGATCCGGTCCAGTTTTTCCGCGAAACGCCATTTCGGAGGCCGGATCCGGTCCGGTTTTTCCGCGGCACGCCATTTCGGAGGCCAGATCCGGTCCAGTTTTTCCGCAAAACGCCATTTCGGAGGCCGGATCCGGTCCGGTTTTTCCGCGGCACGCCATTTCGGAGGCCGGATCCGGCCCGGTTTTGCCGCGGCACGCCATTTCGGAGGCCGGATCCGGTCCTGTTTTTCCACGGCACGCCGTTTCGGAGGCCGGATCCGGCCCGGTTTTTCCGCGGCACGCCGTTTCGGAGGCCGGATCCGGTCCCGTTTTTCCGCGGCACGCCATTTCGGAGGCCGGATCCGGCCCGGATTTGCCGCGGCACGCCATTTCGGAGGCCGGATCCGGTCCGGTTTTTCCGCGAAACGCCATTTCGGAGGCCGGATCCGGTCCGGTTTTTCCGCGGCACGCCATTTCGGAGGCCGGATCCGGTCCGGTTTTTCCGCGGCACGCCATTTCGGAGGCCGGATCCGGCCCGGTTTTTCCGCAAAACGCCATTTCAGAGGCCGGATCCGGCCCGGTTTTGCCGCAGCACGCCATTTCGGAGGCCGGATCCGGTCCGGTTTTTCCGCGAAACGCCATTTCGGAGGCCGGATCCGGTCCGGTTTTTCCGCGAAACGCCATTTCGGAGGCCGGATCCGGCCCGGTTTTGCCGCGGCACGCCATTTCGGAGGCCGGATCCGGTCCGGTTTTTCCGCAAAACGCCATTTCGGAGGCCGGATCCGGCCCGGTTTTGCCGCGAAACGCCGTTTCGGAGGCCGGATGCGGCCCGTTTTTTTCCGCGGTACGCCATTTCGGAGGCCGGATCCGGCCCGGTTTTGCCGCGGCACGCCATTTCGGAGGCCGGATCCGGCCCCGTTTTGCCGCAGCACGCCATTTCGGAGGCCGGATCCGGTCCGGTTTTTCCGCGAAACGCCATTTCGGAGGCCGGATCCGGTCCGGTTTTTCCACGGCACGCCATTTTGGAGGCCGGATCCGGTCCGGTTTTTCCGCGAAACGCCATTTCGGAGGCCGGATCCGGTCCCGTTTTTCCGCGGCACGCCATTTCGGAGGCCGGATCCGGCCCGGTTTTGCCGCGGCGCGCCATTTCGGAGGCCGGATCCGGTCCGGTTTTTCCGCGGCACGCCATTTCGGAGGCCGGATCCGGTCCGGTTTTTCTGCGGCACGCCATTTCGGAGGCCGGATCCGGTCCGGTTTTTCCGCGAAACGCCATTTCGGAGGCCGGATCCGGTCCCGTTTTTCCGCGGCACGCCATTTCGGAGGCCGGATCCGGCCCGGTTTTGCCGCGGCACGCCATTTCGGGGGCCGGATCCGGTCCGGTTTTTCCGCGAAACGCCATTTCGGAGGCTGGATCCGGTCCGGTTTTTCCGCGGCACGCCATTTCGGAGGCCGGATCCGGTCCGGTTTTTCCGCGGCACGCCATTTCGGAGGCCGGATCCGGTCCGGTTTTTCCGCAAAACGCCATTTCGGAGGCCGGATCCGGCCCGGTTTTTCCGCGGCACGCCATTTCGGAGGCCGGATCCGGTCCGGTTTTTCCGCGGTACGCCATTTCGGAGGCCGGATCCGGCCCGGTTTTGCCGCGAAACGCCATTTCGGAGGCCGGATCCGGCCCGGTTTTTCCGCGAAACGCCATTTCGGAGGCCGGATCCGGCCCGGTTTTTCCGCGGCACGCCATTTCGGAGGCCGGATCCGGTCCCGTTTTTCCGCGGCACGCCATTTCGGAGGCCGGATCCGGCCCGGTTTTTCCGCGGCACACCATTTCGGAGGCCAGATCCGGTCCTGTTTTTCTGCGGTACGCCATTTCGGAGGCCGGATCCGGTCCGGTTTTTCCACGAAACGCCATTTCGGAGGCCGGATCCGGTCCGGTTTTTCCGCGGCACGCCATTTCGGAGGCCGGATCCGGTCCAGTTTTTCCGCGGCACGCCATTTCGGAGGCCGGATCCGGCCCGGTTTTTCCGCGGCACACCATTTCGGAGGCCGGATCCGGCCCAGTTTTGCCGCGGCACGCCATTTCGGAGGCCGGATCCGGTCCGGTTTTTCCGCGGCACGCCATTTCGGAGGCCGGATCCTGTCCGGTTTTTCCGCGAAACGCCATTTCGGAGGCCGGATCCGGTCCCGTTTTTCCGCGCCACGCCATTTCGGAGGCCGGATCCGGCACGGTTTTGCCGCGGCGCGCCATTTCGGAGGCCGGATCCGGCCCGGTTTTTCCGCGGCACGCCATTTCGGAGGCCGGATCCGGCCCGGTTTTTCCGCGGCACGCCATTTCGGAGGCCGGATCCGGTCCCGTTTTTCCGCGGCACGCCATTTCGGAGGCCGGATCCGGTCCGGTTTTTCCGCGGCACGCCGTTTCGGAGGCCGGATCCGGCCCGGTTTTTCCGCGGCACGCCGTTTCCGGCCCGGTTTTTCCGCGGCACGCCATTTCGGAGGCCGGATCCGGCATGGTTTTTCCGCGGCACGCCGTTTCGGAGGCCGGATCCGGCCCGGTTTTTCCGCGGCACGCCGTTTCGGAGGCCGGATCCGGCCCGGTTTTTCCGCGGCACGCCGTTTCGGAGGCCGGATCCGGCCCGGTTTTTCCGCGGCACGCCGTTTCCGGCCCGGTTTTTCCGCGGCACGCCGTTTCGGAGGCCGGATCCGGTCCGGTTTTTCCGCGGCACGCCGTTTCCGGCCCGGTTTTTTCCGCGGCACGCCGTTTCGGAGGCCGGATCCGGCCCTGTTTTTCCGCGGCACGCCGTTTCCGGCCCGGTTTTTCCGCGGCACGCCGTTTCGGAGGCCGGATCCGGTCCGGTTTTTCCGCGAAACGCCGTTTCGGAGGCCGGATCCGGTCCGGTTTTTCCACGGCACGCCATTTCGGAGGCCGGATCCTGTCCGGTTTTTCCGCGGCACGCCATTTCGGAGGCCGGATCCGGTCCTGTTTTTCCGCGAAACGCCATTTCAGAGGCCGGATCCGGTCCGGTTTTTCCGCGGCACGCCGTTTCGGACCCGGATCCGGCCCGGTTTTTCCGCGAAACGCCATTTCGGAGGCCGGATCCGGTCCGGTTTTTCCGCGGCACGCCATTTCGGAGGCCGGATCCGGCCCGGTTTTGCCGCGGCGCGCCATTTCGGAGGCCGGATCCGGCCCGGTTTTTCCGCGGCACGCCATTTCGGAGGCCGGATCCGGTCCGTTTTTTCCACGGCACGCCATTTCGGAGGCCGGATCCGGCCCGGTTTTGCCGCGGCACGCCATTTCGTAGGCCGGATCCGGCCCGGTTTTGCCGCAGCACGCCATTTCGGAGGCCGGATCCGGTCCGGTTTTGCCGCGAAACGCCATTTCGGAGGCCGGATCCGGTCCGGTTTTTCCACGGCACGCCATTTTGGAGGCCGGATCCGGTCCGGTTTTTCCGCGAAACGCCATTTCGGAGGCCGGATCCGGTCCCGTTTTTCCGCGGCACGCCATTTCGGAGGCCGGATCCGGCCCGGTTTTGCCGCGAAACGCCGTTTCGGAGGCCGGATGCGGCCCGTTTTTTCCGCGGTACGCCATTTCGGAGGCCGGATCCGGCCCGGTTTTGCCGCGGCACGCCATTTCGGAGGCCGGATCCGGCCCCGTTTTGCCGCAGCACGCCATTTCGGAGGCCGGATCCGGTCCGGTTTTTCCGCGAAACGCCATTTCGGAGGCCGGATCCGGTCCGGTTTTTCCACGGCACGCCATTTTGGAGGCCGGATCCGGTCCGGTTTTTCCGCGAAACGCCATTTCGGAGGCCGGATCCGGTCCCGTTTTTCCGCGGCACGCCATTTCGGAGGCCGGATCCGGCCCGGTTTTGCCGCGGCGCGCCATTTCGGAGGCCGGATCCGGTCCGGTTTTTCCGCGGCACGCCATTTCGGAGGCCGGATCCGGTCCGGTTTTTCCGCGGCACGCCATTTCGGAGGCCGGATCCGGTCCGGTTTTTCCGCGGCACGCCATTTCGGAGGCCGGATCCGGTCCCGTTTTTCCGCGGCACGCCATTTCGGAGGCCGGATCCGGCCCGGTTTTGCCGCGGCACGCCATTTCGGGGGCCGGATCCGGTCCGGTTTTTCCGCGAAACGCCATTTCGGAGGCCGGATCCGGTCCGGTTTTTCCGCGGCACGCCATTTCGGAGGCCGGATCCGGTCCGGTTTTTCCGCGGCACGCCATTTCGGAGGCCGGATCCGGTCCGGTTTTTCCGCAAAACGCCATTTCGGAGGCCGGATCCGGCCCGGTTTTTCCGCGGCACGCCATTTCGGAGGCCGGATCCGGTCCGGTTTTTCCGCGGTACGCCATTTCGGAGGCCGGATCCGGCCCGGTTTTGCCGCGAAACGCCATTTCGGAGGCCGGATCCAGCCCGGTTTTGCCGCGGCACGCCATTTCGGAGGCCGGATCCGGTCCCGTTTTTCCGCGGCACGCCATTTCGGAGGCCGGATCCGGCCCGGTTTTTCCGCGGCACACCATTTCGGAGGCCAGATCCGGTCCTGTTTTTCTGCGGTACGCCATTTCGGAGGCCGGATCCGGTCCGGTTTTTCCACGAAACGCCATTTCGGAGGCCGGATCCGGTCCGGTTTTTCCGCGGCACGCCATTTCGGAGGCCGGATCCGGTCCAGTTTTTCCGCGGCACGCCATTTCGGAGGCCGGATCCGGCCCGGTTTTTCCGCGCCACGCCATTTCGGAGGCCGGATCCGGCACGGTTTTGCCGCGGCGCGCCATTTCGGAGGCCGGATCCGGCCCGGTTTTTCCGCGGCACGCCATTTCGGAGGCCGGATCCGGCCCGGTTTTTCGCTGGCACGCCATTTCGGAGGCCGGATCCGGTCCGGTTTTTCCGCGGCACGCCATTTCGGAGGCCGGATCCGGTCCAGTTTTTCCGCGGCACGCCATTTCGGAGGCCGGATCCGGCCCGGTTTTTCCGCGGCACGCCGTTTCCGGCCCGGTTTTTCCGCGGCACGCCATTTCGGAGGCCGGATCCGGCATGGTTTTTCCGCGGCACGCCGTTTCGGAGGCCGGATCCGGCCCGGTTTTTCCGCGGCACGCCGTTTCGGAGGCCGGATCCGGCCCGGTTTTTCCGCGGCACGCCGTTTCGGAGGCCGGATCCGGCCCGGTTTTTCCGCGGCACGCCGTTTCCGGCCCGGTTTTTCCGCGGCACGCCGTTTTGGAGGCCGGATCCGGTCCGGTTTTTCCGCGGCACGCCGTTTCCGGCCCGGTTTTTCCGCGGCACGCCGTTTCGGAGGCCGGATCCGGCCCGGTTTTTCCGCGGCACGCCGTTTCCGGCCCGGTTTTTCCGCGGCACGCCGTTTCGGAGGCCGGATCCGGCCCGGTTTTTCCGCGGCACGCCGTTTCGGAGGCCGGATCCGGTCCGGTTTTTCCACGGCACGCCATTTCGGAGGCCGGATCCTGTCCGGTTTTTCCGCGGCACGCCATTTCGGAGGCCGGATCCGGTCCTGTTTTTCCGCGAAACGCCATTTCAGAGGCCGGATCCGGTCCGGTTTTTCCGCGGCACGCCGTTTCGGACCCGGATCCGGCCCGGTTTTTCCGCGGCACGCCATTTCGGAGGCCGGATCCGGTCCGGTTTTTCCGCGGCACGCCATTTCGGAGGCCGGATCCGGCCCGGTTTTGCTGCGGCGCGCCATTTCGGAGGCCGGATCCGGCCCGGTTTTTCCGCGGCACGCCATTTCGGAGGCCGGATCCGGTCCGGTTTTTCCGCGGCACGCCATTTCGGAGGCCGGATCCGGCCCGGTTTTGCCGCGGCACGCCATTTCGGAGGCCGGATCCGGCCCGGTTTTGCCGCAGCACGCCATTTCGGAGGCCGGATCCGGTCCGGTTTTGCCGCGAAACGCCATTTCGGAGGCCGGATCCGGTCCGGTTTTTCCACGGCACGCCATTTTGGAGGCCGGATCCGGTCCGGTTTTTCCGCGAAACGCCATTTCGGAGGCCGGATCCGGTCCCGTTTTTCCGCGGCACGCCATTTCGGAGGCCGGATCCGGCCCGGTTTTGCCGCGAAACGCCATTTCGGAGGCCGGATCCGGTCCGGTTTTTCCGCGGCACGCCATTTCGGAGGCCGGATCCGGCCCGGTTTTTCCGCGGCACGCCATTTCGGAGGCCGGATCCGGCACGGTTTTGCCGCGGCGCGCCATTTCGGAGGCCGGATCCGGCCCGGTTTTTCCGCGGCACGCCATTTCGGAGGCCGGATCCGGCCCGGTTTTTCCGCGGCACGCCATTTCGGAGGCCGGATCCGGTCCCGTTTTTCCGCGGCACGCCATTTCGGAGGCCGGATCCGGTCCGGTTTTTCCGCGGCACGCCGTTTCGGAGGCCGGATCCGGCCCGGTTTTTCCGCGGCACGCCGTTTCCGGCCCGGTTTTTCCGCGGCACGCCATTTCGGAGGCCGGATCCGGCATGGTTTTTCCGCGGCACGCCGTTTCGGAGGCCGGATCCGGCCCGGTTTTTCCGCGGCACGCCGTTTCGGAGGCCGGATCCGGCCCGGTTTTTCCGCGGCACGCCGTTTCGGAGGCCGGATCCGGCCCGGTTTTTCCGCGGCACGCCGTTTCCGGCCCGGTTTTTCCGCGGCACGCCGTTTCGGAGGCCAGATCCGGTCCGGTTTTTCCGCGGCACGCCGTTTCCGGCCCGGTTTTTCCGCGGCACGCCGTTTCGGAGGCCGGATCCGGCCCTGTTTTTCCGCGGCACGCCGTTTCCGGCCCGGTTTTTCCGCGGCACGCCGTTTCGGAGGCCGGATCCGGTCCGGTTTTTCCGCGAAACGCCGTTTCGGAGGCCGGATCCGGTCCGGTTTTTCCACGGCACGCCATTTCGGAGGCCGGATCCTGTCCGGTTTTTCCGCGGCACGCCATTTCGGAGGCCGGATCCGGTCCTGTTTTTCCGCGAAACGCCATTTCAGAGGCCGGATCCGGTCCGGTTTTTCCGCGGCACGCCGTTTCGGACCCGGATCCGGCCCGGTTTTTCCGCGAAACGCCATTTCGGAGGCCGGATCCGGTCCGGTTTTTCCGCGGCACGCCATTTCGGAGGCCGGATCCGGCCCGGTTTTGCCGCGGCGCGCCATTTCGGAGGCCGGATCCGGCCCGGTTTTTCCGCGGCACGCCATTTCGGAGGCCGGATCCGGTCCGTTTTTTCCACGGCACGCCATTTCGGAGGCCGGATCCGGCCCGGTTTTGCCGCGGCACGCCATTTCGTAGGCCGGATCCGGCCCGGTTTTGCCGCAGCACGCCATTTCGGAGGCCGGATCCGGTCCGGTTTTGCCGCGAAACGCCATTTCGGAGGCCGGATCCGGTCCGGTTTTTCCACGGCACGCCATTTTGGAGGCCGGATCCGGTCCGGTTTTTCCGCGAAACGCCATTTCGGAGGCCGGATCCGGTCCCGTTTTTCCGCGGCACGCCATTTCGGAGGCCGGATCCGGCCCGGTTTTGCCGCGAAACGCCGTTTCGGAGGCCGGATCCGGCCCGTTTTTTCCGCGGTACGCCATTTCGGAGGCCGGATCCGGCCCGGTTTTGCCGCGGCACGCCATTTCGGAGGCCGGATCCGGCCCCGTTTTGCCGCAGCACGCCATTTCGGAGGCCGGATCCGGTCCGGTTTTTCCGCGAAACGCCATTTCGGAGGCCGGATCCGGTCTGGTTTTTCCACGGCACGCCATTTTGGAGGCCGGATCCGGTCCGGTTTTTCCGCGAAACGCCATTTCGGAGGCCGGATCCGGTCCCGTTTTTCCGCGGCACGCCATTTCGGAGGCCGGATCCGGCCCGGTTTTGCCGCGGCGCGCCATTTCGGAGGCCGGATCCGGTCCGGTTTTTCCGCGGCACGCCATTTCGGAGGCCGGATCCGGTCCGGTTTTTCCGCGGCACGCCATTTCGGAGGCCGGATCCGGCCCGGTTTTGCCGCGGCACGCCATTTCGGGGGCCGGATCCGGTCCGGTTTTTCCGCGAAACGCCATTTCGGAGGCCGGATCCGGTCCGGTTTTTCCGCGGCACGCCATTTCGGAGGCCGGATCCGGTCCGGTTTTTCCGCGGCACGCCATTTCGGAGGCCGGATCCGGTCCGGTTTTTCCGCAAAACGCCATTTCGGAGGCCGGATCCGGCCCGGTTTTTCCGCGGCACGCCATTTCGGAGGCCGGATCCGGTCCGGTTTTTCCGCGGTACGCCATTTCGGAGGCCGGATCCGGCCCGGTTTTGCCGCGAAACGCCATTTCGGAGGCCGGATCCGGCCCGGTTTTTCCGCGAAACGCCATTTCGGAGGCCGGATCCAGCCCGGTTTTTCCGCGGCACGCCATTTCGGAGGCCGGATCCGGTCCCGTTTTTCCGCGGCACGCCATTTCGGAGGCCGGATCCGGCCCGGTTTTTCCGCGGCACACCATTTCGGAGGCCAGATCCGGTCCTGTTTTTCTGCGGTACGCCATTTCGGAGGCCGGATCCGGTCTGGTTTTTCCACGAAACGCCATTTCGGAGGCCGGATCCGGTCCGGTTTTTCCGCGGCACGCCATTTCGGAGGCCGGATCCGGTCCAGTTTTTCCGCGGCACGCCATTTCGGAGGCCGGATCCGGCCCGGTTTTTCCGCGCCACGCCATTTCGGAGGCCGGATCCGGCACGGTTTTTCCGCGGCACGCCATTTCGGAGGCCGGATCCGGCCCGGTTTTTCCGCGGCACGCCATTTCGGAGGCCGGATCCGGCCCGGTTTTTCGCTGGCACGCCATTTCGGAGGCCGGATCCGGTCCGGTTTTTCCGCGGCACGCCATTTCGGAGGCCGGATCCGGTCCGGTTTTTCCGCGCCACGCCATTTCGGAGGCCGGATCCGGCCCGGTTTTTCCGCGGCACGCCGTTTCCGGCCCGGTTTTTCCGCGGCACGCCATTTCGGAGGCCGGATCCGGCATGGTTTTTCCGCGGCACGCCGTTTCGGAGGCCGGATCCGGCCCGGTTTTTCCGCGGCACGCCGTTTCGGAGGCCGGATCCGGCCCGGTTTTTCCGCGGCACGCCGTTTCGGAGGCCGGATCCGGCCCGGTTTTTCCGCGGCACGCCGTTTCCGGCCCGGTTTTTCCGCGGCACGCCGTTTTGGAGGCCGGATCTGGTCCGGTTTTTCCGCGGCACGCCGTTTCCGGCCCGGTTTTTCCGCGGCACGCCGTTTCGGAGGCCGGATCCGGCCCGGTTTTTCCGCGGCACGCCGTTTCCGGCCCGGTTTTTCCGCGGCACGCCGTTTCGGAGGCCGGATCCGGCCCGGTTTTTCCGCGGCACGCCGTTTCGGAGGCCGGATCCGGTCCGGTTTTTCCACGGCACGCCATTTCGGAGGCCGGATCCTGTCCGGTTTTTCCGCGGCACGCCATTTCGGAGGCCGGATCCGGTCCTGTTTTTCCGCGAAACGCCATTTCAGAGGCCGGATCCGGTCCGGTTTTTCCGCGGCACGCCGTTTCGGACCCGGATCCGGCCCGGTTTTTCCGCGAAACGCCATTTCGGAGGCCGGATCCGGTCCGGTTTTTCCGCGGCACGCCATTTCGGAGGCCGGATCCGGCCCGGTTTTGCCGCGGCGCGCCATTTCGGAGGCCGGATCCGGCCCGGTTTTTCCGCGGCACGCCATTTCGGAGGCCGGATCCGGTCCGGTTTTTCCGCGGCACGCCATTTCGGAGGCCGGATCCGGCCCGGTTTTGCCGCGGCACGCCATTTCGTAGGCCGGATCCGGCCCGGTTTTGCCGCAGCACGCCATTTCGGAGGCCGGATCCGGTCCGGTTTTGCCGCGAAACGCCATTTCGGAGGCCGGATCCGGTCCGGTTTTTCCACGGCACGCCATTTTGGAGGCCGGATCCGGTCCGGTTTTTCCGCGAAACGCCATTTCGGAGGCCGGATCCGGTCCCGTTTTTCCGCGGCACGCCATTTCGGAGGCCGGATCCGGCCCGGTTTTGCCGCGAAACGCCATTTCGGAGGCCGGATCCGGTCCGGTTTTTCCGCGGCACGCCATTTCGGAGGCCGGATCCGGCCCGGTTTTTCCGCGGCACGCCATTTCGGAGGCCGGATCCGGTCCGGTTTTTCCGCGGCACGCCATTTCGGAGGCCGGATCCGGCCCGGTTTTTCCGCGGCACGCCATTTCGGAGGCCGGATCCGGTCCCGTTTTTCCGCGGCATGCCATTTCGGAGGCCGGATCCAGCCCGGTTTTGCCGCGGCACGCCATTTCGGAGGCCGGATCCGGTCCGGTTTTTCCGCGGCACGCCATTTCGGAGGCCGGATCCGGTCCGGTTTTTCCGCGGCACGCCATTTCGGAGGCCGGATCCGGTCCGGTTTTTCCGCGGCACGCCATTTCGGAGGCCAGATCCGGTCCAGTTTTTCCGCGAAACGCCATTTCGGAGGCCGGATCCGGCCCGGTTTTTCCGCGGCACGCCATTTCGGAGGCCAGATCCGGTCCAGTTTTTCCGCGAAACGCCATTTCGGAGGCCGGATCCGGTCCCGTTTTTCCGCGGCACGCCATTTCGGAGGCCGGATCCGGCCCGGTTTTGCCGCGGCACGCCATTTCGGAGGCCGGATCCGGTCCCGTTTTTTCCGCGGCACGCCATTTCGGAGGCCGGATCCGGTCCGGTTTTTCCGCGGCACGCCGTTTCGGAGGCCGGATCCGGTCCCGTTTTTCCGCGGCACGCCATTTCGGAGGCCGGATCCGGCCCGGTTTTGCCGGGGCACGCCATTTCGGAGGCCGGATCCGGTCCGGTTTTTCCGCGGCACGCCATTTCGGAGGCCGGATCCGGTCCGGTTTTTCCGCGGCACGCCATTTCGGAGGCCGGATCCGGCCCGGTTTTTCCACGAAACGCCATTTCGGAGGCCGGATCCGGTCCGGTTCTTCCGCAAAACGCCATTTCGTAGGCCGGATCCGGCCCGGTTTTTCCGCGGCACGCCATTTCGGAGGCCGGATCCGGTCCGGTTTTTCCGCGGTACGCCATTTCGGAGGCCGGATCCGGCCCCGTTTTTCCGCGAAACGCCATTTCGGAGGCCGGATCCGGCCCGGTTTTGCGGCGAAACGCCATTTCGGAGGCCGGATCCGGTCCAGTTTTTCCGCGGCACGCCATTTCGGAGGCCGGATCCGGCCCGGTTTTTCCGCGGCACACCATTTCGGAGGCCAGATCCAGTCCTGTTTTTCTGCGGTACGCCATTTCGGAGGCCGGATCCGGTCCGGTTTTTCCGCGAAACGCCGTTTCGGAGGCCGGATCCGGTCCGGTTTTTCCGCGAAACGCCATTTCGGTGGCCGGATCCGGTCCGGTTTTTCCACGAAACGCCATTTCGGAGGCCGGATCCGGTCCAGTTTTTCCGCGGCACGCCATTTCGGAGTTCGGATCCGGCCCGGTTTTTCCGCGGCACGCCATTTCGGAGGCCGGATCCGGCCCAGTTTTTCCGCGGCACGCCATTTCGGAGGCCGGATCCGGCCCGGTTTGGCCGCAGCACGCCATTTCGGAGGCCGGATCCGGTCCGGTTTTTCCGCGGCACGCCATTTCGGAGGCCGGATCCGGTCCGGTTTTTCCGCGGCACGCCATTTCGGAGGCCGGATCCGGTCCGGTTTTTCCGCGCCACGCCATTTCGGAGGCCGGATCCGGCCCGGTTTTTCCGCGGCGCGCCATTTCGGAGGCCGGATCCGGTCCGGTTTTTCCGCGGCACGCCATTTCGGAGGCCGGATCCGGTCCGGTTTTTCCACGAAACGCCATTTCGGAGGCCGGATCCGGCACGGTTTTGCCGCGGTGCGCCATTTCGGAGGCTGGATCCGGTCCGGTTTTTCCGCGGCACGCCGTTTCCGGCCCGGTTGTTCCGCGGCACGCCATTTCGGAGGCCGGATCCGGCCCGGTTTTTCCGCGGCACGCCGTTTCGGAGGCCGGATCCGGCCCGGTTTTTCCGCGGCACGCCGTTTCGGAGGCCGGATCCGGCCCGGTTTTTCCGCGAAACGCCATTTCGGAGGCTGGATCCGGCCCGGTTTTTCCGCGGCACGCCGTTACGGAGGCCAGATCCGGTCCGGTTTTTCCACGGCACGCCATTTCGGAGGCCGGATCCGGCCCGGTTTTTCCGCGGCACGCCATTTCGGAGGCCGGATCCGGCCCGGTTTTGCCGCGGCACGCCATTTCGGAGGCCGGATCCAGTCCGGTTTTTCCGCGGCACGCCATTTCGGAGGCCGGATCCGGCCCGGTTTTGCCGCGGCACGCCATTTCAGAGGCCGGATCCGGCCCGGTTTTTCCGCGGCACGCCATTTCGGAGGCCGGATCCGGTCCCGTTTTTCCGCGGCACGCCATTTCGGAGGCCGGATCCGGCCCGGTTTTGCCGCAGCACGCCATTTCGTAGGCCGGATCCGGCCCGGTTTTTCCGCGGCACGCCATTTCGGAGGCCGGATCCGGTCCGGTTTTGCCGCGGCACGCCATTTCGGAGGCCGGATCCGGTCCGGTTTTTCCGCGAAACGCCATTTCGGAGGCCAGATCCGGTCCGGTTTTTCCGCGGCACACCGTTTCGGAGGCCGGATCCAGTCCGGTTTTGCCGCGGCACGCCATTTCGGAGGCCGGATCCGGTCCGGTTTTTCCGCGAAACGCCATTTCGGAGGCCGGATCCGGTCCGGTTTTTCCGCGGCACGCCATTTCGGAGGCCGGATCCGGTCCGCTTTTTCCGCAAAACGCCATTTCGGAGGCCGGATCCGGTCCGGTTTTTCCGCGAAACGCCATTTCGGAGGCCGGATCCGGCCCGGTTTTTCCGCGAAACGCCATTTCGGAGGCCGGATCCGGTCCGGTTTTTCCGCGGCACGCCATTTCGGAGGCCGGATCCGGTCCAGTTTTTCCGCGGCACGCCATTTCGGAGGCCGGATATGGCCCGGTTTTGCCGCGGCACGCCATTGCGGCACGCCGTTTCCAGCCCGGTTTTGCCGCGGCACGCCATTTCGGAGGCCGGATCCGGCCCGGTTTTGCCGCAGCACGCCATTTCGTAGGACGGATCCGGCCCGGTTTTGCCGCAGCACGCCATTTCGAAGGCCGGATGCGGCCCGGTTTTTCCCCGGTACGCCATTTCGGAGGCCAGATCCGGTCCGGTTTTTCCACGGCACGCCATTTCGGAGGCCGGATCCGGTCCGGTTTTGCCGCGGCACGCCATTTCGGAGGCCGGATCCGGTCCGTTTTTTCCGCGGCACGCCATTTCGGAGGCCGGATCCAGTCCGGTTTTGCCGCAGCACGCCATTTCGGAGGCCGGATCCGGTCCGGTTTTTCCGCGAAACGCCATTTCGGAGGCCGGATCCGGTCCGGTTTTTCCGCGAAACGCCATTTCGGAGGCCGGATCCGGTCCGGTTTTCCCGCGGCACGCCATTTCGGAGGCCGGATCCGGCCCGGTTTTGCCGCGGCGCGCCATTTAGGAGGCCGGATCCGGTCCGGTTTTTCCGCGGCACGCCATTTCAGAGGCCGGATCCGGCCCGGTTTTTCCGCGGCACGCCATTTCGTAGGCCGGATCCGGTCCGGTTTTTCCGCGGCACGCCATTTCGGAGGCCGGATCCGGTCCGGTTTTTCCGCGGCACGCCATTTCGGAGGCCGGATCCGGTCCGGCTTTTCCGCGAAACGCCATTTCGGAGGCCGGATCCGGCCCGGTTTTTCCGCGGCACGCCATTTCGGAGGCCGGATCCGGCCCGGTTTTTCCGCGGCACGCCATTTCGGAGGCCGGATCCGGCCCGGTTTTGCCGCAGCACGCCATTTCGGAGGCCGGATCCGGCCCGGTTTTTCCGCGGCACGCCATTTCGGAGGCCGGATCCGGCCCGGTTTTGCCGCGGCACGCCATTTCGGAGGCCAGATCCGGTCCGGTTTTTCCGCGGTACGCCATTTCGGAGGCCGGATCCGATCCGGTTTTTCCGCGGCACGCCATTTCGGAGGCCGGATCCGGCCCGGTTTTGCCGCGAAACGCCATTTCGGTGGCCGGATCCGGTCCGGTTTTTCCGCGGCACGCCGTTTCGGAGGCCGGATCCGGCCCGGTTTTGCCGCGGCACGCCGTTTCGGAGGCCGGATCCGGCCCGGTTTTGCCGCAGCACGCCATTTCGTAGGCCGGATCCGGCCCGGTTTTGCCGCAGCACGCCATTTCGGAGGCCGGATCCGGTCCGGTTTTTCCGCGAAACGCCATTTCGGAGGCCGGATCCGGTCCGGTTTTTCCACGGCACGCCATTTCGGAGGCCGGATCCGGTCCGGTTTTTCCGCGGCACGCCATTTCGGAGGCCGGATCCGGTCCAGTTTTGCCGCGGCACGCCATTTCGGAGGCCGGATCCGGTCCCATTTTTCCGCGAAACGCCATTTCGGAGGCCGGATCCGGTCCGGTTTTTCCACGGCACGCCATTTCGGAGGCCGGATCCGGTCCGGTTTTTCCGCGGCACGCCATTTCGGAGGCCGGATCCGGTCCGGTTTTTCCGCGAAACGCCATTTCGGAGGCCGGATCCGGTCCGGTTTTTCCGCGGCACGCCATTTCGGAGGCCGGATCCGGTCCGGTTTTTCCACGGCACGCCATTTCGGAGGCCGGATCCGGTCCGGTTTTTCCGCGGCACGCCATTTCGGAGGCCGGATCCGCTCCGGTTTTGCCGCGGCACGCCATTTCGGAGGCCGGATCCGGTCCGGTTTTTCCGCGAAACGCCATTTCGGAGGCCGGATCCGGTCCGGTTTTTCCGCGGCACGCCATTTCGGAGGCCGGATCCGGCCCGGTTTTGCCGCAGCACGCCATTTCGGAGGCCGGATCCGGCCCGGTTTTTCCGCGAAACGCCATTTAGGAGGCCGGATCCCGTCCGGTTTTTCTGCGAAACGCCATTTCGGAGGCCGGATCCGGCCCGGTTTTGCCGCGAAACGCCATTTCGGAGGCCGGATCCGGCCCGGTTTTTCCGCGGCACGCCGTTTCGGAGGCCGGATCCGGCCCGGTTTTTCCGCGGCACGCCATTTCGGGGGCCGGATCCGGCCCGGTTTTGCCGCGGCACGCCATTTCGGAGGCCGGATCCGGCCCGGTTTTGCCGCAGCACGCCATTTCGTAGGCCGGATCCGGCCCGGTTTGTCCGCGGCACGCCGTTTCGGAGGCCGGATCCGGTCCGGTTTTGCCGCGGCACGCCATTTCGGAGGCCGGATCCGGCCCGGTTTTTCCGCGGCACGCCGTTTCGGAGGCCGGATCCGGTCCCGTTTTTCCGCGGCACGCCATTTCGGAGGCCGGATCCGGCCCGGTTTTTCCGCGGCACGCCATTTCGGAGGCCGGATCCGGTCCGGTTTTTCCGCGAAACGCCATTTTGGAGGCCGGATCCGGCCCGGTTTGGCCGCAGCACGCCATTTCGGAGGCCGGATCCGGTCCGGTTTTTCCACGAAACGCCGTTTCGGAGGCCGGATCCGGTCCGGTTTTTCCGCGGTACGCCATTTCGGAGGCCGGATCCGGCCCGGTTTTGCCGCGGCACGCCGTTTCGGAGGCCGGATCCGGTCCGGTTTTGCCGCGGCACGCCGTTTCGGAGGCCGGATCCGGCCCGGTTTTTCCGCGGCACGCCGTTTCCGGCCCGGTTTTTCCGCGGCACGCCGTTTCGGAGGCCGGATCCGGCCCGGTTTTTCCGCGGCACGCCGTTTCGGAGGCCGGATCCGGCCCGGTTTTCCGCGGCACGCCGTTTCGGAGGCCGGATCCGGCCCGGTTTTTCCGCGGCACGCCGTTTCGGAGGCCGGATCCGGTCCGGTTTTTCCGCGGCACGCCGTTTCGGAGGCCGGATCCGGCCCGGTTTTTCCGCGGCACGCCGTTTCGGAGGCCGGATCCGGCCCGGTTTTTCCGCGGCACGCCGTTTCGGAGGCCGGATCCGGCCCGGTTTTGCCGCGGCACGCCATTTCGGAGGCCGGATCCGGCCCGGTTTTTCCGCGAAACGCCATTTCGGAGGCTGGATCCGGTCCCGTTTTTTCCGCGGCACGCCATTTCGGAGGCCGGATCCGGTCCGGTTTTTCCGCGGTACGCCATTTCGGAGGCCGGATCCGGCCCGGTTTTTCCGCGGTACGCCATTTCGGAGGCCGGATCCGGCCCGGTTTTTCCGCGAAACGCCATTTCGGAGGCCGGATCCGGTCCGGTTTTTCCGCGAAACGCCATTTCGGAGGCCGGATCCGGCCCGGTTTTTCCGCAAAACGCCATTTCGGAGGCCGGATCCGGCCCGGTTTTTCCGCGGCACGCCATTTCGGAGGCCGGATCCGGTCCGGTTTTTCCGCGGTACGCCATTTCGGAGGCCGGATCCGGCCCGGTTTTGCCGCGAAACGCCATTTCGGAGGCCGGATCCGGCCCGGTTTTTCCGCGAAATGCCATTTCGGAGGCCGGATCCGGTCCAGTTTTTCCGCGGCACGCCATTTCGGAGGCCGGATCCGGCCCGGTTTTTCCGCGGCACGCCATTTCGGAGGCCGGATCCGGTCCGGTTTTTCTGCGGTACGCCATTTCGGAGGCCGGATCCGGTCCGGTTTTTCCGCGAAACGCCGTTTCGGAGGCCGGATCCGGTCCAGTTTTTCCGCGGCACGCCATTTCGGAGGCCGGATCCGGCCCGGTTTTTCCGCGGCACGCCATTTCGGAGGCCGGATCCGGCCCAGTTTTGCCGCGGCACGCCATTTCGGAGGCCGGATCCGGCCCGGTTTTGCCGCAGCACGCCATTTCGGAGGCCGGATCCGGTCCGGTTTTTCCGCGAAACGCCATTTCGGAGGCCGGATCCGGTCCGGTTTTTCCGCGCCACGCCATTTCGGAGGCCGGATCCGGCACGGTTTTGCCGCGGCGCGCCATTTCGGAGGCCGGATCCGGCCCGGTTTTTCCGCGGCACGCCATTTCGGAGGCCGGATCCGGTCCGGTTTTTCCGCGGCACGCCATTTCGGAGGCCGGATCCGGCCCGGTTTTTCCGCGGCACGCCATTTCGGAGGCCGGATCCGGTCCGGTTTTGCCGCGGCACGCCGTTTCCGGCCCGCTTTTTCCGCGGCACGCCGTTTCGGAGGCCGGATCCGGCCCGGTTTTTCCGCGGCACGCCGTTTCGGAGGCCGGATCCGGTCCGGTTTTTCCGCGGCACGCCGTTTCGGAGGCCGGATCCGGCCCGGTTTTTCCGCGGCACGCCGTTTCCGGCCCGGTTTTTTCCGCGGCACGCCGTTTCGGAGGCCGGATCCGGCCCGGTTTTTCCGCGGCACGCCGTTTCCGGCCCGGTTTTTTCCGCGGCACGCCGTTTCGGAGGCCGGATCCGGCCCGGTTTTTCCGCGGCACGCCGTTTCCGGCCCGGTTTTTCCGCGAAACGCCGTTTCGGAGGCCGGATCTGGTCCGGTTTTTCCGCGAAACGCCGTTTCGGAGGCCGGATCCGGTCCGGTTTTTCCACGGCACGCCATTTCGGAGGCCGGATCCGGTCCGGTTTTTCCGCGGCACGCCATTTCGGAGGCTGGATCCGGTCCGGTTTTTCCGCGAAACGCCATTTCAGAGGCCGGATCCGGTCCGGTTTTTCCGCGGCACGCCGTTTCGGAGGCCGGATCCGGTCCGGTTTTTCCGCGGCACGCCATTTCGGAGGCCGGATCCGGCCCGGTTTTGCCGCGGCACGCCATTTCGGAGGCCGGATCCGGCCCGGTTTTGCCGCGGCGCGCCATTTCGGAGGCCGGATCCGGCCCGGTTTTTCCGCGGCACGCCATTTCGGAGGCCGGATCCGGCCCGGTTTTTCCGCGGCACGCCATTTCGGAGGCCGGATTCGACCCGGTTTTGCCGCGGCACGCCATTTCGGAGGCCGGATCCGGCCCGGTTTTGCCGCGGCACGCCATTTCGGAGGCCGGATCCGGTCCTGTTTTTCCACGGCACGCCGTTTCGGAGGCCGGATCCGGCCCGGTTTTGCCGCGGCACGCCATTTCGGAGGCCGGATCCGGCCCGGTTTTGCCGCGGCACGCCATTTCGGAGGCCGGATCCGGTCCTGTTTTTTCACGGCACGCCGTTTCGGAGGCCGGATCCAGCCCGGTTTTTCCGCGGCACGCCGTTTCGGAGGCCGGATCCGGTCCCGTTTTTCCGCGGCACGCCATTTCGGAGGCCGGATCCGGCCCGGTTTTTCCGCGGCACGCCATTTCGGAGGCCGGATCCGGTCCGGTTTTTCCGCGAAACGCCATTTCGGAGGCCGGATCCGGTCCGGTTTTTCCGCGGCACGCCATTTCGGAGGCCGGATCCGGTCCGGTTTTTCCGCGGCACGCCATTTCGGAGGCCAGATCCGGTCCAGTTTTTCCGCGAAACGCCATTTCGGAGGCCGGATCCGGTCCGGTTTTTCCGCGGCACGCCATTTCGGAGGCCACATCCGGTCCAGTTTTTCCGCAAAACGCCATTTCGGAGGCCGGATCCGGTCCGGTTTTTCCGCGGCACGCCATTTCGGAGGCCGGATCCGGCCCGGTTTTGCCGCGGCACGCCATTTCGGAGGCCGGATCCGGTCCTGTTTTTCCACGGCACGCCGTTTCGGAGGCCGGATCCGGCCCGGTTTTTCCGCGGCACGCCGTTTCGGAGGCCGGATCCGGTCCCGTTTTTCCGCGGCACGCCATTTCGGAGGCCGGATCCGGCCCGGTTTTGCCGCGGCACGCCATTTCGGAGGCCGGATCCGGTCCGGTTTTTCCGCGAAACGCCATTTCGGAGGCCGGATCCGGTCCGGTTTTTCCGCGGCACGCCATTTCGGAGGCCGGATCCGGCCCGGTTTTTCCGCAAAACGCCATTTCAGAGGCCGGATCCGGCCCGGTTTTGCCGCAGCACGCCATTTCGGAGGCCGGATCCGGTCCGGTTTTTCCGCGAAACGCCATTTCGGAGGCCGGATCCGGTCCGGTTTTTCCGCGAAACGCCGTTTCGGAGGCCGGATCCGGCCCGGTTTTTCCGCGGCACGCCATTTCGGAGGCCGGATCCGGTCTGGTTTTTCCGCAAAACGCCATTTCGGAGGCCGGATCCGGCCCGGTTTTGCCGCGAAACGCCGTTTCGGAGGCCGGATGCGGCCCGTTTTTTCCGCGGTACGCCATTTCGGAGGCCGGATCCGGCCCGGTTTTGCCGCGGCACGCCATTTCGGAGGCCGGATCCGGCCCCGTTTTGCCGCAGCACGCCATTTCGGAGGCCGGATCCGGTCCGGTTTTTCCGCGAAACGCCATTTCGGAGGCCGGATCCGGCCCGGTTTTTCCACGGCACGCCATTTTGGAGGCCGGATCCGGTCCGGTTTTTCCGCGAAACGCCATTTCGGAGGCCGGATCCGGTCCCGTTTTTCAGCGGCACGCCATTTCGGAGGCCGGATCCGGCCCGGTTTTGCCGCGGCGCGCCATTTCGGAGGCCGGATCCGGTCCGGTTTTTCCGCGGCACGCCATTTCGGAGGCCGGATCCGGTCCGGTTTTTCCGCGGCACGCCGTTTCGGAGGCCGGATCCGGCCCGGTTTTTCCGCGGCACGCCGTTTCGGAGGCCGGATCCGGTCCCGTTTTTCCGCGGCACGCCATTTCGGAGGCCGGATCCGGCCCGGTTTTGCCGCGGCACGCCATTTCGGAGGCCGGATCCGGTCCGGTTTTTCCGCGGCACGCCGTTTCGGAGGCCGGATCCGGCCCGGTTTTTCCGCGAAACGCCGTTTCGGAGGCCGGATCCGGCCCGGTTTTTCCGCGGCACGCCGTTTCCGGCCCGGTTTTTCCGCGGCACGCCGTTTCGGAGGCCGGATCCGGTCCGGTTTTTCCGCGGCACGCCGTTTCCGGCCCGGTTTTTCCGCGGCACGCTGTTTCGGAGGCCGGATCCGGCCCGGTTTTTCCGCGGCACGCCGTTTCCGGCCCGGTTTTTCCGCGGCACGCCGTTTCGGAGGCCGGATCCGGTCCGGTTTTTCCGCGAAACGCCGTTTCGGAGGCCGGATCCGGTCCGGTTTTTCCGCGGCACGCCATTTCGGAGGCCGGATCCGGTCCGGTTTTTCCGCGGCACGCCATTTCGGAGGCCGGATCCGGTCCTGTTTTTCCGCGAAACGCCATTTCAGAGGCCGGATCCGGTCCGGTTTTTCCGCGGCACGCCGTTTCGGACCCGGATCCGGCCCGGTTTTTCCGCGAAACGCCATTTCGGAGGCCGGATCCGGTCCGGTTTTTCCGCGGCACGCCATTTCGGAGGCCGGATCCGGCCCGGTTTTGCCGCGGCGCGCCATTTCGGAGGCCGGATCCGGTCCGGTTTTTCCGCGGCACGCCATTTCGGAGGCCGGATCCGGTCCGGTTTTTCCGCGGCACGCCATTTCGGAGGCCGGATCCGGTCCGGTTCTTCCGCAAAACGCCATTTCGGAGGCCGGATCCGGTCCGGTTTTGCCGCGAAACGCCATTTCGGAGGCCGGATCCGGTCCGGTTTTTCCACGGCACGCCATTTTGGAGGCCGGATCCTGTCCGGTTTTTTCCGCGAAACGCCATTTCGGAGGCCGGATCCGGTCCCGTTTTTCCGCGGCACGCCATTTCGGAGGCCGGATCCGGCCCGGTTTTTCCGCGGCACGCCATTTCGGAGGCCGGATCCGGTCCGGTTTTTCCGCGGCACGCCATTTCGGAGGCCGGATCCGGCCCGGTTTTTCCGCGGCACGCCATTTCGGAGGCCGGATCCGGTCCCGTTTTTCCGCGGCATGCCATTTCGGAGGCCGGATCCGGCCCGGTTTTGCCGCGGCACGCCATTTCGGAGGCCGGATCCGGTCCGGTTTTTCCGCGAAACGCCATTTCGGAGGCCGGATCCGGTCCGGTTTTTTCCGCGGCACGCCATTTCGGAGGCCGGATCCGGTCCGGTTTTTCCGCGGCACGCCATTTCGGAGGCCAGATCCGGTCCAGTTTTTCCGCGAAACGCCATTTCGGAGGCCGGATCCGGCCCGGTTTTTCCGCGGCACGCCATTTCGGAGGCCAGATCCGGTCCAGTTTTTCCGCGAAACGCCATTTCGGAGGCCGGATCCGGTCCCGTTTTTCCGCGGCACGCCATTTCGGAGGCCGGATCCGGCCCGGTTTTGCCGCGGCACGCCATTTCGGAGGCCGGATCCGGTCCCGTTTTTTCCGCGGCACGCCATTTCGGAGGCCGGATCCGGTCCGGTTTTTCCGCGGCACGCCGTTTCGGAGGCCGGATCCGGTCCCGTTTTTCCGCGGCACGCCATTTCGGAGGCCGGATCCGGCCCGGTTTTTCCGCGGCACGCCATTTCGGAGGCCGGATCCGGTCCGGTTTTTCCGCGAAACGCCATTTCGGAGGCCGGATCCGGTCCGGTTTTTCCGCGGCACGCCATTTCGGAGGCCGGATCCGGTCCGGTTCTTCCGCAAAACGCCATTTCGTAGGCCGGATCCGGCCCGGTTTTTCCGCGGCACGCCATTTCGGAGGCCGGATCCGGTCCGGTTTTTCCGCGGTACGCCATTTCGGAGGCCGGATCCGGCCCCGTTTTTCCGCGAAACGCCATTTCGGAGGCCGGATCCGGCCCGGTTTTGCCGCGAAACGCCATTTCGGAGGCCGGATCCGGTCCAGTTTTTCCGCGGCACGCCATTTCGGAGGCCGGATCCGGCCCGGTTTTTCCGCGAAACGCCATTTCGGAGGCCAGATCCGGTCCTGTTTTTCTGCGGTACGCCATTTCGGAGGCCGGATCCGGTCCGGTTTTTCCGCGAAACGCCGTTTCGGAGGCCGGATCCGGTCCGGTTTTTCCGCGAAACGCCATTTCGGTGGCCGGATCCGGTCCGGTTTTTCCACGAAACGCCATTTCGGAGGCCGGATCCGGTCCGGTTTTTCCGCGGCACGCCATTTCGGAGGCCGGATCCGGCCCGGTTTTTCCGCGGCACACCATTTCGGAGGCCAGATCCGGTCCTGTTTTTCTGCGGTACGCCATTTCGGAGGCCGGATCCGGTCCGGTTTTTCCGCGAAACGCCGTTTCGGAGGCCGGATCCGGTCCGGTTTTTCCGCGAAACGCCATTTCGGTGGCCGGATCCGGTCCGGTTTTTCCACGAAACGCCATTTCGGAGGCCGGATCCGGTCCGGTTTTTCCGCGGCACGCCATTTCGGAGGCCGGATCCGGTCCAGTTTTTCCGCGGCACGCCATTTCGGAGTTCGGATCCGGCCCGGTTTTTCCGCGGCACGCCATTTCGGAGGCCGGATCCGGCCCAGTTTTTCCGCGGCACGCCATTTCGGAGGCCGGATCCGGCCCGGTTTGGCCGCAGCACGCCATTTCGGAGGCCGGATCCGGTCCGGTTTTTCCGCGGCACGCCATTTCGGAGGCCGGATCCGGTCCGGTTTTTCCGCGAAACGCCATTTCGGAGGCCGGATCCGGTCCGGTTTTTCCGCGCCACGCCATTTCGGAGGCCGGATCCGGCCCGGTTTTTCCGCGGCGCGCCATTTCGGAGGCCGGATCCGGTCCGGTTTTTCCGCGGCACGCCATTTCGGAGGCCGGATCCGGTCCGGTTTTTCCACGAAACGCCATTTCGGAGGCCGGATCCGGCACGGTTTTGCCGCGGTGCGCCATTTCGGAGGCCGGATCCGGTCCGGTTTTTCCGCGGCACGCCGGATCCGGTCCCGTTTTTTCCGCGGCACGCCATTTCGGAGGCCGGATCCGGCCCGGTTTTTCCGCGGCACGCCGTTTCGGAGGCCGGATCCGGCCCGGTTTTTCCGCGGCACGCCGTTTCGGAGGCCGGATCCGGCCCGGTTTTTCCGCGGCACGCCGTTTCGGAGGCCGGATCCGGCCCGGTTTTTCCGCGGCACGCCATTTCGGAGGCTGGATCCGGCCCGGTTTTTCCGCGGCACGCCGTTACGGAGGCCAGATCCGGTCCGGTTTTTCCACGGCACGCCATTTCGGAGGCCGGATCCGGCCCGGTTTTTCCGCGGCACGCCATTTCGGAGGCCGGATCCGGCCCGGTTTTGCCGCGGCACGCCATTTCGGAGGCCGGATCCAGTCCGGTTTTTCCGCGGCACGCCATTTCGGAGGCCGGATCCGGCCCGGTTTTGCCGCGGCACGCCATTTCAGAGGCCGGATCCGGCCCGGTTTTGCCGCAGCACGCCATTTCGGAGGCCGGATCCGGTCCGGTTTTTTCCGCGAAACGCCATTTCGGAGGCCGGATCCGGTCCGGTTTTTCCGCGAAACGCCGTTTCGGAGGCCGGATGCGGCCCGGTTTTTCCGCGGTACGCCATTTCGGAGGCCGGATCCGGCCCGATTTTACCGCGAAACGCCATTTCGGAGGCCGGACCGGTTCGGTTTTTCCGCGAAACGCCATTTCGGAGGCCGGATCCGGCCCGGTTTTTCCGCGAAACGCCATTTCGGAGGCCGGATCCGGTCCAGTTTTTCCGCGGCACGCCATTTCGGAGGCCGGATCCGGCCCGGTTTTTCCGCGGCACGCCATTTCGGAGGCCGGATCCGGCCCGGTTTTGCCGCAGCACGCCATTTCGGAGGCCGGATCCGGCCCGGTTTTTCCGCGGCACGCCATTTCGGAGGCCGGATCCGGTCCCGTTTTTCCGCGGCACGCCATTTCGGAGGCCGGATCCGGCCCGGTTTTGCCGCAGCACGCCATTTCGTAGGCCGGATCCGGCCCGGTTTTTCCGCGGCACGCCATTTCGGAGGCCGGATCCGGTCCGGTTTTGCCGCGGCACGCCATTTCGGAGGCCGGATCCGGTCCGGTTTTTCCGCGAAACGCCATTTCGGAGGCCAGATCCGGTCCGGTTTTTCCGCGGCACACCGTTTCGGAGGCCGGATCCAGTCCGGTTTTGCCGCGGCACGCCATTTCGGAGGCCGGATCCGGTCCGGTTTTTCCGCGAAACGCCATTTCGGAGGCCGGATCCGGTCCGGTTTTTCCGCGGCACGCCATTTCGGAGGCCGGATCCGGTCCGCTTTTTCCGCAAAACGCCATTTCGGAGGCCGGATCCGGTCCGGTTTTTCCGCGAAACGCCATTTTGGAGGCCGGATCCGGCCCGGTTTTTCCGCGAAACGCCATTTCGGAGGCCGGATCCGGTCCGGTTTTTCCGCGGCACGCCATTTCGGAGGCCGGATCCGGTCCAGTTTTTCCGCGGCACGCCATTTCGGAGGCCGGATCCGGCCCGGTTTTGCCGCAGCACGCCATTTCGGAGGCCGGATCCGGCCCGGTTTTTCCGCGGCACGCCATTTCGGAGGCCGGATCCGGCCCGGTTTTGCCGCGGCACGCCATTTCGGAGGCCAGATCCGGTCCTGTTTTTCCGCGGTACGCCATTTCGGAGGCCGGATCCGGTCCGGTTTTTCCGCGGCACGCCATTTCGGTGGCCGGATCCGGTCCGGTTTTTCCGCGGCACGCCGTTTCGGAGGCCGGATCCGGCCCGGTTTTGCCGCGGCACGCCGTTTCGGAGGCCGGATCCGGCCCGGTTTTGCCGCAGCACGCCATTTCGTAGGCCGGATCCGGCCCGGTTTTGCCGCAGCACGCCATTTCGGAGGCCGGATCCGGTCCGGTTTTTCCGCGAAACGCCATTTCGGAGGCCGGATCCGGTCCGGTTTTTCCACGGCACGCCATTTCGGAGGCCGGATCCGGTCCAGTTTTGCCGCGGCACGCCATTTCGGAGGCCGGATCCGGTCCCATTTTTCCGCGAAACGCCATTTCGGAGGCCGGATCCGGTCCGGTTTTTCCACGGCACGCCATTTCGGAGGCCGGATCCGGTCCGGTTTTTCCGCGGCACGCCATTTCGGAGGCCGGATCCGGTCCGGTTTTTCCGCGAAACGCCATTTCGGAGGCCGGATCCGGTCCGGTTTTTCCGCGGCACGCCATTTCGGAGGCCGGATCCGGTCCGGTTTTTCCACGGCACGCCATTTCGGAGGCCAGATCCGGCCAGGTTTTTCCGCGAAATGCCATTTCGGAGGCCGGATCCGGCCCTGTTTTTCCGCGGCACGCCATTTCGGAGGCCGGATCCGGCCCGGTTTTTCCGCGGCACGCCATTTCGGAGGCCGGATCCGCTCCGGTTTTGCCGCGGCACGCCGTTTCGGAGGCCGGATCCGGTCCGGTTTTTCCGCGAAACGCCATTTCGGAGGCCGGATCCGGTCCGGTTTTTCCGCGGCACGCCATTTCGGAGGCCGGATCCGGACCGGTTTTTCCGCGGCACGCCATTTCGGAGGCCGGATCCGGCCCGGTTTTGCCGCAGCACGCCATTTCGGAGGCCGGATCCGGCCCGGTTTTTCCGCGAAACGCCATTTAGGAGGCCGGATCCCGTCCGGTTTTTCTGCGAAACGCCATTTCGGAGGCCGGATCCGGCCCGGTTTTGCCGCGAAACGCCATTTCGGAGGCCGGATCCGGCCCGGTTTTTCCGCGGCACGCCGTTTCGGAGGCCTGATCCGGCCCGGTTTTTCCGCGGCACGCCATTTCGGGGGCCGGATCCGGCCCGGTTTTGCCGCGGCACGCCATTTCGGAGGCCGGATCCGGCCCGGTTTTGCCGCAGCACGCCATTTCGTAGGCCGGATCCGGCCCGGTTTGTCCGCGGCACGCCGTTTCGGAGGCCGGATCCGGTCCGGTTTTGCCGCGGCACGCCATTTCGGAGGCCGGACCCGGCCCGGTTTTTCCGCGGCACGCCGTTTCGGAGGCCGGATCCGGTCCCGTTTTTCCGCGGCACGCCATTTCGGAGGCCGGATCCGGCCCGGTTTTTCCGCGGCACGCCATTTCGGAGGCCGGATCCGGTCCGGTTTTTCCGCGAAACGCCATTTTGGAGGCCGGATCCGGCCCGGTTTTTCCGCGAAACGCCATTTCGGAGGCCGGATCCGGTCCCGTTTTTCCGCGGTACGCCATTTCGGAGGCCGGATCCGGCCCGGTTTTGCCGCGGCACGCCGTTTCGGAGGCCGGATCCGGTCCGGTTTTGCCGCGGCACGCCGTTTCGGAGGCCGGATCCGGCCCGGTTTTTCCGCGGCACGCCGTTTCCGGCCCGGTTTTTCCGCGGCACGCCGTTTCGGAGGCCGGATCCGGCCCGGTTTTTCCGCGGCACGCCGTTTCGGAGGCCGGATCCGGCCCGGTTTTTCCGCGGCACGCCGTTTCAGGCCCGGTTTTTCCGCGGCACGCCGTTTTGGAGGCCGGATCCGGCCCGGTTTTTCCGCGGCACGCCGTTTCGGAGGCCGGATCCGGCCCGGTTTTTCCGCGGCATGCCGTTTCTGGCCCGGTTTTTCCGCGGCACGCCGTTTCGGAGGCCGGATCTGGCCTGGTTTTTCCGCGGCACGCCGTTTCGGAGGCCGGATCCGGCCCGGTTTTCCGCGGCACGCCGTTTCGGAGGCCGTTTCCTGCCCGGTTTTTCGGCGGCACGCCGTTTCGGAGGCCGGATCCGGCCCGGTTTTTCCGCGGCACGCCGTTTCGGAGGCCGGATCCGGCCCGGTTTTTCCGCGAAACGCCGTTTCGGAGGCCGGATCCGGCCCGGTTTTTCCGCGGCACGCCGTTTCGGAGGCCGGATCCGGCCCGGTTTTTCCGCGGCACGCCGTTTCGGAGGCCGGATCCGGCCCGGTTTTGCCGCGGCACGCCATTTCGGAGGCCGGATCCGGCCCGGTTTTTCCGCGGTACGCCATTTCGGAGGCCGGATCCGGCCCGGTTTTTCCGCGGTACGCCATTTCGGAGGCCGGATCCGGCCCGGTTTTTCCGCGGCACGCCATTTCGGAGGCCGGATCCGGCCCGGTTTTGCCGCGAAACGCCATTTCGGTGGCCGGATCCGGTCCGGTTTTTCCGCGGCACGCCGTTTCGGAGGCCGGATCCGGCCCGGTTTTGCCGCGGCACGCCGTTTCGGAGGCCGGATCCGGCCCGGTTTTGCCGCAGCACGCCATTTCGGAGGCCGGATCCGGCCCGGTTTTGCCGCAGCACGCCATTTCGGAGGCCGGATCCGGTCCGGTTTTTCCGCGAAACGCCATTTCGGAGGCCGGATCCGGTCCGGTTTTTCCACGGCACGCCATTTCGGAGGCCGGATCCGGTCCGGTTTTTCCGCGGCACGCCATTTCGGAGGCCGGATCCGGTCCAGTTTTGCCGCGGCACGCCATTTCGGAGGCCGGATCCGGTCCCATTTTTCCGCGAAACGCCATTTCGGAGGCCGGATCCGGTCCGGTTTTTCCACGGCACGCCATTTCGGAGGCCGGATCCGGTCCGGTTTTTCCGCGGCACGCCATTTCGGAGGCCGGATCCGGTCCGGTTTTTCCGCGAAACGCCATTTCGGAGGCCGGATCCGGTCCGGTTTTTCCGCGGCACGCCATTTCGGAGGCCGGATCCGGTCCGGTTTTTCCACGGCACGCCATTTCGGAGGCCAGATCCGGCCAGGTTTTTCCGCGAAATGCCATTTCGGAGGCCGGATCCGGCCCTGTTTTTCCGCGGCACGCCATTTCGGAGGCCGGATCCGGCCCGGTTTTTCCGCGGCACGCCATTTCGGAGGCCGGATCCGCTCCGGTTTTGCCGCGGCACGCCATTTCGGAGGCCGGATCCGGTCCGGTTTTTCCGCGAAACGCCATTTCGGAGGCCGGATCCGGTCCGGTTTTTCCGCGGCACGCCATTTCGGAGGCCGGATCCGGACCGGTTTTTCCGCGGCACGCCATTTCGGAGGCCGGATCCGGCCCGGTTTTGCCGCAGCACGCCATTTCGGAGGCCGGATCCGGCCCGGTTTTTCCGCGAAACGCCATTTAGGAGGCCGGATCCCGTCCGGTTTTTCTGCGAAACGCCATTTCGGAGGCCGGATCCGGCCCGGTTTTGCCGCGAAACGCCATTTCGGAGGCCGGATCCGGCCCGGTTTTTCCGCGGCACGCCGTTTCGGAGGCCTGATCCGGCCCGGTTTTTCCGCGGCACGCCATTTCGGGGGCCGGATCCGGCCCGGTTTTGCCGCGGCACGCCATTTCGGAGGCCGGATCCGGCCCGGTTTTGCCGCAGCACGCCATTTCGTAGGCCGGATCCGGCCCGGTTTGTCCGCGGCACGCCGTTTCGGAGGCCGGATCCGGTCCGGTTTTGCCGCGGCACGCCATTTCGGAGGCCGGATCCGGCCCGGTTTTTCCGCGGCACGCCGTTTCGGAGGCCGGATCCGGTCCCGTTTTTCCGCGGCACGCCATTTCGGAGGCCGGATCCGGCCCGGTTTTTCCGCGGCACGCCATTTCGGAGGCCGGATCCGGTCCGGTTTTTCCGCGAAACGCCATTTTGGAGGCCGGATCCGGCCCGGTTTTTCCGCGAAACGCCATTTCGGAGGCCGGATCCGGTCCGGTTTTTCCGCGGTACGCCATTTCGGAGGCCGGATCCGGCCCGGTTTTGCCGCGGCACGCCGTTTCGGAGGCCGGATCCGGCCCGGTTTTTCCGCGGCACGCCGTTTCCGGCCCGGTTTTTCCGCGGCACGCCGTTTCGGAGGCCGGATCCGGCCCGGTTTTTCCGCGGCACGCCGTTTCGGAGGCCGGATCCGGCCCGGTTTTTCCGCGGCACGCCGTTTCAGGCCCGGTTTTTCCGCGGCACGCCGTTTTGGAGGCCGGATCCGGCCCGGTTTTTCCGCGGCACGCCGTTTCGGAGGCCGGATCCGGCCCGGTTTTTCCGCGGCATGCCGTTTCTGGCCCGGTTTTTCCGCGGCACGCCGTTTCGGAGGCCGGATCTGGCCTGGTTTTTCCGCGGCACGCCGTTTCGGAGGCCGTTTCCTGCCCGGTTTTTCGGCGGCACGCCGTTTCGGAGGCCGTTTCCTGCCCGGTTTTTCGGCGGCACGCCGTTTCGGAGGCCGGATCCGGCCCGGTTTTTCCGCGGCACGCCGTTTCGGAGGCCGGATCCGGCCCGGTTTTTCCGCGAAACGCCGTTTCGGAGGCCGGATCCGGCCCGGTTTTTCCGCGGCACGCCGTTTCGGAGGCCGGATCCGGCCCGGTTTTTCCGCGGCACGCCGTTTCGGAGGCCGGATCCGGCCCGGTTTTGCCGCGGCACGCCATTTCGGAGGCCGGATCCGGCCCGGTTTTTCCGCGGTACGCCATTTCGGAGGCCGGATCCGGCCCGGTTTTTCCGCGGTACGCCATTTCGGAGGCCGGATCCGGCCCGGTTTTTCCGCGAAACGCCATTTCGGAGGCCGGATCCGGTCCGGTTTTTCCGCGAAACGCCATTTCGGAGGCCGGATCCGGCCCGGTTTTTCCGCAAAACGCCATTTCGGAGGCCGGATCCGGCACGGTTTTTCCGCGGCACGCCATTTCGGAGGCCGGATCCGGTCCGGTTTTTCCGCGGTACGCCATTTCGGAGGCCGGATCCGGCCCGGTTTTGCCGCGAAACGCCATTTCGGAGGCCGGATCCGGCCCGGTTTTTCCGCGAAATGCCATTTCGGAGGGCGGATCCGGTCCAGTTTTTCCGCGGCACGCCATTTCGGAGGCCGGATCCGGTCCGGTTTTTCCGCGGCACACCATTTCGGCGGCCAGATCCGGTCCTGTTTTTCTGCGGTACGCCATTTCGGAGGCCGGATCCGGTCCGGTTTTTCCGCGAAACGCCGTTTCGGAGGCCGGATCCGGTCCAGTTTTTCCGCGGCACGCCATTTCGGAGGCCGGATCCGGCCCGGTTTTTCCGCGGCACGCCATTTCGGAGGCCGGATCCGGTCCCGTTTTTCCGCGGCACGCCATTTCGGAGGCCGGATCCGGCCCGGTTTTGCCGCGGCACGCCATTTCGGAGGCCGGATCCGGCCCGGTTTTTCCGCGAAACGCCATTTCGGAGGCCGGATCCGGTCCGGTTTTTCCGCGGCACGCCATTTCGGAGGCCGGATCCGGTCCGGTTTTTCCGCGGCACGCCATTTCGGAGGCCAGATCCGGTCCAGTTTTTCCGCGAAACGCCATTTCGGAGGCCGGATCCGGTCCGGTTTTTCCGCGGCACGCCATTTCGGAGGCCAGATCCGGTCCAGTTTTTCCGCAAAACGCCATTTCGGAGGCCGGATCCGGTCCGGTTTTTCCGCGGCACGCCATTTCGGAGGCCGGATCCGGCCCGGTTTTGCCGCGGCACGCCATTTCGGAGGCCGGATCCGGTCCTGTTTTTCCACGGCACGCCGTTTCGGAGGCCGGATCCGGCCCGGTTTTTCCGCGGCACGCCGTTTCGGAGGCCGGATCCGGTCCTGTTTTTCCGCGGCACGCCATTTCGGAGGCCGGATCCGGCCCGGTTTTGCCGCGGCACGCCATTTCGGAGGCCGGATCCGGTCCGGTTTTTCCGCGAAACGCCATTTCGGAGGCCGGATCCGGTCCGGTTTTTCCGCGGCACGCCATTTCGGAGGCCGGATCCGGCCCGTTTTTTCCGCAAAACGCCATTTCAGAGGCCGGATCCGGCCCGGTTTTGCCGCAGCACGCCATTTCGGAGGCCGGATCCGGTCCGGTTTTTCCGCGAAACGCCATTTCGGAGGCCGGATCCGGACCGGTTTTTCCGCGAAACGCCGTTTCGGAGGCCGGATCCGGCCCGGTTTTGCCGCGGCACGCCATTTCGGAGGCCGGATCCGGTCCGGTTTTTCCGCAAAACGCCATTTCGGAGGCCGGATCCGGCCCGGTTTTGCCGCGAAACGCCATTTCGGAGGCCGGATGCGGCCCGTTTTTTCCGCGGTACGCCATTTCGGAGGCCGGATCCGGCCCGGTTTTGCCGCGGCACGCCATTTCGGAGGCCGGATCCGGCCCCGTTTTGCCGCAGCACGCCATTTCGGAGGCCGGATCCGGTCCGGTTTTTCCGCGGCACGCCATTTCGGAGGCCGGATCCGGCCCGGTTTTGCCGCGGCACGCCGTTTCGGAGGCCGGATCCGGTCCGGTTTTTCCGCGAAACGCCATTTCGGAGGCCGGATCCGGTCCCGTTTTTCAGCGGCACGCCATTTCGGAGGCCGGATCCGGCCCGGTTTTTCCGCGAAACGCCATTTAGGAGGCCGGATCCCGTCCGGTTTTTCCGCGAAACGCCATTTCGGAGGCCGGATCCGGCCCGGTTTTGCCGCGAAACGCCATTTCGGAGGCCGGATCCGGCCCGGTTTTTCCGCGGCACGCCATTTCGGAGGCCGGATCCGGTCCGGTTTTTCCGCGGCACGCCGTTTCGGAGGCCGGATCCGGCCCGGTTTTTCCGCGGCACGCCGTTTCGGAGGCCGGATCCGGTCCCGTTTTTCCGCGGCACGCCATTTCGGAGGCCGGATCCGGCCCGGTTTTGCCGCGGCACGCCATTTCGGGGGCCGGATCCGGTCCGGTTTTTCCGCGAAACGCCATTTCGGAGGCCGGATCCGGTCCGGTTTTTCCGCGGCACGCCATTTCGGAGGCCGGATCCGGCCCGGTTTTTCCGCAAAACGCCATTTCAGAGGCCGGATCCGGCCCGGTTTTGCCGCAGCACGCCATTTCGGAGGCCGGATCCGGTCCGGTTTTTCCGCGAAACGCCATTTCGGAGGCCGGATCCGGTCCGGTTTTTCCGCGAAACGCCGTTTCGGAGGCCGGATCCGGCCCGGTTTTGCCGCGGCACGCCATTTCGGAGGCCGGATCCGGTCCCGTTTTTCCGCAAAACGCCATTTCGGAGGCCGGATCCGGCCCGGTTTTGCCGCGAAACGCCGTTTCGGAGGCCGGATGCGGCCCGTTTTTTCCGCGGTACGCCATTTCGGAGGCCGGATCCGGCCCGGTTTTGCCGCGGCACGCCATTTCGGAGGCCGGATCCGGCCCCGTTTTGCCGCAGCACGCCATTTCGGAGGCCGGATCCGGTCCGGTTTTTCCGCGAAACGCCATTTCGGAGGCCGGATCCGGTCCGGTTTTTCCGCGGCACGCCATTTCGGAGGCCGGATCCGGTCCGGTTTTTCCGCGGCACGCCATTTCGGAGGCCGGATCCGGCCCGGTTTTTCCGCGGCACGCCGTTTCGGAGGCCGGATCCGGTCCCGTTTTTCCGCGGCACGCCATTTCGGAGGCCGGATCCGGCCCGGTTTTGCCGCGGCACGCCATTTCGGGGGCCGGATCCGGTCCGGTTTTTCCGCGAAACGCCATTTCGGAGGCCGGATCCGGTCCGGTTTTTCCGCGGCACGCCATTTCGGAGGCCGGATCTGGTCCGGTTTTTCCGCGGCACGCCATTTCGGAGGCCGGATCCGGTCCGGTTTTTCCGCAAAACGCCATTTCGGAGGCCGGATCCGGCCCGGTTTTTCCGCGGCACGCCATTTCGGAGGCCGGATCCGGTCCGGTTTTTCCGCGGTACGCCATTTCGGAGGCCGGATCCGGCCCGGTTTTGCCGCGAAACGCCATTTCGGAGGCCGGATCCGGCCCGGTTTTTCCGCGGCACGCCATTTCGGAGGCCGGATCCGGTCCCGTTTTTCCGCGGCACGCCATTTCGGAGGCCGGATCCGGCCCGGTTTTTCCGCGGCACACCATTTCGGAGGCCAGATCCGGTCCTGTTTTTCTGCGGTACGCCATTTCGGAGGCCGGATCCGGTCCGGTTTTTCCACGAAACGCCATTTCGGAGGCCGGATCCGGTCCGGTTTTTCCGCGGCACGCCATTTCGGAGGCCGGATCCGGTCCAGTTTTTCCGCGGCACGCCATTTCGGAGGCCGGATCCGGCCCGGTTTTTCCGCGGCACACCATTTCGGAGGCCGGATCCGGCCCAGTTTTGCCGCGGCACGCCATTTCGGAGGCCGGATCCGGTCCGGTTTTTCCGCGGCACGCCATTTCGGAGGCCGGATCCGGTCCCGTTTTTCCGCGCCACGCCATTTCGGAGGCCGGATCCGGCACGGTTTTGCCGCGGCGCGCCATTTCGGAGGCCGGATCCGGCCCGGTTTTTCCGCGGCACGCCATTTCGGAGGCCGGATCCGGCCCGGTTTTTCCGCGGCACGCCATTTCGGAGGCCGGATCCGGCCCGGTTTTTCCGCGGCACGCCGTTTCGGAGGCCGGATCCGGCCCGGTTTTTCCGCGGCACGCCGTTTCGGAGGCCGGATCCGGTCCGGTTTTTCCGCGGCACGCCGTTTCCGGCCCGGTTTTTCCGCGGCACGCCGTTTCGGAGGCCGGATCCGGCCCGGTTTTTCCGCGGCACGCCGTTTCCGGCCCGGTTTTTCCGCGAAACGCCGTTTCGGAGGCCGGATCTGGTCCGGTTTTTCCGCGAAACGCCGTTTCGGAGGCCGGATCCGGTCCGGTTTTTCCACGGCACGCCATTTCGGAGGCCGGATCCGGTCCGGTTTTTCCGCGGCACGCCATTTCGGAGGCCGGATCCGGTCCTGTTTTTCCGCGAAACGCCATTTCGGAGGCCGGATCCGGTCCGGTTTTTCCGCGGCACGCCATTTCGGAGGCCGGATCCGGTCCGGTTTTTCCGCGAAACGCCATTTCGGAGGCCGGATCCGGTCCCGTTTTTCCGCGCCACGCCATTTCGGAGGCCGGATCCGGCACGGTTTTGCCGCGGCGCGCCATTTCGGAGGCCGGATCCGGCCCGGTTTTTCCGCGGCACGCCATTTCGGAGGCCGGATCCGGCCCGGTTTTTCCGCGGCACGCCATTTCGGAGGCCGGATCCGGTCCGGTTTTTCCGCGGCACGCCGTTTCGGAGGCCGGATCCGGCCCGGTTTTTCCGCGGCACGCCGTTTCGGAGGCCGGATCCGGCCCGGTTTTTCCGCGGCACGCCGTTTCCGGCCCGGTTTTTCCGCGGCACGCCGTTTCGGAGGCCGGATCCGGTCCGGTTTTTCCGCGGCACGCCGTTTCCGGCCCGGTTTTTCCGCGGCACGCCGTTTCGGAGGCCGGATCCGGCCCGGTTTTTCCGCGGCACGCCGTTTCAGGCCCGGTTTTTCCGCGGCACGCCGTTTCGGAGGCCGGATCCGGCCCGGTTTTTTCCGCGGCACGCCGTTTCGGAGGCCGGATCCGGCCCGGTTTTTCCGCGGCATGCCGTTTCTGGCCCGGTTTTTCCGCGGCACGCCGTTTCGGAGGCCGGATCTGGCCTGGTTTTTCCGCGGCACGCCGTTTCGGAGGCCGGATCCGGCCCGGTTTTCCGCGGCACGCCGTTTCGGAGGCCGTTTCCTGCCCGGTTTTTCGGCGGCACGCCGTTTCGGAGGCCGGATCCGGCCCGGTTTTTCCGCGGCACGCCGTTTCGGAGGCCGGATCCGGCCCGGTTTTTCCGCGAAACGCCGTTTCGGAGGCCGGATCCGGCCCGGTTTTTCCGCGGCACGCCGTTTCGGAGGCCGGATCCGGCCCGGTTTTTCCGCGGCACGCCGTTTCGGAGGCCGGATCCGGCCCGGTTTTTCCGCGGCACGCCGTTTCGGAGGCCGGATCCGGCCCGGTTTTGCCGCGGCACGCCATTTCGGAGGCCGGATCCGGCCCGGTTTTTCTGCGGTACGCCATTTCGGAGGCCGAATCCGGCCCGGTTTTTCCGCGGTACGCCATTTCGGAGGCCGGATCCGGCCCGGTTTTTCCGCGGTACGCCATTTCGGAGGCCGGATCCGGTCCGGTTTTTCCGCGAAACGCCATTTCGGAGGCCGGATCCGGTCCGGTTTTTCCGCGAAACGCCATTTCGGAGGCCGGATCCGGTCCCGTTTTTCAGCGGCACGCCATTTCGGAGGCCGGATCCGGCCCGGTTTTGCCGCGGCGCGCCATTTCGGAGGCCGGATCCGGTCCGGTTTTTCCGCGGCACGCCATTTCGGAGGCCGGATCCGGCCCGGTTTTTCCGCGGCACGCCATTTCGGAGGCCGGATCCGGTCCGGTTTTTCCGCGGCACGCCATTTCGGAGGCCGGATCCGGTCCGGTTTTTCCGCGGCACGCCATTTCGGAGGCCGGATCCGGCCCGGTTTTTCCGCGGCACGCCGTTTCGGAGGCCGGATCCGGTCCCGTTTTTCCGCGGCACGCCATTTCGGAGGCCGGATCCGGCCCGGTTTTGCCGCGGCACGCCATTTCGGGGGCCGGATCCGGTCCGGTTTTTCCGCGAAACGCCATTTCGGAGGCCGGATCCGGTCCGGTTTTTCCGCGGCACGCCATTTCGGAGGCCGGATCTGGTCCGGTTTTTCCGCGGCACGCCATTTCGGAGGCCGGATCCGGTCCGGTTTTTCCGCAAAACGCCATTTCGGAGGCCGGATCCGGCCCGGTTTTTCCGCGGCACGCCATTTCGGAGGCCGGATCCGGTCCGGTTTTTCCGCGGTACGCCATTTCGGAGGCCGGATCCGGCCCGGTTTTGCCGCAGCACGCCATTTCGGAGGCCGGATCCGGCCCGGTTTTTCCGCGGCACACCATTTCGGAGGCCAGATCCGGTCCTGTTTTTCTGCGGTACGCCATTTCGGAGGCCGGATCCGGTCCGGTTTTTCCACGAAACGCCATTTCGGAGGCCGGATCCGGTCCGGTTTTTCCGCGGCACGCCATTTCGGAGGCCGGATCCGGTCCAGTTTTTCCGCGGCACGCCATTTCGGAGGCCGGATCCGGCCCGGTTTTTCCGCGGCACACCATTTCGGAGGCCGGATCCGGCCCAGTTTTGCCGCGGCACGCCATTTCGGAGGCCGGATCCGGTCCGGTTTTTCCGCGGCACGCCATTTCGGAGGCCGGATCCGGTCCGGTTTTTCCGCGGCACGCCATTTCGGAGGCCGGATCCGGTCCCGTTTTTCCGCGCCACGCCATTTCGGAGGCCGGATCCGGCACGGTTTTGCCGCGGCGCGCCATTTCGGAGGCCGGATCCGGCCCGGTTTTTCCGCGGCACGCCATTTCGGAGGCCGGATCCGGCCCGGTTTTTCCGCGGCACGCCATTTCGGAGGCCGGATCCGGCCCGGTTTTTCCGCGGCACGCCGTTTCGGAGGCCGGATCCGGCCCGGTTTTTCCGCGGCACGCCGTTTCGGAGGCCGGATCCGGTCCGGTTTTTCCGCGGCACGCCGTTTCCGGCCCGGTTTTTCCGCGGCACGCCGTTTCGGAGGCCGGATCCGGCCCGGTTTTTCCGCGGCACGCCGTTTCCGGCCCGGTTTTTCCGCGAAACGCCGTTTCGGAGGCCGGATCTGGTCCGGTTTTTCCGCGAAACGCCGTTTCGGAGGCCGGATCCGGTCCGGTTTTTCCACGGCACGCCATTTCGGAGGCCGGATCCGGTCCGGTTTTTCCGCGGCACGCCATTTCGGAGGCCGGATCCGGTCCTGTTTTTCCGCGAAACGCCATTTCGGAGGCCGGATCCGGTCCGGTTTTTCCGCGGCACGCCATTTCGGAGGCCGGATCCGGTCCGGTTTTTCCGCGAAACGCCATTTCGGAGGCCGGATCCGGTCCCGTTTTTCCGCGCCACGCCATTTCGGAGGCCGGATCCGGCACGGTTTTGCCGCGGCGCGCCATTTCGGAGGCCGGATCCGGCCCGGTTTTTCCGCGGCACGCCATTTCGGAGGCCGGATCCGGCCCGGTTTTTCCGCGGCACGCCATTTCGGAGGCCGGATCCGGTCCGGTTTTTCCGCGGCACGCCGTTTCGGAGGCCGGATCCGGCCCGGTTTTTCCGCGGCACGCCGTTTCGGAGGCCGGATCCGGCCCGGTTTTTCCGCGGCACGCCGTTTCCGGCCCGGTTTTTCCGCGGCACGCCGTTTCGGAGGCCGGATCCGGTCCGGTTTTTCCGCGGCACGCCGTTTCCGGCCCGGTTTTTCCGCGGCACGCCGTTTCGGAGGCCGGATCCGGCCCGGTTTTTCCGCGGCACGCCGTTTCAGGCCCGGTTTTTCCGCGGCACGCCGTTTTGGAGGCCGGATCCGGCCCGGTTTTTCCGCGGCACGCCGTTTCGGAGGCCGGATCCGGCCCGGTTTTTCCGCGGCATGCCGTTTCTGGCCCGGTTTTTCCGCGGCACGCCGTTTCGGAGGCCGGATCTGGCCTGGTTTTTCCGCGGCACGCCGTTTCGGAGGCCGGATCCGGCCCGGTTTTCCGCGGCACGCCGTTTCGGAGGCCGTTTCCTGCCCGGTTTTTCGGCGGCACGCCGTTTCGGAGGCCGGATCCGGCCCGGTTTTGCCGCGGCACGCCATTTCGGAGGCCGGATCCGGCCCGGTTTTTCTGCGGTACGCCATTTCGGAGGCCGAATCCGGCCCGGTTTTTCCGCGGTACGCCATTTCGGAGGCCGGATCCGGCCCGGTTTTTCCGCGAAACGCCATTTCGGAGGCCGGATCCGGTCCGGTTTTTCCGCGAAACGCCATTTCGGAGGCCGGATCCGGTCCGGTTTTTCCGCGGCACGCCATTTCGGAGGCCGGATCCGGCCCGGTTTTGCCGCGAAACGCCATTTCGGTGGCCGGATCCGGTCCGGTTTTTCCGCGGCACGCCGTTTCGGAGGCCGGATCCGGCCCGGTTTTGCCGCGGCACGCCGTTTCGGAGGCCGGATCCGGCCCGGTTTTGCCGCAGCACGCCATTTCGTAGGCCGGATCCGGCCCGGTTTTGCCGCAGCACGCCATTTCGGAGGCCGGATCCGGTCCGGTTTTTCCGCGAAACGCCATTTCGGAGGCCGGATCCGGTCCGGTTTTTCCACGGCACGCCATTTCGGAGGCCAGATCCGGTCCGGTTTTTCCGCGGCACGCCATTTCGGAGGCCGGATCCGGTCCAGTTTTGCCGCGGCACGCCATTTCGGAGGCCGGATCCGGTCCCATTTTTCCGCGAAACGCCATTTCGGAGGCCGGATCCGGTCCGGTTTTTCCACGGCACGCCATTTCGGAGGCCGGATCCGGTCCGGTTTTTCCGCGGCACGCCATTTCGGAGGCCGGATCCGGTCCGGTTTTTCCGCGAAACGCCATTTCGGAGGCCGGATCCGGTCCGGTTTTTCCGCGGCACGCCATTTCGGAGGCCGGATCCGGTCCGGTTTTTCCACGGCACGCCATTTCGGAGGCCAGATCCGGCCAGGTTTTTCCGCGAAATGCCATTTCGGAGGCCGGATCCGGCCCTGTTTTTCCGCGGCACGCCATTTCGGAGGCCGGATCCGGCCCGGTTTTTCCGCGGCACGCCATTTCGGAGGCCGGATCCGCTCCGGTTTTGCCGCGGCACGCCATTTCGGAGGCCGGATCCGGTCCGGTTTTTCCGCGAAACGCCATTTCGGAGGCCGGATCCGGTCCGGTTTTTCCGCGGCACGCCATTTCGGAGGCCGGATCCGGACCGGTTTTTCCGCGGCACGCCATTTCGGAGGCCGGATCCGGCCCGGTTTTGCCGCAGCACGCCATTTCGGAGGCCGGATCCGGCCCGGTTTTTCCGCGAAACGCCATTTAGGAGGCCGGATCCCGTCCGGTTTTTCTGCGAAACGCCATTTCGGAGGCCGGATCCGGCCCGGTTTTGCCGCGAAACGCCATTTCGGAGGCCGGATCCGGCCCGGTTTTTCCGCGGCACGCCGTTTCGAAGGCCTGATCCGGCCCGGTTTTTCCGCGGCACGCCATTTCGGGGGCCGGATCCGGCCCGGTTTTGCCGCGGCACGCCATTTCGGAGGCTGGATCCGGCCCGGTTTTGCCGCAGCACGCCATTTCGGAGGCTGGATCCGGCCCGGTTTGTCCGCGGCACGCCGTTTCGGAGGCCGGATCCGGTCCGGTTTTGCCGCGGCACGCCATTTCGGAGGCCGGATCCGGCCCGGTTTTTCCGCGGCACGCCGTTTCGGAGGCCGGATCCGGCCCGGTTTTTCCGCGAAACGCCATTTCGGAGGCCGGATCCGGTCCGGTTTTTCCGCGGTACACCATTTCGGAGGCCGGATCCGGCCCGGTTTTGCCGCGGCACGCCGTTTCGGAGGCCGGATCCGGCCCGGTTTTGCCGCGGCACGCCGTTTCGGAGGCCGGATCCGGCCCGGTTTTTCCGCGGCACGCCGTTTCGGAGGCCGGATCCGGTCCGGTTTTTCCGCGGCACGCCGTTTCCGGCCCGGTTTTTCCGCGGCACGCCGTTTCGGAGGCCGGATCCGGCCCGGTTTTTCCGCGGCACGCCGTTTCCGGCCCGGTTTTTCCGCGAAACGCCGTTTCGGAGGCCGGATCTGGTCCGGTTTTTCCGCGAAACGCCGTTTCGGAGGCCGGATCCGGTCCGGTTTTTCCACGGCACGCCATTTCGGAGGCCGGATCCGGCCCGGTTTTTCCGCGGCACGCCATTTCGGAGGCCGGATCCGGCCCGGTTTTTCCGCGGCACGCCATTTCGGAGGCCGGATCCGGCCCGGTTTTTCCGCGGCACGCCGTTTCGGAGGCCGGATCCGGCCCGGTTTTTCCGCGGCACGCCGTTTCGGAGGCCGGATCCGGTCCGGTTTTTCCGCGGCACGCCGTTTCCGGCCCGGTTTTTCCGCGGCACGCCGTTTCGGAGGCCGGATCCGGCCCGGTTTTTCCGCGGCACGCCGTTTCCGGCCCGGTTTTTCCGCGAAACGCCGTTTCGGAGGCCGGATCTGGTCCGGTTTTTCCGCGAAACGCCGTTTCGGAGGCCGGATCCGGTCCGGTTTTTCCACGGCACGCCATTTCGGAGGCCGGATCCGGTCCGGTTTTTCCGCGGCACGCCGTTTCGGAGGCCGGATCCGGCCCGGTTTTTCCGCGGCACGCCGTTTCCGGCCCGGTTTTTCCGCGGCACGCCGTTTCGGAGGCCGGATCCGGTCCGGTTTTTCCGCGGCACGCCGTTTCCGGCCCGGTTTTTCCGCGGCACGCCGTTTCGGAGGCCGGATCCGGCCCGGTTTTTCCGCGGCACGCCGTTTCAGGCCCGGTTTTTCCGCGGCACGCCGTTTTGGAGGCCGGATCCGGCCCGGTTTTTCCGCGGCACGCCGTTTCGGAGGCCGGATCCGGCCCGGTTTTTCCGCGGCATGCCGTTTCTGGCCCGGTTTTTCCGCGGCACGCCGTTTCGGAGGCCGGATCTGGCCTGGTTTTTCCGCGGCACGCCGTTTCGGAGGCCGGATCCGGCCCGGTTTTCCGCGGCACGCCGTTTCGGAGGCCGTTTCCTGCCCGGTTTTTCGGCGGCACGCCGTTTCGGAGGCCGGATCCGGCCCGGGTTTTTCCGCGGCACGCCGTTTCGGAGGCCGGATCCGGCCCGGTTTTTCCGCGAAACGCCGTTTCGGAGGCCGGATCCGGCCCGGTTTTTCCGCGGCACGCCGTTTCGGAGGCCGGATCCGGCCCGGTTTTTCCGCGGCACGCCGTTTCGGAGGCCGGATCCGGCCCGGTTTTGCCGCGGCACGCCATTTCGGAGGCCGGATCCGGCCCGGTTTTTCTGCGGTACGCCATTTCGGAGGCCGAATCCGGCCCGGTTTTTCCGCGGTACGCCATTTCGGAGGCCGGATCCGGCCCGGTTTTTCCGCGAAACGCCATTTCGGAGGCCGGATCCGGTCCGGTTTTTCCGCGAAACGCCATTTCGGAGGCCGGATCCGGTCCGGTTTTTCCGCGGCACGCCATTTCGGAGGCCGGATCCGGCCCGGTTTTGCCGCGAAACGCCATTTCGGTGGCCGGATCCGGTCCGGTTTTTCCGCGGCACGCCGTTTCGGAGGCCGGATCCGGCCCGGTTTTGCCGCGGCACGCCGTTTCGGAGGCCGGATCCGGCCCGGTTTTGCCGCAGCACGCCATTTCGTAGGCCGGATCCGGCCCGGTTTTGCCGCAGCACGCCATTTCGGAGGCCGGATCCGGTCCGGTTTTTTCCGCGAAACGCCATTTCGGAGGCCGGATCCGGTCCGGTTTTTCCACGGCACGCCATTTCGGAGGCCGGATCCGGTCCGGTTTTTCCGCGGCACGCCATTTCGGAGGCCGGATCCGGTCCAGTTTTGCCGCGGCACGCCATTTCGGAGGCCGGATCCGGTCCCATTTTTCCGCGAAACGCCATTTCGGAGGCCGGATCCGGTCCGGTTTTTCCACGGCACGCCATTTCGGAGGCCGGATCCGGTCCGGTTTTTCCGCGGCACGCCATTTCGGAGGCCGGATCCGGTCCGGTTTTTCCGCGAAACGCCATTTCGGAGGCCGGATCCGGTCCGGTTTTTCCGCGGCACGCCATTTCGGAGGCCGGATCCGGTCCGGTTTTTCCACGGCACGCCATTTCGGAGGCCAGATCCGGCCAGGTTTTTCCGCGAAATGCCATTTCGGAGGCCGGATCCGGCCCTGTTTTTCCGCGGCACGCCATTTCGGAGGCCGGATCCGGCCCGGTTTTTCCGCGGCACGCCATTTCGGAGGCCGGATCCGCTCCGGTTTTGCCGCGGCACGCCATTTCGGAGGCCGGATCCGGTCCGGTTTTTCCGCGAAACGCCATTTCGGAGGCCGGATCCGGTCCGGTTTTTCCGCGGCACGCCATTTCGGAGGCCGGATCCGGACCGGTTTTTCCGCGGCACGCCATTTCGGAGGCCGGATCCGGCCCGGTTTTGCCGCAGCACGCCATTTCGGAGGCCGGATCCGGCCCGGTTTTTCCGCGAAACGCCATTTAGGAGGCCGGATCCCGTCCGGTTTTTCTGCGAAACGCCATTTCGGAGGCCGGATCCGGCCCGGTTTTGCCGCGAAACGCCATTTCGGAGGCCGGATCCGGCCCGGTTTTTCCGCGGCACGCCGTTTCGGAGGCCTGATCCGGCCCGGTTTTTCCGCGGCACGCCATTTCGGGGGCCGGATCCGGCCCGGTTTTGCCGCGGCACGCCATTTCGGAGGCTGGATCCGGCCCGGTTTTGCCGCAGCACGCCATTTCGTAGGCCGGATCCGGCCCGGTTTGTCCGCGGCACGCCGTTTCGGAGGCCGGATCCGGTCCGGTTTTGCCGCGGCACGCCATTTCGGAGGCCGGATCCGGCCCGGTTTTTCCGCGGCACGCCGTTTCGGAGGCCGGATCCGGTCCCGTTTTTCCGCGGCACGCCATTTCGGAGGCCGGATCCGGCCCGGTTTTTCCGCGGCACGCCATTTCGGAGGCCGGATCCGGTCCGGTTTTTCCGCGAAACGCCATTTTGGAGGCCGGATCCGGCCCGGTTTTTCCGCGAAACGCCATTTCGGAGGCCGGATCCGGTCCGGTTTTTCCGCGGTACGCCATTTCGGAGGCCGGATCCGGCCCGGTTTTGCCGCGGCACGCCGTTTCGGAGGCCGGATCCGGCCCGGTTTTGCCGCGGCACGCCGTTTCGGAGGCCGGATCCGGCCCGGTTTTTCCGCGGCACGCCGTTTCGGAGGCCGGATCCGGTCCGGTTTTTCCGCGGCACGCCGTTTCCGGCCCGGTTTTTCCGCGGCACGCCGTTTCGGAGGCCGGATCCGGCCCGGTTTTTCCGCGGCACGCCGTTTCCGGCCCGGTTTTTCCGCGAAACGCCGTTTCGGAGGCCGGATCTGGTCCGGTTTTTCCGCGAAACGCCGTTTCGGAGGCCGGATCCGGTCCGGTTTTTCCACGGCACGCCATTTCGGAGGCCGGATCCGGTCCGGTTTTTCCGCGGCACGCCATTTCGGAGGCCGGATCCGGTCCTGTTTTTCCGCGAAACGCCATTTCGGAGGCCGGATCCGGTCCGGTTTTTCCGCGGCACGCCATTTCGGAGGCCGGATCCGGTCCGGTTTTTCCGCGAAACGCCATTTCGGAGGCCGGATCCGGTCCCGTTTTTCCGCGCCACGCCATTTCGGAGGCCGGATCCGGCACGGTTTTGCCGCGGCGCGCCATTTCGGAGGCCGGATCCGGCCCGGTTTTTCCGCGGCACGCCATTTCGGAGGCCGGATCCGGCCCGGTTTTTCCGCGGCACGCCATTTCGGAGGCCGGATCCGGTCCGGTTTTTCCGCGGCACGCCGTTTCGGAGGCCGGATCCGGCCCGGTTTTTTCCGCGGCACGCCGTTTCGGAGGCCGGATCCGGCCCGGTTTTTCCGCGGCACGCCGTTTCCGGCCCGGTTTTTCCACGGCACGCCGTTTCGGAGGCCGGATCCGGTCCGGTTTTTCCGCGGCACGCCGTTTCCGGCCCGGTTTTTCCGCGGCACGCCGTTTCGGAGGCCGGATCCGGCCCGGTTTTTCCGCGGCACGCCGTTTCAGGCCCGGTTTTTCCGCGGCACGCCGTTTTGGAGGCCGGATCCGGCCCGGTTTTTCCGCGGCACGCCGTTTCGGAGGCCGGATCCGGCCCGGTTTTTCCGCGGCATGCCGTTTCTGGCCCGGTTTTGCCGCGGCACGCCATTTCGGAGGCCGGATCCGGCCCGGTTTTTCCGCGAAACGCCATTTCGGAGGCCGGATCCGGTCCGGTTTTTCCGCGAAACGCCATTTCGGAGGCCGGATCCGGTCCGGTTTTTCCGCGGCACGCCATTTCGGAGGCCGGATCCGGCCCGGTTTTGCCGCGAAACGCCATTTCGGTGGCCGGATCCGGTCCGGTTTTTCCGCGGCACGCCGTTTCGGAGGCCGGATCCGGCCCGGTTTTGCCGCGGCACGCCGTTTCGGAGGCCGGATCCGGCCCGGTTTTGCCGCAGCACGCCATTTCGTAGGCCGGATCCGGCCCGGTTTTGCCGCAGCACGCCATTTCGGAGGCCGGATCCGGTCCGGTTTTTCCGCGAAACGCCATTTCGGAGGCCGGATCCGGTCCGGTTTTTCCACGGCACGCCATTTCGGAGGCCGGATCCGGTCCGGTTTTTCCGCGGCACGCCATTTCGGAGGCCGGATCCGGTCCAGTTTTGCCGCGGCACGCCATTTCGGAGGCCGGATCCGGTCCCATTTTTCCGCGAAACGCCATTTCGGAGGCCGGATCCGGTCCGGTTTTTCCACGGCACGCCATTTCGGAGGCCGGATCCGGTCCGGTTTTTCCGCGAAACGCCATTTCGGAGGCCGGATCCGGTCCGGTTTTTCCGCGGCACGCCATTTCGGAGGCCGGATCCGGTCCGGTTTTTCCACGGCACGCCATTTCGGAGGCCAGATCCGGCCAGGTTTTTCCGCGAAATGCCATTTCGGAGGCCGGATCCGGCCCTGTTTTTCCGCGGCACGCCATTTCGGAGGCCGGATCCGGCCCGGTTTTTCCGCGGCACGCCATTTCGGAGGCCGGATCCGCTCCGGTTTTGCCGCGGCACGCCATTTCGGAGGCCGGATCCGGTCCGGTTTTTCCGCGAAACGCCATTTCGGAGGCCGGATCCGGTCCGGTTTTTCCGCGGCACGCCATTTCGGAGGCCGGATCCGGCCCGGTTTTTCCGCGAAACGCCATTTAGGAGGCCGGATCCCGTCCGGTTTTTCTGCGAAACGCCATTTCGGAGGCCGGATCCGGCCCGGTTTTGCCGCGAAACGCCATTTCGGAGGCCGGATCCGGCCCGGTTTTTCCGCGGCACGCCGTTTCGGAGGCCTGATCCGGCCCGGTTTTTCCGCGGCACGCCATTTCGGGGGCCGGATCCGGCCCGGTTTTGCCGCGGCACGCCATTTCGGAGGCCGGATCCGGCCCGGTTTTGCCGCAGCACGCCATTTCGTAGGCCGGATCCGGCCCGGTTTGTCCGCGGCACGCCGTTTCGGAGGCCGGATCCGGTCCGGTTTTGCCGCGGCACGCCATTTCGGAGGCCGGATCCGGCCCGGTTTTTCCGCGGCACGCCGTTTCGGAGGCCGGATCCGGTCCCGTTTTTCCGCGGCACGCCATTTCGGAGGCCGGATCCGGCCCGGTTTTTCCGCGGCACGCCATTTCGGAGGCCGGATCCGGTCCGGTTTTTCCGCGAAACGCCATTTTGGAGGCCGGATCCGGCCCGGTTTTTCCGCGAAACGCCATTTCGGAGGCCGGATCCGGTCCGGTTTTTCCGCGGTACGCCATTTCGGAGGCCGGATCCGGCCCGGTTTTGCCGCGGCACGCCGTTTCGGAGGCCGGATCCGGCCCGGTTTTGCCGCGGCACGCCGTTTCGGAGGCCGGATCCGGCCCGGTTTTTCCGCGGCACGCCGTTTCCGGCCCGGTTTTTCCGCGGCACGCCGTTTCGGAGGCCGGATCCGGCCCGGTTTTTCCGCGGCACGCCGTTTCGGAGGCCGGATCCGGCCCGGTTTTTCCGCGGCACGCCGTTTCAGGCCCGGTTTTTCCGCGGCACGCCGTTTTGGAGGCCGGATCCGGCCCGGTTTTTCCGCGGCACGCCGTTTCGGAGGCCGGATCCGGCCCGGTTTTTCCGCGGCATGCCGTTTCTGGCCCGGTTTTTTCCGCGGCACGCCGTTTCGGAGGCCGGATCTGGCCTGGTTTTTCCGCGGCACGCCGTTTCGGAGGCCGGATCCGGCCCGGTTTTCCGCGGCACGCCGTTTCGGAGGCCGTTTCCTGCCCGGTTTTTCGGCGGCACGCCGTTTCGGAGGCCGGATCCGGCCCGGTTTTTCCGCGGCACGCCGTTTCGGAGGCCGGATCCGGCCCGGTTTTTCCGCGAAACGCCGTTTCGGAGGCCGGATCCGGCCCGGTTTTTCCGCGGCACGCCGTTTCGGAGGCCGGATCCGGCCCGGTTTTTCCGCGGCACGCCGTTTCGGAGGCCGGATCCGGCCCGGTTTTGCCGCGGCACGCCATTTCGGAGGCCGGATCCGGCCCGGTTTTTCCGCGGTACGCCATTTCGGAGGCCGGATCCGGCCCGGTTTTTCCGCGGTACGCCATTTCGGAGGCCGGATCCGGCCCGGTTTTTCCGCGAAACGCCATTTCGGAGGCCGGATCCGGTCCGGTTTTTCCGCGAAACGCCATTTCGGAGGCCGGATCCGGCCCGGTTTTTCCGCAAAGCGCCATTTCGGAGGCCGGATCCGGCACGGTTTTTCCGCGGCACGCCATTTCGGAGGCCGGATCCGGTCCGGTTTTTCCGCGGTACGCCATTTCGGAGGCCGGATCCGGCCCGGTTTTGCCGCGAAACGCCATTTCGGAGGCCGGATCCGGCCCGGTTTTTCCGCGAAATGCCATTTCGGAGGCCGGATCCGGTCCAGTTTTTCCGCGGCACGCCATTTCGGAGGCCGGATCCGGTCCGGTTTTTCCGCGGCACACCATTTCGGCGGCCAGATCCGGTCCTGTTTTTCTGCGGTACGCCATTTCGGAGGCCGGATCCGGTCCGGTTTTTCCGCGAAACGCCGTTTCGGAGGCCGGATCCGGTCCAGTTTTTCCGCGGCACGCCATTTCGGAGGCCGGATCCGGCCCGGTTTTTCCACGGCACGCCGTTTCGGAGGCCGGATCCGGTCCCGTTTTTCCGCGGCACGCCATTTCGGAGGCCGGATCCGGCCCGGTTTTGCCGCGGCACGCCATTTCGGAGGCCGGATCCGGTCCGGTTTTTCCGCGAAACGCCATTTCGGAGGCCGGATCCGGTCCGGTTTTTCCGCGGCACGCCATTTCGGGGGCCGGATCCGGCCCGGTTTTGCCGCGGCACGCCATTTCGGAGGCTGGATCCGGCCCGGTTTTGCCGCAGCACGCCATTTCGTAGGCCGGATCCGGCCCGGTTTGTCCGCGGCACGCCGTTTCGGAGGCCGGATCCGGTCCGGTTTTGCCGCGGCACGCCATTTCGGAGGCCGGATCCGGCCCGGTTTTTCCGCGGCACGCCGTTTCGGAGGCCGGATCCGGTCCCGTTTTTCCGCGGCACGCCATTTCGGAGGCCGGATCCGGCCCGGTTTTTTCCGCGGCACGCCATTTCGGAGGCCGGATCCGGTCCGGTTTTTCCGCGAAACGCCATTTTGGAGGCCGGATCCGGCCCGGTTTTTCCGCGAAACGCCATTTCGGAGGCCGGATCCGGTCCGGTTTTTCCGCGGTACGCCATTTCGGAGGCCGGATCCGGCCCGGTTTTGCCGCGGCACGCCGTTTCGGAGGCCGGATCCGGCCCGGTTTTGCCGCGGCACGCCGTTTCGGAGGCCGGATCCGGCCCGGTTTTTCCGCGGCACGCCGTTTCGGAGGCCGGATCCGGTCCGGTTTTTCCGCGGCACGCCGTTTCCGGCCCGGTTTTTCCGCGGCACGCCGTTTCGGAGGCCGGATCCGGCCCGGTTTTTCCGCGGCACGCCGTTTCCGGCCCGGTTTTTCCGCGAAACGCCGTTTCGGAGGCCGGATCTGGTCCGGTTTTTCCGCGAAACGCCGTTTCGGAGGCCGGATCCGGTCCGGTTTTTCCACGGCACGCCATTTCGGAGGCCGGATCCGGTCCGGTTTTTCCGCGGCACGCCATTTCGGAGGCCGGATCCGGTCCTGTTTTTCCGCGAAACGCCATTTCGGAGGCCGGATCCGGTCCGGTTTTTCCGCGGCACGCCATTTCGGAGGCCGGATCCGGTCCGGTTTTTCCGCGAAACGCCATTTCGGAGGCCGGATCCGGTCCCGTTTTTCCGCGCCACGCCATTTCGGAGGCCGGATCCGGCACGGTTTTGCCGCGGCGCGCCATTTCGGAGGCCGGATCCGGCCCGGTTTTTCCGCGGCACGCCATTTCGGAGGCCGGATCCGGCCCGGTTTTTCCGCGGCACGCCATTTCGGAGGCCGGATCCGGTCCGGTTTTTCCGCGGCACGCCGTTTCGGAGGCCGGATCCGGCCCGGTTTTTCCGCGGCACGCCGTTTCGGAGGCCGGATCCGGCCCGGTTTTTCCGCGGCACGCCGTTTCCGGCCCGGTTTTTCCACGGCACGCCGTTTCGGAGGCCGGATCCGGTCCGGTTTTTCCGCGGCACGCCGTTTCCGGCCCGGTTTTTCCGCGGCACGCCGTTTCGGAGGCCGGATCCGGCCCGGTTTTTCCGCGGCACGCCGTTTCAGGCCCGGTTTTTTCCGCGGCACGCCGTTTTGGAGGCCGGATCCGGCCCGGTTTTTCCGCGGCACGCCGTTTCGGAGGCCGGATCCGGCCCGGTTTTTCCGCGGCATGCCGTTTCTGGCCCGGTTTTGCCGCGGCACGCCATTTCGGAGGCCGGATCCGGCCCGGTTTTTCCGCGAAACGCCATTTCGGAGGCCGGATCCGGTCCGGTTTTTCCGCGAAACGCCATTTCGGAGGCCGGATCCGGTCCGGTTTTTCCGCGGCACGCCATTTCGGAGGCCGGATCCGGCCCGGTTTTGCCGCGAAACGCCATTTCGGTGGCCGGATCCGGTCCGGTTTTTCCGCGGCACGCCGTTTCGGAGGCCGGATCCGGCCCGGTTTTGCCGCGGCACGCCGTTTCGGAGGCCGGATCCGGCCCGGTTTTGCCGCAGCACGCCATTTCGTAGGCCGGATCCGGCCCGGTTTTGCCGCAGCACGCCATTTCGGAGGCCGGATCCGGTCCGGTTTTTCCGCGAAACGCCATTTCGGAGGCCGGATCCGGTCCGGTTTTTCCACGGCACGCCATTTCGGAGGCCGGATCCGGTCCGGTTTTTCCGCGGCACGCCATTTCGGAGGCCGGATCCGGTCCAGTTTTGCCGCGGCACGCCATTTCGGAGGCCGGATCCGGTCCCATTTTTCCGCGAAACGCCATTTCGGAGGCCGGATCCGGTCCGGTTTTTCCACGGCACGCCATTTCGGAGGCCGGATCCGGTCCGGTTTTTCCGCGAAACGCCATTTCGGAGGCCGGATCCGGTCCGGTTTTTCCGCGGCACGCCATTTCGGAGGCCGGATCCGGTCCGGTTTTTCCACGGCACGCCATTTCGGAGGCCAGATCCGGCCAGGTTTTTCCGCGAAATGCCATTTCGGAGGCCGGATCCGGCCCTGTTTTTCCGCGGCACGCCATTTCGGAGGCCGGATCCGGCCCGGTTTTTCCGCGGCACGCCATTTCGGAGGCCGGATCCGCTCCGGTTTTGCCGCGGCACGCCATTTCGGAGGCCGGATCCGGTCCGGTTTTTCCGCGAAACGCCATTTCGGAGGCCGGATCCGGTCCGGTTTTTCCGCGGCACGCCATTTCGGAGGCCGGATCCGGTCCGGTTTTTCCGCGAAACGCCATTTAGGAGGCCGGATCCCGTCCGGTTTTTCTGCGAAACGCCATTTCGGAGGCCGGATCCGGCCCGGTTTTGCCGCGAAACGCCATTTCGGAGGCCGGATCCGGCCCGGTTTTTCCGCGGCACGCCGTTTCGGAGGCCTGATCCGGCCCGGTTTTTCCGCGGCACGCCATTTCGGGGGCCGGATCCGGCCCGGTTTTGCCGCGGCACGCCATTTCGGAGGCCGGATCCGGCCCGGTTTTGCCGCAGCACGCCATTTCGTAGGCCGGATCCGGCCCGGTTTGTCCGCGGCACGCCGTTTCGGAGGCCGGATCCGGTCCGGTTTTGCCGCGGCACGCCATTTCGGAGGCCGGATCCGGCCCGGTTTTTCCGCGGCACGCCGTTTCGGAGGCCGGATCCGGTCCCGTTTTTCCGCGGCACGCCATTTCGGAGGCCGGATCCGGCCCGGTTTTTCCGCGGCACGCCATTTCGGAGGCCGGATCCGGTCCGGTTTTTCCGCGAAACGCCATTTTGGAGGCCGGATCCGGCCCGGTTTTTCCGCGAAACGCCATTTCGGAGGCCGGATCCGGTCCGGTTTTTCCGCGGTACGCCATTTCGGAGGCCGGATCCGGCCCGGTTTTGCCGCGGCACGCCGTTTCGGAGGCCGGATCCGGCCCGGTTTTGCCGCGGCACGCCGTTTCGGAGGCCGGATCCGGCCCGGTTTTTCCGCGGCACGCCGTTTCCGGCCCGGTTTTTTCCGCGGCACGCCGTTTCGGAGGCCGGATCCGGCCCGGTTTTTCCGCGGCACGCCGTTTCGGAGGCCGGATCCGGCCCGGTTTTTCCGCGGCACGCCGTTTCAGGCCCGGTTTTTCCGCGGCACGCCGTTTTGGAGGCCGGATCCGGCCCGGTTTTTCCGCGGCACGCCGTTTCGGAGGCCGGATCCGGCCCGGTTTTTCCGCGGCATGCCGTTTCTGGCCCGGTTTTTCCGCGGCACGCCGTTTCGGAGGCCGGATCTGGCCTGGTTTTTCCGCGGCACGCCGTTTCGGAGGCCGGATCCGGCCCGGTTTTCCGCGGCACGCCGTTTCGGAGGCCGTTTCCTGCCCGGTTTTTCGGCGGCACGCCGTTTCGGAGGCCGGATCCGGCCCGGTTTTTCCGCGGCACGCCGTTTCGGAGGCCGGATCCGGCCCGGTTTTTCCGCGAAACGCCGTTTCGGAGGCCGGATCCGGCCCGGTTTTTCCGCGGCACGCCGTTTCGGAGGCCGGATCCGGCCCGGTTTTTCCGCGGCACGCCGTTTCGGAGGCCGGATCCGGCCCGGTTTTGCCGCGGCACGCCATTTCGGAGGCCGGATCCGGCCCGGTTTTTCCGCGGTACGCCATTTCGGAGGCCGGATCCGGCCCGGTTTTTCCGCGGTACGCCATTTCGGAGGCCGGATCCGGCCCGGTTTTTCCGCGAAACGCCATTTCGGAGGCCGGATCCGGTCCGGTTTTTCCGCGAAACGCCATTTCGGAGGCCGGATCCGGCCCGGTTTTTCCGCAAAGCGCCATTTCGGAGGCCGGATCCGGCACGGTTTTTCCGCGGCACGCCATTTCGGAGGCCGGATCCGGTCCGGTTTTTCCGCGGTACGCCATTTCGGAGGCCGGATCCGGCCCGGTTTTGCCGCGAAACGCCATTTCGGAGGCCGGATCCGGCCCGGTTTTTCCGCGAAATGCCATTTCGGAGGCCGGATCCGGTCCAGTTTTTCCGCGGCACGCCATTTCGGAGGCCGGATCCGGTCCGGTTTTTCCGCGGCACACCATTTCGGCGGCCAGATCCGGTCCTGTTTTTCTGCGGTACGCCATTTCGGAGGCCGGATCCGGTCCGGTTTTTCCGCGAAACGCCGTTTCGGAGGCCGGATCCGGTCCAGTTTTTCCGCGGCACGCCATTTCGGAGGCCGGATCCGGCCCGGTTTTTCCACGGCACGCCGTTTCGGAGGCCGGATCCGGTCCCGTTTTTCCGCGGCACGCCATTTCGGAGGCCGGATCCGGCCCGGTTTTGCCGCGGCACGCCATTTCGGAGGCCGGATCCGGTCCGGTTTTTCCGCGAAACGCCATTTCGGAGGCCGGATCCGGTCCGGTTTTTCCGCGGCACGCCATTTCGGAGGCCGGATCCGGTCCAGTTTTTCCGCGAAACGCCATTTCGGAGGCCGGATCCGGTCCGGTTTTTCCGCGGCACGCCATTTCGGAGGCCAGATCCGGTCCAGTTTTTCCGCAAAACGCCATTTCGGAGGCCGGATCCGGTCCGGTTTTTCCGCGGCACGCCATTTCGGAGGCCGGATCCGGCCCGGTTTTGCCGCGGCACGCCATTTCGGAGGCCGGATCCGGTCCTGTTTTTCCACGGCACGCCGTTTCGGAGGCCGGATCCGGCCCGGTTTTTCCGCGGCACGCCGTTTCGGAGGCCGGATCCGGTCCCGTTTTTCCGCGGCACGCCATTTCGGAGGCCGGATCCGGCCCGGTTTTGCCGCGGCACGCCATTTCGGAGGCCGGATCCGGTCCGGTTTTTCCGCGAAACGCCATTTCGGAGGCCGGATCCGGTCCGGTTTTTCCGCGGCACGCCATTTCGGAGGCCGGATCCGGCCCGGTTTTTCCGCAAAACGCCATTTCAGAGGCCGGATCCGGCCCGGTTTTGCCGCAGCACGCCATTTCGGAGGCCGGATCCGGTCCGGTTTTTCCGCGAAACGCCATTTCGGAGGCCGGATCCGGACCGGTTTTTTCCGCGAAACGCCGTTTCGGAGGCCGGATCCGGCCCGGTTTTGCCGCGGCACGCCATTTCGGAGGCCGGATCCGGTCCGGTTTTTCCGCAAAACGCCATTTCGGAGGCCGGATCCGGCCCGGTTTTGCCGCGAAACGCCGTTTCGGAGGCCGGATGCGGCCCGTTTTTTTCCGCGGTACGCCATTTCGGAGGCCGGATCCGGCCCGGTTTTGCCGCGGCACGCCATTTCGGAGGCCGGATCCGGCCCCGTTTTGCCGCAGCACGCCATTTCGGAGGCCGGATCCGGTCCGGTTTTTCCGCGAAACGCCATTTCGGAGGCCGGATCCGGTCCGGTTTTTCCACGGCACGCCATTTTGGAGGCCGGATCCGGTCCGGTTTTTCCGCGAAACGCCATTTCGGAGGCCGGATCCGGTCCCGTTTTTCAGCGGCACGCCATTTCGGAGGCCGGATCCGGCCCGGTTTTGCCGCGGCGCGCCATTTCGGAGGCCGGATCCGGCCCGGTTTTTCCGCGGCACGCCATTTCGGAGGCCGGATCCGGTCCGGTTTTTCCGCGGCACGCCATTTCGGAGGACGGATCCGGTCCGGTTTTTCCGCGGCACGCCGTTTCGGAGGCCGGATCCGGCCCGGTTTTTCCGCGGCACGCCGTTTCGGAGGCCGGATCCGGTCCCGTTTTTCCGCGGCACGCCATTTCGGAGGCCGGATCCGGCCCGGTTTTGCCGCGGCACGCCATTTCGGGGGCCGGATCCGGTCCGGTTTTTCCGCGAAACGCCATTTCGGAGGCCGGATCCGGTCCGGTTTTTCCGCGGCACGCCATTTCGGAGGCCGGATCCGGCCCGGTTTTTCCGCAAAACGCCATTTCAGAGGCCGGATCCGGCCCGGTTTTGCCGCAGCACGCCATTTCGGAGGCCGGATCCGGTCCGGTTTTTCCGCGAAACGCCATTTCGGAGGCCGGATCCGGTCCGGTTTTTCCGCGAAACGCCGTTTCGGAGGCCGGATCCGGCCCGGTTTTGCCGCGGCACGCCATTTCGGAGGCCGGATCCGGTCCGGTTTTTCCGCAAAACGCCATTTCGGAGGCCGGATCCGGCCCGGTTTTGCCGCGAAACGCCGTTTCGGAGGCCGGATGCGGCCCGTTTTTTCCGCGGTACGCCATTTCGGAGGCCGGATCCGGCCCGGTTTTGCCGCGGCACGCCATTTCGGAGGCCGGATCCGGCCCCGTTTTGCCGCAGCACGCCATTTCGGAGGCCGGATCCGGTCCGGTTTTTCCGCGAAACGCCGTTTCGGAGGCCGGATCCGGTCCGGTTTTTCCACGGCACGCCATTTTGGAGGCCGGATCCGGTCCGGTTTTTCCGCGAAACGCCATTTCGGAGGCCGGATCCGGCCCGGTTTTGCCGCGGCACGCCATTTCGGAGGCCGGATCCGGTCCTGTTTTTCCACGGCACGCCGTTTCGGAGGCCGGATCCGGCCCGGTTTTTCCGCGGCACGCCGTTTCGGAGGCCGGATCCGGTCCCGTTTTTCCGCGGCACGCCATTTCGGAGGCCGGATCCGGCCCGGTTTTGCCGCGGCACGGCATTTCGGAGGCCGGATCCGGTCCGGTTTTTCCGCGAAACGCCATTTCGGAGGCCGGATCCGGTCCGGTTTTTCCGCGGCACGCCATTTCGGAGGCCGGATCCGGCCCGGTTTTTCCGCAAAACGCCATTTCAGAGGCCGGATCCGGCCCGGTTTTGCCGCAGCACGCCATTTCGGAGGCCGGATCCGGTCCGGTTTTTCCGCGAAACGCCATTTCGGAGGCCGGATCCGGACCGGTTTTTCCGCGAAACGCCGTTTCGGAGGCCGGATCCGGCCCGGTTTTGCCGCGGCACGCCATTTCGGAGGCCGGATCCGGTCCGGTTTTTCCGCAAAACGCCATTTCGGAGGCCGGATCCGGCCCGGTTTTGCCGCGAAACGCCGTTTCGGAGGCCGGATGCGGCCCGTTTTTTCCGCGGTACGCCATTTCGGAGGCCGGATCCGGCCCGGTTTTGCCGCGGCACGCCATTTCGGAGGCCGGATCCGGCCCCGTTTTGCCGCAGCACGCCATTTCGGAGGCCGGATCCGGTCCGGTTTTTCCACGAAACGCCATTTCGGAGGCCGGATCCGGTCCGGTTTTTCCGCGGCACGCCATTTCGGAGGCCGGATCCGGCCCGGTTTTTCCGCAAAACGCCATTTCAGAGGCCGGATCCGGCCCGGTTTTGCCGCAGCACGCCATTTCGGAGGCCGGATCCGGTCCGGTTTTTCCGCGAAACGCCATTTCGGAGGCCGGATCCGGACCGGTTTTTCCGCGAAACGCCGTTTCGGAGGCCGGATCCGGCCCGGTTTTGCCGCGGCACGCCATTTCGGAGGCCGGATCCGGTCCGGTTTTTCCGCAAAACGCCATTTCGGAGGCCGGATCCGGCCCGGTTTTGCCGCGAAACGCCGTTTCGGAGGCCGGATGCGGCCCGTTTTTTCCGCGGTACGCCATTTCGGAGGCCGGATCCGGCCCGGTTTTGCCGCGGCACGCCATTTCGGAGGCCGGATCCGGCCCCGTTTTGCCGCAGCACGCCATTTCGGAGGCCGGATCCGGTCCGGTTTTTCCGCGAAACGCCATTTCGGAGGCCGGATCCGGTCCGGTTTTTCCACGGCACGCCATTTTGGAGGCCGGATCCGGTCCGGTTTTTCCGCGAAACGCCATTTCGGAGGCCGGATCCGGTCCCGTTTTTCAGCGGCACGCCATTTCGGAGGCCGGATCCGGCCCGGTTTTGCCGCGGCGCGCCATTTCGGAGGCCGGATCCGGCCCGGTTTTTCCGCGGCACGCCATTTCGGAGGCCGGATCCGGTCCGGTTTTTCCGCGGCACGCCATTTCGGAGGACGGATCCGGTCCGGTTTTTCCGCGGCACGCCGTTTCGGAGGCCGGATCCGGCCCGGTTTTTCCGCGGCACGCCGTTTCGGAGGCCGGATCCGGTCCCGTTTTTCCGCGGCACGCCATTTCGGAGGCCGGATCCGGCCCGGTTTTGCCGCGGCACGCCATTTCGGGGGCCGGATCCGGTCCGGTTTTTCCGCGAAACGCCATTTCGGAGGCCGGATCCGGTCCGGTTTTTCCGCGGCACGCCATTTCGGAGGCCGGATCCGGCCCGGTTTTTCCGCAAAACGCCATTTCAGAGGCCGGATCCGGCCCGGTTTTGCCGCAGCACGCCATTTCGGAGGCCGGATCCGGTCCGGTTTTTCCGCGAAACGCCATTTCGGAGGCCGGATCCGGTCCGGTTTTTCCGCGAAACGCCGTTTCGGAGGCCGGATCCGGCCCGGTTTTGCCGCGGCACGCCATTTCGGAGGCCGGATCCGGTCCGGTTTTTCCGCAAAACGCCATTTCGGAGGCCGGATCCGGCCCGGTTTTGCCGCGAAACGCCGTTTCGGAGGCCGGATGCGGCCCGTTTTTTCCGCGGTACGCCATTTCGGAGGCCGGATCCGGCCCGGTTTTGCCGCGGCACGCCATTTCGGAGGCCGGATCCGGCCCCGTTTTGCCGCAGCACGCCATTTCAGAGGCCGGATCCGGCCCGGTTTTGCCGCAGCACGCCATTTCGGAGGCCGGATCCGGTCCGGTTTTTCCGCGAAACGCCGTTTCGGAGGCCGGATCCGGACCGGTTTTTCCGCGAAACGCCGTTTCGGAGGCCGGATCCGGCCCGGTTTTGCCGCGGCACGCCATTTCGGAGGCCGGATCCGGTCCGGTTTTTCCGCAAAACGCCATTTCGGAGGCCGGATCCGGCCCGGTTTTGCCGCGAAACGCCGTTTCGGAGGCCGGATGCGGCCCGTTTTTTCCGCGGTACGCCATTTCGGAGGCCGGATCCGGCCCGGTTTTGCCGCGGCACGCCATTTCGGAGGCCGGATCCGGCCCCGTTTTGCCGCAGCACGCCATTTCGGAGGCCGGATCCGGTCCGGTTTTTCCGCGAAACGCCATTTCGGAGGCCGGATCCGGTCCGGTTTTTCCGCGAAACGCCATTTTGGAGGCCGGATCCGGTCCGGTTTTTCCGCGAAACGCCATTTCGGAGGCCGGATCCGGTCCCGTTTTTCAGCGGCACGCCATTTCGGAGGCCGGATCCGGCCCGGTTTTGCCGCGGCGCGCCATTTCGGAGGCCGGATCCGGCCCGGTTTTTCCGCGGCACGCCATTTCGGAGGCCGGATCCGGTCCGGTTTTTCCGCGGCACGCCGTTTCGGAGGCCGGATCCGGCCCGGTTTTTCCGCGGCACGCCGTTTCGGAGGCCGGATCCGGTCCCGTTTTTCCGCGGCACGCCATTTCGGAGGCCGGATCCGGCCCGGTTTTGCCGCGGCACGCCATTTCGGGGGCCGGATCCGGTCCGGTTTTTCCGCGAAACGCCATTTCGGAGGCCGGATCCGGTCCGGTTTTTCCGCGGCACGCCATTTCGGAGGCCGGATCCGGCCCGGTTTTTCCGCAAAACGCCATTTCAGAGGCCGGATCCGGCCCGGTTTTGCCGCAGCACGCCATTTCGGAGGCCGGATCCGGTCCGGTTTTTCCGCGAAACGCCATTTCGGAGGCCGGATCCGGTCCGGTTTTTCCGCGAAACGCCGTTTCGGAGGCCGGATCCGGCCCGGTTTTGCCGCGGCACGCCATTTCGGAGGCCGGATCCGGTCCGGTTTTTCCGCAAAACGCCATTTCGGAGGCCGGATCCGGCCCGGTTTTGCCGCGAAACGCCGTTTCGGAGGCCGGATGCGGCCCGTTTTTTCCGCGGTACGCCATTTCGGAGGCCGGATCCGGCCCGGTTTTGCCGCGGCACGCCATTTCGGAGGCCGGATCCGGCCCCGTTTTGCCGCAGCACGCCATTTCGGAGGCCGGATCCGGTCCGGTTTTTCCGCGAAACGCCATTTCGGAGGCCGGATCCGGTCCGGTTTTTCCACGGCACGCCATTTTGGAGGCCGGATCCGGTCCGGTTTTTCCGCGAAACGCCATTTCGGAGGCCGGATCCGGCCCGGTTTTTCCGCCACACGCCATTTCGGAGGCCGGATCCGGTCCGGTTTTTCCGCGGCACGCCATTTCGGAGGCCGGATCCGGTCCGGTTTTTCCGCGGCACGCCATTTCGGAGGCCGGATCCGGTCCGGTTTTTCCGCGGCACGCCATTTCGGAGGCCGGATCCGGCCCGGTTTTTCCGCGGCACGCCGTTTCGGAGGCCGGATCCGGTCCCGTTTTTCCGCGGCACGCCATTTCGGAGGCCGGATCCGGCCCGGTTTTGCCGCGGCACGCCATTTCGGAGGCCGGATCCGGTCCGGTTTTTCCGCGAAACGCCATTTCGGAGGCCGGATCCGGTCCGGTTTTTCCGCGGCACGCCATTTCGGAGGCCGGATCTGGTCCGGTTTTTCCGCGGCACGCCATTTCGGAGGCCGGATCCGGTCCGGTTTTTCCGCAAAACGCCATTTCGGAGGCCGGATCCGGCCCGGTTTTTCCGCGGCACGCCATTTCGGAGGCCGGATCCGGTCCGGTTTTTCCGCGGTACGCCATTTCGGAGGCCGGATCCGGCCCGGTTTTGCCGCGAAACGCCATTTCGGAGGCCGGATCCGGCCCGGTTTTTCCGCGAAACGCCATTTCGGAGGCCGGATCCGGCCCGGTTTTTCCGCGGCACGCCATTTCGGAGGCCGGATCCGGTCCCGTTTTTCCGCGGCACGCCATTTCGGAGGCCGGATCCGGCCCGGTTTTTCCGCGGCACACCATTTCGGAGGCCAGATCCGGTCCTGTTTTTCTGCGGTACGCCATTTCGGAGGCCGGATCCGGTCCGGTTTTTCCACGAAACGCCATTTCGGAGGCCGGATCCGGTCCGGTTTTTCCGCGGCACGCCATTTCGGAGGCCGGATCCGGTCCAGTTTTTCCGCGGCACGCCATTTCGGAGGCCGGATCCGGCCCGGTTTTTCCGCGGCACACCATTTCGGAGGCCGGATCCGGCCCAGTTTTGCCGCGGCACGCCATTTCGGAGGCCGGATCCGGTCCGGTTTTTCCGCGGCACGCCATTTCGGAGGCCGGATCCGGTCCCGTTTTTCCGCGCCACGCCATTTCGGAGGCCGGATCCGGCACGGTTTTGCCGCGGCGCGCCATTTCGGAGGCCGGATCCGGCCCGGTTTTTCCGCGGCACGCCATTTCGGAGGCCGGATCCGGCCCGGTTTTTCCGCGGCACGCCATTTCGGAGGCCGGATCCGGCCCGGTTTTTCCGCGGCACGCCGTTTCGGAGGCCGGATCCGGCCCGGTTTTTCCGCGGCACGCCGTTTCGGAGGCCGGATCCGGCCCGGTTTTTCCGCGGCACGCCGTTTCCGGCCCGGTTTTTCCGCGGCACGCCGTTTCGGAGGCCGGATCCGGTCCGGTTTTTCCGCGGCACGCCGTTTCCGGCCCGGTTTTTCCGCGGCACGCCGTTTCGGAGGCCGGATCCGGCCCGGTTTTTCCGCGGCACGCCGTTTCCGGCCCGGTTTTTCCGCGGCACGCCGTTTCGGAGGCCGGATCCGGTCCGGTTTTTCCGCGAAACGCCGTTTCGGAGGCCGGATCCGGTCCGGTTTTTCCACGGCACGCCATTTCGGAGGCCGGATCCGGTCCGGTTTTTCCGCGGCACGCCATTTCGGAGGCCGGATCCGGTCCTGTTTTTCCGCGAAACGCCATTTCGGAGGCCGGATCCGGTCCGGTTTTTCCGCGGCACGCCATTTCGGAGGCCGGATCCGGTCCGGTTTTTCCGCGAAACGCCATTTCGGAGGCCGGATCCGGTCCCGTTTTTCCGCGCCACGCCATTTCGGAGGCCGGATCCGGCACGGTTTTGCCGCGGCGCGCCATTTCGGAGGCCGGATCCGGCCCGGTTTTTCCGCGGCACGCCATTTCGGAGGCCGGATCCGGCCCGGTTTTTCCGCGGCACGCCATTTCGGAGGCCGGATCCGGTCCGGTTTTTCCGCGGCACGCCGTTTCGGAGGCCGGATCCGGCCCGGTTTTTCCGCGGCACGCCGTTTCGGAGGCCGGATCCGGCCCGGTTTTTCCGCGGCACGCCGTTTCCGGCCCGGTTTTTCCGCGGCACGCCGTTTCGGAGGCCGGATCCGGTCCGGTTTTTCCGCGGCACGCCGTTTCCGGCCCGGTTTTTCCGCGGCACGCCGTTTCGGAGGCCGGATCCGGCCCGGTTTTTCCGCGGCACGCCGTTTCCGGCCCGGTTTTTCCGCGGCACGCCGTTTCGGAGGCCGGATCCGGTCCGGTTTTTCCGCGAAACGCCGTTTCGGAGGCCGGATCCGGTCCGGTTTTTCCACGGCACGCCATTTCGGAGGCCGGATCCGGTCCGGTTTTTCCGCGGCACGCCATTTCGGAGGCCGGATCCGGTCCTGTTTTTCCGCTAAACGCCATTTCAGAGGCCGGATCCGGTCCGGTTTTTCCGCGGCACGCCGTTTCGGACCCGGATCCGGCCCGGTTTTTCCGCGAAACGCCATTTCGGAGGCCGGATCCGGTCCGGTTTTTCCACGGCACGCCATTTCGGAGGCCGGATCCGGCCCGGTTTTGCCGCGGCGCGCCATTTCGGAGGCCGGATCCGGCCCGGTTTTTCCGCGGCACGCCATTTCGGAGGCCGGATCCGGTCCGGTTTTTCCGCGGCACGCCATTTCGGAGGCCGGATCCGGTCCGGTTTTTCCGCGGCACGCCATTTCGGAGGCCGGATCCGGCCCGGTTTTTCCGCGGCACGCCATTTCGGAGGCCGGATCCGGCCCAGTTTTGCCGCGGCACGCCATTTCGGAGGCCGGATCCGGCCCGGTTTTGCCGCGAAACGCCATTTCGGAGGCCGGATCCGGTCCGGTTTTTCCACGGCACGCCATTTTGGAGGCCGGATCCTGTCCGGTATTTCCGCGAAACGCCATTTCGGAGGCCGGATCCGGTCCCGTTTTTCCGCGGCACGCCATTTCGGAGGCCGGATCCGGCCCGGTTTTTCCGCGGCACGCCATTTCGGAGGCCAGATCCGGTCCGGTTTTTCCGCGAAACGCCATTTCGGTGGCCGGATCCGGTCCGGTTTTTCCACGAAACGCCATTTCGGAGGCCGGATCCGGTCCGGTTTTTCCGCGGCACGCCATTTCGGAGGCCGGATCCGGTCCCGTTTTTCCGCGGCACGCCATTTCGGAGGCCGGATCCGGCCCGGTTTTTCCGCGGCACGCCATTTCGGAGGCCGGATCCGGCCCAGTTTTTCCGCGGCACGCCATTTCGGAGGCCGGATCCGGCCCGGTTTTGCCGCAGCACGCCATTTCGGAGGCCGGATCCGGTCCGGTTTTTCCGCGGCACGCCATTTCGGAGGCCGGATCCGGCCCGGTTTTTCCGCGAAACGCCATTTCGGAGGCCGGATCCGGTCCGGTTTTTCCGCGCCACGCCATTTCGGAGGCCGGATCCGGCCCGGTTTTTCCGCGGCGCGCCATTTCGGAGGCCGGATCCGGTCCGGTTTTTCCGCGGCACGCCATTTCGGAGGCCGGATCCGGTCCGGTTTTTCCACGAAACGCCATTTCGGAGGCCGGATCCGGCACGGTTTTGCCGCGGTGCGCCATTTCGGAGGCCGGATCCGGTCCGGTTTTTCCGCGGCACGCCGTTTCCGGCCCGGTTGTTCCGCGGCACGCCATTTCGGAGGCCGGATCCGGCCCGGTTTTTCCGCGGCACGCCGTTTCGGAGGCCGGATCCGGCCCGGTTTTTCCGCGGCACGCCGTTTCGGAGGCCGGATCCGGCCCGGTTTTTCCGCGGCACGCCGTTTCGGAGGCCGGATCCGGCCCGGTTTTTCCGCGAAACGCCATTTCGGAGGCTGGATCCGGCCCGGTTTTTCCGCGGCACGCCGTTACGGAGGCCAGATCCGGTCCGGTTTTTCCACGGCACGCCATTTCGGAGGCCGGATCCGGCCCGGTTTTTCCACGGCACGCCATTTCGGAGGCCGGATCCGGCCCGGTTTTGCCGCGGCACGCCATTTCGGAGGCCGGATCCAGTCCGGTTTTTCCGCGGCACGCCATTTCGGAGGCCGGATCCGGCCCGGTTTTGCCGCGACACGCCATTTCAGAGGCCGGATCCGGCCCGGTTTTGCCGCAGCACGCCATTTCGGAGGCCGGATCCGGTCCGGTTTTTCCGCGAAACGCCATTTCGGAGCTCGGATCCGGTCCGGTTTTTCCGCGAAACGCCGTTTCGGAGGCCGGATGCGGCCCGGTTTTTCCGCGGTACGCCATTTCGGAGGCCGGATCCGGCCCGATTTTACCGCGAAACGCCATTTCGGAGGCCGGACCGGTTCGGTTTTTCCGCGAAACGCCATTTCGGAGGCCGGATCCGGCCCGGTTTTTCCGCGAAACGCCATTTCGGAGGCCGGATCCGGTCCAGTTTTTCCGCGGCACGCCATTTCGGAGGCCGGATCCGGTCCGGTTTTTCCGCGGCACGCCATTTCGGAGGCCGGATCCGGCCCGGTTTTGCCGCGGCACGCCATTTCGGAGGCCGGATCCGGCCCGGTTTTGCCGCAGCACGCCATTTCGGAGGCCGGATCCGGTCCGGTTTTTCCGCGAAACGCCATTTCGGAGGCCGGATCCGGTCCGGTTTTGCCGCGGCACGCCATTTCGGAGGCCGGATCCGGTCCGGTTTTTCCGCGAAACGCCATTTCGGAGGCCGGATCCGGTCCGGTTTTTCCGCGAAACGCCATTTCGGAGGCCAGATCCGGTCCGGTTTTTCCGCGGCACACCGTTTCGGAGGCCGGATCCAGTCCGGTTTTGCCGCGGCACGCCATTTCGGAGGCCGGATCCGGTCCGGTTTTTCCGCGAAACGCCATTTCGGAGGCCGGATCCGGTCCGGTTTTTCCGCGGCACGCCATTTCGGAGGCCGGATCCGGTCCGCTTTTTCCGCAAAACGCCATTTCGGAGGCCGGATCCGGTCCGGTTTTTCCGCGAAACGCCGTTTCGGAGGCCGGATGCGGCCCGGTTTTTCCGCGGTACGCCATTTCGGAGGCCGGATCCGGTCCGGTTTTTCCGCGAAACGCCATTTCGGAGGCCGGATCCAGTCCGGTTTTGCCGCAGCACGCCATTTCGGAGGCCGGATCCGGTCCGGTTTTTCCGCGAAACGCCATTTCGGAGGCCGGATCCGGTCCGGTTTTTCCGCGAAACGCCATTTCGGAGGCCGGATCCGGTCCAGTTTTTCCGCGGCACGCCATTTCGGAGGCCGGATATGGCCCGGTTTTGCCGCGGCACGCCATTGCGGCACGCCGTTTCCAGCCCAGTTTTGCCGCGGCACGCCATTTCGGAGGCCGGATCCGGCCCGGTTTTGCCGCAGCACGCCATTTCGTAGGACGGATCCGGCCCGGTTTTGCCGCAGCACGCCATTTCGAAGGCCGGATGCGGCCCGGTTTTTCCCCGGTACGCCATTTCGGAGGCCGGATCCGGTCCGGTTTTTCCGCGAAACGCCATTTCGGAGCTCGGATCCGGTCCGGTTTTTCCGCGAAACGCCGTTTCGGAGGCCGGATCCGGCCCGATTTTACCGCGAAACGCCATTTCGGAGGCCGGACCGGTTCGGTTTTTCCGCGAAACGCCATTTCGGAGGCCGGATCCGGCCCGGTTTTTCCGCGAAACGCCATTTCGGAGGCCGGATCCGGTCCAGTTTTTCCGCGGCACGCCATTTCGGAGGCCGGATCCGGCCCGGTTTTTCCGCGGCACGCCATTTCGGAGGCCGGATCCGGCCCGGTTTTGCCGCGGCACGCCATTTCGGAGGCCGGATCCGGCCCGGTTTTGCCGCAGCACGCCATTTCGGAGGCCGGATCCGGTCCCGTTTTGCCGCAGCACGCCATTTCGGAGGCCGGATCCGGTCCGGTTTTGCCGCGGCACGCCATTTCGGAGGCCGGATCCGGTCCGGTTTTTCCGCGAAACGCCATTTCGGAGGCCGGATCCGGTCCGGTTTTTCCGCGAAACGCCATTTCGGAGGCCAGATCCGGTCCGGTTTTTCCGCGGCACACCGTTTCGGAGGCCGGATCCAGTCCGGTTTTGCCGCGGCACGCCATTTCGGAGGCCGGATCCGGTCCGGTTTTTCCGCGAAACGCCATTTCGGAGGCCGGATCCGGTCCGGTTTTTCCGCGGCACGCCATTTCGGAGGCCGGATCCGGTCCGCTTTTTCCGCAAAACGCCATTTCGGAGGCCGGATCCGGTCCGGTTTTTCCGCGAAACGCCGTTTCGGAGGCCGGATGCGGCCCGGTTTTTCCGCGGTACGCCATTTCGGAGGCCGGATCCGGTCCGGTTTTTCCGCGGCACGCCATTTCGGAGGCCGGATCCGGTCCGCTTTTTCCGCAAAACGCCATTTCGGAGGCCGGATCCGGCCCGGTTTTTCCGCGAAACGCCATTTCGGAGGCCGGATCCGGTCCGGTTTTTCCGCGGCACGCCATTTCGGAGGCCGGATCCGGTCCAGTTTTTCCGCGGCACGCCATTTCGGAGGCCGGATATGGCCCGGTTTTGCCGCGGCACGCCATTGCGGCACGCCGGTTCCAGCCCGGTTTTGCCGCGGCACGCCATTTCGGAGGCCGGATCCGGCCCGGTTTTGCCGCAGCACGCCATTTCGTAGGACGGATCCGGCCCGGTTTTTCCGCAGCACGCCATTTCGAAGGCCGGATGCGGCCCGGTTTTTCCCCGGTACGCCATTTCGGAGGCCAGATCCGGTCCGGTTTTTCCACGGCACGCCATTTCGGAGGCCGGATCCGGTCCGGTTTTGCCGCGGCACGCCATTTCGGAGGCCGGATCCGGTCCGTTTTTTCCGCGGCACGCCATTTCGGAGGCCGGATCCAGTCCGGTTTTGCCGCAGCACGCCATTTCGGAGGCCGGATCCGGTCCGGTTTTGCCGCGGCACGCCATTTCGGAGGCCGGATCCGGTCCGGTTTTTCCGCGAAACGCCATTTCGGAGGCCGGATCCGGTCCGGTTTTTCCGCGGCACGCCATTTCGGAGGCCGGATCCGGCCCGGTTTTGCCGCGGCGCGCCATTTAGGAGGCCGGATCCGGTCCGGTTTTTCCGCGGCACGCCATTTCAGAGGCCGGATCCGGCCCGGTTTTTCCGCGGCACGCCATTTCGTAGGCCGGATCCGGTCCGGTTTTTCCGCGGCACGCCATTTCGGAGGCCGGATCCGGTCCGGTTTTTCCGCGGCACGCCATTTCGGAGGCCGGATCCGGACCGGTTTTTCCGCGGCACGCCATTTCGGAGGCCGGATCCGGTCCGGCTTTTCCGCGAAACGCCATTTCGGAGGCCGGATCCGGCCCGGTTTTTCCGCGGCACGCCATTTCGGAGGCCGGATCCGGCCCGGTTTTTCCGCGGCACGCCATTTCGGAGGCCGGATCCGGCCCGGTTTTTCCGCGGCACGCCATTTTGGAGGCCGGATCCGGCCCGGTTTTTCTGCGGCACGCCATTTCGGAGGCCGGATCCGGCCCGGTTTTTCCACGAAACGCCATTTCGGAGGCCGGATCCGGTCCTGTTTTTCCGCGGTACGCCATTTCGGAGGCCGGATCCGGTCCGGTTTTTCCGCGGCACGCCATTTCGGAGGCCGGATCCGGCCCGGTTTTGCCGCGAAACGCCATTTCGGTGGCCGGATCCGGTCCGGTTTTTCCGCGGCACGCCGTTTCGGAGGCCGGATCCGGTCCGGTTTTTCCGCGGCACGCCATTTCGGAGGCCGGATCCGGTCCGGTTTTGCCGCGGCACGCCGTTTCGGAGGCCGGATCCGGCCCGGTTTTGCCGCAGCACGCCATTTCGTAGGCCGGATCCGGCCCGGTTTTGCCGCAAAACGCCATTTCGGAGGCCGGATCCGGTCCGGTTTTTCCGCGAAACGCCATTTCGGAGGCCGGATCCGGTCCGGTTTTTCCACGGCACGCCATTTCGGAGGCCGGATCCGGTCCGGTTTTTCCGCGGCACGCCATTTCGGAGGCCGGATCCGGCCCGGTTTTGCCGCGGCGCGCCATTTAGGAGGCCGGATCCGGTCCGGTTTTTCCGCGGCACGCCATTTCAGAGGCCGGATCCGGCCCGGTTTTTCCGCGGCACGCCATTTCGTAGGCCGGATCCGGTCCGGTTTTTCCGCGGCACGCCATTTCGGAGGCCGGATCCGGTCCGGTTTTTCCGCGGCACGCCATTTCGGAGGCCGGATCCGGACCGGTTTTTCCGCGGCACGCCATTTCGGAGGCCGGATCCGGTCCGGCTTTTCCGCGAAACGCCATTTCGGAGGCCGGATCCGGCCCGGTTTTTCCGCGGCACGCCATTTCGGAGGCCGGATCCGGCCCGGTTTTTCCGCGGCACGCCATTTCGGAGGCCGGATCCGGCCCGGTTTTTCCGCGGCACGCCATTTTGGAGGCCGGATCCGGCCCGGTTTTTCTGCGGCACGCCATTTCGGAGGCCGGATCCGGCCCGGTTTTTCCACGAAACGCCATTTCGGAGGCCGGATCCGGTCCTGTTTTTCCGCGGTACGCCATTTCGGAGGCCGGATCCGGTCCGGTTTTTCCGCGGCACGCCATTTCGGAGGCCGGATCCGGCCCGGTTTTGCCGCGAAACGCCATTTCGGTGGCCGGATCCGGTCCGGTTTTTCCGCGGCACGCCGTTTCGGAGGCCGGATCCGGTCCGGTTTTTCCGCGGCACGCCATTTCGGAGGCCGGATCCGGTCCGGTTTTGCCGCGGCACGCCGTTTCGGAGGCCGGATCCGGCCCGGTTTTGCCGCAGCACGCCATTTCGTAGGCCGGATCCGGCCCGGTTTTGCCGCAAAACGCCATTTCGGAGGCCGGATCCGGTCCGGTTTTTCCGCGAAACGCCATTTCGGAGGCCGGATCCGGTCCGGTTTTTCCACGGCACGCCATTTCGGAGGCCGGATCCGGTCCGGTTTTTCCGCGGCACGCCATTTCGGAGGCCGGATCCGGTCCAGTTTTGCCGCGGCACGCCATTTCGGAGGCCGGATCCGGTCCCATTTTTCCGCGAAACGCCATTTCGGAGGCCGGATCCGGTCCGGTTTTTCCACGGCACGCCATTTCGGAGGCCGGATCCGGCCCCGTTTTTCCGCGGCACGCCATTTCGGAGGCCGGATCCGGCCCGGTTTTTCCGCGGCACACCATTTCGGAGGCCGGATCCGGCCCAGTTTTGCCGCGGCACGCCATTTCGGAGGCCGGATCCGGTCCGGTTTTTCCGCGGCACGCCATTTCGGAGGCCGGATCCGGTCCGGTTTTTCCGCGAAACGCCATTTCGGAGGCCGGATCCGGTCCCGTTTTTCCGCGCCACGCCATTTCGGAGGCCGGATCCAGCACGGTTTTGCCGCGGCGCGCCATTTCGGAGGCCGGATCCGGCCCGGTTTTTCCGCGGCACGCCATTTCGGAGGCCGGATCCGGCCCGGTTTTTCCGCGGCACGCCATTTCGGAGGCCGGATCCGGTCCCGTTTTTCCGCGGCACGCCATTTCGGAGGCCGGATCCGGTCCGGTTTTTCCGCGGCACGCCGTTTCGGAGGCCGGATCCGGCCCGGTTTTTCCGCGGCACGCCGTTTCCGGCCCGGTTTTTCCGCGGCACGCCATTTCGGAGGCCGGATCCGGCATGGTTTTTCCGCGGCACGCCGTTTCGGAGGCCGGATCCGGCCCGGTTTTTCCGCGGCACGCCGTTTCGGAGGCCGGATCCGGCCCGGTTTTTCCGCGGCACGCCGTTTCGGAGGCCGGATCCGGCCCGGTTTTTCCGCGGCACGCCGTTTCCGGCCCGGTTTTTCCGCGGCACGCCGTTTCGGAGGCCGGATCCGGTCCGGTTTTTCCGCGGCACGCCGTTTCTGGCCCGGTTTTTCCGCGGCACGCCGTTTCGGAGGCCGGATCCGGCCCGGTTTTTCCGCGGCACGCCGTTTCCGGCCCGGTTTTTCCGCGGCACGCCGTTTCGGAGGCCGGATCCGGTCCGGTTTTTCCGCGAAACGCCGTTTCGGAGGCCGGATCCGGTCCGGTTTTTCCGCGAAACGCCATTTCGGTGGCCGGATCCGGTCCGGTTTTTCCACGAAACGCCATTTCGGAGGCCGGATCCGGTCCAGTTTTTCCGCGGCACGCCATTTCGGAGTTCGGATCCGGCCCGGTTTTTCCGCGGCACGCCGTTTCGGAGGCCGGATCCGGTCCCGTTTTTCCGCGGCACGCCATTTCGGAGGCCGGATCCGGTCCGGTTTTTCCGCGGCACGCCGTTTCGGAGGCCGGATCCGGCCCGGTTTTTCCGCGGCACGCCGTTTCCGGCCCGGTTTTTCCGCGGCACGCCATTTCGGAGGCCGGATCCGGCATGGTTTTTCCGCGGCACGCCGTTTCGGAGGCCGGATCCGGCCCGGTTTTTCCGCGGCACGCCGTTTCGGAGGCCGGATCCGGCCCGGTTTTTCCGCGGCACGCCGTTTCGGAGGCCGGATCCGGCCCGGTTTTTCCGCGGCACGCCGTTTCCGGCCCGGTTTTTCCGCGGCACGCCGTTTCGGAGGCCGGATCCGGTCCGGTTTTTCCGCGGCACGCCGTTTCTGGCCCGGTTTTTCCGCGGCACGCCGTTTCGGAGGCCGGATCCGGCCCGGTTTTTCCGCGGCACGCCGTTTCCGGCCCGGTTTTTCCGCGGCACGCCGTTTCGGAGGCCGGATCCGGTCCGGTTTTTCCGCGAAACGCCGTTTCGGAGGCCGGATCCGGTCCGGTTTTTCCGCGAAACGCCATTTCGGTGGCCGGATCCGGTCCGGTTTTTCCACGAAACGCCATTTCGGAGGCCGGATCCGGTCCGGTTTTTCCGCGGCACGCCATTTCGGAGTTCGGATCCGGCCCGGTTTTTCCGCGGCACGCCGTTTCGGACCCGGATCCGGCCCGGTTTTTCCGCGAAACGCCATTTCGGAGGCCGGATCCGGCCCGGTTTTTCCGCGGCACGCCATTTCGGAGGCCGGATCCGGCCCGGTTTTTCCGCGGCACGCCATTTCGGAGGCCGGATCCGGTCCGGTTTTTCCGCGGCACGCCATTTCGGAGGCCGGATCCGGTCCGGTTTTTCCGCGGCACGCCATTTCGGAGGCCGGATCCGGCCCGGTTTTGCCGCGGCACGCCATTTCGTAGGCCGGATCCGGCCCGGTTTTGCCGCAGCACGCCATTTCGGAGGCCGGATCCGGCCCGGTTTTGCCGCGAAACGCCATTTCGGAGGCCGGATCCGGTCCGGTTTTTCCACGGCACGCCATTTTGGAGGCCGGATCCGGTCCGGTTTTTCCGCGAAACGCCATTTCGGAGGCCGGATCCGGCACGGTTTTTCCGCGGCACGCCATTTCGGAGGCCGGATCCGGCCCGGTTTTGCCGCGAAACGCCATTTCGGAGGCCGGATCCGGTCCGGTTTTTCCGCGGCACGCCATTTCGGAGGCCGGATCCGGCCCGGTTTTTCCGCGGCACGCCGTTTCGGAGGCCGGATCCGGCCCGGTTTTTCCGCGGCACGCCGTTTTGGAGGCCGGATCCGGTCCGGTTTTTCCGCGGCACGCCGTTTCGGAGGCCAGATCCGGCCCGGTTTTTCCGCCGCACGCCGTTTCGGAGGCCGGATCCGGCCCGGTTTTTCCGCGGCACGCCATTTCGGAGGCCGGATCCGGTCCGGTTTTTCCGCGAAACGCCATTTCGGAGGCCGGATCCGGTCCGGTTTTTCCGCGCCACGCCATTTCGGAGGCCGGATCCGGCCCGGTTTTTCCGCGGCGCGCCATTTCGGAGGCCGGATCCGGTCCGGTTTTTCCGCGGCACGCCATTTCGGAGGCCGGATCCGGTCCGGTTTTTCCACGAAACGCCATTTCGGAGGCCGGAGCCGGCACGGTTTTGCCGCGGTGCGCCATTTCGGAGGCCGGATCCGGTCCGGTTTTTCCGCGGCACACCGTTTCCGGCCCGGTTGTTCCGCGGCACGCCATTTCGGAGGCCGGATCCGGCCCGGTTTTTCCGCGGCACGCCGTTTCGGAGGCCGGATCCGGCCCGGTTTTTCCGCGGCACGCCGTTTCGGAGGCTGGATCCGGCCCGGTTTTTCCGCGGCACGCCGTTACGGAGGCCAGATCCGGTCCGGTTTTTCCACGGCACGCCATTTCGGAGGCCGGATCCGGCCCGGTTTTTCCGCGGCACGCCATTTCGGAGGCCGGATCCGGCCCGGTTTTGCCGCGGCACGCCATTTCGGAGGCCGGATCCAGTCCGGTTTTTCCGCGGCACGCCATTTCGGAGGCCGGATCCGGCCCGGTTTTGCCGCGGCACGCCATTTCAGAGGCCGGATCCGGCCCGGTTTTGCCGCAGCACGCCATTTCGGAGGCCGGATCCGGTCCGGTTTTTCCGCGAAACGCCATTTCGGAGGCCGGATCCGGTCCGGTTTTTCCGCGAAACGCCGTTTCGGAGGCCGGATGCGGCCCGGTTTTTCCGCGGTACGCCATTTCGGAGGCCGGATCCGGCCCGATTTTACCGCGGCACGCCATTTCGGAGGCCGGACCGGTTCGGTTTTTCCGCGAAACGCCATTTCGGAGGCCGGATCCGGCCCGGTTTTTCCGCGAAACGCCATTTCGGAGGCCGGATCCGGTCCAGTTTTTCCGCGGCACGCCATTTCGGAGGCCGGATCCGGCCCGGTTTTTCCGCGGCACGCCATTTCGGAGGCCGGATCCGGCCCGGTTTTGCCGCGGCACGCCATTTCGGAGGCCGGATCCGGCCCGGTTTTTCCGCGGCACGCCATTTCGGAGGCCGGATCCGGTCCCGTTTTTCCGCGGCACGCCATTTCGGAGGCCGGATCCGGCCCGGTTTTGCCGCAGCACGCCATTTCGTAGGCCGGATCCGGCCCGGTTTTTCCGCGGCACGCCATTTCGGAGGCCGGATCCGGTCCGGTTTTGCCGCGGCACGCCATTTCGGAGGCCGGATCCGGTCCAGTTTTTCCGCGGCACGCCATTTCGGAGTTCGGATCCGGCCCGGTTTTTCCGCGGCACGCCGTTTCGGAGGCCGGATCCGGTCCCGTTTTTCCGCGGCACGCCATTTCGGAGGCCGGATCCGGTCCGGTTTTTCCGCGGCACGCCGTTTCGGAGGCCGGATCCGGCCCGGTTTTTCCGCGGCACGCCATTTCGGAGGCCGGATCCGGTCCGCTTTTTCCGCAAAACGCCATTTCGGAGGCCGGATCCGGTCCGGTTTTTCCGCGAAACGCCATTTCGGAGGCCGGATCCGGTCCGGTTTTTCCGCGGCACGCCATTTCGGAGGCCGGATCCGGTCCAGTTTTTCCGCGGCACGCCATTTCGGAGGCCGGATATGGCCCGGTTTTGCCGCGGCACGCCATTGCGGCACGCCGTTTCCAGCCCGGTTTTGCCGCGGCACGCCATTTCGGAGGCCGGATCCGGCCCGGTTTTGCCGCAGCACGCCATTTCGTAGGACGGATCCGGCCCGGTTTTTCCGCGGCACGCCGTTTCGGAGGCCGGATCCGGTCCGGTTTTTCCGCGAAACGCCGTTTCGGAGGCCGGATCCGGTCCGGTTTTTCCGCGAAACGCCATTTCGGTGGCCGGATCCGGTCCGGTTTTTCCACGAAACGCCATTTCGGAGGCCGGATCCGGTCCGGTTTTTCCGCGGCACGCCATTTCGGAGTTCGGATCCGGCCCGGTTTTTCCGCGGCACGCCGTTTCGGACCCGGATCCGGCCCGGTTTTTCCGCGAAACGCCATTTCGGAGGCCGGATCCGGCCCGGTTTTTCCGCGGCACGCCATTTCGGAGGCCGGATCCGGCCCGGTTTTTCCGCGGCACGCCATTTCGGAGGCCGGATCCGGTCCGGTTTTTCCGCGGCACGCCATTTCGGAGGCCGGATCCGGTCCGGTTTTTCCGCGGCACGCCATTTCGGAGGCCGGATCCGGCCCGGTTTTGCCGCGGCACGCCATTTCGTAGGCCGGATCCGGCCCGGTTTTGCCGCAGCACGCCATTTCGGAGGCCGGATCCGGCCCGGTTTTGCCGCGAAACGCCATTTCGGAGGCCGGATCCGGTCCGGTTTTTCCACGGCACGCCATTTTGGAGGCCGGATCCGGTCCGGTTTTTCCGCGAAACGCCATTTCGGAGGCCGGATCCGGCACGGTTTTTCCGCGGCACGCCATTTCGGAGGCCGGATCCGGCCCGGTTTTGCCGCGAAACGCCATTTCGGAGGCCGGATCCGGTCCGGTTTTTCCGCGGCACGCCATTTCGGAGGCCGGATCCGGCCCGGTTTTTCCGCGGCACGCCGTTTCGGAGGCCGGATCCGGCCCGGTTTTTCCGCGGCACGCCGTTTTGGAGGCCGGATCCGGTCCGGTTTTTCCGCGGCACGCCGTTTCGGAGGCCAGATCCGGCCCGGTTTTTCCGCCGCACGCCGTTTCGGAGGCCGGATCCGGCCCGGTTTTTCCGCGGCACGCCATTTCGGAGGCCGGATCCGGTCCGGTTTTTCCGCGAAACGCCATTTCGGAGGCCGGATCCGGTCCGGTTTTTCCGCGCCACGCCATTTCGGAGGCCGGATCCGGCCCGGTTTTTCCGCGGCGCGCCATTTCGGAGGCCGGATCCGGTCCGGTTTTTCCGCGGCACGCCATTTCGGAGGCCGGATCCGGTCCGGTTTTTCCACGAAACGCCATTTCGGAGGCCGGAGCCGGCACGGTTTTGCCGCGGTGCGCCATTTCGGAGGCCGGATCCGGTCCGGTTTTTCCGCGGCACACCGTTTCCGGCCCGGTTGTTCCGCGGCACGCCATTTCGGAGGCCGGATCCGGCCCGGTTTTTCCGCGGCACGCCGTTTCGGAGGCCGGATCCGGCCCGGTTTTTCCGCGGCACGCCGTTTCGGAGGCTGGATCCGGCCCGGTTTTTCCGCGGCACGCCGTTACGGAGGCCAGATCCGGTCCGGTTTTTCCACGGCACGCCATTTCGGAGGCCGGATCCGGCCCGGTTTTTCCGCGGCACGCCATTTCGGAGGCCGGATCCGGCCCGGTTTTGCCGCGGCACGCCATTTCGGAGGCCGGATCCAGTCCGGTTTTTCCGCGGCACGCCATTTCGGAGGCCGGATCCGGCCCGGTTTTGCCGCGGCACGCCATTTCAGAGGCCGGATCCGGCCCGGTTTTGCCGCAGCACGCCATTTCGGAGGCCGGATCCGGTCCGGTTTTTCCGCGAAACGCCATTTCGGAGGCCGGATCCGGTCCGGTTTTTCCGCGAAACGCCGTTTCGGAGGCCGGATGCGGCCCGGTTTTTCCGCGGTACGCCATTTCGGAGGCCGGATCCGGCCCGATTTTACCGCGGCACGCCATTTCGGAGGCCGGACCGGTTCGGTTTTTCCGCGAAACGCCATTTCGGAGGCCGGATCCGGCCCGGTTTTTCCGCGAAACGCCATTTCGGAGGCCGGATCCGGTCCAGTTTTTCCGCGGCACGCCATTTCGGAGGCCGGATCCGGCCCGGTTTTTCCGCGGCACGCCATTTCGGAGGCCGGATCCGGCCCGGTTTTGCCGCGGCACGCCATTTCGGAGGCCGGATCCGGCCCGGTTTTTCCGCGGCACGCCATTTCGGAGGCCGGATCCGGTCCCGTTTTTCCGCGGCACGCCATTTCGGAGGCCGGATCCGGCCCGGTTTTGCCGCAGCACGCCATTTCGTAGGCCGGATCCGGCCCGGTTTTTCCGCGGCACGCCATTTCGGAGGCCGGATCCGGTCCGGTTTTGCCGCGGCACGCCATTTCGGAGGCCGGATCCGGTCCGGTTTTTCCGCGAAACGCCATTTCGGAGGCCAGATCCGGTCCGGTTTTTCCGCGGCACACCGTTTCGGAGGCCGGATCCAGTCCGGTTTTGCCGCGGCACGCCATTTCGGAGGCCGGATCCGGTCCGGTTTTTCCGCGAAACGCCATTTCGGAGGCCGGATCCGGTCCGGTTTTTCCGCGGCACGCCATTTCGGAGGCCGGATCCGGTCCGCTTTTTCCGCAAAACGCCATTTCGGAGGCCGGATCCGGTCCGGTTTTTCCGCGAAACGCCATTTCGGAGGCCGGATCCGGTCCGGTTTTTCCGCGGCACGCCATTTCGGAGGCCGGATCCGGTCCAGTTTTTCCGCGGCACGCCATTTCGGAGGCCGGATATGGCCCGGTTTTGCCGCGGCACGCCATTGCGGCACGCCGTTTCCAGCCCGGTTTTGCCGCGGCACGCCATTTCGGAGGCCGGATCCGGCCCGGTTTTGCCGCAGCACGCCATTTCGTAGGACGGATCCGGCCCGGTTTTGCCGCAGCACGCCATTTCGAAGGCCGGATGCGGCCCGGTTTTTCCCCGGTACGCCATTTCGGAGGCCAGATCCGGTCCGGTTTTTCCACGGCACGCCATTTCGGAGGCCGGATCCGGTCCGGTTTTTCCGCGGCACGCCATTTCGGAGGCCGGATCCGGTCCGTTTTTTCCGCGGCACGCCATTTCGGAGGCCGGATCCAGTCCGGTTTTGCCGCAGCACGCCATTTCGGAGGCCGGATCCGGTCCGGTTTTTCCGCGAAACGCCATTTCGGAGGCCGGATCCGGCCCGGTTTTTCCGCGAAACGCCATTTCGGAGGCCGGATCCGGTCCGGTTTTCCCGCGGCACGCCATTTCGGAGGCTGGATCCGGCCCGGTTTTGCCGCGGCGCGCCATTTAGGAGGCCGGATCCGGTCCGGTTTTTCCGCGGCACGCCATTTCAGAGGCCGGATCCGGCCCGGTTTTTCCGCGGCACGCCATTTCGTAGGCCGGATCCGGTCCGGTTTTTCCGCGGCACGCCATTTCGGAGGCCGGATCCGGTCCGGTTTTTTCCGCGAAACGCCATTTCGGAGGCCGGATCCGGCCCGGTTTTTCCGCGGCGCGCCATTTCGGAGGCCGGATCCGGTCCGGTTTTTCCGCGGCACGCCATTTCGGAGGCCGGATCCGGTCCGGTTTTTCCACGAAACGCCATTTCGGAGGCCGGATCCGGCACGGTTTTGCCGCGGTGCGCCATTTCGGAGGCCGGATCCGGTCCGGTTTTTCCGCGGCACACCGTTTCCGGCCCGGTTGTTCCGCGGCACGCCATTTCGGAGGCCGGATCCGGCCCGGTTTTTCCGCGGCACGCCGTTTCGGAGGCCGGATCCGGCCCGGTTTTTCCGCGGCACGCCGTTTCGGAGGCTGGATCCGGCCCGGTTTTTCCGCGGCACGCCGTTACGGAGGCCAGATCCGGTCCGGTTTTTCCACGGCACGCCATTTCGGAGGCCGGATCCGGCCCGGTTTTTCCGCGGCACGCCATTTCGGAGGCCGGATCCGGCCCGGTTTTGCCGCGGCACGCCATTTCGGAGGCCGGATCCAGTCCGGTTTTTCCGCGGCACGCCATTTCGGAGGCCGGATCCGGCCCGGTTTTGCCGCGGCACGCCATTTCAGAGGCCGGATCCGGCCCGGTTTTGCCGCAGCACGCCATTTCGGAGGCCGGATCCGGTCCGGTTTTTCCGCGAAACGCCATTTCGGAGGCCGGATCCGGTCCGGTTTTTCCGCGGCACGCCATTTCGGAGGCCGGATCCGGCCCGGTTTTTCCGCGGCACGCCATTTCGGAGGGCCGGATCCGGCCCGGTTTTTCCGCGGCACGCCATTTCGGAGGCCGGATCCGGTCCCGTTTTTCCGCGGCACGCCATTTCGGAGGCCGGATCCGGCCCGGTTTTGCCGCAGCACGCCATTTCGTAGGCCGGATCCGGCCCGGTTTTTCCGCGGCACGCCATTTCGGAGGCCGGATCCGGTCCGGTTTTGCCGCGGCACGCCATTTCGGAGGCCGGATCCGGTCCGGTTTTTCCGCGAAACGCCATTTCGGAGGCCAGATCCGGTCCGGTTTTTCCGCGGCACACCGTTTCGGAGGCCGGATCCAGTCCGGTTTTGCCGCGGCACGCCATTTCGGAGGCCGGATCCGGTCCGGTTTTTCCGCGAAACGCCATTTCGGAGGCCGGATCCGGTCCGGTTTTTCCGCGGCACGCCATTTCGGAGGCCGGATCCGGTCCAGTTTTTCCGCGGCACGCCATTTCGGAGGCCGGATATGGCCCGGTTTTGCCGCGGCACGCCATTGCGGCACGCCGTTTCCAGCCCGGTTTTGCCGCGGCACGCCATTTCGGAGGCCGGATCCGGCCCGGTTTTGCCGCAGCACGCCATTTCGTAGGACGGATCCGGCCCGTTTTGCCGCAGCACGCCATTTCGAAGGCCGGATGCGGCCCGGTTTTTCCCCGGTACGCCATTTCGGAGGCCAGATCCGGTCCGGTTTTTCCACGGCACGCCATTTCGGAGGCCGGATCCGGTCCGGTTTTTCCGCGGCACGCCATTTCGGAGGCCGGATCCGGTCCGGTTTTTCCGCGGCACGCCATTTCGGAGGCTGGATCCGGCCCGGTTTTGCCGCGGCGCGCCATTTAGGAGGCCGGATCCGGTCCGGTTTTTCCGCGAAACGCCATTTCAGAGGCCGGATCCGGCCCGGTTTTTCCGCGGCACGCCATTTCGTAGGCCGGATCCGGTCCGGTTTTTCCGCGGCACGCCATTTCGGAGGCCGGATCCGGTCCGGTTTTTCCGCGGCACGCCATTTCGGAGGCCGTTTCCGGCCCAGTTTTTCCGCGAAACGCCATTTCGGAGGCCGGATCCGGTCCGGTTTTTCCGCGGCACGCCATTTCGGAGGCCGGATCCGGTCCGGTTTTTCCACGGCACGCCGTTTCGGAGGCCAGATCCGGCCAGGTTTTTCCGCGAAATGCCATTTCGGAGGCCGGATCCGGCCCTGTTTTTCCGCGGCACGCCATTTCGGAGGCCGGATCCGGTCCGGTTTTTCCGCGGTACGCCATTTCGGAGGCCGGATCCGCTCCGGTTTTGCCGCGGCACGCCATTTCGGAGGCCGGATCCGGTCCGGTTTTTCCGCGGCACGCCATTTCGGAGGACGGATCCGGTCTGGTTTTTCCGCGGCACGCCATTTCGGAGGCCGGATCCGGCCCGGTTTTTCCGCGGCACGCCATTTCGGAGGCCGGATCCGGCCCGGTTTTGCCGCAGCACGCCATTTCGGAGGCCGGATCCGGCCCGGTTTTTCCGCGAAACGCCATTTAGGAGGCCGGATCCCGTCCGGTTTTTCTGCGAAACGCCATTTCGGAGGCCGGATCCGGCCCGGTTTTTCCGCGGCACGCCATTTCGGAGGCCGGATCCGGCCCGGTTTTTCCGCGGCACGCCGTTTCGGAGGCCTGATCCGGCCCGGTTTTTCCGCGGCACGCCATTTCGGGGGCCGGATCCGGCCCAGTTTTGCCGCGGCACGCCATTTCGGAGGCCGGATCCGGCCCGGTATTGCCGCAGCACGCCATTTCGTAGGCCGGATCCGGCCCGGTTTGTCCGCGGCACGCCGTTTCGGAGGCCGGATCCGGTCCGGTTTTTCCGCAAAACGCCATTTCGGAGGCCGGATCCGGCCCGGTTTTTCCGCGGCACGCCGTTTCGGAGGCCGGATCCGGTCCCGTTTTTCCGCGGCACGCCATTTCGGAGGCCGGATCCGGCCCGGTTTTTCCGCGGCACGCCATTTCGGAGGCCGGATCCGGTCCGGTTTTTCCGCGAAACGCCATTTTGGAGGCCGGATCCGGCCCGGTTTTTCCGCGAAACGCCATTTCGGAGGCCGGATCCGGTCCGGTTTTTCCGCGGTACGCCATTTCGGAGGCCAGATCCGGCCCGGTTTTGCCGCGGCACGCCGTTTCGGAGGCCGGATCCGGTCCGGTTTTGCCGCGGCACGCCGTTTCGGAGGCCGGATCCGGCCCGGTTTTTCCGCGGCACGCCGTTTCCGGCCCGGTTTTTCCGCGGCACGCCGTTTCGGAGGCCGGATCCGGCCCGGTTTTTCCGCGGCACGCCGTTTCAGGCCCGGTTTTTCCGCGGCACGCCGTTTTGGAGGCCGGATCCGGCCCGGTTTTTCCGCGGCACGCCGTTTCGGAGGCCGGATCCGGCCCGGTTTTTCCGCGGCATGCCGTTTCTGGCCCGGTTTTTCCGCGGCACGCCGTTTCGGAGGCCGGATCTGGCCTGGTTTTTCCGCGGCACGCCATTTCGGAGGCCGGATCCGGCCCGGTTTTCCGCGGCACGCCGTTTCGGAGGCCGTTTCCTGCCCGGTTTTTTCGGCGGCACGCCGTTTCGGAGGCCGGATCCGGCCCGGTTTTTCCGCGGCACGCCGTTTCGGAGGCCGGATCCGGCCCGGTTTTTCCGCGAAACGCCGTTTCGGAGGCCGGATCCGGCCCGGTTTTTCCGCGAAACGCCATTTCGGAGGCTGGATCCGGTCCCGTTTTTTCCGCGGCACGCCATTTCGGAGGCCGGATCCGGTCCGGTTTTTCCGCGGTACGCCATTTCGGAGGCCGGATCCGGCCCGCTTTTTCCGCAAAACGCCATTTCGGAGGCCGGATCCGGCCCGGTTTTTCCGCGAAACGCCATTTCGGAGGCCGGATCCGGTCCGGTTTTTCCGCGAAACGCCATTTCGGAGGCCGGATCTGGCCCGGTTTTTCCGCAAAACGCCATTTCGGAGGCCGGATCCGGCCCGGTTTTTCCGCGGCACGCCATTTCGGAGGCCGGATCCGGTCCGGTTTTTCCGCGGTACGCCATTTCGGAGGCCGGATCCGGCCCGGTTTTGCCGCGAAACGCCATTTCGGAGGCCGGATCCGGCCCGGTTTTTCCGCGAAATGCCATTTCGGAGGCCGGATCCGGTCCAGTTTTTCCGCGGCACGCCATTTCGGAGGCCGGATCCGGTCCGGTTTTTCCGCGGCACACCATTTCGGCGGCCAGATCCGGTCCTGTTTTTCTGCGGTACGCCATTTCGGAGGCCGGATCCGGTCCGGTTTTTTCCGCGAAACGCCGTTTCGGAGGCCGGATCCGGTCCAGTTTTTCCGCGAAACGCCATTTCGGAGGCCGGATCCGGCCCGGTTTTTCCGCGGCACGCCATTTCGGAGGCCGGATCCGGCCCAGTTTTGCCGCGGCACGCCATTTCGGAGGCCGGATCCGGCCCGGTTTTGCCGCAGCACGCCATTTCGGAGGCCGGATCCGGTCCGGTTTTTCCGCGAAACGCCATTTCGGAGGCCGGATCCGGTCCGGTTTTTCCGCGCCACGCCATTTCGGAGGCCGGATCCGGCCCGGTTTTGCCGCGGCGCGCCATTTCGGAGGCCGGATCCGGCCCGGTTTTTCCGCGGCACGCCATTTCGGAGGCCGGATCCGGCCCGGTTTTTCCGCAGCACGCCATTTCGGAGGCCGGATCCGGTCCGGTTTTTCCGCGGCACGCCATTTCGGAGGCCGGATCCGGCCCGGTTTTTCCGCGGCACGCCATTTCGGAGGCCGGATCCGGCCCGGTTTTGCCGCGGCACGCCGTTTCCGGCCCGGTTTTTCCGCGGCACGCCGTTTCGGAGGCCGGATCCGGCCCGGTTTTTCCGCGGCACGCCGTTTCGGAGGCCGGATCCGGCCCGGTTTTTCCGCGGCACGCCGTTTCCGGCCCGGTTTTTCCGCGGCACGCCGTTTCGGAGGCCGGATCCGGCCCGGTTTTTCCGCGGCACGCCGTTTCCGGCCCGGTTTTTCCGCGGCACGCCGTTTCGGAGGCCGGATCCGGTCCGGTTTTTCCGCGGCACGCCGTTTCCGGCCCGGTTTTTTCCGCGAAACGCCGTTTCGGAGGCCGGATCTGGTCCGGTTTTTCCGCGAAACGCCGTTTCGGAGGCCGGATCCGGTCCGGTTTTTCCACGGCACGCCATTTCGGAGGCCGGATCCGGTCCGGTTTTTCCGCGGCACGCCATTTCGGAGGCTGGATCCGGTCCGGTTTTTCCGCGAAACGCCATTTCAGAGGCCGGATCCGGTCCGGTTTTTCCGCGGCACGCCGTTTCGGAGGCCGGATCCGGTCCGGTTTTTCCGCGGCACGCCATTTCGGAGGCCGGATCCGCTCCGGTTTTGCCGCGGCACGCCATTTCGGAGGCCGGATCCGGCCCGGTTTTGCCGCGGCGCGCCATTTCGGAGGCCGGATCCGGCCCGGTTTTTCCGCGGCACGCCATTTCGGAGGCCGGATCCGGCCCGGTTTTTCCGCGGCACGCCATTTCGGAGGCCGGATCCGGTCCGGTTTTTCCGCGGCACGCCATTTCGGAGGCCGGATCCGGCCCGGTTTTGCCGCGGCACGCCATTTCGGAGGCCGGATTCGACCCGGTTTTGCCGCGGCACGCCATTTCGGAGGCCGGATCCGGCCCGGTTTTGCCGCGGCACGCCATTTCGGAGGCCGGATCCGGTCCTGTTTTTCCACGGCACGCCGTTTCGGAGGCCGGATCCGGCCCGGTTTTTCCGCGGCACGCCATTTCGGAGGCCGGATCCGGCCCGGTTTTGCCGCGGCACGCCATTTCGGAGGCCGGATCCGGTCCTGTTTTTCCACGGCACGCCGTTTCGGAGGCCGGATCCAGCCCGGTTTTTCCGCGGCACGCCGTTTCGGAGGCCGGATCCGGTCCCGTTTTTCCGCGGCACGCCATTTCGGAGGCCGGATCCGGCCCGGTTTTGCCGCGGCACGCCATTTCGGAGGCCGGATCCGGTCCGGTTTTTCCGCGAAACGCCATTTCGGAGGCCGGATCCGGCCCGGTTTTGCCGCGGCACGCCATTTCGGAGGCCGGATCCGGTCCGGTTTTTCCGCGAAACGCCATTTCGGAGGCCGGATCCGGTCCGGTTTTTCCGCGGCACGCCATTTCGGAGGCCGGATCCGGTCCGGTTTTTCCGCGGCACGCCATTTCGGAGGCCAGATCCGGTCCAGTTTTTCCGCGAAACGCCATTTCGGAGGCCGGATCCGGTCCGGTTTTTCCGCGGCACGCCATTTCGGAGGCCAGATCCGGTCCAGTTTTTCCGCAAAACGCCATTTCGGAGGCCGGATCCGGTCCGGTTTTTCCGCGGCACGCCATTTCGGAGGCCGGATCCGGCCCGGTTTTGCCGCGGCACGCCATTTCGGAGGCCGGATCCGGTCCTGTTTTTCCACGGCACGCCGTTTCGGAGGCCGGATCCGGCCCGGTTTTTCCGCGGCACGCCGTTTCGGAGGCCGGATCCGGTCCCGTTTTTCCGCGGCACGCCATTTCGGAGGCCGGATCCGGCCCGGTTTTGCCGCGGCACGCCATTTCGGAGGCCGGATCCGGTCCGGTTTTTCCGCGAAACGCCATTTCGGAGGCCGGATCCGGTCCGGTTTTTCCGCGGCACGCCATTTCGGAGGCCGGATCCGGCCCGGTTTTTCCGCAAAACGCCATTTCAGAGGCCGGATCCGGCCCGGTTTTGCCGCAGCACGCCATTTCGGAGGCCGGATCCGGTCCGGTTTTTCCGCGAAACGCCATTTCGGAGGCCGGATCCGGTCCGGTTTTTCCGCGAAACGCCGTTTCGGAGGCCGGATGCGGCCCGTTTTTTCCGCGGTACGCCATTTCGGAGGCCGGATCCGGCCCGGTTTTGCCGCGGCACGCCATTTCGGAGGCCGGATCCGGCCCCGTTTTGCCGCAGCACGCCATTTCGGAGGCCGGATCCGGTCCGGTTTTTCCGCGAAACGCCATTTCGGAGGCCGGATCCGGTCCGGTTTTTCCACGGCACGCCATTTTGGAGGCCGGATCCGGTCCGGTTTTTCCGCGGCACGCCATTTCGGAGGCCGGATCCGGTCCCGTTTTTCAGCGGCACGCCATTTCGGAGGCCGGATCCGGCCCGGTTTTGCCGCGGCGCGCCATTTCGGAGGCCGGATCCGGTCCGGTTTTTCCGCGGCACGCCATTTCGGAGGCCGGATCCGGTCCGGTTTTTCCGCGGCACGCCATTTCGGAGGCCGGATCCGGTCCGGTTTTTCCGCGGCACGCCGTTTCGGAGGCCGGATCCGGCCCGGTTTTTCCGCGGCACGCCGTTTCGGAGGCCGGATCCGGCCCGGTTTTGCCGCGGCACGCCATTTCGGGGGCCGGATCCGGTCCGGTTTTTCCGCGAAACGCCATTTCGGAGGCCGGATCCGGTCCGGTTTTTCCGCGGCACGCCATTTCGGAGGCCGGATCCGGCCCCGTTTTTCCGCGAAACGCCATTTCGGAGGCCGGATCCGGCCCGGTTTTGCGGCGAAACGCCATTTCGGAGGCCGGATCCGGTCCAGTTTTTCCGCGGCACGCCATTTCGGAGGCCGGATCCGGCCCGGTTTTTCCGCGGCACACCATTTCGGAGGCCAGATCCGGTCCTGTTTTTCTGCGGTACGCCATTTCGGAGGCCGGATCCGGTCCGGTTTTTCCGCGAAACGCCGTTTCGGAGGCCGGATCCGGTCCGGTTTTTCCGCGAAACGCCATTTCGGTGGCCGGATCCGGTCCGGTTTTTCCACGAAACGCCATTTCGGAGGCCGGATCCGGTCCGGTTTTTCCGCGGCACGCCATTTCGGAGGCCGGATCCGGTCCGGTTTTTCCGCGGCACGCCATTTCGGAGTTCGGATCCGGCCCGGTTTTTCCGCGGCACGCCATTTCGGAGGCCGGATCCGGCCCAGTTTTTCCGCGGCACGCCATTTCGGAGGCCGGATCCGGCCCGGTTTGGCCGCAGCACGCCATTTCGGAGGCCGGATCCGGTCCGGTTTTTCCGCGGCACGCCATTTCGGAGGCCGGATCCGGTCCGGTTTTTCCGCGAAACGCCATTTCGGAGGCCGGATCCGGTCCGGTTTTTCCGCGGCACGCCATTTCGGAGGCCGGATCCGGTCCGGTTTTTCCGCGGCGCGCCATTTCGGAGGCCGGATCCGGTCCGGTTTTTCCGCGGCACGCCATTTCGGAGGCCGGATCCGGTCCGGTTTTTCCACGAAACGCCATTTCGGAGGCCGGATCCGGCACGGTTTTGCCGCGGTGCGCCATTTCGGAGGCCGGATCCGGTCCGGTTTTTCCGCGGCACGCCGTTTCCGGCCCGGTTGTTCCGCGGCACGCCATTTCGGAGGCCGGATCCGGCCCGGTTTTTCCGCGGCACGCCGTTTCGGAGGCCGGATCCGGCCCGGTTTTTCCGCGGCACGCCGTTTCGGAGGCCGGATCCGGCCCGGTTTTTCCGCGGCACGCCGTTTCGGAGGCCGGATCCGGCCCGGTTTTTCCGCGAAACGCCATTTCGGAGGCTGGATCCGGCCCGGTTTTTCCGCGGCACGCCGTTACGGAGGCCAGATCCGGCCCGGTTTTTCCACGGCACGCCATTTCGGAGGCCGGATCCGGCCCGGTTTTTCCGCGGCACGCCATTTCGGAGGCCGGATCCGGCCCGGTTTTGCCGCGGCACGCCATTTCGGAGGCCGGATCCAGTCCGGTTTTTCCGCGGCACGCCATTTCGGAGGCCGGATCCGGTCCGGTTTTTCCACGGCACGCCATTTCAGAGGCCGGATCCGGCCCGGTTTTGCCGCAGCACGCCATTTCGGAGGCCGGATCCGGTCCGGTTTTTCCGCGAAACGCCATTTCGGAGGCCGGATCCGGTCCGGTTTTTCCGCGAAACGCCGTTTCGGAGGCCGGATGCGGCCCGGTTTTTCCGCGGTACGCCATTTCGGAGGCCGGATCCGGCCCGATTTTTCCGCGGCACGCCATTTCGGAGGCCGGACCGGTTCGGTTTTTCCGCGAAACGCCATTTCGGAGGCCGGATCCGGCCCGGTTTTTCCGCGAAACGCCATTTCGGAGGCCGGATCCGGTCCAGTTTTTCCGCGGCACGCCATTTCGGAGGCCGGATCCGGCCCGGTTTTTCCGCGGCACGCCATTTCGGAGGCCGGATCCGGCCCGGTTTTTCCGCGGCACGCCATTTCGGAGGCCGGATCCGGCCCGGTTTTGCCGCAGCACGCCATTTCGTAGGCCGGATCCGGCCCGGTTTTTCCGCGGCACGCCATTTCGGAGGCCGGATCCGGTCCGGTTTTGCCGCGGCACGCCATTTCGGAGGCCGGATCCGGTCCGGTTTTTCCGCGAAACGCCATTTCGGAGGCCAGATCCGGTCCGGTTTTTCCGCGGCACACCGTTTCGGAGGCCGGATCCAGTCCGGTTTTGCCGCGGCACGCCATTTCGGAGGCCGGATCCGGTCCGGTTTTTCCGCGAAACGCCATTTCGGAGGCCGGATCCGGTCCGGTTTTTCCGCGGCACGCCATTTCGGAGGCCGGATCCGGTCCGCTTTTTCCGCAAAACGCCATTTCGGAGGCCGGATCCGGCCCGGTTTTTCCGCGAAACGCCATTTCGGAGGCCGGATCCGGTCCGGTTTTTCCGCGGCACGCCATTTCGGAGGCCGGATCCGGTCCAGTTTTTCCGCGGCACGCCATTTCGGAGGCCGGATATGGCCCGGTTTTGCTGCGGCACGCCATTGCGGCACGCCGTTTCCAGCCCGGTTTTGCCGCGGCACGCCATTTCGGAGGCCGGATGCGGCCCGGTTTTGCCGCAGCACGCCATTTCGTAGGACGGATCCGGCCCGGTTTTGCCGCAGCACGCCATTTCGAAGGCCGGATGCGGCCCGGTTTTTCCCCGGTACGCCATTTCGGAGGCCAGATCCGGTCCGGTTTTTCCACGGCACGCCATTTCGGAGGCCGGATCCGGTCCGGTTTTGCCGCGGCACGCCATTTCGGAGGCCGGATCCGGTCCGTTTTTTCCGCGGCACGCCATTTCGGAGGCCGGATCCAGTCCGGTTTTGCCGCAGCACGCCATTTCGGAGGCCGGATCCGGTCCGGTTTTTCCGCGAAACGCCATTTCGGAGGCCGGATCCGGTCCGGTTTTCCCGCGGCACGCCATTTCGGAGGCCGGATCCGGCCCGGTTTTGCCGCGGCGCGCCATTTAGGAGGCCGGATCCGGTCCGGTTTTTCCGCGGCACGCCATTTCAGAGGCCGGATCCGGCCCGGTTTTTCCGCGGCACGCCATTTCGTAGGCCGGATCCGGTCCGGTTTTTCCGCGGCACGCCATTTCGGAGGCCAGATCCGGTCCGGTTTTTCCGCGGCACGCCATTTCGGAGGCCGGATCCGGTCCGGCTTTTCCGCGAAACGCCATTTCGGAGGCCGGATCCGGCCCGGTTTTTCCGCGGCACGCCATTTCGGAGGCCGGATCCGGCCCGGTTTTTCCGCGGCACGCCATTTCGGAGGCCGGATCCGGCCCGGTTTTGCCGCAGCACGCCATTTCGGAGGCCGGATCCGGCCCGGTTTTTCCGCGGCACGCCATTTCGGAGGCCGGATCCGGCCCGGTTTTGCCGCGGCACGCCATTTCGGAGGCCAGATCCGGTCCTGTTTTTCCGCGGTACGCCATTTCGGAGGCCGGATCCGGTCCGGTTTTTCCGCGGCACGCCATTTCGGAGGCCGGATCCGGCCCGGTTTTGCCGCGAAACGCCATTTCGGTGGCCGGATCCGGTCCGGTTTTTCCGCGGCACGCCGTTTCGGAGGCCGGATCCGGCCCGGTTTTTCCGCGAAACGCCATTTCGGAGGCCGGATCCGGTCCAGTTTTTCCGCGGCACGCCATTTCGGAGGCCGGATCCGGCCCGGTTTTTCCGCGGCACGCCATTTCGGAGGCCGGATCCGGCCCGGTTTTTCCGCGGCACGCCATTTCGGAGGCCGGATCCGGCCCGGTTTTGCCGCAGCACGCCATTTCGTAGGCCGGATCCGGCCCGGTTTTTCCGCGGCACGCCATTTCGGAGGCCGGATCCGGTCCGGTTTTTCCGCGGCACACCGTTTCCGGCCCGGTTGTTCCGCGGCACGCCATTTCGGAGGCCGGATCCGGCCCGGTTTTTCCGCGGCACGCCGTTTCGGAGGCCGGATCCGGCCCGGTTTTTCCGCGGCACGCCGTTTCGGAGGCTGGATCCGGCCCGGTTTTTTCCGCGGCACGCCGTTACGGAGGCCAGATCCGGTCCGGTTTTTCCACGGCACGCCATTTCGGAGGCCGGATCCGGCCCGGTTTTTCCGCGGCACGCCATTTCGGAGGCCGGATCCGGCCCGGTTTTGCCGCGGCACGCCATTTCGGAGGCCGGATCCAGTCCGGTTTTTCCGCGGCACGCCATTTCGGAGGCCGGATCCGGCCCGGTTTTGCCGCGGCACGCCATTTCAGAGGCCGGATCCGGCCCGGTTTTGCCGCAGCACGCCATTTCGGAGGCCGGATCCGGTCCGGTTTTTCCGCGAAACGCCATTTCGGAGGCCGGATCCGGTCCGGTTTTTCCGCGAAACGCCGTTTCGGAGGCCGGATGCGGCCCGGTTTTTCCGCGGTACGCCATTTCGGAGGCCGGATCCGGCCCGATTTTACCGCGGCACGCCATTTCGGAGGCCGGACCGGTTCGGTTTTTCCGCGAAACGCCATTTCGGAGGCCGGATCCGGCCCGGTTTTTCCGCGAAACGCCATTTCGGAGGCCGGATCCGGTCCAGTTTTTCCGCGGCACGCCATTTCGGAGGCCGGATCCGGCCCGGTTTTTCCGCGGCACGCCATTTCGGAGGCCGGATCCGGCCCGGTTTTGCCGCGGCACGCCATTTCGGAGGCCGGATCCGGCCCGGTTTTTCCGCGGCACGCCATTTCGGAGGCCGGATCCGGTCCCGTTTTTCCGCGGCACGCCATTTCGGAGGCCGGATCCGGCCCGGTTTTGCCGCAGCACGCCATTTCGTAGGCCGGATCCGGCCCGGTTTTTCCGCGGCACGCCATTTCGGAGGCCGGATCCGGTCCGGTTTTGCCGCGGCACGCCATTTCGGAGGCCGGATCCGGTCCGGTTTTTCCGCGAAACGCCATTTCGGAGGCCAGATCCGGTCCGGTTTTTCCGCGGCACACCGTTTCGGAGGCCGGATCCAGTCCGGTTTTGCCGCGGCACGCCATTTCGGAGGCCGGATCCGGTCCGGTTTTTCCGCGAAACGCCATTTCGGAGGCCGGATCCGGTCCGGTTTTTCCGCGGCACGCCATTTCGGAGGCCGGATCCGGTCCGCTTTTTCCGCAAAACGCCATTTCGGAGGCCGGATCCGGTCCGGTTTTTCCGCGAAACGCCATTTCGGAGGCCGGATCCGGTCCGGTTTTTCCGCGGCACGCCATTTCGGAGGCCGGATCCGGTCCAGTTTTTCCGCGGCACGCCATTTCGGAGGCCGGATATGGCCCGGTTTTGCCGCGGCACGCCATTGCGGCACGCCGTTTCCAGCCCGGTTTTGCCGCGGCACGCCATTTCGGAGGCCGGATCCGGCCCGGTTTTGCCGCAGCACGCCATTTCGTAGGACGGATCCGGCCCGGTTTTGCCGCAGCACGCCATTTCGAAGGCCGGATGCGGCCCGGTTTTTCCCCGGTACGCCATTTCGGAGGCCAGATCCGGTCCGGTTTTTCCACGGCACGCCATTTCGGAGGCCGGATCCGGTCCGGTTTTTCCGCGGCACGCCATTTCGGAGGCCGGATCCGGTCCGTTTTTTCCGCGGCACGCCATTTCGGAGGCCGGATCCAGTCCGGTTTTGCCGCAGCACGCCATTTCGGAGGCCGGATCCGGTCCGGTTTTTCCGCGAAACGCCATTTCGGAGGCCGGATCCGGCCCGGTTTTTCCGCGAAACGCCATTTCGGAGGCCGGATCCGGTCCGGTTTTCCCGCGGCACGCCATTTCGGAGGCTGGATCCGGCCCGGTTTTGCCGCGGCGCGCCATTTAGGAGGCCGGATCCGGTCCGGTTTTTCCGCGGCACGCCATTTCAGAGGCCGGATCCGGCCCGGTTTTTCCGCGGCACGCCATTTCGTAGGCCGGATCCGGTCCGGTTTTTCCGCGGCACGCCATTTCGGAGGCCGGATCCGGTCCGGTTTTTCCGCGAAACGCCATTTCGGAGGCCGGATCCGGCCCGGTTTTTCCGCGGCGCGCCATTTCGGAGGCCGGATCCGGTCCGGTTTTTCCGCGGCACGCCATTTCGGAGGCCGGATCCGGTCCGGTTTTTCCACGAAACGCCATTTCGGAGGCCGGATCCGGCACGGTTTTGCCGCGGTGCGCCATTTCGGAGGCCGGATCCGGTCCGGTTTTTCCGCGGCACACCGTTTCCGGCCCGGTTGTTCCGCGGCACGCCATTTCGGAGGCCGGATCCGGCCCGGTTTTTCCGCGGCACGCCGTTTCGGAGGCCGGATCCGGCCCGGTTTTTCCGCGGCACGCCGTTTCGGAGGCTGGATCCGGCCCGGTTTTTCCGCGGCACGCCGTTACGGAGGCCAGATCCGGTCCGGTTTTTCCACGGCACGCCATTTCGGAGGCCGGATCCGGCCCGGTTTTTCCGCGGCACGCCATTTCGGAGGCCGGATCCGGCCCGGTTTTGCCGCGGCACGCCATTTCGGAGGCCGGATCCAGTCCGGTTTTTCCGCGGCACGCCATTTCGGAGGCCGGATCCGGCCCGGTTTTGCCGCGGCACGCCATTTCAGAGGCCGGATCCGGCCCGGTTTTGCCGCAGCACGCCATTTCGGAGGCCGGATCCGGTCCGGTTTTTCCGCGAAACGCCATTTCGGAGGCCGGATCCGGTCCGGTTTTTCCGCGGCACGCCATTTCGGAGGCCGGATCCGGCCCGGTTTTGCCGCGGCACGCCATTTCGGAGGCCGGATCCGGCCCGGTTTTTCCGCGGCACGCCATTTCGGAGGCCGGATCCGGTCCCGTTTTTCCGCGGCACGCCATTTCGGAGGCCGGATCCGGCCCGGTTTTGCCGCAGCACGCCATTTCGTAGGCCGGATCCGGCCCGGTTTTTCCGCGGCACGCCATTTCGGAGGCCGGATCCGGTCCGGTTTTGCCGCGGCACGCCATTTCGGAGGCCGGATCCGGTCCGGTTTTTTCCGCGAAACGCCATTTCGGAGGCCAGATCCGGTCCGGTTTTTCCGCGGCACACCGTTTCGGAGGCCGGATCCAGTCCGGTTTTGCCGCGGCACGCCATTTCGGAGGCCGGATCCGGTCCGGTTTTTCCGCGAAACGCCATTTCGGAGGCCGGATCCGGTCCGGTTTTTCCGCGGCACGCCATTTCGGAGGCCGGATCCGGTCCAGTTTTTCCGCGGCACGCCATTTCGGAGGCCGGATATGGCCCGGTTTTGCCGCGGCACGCCATTGCGGCACGCCGTTTCCAGCCCGGTTTTGCCGCGGCACGCCATTTCGGAGGCCGGATCCGGCCCGGTTTTGCCGCAGCACGCCATTTCGTAGGACGGATCCGGCCCGGTTTTGCCGCAGCACGCCATTTCGAAGGCCGGATGCGGCCCGGTTTTTCCCCGGTACGCCATTTCGGAGGCCAGATCCGGTCCGGTTTTTCCACGGCACGCCATTTCGGAGGCCGGATCCGGTCCGGTTTTTCCGCGGCACGCCATTTCGGAGGCCGGATCCGGTCCGGTTTTTCCGCGGCACGCCATTTCGGAGGCTGGATCCGGCCCGGTTTTGCCGCGGCGCGCCATTTAGGAGGCCGGATCCGGTCCGGTTTTTCCGCGGCACGCCATTTCAGAGGCCGGATCCGGCCCGGTTTTTCCGCGGCACGCCATTTCGTAGGCCGGATCCGGTCCGGTTTTTCCGCGGCACGCCATTTCGGAGGCCGGATCCGGTCCGGTTTTTCCGCGGCACGCCATTTCGGAGGCCGTTTCCGGCCCAGTTTTTCCGCGAAACGCCATTTCGGAGGCCGGATCCGGTCCGGTTTTTCCGCGGCACGCCATTTCGGAGGCCGGATCCGGTCCGGTTTTTCCACGGCACGCCGTTTCGGAGGCCAGATCCGGCCAGGTTTTTCCGCGAAATGCCATTTCGGAGGCCGGATCCGGCCCTGTTTTTCCGCGGCACGCCATTTCGGAGGCCGGATCCCGTCCGGTTTTTCCGCGGTACGCCATTTCGGAGGCCGGATCCGCTCCGGTTTTGCCGCGGCACGCCATTTCGGAGGCCGGATCCGGTCCGGTTTTTCCGCGGCACGCCATTTCGGAGGACGGATCCGGTCTGGTTTTTCCGCGGCACGCCATTTCGGAGGCCGGATCCGGCCCGGTTTTTCCGCGGCACGCCATTTCGGAGGCCGGATCCGGCCCGGTTTTGCCGCAGCACGCCATTTCGGAGGCCGGATCCGGCCCGGTTTTTCCGCGAAACGCCATTTAGGAGGCCGGATCCCGTCCGGTTTTTCTGCGAAACGCCATTTCGGAGGCCGGATCCGGCCCGGTTTTTCCGCGGCACGCCATTTCGGAGGCCGGATCCGGCCCGGTTTTTCCGCGGCACGCCGTTTCGGAGGCCTGATCCGGCCCGGTTTTTCCGCGGCACGCCATTTCGGGGGCCGGATCCGGCCCAGTTTTGCCGCGGCACGCCATTTCGGAGGCCGGATCCGGCCCGGTATTGCCGCAGCACGCCATTTCGTAGGCCGGATCCGGCCCGGTTTGTCCGCGGCACGCCGTTTCGGAGGCCGGATCCGGTCCGGTTTTTCCGCAAAACGCCATTTCGGAGGCCGGATCCGGCCCGGTTTTTCCGCGGCACGCCGTTTCGGAGGCCGGATCCGGTCCCGTTTTTCCGCGGCACGCCATTTCGGAGGCCGGATCCGGCCCGGTTTTTCCGCGGCACGCCATTTCGGAGGCCGGATCCGGTCCGGTTTTTCCGCGAAACGCCATTTTGGAGGCCGGATCCGGCCCGGTTTTTCCGCGAAACGCCATTTCGGAGGCCGGATCCGGTCCGGTTTTTCCGCGGTACGCCATTTCGGAGGCCAGATCCGGCCCGGTTTTGCCGCGGCACGCCGTTTCGGAGGCCGGATCCGGTCCGGTTTTGCCGCGGCACGCCGTTTCGGAGGCCGGATCCGGCCCGGTTTTTCCGCGGCACGCCGTTTCCGGCCCGGTTTTTCCGCGGCACGCCGTTTCGGAGGCCGGATCCGGCCCGGTTTTTCCGCGGCACGCCGTTTCAGGCCCGGTTTTTCCGCGGCACGCCGTTTTGGAGGCCGGATCCGGCCCGGTTTTTCCGCGGCACGCCGTTTCGGAGGCCGGATCCGGCCCGGTTTTTCCGCGGCATGCCGTTTCTGGCCCGGTTTTTCCGCGGCACGCCGTTTCGGAGGCCGGATCTGGCCTGGTTTTTCCGCGGCACGCCATTTCGGAGGCCGGATCCGGCCCGGTTTTCCGCGGCACGCCGTTTCGGAGGCCGTTTCCTGCCCGGTTTTTCGGCGGCACGCCGTTTCGGAGGCCGGATCCGGCCCGGTTTTTCCGCGGCACGCCGTTTCGGAGGCCGGATCCGGCCCGGTTTTTCCGCGAAACGCCGTTTCGGAGGCCGGATCCGGCCCGGTTTTTCCGCGAAACGCCATTTCGGAGGCTGGATCCGGTCCCGTTTTTTCCGCGGCACGCCATTTCGGAGGCCGGATCCGGTCCGGTTTTTCCGCGGTACGCCATTTCGGAGGCCGGATCCGGCCCGGTTTTTCCGCGGTACGCCATTTCGGAGGCCGGATCCGGCCCGGTTTTTCCGCGAAACGCCATTTCGGAGGCCGGATCCGGTCCGGTTTTTCCGCGAAACGCCATTTCGGAGGCCGGATCTGGCCCGGTTTTTCCGCAAAACGCCATTTCGGAGGCCGGATCCGGCCCGGTTTTTCCGCGGCACGCCATTTCGGAGGCCGGATCCGGTCCGGTTTTTCCGCGGTACGCCATTTCGGAGGCCGGATCCGGCCCGGTTTTGCCGCGAAACGCCATTTCGGAGGCCGGATCCGGCCCGGTTTTTCCGCGAAATGCCATTTCGGAGGCCGGATCCGGTCCAGTTTTTCCGCGGCACGCCATTTCGGAGGCCGGATCCGGTCCGGTTTTTCCGCGGCACACCATTTCGGCGGCCAGATCCGGTCCTGTTTTTCTGCGGTACGCCATTTCGGAGGCCGGATCCGGTCCGGTTTTTCCGCGAAACGCCGTTTCGGAGGCCGGATCCGGTCCAGTTTTTCCGCGAAACGCCATTTCGGAGGCCGGATCCGGCCCGGTTTTTCCGCGGCACGCCATTTCGGAGGCCGGATCCGGCCCAGTTTTGCCGCGGCACGCCATTTCGGAGGCCGGATCCGGCCCGGTTTTGCCGCAGCACGCCATTTCGGAGGCCGGATCCGGTCCGGTTTTTCCGCGAAACGCCATTTCGGAGGCCGGATCCGGTCCGGTTTTTCCGCGCCACGCCATTTCGGAGGCCGGATCCGGCCCGGTTTTGCCGCAGCACGCCATTTCGGAGGCCGGATCCGGTCCGGTTTTTCCGCGGCACGCCATTTCGGAGGCCGGATCCGGCCCGGTTTTTCCGCGGCACGCCATTTCGGAGGCCGGATCCGGCCCGGTTTTGCCGCGGCACGCCGTTTCCGGCCCGGTTTTTCCGCGGCACGCCGTTTCGGAGGCCGGATCCGGCCCGGTTTTTCCGCGGCACGCCGTTTCGGAGGCCGGATCCGGCCCGGTTTTTCCGCGGCACGCCGTTTCCGGCCCGGTTTTTCCGCGGCACGCCGTTTCGGAGGCCGGATCCGGCCCGGTTTTTCCGCGGCACGCCGTTTCCGGCCCGGTTTTTCCGCGGCACGCCGTTTCGGAGGCCGGATCCGGTCCGGTTTTTCCGCGGCACGCCGTTTCCGGCCCGGTTTTTTCCGCGAAACGCCGTTTCGGAGGCCGGATCTGGTCCGGTTTTTCCGCGAAACGCCGTTTCGGAGGCCGGATCCGGTCCGGTTTTTCCACGGCACGCCATTTCGGAGGCCGGATCCGGTCCGGTTTTTCCGCGGCACGCCATTTCGGAGGCTGGATCCGGTCCGGTTTTTCCGCGAAACGCCATTTCAGAGGCCGGATCCGGTCCGGTTTTTCCGCGGCACGCCGTTTCGGAGGCCGGATCCGGTCCGGTTTTTCCGCGGCACGCCATTTCGGAGGCCGGATCCGCTCCGGTTTTGCCGCGGCACGCCATTTCGGAGGCCGGATCCGGCCCGGTTTTGCCGCGGCGCGCCATTTCGGAGGCCGGATCCGGCCCGGTTTTTCCGCGGCACGCCATTTCGGAGGCCGGATCCGGCCCGGTTTTTCCGCGGCACGCCATTTCGGAGGCCGGATCCGGTCCGGTTTTTCCGCGGCACGCCATTTCGGAGGCCGGATCCGGCCCGGTTTTGCCGCGGCACGCCATTTCGGAGGCCGGATTCGACCCGGTTTTGCCGCGGCACGCCATTTCGGAGGCCGGATCCGGCCCGGTTTTGCCGCGGCACGCCATTTCGGAGGCCGGATCCGGTCCTGTTTTTCCACGGCACGCCGTTTCGGAGGCCGGATCCGGCCCGGTTTTTCCGCGGCACGCCATTTCGGAGGCCGGATCCGGCCCGGTTTTGCCGCGGCACGCCATTTCGGAGGCCGGATCCGGTCCTGTTTTTCCACGGCACGCCGTTTCGGAGGCCGGATCCAGCCCGGTTTTTCCGCGGCACGCCGTTTCGGAGGCCGGATCCGGTCCCGTTTTTCCGCGGCACGCCATTTCGGAGGCCGGATCCGGCCCGGTTTTGCCGCGGCACGCCATTTCGGAGGCCGGATCCGGTCCGGTTTTTCCGCGAAACGCCATTTCGGAGGCCGGATCCGGCCCGGTTTTGCCGCGGCACGCCATTTCGGAGGCCGGATCCGGTCCGGTTTTTCCGCGAAACGCCATTTCGGAGGCCGGATCCGGTCCGGTTTTTCCGCGGCACGCCATTTCGGAGGCCGGATCCGGTCCGGTTTTTCCGCGGCACGCCATTTCGGAGGCCAGATCCGGTCCAGTTTTTCCGCGAAACGCCATTTCGGAGGCCGGATCCGGTCCGGTTTTTCCGCGGCACGCCATTTCGGAGGCCAGATCCGGTCCAGTTTTTCCGCAAAACGCCATTTCGGAGGCCGGATCCGGTCCGGTTTTTCCGCGGCACGCCATTTCGGAGGCCGGATCCGGCCCGGTTTTGCCGCGGCACGCCATTTCGGAGGCCGGATCCGGTCCTGTTTTTCCACGGCACGCCGTTTCGGAGGCCGGATCCGGCCCGGTTTTTCCGCGGCACGCCGTTTCGGAGGCCGGATCCGGTCCCGTTTTTCCGCGGCACGCCATTTCGGAGGCCGGATCCGGCCCGGTTTTGCCGCGGCACGCCATTTCGGAGGCCGGATCCGGTCCGGTTTTTCCGCGAAACGCCATTTCGGAGGCCGGATCCGGTCCGGTTTTTCCGCGGCACGCCATTTCGGAGGCCGGATCCGGCCCGGTTTTTCCGCAAAACGCCATTTCAGAGGCCGGATCCGGCCCGGTTTTGCCGCAGCACGCCATTTCGGAGGCCGGATCCGGTCCGGTTTTTCCGCGAAACGCCATTTCGGAGGCCGGATCCGGTCCGGTTTTTCCGCGAAACGCCGTTTCGGAGGCCGGATGCGGCCCGTTTTTTCCGCGGTACGCCATTTCGGAGGCCGGATCCGGCCCGGTTTTGCCGCGGCACGCCATTTCGGAGGCCGGATCCGGCCCCGTTTTGCCGCAGCACGCCATTTCGGAGGCCGGATCCGGTCCGGTTTTTCCGCGAAACGCCATTTCGGAGGCCGGATCCGGTCCGGTTTTTCCACGGCACGCCATTTTGGAGGCCGGATCCGGTCCGGTTTTTCCGCGGCACGCCATTTCGGAGGCCGGATCCGGTCCCGTTTTTCAGCGGCACGCCATTTCGGAGGCCGGATCCGGCCCGGTTTTGCCGCGGCGCGCCATTTCGGAGGCCGGATCCGGTCCGGTTTTTCCGCGGCACGCCATTTCGGAGGCCGGATCCGGTCCGGTTTTTCCGCGGCACGCCATTTCGGAGGCCGGATCCGGTCCGGTTTTTCCGCGGCACGCCGTTTCGGAGGCCGGATCCGGCCCGGTTTTTCCGCGGCACGCCGTTTCGGAGGCCGGATCCGGCCCGGTTTTGCCGCGGCACGCCATTTTGGGGGCCGGATCCGGTCCGGTTTTTCCGCGAAACGCCATTTCGGAGGCCGGATCCGGTCCGGTTTTTCCGCGGCACGCCATTTCGGAGGCCGGATCCGGCCCCGTTTTTCCGCGAAACGCCATTTCGGAGGCCGGATCCGGCCCGGTTTTGCGGCGAAACGCCATTTCGGAGGCCGGATCCGGTCCAGTTTTTCCGCGGCACGCCATTTCGGAGGCCGGATCCGGCCCGGTTTTTCCGCGGCACACCATTTCGGAGGCCAGATCCGGTCCTGTTTTTCTGCGGTACGCCATTTCGGAGGCCGGATCCGGTCCGGTTTTTCCGCGAAACGCCGTTTCGGAGGCCGGATCCGGTCCGGTTTTTCCGCGAAACGCCATTTCGGTGGCCGGATCCGGTCCGGTTTTTCCACGAAACGCCATTTCGGAGGCCGGATCCGGTCCGGTTTTTCCGCGGCACGCCATTTCGGAGGCCGGATCCGGTCCGGTTTTTCCGCGGCACGCCATTTCGGAGTTCGGATCCGGCCCGGTTTTTCCGCGGCACGCCATTTCGGAGGCCGGATCCGGCCCAGTTTTTCCGCGGCACGCCATTTCGGAGGCCGGATCCGGCCCGGTTTGGCCGCAGCACGCCATTTCGGAGGCCGGATCCGGTCCGGTTTTTCCGCGGCACGCCATTTCGGAGGCCGGATCCGGTCCGGTTTTTCCGCGAAACGCCATTTCGGAGGCCGGATCCGGTCCGGTTTTTCCGCGGCACGCCATTTCGGAGGCCGGATCCGGTCCGGTTTTTCCGCGGCGCGCCATTTCGGAGGCCGGATCCGGTCCGGTTTTTCCGCGGCACGCCATTTCGGAGGCCGGATCCGGTCCGGTTTTTCCACGAAACGCCATTTCGGAGGCCGGATCCGGCACGGTTTTGCCGCGGTGCGCCATTTCGGAGGCCGGATCCGGTCCGGTTTTTCCGCGGCACGCCGTTTCCGGCCCGGTTGTTCCGCGGCACGCCATTTCGGAGGCCGGATCCGGCCCGGTTTTTCCGCGGCACGCCGTTTCGGAGGCCGGATCCGGCCCGGTTTTTCCGCGGCACGCCGTTTCGGAGGCCGGATCCGGCCCGGTTTTTCCGCGGCACGCCGTTTCGGAGGCCGGATCCGGCCCGGTTTTTCCGCGAAACGCCATTTCGGAGGCTGGATCCGGCCCGGTTTTTCCGCGGCACGCCGTTACGGAGGCCAGATCCGGCCCGGTTTTTCCACGGCACGCCATTTCGGAGGCCGGATCCGGCCCGGTTTTTCCGCGGCACGCCATTTCGGAGGCCGGATCCGGCCCGGTTTTGCCGCGGCACGCCATTTCGGAGGCCGGATCCAGTCCGGTTTTTCCGCGGCACGCCATTTCGGAGGCCGGATCCGGTCCGGTTTTTCCACGGCACGCCATTTCAGAGGCCGGATCCGGCCCGGTTTTGCCGCAGCACGCCATTTCGGAGGCCGGATCCGGTCCGGTTTTTCCGCGAAACGCCATTTCGGAGGCCGGATCCGGTCCGGTTTTTCCGCGAAACGCCGTTTCGGAGGCCGGATGCGGCCCGGTTTTTCCGCGGTACGCCATTTCGGAGGCCGGATCCGGCCCGATTTTTCCGCGGCACGCCATTTCGGAGGCCGGACCGGTTCGGTTTTTCCGCGAAACGCCATTTCGGAGGCCGGATCCGGCCCGGTTTTTCCGCGAAACGCCATTTCGGAGGCCGGATCCGGTCCAGTTTTTCCGCGGCACGCCATTTCGGAGGCCGGATCCGGCCCGGTTTTTCCGCGGCACGCCATTTCGGAGGCCGGATCCGGCCCGGTTTTTCCGCGGCACGCCATTTCGGAGGCCGGATCCGGCCCGGTTTTGCCGCAGCACGCCATTTCGTAGGCCGGATCCGGCCCGGTTTTTCCGCGGCACGCCATTTCGGAGGCCGGATCCGGTCCGGTTTTGCCGCGGCACGCCATTTCGGAGGCCGGATCCGGTCCGGTTTTTCCGCGAAACGCCATTTCGGAGGCCAGATCCGGTCCGGTTTTTCCGCGGCACACCGTTTCGGAGGCCGGATCCAGTCCGGTTTTGCCGCGGCACGCCATTTCGGAGGCCGGATCCGGTCCGGTTTTTCCGCGAAACGCCATTTCGGAGGCCGGATCCGGTCCGGTTTTTCCGCGGCACGCCATTTCGGAGGCCGGATCCGGTCCGCTTTTTCCGCAAAACGCCATTTCGGAGGCCGGATCCGGCCCGGTTTTTCCGCGAAACGCCATTTCGGAGGCCGGATCCGGTCCGGTTTTTCCGCGGCACGCCATTTCGGAGGCCGGATCCGGTCCAGTTTTTCCGCGGCACGCCATTTCGGAGGCCGGATATGGCCCGGTTTTGCTGCGGCACGCCATTGCGGCACGCCGTTTCCAGCCCGGTTTTGCCGCGGCACGCCATTTCGGAGGCCGGATGCGGCCCGGTTTTGCCGCAGCACGCCATTTCGTAGGACGGATCCGGCCCGGTTTTGCCGCAGCACGCCATTTCGAAGGCCGGATGCGGCCCGGTTTTTCCCCGGTACGCCATTTCGGAGGCCAGATCCGGTCCGGTTTTTCCACGGCACGCCATTTCGGAGGCCGGATCCGGTCCGGTTTTGCCGCGGCACGCCATTTCGGAGGCCGGATCCGGTCCGTTTTTTCCGCGGCACGCCATTTCGGAGGCCGGATCCAGTCCGGTTTTGCCGCAGCACGCCATTTCGGAGGCCGGATCCGGTCCGGTTTTTCCGCGAAACGCCATTTCGGAGGCCGGATCCGGTCCGGTTTTTCCGCGAAACGCCATTTCGGAGGCCGGATCCGGTCCGGTTTTCCCGCGGCACGCCATTTCGGAGGCCGGATCCGGCCCGGTTTTGCCGCGGCGCGCCATTTAGGAGGCCGGATCCGGTCCGGTTTTTCCGCGGCACGCCATTTCAGAGGCCGGATCCGGCCCGGTTTTTCCGCGGCACGCCATTTCGTAGGCCGGATCCGGTCCGGTTTTTCCGCGGCACGCCATTTCGGAGGCCAGATCCGGTCCGGTTTTTCCGCGGCACGCCATTTCGGAGGCCGGATCCGGTCCGGCTTTTCCGCGAAACGCCATTTCGGAGGCCGGATCCGGCCCGGTTTTTCCGCGGCACGCCATTTCGGAGGCCGGATCCGGCCCGGTTTTTCCGCGGCACGCCATTTCGGAGGCCGGATCCGGCCCGGTTTTGCCGCAGCACGCCATTTCGGAGGCCGGATCCGGCCCGGTTTTTCCGCGGCACGCCATTTCGGAGGCCGGATCCGGCCCGGTTTTGCCGCGGCACGCCATTTCGGAGGCCAGATCCGGTCCTGTTTTTCCGCGGTACGCCATTTCGGAGGCCGGATCCGGTCCGGTTTTTCCGCGGCACGCCATTTCGGAGGCCGGATCCGGCCCGGTTTTGCCGCGAAACGCCATTTCGGTGGCCGGATCCGGTCCGGTTTTTCCGCGGCACGCCGTTTCGGAGGCCGGATCCGGCCCGGTTTTTCCGCGAAACGCCATTTCGGAGGCCGGATCCGGTCCAGTTTTTCCGCGGCACGCCATTTCGGAGGCCGGATCCGGCCCGGTTTTTCCGCGGCACGCCATTTCGGAGGCCGGATCCGGCCCGGTTTTTCCGCGGCACGCCATTTCGGAGGCCGGATCCGGCCCGGTTTTGCCGCAGCACGCCATTTCGTAGGCCGGATCCGGCCCGGTTTTTCCGCGGCACGCCATTTCGGAGGCCGGATCCGGTCCGGTTTTGCCGCGGCACGCCATTTCGGAGGCCGGATCCGGTCCGGTTTTTCCGCGAAACGCCATTTCGGAGGCCAGATCCGGTCCGGTTTTTCCGCGGCACACCGTTTCGGAGGCCGGATCCAGTCCGGTTTTGCCGCGGCACGCCATTTCGGAGGCCGGATCCGGTCCGGTTTTTCCGCGAAACGCCATTTCGGAGGCCGGATCCGGTCCGGTTTTTCCGCGGCACGCCATTTCGGAGGCCGGATCCGGTCCGCTTTTTCCGCAAAACGCCATTTCGGAGGCCGGATCCGGCCCGGTTTTTCCGCGAAACGCCATTTCGGAGGCCGGATCCGGTCCGGTTTTTCCGCGGCACGCCATTTCGGAGGCCGGATCCGGTCCAGTTTTTCCGCGGCACGCCATTTCGGAGGCCGGATATGGCCCGGTTTTGCTGCGGCACGCCATTGCGGCACGCCGTTTCCAGCCCGGTTTTGCCGCGGCACGCCATTTCGGAGGCCGGATGCGGCCCGGTTTTGCCGCAGCACGCCATTTCGTAGGACGGATCCGGCCCGGTTTTGCCGCAGCACGCCATTTCGAAGGCCGGATGCGGCCCGGTTTTTCCCCGGTACGCCATTTCGGAGGCCAGATCCGGTCCGGTTTTTCCACGGCACGCCATTTCGGAGGCCGGATCCGGTCCGGTTTTGCCGCGGCACGCCATTTCGGAGGCCGGATCCGGTCCGTTTTTTCCGCGGCACGCCATTTCGGAGGCCGGATCCAGTCCGGTTTTGCCGCAGCACGCCATTTCGGAGGCCGGATCCGGTCCGGTTTTTCCGCGAAACGCCATTTCGGAGGCCGGATCCGGTCCGGTTTTTCCGCGAAACGCCATTTCGGAGGCCGGATCCGGTCCGGTTTTCCCGCGGCACGCCATTTCGGAGGCCGGATCCGGCCCGGTTTTGCCGCGGCGCGCCATTTAGGAGGCCGGATCCGGTCCGGTTTTTCCGCGGCACGCCATTTCAGAGGCCGGATCCGGCCCGGTTTTTCCGCGGCACGCCATTTCGTAGGCCGGATCCGGTCCGGTTTTTCCGCGGCACGCCATTTCGGAGGCCAGATCCGGTCCGGTTTTTCCGCGGCACGCCATTTCGGAGGCCGGATCCGGTCCGGCTTTTCCGCGAAACGCCATTTCGGAGGCCGGATCCGGCCCGGTTTTTCCGCGGCACGCCATTTCGGAGGCCGGATCCGGCCCGGTTTTTCCGCGGCACGCCATTTCGGAGGCCGGATCCGGCCCGGTTTTGCCGCAGCACGCCATTTCGGAGGCCGGATCCGGCCCGGTTTTTCCGCGGCACGCCATTTCGGAGGCCGGATCCGGCCCGGTTTTGCCGCGGCACGCCATTTCGGAGGCCAGATCCGGTCCTGTTTTTCCGCGGTACGCCATTTCGGAGGCCGGATCCGGTCCGGTTTTTCCGCGGCACGCCATTTCGGAGGCCGGATCCGGCCCGGTTTTGCCGCGAAACGCCATTTCGGTGGCCGGATCCGGTCCGGTTTTTCCGCGGCACGCCGTTTCGGAGGCCGGATCCGGCCCGGTTTTGCCGCGGCACGCCGTTTCGGAGGCCGGATCCGGCCCGGTTTTGCCGCAGCACGCCATTTCGTAGGCCGGATCCGGCCCGGTTTTGCCGCAGCACGCCATTTCGGAGGCCGGATCCGGTCCGGTTTTTCCGCGGCACGCCATTTCGGAGGCCGGATCCGGTCCGGTTTTTCCGCGAAACGCCATTTCGGAGGCCGGATCCGGTCCAGTTTTTCCGCGGCACGCCATTTCGGAGGCCGGATCCGGTCCGGTTTTTCCACGGCACGCCGTTTCGGAGGCCAGATCCGGCCAGGTTTTTCCGCGAAATGCCATTTCGGAGGCCGGATCCGGCCCTGTTTTTCCGCGGCACGCCATTTCGGAGGCCGGATCCGGTCCGGTTTTTCCGCGGCACGCCATTTCGGAGGCCGGATCCGCTCCGGTTTTGCCGCGGCACGCCGTTTCGGAGGCCGGATCCGGTCCGGTTTTTCCGCGAAATGCCATTTCGGAGGCCGGATCCGGTCCGGTTTTTCCGCGGCACGCCATTTCGGAGGCCGGATCCGGACCGGTTTTTCCGCGGCACGCCATTTCGGAGGCCGGATCCGGCCCGGTTTTGCCGCAGCACGCCATTTCGGAGGCCGGATCCGGCCCGGTTTTTCCGCGAAACGCCATTTAGGAGGCCGGATCCCGTCCGGTTTTTCTGCGAAACGCCATTTCGGAGGCCGGATCCGGCCCGGTTTTTCCGCGGCACGCCGTTTCGGAGGCCTGATCCGGCCCGGTTTTTCCGCGGCACGCCATTTCGGGGGCCGGATCCGGCCCGGTTTTGCCGCGGCACGCCATTTCGGAGGCCGGATCCGGCCCGGTTTTTCCGCGGCACGCAGTTTCGGAGGCCGGATCCGGCCCGGTTTTTCCGCGGCACGCAGTTTCGGAGGCCAGACCCGGCCCGGTTTTTCCGCGGCACGCCGTTTCCGGCCCGGTTTTTCCGCGGCACGCCGTTTCGGAGGCCGGATCGGCCCGTTTTTTTCCGCGGCACGCCGTTTCGGAGGCCGGATCGGCCCGTTTTTTCCGCGGCACGCCATTTCCGGCCCTGTTTTTCCGTGGCACGCCGTTTCGGAGGCCGGATCCGGCCCGTTTTTTTCCGCGGCACGCCATTTCCGGCCCGGTTTTTTCCGCGGCACGCCGTTTTGGAGGCCGGATCCGGCCCGGTTTTTCCGCGGCACGCCGTTTCGGAGGCCGGATCCGGCCCGGTTTTTCCGCGGCACGCTGTTTCCGGCCCGGTTTTTCCACGGCACGCCGTTTCGGAGGCCGGATCCGGCCCGGTTTTTCCGCGGCACGCCGTTTCGGAGGCCGGATCCGGCCCGGTTTTACCGCGGCACGCCGTTTCCGGCCTGGTTTTTCCGCGGCACGCCGTTTCGGAGTCCGGATCCGGCCCGGTTTTTCCGCGGCACGCCGTTTCGGAGGCCGGATCCGGCCCGGTTTTTCTGCGGCACGCCATTTCCGGCCCGGTTTTTCCGCGGCACGCCGTTTCGGAGGCCGGATCCGGCCCGGTTTTTCCGCGGCACACCGTTTCGGAGGCCGGATCCGGCCCGGTTTTTCCGCGGCACGCCGTTTCGGAGGCCGGATCTGGCCCGGTTTTTCCGCGGCACGCCGTTTCGGAGGCCGCATCCGGCCCGGTTTTTCCGCGGCACGCCGTTTCGGAGGCCGGATCCGGCCCGGCTTTTCCGCGGCACGCCGTTTCGGAGGCCGGATCCGGCCCGGTTTTTCCGCGGCACGCCGTTTCGGAGGCCGGATCCGGCCCGGTTTTTCCGCGAAACGCCATTTCGGAGGCTGGATACGGCCCGGTTTTTCCGCGGCACGCCGTTACGGAGGCCAGATCCGGCCCGGTTTTTCCACGGCACGCCATTTCGGAGGCCGGATCCGGCCCGGTTTTTCCGCGGCACGCCATTTCGGAGGCCGGATCCGGCCCGGTTTTGCCGCGGCACGCCATTTCGGAGGCCGGATCCAGTCCGGTTTTTCCGCGGCACGCCATTTCGGAGGCCGGATCCGGCCCGGTTTTGCCGCGGCACGCCATTTCAGAGGCCGGATCCGGCCCGGTTTTGCCGCAGCACGCCATTTCGGAGGCCGGATCCGGTCCGGTTTTTCCGCGAAACGCCATTTCGGAGGCCGGATCCGGTCCGGTTTTTTCCGCGAAACGCCGTTTCGGAGGCCGGATGCGGCCCGGTTTTTTCCGCGGTACGCCATTTTGGAGGCCGGATCCGGCCCGATTTTTCCGCGGCACGCCATTTCGGAGGCCGGACCGGTTCGGTTTTTCCGCGAAACGCCATTTCGGAGGCCGGATCCGGCCCGGTTTTTCCGCGAAACGCCATTTCGGAGGCCGGATCCGGTCCAGTTTTTCCGCGGCACGCCATTTCGGAGGCCGGATCCGGCCCGGTTTTTCCGCGGCACGCCATTTCGGAGGCCGGATCCGGCCCGGTTTTTCCGCGGCACGCCATTTCGGAGGCCGGATCCGGCCCGGTTTTGCCGCAGCACGCCATTTCGTAGGCCGGATCCGGCCCGGTTTTTCCGCGGCACGCCATTTCGGAGGCCGGATCCGGTCCGGTTTTGCCGCGGCACGCCATTTCGGAGGCCGGATCCGGTCCGGTTTTTCCGCGAAACGCCATTTCGGAGGCCAGATCCGGCCCGGTTTTGCCGCAGCACGCCGATCCGGCCCGGTTTTGCCGCAGCACGCCATTTCGAAGGCCGGATGCGGCCCGGTTTTTCCCCGGTACGCCATTTCGGAGGCCAGATCCGGTCCGGTTTTTCCACGGCACGCCATTTCGGAGGCCGGATCCGGTCCGGTTTTGCCGCGGCACGCCATTTCGGAGGCCGGATCCGGTCCGTTTTTTCCGCGGCACGCCATTTCGGAGGCCGGATCCAGTCCGGTTTTGCCGCAGCACGCCATTTCGGAGGCCGGATCCGGTCCGGTTTTTCCGCGAAACGCCATTTCGGAGGCCGGATCCGGTCCGGTTTTTCCGCGAAACGCCATTTCGGAGGCCGGATCCGGTCCGGTTTTCCCGCGGCACGCCATTTCGGAGGCCGGATCCGGCCCGGTTTTGCCGCGGCGCGCCATTTAGGAGGCCGGATCCGGTCCGGTTTTTCCGCGGCACGCCATTTCAGAGGCCGGATCCGGCCCGGTTTTTCCGCGGCACGCCATTTCGTAGGCCGGATCCGGTCCGGTTTTTCCGCGGCACGCCATTTCGGAGGCCGGATCCGGTCCGGTTTTTCCGCGGCACGCCATTTCGGAGGCCGGATCCGGTCCGGCTTTTCCGCGAAACGCCATTTCGGAGGCCGGATCCGGCCCGGTTTTTCCGCGGCACGCCATTTCGGAGGCCGGATCCGGCCCGGTTTTTCCGCGGCACGCCATTTCGGAGGCCGGATCCGGCCCGGTTTTGCCGCAGCACGCCATTTCGGAGGCCGGATCCGGCCCGGTTTTTTCCGCGGCACGCCATTTCGGAGGCCGGATCCGGCCCGGTTTTGCCGCGGCACGCCATTTCGGAGGCCAGATCCGGTCCTGTTTTTCCGCGGTACGCCATTTCGGAGGCCGGATCCGGTCCGGTTTTTCCGCGGCACGCCATTTCGGAGGCCGGATCCGGCCCGGTTTTGCCGCGAAACGCCATTTCGGTGGCCGGATCCGGTCCGGTTTTTCCGCGGCACGCCGTTTCGGAGGCCGGATCCGGCCCGGTTTTGCCGCGGCACGCCGTTTCGGAGGCCGGATCCGGCCCGGTTTTGCCGCAGCACGCCATTTCGTAGGCCGGATCCGGCCCGGTTTTGCCGCAGCACGCCATTTCGGAGGCCGGATCCGGTCCGGTTTTTCCGCGGCACGCCATTTCGGAGGCCGGATCCGGTCCGGTTTTTCCGCGAAACGCCATTTCGGAGGCCGGATCCGGTCCAGTTTTTCCGCGGCACGCCATTTCGGAGGCCGGATCCGGTCCGGTTTTTCCACGGCACGCCGTTTCGGAGGCCAGATCCGGCCAGGTTTTTCCGCGAAATGCCATTTCGGAGGCCGGATCCGGCCCTGTTTTTCCGCGGCACGCCATTTCGGAGGCCGGATCCGGTCCGGTTTTTCCGCGGCACGCCATTTCGGAGGCCGGATCCGCTCCGGTTTTGCCGCGGCACGCCGTTTCGGAGGCCGGATCCGGTCCGGTTTTTCCGCGAAATGCCATTTCGGAGGCCGGATCCGGTCCGGTTTTTCCGCGGCACGCCATTTCGGAGGCCGGATCCGGACCGGTTTTTCCGCGGCACGCCATTTCGGAAGCCGGATCCGGCCCGGTTTTGCCGCAGCACGCCATTTCGGAGGCCGGATCCGGCCCGGTTTTTCCGCGAAACGCCATTTAGGAGGCCGGATCCCGTCCGGTTTTTCTGCGAAACGCCATTTCGGAGGCCGGATCCGGCCCGGTTTTTCCGCGGCACGCCGTTTCGGAGGCCTGATCCGGCCCGGTTTTTCCGCGGCACGCCATTTCGGGGGCCGGATCCGGCCCGGTTTTGCCGCGGCACGCCATTTCGGAGGCCGGATCCGGCCCGGTTTTTCCGCGGCACGCAGTTTTCGGAGGCCGGATCCGGCCCGGTTTTTTCCGCGGCACGCAGTTTCGGAGGCCAGACCCGGCCCGGTTTTTTTCCGCGGCACGCCGTTTCCGGCCCGGTTTTTCCTTCGTTTCCGGCACGCCGTTTCGGAGGCCGGATCGGCCCTTCCCTTTTTTTCCGGGCACGCGTTTCGGAGGCCGGATCGGCCCGTTTTTTTTCCGCGGCACGCCATTTCCGGCCCTGTTTTTCCGTGGCACGCCGTTTCGGAGGCCGGATCCGGCCCGTTTTTTTCCGCGGCACGCCATTTCCGGCCCGGTTTTTCCGCGGCACGCCGTTTTGGAGGCCGGATCCGGCCCGGTTTTTCCGCGGCACGCCGTTTCGGAGGCCGGATCCGGCCCGGTTTTTCCGCGGCACGCTGTTTCCGGCCCGGTTTTTCCACGGCACGCCGTTTCGGAGGCCGGATCCGGCCCGGTTTTTCCGCGGCACGCCGTTTCGGAGGCCGGATCCGGCCCGGTTTTACCGCGGCACGCCGTTTCCGGCCTGGTTTTTCCGCGGCACGCCGTTTCGGAGTCCGGATCCGGCCCGGTTTTTCCGCGGCACGCCGTTTCGGAGGCCGGATCCGGCCCGGTTTTTCCGCGGCACGCCATTTCCGGCCCGGTTTTTCCGCGGCACGCCGTTTCGGAGGCCGGATCCGGCCCGGTTTTTCCGCGGCACACCGTTTCGGAGGCCGGATCCGGCCCGGTTTTTCCGCGGCACGCCGTTTCGGAGGCCGGATCTGGCCCGGTTTTTCCGCGGCACGCCGTTTCGGAGGCCGCATCCGGCCCGGTTTTTCCGCGGCACGCCGTTTCGGAGGCCGGATCCGGCCCGGCTTTTCCGCGGCACGCCGTTTCGGAGGCCGGATCCGGCCCGGTTTTTCCGCGGCACGCCGTTTCCGGCCCGTTTTTTTCCGCGGCACGCCGTTTCGGAGGCCGGATCCGGCCCGGTTTTTCCGCCGCACGCCGTTTCCGGCCCGGTTTTTCCGCGGCACGCTCTTTCGGAGGCCGGATCCGGCCCGGTTTTTCCGCGGCACGCCATTTCCGGCCCGGTTTTTCCGCCGCACGCCGTTTCCGGCCCGGTTTTTCCGCGGCACGCCGTTTCGGAGGCCGGATCCGGCCTGGTTTTTCCGCGGCACGCCGTTTCGTAGGCCGGATCCGGCCCGGTTTTTCCGCGGCACGCCGTTTCCGGCCCGGTTTTGCCGCGGCACGCCGTTTCGGAGGCCGGATCCGGCCCGGTTTTTCCGCGGCACGCCGTTTCGGAGGCCGGATCCGGCCCTGTTCTTCCGCGGCACGCCGTTTCGGAGGCCGGATCCGGCCCGGTTTTTCCGCGGCACGCCGTTTCGGAGGCCGGATCCGGCCCGGTTTTTCCGCGGCACGCCGTTTCGGAGGCTGGATCCGGCCCGGTTTTTCCGCCGCACGCCGTTTCCGGCCCGGTTTTTCCGCGGCACGCCGTTTCCGGCCCGGTTTTTCCGCGGCACGCCGTTTCGGAGGCCGGATCCGGCCCTGTTCTTCCGCGGCACGCCGTTTCGGAGGCCAGATCCGGCCCGTTTTTTCCGCGGCACGCCGTTTCGGAGGCCGGATCCGGCCCGGTTTTTCCGCGGCACGCCGTTTCGGAGGCCGGATCCGGCCCGGTTTTTCCGCGGCACGCCGTTTCCGGCCCGGTTTTTCCGCGGCACGCCGTTTCGGAGGCCGGATCCGGCCCGGTTTTTCCGCGGCACGCCGTTTCCGGCCCGGTTTTGCTGCGGCACGCCGTTTCGGAGGCCGGATCCGGCCCGGTTTTTCCGCGGCACGCCGTTTCGGAGGCCGGATCCGGCCCTGTTCTTCCGCGGCACGCCGTTTCGGAGGCCGGATCCGGCCCGGTTTTTCCGCCACACGCCGTTTCGGAGGCCGGATCCGGCCCGGTTTTTCCGCGGCACGCCGTTTCGGAGGCTGGATCCGGCCCGGTTTTTCCGCCGCACGCCGTTTCCGGCCCGGTTTTTCCGCCGCACGCCGTTTCCGGCCCGGTTTTTCCGCGGCACACCGTTTCGGAGGCCGGATCCGGCCCTGTTCTTCCGCGGCACGCCGTTTCGGAGGCCGGATCCGGCCCGGTTTTTCCGCCGCACGCCGTTTCGGAGGCCGGATCCGGCCCGGTTTTTCCGCGGCACGCCGTTTCGGAGGCCGGATCCGGCCCGGTTTTTCCGCGGCACGCCGTTTCGGAGGCCGGATCCGGCCCGGTTTTTCCGCGGCACGCCGTTTCGGAGGCCGGATCCGGCCCGGTTTTTCCGCGGCACGCCGTTTCCGGCCCGTTTTTTCCGCGGCACGCCGTTTCGGAGGCCGGATCCGGCCCGGTTTTTCCGCGGCACGCCGTTTCGGAGGCCGGATCCGGCCCGGTTTTTCCGCCACACGCCGTTTCGGAGGCCGGATCCAGCCCGGTTTTTCCGCGGCAAGCCGTTTCGGAGGCCGGATCCGGCCCGGTTTTTCCGCGGCACGCCGTTTCGGAGGCCGGATCCGGCCCGGTTTTTCCGCCGCACGCCGTTTCGGAGGCCGGATCCGGCCCGGTTTTTCCGCAAAACGCCATTTCCGGCCCGGTTTTTCCGCGGCACGCCGTTTCGGAGGCCGGATCCGGCCCGGTTTTTCCGCGGCACGCCGTTTCGGAGGCCGGATCCGGCCCGGTTTTTCCGCGGCACGCCGTTTCCGGCCCGGTTTTTCCACGGCACGCCCTTTCGGAGGCCGGATCCGGCCCGGTTTTTCCGCGGCACGCCGTTTTGGAGGCCGGATCCGGCCCGGTTTTTCCGCGGCACGCCGTTTCGGAGGCCGGATCCGGCCCGGTTTTTCCGCGGCACGCCGTTTCCGGCCCGGTTTTTCCGCGGCACGCCGTTTCGGAGGCCGGATCCGGCCCGGTTTTTCCGCGGCACGCCGTTTCCGGCCCGGTTTTTCCGCGGCACGCCCTTTCGGAGGCCGGATCCGGCCCGGTTTTTCCGCGGCACGCCATTTCCGGCCCGGTTTTTCCGCGGCACGCCGTTTCCTGCCCGGTTTTTCCGCGGCACGCCGTTTCGGAGGCCAGATCCGGCCCGGTTTTTCTGCGGCACGCCGTTTCGGAGGCCGGATCCGGCCTGGTTTTTCCGCGGCACGCCGTTTCGGAGGCCGGATCCGGCCCGGTTTTTCCGCGGCACGCCGTTTCGGAGGCCGGATCCGGCCCGGTTTTTCCGCCGCACGCCGTTTCCGGCCCGGTTTTTCCGCGGCATGCCGTTTCGGAGGCCGGATCCGGCCCGGTTTTTCCGCGGCACGCCGTTTCGGAGGCCGGATCCGGCCCGGTTTTTCCGCGGCACGCCGTTTCCGGCCCGGTTTTTCCGCGGCACGCTCTTTCGGAGGCCGGATCCGGCCCGGTTTTTCCGCGGCACGCCATTTCCGGCCCGGTTTTTCCGCCGCACGCCGTTTCCGGCCTGGTTTTTCCGCGGCACGCCGTTTCGGAGGCCGGATCCGGCCCGGTTTTTCCGCGGCACGCCGTTTCGGAGGCCGGATCCGGCCCTGTTCTTCCGCGGCACGCCGTTTCGGAGGCCGGATCCGGCCCGGTTTTTCCGCGGCACGCTGTTTCGGAGGCCGGATCCGGCCCGGTTTTTCCGCGGCACGCCGTTTCGGAGGCCGGATCCGGCCCGGTTTTTCCGCGGCACGCCGTTTCGGAGGCTGGATCCGGCCCGGTTTTTCCGCCGCACGCCGTTTCCGGCCCGGTTTTTCCGCCGCACGCCGTTTCCGGCCCGGTTTTTCCGCGGCACGCCGTTTCGGAGGCCGGATCCGGCCCTGTTCTTCCGCGGCACGCCGTTTCGGAGGCCAGATCCGGCCCGGTTTTTCCGCCACACGCCGTTTCGGAGGCCGGATCCGGCCCGGTTTTTCCGCCGCACGCCGTTTCGGAGGCCGGATCCGGCCCGGTTTTTCCGCGGCACGCCGTTTCCGGCCCGGTTTTTCCGCGGCACGCCGTTTCGGAGGCCGGATCCGGCCCGGTTTTTTCCGCGGCACGCCGTTTCCGGCCCGGTTTTGCTGCGGCACGCCGTTTCGGAGGCCGGATCCGGCCCGGTTTTTCCGCGGCACGCCGTTTCGGAGGCCGGATCCGGCCCGGTTTTTCCGCGGCACGCCGTTTCGGAGGCCGGATCCAGCCCGGTTTTTCCGCGGCACGCCGTTTCGGAGGCCGGATCCGGCCCGGTTTTTCCGCGGCACGCCGTTTCGGAGGCCGGATCCGGCCCGGTTTTTCCGCCGCACGCCGTTTCGGAGGCCAGATCCGGCCCGGTTTTTCCGCCACACGCCGTTTCGGAGGCCGGATCCGGCCCGGTTTTTCCGCCGCACGCCGTTTCGGAGGCCGGATCCGGCCCGGTTTTTCCGCGGCACGCCGTTTCGGAGGCCGGATCCAGCCCGGTTTTTCCGCGGCACGCCGTTTCGGAGGCCGGATCCGGCCTGGTTTTTCCGCGGCACACCGTTTCGGAGGCCGGATCCGGCCCGGTTTTTCCGCGGCACGCAGTTTCGGAGGCCAGATCCGGCCCGGTTTTTCCGCCACACGCCGTTTCCGGGCCCGTTTTTTCCGCGGCACGCCGTTTCGGAGGCGGATCGGCCCGTTTTTTTCCGCGGCACGCCGTTTCGGAGGCCGGATCGGCCCGTTTTTTTCCGCGGCAACGCCATTTCCGGCCCTGTTTTTCCGTGGCACGCCGTTCGGAGGCCGGATCCGGCCCGTTTTTTCCGCGGCACGCCATTTCCGGCCCGGTTTTTCCGCGGCACGCCGTTTTTGGAGGCCGGATCCGGCCCGGTTTTTTCCGCGGCACGCCGTTTCGGAGGCCGGATCCGGCCCGGTTTTTCCGCGGCACGCTGTTTCCGGCCCGGTTTTTCCACGGCACGCCGTTTCGGAGGCCGGATCCGGCCCGGTTTTTCCGCGGCACGCCGTTTCGGAGGCCGGATCCGGCCCGGTTTTATCGCGGCACGCCGTTTCCGGCCTGGTTTTTCCGCGGCACGCCGTTTCGGAGGCCGGATCCGGCCCGGTTTTTCCGCGGCACGCCGTTTCGGAGGCCGGATCCGGCCCGGGTTTTTCCGCGGCACGCCATTTCCGGCCCGGTTTTTTCCGCGGCACGCCGTTTCGGAGGCCGGATCCGGCCCGGTTTTTTCCGCGGCACACCGTTTCGGAGGCCGGATCCGGCCCGGTTTTTCCGCGGCACGCCGTTTCGGAGGCCGGATCTGGCCCGGTTTTTCCGCGGCACGCCGTTTCGGAGGCCGCATCCGGCCCGGTTTTTCCGCGGCACGCCGTTTCGGAGGCCGGATCCGGCCCGGCTTTTCCGCGGCACGCCGTTTCGGAGGCCGGATCCGGCCCGGTTTTTCCGCGGCACGCCGTTTCCGGCCCGTTTTTTCCGCGGCACGCCGTTTCGGAGGCCGGATCCGGCCCGGTTTTTCCGCGGCACGCCGTTTCGGAGGCCGGATCCGGCCCGGTTTTTCCGCGGCACGCCATTTCCGGCCCGGTTTTTCCGCGGCACGCCGTTTCGGAGGCCGGATCCGGCCCGGTTTTTCCGCGGCACGCCGTTTCGGAGGCCGGATCCGGCCCGGTTTTTCCGCGGCACGCCGTTTCCGGCCCGGTTTTTCCACGGCACGCCCTTTCGGAGGCCGGATCCGGCCCGGTTTTTCCGCGGCACGCCGTTTTGGAGGCCGGATCCGGCCCGGTTTTTTCCGCGGCACGCCGTTTCGGAGGCCGGATCCGGCTCGGTTTTTCCGCGGCACGCCGTTTCCGGCCCGGTTTTTCCGCGGCACGCCGTTTAGGAGGCCGGATCCGGCCCGGTTTTTCCGCGGCACGCCGTTTCCGGCCCGGTTTTTCCGCGGCACGCCCTTTCGGAGGCCGGATCCGGCCCGGTTTTTCCGCGGCACGCCATTTCCGGCCCGGTTTTTTCCGCGGCACGCCGTTTCCTGCCCGGTTTTTCCGCGGCACGCCGTTTTGGAGGCCAGATCCGGCCCGGTTTTTCCGCGGCACGCCGTTTCGGAGGCCGGATCCGGCCCGGTTTTTCCGCGGCACGCCGTTTCCGGCCCGGTTTTTCCGCGGCACGCCGTTTAGGAGGCCGGATCCGGCCCGGTTTTGCCGCGGCACGCCGTTTCCGGCCCGGTTTTTTCCGCGGCACGCCCTTTCGGAGGCCAGATCCGGCCCGGTTTTTCCGCGGCACGCCGTTTCCGGCCCGGTTTTTTCCGCGGCACGCCCTTTCGGAGGCCGGATCCGGCCCGGTTTTTTTCGCGGCACGCCATTTCCGGCCCGGTTTTTCCGCGGCACGCCGTTTCCTGCCCGGTTTTTCCGCGGCACGCCGTTTTGGAGGCCAGATCCGGCCCGGTTTTTCTGCGGCACGCCGTTTCGGAGGCCGGATCCGGCCCGGTTTTTCCGCGGCACGCCGTTTCGGAGGCCGGATCCGGCCCGGTTTTTCCGCGGCACGCCGTTTCGGAGGCCGGATCCGGCCCGGTTTTTCCGCCGCACGCCGTTTCCGGCCCGGTTTTTCCGCGGCATGCCGTTTCGGAGGCCGGATCCGGCCCGGTTTTTCCGCGGCACGCCGTTTCGGAGGCCGGATCCGGCCCGGTTTTTCCGCCGCACGCCGTTTCCGGCCCGGTTTTTCCGCGGCACGCTCTTTCGGAGGCCGGATCCGGCCCGGTTTTTCCGCGGCACGCCATTTCCGGCCCGGTTTTTCCGCCGCACGCCGTTTCCGGCCCGGTTTTTCCGCGGCACGCCGTTTCGGAGGCCGGATCCGGCCCGGTTTTTTCCGCGGCACGCCGTTTCGGAGGCCGGATCCGGCCTGGTTTTTCCGCGGCACGCCGTTTCGGAGGCCGGATCCGGCCCGGTTTTTCCGCGGCACGCCATTTCCGGCCCGGTTTTTCCGCGGCACGCCATTTCGGAGGCCGGATCCGGCCCGGTTTTTCCGCGGCACGCCGTTTCGGAGGCCGTATCCGGCCCGGTTTTTCCGCGGCACGCCGTTTCGGAGGCCGGATCCGGCCCGGTTTTTCCGCGGCACGCTGTTTCGGAGGCCGGATCCGGCCCGGTTTTTCCGCGGCACGCCGTTTCGGAGGCCGGATCCGGCCCGGTTTTTCCGCGGCACGCCGTTTCGGAGGCTGGATCCGGCCCGGTTTTTCCGCCGCACGCCGTTTCCGGCCCGGTTTTTCCGCCGCACGCCGTTTCCGGCCCGGTTTTTCCGCGGCACGCCGTTTCGGAGGCCGGATCCGGCCCTGTTCTTCCGCGGCACGCCGTTTCGGAGGCCAGATCCGGCCCGGTTTTTCCGCCACACGCCGTTTCGGAGGCCGGATCCGGCCCGGTTTTTCCGCCGCACGCCGTTTCGGAGGCCGCATCCGGCCCGGTTTTTCCGCGGCACGCCGTTTCCGGCCCGGTTTTTCCGCGGCACGCCGTTTCGGAGGCCGGATCCGGCCCGGTTTTTCCGCGGCACGCCGTTTCCGGCCCGGTTTTTCCGCGGCACGCCGTTTCGGAGGCCGGATCCGGCCCGGTTTTTCCGCGGCACGCCGTTTCGGAGGCCGGATCCGGCCCTGTTCTTCCGCGGCACGCCGTTTTGGAGGCCGGATCCGGCCCGGTTTTTCCGCCACACGCCGTTTCGGAGGCCGGATCCGGCCCGGTTTTTCCGCGGCACGCCGTTTCGGAGGCTGGATCCGGCCCGGTTTTTCCGCCGCACGCCGTTTCCGGCCCGGTTTTTCCGCCGCACGCCGTTTCCGGCCCGGTTTTTCCGCGGCACACCGTTTCGGAGGCCGGATCCGGCCCGGTTTTTCCGCGGCACGCCGTTTCGGAGGCCGGATCCAGCCCGGTTTTTCCGCGGCACGCCGTTTCGGAGGCCGGATCCGGCCCGGTTTTTCCGCGGCACGCCGTTTCGGAGGCCGGATCCGGCCCGGTTTTTCCGCGGCACGCCGTTTCGGAGGCCAGATCCGGCCCGGTTTTTCCGCCACACGCCGTTTCGGAGGCCGGATCCGGCCCGGTTTTTCCGCCGCACGCCGTTTCGGAGGCCAGATCCGGCCCGGTTTTTCCGCCACACGCCGTTTCGGAGGCCGGATCCGGCCCGGTTTTTCCGCCACACGCCGTTTCGGAGGCCGGATCCGGCCCGGTTTTTCCGCGGCACGCCGTTTCGGAGGCCGGATCCGGCCCGGTTTTTCCGCGGCACGCCGTTTCGGAGGCCGGATCCGGCCCGGTTTTTCCGCGGCACCCGTTTCGGAGGCCGGATCCGGCCCGGTTTTTCCGCGGCACGCAGTTTCAGAGGCCAGATGCGGCCCGGTTTTTCCGCGGCACGCCGTTTCCGGCCCGGTTTTTCCGCGGAACGCCGTTTCGGAGGCCGGATCGGCCCGTTTTTTTCCGCGGCACGCCGTTTCGGAGGCCGGATCGGCCCGTTTTTTTTCCGCGGCACGCCATTTCCGGCCCTGTTTTTCCGTGGCACGCCGTTTCGGAGGCCGGATCCGGCCCGTTTTTTCCGCGGCACGCCATTTCCGGCCCGGTTTTTCCGCGGCACGCCGTTTTGGAGGCCGGATCCGGCCCGGTTTTTCCGCGGCACGCCGTTTCGGAGGCCGGATCCGGCCCGGTTTTTCCGCGGCACGCTGTTTCCGGCCCGGTTTTTCCACGGCACGCCGTTTCGGAGGCCGGATCCGGCCCGGTTTTTCCGCGGCACGCCGTTTCGGAGGCCGGATCCGGCCCGGTTTTACCGCGGCACGCCGTTTCCGGCCTGGTTTTTCCGCGGCACGCCGTTTCGGAGGCCGGATCCGGCCCGGTTTTTCCGCGGCACGCCGTTTCGGAGGCCGGATCCGGCCCGGTTTTTCCGCGGCACGCCATTTCCGGCCCGGTTTTTCCGCGGCACGCCGTTTCGGAGGCCGGATCCGGCCCGGTTTTTCCGCGGCACACCGTTTCGGAGGCCGGATCCGGCCCGGTTTTTCCGCGGCACGCCGTTTCGGAGGCCGGATCTGGCCCGGTTTTTCCGCGGCACGCCGTTTCGGAGGCCGCATCCGGCCCGGTTTTTCCGCGGCACGCCGTTTCGGAGGCTGGATCCGGCCAGGCTTTTCCGCGGCACGCCGTTTCGGAGGCCGTTTCCGGCCCGGTTTTTCCGCGGCACGCCGTTTCCGGCCCGTTTTTTTCCGCGGCACGCCGTTTCGGAGGCCGGATCCGGCCCGGTTTTTCCGCGGCACGCCGTTTCGGAGGCCGGATCCGGCCCGGTTTTTCCGCGGCACGCCGTTTCGGAGGCCGGATCCGGCCCGGTTTTTCCGCGGCACGCCATTTCCGGCCCGGTTTTTCCGCGGCACGCCGTTTCGGAGGCCGGATCCGGCCCGGTTTTTCCGCGGCACGCCGTTTCGGAGGCCGGATCCGGCCCGGTTTTTCCGCGGCACGCCGTTTCCGGCCCGGTTTTTCCACGGCACGCCCTTTCGGAGGCCGGATCCGGCCCGGTTTTTCCGCGGCACGCCGTTTTGGAGGCCGGATCCGGCCCAGTTTTTCCGCGGCACGCCGTTTCGGAGGCCGGATCCGGCCCGGTTTTTCCGCGGCACGCCCTTTCGGAGGCCGGATCCGGCCCGGTTTTTCCGCGGCACGCCATTTCCGGCCCGGTTTTTCCGCGGCACGCCGTTTCCTGCCCGGTTTTTCCACGGCACGCCGTTTTGGAGGCCAGATCCGGCCCGGTTTTTCCGCGGCACGCCGTTTCGGAGGCCGGATCCGGCCCGGTTTTTCCGCGGCACGCCGTTTCGGAGGCCAGATCCGGCCCGGTTTTTCCGCGGCACGCCGTTTCGGAGGCCGGATCCGGCCCGGTTTTTCCGCGGCACGCCGTTTCGGAGGCCAGATCCGGCCCGGTTTTTCCGCCACACGCCGTTTCGGAGGCCGGATCCGGCTCGGTTTTTCCGCGGCACGCCGTTTCGGAGGCCGGATCCGGCCCGGTTTTTCCGCGGCACGCCCTTTCGGAGGCCGGATCCGGCCCGGTTTTTCCGCCGCACGCCGTTTCGGAGGCCGGATCCGGCCCGGTTTTTCCGCGGCACGCCGTTTCGGAGGCCGGATCCGGCCCGGTTTTTCCGCGGCACGCCATTTCGGAGGCCGGATCCGGCCGGGCTTTTCCGCGGCACGCCGTTTCGGAGGCCGGATCCGGCCCGGTTTTTCCGCGGCACGCCGTTTCCGGCCCTTTTTTTCCGCGGCACGCCGTTTCGGAGGCCGGATCCGGCCCGGTTTTTCCGCGGCACGCCATTTCCGGCCCGGTTTTTCCGCGGCACGCCGTTTCGGAGGCCGGATCCGGCCCGGTTTTTCCGCGGCACGCCGTTTCCGGCCCGGTTTTTCCGCGGCACGCCGTTTCGGAGGCCGGATCCGGCCCGGTTTTTCCGCGGCACGCCGTTTCCGGCCCGGTTTTTCCGCGGCACGCCGTTTAGGAGGCCGGATCCGGCCCGGTTTTGCCGCGGCACGCCGTTTCCGGCCCGGTTTTTCCGCGGCACGCCCTTTCGGAGGCCGGATCCGGCCCGGTTTTTCCGCGGCACGCCGTTTCGGAGGCCGGATCCGGCCCGGTTTTTCCGCGGCACGCCGTTTCGGAGGCCGGATCCGGCCCGGTTTTTCCGCGGCACGCCGTTTCGGAGGCCGGATCCGGCCCGGTTTTTCCGCGGCACGCCATTTCCGGCCCGGTTTTTCCGCGGCACGCCGTTTCGGAGGCCGGATCCGGCCCGGTTTTTCCGCGGCACGCCGTTTCGGAGGCCGGATCCGGCCCGGTTTTTCCGCGGCACGCCATTTCGGAGGCCGGATCCGGCCCGGTTTTTCCACGGCACGCCGTTTCGGAGGCCGGATCCGGCCCGGTTTTGCCGCGGCACGCCGTTTCGGAGGCCAGATCCGGCCCGGTTTTTCCGCGGCACGCCGTTTCGGAGGCCGGATCCGGCCTGGTTTTTCCGCGGCACGCCGTTTCGGAGGCCGGATCCGGCCCGGTTTTTCCGCCACACGCCGTTTCGGAGGCCGGATCCGGCCCGGTTTTTCCGCGGCACGCCGTTTCGGAGGCCGGATCCGGCCCGGTTTTTCCGCGGCACGCCCTTTCGGAGGCCGGATCCGGCCCGGTTTTTTCCGCCGCACGCCGTTTCGGAGGCCGGATCCGGCCCGGTTTTTCCGCGGCACGCCGTTTCGGAGGCCGGATCCGGCCCGGTTTTTCCGCGGCACGCCATTTCGGAGGCCGGATCCGGCCGGGCTTTTCCGCGGCACGCCGTTTCGGAGGCCGTTTCCGACCCGGTTTTTCCGCGGCACGCCGTTTCCGGCCCATTTTTTCCGCGGCACGCCGTTTCGGAGGCCGGATCCGGCCCGGTTTTTCCGCGGCACGCCGTTTCCGGCCCGGTTTTTCCACGGCACGCCGTTTAGGAGGCCGGATCCGGCCCGGTTTTTCCGCGGCACGCTCTTTCGGAGGCCGGATCCGGCCCGGTTTTTCCGTGGCACGCCATTTCCGGCCCGTTTTTTCCGCGGCACGCCGTTTCGGAGGCCGGATCCGGCCCGGTTTTTCCGCGGCACGCCGTTTCGGAGGCCGGATCCGGCCCGGTTTTTCCGCGGCACGCTGTTTCCGGCCCGGTTTTTCCACGGCACGCCCTTTCGGAGGCCGGATCCGGCCCGGTTTTTCCGCGGCACGCCGTTTCGGAGGCCGGATCCGGCCCGGTTTTTCCGCGGCACGCCGTTTCCGGCCCGGTTTTTCCGCGGCACGCCGTTTAGGAGGCCGGATCCGGCCCGGTTTTGCCGCGGCACGCCGTTTCCGGCCCGGTTTTTCCGCGGCACGCCGTTTCGGAGGCCGGATCCGGCCCGGTTTTTCCGCGGCACGCCGTTTCGGAGGCCGGATCCGGCCCGGTTTTGCCGCGGCACGCCGTTTCGGAGGCCGGATCCGGCCCGGTTTTTCCGCGGCACGCCGTTTCGGAGGCCGGATCCGGCCCTGTTCTTCCGCGGCACGCCGTTTCGGAGGCCGGATCCGGCCCTGTTCTTCCGCGGCACGCCGTTTCGGAGGCCAGATCCGGCCCGGTTTTTCCGCCACACGCCGTTTCGGAGGCCGGATCCGGCCCGGTTTTTCCGCCGCACGCCGTTTCGGAGGCCGGATCCGGCCCGGTTTTTCCGCGGCACGCCATTTCCGGCCCGGTTTTTCCGCGGCACGCCGTTTCGGCGGCCGGATCCGGCCCGGTTTTTCTGCGGCACGCCGTTTCGGAGGCCGGATCCGGCCCGGTTTTTCCGCGGCACGCCGTTTCGGAGGCCGGATCCGGCCCGGTTTTTCCGCGGCACGCCCTTTCCGGCCCGGTTTTTCCGCGGCACGCTGTTTCGGAGGCCGGATCTGGCCCGGTTTTGCGGCGGCACGCCGTTTCGGAGGCCGGATCTGGCCCGGTTTTTCCGCGGCACGCCGTTTCAGAGGCCGGATCCGGCCCGGTTTTTCCGCGGCACGCCGTTTCGGAGGCCGGATCCGGCCCTGTTCTTCCGCGGCACGCCGTTTCGGAGGCCGGATCCGGCCCGTTTTTTCCGCCACACGCCGTTTCGGAGGCCGTTTCCGGCCCGGTTTTTCCGCCGCACGCCGTTTCGAGGCCGGATCCGGCCCGGTTTTTCCGCGGCACGCCGTTTCGGAGGCCGGATCCGGCCCGGTTTTTCCACGGCACGCCGTTTCGGAGGCCGGATCCAGCCCGGTTTTTCCGCGGCACGCCATTTCCGGCCCGGTTTTTCCGCGGCACACCCTTTCGGAGGCCGGATCCGGCCCGGTTTTTCCGCGGCACGCCGTTTCGGAGGCCGGATCCGGCCCGGTTTTTCCGCGGCACGCCCTTTCGGAGGCCGGATCCGGCCCGGTTTTTCAGCGGCACGCCGTTTCCGGCCCGGTTTTTCCACGGCACGCCCTTTCGGAGGCCGGATCCGGCCCGGTTTTTCGGCGACACGCCTTTTTGGAGGCCGGATCCGGCCCGGTTTTTCCGCAGCACGCCATTTCGGAGGCCGGATCCGGCCCGGTTTTTCCGCGGCACGGCGTTTCGGAGGCCGGATCCGGCCCGGTTTTTCCGCGGCACGCCGTTTCCGGCCCGGTTTTTCCACGGCACGCCCTTTCGGAGGCCGGATCCGGCCCGGTTTTTCCGCGGCACGCCGTTTCGGAGGCCGGATCCGGCCCGGTTTTTCCGCGGCACGCCGTTTCGGAGGCCGGATCCGGCCCGGTTTTTCCGCGGCACGCCGTTTCCGGCCCGGTTTTTCCGCGGCACGCCGTTTAGGAGGCCGGATCCGGCCCGGTTTTTCCGCGGCACGCCGTTTCCGGCCCGGTTTTTCCGCGGCACGCCCTTTCGGAGGCCGGATCCGGCCCGGTTTTTCCGCGGCACGCCATTTCCGGCCCGGTTTTTCCGCGGCACGCCGTTTCCTGCCCGGTTTTTCCGCGGCACGCCGTTTCGGAGGCCAGATCCGGCCCGGTTTTTCCGCGGCACGCCGTTTCGGAGGCCGGATCCGGCCCGGTTTTTCCGCGGCACGCCGTTTCGGAGGCCAGATCCGGCCCGGTTTTTCCGCGGCACGCCGTTTCGGAGGCCAGATCCGGCCTGGTTTTTCCGCGGCACGCCGTTTCGGAGGCCGGATCCGGCCCGGTTTTTCCACCACACGCCGTTTCGGAGGCCGGATCCGGCCCGGTTTTTCCGCGGCACGCCGTTTCGGAGGCCGGATCCGGCCCGGTTTTTCCGCGGCACGCCATTTCGGAGGCCGGATCCGGCCCGGTTTTTCCGCGGCACGCCCTTTCGGAGGCCGGATCCGGCCCGGTTTTTCCGCCGCACGCCGTTTCGGAGGCCGTTTCCGGCCCGTTTTTTCCGCGGCACGCCGTTTCGGAGGCCGGATCCGGCTCGGTTTTTCCGCGGCACGCCGTTTCGGAGGCCGGATCCGGCCCGGTTTTTCCACGGCACGCCGTTTCAGAGGCCGGATCCGGCCCGGTTTTTCCGCGGCACGCCGTTTCCGGCCCGGTTTTTCCGCGGCACGCCGTTTCGGAGGCCGGATCCGGCCCGGTTTTTCCGCGGCACGCCATTTCCGGCCCGGTTTTTCCGCGGCACGCCGTTTTGGAGGCCGGATCCGGCCCGGTTTTTCCGCGGCACGCCGTTTCGGAGGCCGGATCCGGCCCGGTTTTTCCGCGGCACGCCGTTTCCGGCCCGGTTTTTCCACGGCACGCCGTTTAGGAGGCCGGATCCGGCCCGGTTTTTCCGCGGCACACCGTTTCCGGCCCGGTTTTTCCGCGGCACGCCCTTTCGGAGGCCGGATCCGGCCCGGTTTTTTCCGTGGCACGCCATTTCCGGCCCGGTTTTTCCGCGGCACGCCGTTTCCTGCCCGGTTTTTCCGCGGCACGCCGTTTCGGAGGCCAGATCCGGCCCGGTTTTTCCGCGGCACGCCGTTTTGGAGGCCGGATCCGGCCCGGTTTTTCCGCGGCACGCCGTTTCGGAGGCCAGATCCGGCCCGGTTTTTCCGCCGCACGCCGTTTCGGAGGCCGGATCCGGCCCGGTTTTTCCGCGGCACGCCGTTTCGGAGGCCGGATCCGGCCCGGTTTTTCCGCGGCACGCCGTTTCGGAGGCCGGATCCGGCCCGGTTTTTCCGCCACACGCCGTTTCGGAGGCCGGATCCGGCCTGGTTTTTCCGCGGCACGCCGTTTCGGAGGCCGGATCCGGCCCGGTATTTCCGCGGCACGCCATTTCCGGCCCGGTTTTTTCTGCGGCACGCCGTTTCGGAGGCCAGATCCGGCTCGGTTTTTCCGCGGCACGCCGTTTCGGAGGCCGGATCCGGCCCGGTTTTTCCGCGGCACGCCATTTCCGGCCCGGTTTTTCCGCGGCACGCCGTTTCGGAGGCCGGATCCGGCCCGGTTTTTCCGCGGCACGCCGTTTCGGAGGCCGTTTCCGGCCCGGTTTTTCCGCGGCACGCCGTTTCGGAGGCCGGATCCGGCCCGGTTTTTCCGCGGCACGCCGTTTCGGAGGCCGGATCTGGCCCGGTTTTTCCGCCGCACGCCGTTTCGGAGGCCGGATCCAGCCCGGTTTTTTCCGCGGCACGCCATTTCCGGCCCGGTTTTTCCGCGGCACGCCGTTTCGGAGGCCGGATCCGGCCCGGTTTTTCCGCGGCACGCCGTTTCGGAGGCCGGATCGGCCCGTTTTTTCCGCGGCACGCCATTTCCGGCCCGGTTTTTCCGCGGCACGCCGTTTCGGAGGCCAGATCCGGCCCGGTTTTTCCGCGGCACGCCGTTTCGGAGGCCGGATCCGGCCTGGTTTTTCCGCGGCACGCCGTTTCGGAGGCCGGATCCGGCCCGGTTTTTCCGCGGCACGCCGTTTCGGAGGCCGGATCGGCCCGTTTTTTTCCGCGGCACGCCATTTCCGGCCCGGTTTTTCCGCGGCACGCCGTTTCGGAGGCCGGATCGGCCCGTTTTTTTCCGCGGCACGCCATTTCCGGCCCGGTTTTTCCGCGGCACGCCCTTTCGGAGGCCGGATCCGGCCCGGTTTTTCCGCGGCACGCCGTTTCGGAGGCCGGATCCGGCCCGGTTTTTCCGCGGCACGCCGTTTCCGGCCCGGTTTTTTCCGCGGCACGCCGTTTAGGAGGCCGGATCCGGCCCGGTTTTGCCGCGGCACGCCGTTTCCGGCCCGGTTTTTCCGCGGCACGCCGTTTCGGAGGCCGGATCCGGCCCGGTTTTTCCGCGGCACGCCGTTTCGGAGGCCGGATCCGGCCCGGTTTTGCCGCGGCACGCCGTTTCGGAGGCCGGATCCGGCCCGGTTTTTCCGCGGCACGCCGTTTCGGAGGCCGGATCCGGCCCTGTTCTTCCGCGGCACGCCGTTTCGGAGGCCGGATCCGGCCCTGTTCTTCCGCGGCACGCCGTTTCGGAGGCCAGATCCGGCCCGGTTTTTCCGCCACACGCCGTTTCGGAGGCCGGATCCGGCCCGGTTTTTCCGCCGCACGCCGTTTCGGAGGCCGGATCCGGCCCGGTTTTTCCGCGGCACGCCATTTCCGGCCCGGTTTTTCCGCGGCACGCCGTTTCGGCGGCCGGATCCGGCCCGGTTTTTCTGCGGCACGCCGTTTCGGAGGCCGGATCCGGCCCGGTTTTTCCGCGGCACGCCGTTTCGGAGGCCGGATCCGGCCCGGTTTTTCCGCGGCACGCCCTTTCCGGCCCGGTTTTTCCGCGGCACGCTGTTTCGGAGGCCGGATCTGGCCCGGTTTTGCGGCGGCACGCCGTTTCGGAGGCCGGATCTGGCCCGGTTTTTCCGCGGCACGCCGTTTCAGAGGCCGGATCCGGCCCGGTTTTTCCGCGGCACGCCGTTTCGGAGGCCGGATCCGGCCCTGTTCTTCCGCGGCACGCCGTTTCGGAGGCCGGATCCGGCCCGTTTTTTCCGCCACACGCCGTTTCGGAGGCCGTTTCCGGCCCGGTTTTTCCGCCGCACGCCGTTTCGAGGCCGGATCCGGCCCGGTTTTTCCGCGGCACGCCGTTTCGGAGGCCGGATCCGGCCCGGTTTTTCCACGGCACGCCGTTTCGGAGGCCGGATCCAGCCCGGTTTTTCCGCGGCACGCCATTTCCGGCCCGGTTTTTTCCGCGGCACACCCTTTCGGAGGCCGGATCCGGCCCGGTTTTTCCGCGGCACGCCGTTTCGGAGGCCGGATCCGGCCCGGTTTTTCCGCGGCACGCCCTTTCGGAGGCCGGATCCGGCCCGGTTTTTCAGCGGCACGCCGTTTCCGGCCCGGTTTTTCCACGGCACGCCCTTTCGGAGGCCGGATCCGGCCCGGTTTTTCGGCGACACGCCTTTTTGGAGGCCGGATCCGGCCCGGTTTTTCCGCAGCACGCCATTTCGGAGGCCGGATCCGGCCCGGTTTTTCCGCGGCACGGCGTTTCGGAGGCCGGATCCGGCCCGGTTTTTCCGCGGCACGCCGTTTCCGGCCCGGTTTTTCCACGGCACGCCCTTTCGGAGGCCGGATCCGGCCCGGTTTTTCCGCGGCACGCCGTTTCGGAGGCCGGATCCGGCCCGGTTTTTCCGCGGCACGCCGTTTCGGAGGCCGGATCCGGCCCGGTTTTTCCGCGGCACGCCGTTTCCGGCCCGGTTTTTTCCGCGGCACGCCGTTTAGGAGGCCGGATCCGGCCCGGTTTTTCCGCGGCACGCCGTTTCCGGCCCGGTTTTTCCGCGGCACGCCCTTTCGGAGGCCGGATCCGGCCCGGTTTTTCCGCGGCACGCCATTTCCGGCCCGGTTTTTCCGCGGCACGCCGTTTCCTGCCCGGTTTTTCCGCGGCACGCCGTTTCGGAGGCCAGATCCGGCCCGGTTTTTCCGCGGCACGCCGTTTCGGAGGCCGGATCCGGCCCGGTTTTTCCGCGGCACGCCGTTTCGGAGGCCAGATCCGGCCCGGTTTTTCCGCGGCACGCCGTTTCGGAGGCCAGATCCGGCCTGGTTTTTCCGCGGCACGCCGTTTCGGAGGCCGGATCCGGCCCGGTTTTTCCACCACACGCCGTTTCGGAGGCCGGATCCGGCCCGGTTTTTCCGCGGCACGCCGTTTCGGAGGCCGGATCCGGCCCGGTTTTTCCGCGGCACGCCATTTCGGAGGCCGGATCCGGCCCGGTTTTTCCGCGGCACGCCCTTTCGGAGGCCGGATCCGGCCCGGTTTTTCCGCCGCACGCCGTTTCGGAGGCCGTTTCCGGCCCGTTTTTTCCGCGGCACGCCGTTTCGGAGGCCGGATCCGGCTCGGTTTTTCCGCGGCACGCCGTTTCGGAGGCCGGATCCGGCCCGGTTTTTTCCACGGCACGCCGTTTCAGAGGCCGGATCCGGCCCGGTTTTTCCGCGGCACGCCGTTTCCGGCCCGGTTTTTCCGCGGCACGCCGTTTCGGAGGCCGGATCCGGCCCGGTTTTTCCGCGGCACGCCATTTCCGGCCCGGTTTTTCCGCGGCACGCCGTTTTGGAGGCCGGATCCGGCCCGGTTTTTCCGCGGCACGCCGTTTCGGAGGCCGGATCCGGCCCGGTTTTTCCGCGGCACGCCGTTTCCGGCCCGGTTTTTCCACGGCACGCCGTTTAGGAGGCCGGATCCGGCCCGGTTTTTCCGCGGCACACCGTTTCCGGCCCGGTTTTTCCGCGGCACGCCCTTTCGGAGGCCGGATCCGGCCCGGTTTTTCCGTGGCACGCCATTTCCGGCCCGGTTTTTCCGCGGCACGCCGTTTCCTGCCCGGTTTTTCCGCGGCACGCCGTTTCGGAGGCCAGATCCGGCCCGGTTTTTCCGCGGCACGCCGTTTTGGAGGCCGGATCCGGCCCGGTTTTTCCGCGGCACGCCGTTTCGGAGGCCAGATCCGGCCCGGTTTTTCCGCCGCACGCCGTTTCGGAGGCCGGATCCGGCCCGGTTTTTCCGCGGCACGCCGTTTCGGAGGCCGGATCCGGCCCGGTTTTTCCGCGGCACGCCGTTTCGGAGGCCGGATCCGGCCCGGTTTTTCCGCCACACGCCGTTTCGGAGGCCGGATCCGGCCTGGTTTTTCCGCGGCACGCCGTTTCGGAGGCCGGATCCGGCCCGGTATTTCCGCGGCACGCCATTTCCGGCCCGGTTTTTTCTGCGGCACGCCGTTTCGGAGGCCAGATCCGGCTCGGTTTTTCCGCGGCACGCCGTTTCGGAGGCCGGATCCGGCCCGGTTTTTCCGCGGCACGCCATTTCCGGCCCGGTTTTTCCGCGGCACGCCGTTTCGGAGGCCGGATCCGGCCCGGTTTTTCCGCGGCACGCCGTTTCGGAGGCCGTTTCCGGCCCGGTTTTTCCGCGGCACGCCGTTTCGGAGGCCGGATCCGGCCCGGTTTTTCCGCGGCACGCCGTTTCGGAGGCCGGATCTGGCCCGGTTTTTCCGCCGCACGCCGTTTCGGAGGCCGGATCCAGCCCGGTTTTTCCGCGGCACGCCATTTCCGGCCCGGTTTTTCCGCGGCACGCCGTTTCGGAGGCGGATCCGGCCCGGTTTTTCCGCGGCACGCCGTTTCGGAGGCCGGATCGGCCCGTTTTTTCCGCGGCACGCCATTTCCGGCCCGGTTTTTCCGCGGCACGCCGTTTCGGAGGCCGGATCGGCCCGTTTTTTCCGCGGCACGCCATTTCCGGCCCGGTTTTTCCGCGGCACGCCGTTTCGGAGGCCGGATCCGGCCCGGTTTTTCCGCGGCACGCTGTTTCCGGCCCGGTTTTTCCACGGCACGCCGTTTCGGAGGCCGGATCCGGTCCGGTTTTTTCCGCGGCACGCCGTTTCGGAGGCCGGATCCGGCCCGGTTTTACCGCGGCACGCCGTTTCCGGCCTGGTTTTTCCGCGGCACGCCGTTTCGGAGGCCGGATCCGGCCCGGTTTTTTCCGCGGCACGCCGTTTCGGAGGCCGGATCCAGCCCGGTTTTTCTGCGGCACGCCATTTCCGACCCGGTTTTTCCGCGGCACGCCCTTTCGGAGGCCGGATCCGGCCCGGTTTTTCCGCGGCACGCCGTTTCGGAGGCCGGATCCGGCCCGGTTTTTCCGCGGCACGCCCTTTCGGAGGCCGGATCCGGCTCGGTTTTTTCGCGGCAACGCCGTTTCCGGTCCGGTTTTTCACGGCACGCCCTTTCGGAGGCCGGATCCGGCCCGGTTTTTCGGCAGCACGCCTTTTTGGAGGCCGGATCCGGCCCGGTTTTTCCACGGCACGCCGTTTCCGGCCCGGTTTTTTCCGCGGCACGCCGTTTCGGAGGCCGGATCCGGCCCGGTTTTTCCGCGGCACGCCGTTTCCGGCCCGGTTTTTCCGCGGCACGCCCTTTCGGAGGCCGGATCCAGCCCCGTTTTTCCGCGGCACGCCATTTCCGGCCCGGTTTTTCCGCGGCACGCCGTTTCCTGCCCGGTTTTTCCGCGGCACGCCGTTTCGGAGGCCGGATCCGGCCCGGTTTTTCCGCGGCACGCCATTTCCGGCCCGGTTTTTCCGCGGCACGCCGTTTCGGAGGCCGGATCCGGCCCGGTTTTTCCGCGGCACACCGTTTCGGAGGCCGGATCCGGCCCGGTTTTTCCGCGGCACGCCGTTTCGGAGGCCGGATCTGGCCCGGTTTTTCCGCGGCACGCCGTTTCGGAGGCCGGATCCGGCCCGGTTTTTTCCGCGGCACGCCGTTTCGGAGGCCGGATCCGGCCCGGTTTTTCCGCGGCACGCCGTTTCCGGCCCGGTTTTTCCGCGGCACGCCGTTTAGGAGGCCGGATCCGGCCCGGTTTTTCCGCGGCACGCCGTTTCCGGCCCGGTTTTTCCGCGGCACGCCCTTTCGGAGGCCGGATCCGGCCCGGTTTTTCCGCGGCACGCCATTTCCGGCCCGGTTTTTCCGCGGCACGCCGTTTCCTGCCGGTTTTTCCGCGGCACGACCGTTTCGGAGGCCAGATCCGGCCCGGTTTTTCCGCGGCACGCCGTTTCGGAGGCCGGATCCGGCCCGGTTTTTCCGCGGCAACGCCGTTTCGGAGGCCAGATCCGGCCCGGTTTTTCCGCGGCACGCCGTTTCGGAGGCCGGATCCGGCTGGTTTTTCCGCGGCACGCCGTTTCGGAGGCCGGATCCGGCCCGGTTTTTCCGCCACACGCCGTTTCGGAGGCCGGATCCGGCCCGGTTTTTCCGCGGCACGCCGTTTCGGAGGGCCGGATCCGGCCCGGTTTTTCCGCGGCACGCCGTTTCGGAGGCCGGATCCGGCCCGGTTTTTCCGCGGCACGCCCTTTCGGAGGCCGGATCCGGCCCGGTTTTTCCGCCGCACGCCGTTTCGGAGGCCGTTTCCGGCCCGTTTTTTCCGCGGCACGCCGTTTCGGAGGCCGGATCCGGCCCGGTTTTTCCGCGGCACGCCGTTTCGGAGGCCGGATCCGGCCCGGTTTTTCTGCGGCACGCCGTTTCGGAGGCCGGATCCGGCCCGGTTTTTCCGCGGCACGCCGTTTCGGAGGCCGGATCCGGCCCGGTTTTTCCGCGGCACGCCGTTTCCGGCCTGGTTTTTCCGCGGCACGCTGTTTCGGAGGCCGGATCTGGCCCGGTTTTGCGGCGGCACGCCGTTTCGGAGGCCGGATCTGGCCCGGTTTTTCCGCGGCACGCCGTTTCAGAGGCCGGATCCGGCCCGGTTTTTCCGCGGCACGCCGTTTCGGAGGCCGGATCCGGCCCTGTTCTTCCGCGGCACGCCGTTTCGGAGGCCGGATCCGGCCCGTTTTTTCCGCCACACGCCGTTTCGGAGGCCGTTTCCGGCCCGGTTTTTCCGCCGCACGCCGTTTCGAGGCCGGATCCGGCCCGGTTTTTCTGCGGCACGCCGTTTCGGAGGCCGGATCCGGCCCGGTTTTTCCACGGCACGCCGTTTCGGAGGCCGGATCCAGCCCGGTTTTTCCGCGGCACGCCATTTCCGGCCCGGTTTTTCCGCGGCACACCCTTTCGGAGGCCGGATCCGGCCCGGTTTTTCCGCGGCACGCCGTTTCGGAGGCCGGATCCGGCCCGGTTTTTCCGCGGCACGCCCTTTCGGAGGCCGGATCCGGCCCGGTTTTTCAGCGGCACGCCGTTTCCGGCCCGGTTTTTCCACGGCACGCCCTTTCGGAGGCCGGATCCGGCCCGGTTTTTCGGCGACACGCCTTTTTGGAGGCCGGATCCGGCCCGGTTTTTCCGCAGCACGCCCATTTCGGAGGCCGGATCCGGCCCGGTTTTTCCACGGCACGCCGTTTCCGGCCCGGTTTTTCCGCGGCACGCCGTTTCGGAGGCCGGATCCGGCCCGGTTTTTCCGCGGCACGCCGTTTCCGGCCCGGTTTTTCCGCGGCACGCCCTTTCGGAGGCCGGATCCGGCCCGGTTTTTTCCGCGGCACGCCATTTCCGGCCCGGTTTTTCCGCGGCACGCCGTTTCCTGCCCGGTTTTTTTCCGCGGCACGCCGTTTCGGAGGCCAGATCCGGCCCGGTTTTTCCGCGGCACGCCGTTTCGGAGGCCGGATCCGGCCCGGTTTTTCCGCGGCACGCCGTTTCGGAGGCCAGATCCGGCCCGGTTTTTCCGCGGCACGCCGTTTCGGAGGCCAGATCCGGCCTGGTTTTTCCGCGGCACGCCGTTTCGGAGGCCAGATCCGGCCCGGTTTTTCCGCCACACGCCGTTTCGGAGGCCGGATCCGGCCCGGTTTTTCCGCGGCACGCCGTTTCGGAGGCCGGATCCGGCCCGGTTTTTCCGCCGCACGCCGTTTCGGAGGCCGTTTCCGGCCCGTTTTTTCCGCGGCACGCCGTTTCGGAGGCCGGATCCGGCCCGGTTTTTCCGCGGCACACCGTTTCGGAGGCCGGATCCGGCCCGGTTTTTCCGCGGCACGCCGTTTCGGAGGCCGGATCCGGCCCGGTTTTTCCGCGGCACGCCGTTTCCGGCCCGTTTTTTCCGCGGCACGCCGTTTCGGAGGCCGGATCCGGCCCGGTTTTTCCGCGGCACGCCATTTCCGGCCCGGTTTTTCCGCGGCACGCCGTTTTGGAGGCCGGATCCGGCCCGGTTTTTCCGCGGCACGCCGTTTCGGAGGCCGGATCCGGCCCGGTTTTTTCCGCGGCACACCGTTTCGGAGGCCGGATCCGGCCCGGTTTTTCCGCGGCACGCCGTTTCGGAGGCCGGATCCGGCCCGGTTTTTCCGCGGCACGCCGTTTCGGAGGCCGGATCCGGCCCGGTTTTTCCGCGGCACGCCATTTCCGGCCCGGTTTTTCCGCGGCACGCCGTTTCGGAGGCCGGATCCGGCCCGGTTTTTTCCGCGGCACGCCGTTTCGGAGGCCGGATCCGGCCCGGTTTTTCCGCGGCACGCCGTTTCCGGCCCGGTTTTTCCACGGCACGCCCTTTCGGAGGCCGGATCCGGCCCGGTTTTTCCGCGGCACGCCGTTTCGGAGGCCGGATCCGGCCCGGTTTTTCCGCGGCACGCCGTTTCGGAGGCCGGATCCGGCCCGGTTTTTCCGCGGCACGCCGTTTCCGGCCCGGTTTTTCCGCGGCACGCCCTTTCGGAGGCCGGATCCGGCCCGGTTTTTCCGCGGCACGCCATTTCCGGCCCGGTTTTTTCCGCGGCACGCCCGTTTCCTGCCCGGTTTTTCCGCGGCACGCCGTTTCGGAGGCCAGATCCGGCCCGGTTTTTCCGCGGCACGCCGTTTCGGAGGCCGGATCCGGCCCGGTTTTTCCGCGGCACGCCGTTTCGGAGGCCAGATCCGGCCCGGTTTTTCCGCGGCACGCCGTTTCGGAGGCCAGATCCGGCCTGGTTTTTCCGCGGCACGCCGTTTCGGAGGCCGGATCCGGCCCGGTTTTTCCGCCACACGCCGTTTCGGAGGCCGGATCCGGCCCGGTTTTTCCGCGGCACGCCGTTTCGGAGGCCGGATCCGGCCCGGTTTTTCCGCGGCACGCCGTTTCGGAGGCCGGATCCGGCCCGGTTTTTCCGCGGCACGCCCTTTCGGAGGCCGGATCCGGCCCGGTTTTTCCGCCGCACGCCGTTTCGGAGGCCGTTTCCGGCCCGTTTTTTCCGCGGCACGCCGTTTCGGAGGCCGGATCCGGCCCGGTTTTTCCGCGGCACGCCGTTTCGGAGGCCGGATCCGGCCCGGTTTTTCCGCGGCACGCCGTTTCGGAGGCCGGATCCGGCCCGGTTTTTCCGCGGCACGCCGTTTCCGGCCCGGTTTTTTCCGCGGCACGCCGTTTCGGAGGCCGGATCCGGCCCGGTTTTTCCGCGGCACGCCATTTCCGGCCCGGTTTTTCCGCGGCACGCCGTTTTGGAGGCCGGATCCGGCCCGGTTTTTCCGCGGCACGCCGTTTCGGAGGCCGGATCCGGCCCGGTTTTTCCGCGGCAACGCCGTTTCCGGCCCGGTTTTTCCACGGCACGCCGTTTCGGAGGCCGGATCCGGCCCGGTTTTTCCGCGGCACGCCGTTTCCGGCCCGGTTTTTCCACGGCACGCCGTTTCGGAGGCCGGATCCGGCCCGGTTTTTCCGCGGCACGCCATTTCCGGCCCGGTTTTTCCGCGGCACGCCGTTTTGGAGGCCGGATCCGGCCCGGTTTTTCCGCGGCACGCCGTTTCGGAGGCCGGATCCGGCCCGGTTTTTCCGCGGCACGCCGTTTCCGGCCCGGTTTTTCCGCGGCACGCCCTTTCGGAGGCCGGATCCGGCCCGGTTTTTCCGTGGCACGCCATTTCCGGCCCGGTTTTTCCGCGGCACGCCGTTTCCTGCCCGGTTTTTCCGCGGCACGCCGTTTCGGAGGCCAGATCCGGCCCGGTTTTTCCGCGGCACGCCGTTTCGGAGGCCGGATCCGGCCCGGTTTTTCCGCGGCACGCCGTTTCGGAGGCCAGATCCGGCCCGGTTTTTCCGCCGCACGCCGTTTCGGAGGCCGGATCCGGCCCGGTTTTTCCGCGGCACGCCGTTTCGGAGGCCGGATCCGGCCTGGTTTTTCCGCGGCACGCCGTTTCGGAGGCCGGATCCGGCCCGGTTTTTCCGCCACACGCCGTTTCGGAGGCCGGATCCGGCCCGGTTTTTCCGCGGCACGCCATTTCCGGCCCGGTTTTTCCGCGGCACGCCGTTTCCTGCCCGGTTTTTCCGCGGCACGCCGTTTCGGAGGCCAGATCCGGCCCGGTTTTTCCGCGGCACGCCGTTTCGGAGGCCGGATCCGGCCCGGTTTTTCCGCGGCACGCCGTTTCGGAGGCCAGATCCGGCCCGGTTTTTCCGCGGCACGCCGTTTCGGAGGCCGGATCCGGCCTGGTTTTTCCGCGGCACGCCGTTTCGGAGGCCGGATCCGGCCCGGTTTTTCCGCCACACGCCGTTTCGGAGGCCGGATCCGGCCCGGTTTTTCCGCGGCACGCCGTTTCGGAGGCCGGATCCGGCCCGGTTTTTCCGCGGCACGCCGTTTCGGAGGCCGGATCCGGCCCGGTTTTTCCGCGGCACGCCCTTTCGGAGGCCGGATCCGGCCCGGTTTTTCCGCCGCACGCCGTTTCGGAGGCCGTTTCCGGCCCGTTTTTTCCGCGGCACGCCGTTTCGGAGGCCGGATCCGGCCCGGTTTTTCCGCGGCACGCCGTTTCGGAGGCCGGATCCGGCCCGGTTTTTCTGCGGCACGCCGTTTCGGAGGCCGGATCCGGCCCGGTTTTTCCGCGGCACGCCGTTTCGGAGGCCGGATCCGGCCCGGTTTTTCCGCGGCACGCCGTTTCCGGCCTGGTTTTTCCGCGGCACGCTGTTTCGGAGGCCGGATCTGGCCCGGTTTTGCGGCGGCACGCCGTTTCGGAGGCCGGATCTGGCCCGGTTTTTCCGCGGCACGCCGTTTCAGAGGCCGGATCCGGCCCGGTTTTTCCGCGGCACGCCGTTTCGGAGGCCGGATCCGGCCCGGTTCTTCCGCGGCACGCCGTTTCGGAGGCCGGATCCGGCCCGTTTTTTTCCGCCGCACGCCGTTTCGGAGGCCGTTTCCGGCCCGGTTTTTCCGCCGCACGCCGTTTCGAGGCCGGATCCGGCCCGGTTTTTCTGCGGCACGCCGTTTCGGAGGCCGGATCCGGCCCGGTTTTTCCACGGCACGCCGTTTCGGAGGCCGGATCCAGCCCGGTTTTTCCGCGGCACGCCATTTCCGGCCCGGTTTTTCCGCGGCACACCCTTTCGGAGGCCGGATCCGGCCCGGTTTTTCCGCGGCACGCCGTTTCGGAGGCCGGATCCGGCCCGGTTTTTCCGCGGCAC